>NW_025814889.1:35655000-36855000 GCF_022079265.1 Lynx rufus | reverse complement strand
ATGTACAAGATTTAGACTAATCTGTATTTGATTAAAGATAATGCCCTCTTTAGCACTTTAGAGTTGAAACTGTTCAAATCAGCATAAGTTGGACATACAAATGATTTGAGGGTGGGTGTGTGGAGTGTTTTTCAAAAGCTTACTTACTAAAAGAATTACTAAGCATTTTTTATAAGATTTCTTATTGTATAAAACACAGGTAAGACATTCAAACCATTATAGAATGCTGCATGTGAGTACTTTAGAGTGAAGAAATCCTTTATTTGTATGACCATTTAATTTAGCGCTTGTGTTTAGTTAACCATCAGTTGCTATGCGTGTTCCTGCCTTAAAGTCTGTGTTGGACACAAATTCCTTCCCCAGTATACGTTCATTTGCTTTTTCTCTTTATTTGGTATGGTTTTATTACAGATTTATTTTCAGAATCCACTTATGGAGATTATTTCCTGAAATATTTTATGCATTTATATGTAAACACAGATACACACACACTGCCCCATGTTTTACATTAGCCACTCTTGCTTTTCATATAGAAAATGTTAAAATAGGTATCAGGTAATACCCCATTTCTTTTGTTGACCCTCTGTGAAGTCTTCAGTGCTAAATAAAGTACATCATCTGCTTCAGGAAGGAATTAGAGAATAACTGGTCACTGTATAGCACTTGTGTAGTGAGATCTTTAGACAGATTTTTTTTTTTCTCTTTCTCAGAAAGCTTTTAAATCAGAATTTTGTGGAACTTTTGCTCGACATTAAATGAAAATCTTTCTCTGTTAAGAAAATACTTCTGCTTGCTCTGCTCTTTTGTCCTACAGCTTGGAATAAAAGACGTTTGTATGTTTCAGAGTCCATTCATGAGTCCTGCATTGGCTAAGTCTCAAGATGAATGGCCGCAGTAACGCAAAGAAAACTAATACACTAATGTTTTCTACTTTTCTGACCTTTAAAATAATTAAGTAGGGTAGAAGAACTTACAGAGACTATATAGATGTATTTCCGTGTTCTGACAAATATTATTTGTCAGCATTTCTTGTTCGTTTCTACTCTTGTTCTGGTTGATTTTTTGTGGATCATCATAACTAGATTTCTTTTTAACTATTTTTAATCTCTTTGCTTCCCTCATCACAGGGTAATGAACGTTAGGCGTCTCTATTTTAGAAAAGGAAATAGAATGATCATTTATGATTTTAAATATTTGAGCCACAAAGATAGTTATATTTATTTATTGATGCTCTAAAAGCAGACTGTTAATGACAGCCTTGCCTTTTAATGACAGTATTCTGTGGAGGTATATCATGAAGAGTTATCAAATATTGAGGATTTTTTAAATCTTATGATTCTTTTTCTTTCTTAATGCAGAAAGAATTTACTATGGCTTACAATAATATATCACTTATATGTGCAATAAAAAAATTAGAATAAAAGGGAAACAGGTGGAAAAAAAAATAGAACCAGGAATGAACTAAGTATGATAAGTATGATGATGCTTAAGTACTTACTACTGGTAAGCCACAAATTTCGTTCAAAGCATTCTGTGCAGCCAGTTTTGGAAAAGAAAACACAATCAACTATACAGTTCACAATACCTAAAGGGAAATGACAAACTTGCTCAGGACAACTTTAACAGTATTAGGCATACTGCTTTTTAGCTGTATTAAAGTTTTTATGTTGAGACGCTTCAAACTTTATAAACCTAAGTTGAATCTCTGATACGCCAGAAAACTCTTAAAGTTTTACTCTTCAGAGACTCACATTTAAGGTATTTTTCCATTGACTACTTTGGTAAAACTACAGAATGTGTCTATGTCGTGAATTACTTCTAGAAAACTAATGCTTTTCCTGTTAGAAAATGAGTTTTTACTCTTTACAGATAAAGATAGGAAATATAATAAATAAAATACTCTGAGACAAGAATTTTTTTTAGTCTGATCCCTTCTAAATAGAACTGAGAAACCTCTGAAATTTCCAGAGTTCCGGCAAAGTAATCCTGTCTTAAAGTCTTCTACACATTATAATGTACATTAAACTAATAGAATTAATTCTTTCTTAATCTTAGTAAGTTTTAAAAAAACTGTAAGCCAATATTCATTGTATTCCCTATCTATTCTACTACCTCAGTCAGTTGGCTCTTCTTATTCATACATTCATAACAATTGATGTAATTTCAGAATATTTAGGAAGATAATTGATCATTATCGTGGTGGTTCATAAAAAGCCTGTACGTGGCCAACAGTGTAGAGAGCATAGTTGTGATCTGCCAGGTGTGCTTTGTGGAATTATGCCTCTCCACAAAAAAATTGGATTTGCTGGATTGGGGGAGGATGGACAGTTCTTTAGGTCAGCTATGCCCTATTATCATTGTACATTTGGTTATTTTTTTTTTCAAAGTATTGTGTTTTTCATGTGTGTGTTTGTTTTCTGTTTAGCCTCGTCGTGGCCGTAGCATGTCGGTTTGTGTTCCCCATCTTTCTGCTGTTCCCTCTCTGTCCCGCATCTCTCCCAGTGCTCCTTCCACCCCACCACCAGTGCTGTCTGCATCTCTTTCTCCTTCCCTCCTTCGGATTGCCCCTGAGGAAACTTTTGCCGAAAAGCTTTCTAAAGCATTGGAGAGTGTCCTGCCTATGCACTCTGCCTCTCAGCGCAAGCACCGACGCTCCAGCCTGCCTTCCCTCTTTGTCAGTACTGTATGTAACTGTAAACTTCCTGACAAATGAAAATTTATTACCAATGAATACATCCAGGCATCAAGAATTTTAATAAAAATTAGATAAATAAAAAGGACTACACTTATGCTTTCAGGATACCAGTTCTTCCTATAGGAAACTTTTTTGTTACAGGCTTTAAGGGGGGAAAAAAGCAAGGAGGTAATGAGAGAGAATGCTTATAGTGCCCTGGACACATATCAATGTGCACACAATAAAATTTAGTTTTTATTATATTCTCCTATCCCTAACTGACCTATACGAATCCTTGCATTTTCACATATTAATATAAAGAATATGTATTACTTCATTTTAAATTCATTGATTTAACCAAAAGCGAGTTTTCTCTTTATCAAAAAAGTAACTCAAATACATTTTCTCTTCACGTCATTCTAAAGAGACACTAATGAAGCTGAATGAGTCCATTTTTTCCCCCATAGCAAAGAGTAATTGAAGACTGAAAGTTGCTTTTAATTCTTAGCGGTTTAAAGTGATGGTGTTGGCAAACTAAAACATATGTTCCCTCGTGGAAATTTGTCTCTTAGATTGATCAAATAAGGTGGGATCTTGACTCTAATGAATACATTATTTTTTGGAGGGTGCAAAAATGGTAGTTTTATTAAAGCACAAAAACAGGACTCGTGGGCAGAAAGAGCTGCTGCGACCCTAGTGAATACATTAGATACACATGTAGTATATAAGATTTTCTTTGGCCCCATTTGTATCTATAAAAGATCTGTCTCTTAAAGTTGTGTTAAACACTGTGGGACCTTGCTGCTGCTTTTCCAGATAGAGAATATAGTTAACATTCTGATCTAGCAATATCAATATATTCAGATTTGTACTTAGGAGAATGATTAGCCATGTATATGTTATGGCTTTGGGATACTCCTTGAATAAACAGTAAAATGAAGCATTCTGGTCTGAAATAGAAGCCCTCTTTTAGCTGTTGTGAAGAAGCAACACCTGAGCCATTTTGCTAACTTGATGGGGACTATCCCTACTGAAAGAATGAAATTAATCTACTCTTTTTAAGAAGAGTCCATAAAAGTGAATTATTACAGTGTACACTGTTTGCATTTGGCTAGGTAGGATTCTAAAATTATAGAGTCTTATGACTGTAACTACCTATGTGAATAAAAAAGTGCTGTTAGGTCTGTTATTTATATTATCCTTTTCACTTGATTTGAACACTAAATTATTCACCCCTTAACTGGGATCAGAGAAGTGGACATTCAGCAATTTGACATCTGTAACATGTTTCGTGTAGTAAAATTAACTGCATCTAGTTTAAGATAGATGGGGGGAAGGTATTTCTGTCAGTAGTCTGTAGTGTGTCTTTTACTGTCCACCAAAAATACTTCTTTTGATTTCTAGTTAGATGACATACTGTTAGTTGATAATAACACTGAAGCCTCTAACAGCACAGGATAATAATATAGAATTTAGGAAAACTTTGTATAGCAGATTAAATTGAAGTACCTTTCTTATATCTTAAAAATGTTGAGCTTACTATCTTCCCTTAACTCTTACTATTTTAATTCTTTTTCCACTGATTTAAATATACATTAAGTCTTAAGAGTAAGAATATTAATTGGGGGTAAAAACAGAATAAACACTTAGAAAACTCTTCCATTTCCTCTGAGAGAAGATGTTGTGGAAAAGCAGCTCTTATCTAACGCAAAGAATCCCACAGAATAACTTTATTGACCCTGGATGTATTTAATGGATTTTTACTATGCACATAATTTCCAAAAGCATTGTTATTTCTTTATTAATTATAAATTTTGTGTAACCGTTTCATAGGGTTACACAGAGCTACCCAGTTTTGCATGTCTAATGTAATTTCACATATGAATGTATGAATTACTTGTCTTATTCATGTTGATACAGCCTCAGTCCATGGCGCATCCGTGTGGGGGGACCCCAACATACCCAGAATCACAGATATTTTTCCCAACTATTCATGAACGTCCAGTTTCTTTTTCACCACCTCCCACCTGTCCACCGAAGGTGGCCATTTCCCAGCGGCGTAAGAGCACCTCCTTCTTGGAAGCCCAAACTCGCCACTTCCAACCCCTGCTGAGGACTGTTGGCCAAAATCTTCTTCCACCTGGTGGCAGCCCAACTAACTGGACACCAGAGGCCGTAGTTATGTTGGGCACTACAGCCAGTAGAATAACTGGAGAGCCATGTGAGATACAGGTCCATCCTATGTTTGAACCAACTCAAGTTCACGGTGACTATAGACCTGGACTAGTACTTCCAGAAGAAGCTCACTATTTTATTCCTCAGGAACCAGTGTATCTAGCTTACCAGGCCCAGGTGACAGAACAGTATGAGGGTATTCCATACAACTCACCAGTACTGTCAAGTCCTATGAAACAGATACCTGAACAGAAGCCAGTACCAGGGGGCCCTACCTCAAGTTCTGTCTTTGAATTTCCATCTGGACAGGCTTTCCTGGTAGGACACCTTCAGAATTTAAGATTAGATTCTGGATTGAGTCCAGGATCTCCCCTCTCTAGTGTTTCTGCACCTATCAGTACAGATGCTACACGTTTGAAATTTCACCCTGTCTTTGTTCCTCATTCTGCGCCCGCTGTGTTAACTCATAACAATGAGAGCAGAAGCAATTGTGTATTTGAGTTTCATGTTCACACTCCAAGCTCCTCTTCGGGAGAAGGAGGAGGAGTCTTGCCTCAGCGTGTTTACCGAAATCGACAGGTTGCAGTGGACTTGAATCAGGAAGAACCACCTCCTCAATCAGTTGGATTACATGGCCGCCTACAGCCTGTGACTGAAGAACAGCGTAATTACCATGCCCCAGAATTGACCGTTTCTGTGGTAGAGCCTATCGGACAGAACTGGCCAATAGGAAGCCCAGAATATTCCAGTGATTCCTCACAAATTACTTCTTCAGACCCCAGTGATTTTCAATCACCTCCCCCTACAGGGGGAGCAGCTGCACCTTTTGGCTCTGACGTCTCATTACCCTTTATCCGTCTGCCTCAGACAGTGTTACAAGAATCCCCACTTTTCTTCTGTTTCCCCCAAGGAACCACATCTCAGCAGGTTTTATCTGCCTCATTTTCTTCAGGAGGATCTGCACTCCATCCACAGGTTATAGGAAAACTTCCACGATTCTTTTAAACTACCCTACTGTGCATCATTACATTTAAGTTTTCTATCCCTCCTTTCCATTTATGTGGATTATTTTTAATTTTATTCGTAATATTAGTATTTCTCCTTTTGGGGGGATTATAAACTACTTGTATATAAGAACAAAGTATGAGAGAGAAGCTGCCTCATTTACCTATAATATGTGCAAACCCTTGAAAAAGAGAACACAAAAACTAGAACTTTAGTCACTCGTCAAAATCAGTTACTTCTATCCATATGTAGAATAATTTCAATTTGTAGTGAGAATGTAACTGTCTATCATGTAAAGTTGACTCATCGTTGATTATTTATAAATATTAATATGAAGTATTTCTCTCTCCCTAGAAACAAACATGGCTAGTTTTTTTTTTTTTTTTGATAGGGTTTTTTCTGTAAAATGAAAAGAATGGAAAATAGGGAGTTTTTTAAAGAGTATTAAGAATACACAAAATTTTGATTAGTTTGGAGGAATCTTAAAAGAGAAAAGAAACATCTTAAGAATTTAGGAACAAATGAAAATGCCTTTTAAAATGGCATCATTTGAACAAGTCACTGTGTATTATATGTCCAAATAAAATGCTAATCCATAAAATTGATTCTAATTTTTAGCAACAAAATTTTAATCTAGTGTGGGTGGTAGGATTTTTTTTTTGTTTTTAAGAATTTGTGATAGATGTTGCAAGCTGAGAAACAGATATCTCAGGCCTTGGTTGTTTCCTCAACAAATTAAATTTTGTTATTTATGGGTATGGGCATATGTACTCTCGCAAAGACAAAGTAATGGACATAACAGAATTCAAGTGGAGTCAGTATTAACTGTCATATATTCCTTTGATATATTTTATCAAATGTATAAGTCTTATAAAATCTATATAGGAGACTTTTCAATTATATATTCAAGGCATTGCTTGGATCTTTTAAATATTCCACTCTTATAAAATACTGTATGTTCTTGATACTTTCTTCCTGTGTTCTTCCCTCATAAGGGGCATAAACAATCCAAAAAGTGTACATAAAGTATAAGTTATTTAGAATAGTTCTAGGAAGCAAGAAGATCCAGAAATGAAAATTACGTTGCATCGGCATGCAGTGTACTCACTGTGTGCTCACATTAATGCACTGCTTGTCAGCCTGTATTATAAATCTTAACTCACTGCCAGCCATTCTTCTTTAAACTTTCCAAAGTAAGCCATCAGGCAGTAAATTTACATACTGTAGAAAGAATGAATACTTAATAGTGGTTAAGATGCAGTGACATGTGGTGTCAAATCCAAGTAGGCTTCAAAGAAACCCCTCTAATCTGAAATGGAACACCAAAGTTTGTGGGCCTTTTCATTTCCTTAACTTACCTACATAAGAAATCCTGCATTCATTTCTCACTTTCTCAATTATTTTAACTTAGACTTCTAGGTCAGGGTTTCTCAAATGCAACACTTGATGGTTTAGGTTGGATAATTCTTTGTTGTAGGTCGTGGTTCTGTGCATTGTAGGATGTTTAGCAGCATCCTTGGCTTCTAACTAGTACATGCCTGTAGAAACCACCTCCCCCAGTTGTGACAACCAAAAATGTCTCTAGATACTGACAAATGATCCCTGGAAGGGCAAAATCACTTCTGCGTGACAACCATTACTCTAGGTTAGTGACAATGACAAGTTTTTTACATTTTTAGTAAAAGTCACCCTAGCACTATAAGAAGTAGCAAAAGGAACCAAATTAGCACTCTCAAATACCCTTTGTCTTTAATTATTCCAATACAGGGTTGTTTCACATTGGTAGTCATGCTACTTTTTCCTGATTATTATACTTTCAGTAACAATTTTATTATGAATTTTACTATTTTGGTCAGCTAAAATTATAGCCCAAACACAGCAGTAGTAAGTTAGGTTTTAACCACTAGTGGTTTTTGCATGGGATCAGGATACATTGTGTGATATAATCTGTCTCTAACCCTTTCTTACAAAAGATGCCCCAGTGGTCTCCCATACATACTTAATCAAGCTAATGTTTCATTTTGCTCAAGCAAACTCTCAGGAGTTTGAATGTTTATTGCAAAAGCCTGACCTCTCTGTACTTACGTAGGGCTTCGCTAATTTGTTGTATTCACTTTTTTCCTTCAGGCACAGGGGCAAAGCCAGGGTCAACCATCCTCAAGTAGCCTAACAGGGGTTCCATCTTCCCTGCCCATACAACATTCTCAGCAGGTGAGAACAACTAACTCATTGCTACATTTTATATATTAATAGTAACCAAAACACAGCTTAACATCTTTTCATGAATTAGATTCCTTACGTAAATAAATGGTTTGCCATGTTCTTGAAAGAAAAATCAAGAGGCATAACATTTGTGTCCAGTAACATTTTAGAAAATCTTCCCTTTTGTTTAATGTATTTTTAAATTATCTACTAAATTTAGACATATGTTGAAATTCAAAAGAATCGTTAACTGATATTTATCTGCCTTCTTAAATACATGATTCTACACATAATCTAACAACACAAAGAATGTCAGTTTTCTTTTTATATTTGTGACTTATCCTTTTATGAGCATTTTGCTATTGCTTTCATTGTATTTGACTAATAATGCTATACTCCTTTTTAATTAATTTCTAATCTGTAAGATGGGGTATCAGATTTTATGCTGAGAGAACTGAACAGCTACGTTAGGAACTTTTTAAACATTTTTAAACTTTGATTTGGGGAGTTTATTCCTAAAGGTCCATAGAACTCAAAAGATTATAGTACAGTGCTAATGTATTCAACAGCAAAACTAGTAATTCTAAAATTAAACATGTGTAGTTCATTACTGATATTAGTTAATAGCAATTATTTGCATGGGAATAAGGCTTTTTTGACACTGTTGAATATTTTAGCTGTTTCAAATAAAATTGATAGCCACCACATTTGTCGTAAAAACTTCCTCATGAACTATTTCATTGACAGTTCCTTGCGAAGTGTGTTTTCCCAGCTACCAAGTCATAAATTGGTTTCTGTTTCTATTAATATTTTATTGTATTGTATTGTATTGTATTGTATTGTATTGTATTGTATTGTATTTTTAATGTTTATTTAGTTTTGAGAGAGAGAACAAGAGACAGAGCATGAATAGGGGAAGGACAGAGAGAGGGAAGGAGACACAGAATCTGAAGCAAACTCCAGGCTCCAAGCTGTCAGCACAGAGCCTGACTCGGGGCTCGAACTCATGAACTATGAGATCATGACCTGAGCCGAAGTCAGATGCCTAAACAACAAAGCCACCCAGGCACCCCTCTATTAATTTTTTTAAACAAAGCTTTTAATTTTTATTACAGATGGTCTCCTTCCAGGCTAGCATATAATCATATAGTCATTTGATACTAGTTTAAATTAGTTGTTCCTTGTACAGGATTAGTTTGGTTATATGTACATTTACTTGGTGACCAACAAACAGCCCTGTCTACAGAATTTAAAGGCTGGTAATCATATGCTTTGTCTTGTTCCTGCTTTTTCTTTCAGACAAGTAGATGAATCTGTATATAATTAGTTAAATTTGAGTAGTCACAATTTGCCAACCTTAACAAATTGTATTTTAGTTCTATTAACAACCTTTAATGAAAATACAAATTAAAAATTACATGAAGCTGTTTTGAGGGCAGAAGCGCTATCAGGTTCCACTCCTACTTTGTTTATCTTTGGACACAGGCCAACACCAATAAACCTGAGTAAATTTAAGTGCTTGCTCTGTTCTTCCTTCTCCAAAGGAATTTGTTATGTATATTATATGTGGGCACATAATATGTATACTTACTAGCAAATGAAGATAATGAAACAAACCATTTAGTTTATTAGTAAGAAAAATATGTGGGGGTAAAGGGAGGACAATTCCATAAATGGTCAGGTTAAAAGAATTTAGGTAGTTGACTCTTCTGGGAAAAAATGTAGCTAAATATGGCTGTAATACAATCAAAATTTATGTGTCAGTGGTGCTTTTTGTAGATACTTTTATTTTGTGAATTATGTTACATAGAGGATGATATTTAAATAGAATCATAAAATTGGGCCCTCAAATTATATTAAGTATATGCAGTCTAGAATACTTAATTTTTTCAGGGTCGCATAGCCAGTAAGTGGATAGAACTAAAAATTATAAGCCAGAATTCAACATTTCTAGAATAGATTTTTTTTCTACATTAAAGTTCTGCAGGGACTTATGATTCTGGAGAGGTACTCAAGAATCTGCATTTATTTGTTTCAGCTACTAGGATTTCATTTTTTTTTTTTTTTAAAGGTTATAAGCTCTGTCTCTGTACTATATGGGTGGAGTTTATTTTTAGATGTGAGTTTCATTTTTTTATACTGTCGGTTTCCAACCCTGCCTTCGGAAACCATATCTCTAATTTTATTAGAGTGAGAAGGGAAATGTCCTTTAGCTGAAATTTACTTTATTCCTTGGGTTTCTGGACTGTAACCAATAAGGGATTGCTTTTTTCATGTTTTGATCAAGAGTCCCTTGTAGTGGTATGTGTATCTTAATGAGGTTCCAAAAATAGCTTCCTCCTACTAGAAAACTTAGTAGCTCTTTGCCATGTATGCCATAAACCACCTTACTTAATAATTTGTTACAGGGGCACCTGGGTGTCTCAGTCATTTAAGCATCTGACTCTTAATTTTGGCTCAGGTCATGATCCCATAGTCATGGGATCGAGCTCTGTGTCGGGTTCTGCACTGAGTATGGAGCCTGCTTAAGATTCTTGCTCTCTCCCACTGCCCCTCTCCCCCACTCACGCTCACTCTCTTATAGCTCAATAAATAAATAAATAAATAAATAAATAAATAAATAAATAAATAAATAAGTAAAATAATAATAATAGAGCCAATAATAATTTTATATTTTATTTTATGATTAATTTTTATACTACTACTAATATTATTTCTTCTTATTATTATTTCTTCCATTGAATCTTCAGGTATTTCTTTGTGTTCAACTGAGGCTCATGAACATTTTTTCCATCAAGCACCCTTCCTTATTCAATAGATAGTACATAGTCTGTATAGGCTATTTGAACTGGTTTCATGAGGCAGGTTTATACAAAACATGTTTCCAAGTTGCTGTGCTAAACAATACCTATTTGGTTGAAGTGTTGTTTATTAGCCAGTGAGATTGTGCACAAAAAGATGACCATCTATTCCTGGCCTACCCAGGGGTGCCACTTCTCCCTAAATACTCTAAGGTATAATTGGCATATGTGCCTGTCACTCTTATTTTAAGCAGAGTGATGGTACATGTCTATAAAACGGTTATTTCTCAACAGTTCTCTCTCTCTCTCTCTCTCTCTCTTTTTTACACACACACACACACACACACACACACACACACACACACCAGTAATTAAACAGATTTTTTTTCCTAACTGAGTTCATGCTCCCAAGGACCATGTGCTAGATAGGCACTGAGGGTCAAGATGGATCCGGTATGACTACTTTCAAAGAGCCTAAGTAATCTAGTAAACATATATGTCAACTCCTACAAAACAAATAAGCATAATAGTTAAGATTATATACAATGTGCAAAGCATTTTACCTGTATTTTTATTTAATCCTTGTATGAACCCTGTAAGTATACTGTCATTATTTTCATTGTGCAGATGGGAGAGCTAAGGTAAGATCTGGAGAAGATGAGTAATTTATCCAAGCTTACACAGCTTATAAGAGGTCGAAACAGAATTTAAATCCAAGTAGTCTGACTCCACAACTCACCACTTAACTGCATCCCAATTATGCCACCAAAGGAGAGAAATTGTATCTCTTTCAAGCAGGGAGGGGAATATCAAGAAGGCTTTATGAAAGAGATGGCATTTGAACTGAACTCTGATTGTGAGTTAAACTCATGTAAGAATAAAGAGTGTTCTAGGCCAAAGTGGTGGGGGGGGGGGGTCAGTATAAGCAAGGTAGAAAACAACAAAGATAGAAAACTGTGAGAACAGAAACCTTTAGTTCAGTCTAGCTAGAACACAAGTAAGTAAAGGTATAGGTTCATAAAAAAGTTGATTGAATCCACATCTTGATGTAAGCTTGGTTCTGCATTGATAGAAGTGAGAGAGAATTAAGCATATGCTCATCTGTAAAGTGGTATATTTTTTTCCTCAAACTTTTCCCTTTCTCTTAGTAAAGAAGGAAATCAACATATTGAAATTTTTATCATATTTGCACATTACGGGCTTTCACTCTCCTTTATTTTGAACAATAAGCAAAAAACTGTTAATGGAATAAAATAAAACTGGTGAAAACATGTGCTTGTAAGGACCTTAAAATAAGTATATGTAGTTGGAGATGTTTATAGACAACATCTGACAGAACTGGTTTTAAAATAAAAGCTAAGAAATTAAATATAGATTTGGTCCTTATTCTTAAGGGAGCAACTTCACTATTCCAGGTTCTATTGTCATTGTGAACAACTTATTCAAAGGTCACTGTAAGGAGGTAATACAAAGATTACATGAATATGAACCTGTAAGTTATGACAAAAGCAAAAAAATCCAGCTGTCCTAATGCTATTTATGATGCTTGTCACTGAAAATTTTACACAACTTACAGGGAAAGTATTACACTATGCTCCAGAAAACTAGAGCCTTTGTAGTATAGCTCCAGTGAAGATAAAGAGACTGGTTTATTATGTGGGAAGAGTTTGAATGAGGGAGGCGGAGCAATATTAATATATTATATTATATATAAGTTAATATA
Source organism: Lynx rufus (assembly GCF_022079265.1). NCBI lineage: Eukaryota > Metazoa > Chordata > Mammalia > Carnivora > Felidae > Lynx > Lynx rufus. The sequence continues at coordinate 36,842,420 of NW_025814889.1, read as the reverse complement.
TAACACATATTATATATATAATATATAAGTTAATATATGTAAGTAAATATATGTTAATATATTTATGTAAGTGTGCCATCTTATTTAGAGATGTAAATTAATGACTCAGATAATGGTAGACGTTTCAGTGTGAATTCCTTACAGTTAAAATATATTCAAGTTGACCAAAAAGATTCTCTAGTTTTTTATTCTCCTTTCTCGGTGAAAATATGGAAAATTATTTTATAATCAGAGTTGCCTTATATTTGGATATATATATCTTATTAGTTTTTGAAAATAAATGTTATATAATCAGTAGCCAGTTGTTCCTGATTTAAGTTAAAATAAGAATACATTATCAGAAACAAGAAAAAAACACTACTATTGTCATCATTGTGTGTCAGCATTTTGGGGGGTGATTTTAATTGATACAGTGAGAGCAAAGTAAGAAATAAGTATCAGGAGAACAAAAATATTTACAGATTATCACCTAACAAAATCTAGGATGTTCATTAAGGTGGTCAGGATCATAATATATATAAAACAAATAAAAATAAGTAAGTCTTGGGAATGCAGTGTGTAGCATAGTGACTACAATTGCTATGGTATTGTACATTTGAAAGTTACTAAAAGAGTAGATCTTAAAATTTAAAAGTTCTCATTACAAGAAAAAAACTGTAACTGTGTGGTGATAGATGTTAAGTAGGTTTCTTCTGGTGATCATTTCACAATATACACCTATATTAAATCATTATATGTCAGTTAAATCTCAAGTTTTTATGTATACATATACTTTTAAACAAATAGTATATCTTTTTACCAGCAGTATCTAGTTAGTTGTATAGACCAGGACATATGTAAAGCTACTGGTTGTAGCATTATTTTAAGTATCAAAAAAAATCAACCAAAATGTTCATCATTAGGATATTGATGCCATTGATAAGTTAAATGAAAATAGCATGTTAGAGAACTGTATTTATAGAATGAACATGCTTTTGTTTCAATATGTAATTGTGTGTAAATGACCAGTTATATGTAGAAAAAAATCCATAAAGGTGATGACCAAACCATTGATAGTGGTTGCCTCTAGAGAAACGGGGTTAGGATATTTCATTTAACTTAACGATCTGATACGTTGGTTAAAAATTTTTATTACAAGCAGCTGTTGTTTTGTGTTAACCAAAACAATTTAAACAAATTTTTTTTCAACGTTTTTTATTTATTTTTGGGACAGAGAGAGACAGAGCATGAACGGGGGAGGGGCAGAGAGAGAGGGAGACACAGAATTGGAAACAGGCTCCAGGCTCTGAGCCATCAGCCCAGAGCCCGACGCGGGGCTCGAACTCACGGACCGCGAGATCATGACCTGGCTGAAGTCGGACGCTTAACCGACTACGCCACCCAGGCGCCCCCAAAACAATTTTAAATTACTTAGAGACATTAGAGAGTCTTGAAAGTCATTTGTGAAGTTCAGATTTTTGTTAGGCCAGAGGGGGCCATTAACTTATTACAAAATTTAGTATTGGGAGTACAATTATGTACCATACATTAAGTTTAGATGTATTAAACCAGAATGCCTAACATGTGGTTGATTCCTAAATGTCACTTATTCCTTTGCCCTGCTTTTTTTTTTTTTTTTAATTTTTTTTTTTTCAACCTTTATTTATTTTTGGGACAGAGAGAGACAGAGCATGAACGGGGGAGGGGCAGAGAGAGAGGGAGACACAGAATCGGAAACAGGCTCCAGGCTCCGAGCCATCAGCCCAGAGCCTGACGCGGGGCTCGAACTCACGGACCGTGAGATCGTGACCTGGCTGAAATCGGACGCTTAACCGACTGCGCCACCCAGGCGCCCCTCCTTTGCCCTGCTTTGAATTGAGTGATTGTGTCCTTGTTTTCAAAGAAGGAAGTATCTTTTTGGCAGTAAAATGAGCAGTCTCTAAGGTATTACAACTAGTAAATGGTAAAGCTAAAATTCCACATTCAGTGTTTTTCTATTTTGTGGCTGTAATCAGAGCTATTCTTCAAGCAAATTAATTACACGGTTGCAAAAATACAATAAGAGAAAGAGCTTAAAGGGAAGAGATTGGATTTGCTTAATATAGGACCAAAGTAAGAACAGATATCAAAAAAATGGGAAAAACCAGAAGGAGATATTAGAGGAGAGAGGACCTATTTGGATATGTTATCTAAAGATCTTTATGAATGACCTACTGTTGGGGTAAGGGGGATGATAGGTGAAGAACCAGTAGTGACTCAAATTCTGAAACATTGGTTAATTGCTCTTCGTGGTACCATCACAAATAAAGAACACCAGAGGAAAAAGAAATAAATGTGTGAAGGGGAATTGATGAATTTGGGTTTGTGTATGTCTTGATTACTAATATTGTCATTTATAGATACAGAAGGCTTTAAGCAAACGTACTTCCTTAGAATCATGCTATTAATGACTTGAAACAAAACTGAATAATTATACTTTATTTTCAGCAGCAGGGAGTACAGCAGACTGCCCCTCCTCAACAGACAGTGCAGTATTCACTTCCACAGACATCAACCTCCAGTGAGGCCACTACTGCACAGCCAGTCAGTCAGTCTCAGACTCCACAGGTCTTGCCTCAAGTATCATCTGGAAAACAGGTAGCTCTTCATTTCTAAATAGATGCTAAATGGAATCTCCATGTAACTTGTATTTTCTCATGGATAGGCTTCTCTCTTCTCTAATGTTGAAATACCAAAGTTGGTTATTTTCACCACAAAAATGAATTGACAATTGTTCCTTTTGTGCACATGAATTGGTTAATGTAAATAGGTACATACTGACAGCATTCACAATCCAAAAATGCTTAACTTTTAGGTTTATCAGTCTGAAGTCAGTTGGACAAGTATTAGAACTGGTGGGTTAAGTAACAGTGCTTTGGTAACTGAACCTATGACATTTTCTAGAATTGAGTTAGCTATATCTAATTATTCTAGGTTTACAACTATGCTGTATTTTTCATGCAGATTTATGCATTTTTTTCCTCTTTCATTGCCTACTGACAGTAAGTCATAAAAACCCCTTATATGGAATCATGTTTTGTTGTTCTGAGTCGTCCTTTGAATCACTTGAAAAGTGCCCTTTTGAAGGTATATTCTACTGGATGACCTATTTTCAACTTTAACGTTGGGGCTTGTTGTCCTTGTATTTTGGCACAATGTATTGTTTCTGTCGTATTTCATCGCATCTGAGATACTGTCAGTTGTCAAATGCACCATTATGTTATGTAACCAAGTACTGACACACCATTAATTGTAAGATATATCTTAGTTTCACAAAGGTTAAAATGACCAGGTGGTAGAGAGGGATGATTCCATCCTAGAGTCAGTGAAATATGGTACTCATACCTACTTTCATTGGCCAGTGTTAGACTTAAGAATTGTAGAAGCAAAAAATAAAAATAAAAAAAATAAAGAATTGTAGAAGCAATACAGATTGAAATCTAATTCCAGTAAGAAGGAATTTCATTTGAAAATCAGTAACTACTATAATAGCAGTCATAGATGTAGTGACAACAAATATACCAATGGATTAGGGTATGTGAAATATGTCTAAATAGAGCTGTAAAAAAACAAACTCTGCTTTCGGAAGTGTCTTCTTTTATTGTCGAACAATGAAACATTAGTAAAATTTCCTACAACAAAAGATTTGAAACAGCCGGTCTGTCAGCCTCTCTGTCTCCTGTTATCCTTTCCCTATTCTTGTGTGGCACATTAACTTAAACTAATGTATGCAGGTTTGGGTTTTTGGTTTTTTTTTCCTTCTTTTTGGCTAACACATAAATCTTGCTTTTGGCAGCCTTGCTTTTTTCTTTTCTTTTCTTTTCTTTTTTTTTTTAAGTCTGTCTGTTTTGTTTTTCTTTACCTTCCCAGCTTCCAGTTTCCCAGCCAGTACCAGCTATCCAAGGCGAACCTCAGATCCCAGTTGCGACACAACCCTCAGTTGTTCCAGTCCACTCTGGTGCTCATTTCCTCCCTCTGGGACAGCCACTCTCTACTTCCTTACACCCCCAGTATCCTGTCTCTCAAATTCCCATATCAACTCCTCATGTGTCTGTGGCTCAGACAGGTTTCTCATCCCTTCCCGTTACAATGGCAGCTGGCGTTAATCAGCCTCTGCTCACCTTGGCCTCATCTGCTACGGCAGCTGCGATCCCAGGGGGACCAACTGCGCTTCCTAGTCAGCTTCCAACCCTTCTGCAGCCTGTGACTCAGCTGCCAAGTCAGGTTCACCCACAGCTCCTGCAACCAGCAGTTCAGTCCATGGGAATACCAGCTAACCTTGGACAAGCTGCTGAGGTTCCACTTCCCTCTGGAGATGTTCTATACCAGGTATTGTTTTGGCTAGCAAAAAGGAGGGCACCAGAGGGTTTGGTTCTAATAGTAAACCATCAAGGACTTGAAAACCTAATAGTTGAGTGTCAAAATAACTAGCAGTAACAAAAGTGTAGCTGATCTCAACTAGAGAAGCTAATACAGTAAAATTCAGAGAAAAGATAGGATAGTAATGTTGAATGATTCATTTCCATTTTTCTCAAGACACTTCCTTGGAGGAAGATGGTTCTCTCAATATTTGATGTAAGCTGACTAAATGCTAGATATGGCTAATAAGAGAGTAAGTACATCAGGCTACTTTTTTTTTTTTATAGGTAAGGTAAATAGAGTTGCCAACATGGTACCAATAAAAAGCTTCAGATTAGCCTGTCTTGATATGACTAGAATGATTACCTTGAAGAGTTTTTGCATTCTCCCACTTTAGATTGGCTAGAAAACTGATATTTTTCTAGAAGGAATTAGTTTGTTCCTCCTATTTAAATCTGAAAGAGGAGAAAAACCAGTAATTTAAAGTGTAGTTGTAGAGTCCCGTCCCCTAAATTGAAACCAGTATACCATTTCATTTCAAGAATCATCTTTAAATCTTCTTTAAATTATTAGAAAGAGATGGGACTACTACTATTCTTCTTTACTATGTGCTTTCGTTTTTTGTTGGGTTTTTTTGTTGGTTTGTTTGGTTGGTTGGTTGGTTTTTTGTGCATGTCTTGCTGTTTTGCTAATTTGATGTCCCAACCTGCACTAACTCACCTTCCTCATTTCTGTCACAGGGCTTCCCACCTCGACTGCCACCACAATACCCAGGAGATTCAAATATTGCTCCCACTTCCAGCGTGGCTTCTATTTGCATCCCTTCTACAGTCCTATCCCCTCCCATGCCGACAGAAGCACTGGCTACACCGGGTTACTTTCCTACAGTGGTGCAGCCTTTTGTGGAATCAAACCTTTTGGTTCCTGTGGGCAGTATAGGAGGACAGGTTCAAGTGTCTCAGCCAGCAGTGAGTTTAGCACAACAAGCCCCCACTACATCCTCCCAGCAAGCAGCTCTGGAGGTAAATGGAATTACTGCATGTTTATATATAAAACACACACACACACACACACACACACACACACACACACACACACACACAATGGGATAAAAATGACAAAGAAGAAACATAAGGTTCCCCTGTTTAGAACTCATGTGGAGACTATTTTCAAACTAACTTCTAAATGACTTTTTCTTCCAGCAGAATGAAATGCCATTGTGGGGGCCTTGTTGCCACTGGCTGTTCTGTTGGGAAGTGAGTGTGCCTTGGAGAAGATTAACCCTATTAGCACTTCACTTCTCTAGCTAGTACTTTAGTCATTATTCTTAATCCTTTCACAAATTCTTGCCATGGCAGTCATAAAAGTATCTTATCCTGCTGTGCTCCCAGTAATCATTTTTGCCCTATTAGGAGAAAGATAGGAATCATCTTTGCACTTTGCTCTGCCTGTCCTGTTGCACACTTCTAGGAAGATGCTGGCTGCATGCAAGTTGTACTTTCTCACTCCCTAGCAGCTATGTCGGCTGATGTCACACCATGCAGTCTATACCGAGACTTAGCTTTAGAAACTTCCTTTGGAATTTTAAGACCACTGTCTTTAGATGCTGAATATTGAGAATTACTAGTAAATTTAGTGCTTCTAGGACTTGGGGGGGATAAGAAAAAAAAAGTATAGCTTATTGGAGATGATGAATAATAAATAAAATGTATTACTGCCAAGACTTCCATTATCCTTTCTATTTACAGAGTACTCAGGGAGTCTCTCAAGTTGCTCCTCCAGAGCCACTTCCAGTGGCACAGGCACAACCTACCACTTTGGTCTCTTCTATAGACAGGTATGTAAAAGTAAAATTCTCCTTCCTTAACTGGTAAGTGGTATAAAACTTCAGAACATCAAACCTTTAAACACTGAACTTTATTTTTCGAAGTGCACATTCAGATGTTGCTTCAGGAATGAGTGATGGCAATGAGAATGTCCCATCATCCAGTGGAAGGCATGAAGGGAGAACTACAAAACGGCATTATCGAAAATCTGTAAGAAGTCGCTCTCGTCATGAAAAGTCCTCACGTCCAAAATTGAGAATTTTGAATGTAAGTATTGCTACTGTGTGAGTTTCATATAGTTACTTAATGTCATTTAAATATTTCTAAGGCTCAGGTATAGTTATGAAAGTTTAGAATTTTCTAATCACCCAAATAATACTGTTAAATTCCATATTTTTATGGTAAGGCACTATCCACCTTTTAGAAAAAGTTTTAATTTGTAGAACAGAGACTTTACACTCCTTCCAGACCCTTCAGTGGAAGATGAGGAAATAGCTCAAAGGCCAATATTTTCTTAACGTTTTCTTGCTACCAGTTTAAGAGGTAAATACCAACAAGTCTTCAGGGAATGGTGGTAGCATCAGGCTTAAGTTCAAGTGATAATCTGCATTACTTTCTCAAATTTAGTAATGGAATAATATGTAATATGGCTTCTGAGATATGAAGTACTTTTTCTTTTTTTTTCTTTTTAGGTTTCAAATAAAGGGGACCGGGTAGTAGAATGTCAGTTAGAGACTCATAATCGGAAAATGGTTACATTCAGATTCGATTTAGATGGTGACAATCCTGAGGAGATAGCAACAATTATGGTATGTCTGCATTTGGAGTTCCAAATTTTGCTTTAGTACTTTTTTAATAACCACTGCCCTAAGCAAATGTGCAATATTTTGTTATCTGTTTTGACAGTTCTGTATTTATTTCAACGTGAATATAATTAGCACACCAAACCTGTGATTTAGAGATATTTTTGTCTAGGACCTGTCTAAGTGTTGAAGAATTAACTTACATATCAATGAATAATAGTACAGGTGGTGTGCAGATAGGGCAGAAGTTACAAAAGTGGCAATTGGAATGACTTAAAACATGAATAACACTCTACTAATCAGACTGACATCACATTTCTTTTACAGGTGAACAATGACTTTATCTTAGCAATAGAGAGAGAGTCCTTTGTGGATCAAGTACGAGAAATTATTGAAAAAGCTGATGAAATGCTCAGCGAGGACGTCAGTGTGGAACCAGAGGGTGACCAGGGATTGGAGAGTCTACAGGGAAAGGATGACTATGGCTTTGCAGGTTCTCAAGTAAGTTCAGCATTCCCATAGTGAAGCTTTGTTTATTTAAAATATTGCTATAGTGTTAAATTTGCCATGCAACATGTTCAATGATACCACATTACATCAATGGCTAAAATTATCAAATATTTATGTCCTCTTTGCCTGGGGCCAATTGCTTTGCCCAATCTTTAAGATTGTGTTTAGGGGTGGTGGGGGGAAAGATTGTGTATGAGAATGAATTTGGTCACTTTTGTTTGTTGTAGAAATTGGAAGGAGAATTCAAACAACCAATTCCTGCATCTTCTATGCCACAGCAAATAGGTGAATTTCTTTCCTTTCCATGTTTGCTTTTAGCTTTGACCTAAGAAATTTTATACTAATGAAATCTTAAAGCTTCATGTTGGTGACAATATATAGATAATGCAGTTAAATGGTTTCTTTTTACAGGCATTCCTACCAGTTCTTTAACTCAAGTTGTTCATTCTGCTGGAAGACGGTTTATAGTGAGTCCTGTGCCAGAAAGCCGATTACGAGAATCAAAACTTTTCACTGGTGAAATATCAGATACAGGTAAGGAATTGCTTCTACCACAAACCTCTATCAATCCCATATCATCTCTGCTATATTGGAAGCTTGGTCATCAAGCAGTAATTCAAATGATGACATAGACAATAAAGAAGAGTAGAAAATTGAGATTATAATCAACAGGCAAACATGGAGGAGCAAAATAGAGGATGAATAGAGAGGATTAAAGAACAAGAGCCAGAAAGGACAGCCACCCTAGATACAGCTTGTGTAATAAATAATACGTAGATACAGTAATATGTTTTGTTTCTCCATTTAGGACTATTGTATATGCTTTGAGGTTGCTCTTTTTTTATCTTTTTTCTCTTTTTTGAAAATTTTTTAAAATTTTCTTTTACCCTCGAAATAGATATTCATACAAGCTAACTTATTTTAATCAAACTGCTCTTTTACTCTGCTGTTTTAGAAAAAGCCTGTCATTTCCTCGGGAGAAGTTTTAAACCTTCTTGGTATGTGGCAGTGTTGGTAACCCAAAAACAGATTGTTAGGACAATTTTGAATCTACCCTTTTAAAATGGACTGATTATTGGGGCGCCTGGGTGGCGCAGTCGGTTAAGCGTCCGACTTCAGCCAGGTCACGATCTCGCGGTCCGTGAGTTCGAGCCCCGCGTCAGGCTCTGGGCTGATGGCTCAGAGCCTGGAGCCTGTTTCCGATTCTGTGTCTCCCTGTCTCTCTGCCCCTCCCCCGTTCATGCTCTGTCTCTCTCTGTCCCAAAAATAAATAAACGTTGAAAAAAAAAAAATTAAAATGGACTGATTATGAATTTTGTATTCTCCTTTGCAGTTGCTGCCTCAACATCCCATGGCGCTGGAATGAACTTGTCTCATTCTGCTTCATCCCTTAGCCTACAACAGGCATTTTCTGAACTCAGACATGCCCAAATGACAGAAGGGCCCAATACAGCACCTCCCAACTTCAGTCATACAGGACCAACATTTCCAGTAGTACCTCCTTCCATGAGTAGCATTGCTGCAGTCCCAACCACAGCAGCAGCCACACCTTCAATATCAGGCCCTGCAACTAGCAGCCCTCTTAATGACATGTCCACATCAGTAATTCAGTCTGAGATTCCAGTGCCCACTGAAAAAGGGATTGGTGGAGTTGCCACCTGCACAGGTGTGATACCGTCAAGTGGTCTCCCTGTACCTCCTATATCTGAATCACCAGTATTTTCCACTGTGGTTTCAAGCGTTACAATACCTACAGTTGTCTCAATATCAACAACATCCCAGCCAGTTCAGGCTTCTACATCTGGGAGTGTTGTTTCTAGCATAGGCACTTTGCCATCTATACCAGTTTCAACGTTAGCCTCTGCTGCGGGCAGTGCTGCTGTCTCAGGTGCTAAGCCTCCACCTGTAGTATCTCAACAAGCGACAGGCAGTACTTCTGGGGTAGCCACGTTAACATCCATTGCTGCCACCACTCCATTCCCGAGCATAGCTTCCCAGCTGCCTCTTCAGCTGAGCAGCAGCACCTCTGCTCCTACTCTAGCTGAAACAGTGGTGGTTAGTGCACACTCACTAGATAAAACATCTCATAGCAGTACAACTGGATTGGCTTTGTCCCTGTCTGCATCATCATCTTCCTCCCCTGGAGCAGGATTATCTAGTTCTGTTTCTCAGCCTGGTGGGGTGCATCCTTTGGTCACCCCATCAGCTATAGCTTCTACTCCTGTCCTTCCTCAAGCAGCAGGACCTACTTCTACACCGTTATTACCCCAAGTACCTAGTATCCCACCTTTGGTACAACCTGTTGCCAGTGTGCCTGCTGTGCAGCAGACACTAATTCATAGTCAGCCTCAACCAGCTTTACTTCCCAACCAGCCCCACACTCACTGTCCTGAAATAGATGCTGACTCACAGCCCAAGGCTCCTGGAATTGATGACATAAAGACTCTAGAGGAAAAGCTGCGGTCTCTCTTTAGTGAACACAGCTCATCTGGAGCCCAACATGCATCTGTCTCACTGGAGACATCACTGGTAGTAGAGACCACTGTCGCACCAGGCATCCCAACCACTGCTGTTGCACCAAGCAAGCTCATGACTTCTACTACAAGTACATGCTTACCACCAACAAGTTTGCCATTAGGGACAACTGGTTTGTCAGTTATACCAGTGGTCACACCTGGACAAGTTTCCACCCCAGTCAGCTATGTGTCCGCCCCAGTCAGCACTACATCAGGAGTGAAAGCTGGAACTGCTCCATCAAAGCCACCTTTAACTAAAGCTCCAGTAAGATTCTTGTTTTGAAATAATTTGATAAATATGATTATTCTTTCCCCCAACCCCGTAAGTGCCTTTTTTCAACTCAGCCTTGCAAATTAGAAATGTAGTTATAAAGATGGCCTGGCCTATAGTAGACATTAAGTGTTTATTAAATAAATTGAAAATTATTTTAGGATATATATACATTGAACACAAGAGACCTCCTTTTTTTGGAATATGGCAAGATTTGGGGGTTAATTATATTACATGATTTTCTAAGGCTATATAATAATCAGGTAAAATACAGACGTTCCTTCCTCATTGGCACCAGCTAAAGAAATCTGTATCCCAAAAGGAAGCTAAATGCTTCTGCTAGCAATTATACATAGTAATAGCAATTTACAATGATCTTTGTTTCAGTGAGAATGAAGCAGATTTTCTGCTTTGCTTCAGTTCCACAGGTGTACAATTTGGGGTGTACAAAAACTGGAAGTTGGTGATGAATTTCATATACAGGGAAAAAGAATCTAATCCTAGGAATAAGTTAACTAAAACGTGTTTTCTAATTCCGCTATGGTGGATTTCCTCTCATTCTCTCTTCAGTCTCTCTGATCTTCTCCAAATAACAAGGCTGTGTTTTTTCTACTATATTCTGTGCTTCACTTATCTTTCTGCATTGCCATTGATTGTAAAATTCTTTTTATAGTCGGCCAGTAATAGAGGCTCTGTACAAATTGCTTTATAGTGTTAGATTTCTGATGACTTTTGTTATCAGACCTGCCCCTTGGTTATTTCTGAATTGTTTTCTCGGAAAAGTCTTTGTTTTAGGAAAAGCCTGATGATACTGTACTAAAACAGTGGCTCAAGAATAACTGTGCCTCTCATGTCCATACAGCCTTTGATTCTGTTTTCCCTAGGGAATAACCTTCCACTAAATTTTACTATTCATTTTATTGGTATGTAGTAGTAACCCCATAATAGTATCATGGTTATAATGTCCTTTATTTAAGATAGATACCAGAATATAAGCCAGATGACAATCATGCCTTAACTATAGATATATTTTATTCTTATATTTCTGCATTTGAATTAGTTGATTTACTGGCCAGTATGTAGTCTTTCTCATGGACTTGAATTTCCCTTCATTGTCTGTAGGTGCTGCCAGTGGGTACTGAACTTCCAGCTGGTACTCCACCCAGCGAGCAGCTGCCACCTTTTCCAGGACCTTCACTAACTCAGGTGCCCCAAGACTTGGCAGATTTCTTTTTGTGCTCCTACTTTTTCCTTCACAAAGCTTATTTAAATTCTCCATTGCATGATCTTGGCTTCTGGCTCCTCTTTAGTTTTGACTTAGTAACAACTTTCTCTTAAAACAGTGTATATAGCTAATGATCCAGGCCTTATTTAAAGTAAGAAGCTTCGTGGTTCTTTTGTTCAAGTCATCTAGAACACATTTGATATTAATATTTTTTCATATTTTATGAAGAAAGAAAATAGCAGGGTTTACATGTTACCAGACAAATATAACTCCTGTCATTCACAGTTTTCTAGAATAGTGAAATTGCATCTGATGAATGAGATTAGGCTCTAGACCATTGTGGAAGTAAAAAATTACAAGTAATCAGAATTAACTTTGAAAGTTCCTTAGGAAAAGATAACTGATAATGCCCCTTTTCTGTGAGTTCAGTCAACCAGTTTTTTCTCTAATGTTTGACATTTCTTTCAGTGACCAACAAATAAAGTAATTGGCTTAAATATAGATGGATATAAGGGTCATGTTTCATGAAAAATATGTCTTTTATCTTTCAATACAAAACCTACACAGTTTAGTTAGCATGAGATTACTCATACAGGAACTGAGAGCAGTGACATGAATGTGAGATTCCTGTTTCACACTCAGATCTGCTCATTGGGTCTACCCAATGGTGATCAGAATTGCCTGCAATATTTAAATTATCATTTCCCTTTTCTACCCTACCCCACCACCCCACACATTTATTTAGTTGAAGTCCCGTAAGGAAGGTAGTTATTATGAAGCCATTATAACCATGAAAAAGCTTCTGCCGTGAGCAAAGTAGTAAACATTGAAACTAAAACAGGAATTTATTTTAGAATTATATAGAAGAAAAACATAAATTGCTAACACAAGAAGTCTGAATTTATCACTTCTACAGCTGTATAGTAGAATATAAAGAACTTGCCATGATAGAGTAATAACTCCAAAGAGAACTCCATCAGTCACCACATTTTGGAAAAAATACATTGTGAAAGTCTGTAAGTTAGGGGTTTTACACCTGTTTTCTCATTAAAAACATGTATTCAGACACGTATTCAGGCTCAAATGTGCTGAGAAACAGCAAATAAGATGTGAGGAGGTGAGGTTTAGTGGATAATGCCTATATAGAGAGGGAGAAGGATAAATGAAGGCTGTAGAAGAATAAGTGATAGAAGCCAAAATAGATGTGGGATTATGGCCTGTATCAAAAGTAAAAAGTTACTGGCCTTGTGATGAATGGTGGTAAGACCTGGTTAACAGGTTGGAATGCCCAGACCTCCAGTTCCTTTTTGCTGCCATTTATAGGGTATAAGAAGTATAGATTAAGACCTAAAGAAAAGAATAATATCCTTGATAGTGATCAAATACATTAATGCCATCTTTTATTCATAAGGACAAGTTCTCAGAAAGATGTACCAAACTGAAAAAGAAAAAAGAAAAAAATTAATCTACCAAAATATCTTGATACATTGTTCAGAATATATATATTTTAAGTTTATTTACTAGCAGGGTGAGAGGCAGAGAGAGAAAGGAAGAGAGAGAATCCCAAGCAGGTTCTGTGCTATCAGTGCAGAGCATAATGTGGGGCTCAGTCTCATGACCCATCAGATCATGACCTTAGCTGTAATCAAGAGTCAGATACTTAACCAACTGAGTCCCCCAGGCACCCCCAGAATATATTTTTAAAGAGAGGACAGGTAGAAACTTTTGTATCACTTTAAGGAACATCAAACATAGACTTCAAAACTGTAAAAACATAAATATGACTGAATTTCTCTAAGGCTTGGGAAATTGACATATCATTCAAGCAATATAAGTTAATATTTAATATATTGAGTTTTATATTCAGTGACTAGACAGATGTTACATTGTGTCAATCTAAAGCATCAAGGAGTATTCCTTATTTAGATGAGCTATATGTAGTGCTTCTGAATATGCCAAAGACCTCTACTTATTGTAGTTGTTTCGTTCAGTCCCAGCAACCTCTGGAAGATCTTGATGCTCAATTGAGAAGAACACTTAGTCCAGAGACTGTTGTGGGGACATCTACAGTTGGGGTAAGCTTTGAAAATTTTGCCAAAATCTTTCCATAATCCTAATATATCACATTCCTAAAACATACTCTAATCTATTAATACCTTTAACACCTACAGAGTTAAAAGCATTAATTCAGAGTCTTTGCTTATTCCAGCAAACAGAAATAAAGCAGATTAAGATTAACACTGACCCAGTGGTATAACTGTGGAAAATATTTTATTGATTTGAAAGGTACTTTTCTTGTCTTGCCTCTGGTTAGAATTATACCATAGATGAATTCTATGGGTTTTGTATTTATGCTTTGGAGGAAGCTGTGCTTTAAAAGTTAACTTCTTCCTTTTAAGCTTGTGATACAATAATGTTCTGATTAAAACTATTTTTTCTATTATTATCCAAGTTATACTCTTAAGTATCCCATGAGAAAAGCAAACAACAATATAGAAGCAACTCAGAATTTTTTCTTAAAATTTTTCTGTTTTTGTTTTTTTTTTAACATCAGACTTACTTTTAGGCTTAAAAAAAAAAAGAAAACTCTGTTGGACACAAGTGTTTCTTCACATATACTATATTTCTTTTGCCCTTTATAAAAACCAGAGGAAAGGCAGCATGGCAATAGTTTAAGAGTGACTGAAGCTAAAGATTTTGTGGTATCTGTGTGTATGTGTTTTGCAGCCTGTGTCCATGGTGGCTCCAGCAGCAGTTACAGAAGCAGGAACACTGCCTCAGAAGGATGGTGAGAAGCATCCTTCTTCCTCTTATGTTATACCATTTCCAGTCCTCTTTATAATTGATTCTAGAGTTTACTATCTCAAAGACATTCTTAAGAATGTAGGTGTATTTGAAACAGTTTTAAAGAACAATTTTACATATTTCATAACTTAGGAACTTTAATACTAATATTTGGAACATGTAATATTAGCATGCAAAAGGTAATGATAGTTTCTTGGAATAAGACCCTTTGTTATTAGCTAGGATAGACCCTTGCTAAGAGAGAGAAGGAAATTCAGGCCTATTTATAAAAGTTAATTTACCTTAATCTCTTGGCTTTTATGACACTAGATAGATAGAGGTAGAGATAAGCTTGACTAGCATGGATGGTAGAAATACAAATATATATTGTAATCAGTTTAAACATTATTTTTTTTCCATTTCTGGAGTCTTTAGAATTGGCGTGTTTGTACACAGTCTCTTGGCAAAGCATATTTCCAGATTTTGTAACAACTTAAAATTGCCATGAGAACTTTTATGAGCATGCTCTTGGTCATGAGTTCATATCAGCTACTTCTTTTCTGAATTTTGTTGTAAATCTCTTCACTGCATCACCAGTCCCCCCACAAAGTAGGAAATTTAAAGCTTCTATTTGCTGTCACCTTTTCTCTTAGAACCATTTATATTCAAAAGGGAAAATAATTAAACATGAGCTGTATTTATTCAGTGTGCTTTTGTGTAACACTTAATATTGTTCCTTTTGTAGTTTATCCATTCTCCTCACTACCACCTACATATGTTTCCCTGTATAACTATTAATAAGATTACCTGAATACTCAAATCTTTTCTTTCTTCCTTAAATTCTGAATTTCACTTAAAACCTCTCTAAATTATCTTCAAGGCAATTATATTCTGAATTCACTCTCATTTTAAAAGAAGTGACTTGAAAATCAATGGAAGGGCACCTGGGTGGCTTAGTTGGTTAGTGTCTGATTTCGGCTCAGGTCATGATCTCACAGTTCATGAGTTCAAGCTCCGCATCGGGCTCTCTGCTTTCATTGAAAAGCCCATTTTGGATCCTCTTGTCTCTCTCTGTCTCTGTCCTTCCCCCGCTCATGTGCATGCCCTCCCCACCCACCAAAAAATAAATAAACATTAAAAAAAAAATCATTGGAACAGACTAGAGAAGTTTAGAAATGGACAAACTATAAAGAAGAAATATGAAAAAGGTGGGCTTTTAAATCAGTGAGAAAATGCTAGGATATTTCAATAAATGCTTTGTGACAACTGGACAACCATCTGGAAGAAAGCTTAGATGCCAGCCTTGACCAACATAAATTCCAAATGGGTCAAAGATGAAAAATGATAATGTAAAATAGTGCTGTAACAAAACATACAAGAAATCTTTTTCTTTTCTTTTTTTTTTTTTTTTAACTGTCTGAAGTAGGATCAACAAACTTTCTGTAAAAGGCCAGAAAGTTGTACATTTCAGGCTTTGCTGGCCATATAGTCTCTGTCACAATTACTCGAATCTCCTATTGTAACCCAAAAACAGCATAGGCCATACGTGAATGAATGAGTTTGGCTCTGTAGTCTAATAAAATTTATTTACAGAAACAAGCTGTGGGCTGAATTTGGTCCATGATCATAGTTTGCTGATCCCTGATACAGAAGCAATAATAGATTCCAAACTTTCTGCATGGAAAAAAAAGCCATGATGTCCAAAGATAAATGAAAAACTGGGCAGTGGTGGGTATTCATATCACAGAAAAGACTAGTAAGTGATAGCATTTCTGAACCTCTCATTGGTAAACTTAGAAGTTTAATAGCCACCAGTGACTTAACACAACCTCTTTAGAGATCGATTTAGTAATGTCTCTCCAAGTTTTAAATGGGTATGATTCAGCACATCCATTCTTAGGTATTCCACAGATTCATAAGAAAATACTTGGTAGAACACTTATAATAGCAAGAAGTTCTGAAAAACTTAAATGTCCATCCACAGAAGCCTGTTTAAAATATGGTACTTTAGGGGCGCCTGGGTGGCGCAGTCGGTTAAGCGTCCGACTTCAGCCAGGTCACGATCTCGCGGTCCGTGAGTTCGAGCCCCGCGTCAGGCTCTGGGCTGATGGCTCGGAGCCTGGAGCCTGTTTCCGATTCTGTGTCTCCCTCTCTCTCTGCCCCTCCCCCGTTCATGCTCTGTCTCTCTCTGTCCCAAAAATAAATAAACGTTGAAAAAAAAAAATTTAAAAAAATAAAATAAAATATGGTACTTTGTATACATATAGCATACATACAGACAGACATAAAACACTGCAGCCAGGGGCGCCTGGGTGGCGCAGTCGGTTAAGCGTCTGACTTCAGCCAGGTCACGATCTTCCGGTCCGTGAGTTCGAGCCCCGCGTCAGGCTCTGGGCTGATGGCTCGGAGCCTGGAGCCTGTTTCCGATTCTGTGTCTCCCTCTCTCTCTGCCCCTCCCCCGTTCATGCTCTGTCTCTCTCTGTCCCAAAAATAAATAAACGTTGAAAAAAAAAAAAAAATTAAAAAAAAAAAAAAAAACACTGCAGCCATTAAAAAGAATGAGAAATCAATATGGAATGCTAAGATACATTGTAAAAATATCAAAATCAGTGTTGTATAAAATTGAGCTTACTAGTTGTATAAAATAAAGAAAATGCTTGTATATGTCTATATTATCTCTAGGAAAAAAACCTCAAGTGGTTGTCCTTAGAAAGGATGACCTAGGTGGCTTGAAAGTTGTTCAAAACTATTTATCAGTGATTCTGACACCTTGTACTTCCTGTTCTAAGATTTTTGCCTAAGTGTTGTATAAACCAAGTTGTCATAGATGATTTTCATTTTAAAAATGCGTCTTTGATATCCTAAGTAAAATCTCATAATTCTCTTCATTTATTTTTATCTTTGAGTTAAAGAATGAGTAATTGAATTCTTACTACCCATTAACCTTAGTTTTTATAGTATCTCTTATGTTGTAGTTAAGCCTTGAAGCTGCTTTGCTTATATGTAACTTTTATTCCTGCAAACAATAACATATCATCTGTACATGTGTACAAGGAAAAGTAGAGGACTAATGATAAATTTTCAGACTTTGACAGTATTTCACAAACAGTATCTTTCAGACTAAAGGTATCTAGTAAGGAGAGTAAATAATAACTATTTTCCTTTTTGGACAAAGCCCAAGGAGAAAAGAAGGTAAAGAAATTTTCCTTGCCTCAGACCATTTTTCTCACCTCATAGGTACTTTTATTTTGCTGTATTTCTGACCAAAAGGAAAAGAAGCTAACTAAAACGAGATGCTAACTTAAGTTTTTTCTCCTCCATGTACTTGTTTCAGTTTCTCAAATCACAGAAGGTCCTGTCCTAGGAACTAGTTCAGGAACTGGTGTTTTTAAGATGGGACGATTCCAGGTAAGACCATTACTTTCCCTTGCCTTGATTTCCTCTTTGGGGTGAATAGGTATATAATAAAATTGTTACTTACCTTTGGGACACAATTGCCAATTTGATGATATATATCTTTTTTATAGTTCTTTATCATTTTACCCTCTTAAAAATAATACATGTTTAAAAAAAAAAAAAACCTTCTGGGGCACCTGGCTGGCTCAGCCAGAAGAGCATGTGACTCTTGATCTTGGGGTCATGAATGTGAGCCCCACATTGGATGTAGAGATTGCTAGAAATAAACAAATATGTAAACTTTAAAAAATAATAATAATACATGCCAATTAAAGGAATGCAGAATACTTAGTACAGTAGAGAAACAGTATACTGTCTACCCCATCTTCCTACCTACCTCCTCCACCCAGGATTACTTTTTAGGGTGTGTTTCCCCTCATTCCTTTTTCTATGTACATGTGTGTACAATTGACCCTGCTTTTCTGAATGAGATTTTATAGCTTTTTTTCCCAATCTAGTAGTTGGTTCACCTAACCCATTCTCCTATTATTAGTCATTAGGTTGTTTCAGATTTTTCTATCGTAATAAGTAATGTAACAGGAAACATTTTCTATGTTTAGGACAATTTTTTAGGATTAATTTCTGAAATGAAAATACTGAGTCAACATCAAGTGATACATCGTTTTCTTTTCCCAGGTGGTCCAACTAGTGATTTATTTTTTTATTTTTTACTACTTTCACAACTGCTTTCCAGTTATTCTCATGGTAGCACTGGGAGTTGGGGATAGCAGTTGATATTTTTCTCATTTGTAAACTGAGGTTCTGAGAGTTTGTACTGGGCTGAGTTTATAATACATGGACAAATTAGAACAAGGATCTGGATCCTCCTTTTGGTCCCATTTAGTTATGTTGATTCTTGAAGCTTAGCTGGCATTTAACATTCATTGTCTTTAATCTTTGTAGTTTTCATATTCACAGGCAACCTTCAAGATTCCATTCCCTGTTATTTATATTTCCACAAAGACATAAATCTAAGTCTTGTATATAACATGAGATCTGGAGGTAAATTATTAACTTAGTAAGCTTAGCCAGCCACTGAGAATCTGTATCTAATCTGTACATCTCAGTACAGATCTTGTTCTCTATAATAGTATTCCATTTATTTTCACAGTGAAGGTGGAGGGGCTTATGTAAAGAGATACTGACTGGGAAATAAAGTGATTCAATTTTTTATTGAATTTTTTTATTATTTTAATTCAATTTTTTATCATTTTAAAAATTGAATATTGGGGATTTTGTTTTTTAATCTCACTTTTGTCTCTTTCCATCAGGTTTCAGTTGCAATGGATGATGTCCAAAAAGAGGGTAAAAATAAGTCAGAAGATGCAAA
This sequence comes from Lynx rufus, assembly GCF_022079265.1. Classification (NCBI taxonomy): domain Eukaryota; kingdom Metazoa; phylum Chordata; class Mammalia; order Carnivora; family Felidae; genus Lynx; species Lynx rufus. The sequence goes on along the minus strand of NW_025814889.1, from coordinate 36,823,322 downwards.
GTCTGTTCATTTTGAGTCTAGCACTTCAGAGTCCTCAGTACTATCAAGTAGTAGTCCAGAAAGTACCCTGGTGAAGACAGAGCCTAATGGGATCCGTAGCATCTCATCAGATATGCCAGATAGTGCCCACAAAACTCCTGCCTTGGGAGCAAAGTCAGAAACTGGGCAGCCTACAAAGGTAGGACGCTTCCAGGTGACAACTACAACGAACAAAGTAGGTCGTTTCTCTGTATCAAGAACTGAAGACAAGATTGCTGAGGCAAAGAAAGAGGGACCAATGGCATCTCCTCCTTTTATGGATTTGGAACAAGCTGTTCTCCCTGCTGTGATACCAAAGAAAGAAAAGCCTGAACTGTCAGAGCCTTCACATCTGAATGGGCCATCTTCTGACCTGGAGGCCGCCTTCCTAAGCAGGGATGTGGATGATGGTTCAGGTAGTCCACACTCCCCCCATCAGCTGAGCTCAAAGAGCCTCCCTATCCAGAATCTAAGTCAGAGCCTTAGTAATTCATTCAACTCCTCTTACATGAGTAGTGACAATGAGTCAGATATTGAAGATGAAGATTTAAAATTAGAGCTGCGAAGACTACGAGAAAAGTAAGTGTATTTTCTTCTGTAAAGGAATAATGGCAGAATCGTAGTAAGATCTAGCTCCTGGTGCCTAGTATTCTTTTCACTGCAATATGCTTATATCTCATTTCTTTCAAACAGAGGGTGCTATGCAAAAGCTAGTTTCCTCAATGTAGTTCTCATTAGGTCTTGTATTTATAAGGACCCGTAGCATTTCTACTTCTAGAACTTCTTCAGTACCTTTGTATTATTACTATATTATTGTTTTTCTTTTTTTTTTTTTTTTTAATTTTTTTTTTTAATTTTTTTTCAACGTTTTATTTATTTTTGGGACAGAGAGAGACAGAGCATGAACGGGGGAGGGGCAGAGAGAGAGGGAGACACAGAATCGGAAACAGGCTCCAGGCTCTGAGCCATCAGCCCAGAGCCTGACGCGGGGCTCGAACTCACGGACCGCGAGATCGTGACCTGGCTGAAGTCGGACGCTTAACCGACTGCGCCACCCAGGCGCCCCTATTGTTTTTCTTAATAACACTTTTTATCATTATTAACCTAATTTAATAGTCTACCAAATGAATCTAGTAATGGATGTAGATTATGTGGCAAGTTTTATAGATCATATTTGACACACTGGTCCAGAGTAGCAAATTCAGTACTCCTGTGTATGCCTCAAAAATCAGGAAATCTTTTCTCCTAACATATCATCAACTACTTGTTGGTTAGGAGCTTATTGGAATTTGGCTTGGATAATGGAGGCCAAACAATATGAAGTAACAAACTAGAATCTCAAGGTAATAGAAGAAATTACGTTAAGTACACTGAGGGGGGAAAGATTCATGAGTAAGTAAATACTTGAATAGAGTTTAAAGAATATGTTGTTAAATCTCATTTGAACAAAAGTGATTATAATGTTTTTGATTCATGTTTGGTTATCTTTCACAGACATCTTAAAGAGATTCAAGACCTGCAGAGTCGCCAGAAGCATGAAATTGAATCTTTATATACCAAACTGGGCAAGGTTCCCCCTGCTGTCATTATTCCCCCAGCTGCCCCTCTTGCAGGGAGAAGAAGGCGACCCACTAAAAGCAAAGGCAGCAAATCTAGTCGCAGCAGTTCCTTGGGGAATAAAAGCCCCCAGCTTTCAGGTAAAAAGCCATGGGCCAGGTCAGCCTTGGCTGTCCCATCTTTTGTTTCTGTCTCCTGACTCTATATGTGACCTATTGAGCCATTTGTTGTTTTTGTTAAATTTCAAAGGAGTTTGACTTTCCTAATATTCTTGCTTCCTTGACTTTTCCACTCCTTATATTTATAGTACCTCTATTTGTTGAGTCTATGGAAGGGTGAGTACTATGGCTTATTCCATTGTAACCCATATTACTAACTACCTCCATTACCCAAGCCACTTACAGTTGTTCTTAAGGATAAAACACTTAGCATTGCCTGGTTACTCATATAATTCACATTACACCAAACTCATAGGCAATTGGAAGAAAATACTTTTAGTAAAAGTTCAGGTAAAAGAAAAAAACTTTTAGTAAAAGTTCAGGTAGGTTTTTCCTTTCAGTGAATGAATTATCCATAATTGCAGCTGGGATGAATGTAAATTTCATTTAGATGTTTGGATATGTCTTAGGTGGTAATTTTCCTGATTAAAGTTTTTATTTCATTTATGTATATTGAAATAAAGAACTTGCTCGTGGCTGTAATAAAAAATAATTCATAATCTCTTGTAATGAACTACAGTTTGTCTATTTTAATGGTGATAGAATTCTTACCCTTTGGTGAAATTATGAGAATGTTAACAGATAATTGGTTGTAAAGTGAAAGACTGAAATAAATTTATACCTCATAGTTGTTCTCCAGGTCTAATATAAATGTGTTGGAAAGCAGTTGCAAACTTCTTAGCAGCTTTCCATTCTCTGGAAGCTTTCAGAAACCCAAACCATTTCTCTAGTACATCAGAACCCATTCATTAGTAGAAATGTGATTATAAAGGATATCAGCTAATTTAGATCCTAATCCCAATTTTGACATACTTTTTGAGTGGCCTGCTAGTCTGCCAATTAGTAGGGAACAGAGAAATTGGTCAATTTCAAGACAGTTGACTAGGGAATAAAAGCCACCTGCCACAAATCATTTTAAATATGTATTACTCTGTAGTCATCTGCATTATTTTTGACACCACTTTTGTACTTGACCTGACACATACTTAGAAGGAAAACTAAGCAGAGACTGCCCACCAAACCTATTTGTATCCTGCACCAATTCAGTGTTACAGGTTTTTAAAAGCAGTGATGGAATTGTAAAATGGAATTCTCCCATATCCACTGCGTGTTCTACTCAGCTGAGACTTGGGAACCATCTAGGTTATCTAAACTAAAAGTCTTTCGGAATAGTTACTCCAGCCCTATTGCCTATTGATTCTCATGTCATTTCTCACTTCCCCTCCCATTAGTGAGGCCTTTTGTTCTTTCATCACTTATAGCTTTTGACCTATTATTAGTCACTTAGTGGGACACATTGAAGAATAAGAATATAAGAATAGTGCCTGTTAAGTTTATTGGGAAAGCTGGACATGTTTCCTCATGCCACTTTATCTTTTGGCAGGTAACCTGTCTGGTCAGAGTGCCACTTCAGTTTTGCACCCCCAGCAGACCCTCCACCCTCCTGGCAACATCCCAGAGACTGGGCAGAATCAGTTGTTACAGCCCCTTAAGCCATCTCCCTCCAGTGACAACCTCTATTCAGCCTTCACCAGTGATGGTGCCATTTCAGTACCAAGCCTTTCTGCTCCAGGTCAAGGTAAGCAATCAAAGCAATCAACATGTTCTAAAAACATGAAAATGGAGATACTGCCATATCCGCAACAAAAGCCTGATGAGCATCCTATTAAGGTCAGTTGGAAGACCGCTGACCAGAACACAGCCTGTGTATTAAAACACTTTCGGATCTTGAGCTGGAAAGGGAAGTTGAGTAATGATTATATTAGGTGAATTCATTGCTCCTATCAGATGAAATAGGTTTTTTCAAAGGATTACAGCAAAAGGTTGTATTGTGACTTACATGAGGACTTAACCAAATTAATGACTCATTTGGGATTTGCAACATACGCTTTAATACTAGACTGAGATTTCCTGGACCAAAATTAAGGAGTTTTAGCAGTTTCTGAAAGCTAATGCATTTGCCTAGCCAGTGTAGACTTTTTTAACTTGTAAGTATGGGAGTAGCATTCTAAGATAAATAGCCCTACAATTCAATTTGTTACCTGTAATCTACTTCCTAAATAGAGTTTTATTTATTAATGATCATTTAAAACCTTCCTGTAGCAGAACGCTGCTAGTAACGATAGAACGAGAATTGGAAGAACTTAGGTGTCTGGGTGGAAAAGAATAAGAGGAGAGTTAGGTAACTTGCTTAGGTGCTTTTGCCACAATATCACAGATAGTAAAGGTAGATCATCATTGGACTAGGTAAATGTGCTTGCTTGCCAGGAGCACAGACCAGCTAGCATTATTATTCACACTGGGAAAAGCTTCAACATTTTGCAAAGTAAGGGAATTGAGACCTAATATTTCCTGTCCTACCTATCTGACATTTCCCTAGAAGCTTGTTCTTCTGTGTGCCATCTTAGCGCATTTCACCACTCCAGCCTCAAGTTTCTAACATCTTGTAGTTGTGTTCTGTCTCTTCTCTCTCTGTTCTTCCCTGTTTTTCCCCTCTCACAGGCTGTGCGAAGTTTAACTGTGCATCTGAGCAGGTGACATTCAAACCTGGTGGCAGGAGGACCCGATTTCTGAGTACGCCCTGCTTGGCTCTTTGTGTGTAACACCTTTACTCCTTCCTCGTCCTTGTTTTTCTGCTGCTTGGATCTGATGTTTCATGCAGTCCATTTTCATTTGTCTCTTTGTATATCATCTACTCAGTGGCTTGGCTGAACTATTACCCTCAGAAGTTTGGGTCTCTATATTAATTATGATAAAAGATGTAGAAATAAGAACAGGTTTCTATAAACTTCAAAATAACTTTCTGGTAGAATTGCTTCTTTATAGATCCATGACAGAGTAGAAAAGGTGGTAATGCTGTATAGACTGCAGGGTCATTTGGGATAAAGACTGAAGTCCATAGTCCTACTCACTTCCACCCCTTGCTTTGGCATTAGAAGTGACAGAAAGCATCTTGACCACTAATGTACTTAGATCCTGGCAGCAAGGGAAAATTACACCCTATTTTTTTATTCTTTTTCGGAGTAGGTTGAAATCTTTTTTTTCTTCTCAATTAAGCCTGGCCATCTGTCCATTGAAATGATGCTAGAATCTCTTCATTGGATCCTTTCACCACCCTTACCTTCTAACTCCCTAAAATTGATAGTTCAAAAAGGGTTTCAGTGTAGTTATTCTGATCAAGCATTTATTCTCAAGAACCAGAGCCCAGGGCCTGCCAGTGAAAATGGTCTCTTTAACATGATTGCTAGGATTTCTTAGCTTTCTTAAAAGCAAGGCACAATAGTAAATCACCCAATTTCCCAGCCCATCTTCCCCAAATATGAAATAAAGATGATGCCTCTCTCGTAGGGCTGTTGTACAAAAAAATAAGATCATGTGCACAAACACTGGTAGCTCTTGGGAAGCACACATCATTTTCTTCTAATTAGCCAGTGCCTACCTGAAACATAGTAGGTAGTCAATAAATGTATATTGGAATAAAAATTTTAAAAACAAAAATCAGGCTCAAGTAGAAAACCTTTGTTAGAGTTTGGTTAAAGATCTTCACTGCTGAGGCCTCAAACTTCTGATGTGGTTACTGAAGTGCTTTTTAAATGCATGTGCTAAGGACATCACTGTTTCTGAGGTTCAGAGGTCCTTGGGCCTCATGTATCAGTATCCAGGACTATTGAACAAAGAAGGAGGTGGAAGACATTATCCAGTTTGGTAGTTTTCCAAAGCATGTGTGATGTTTGGTTAGACCAGGCTGGACCAAGCATGTTAGCACCTTGACACTTAAATAAGCATATGTCCAGCTGGCAAGATGAGATGACATTAATAGGAGGAGACAAGTGTTTCAAAGTAGGTTGCTGTATGCTATACAGCCTGAAACGTCGAAGAGGGAAGAAAGAGAACCAAGGCTTTTTTGTGAAGAACAATGTGAGTGATACATTTCAGATTAATTAATTAAATAAATTCTCACCACACTCTTAAAGGTAGGTGGTAGCACACTATTGTTCAGATGAAAGTGGTTAGAAATATTAAATCTTACCACTTCCTTTTGGGTCTAAAACGAGAGGCCCTACATCTGTTGAAGGCACACAAGTATACATCATGTAAGCCTTGGTAAACAAATTACGAAAGGCAGATTTAAAGCAAATAGGGAAAGGAAAACAGGCATTTATTTACCAGGTGTGGGGTCTTTTTAGTTTGGGATGCGTTATTCTGTGCTCTCAAAATAGATTATGGTTTGGAAGCACGGCTTGGCTTAACGCTTTATTTATGTTCAAAAGTTGCTTGTTTTCCACATACTTTTAAAAATTTTTCTGGAGGGGACGGGGTTAGTATGTATGTCTAGGATTTGGAAATATATTAGCCGATTTAAAAGGATTCAAACCTGTAACAATGGTACTGTGAAGTCTACTGTGGTAGAATTGTTTAATGCATTTTATCGAGTGCTTTTTAACAACCCAGCAGGAGAAACAGAAAGTGGGACGGGGTCAGTGGAAAGACTGCTTGGGTATTTGAAATTCAAGCAGTAAGACCTGAGAGACTGGAGTTCTTCCCCCAGGTTCCCCCAGAACCTTAGTGCAGAGCATTACTTGTAGATACAAAGACTGGTGGAAGCTCAGCCGTCAGCCAGGTGCCACTGGCCATCAGATAACCACGTGAAGGCTGACAGCTAGCAAGCTGCGTCCCATAGAACTGTACCCATAGCAGGGACTCCCAGGTCCCACCAACCTGTCTCTCTTTCTGCTTTCTCTTGCTGGCACTTTGTGTGCTGTTTGGAGATTCTAAATATTTTACACTGATGTTTCTTTGTCTTTAACACGTTGCTCTCTCTTTGTGCTTCAGGGAAGATGGTGAAAAAAGTCTGTCCTTGCAACCAGCTCTGTAGTAATTATCTTTTCTTTCTGTTATTTTTGGTCCTTGATTGCAAAGCCTGTTATCCATGAGTTCTTGGAACCCTGAAGCTTCACAACACCCTCATTTCCCAACTTCCATCTGTCTAGTTCTGCACCCTGTTCTAATATATTTTTTAACATGCTTAATTGCTGACCTCTGGCTATCCTTACAGATTAAGAAATTACCTCCTAGTCAATGCTCTCACATGATGACCCTCTGTGATCCTGGCTTTGTGACAATTATGGATTGATGATGCCCATGATAGAGAGAGAGAGATCAGGGATGCCTGGCTCTTTGGGGAGAGCCCTTTAGTTAGCAGATATGTGCCAGCTGCTGTTCTCCCACTGGAAAATCAGCACTGGTCAAAACATAGAAAAGTCCGCATCCTCATATCACAGCAGGAGGCGTCTGCTAGATTGGGGAGGAGAAAAGCACTACTTTGTAGAGTCTGGCTTCTTAGGCTGATGGCTTCTCATTAACGTGCATGCAATTCAACTACCCAATCGGCCACCTAGACAGTCAGAAAACTCTGTATTTGGGGTACTGGGCAATAAGCTGTGACTCATAGTAGGTTATCGTTCATGGGATCTGGTGGTGGGACATGGGGGAAATGTATTATGGCAGGAGAAAAAAATGGATTTGGGGTGGTAAAATATATACTACTTCCTAGAGCTTTGCAGCAAAACTGAGAAAGGTCTAGAGGCTACTCAGTGTACTCTCTGGAAGGCAAGCAGCATCCTCAAAAATATGTGTATTATAAGTGTTTTTAAACCATTTCCTACTAAAGTGGACTAAATGCACTATCCATGCTTCTAGCTTTTGTAGTCAACTTTTCCCAGGCATTAATTTCTGGTCAGAGAAGGATGTGTTTGTTTCCTTCTTTAATGGGAAAGCCTGTTTTCAGAAGCCAGAATAAGGTTAACTGTATGGCCAACCTCCTCATAGTATAAACCCCACCTTCATAATCCAGTACTGTGTAAGACAGATGAAAATGAAGAATGATATTTGGTTGTAAAGGAGCCTCACAGCATCAGAGACGACTAGCATGAGACTAGAGAGGTGTGACCCCGGCATGAGCTGTTTGTGAATAAGCAGTGTTCACCTCTACTGAGCTTCTCATATTTGGCTTGTGACAGTTCTTCTCACTTGTGATTGTTTCTGGTTTTCATTTTGATTGTCTCACTCATCATCAAGCTCACCAAGCAGTTATTGTTCAAACAGGAAAATAGCCCTCATGCATGTGATACGCTTGCTTTCTGGATTCTATTACTGTCACGACTGCCACCCTCATTGCTTGTGCTTCCCACTCTGTGCTTCCCCACCACGGTCTCTCTTGCTTTTCAAGGAAAGCTGTTTGTTTCCTGTGCTTTTATCCTTTTCCACTTGGGTTTCCTGTCCCACAGGAGAACTTACTCTGCCCTTTATGCTGTATGTGCAGTAGCTATCCCCTTGTGGCTCCAGTGGGCCCTCAGAAGTGAGCTAATACACACACTGCAGTAATCCATGTCTTGCCTTGGTGGTAAGAAGCATGTGACCTTCCTCACTCTGCAGCTTCACCTCAGAATTAGCTGTTCCTCTAATACAGACGTGCTTGTGTGTGCCATTCCCAGGGCAATGGGGTATAAACTTGAGACCAGCAGTGGATTATAAAGGGCTTTTAAATGGCAGAGTTGCTTCGGGCATGCTGCTGTGCTCTGGTGCTGCTTCGACCTGGAAAGCAGGAAAACGTATGCATTTATTTAGCCCCCAGCATTATTTGGATACCTTAAGGCCTAGTGGCTCACAACTTACCTTAGTAGCTTTTATTTATTCTGCAGCAAATGTGAATTCTGGTAAGAAAGTGGGGGGTGAGGGAAAAAAAACAAGATTATGACTTTTCTTTCCCTCTTCCCTAAAACTTGCCTCTTCGAATAATCTTCAGTGTGCCCTCCAGCAGAGCCGAAATCAGGCAGGACACAGACTCCTTCTTCCTTTCTCATCAAACCATAGAAATAGAATTCCTTCATCATAACCTCAAAGCTTCCTCCTTCCCTTTGCACTCCTTCCTCAGCTGAATGTTCCTGTTGCTTCCACATACAAGTGCTTGCTTGCTCTCCTGGGAAAGGGGGGAACGGGTGAGAATCCACAAACCAATTGAACCAATTGAGACTGAGGTCGTCTTCAGGAAAACCATGTGTTCCTGGAGTTGAAAGATTCAGGCACACCACAGAGAACCTTCTTCATGACTAATCTTGGTTCTTAACTCATAGGCAACTGGGAGAGGTTGAAGCCTTCATTCCTCCCGAGTTTGTTTACAAATTTGTGTGTACGGGTCCAGGTGAAAAAGGTTTTTTGAACCGAGCATGCTGTCTCTTTTATCACCTCTTTCTGTTAAAGAATGGCTAAAGACTGTGGCACAGTATCCACATGGTGTGGGAAGCCCATCTTTTCCTGGGCCAAGCATCTACCTTTGCTTTCCTTTAACTCCTACTTTAACCCTGCCTCAGTGCTCGAGAAATCCTCTTTTGCCCTGCATTCTGCAGCATTCTAGAGCCTCACTGACCATACCACACCTCCCTCATCAGCGTGATGCTGGGAATAGAGTACTGAAACTTACTTTCCGTACTCTAGATGCCATGGGAATGGGCAGAAAGGGGTCCCTCCCCTTTGTGCCTACCACCATCTTGAGTTTTTTAGCCTCATCTGCAACTCCTGAAGAGAACCTGTTTTCATTACCCTCTTACGCCAAAACATTTGGCTAAACAAGACCTTGGAACCTTCCCGTCTTGCATGGCTTCCCAACTCATCCTCTCCCCATTCAGTGGCTTGCCATTCATCATCCTGTGAAGTTTTCCCTCTTCCTGAAGCCAAAACCCAACCTCCTTTTAATGGTTGTATTCTGTTGCTTCTTTTAATCCTAGGGACCAGCAGCACAAATACTGTCGGGGGAACAGTGAACAGCCAAGCCGCCCAAGCTCAGCCTCCTGCCATGACGTCCAGCAGGAAGGGCACATTCACAGATGATCTGCACAAGTTGGTAGACAATTGGGCCCGAGATGCCATGAATCTTTCAGGCAGGAGAGGAAGCAAAGGACACATGAATTATGAGGCAAGTCTTCTTCCCTTCTTGCCATTTTCCTAATCTGTCAAGAGTATCACTTAGCACACATCTGAATTCAGACAGGATATCAAGTACCCAGGTTAGTGCTTAACATTTCATGCCACAGCCTTCTGTAGTAGCTCATGACTTTTAACCCCTTTAGAAACAAACAGAAATCACCCGGTTGCCCTTTTATTTTTCTTCCCTGAATTTCTAGCTCCCTGTTTGTCAACTAAAGTTTTTTCTCCCCCTTTCTTTCGAAGCCTTGAACTACATACGCATATGTACACAAGCACATGACTCTGCCCACTTCCAATCAGAATAGTTATTCTACCCTAACATGTTAAGTATAAAAAGCCGATAATTATTATGGAAGGTTTGGTGCGAGTTTTGGTTTCGCTATACCCTGTAAGATTAGACCAGCCCCAGTCCTAGAATTATATTTCAGTACTACCCATTTCACACCCATGGGTTACACCCACACCGGACTTTACATGTAGTTGTTTTGTTTTCAGGGCCCTGGAATGGCAAGGAAGTTCTCCGCACCTGGTCAGCTGTGCATCTCCATGACCTCAAACCTGGGTGGTTCTGCCCCCATCTCTGCTGCATCAGCTACCTCTCTAGGTCACTTCACCAAGTCCATGTGCCCCCCACAGCAGTACGGTTTTCCAGCTCCCCCCTTTGGCACTCAGTGGAGTGGGACAGGTGGCCCAACACCACAGCCACTTGGCCAGTTCCAACCTGTGGGAACTGCCTCCTTACAGAATTTCAACATCAGCAATTTGCAGAAATCCATCAGCAACCCCCCAGGTTCCAACTTGCGGACCACTTAGACCTAGAGACATTAACCGAGTAGATTTGGGGGCAGGAGATGGAATGCTGAGGGGTGGGCGGGAGGGGGGAATGGGAAAGTAGCCTATATACTAACTACTAGTGCTGCATTTAACTGGTTATTTCTTGCCAGAAAGGAATGTTTTTAATACCGCTTAGAGCCCTCAGAATTGAGAATCTCCCTCCCCCTTCACCATTTATTGGAGTGGAACAAGAGGGAAAGAGCAGCTTTCTTGTGATGGGGCGGTTTCAAACTATGCTTTCCTGTTCTCTACACCCAATAGCAAGGGCTAGGAAAGAGAATCATTTATCAGAAAGCCACAAGAGAGCTCAGTCAGTGGAAAAACCAAACCCCATCTGGATTTTCAAGTGGGTGGAGCTCTTAATGTTGGTACCCACCCCAAATCCCTTATTCCCTCAAGAATCCAAACCACAACACAAAAAAACAAACAAAAAACCTATTGGGCTCTCTCCTACCCTGTTCCCCCCTCCCTTTTTTTTTTTTTTTCTTTCTTTGTTTCTTCTTTTGTTTCTTTCTTTCTTTTTGCTCTTTAGAACCCAGTGAAAAACACCAGGGGACTGAGGTTTCAACCCTTTCTTATGATAGGTCATTAGTGCTTTTAAGCAAATGATATTAGCAGCTTTGACTGCAGCATTAGCAATTAGGAAAAAAAATTAAGTTCCCTGCGGACATGTAACTTTGCCATCAGTTTTGATGTGGAAACACTGTGATATATAAATGTTGTTGGACAACAGTAGTTTTAAGAGTAAAATACGAAAGGTTTAAAAAGTTGAAAAAAAGCAAGCTCTGTCCTTTACTTATTGAGACACTTTAGCTTTTTCCTTTGTATTTCCATTGTAGTAGATAAATAAATGTGAATGTAAGATTGTATAAATTACTGTACTTGAATACTTCTGTTCTCCCAGTATTGCTTGCTGGATATCTTAGTGCCTTGGACTTCTACTGCTTCTGCCATTAGCACCAACTTCTCATCAGACCCCAAATCAGCAGAGGGCGTATGGAAGGATAATAGGTCCATGTGACCCCAGCAGAGGATTATGCCAAAGGGAAACTGAAAGAGTATTTTTTTTTTCTTTTAAGTCATTCAATTTTGTCTAGAGCAGGCGTAAGATGAGCAGGGTGAGAAGTTAAGTTGACATCAGTGGTTGAAAGCAGAAAGTTCTGTTTCAGGAACAGTGAGGAGGGGTTTCGTAACAAAATTGGACAATTTAAAAGATTAAGGGTGGTGTGTGATAAATGAAGAAAAAGGAAGACTAAGAATGGGAGAACAAACTCGTTATGAAGATATGTGATGCCTGGCCTGTGGGTGCCATAAGCCTTACTTGAGCCAGGCTGGAACAGACAAGACCTAGTAGAAATGGCTGAATATAAAGGGAGTGGGGGCTAGTTTTTAAGTTGGGAAACTGGTAGTGAAGAGTCACAGATGGAGAAAGTTGCTCTAAGAAAAACTGTATGGATTGCTTTCCTCTTGTTGCAAATGTCTCCTGCATTTCCCAGCTTGGGGTACTGTATTTTGTGGAAAGTGGACCCACATCTGAATTAAGCATTGTAAGAAAGAGTGCTTATTCCTACTCATTTCCTATGTGATGTCCAGATGGTTGCAGAATCCTAAGTCTGTTGTGCCACCTCTTTTTCTAGAATTGCAACTGATATTCTCACATTTTCATATAAACAAATACTCCCCTTAAGTAATAACTGCAACCAATCAGTATTATTTAGTGCTATGCCTAGTTGTAATGGGCAGTTCTGTTATTTTCAGAGCTTTCAGGAAATACTCCTAATTGGCTATGTTTAGATCTCTGTTATCTCTGAAGATGGGGAAAGAAGCTAGAACTCTTAATTTAGGGGGTGCTTCTTTTCACTTGAGTTGGGAAATTAACATAGTTCTGATCTCTGACCCACCTCAACTGGCACATCCCAGGAATCCCCATAACAGGAAGAGCCTGGGTGGCTGTCCTGTCCTGCCGTTCCTTCATGGGTCCTGTATTAAGTTAGCCTAGGTCCCAAAGACGCAAATGAGAGCTGAAGGTTTAGGAAAGTAGAAATTAACAGGGGTTCCAAGCCCTACTTCAAAGCTGTTTACTTATTTATTCTCTGCTTAAGATCCTTGGGGAGATGGTAAGAGTAAGAATAGAACAAAGAAGGTGCTGAGTAAATGAGAAACGGACCACCTAAGATGAATGAGACTATACTTTCTACTGGAGGAACGAGGGAACCAAATGCAGCACATTATTTTTTGTTATTTTGGCTTAATTTTGAGATCTCTTCACTTACACACAAAAAGTAAGAACTGGTTTTATTTACTGTTGATTTTTCTTCCCTCCTGTGGATGAAATAACTGAAGCCTAGAGGAATGAACTAGCGCTACTGAACTGTTTAAATTATTTTTGTGTTAATAGTACACTTTGAGTATCTTTTTCCACATTACAAAAATCTTTCTGAATTATAAATGTTTTCCTTACATTATTTAACAATGTACACTGTTTAGAAAAACAAATAAACTAAATTCAAACCTTGGGGGTTTCTCAGCAGCCGTTAATTGTACATTTTGCACTAACTCTGGGTGTTGCGCTTCTTGTAAGATTGCGCTTTGTGCTTCAGTTTGTTACCTTTGTAGACTTATTTAATGAAACCATTCAAATAAACCAAACTTGCTTTTGTTGAGCTGTGGGCTTTCATTTCCAGCAAATTCCTTTTTCATGATCTCATTAGCTCACTTTTGAGTTGTGTACAATTTATATAACTAGATTCCTAACTCCAGGACCTCTTTAGCAGTCCTGAACTAAACTAAGATTATGCTTCAGAGAAAGGTTTTTTCTGACGAAAGTGGTAAGGGTGTCAAAATCAAAAGATGAACATATGACCAAATCCATGTGACGAGGTAGTAAGGTAAAAGGAAAATCAGGGTAAGCTACATCATCTTCCGAAGGAACAGAAACGGCTGCCTTCCTGTACTTCAGGAATTCCCTGCCTCGGGTTCATAGCTTCCCACAGATGGGTGTTTGATGCAAAAATTTATAAAAGCCACAGCGTGAAGATCAGATAAAAGGCACAGCCCAAGGTACTGTTTTACTTAAAAAGTAAACCTGCAAACTCATTATTTGGGGGGAAGAATTATGAAACATCTGAAACTATACGAAAAAAATTTTTTGAGATACAAAGCCACCTTCACATGTGAAATGCAAAAATATAAACACCTACTTACATTTTTTGTTAAAAAGAATTTATTTTGCTTTCTTAAAATGCCTTTTCTTTGGTCCTAGATCATTCCCTTGATAAGGAAAAAAACCACAGGACAGTGACTTCATAAACCTATAAAGGAGAGATTATCATAGATGAAGATGGCAGGCTGGATTGATGCAAAGTAGCGAAACCCCACTCTAGTCTTTGTTCTTAGGATACACAGTGTGGTGTGGACAGCAATAAATGTGGAGACCTAAAGTTCAAAGAAGACAGACATTAACAATAACTTGATATAGGTGGTGGTTAAAGTCCGTGCTTCGTAGTATGGCTTATATTGCTTGAAGGCAGGTAGCCACTGATGACTCCTGAAATGCCTCTACTTACTAATGTAAGAGCTTAGGAATAAATAGAGAAGAGCCTCAAGAGCCAGAGAGGTGTTTAGTCGTAGAGCCTCCCCACTGCAGTGTGTGACAAGCTTTTTAAAAGGGCTTTCTGACTGCTCTGCTCTATCTGCAGTAGGCTCCAACACTCATCCTCAGGTAAAGTTCAGAATGAAGCAAGGTAAATCCTTGGAAATAAAGCTCATTCCCTAGGAATGATGAACAATTTCATGACCAAAAAGTAGTTTTCGGAAGTCCCTTTTGTGACAAAGTCCAATGATGTGACCGGAGCCTCAGTTAAGATGGATCCAGTTTCCTTTTCTTCAAGTCTTGGTTCTTGTCATAGAAATCACAGTTTACTATGGAAGAAAAAAAATCACTTAAATAGGACTGCCATGATTTTAAAATAAGAAACTGACAGCTAAAATTTGAAAGGCCAGTGGGGCAGCTGGGTGGCTCAGTTGAGCATCCAGCTATGGCTCAGGTCATGATCTCATGCTTCGTGAGTTTGCGCTCGCTGCTGTCAGTATAGAACCTGCTTCAAATCCTCTGCCTCACCGCCAACACCCCCCCTTGCTCCTCCCCCATTCATTTGTGCACGCGTGGTCTCTCTCAAAAATAAACATTAAACCTAAAAGATGAATAAAAATTGTTATGAGGGTAGATCTTTGTGTTATCTCTAGATCAAGTTGCAATACCAAACATGATGGGCCTACTTTAATAGATAAAGTTCTTCAGTCATGCTTAAGCTTCCTACTACTATCAAGGGTTATAAGGAGTTACACCTGAAGTCAGGGCCCCCAGAGGAAAAGTTCTGGCGTATAAGCCAGTTATCTTTCATTTTCTTACACTGATATTCCTCTGGCATAATATTATACAACTTCTTAAAATGGAATTCATCATTCTTTCTTTAAAATGCAAAGAATTAACCCAAGTTCTCCCTTCAATTTTTGTTGCTGAACACTCTCGCTACCTGTTATCTCTTGGTTACTGTTGTGAGTTTGGAGTTGCCCGGGTCCAGATTTTGCTTGTGGATCCTGGTGACAGAGGTCCTGTGGGGTCCTATTCCAGGTCACCACCTGGTGTTTCAGGACTGGTGTGGCAGGGGTCTGGAGTGGTTCTGGCCTAGACAAGGGCTTCACATCACTGTCCTCTGCATCTGGATCCATATCCCACATTCCAAGACTGTCTGCAAGGACAGAGATCGTGGGAAAACGCAGCATCAACAAAGAAGTGTTCTCACAAAGCACTGGGAAAAAGTCATAAGAAATTCCATGTCGTGAGTGGACTATGACAGCTTTTGGAACTTCTCTCTCCCTGTCCACTAAAAGTATGCCAGAGTTTCTCTTAGGACCATAGAGGAGCTGAGCATGTGCTGTCAGAACTGCCTGCAGTCCATTACGTGTCCTCTCTTTTTCTAAAACTTTGTGGGGCTATAAGATTAAAATGAGGATTTTTATGTCTCTCTTAAAATGTATTAGTGACTACCAAAAGTGCATTTCGTAGGTTTCATTTAATAAGTACCTATATTGGGGCGCCTGGGTGGCTCAGTCGGTATGCATCAGACTTCGGCTCAGGTCGTGATCTCACGGTTCGTGGGTTCAAGCCCCGCATTGGGCTCTGTGCTGACAGCTCAGAGCCTGGAGCCTGCTTCAGATTCTATGTCTCCCTCTCTCTCTCTGCCCCTCCCTCGCTCACACTCGTCTCTCTCAAAAAAAAAAAAATAAACATTAAAAAATAATAAGTACGTATATTAATACTTAAGTCATTCCTTTAGCTCCTACTGACCTGTGAGGAAGTCTTTCTCCGTGTGTGGTTCAGAAACAGTTATGGGGGTGCTGTGCTTCACAGGAAGTGCTGGCGGTGCTGCTACAGTTCACAGGAGAGCGAGCGAGAGAGGACAAAATCAGAATCACTCAGTTGTTGGAGGGAGCACCTCAGAAGTGCAAAGCTGCCTAGAGTTACGCTGGTTCCTGGCACAGCCAATAGGAGATCCAAGATTCCTGGTCCCATTCCTACCTACATACAGATCTGCATGAGGCTAAAATCACGATTCTCTTTTCTTCTCACTAAATTGGGGAGAAAACAAGGTTCATTTCTCCTAAAGCAACTATCCAGTTGGTCTGGGATAAGCCCTTTGTTTCTACTCTCTGGGAAAGACAATTCTCTTCAAACAATTTTGCCTCATGTTCACAGACGACTCAGAAAAGCTTTCTAATACGGAGATGGCCAAAGTAGCTGAAAGGGGGAAAAAAAAGTTATATACCCTAAAATTTCTAGTTCTAGATTATGTCAAGGCCCCTTTCCTTCCCTGAAGATAGATGAGGGCATCTTTAGAAATGGGGAAATGCATGGCAGGATTTCATACAGTCTTAATTGCTTAGACTCTATCCTGACCTGATGTCCTACTGAGTTCTGGTTTGGACGTTACCGTACATACTGGCAGAGGATCAGGCTAGTCCCTCGGGACACCTCCCCAGGGCCTCCGCTCCCATCCTCCTCACACACCCTGATTCTTCTTTTCCACTGATGGAGCAGATAGTTGCACTTGCTGTTTCTCCATTTGTTCCCGGAACTGCTGCTGCAACTGTTTTTGCCGGAGCTTCCGCTGGTACGTGGCATCGCTCTCCATGGCGGAGGCCAGGCTTCTGCATCAGAAGAGCAATAAGGCGGGGCTGAGTTAACGAAGTAAACTCCTGAGGGAGGACACAGACCAGTCTGCTAGCTCAGGAGGTGAAAATGGAGGTCACGAAGACTGAGAAGAGAAAGAGAGGGAACCGAGGCCTCATACCGGGAGCTGCCGGCCTTGTCTTCCTGTTTCACGAGGTGGGGATCATCTGAGCGGCTTGGTTTGCAAGGGGAGGTCACCTCCTGTGGTTTCGGGGGTCCCAGAGTCACGTTCTGCCGGCAGCTGCTGTATCTTGCTTGTTCCACAGAGGGTTCAAAATCTTGTCTCTTTGCTTTAGTTAAATCCACTTCAAGAGGCAACTAATAAGGGAAGAAAGGAGGTAAATAACTTCTTCCAAGTGTGCTTCCCCTTCCTTTTCCCTGCCTTCAAGGTCTAGATTCCTGGAAAATGGTATTTGACCATCCACTATCCATCGTGCCCTCTAGATCCTGAGAAGCTGAGACAAAGGATCCATACTTCGATCTGTGCTTCAACTAACATTTTTAATTATATGGGAGAAGTAAAACAATTTCATTTTCTACTTTATACCTTTCTGTAGTAATCAAATTTTGGTAAAAAGGAATCTTACTTTATGATTCAAGGCAAATGTTCTATATATCCTAATTTGAATCTTTCGTGGGCAGCTGGATCTGTCTGATGCTGTCTACTTTTTGTCTCTTTTTTGTGGAAATGATCACACATACTCCTTGTGGAGGCCTGTACTTTCTCTGGCCTTTCTTCCAGGACTTCCCCCAAAATACAACTCTCCTCAGTACAACACTCACAGGTTGCTACGGCACAACTAAGTGTCCTTCAAATGACAGGAGGAAGAAGACTTGGAAAGCACTGACGTCTCCCAATTTAGGGTAGTTCCTGCATCTCACCAAATGTGAGAACTAACTGTACTTCATGGCATTTGGCAATATGTTGTACTTCCAGGCCCTGAGCACTATAGAAACCCAGAGCTTTTCACTTGGGAGAACTGTCTCGATTCATATGGATGCTAATTTTAATGAAGATAATCTGAGGGGCACCTGGTGGCTCAGTCAGTTAAGCGAATGACTCTTGATTTCAGCTCAGGTCATGATCTCACGATCGTGAAATTGAGCCCTGCATTGGGCAATGTGCTGTGGAGCCTGCTTAGGATTCTCTCTCTCAAAAAAATAAAATTTGTAATTAATAACCTGAAAATAATTTCATTACATTATGAAATTTCTAATCTACATTGGGAAGTAAATAGTAGATTAAAAATAAATGAGCTTGGGGCACGTGGCTGCCTCAGTAGGTGGAGCATGCAACTCTGGATCTTGGGGTCATGAGTTCGAGCCCCACAATGGGTGTAGAGATCATGTAAAAATAAAAATTTTTAAATAAAATAATAAAATAAAATAGCGTATGCAACACAGATGAACACTGAGGACATTATGCTAAGTGAAATAGGCCAGTCACAAAAGAGCAAATATGTATGATTCCATGTACAGGAGGTACATACTTAGAGTAGTCAAAAAAACGAGGCAGAAGGTAGAATGGCAGCTGCCAGGGGCTACAGGGAAAAGGAAGCAGGAAACTAAAAAGAGAGTTCTAGAAATGGACAGTGGTGACAGCTGTACAACAGAAGGAAGGTTTATAACACCACTCACTACACTTAAAATGGTTAAGATGATAAGTTTTGTTATATATATTTTACTACAAAAAAAAAAAATGAACTTTGAAAAAAGTTTGAAAGACTCACAATGCTAAGTGCTGCCAGAGACCTGAAACAGCTGAAACTATAAACCACGGTGCAGGAGTGTACATTAATACAACCACAATGAACACTGGAAAGATCTAAAACGAAGCATATGCCTATTCTCTGACCCGACCCAATAATTCATTCCCAAGATAAATGGGTGTGTATGCATCAAAAGACATGCAAGAATGCTAACCGCAGCCCTATTCAAAACAACCAAAAACTACTCCAAAACTCCGTCTATTAGACAGAATGGGAAAATGAGCTGTGCTATATTCACACAATAGAAAAGTATACAGCAATGAAAATGCTACATGTGACATGAGTGAATCTCACAAACATGTCAATTGAAAGCCAGACACAAAACAGTTCATACTGTTTGATTCCCCAAGGTGCAAAAAGGCCAACTAACCTATATTGTTAAAAGAGGTTTTCCTTAGTAGTGATGAGGAGGGGAGAGCTTTGCAGTCACTGCAAGGAACACTATTGAGGCTTCTGGGACACTGATAATATTTTGCTTTGATTTCAGATGGTTCTATGGCCATGCTCATCAAGCTGAACATTTATGATATGTGTACTTTTCTACATGTTTATATGTACATGTTAACACTTCAATGGATTTTTATAAAGCACAAACTATACAATTTCATTTATATAAAGTGCAAAAACAAAAAAAAAAACCTACAAGACTGGGGCACCCGACTGGCTTAGTTGGTAGAGCATCCAATCCTTGATCTCAGGGTTGTGACTTTGAGCCCCACATTGGGTGTATATTACAGAAAGAGAGGAAGAAAAGAAAGAAAAGAAAAAGAAATGAAAGGGAAGGGAAGGAAATCTATGAGGCTAACAGACTAGAGAAGTCTGGACAGTAGTTACTTTTCAAAAGAGAAGTCAAGGTAGTGAATGGGAGTGGCAAATGGGGGCTTTGGGGTACTGGTAATGTTTTTTTATCTGGGAGATAAATAGCTGTGTTCACTACTAAATATTCATCAGGCTGTGCCATTATGAATTATACAGTTTTCTGTGTATAATTTGCACTTCATTTTAAAAATTCATTTAAAAACTGGGGCACCTGGGTGACTCAGTCCGTTAAGCCTCCGACTTCGGCTCAGGTCACGATCTCACGGTTCCTGAGTTCAAGCCCCACGTCAGGCTCTGTGCTGACAGCTCAGAGCCTGCAGGCTGCTTTGGATTCTATGTACCCCCCTCTCTCTGCCCCTCCCTTGCCTGTGCTCTGTCTCTCTCTCAAAAATAAATAAACATGAAAAAAAAATTTTTTTTAATTCATTTAAAAACTAAGAGTAAAAAAGAAAGGGAGGATGTTAGCAGAATGGTAGACTCAGAAGCTCCACGGGCCCTTCCCCTAGAGACACTGAGTTACCAAGATACAAACTAGAATACCTTTCTGAGAACCCCGGTGACCAGCTAAGAAGTGACAGGCCTCAAGCCAGCATAAAACCAAGACAAGATTCCAGCAAAAGGGGTAGGAAAACTGGCATTTTGCGTGGCCACTTGTGCCCCGCCCCTGCCCCTACCCAGCAGTGAGTAGCACAACCAGGAAGAAACCTCACGTACTGAGCTCTTCCTCTGGGATGGAAACAAAGGAGTAGACTGTGCATCCAATGTTGTGGCTTGTCTAGAGCTGCCCATGGCATTGCTTTCTGTCTCACCTGACTCAGCACAATGATGAGACCAGCAACAGAGTTTGAAAGCCACTAAAAACAGAGATGAGCACAAGAACAGTTGTGCTACAGTTATGCAGTGAGATGCCAGGAGGAGAAAGAGATCATAAGAGGTTTGAGAGGTCCTAGAACCTCTAGGTGGGCCAACTGGTAAAGTTCTTCCCCTGCACAAAACCAGTACATAAAGACTGGGACTGGTGGTTGTTTTCTTAAATGCCACATCTCAACAAAAGATCATATGGCATTTAAAGAAACAGGGAAATGTGGACCAAACAAAGTAACAAAATAAAACTCCAAAAACAGACTCTAAAAAAAATGCAATCTATAAACTGCCTAACAAAGAATTTAAAATAACTATCATAAATGCTCAATCAGCTAAAAGAGAACATAGCAGCTAATGAAATTAGCAAAATGATGCATGGATGAAATGAGAACATCAACAAAGAAAAACTATTAAATAGCAACTAACAAGTTCCAGAGCTGAAAAATATAGTAACAGCTGAAAAATTCACTGGAGGGATTCTACAGCAAACTCGATCTGACAGAGGAAAGGATCAGCCCACAGGAAGACAGGTCATTTGAAATCATCTCAGAGAAGCAAACCAAAGGAAGAATGCAGAAATATGACCAAGCTTAAGGGGGCCTATAGGACACTTGTCACACTATATATTACAAGAATCTCAGAAGAAGAGAAAGAGAAAGGGGCAGAGAGATTATCTGAAGAAATAATGGGCCCAAAACTTCCAAAATCTGAGGAAAGAATATGTATAAATTCAAGAAGCCCAAAGAGGCTAACTAAACTAAACCCAAAGAGGCTCACACCAAAACACATTATAATCAAACTGCCAAAAGTCAAAGACAACACACTAGTTACAAACTACCAGAAAGAGAAATTAAGAAAACAAACCTATTTACAATTGCATCAAAAAGAATAAAATACTTAGCAATAAATGAACCAAGGAAGTAAAAGACCCATACACTGAAAACTACAAGACGCTAATGAAGGAAACTGAAGAACAAATGGAAAGGTATTTCATGGTATGGATTGGAAGAATTAATATTGTTAAAATGCCTAAACAACCCAAAACAATTACAGATTCGATGTAATACCTATCAAAATGCCAACGGCATTTTCCACAGAAATAGAACAAACAATCCTAACGTTTGTATGGAACCACAAAAGACCCCAAATAACCGAAGCAATATTGAGAACAAAGCTGGAGGCATCATGCTACCTGATTTCAAACTATATTACAAAGCTATAGTAACCAAAACAGTATTTTCATAAAGACACATAGATCAATGGAAAAGAAAGGAGAGCTCAGAAATAAACCCGTGTATATGATCAACAAATTTATGACAAAGATGCCAAGAATGTACAATGTCAAAAGGACAGTCTCTTCAATAAATGGTGTTGGAAAAATGGATAGCCCGTGCAAAGAATGAAACCAGACCACTATCTGACACAATATACAAATATACACAAAATGAAGTACAGACATGAGTGTAAGACCTGAAACCATGAAACTCCTAGAAAAAAACACAGGTGATAAGCTCCTTAACACTGGTTTTGGTGATGACTTTTTGAATGTGACACCAAAGCAGAGCCAACAAAAGAAAAAATAAACAGGCAGGACTACATCAAACTAAAATGCTTTTGTATAGCAACAGAAACTGTCAACATGAAAAGGTTACCTACTGCATGGGTGAAAATATTTGTAAATGATGGAACTGGAGGGTATTATGCTAAGCAAAATAAGTCAGTCAGAGAAAGACAGATACCATATGTTTTCACTCATATGTGGATCTTGAGAAACTTAACAGAAGACCATGGGGGAAGGGAAGGGGGAAAAATGTTACAAACAGAGAGGGAGGGAGGCAAACCATAAGAGACTCTTAATACAGAGAACAAACTGAGGGTTGATGGGGCGTAGGGGAGAGGGGAAAGTGGGTGATGGGCATTGAGGGCACTTGTTGGGATGAGAACTGGGTGTTGTATGGAAGCCAATTTGACAACAAATTATATTTTTTTTAAAAATTTGTAAATGATATAATCAATAAGGAGTTAATATCCAAAATATGTAAAGAACTCAATAGCAACAAAATAAACAATCCAATTAAAAAATGGGAACTGGATCTATATAGACATTTTTCCAAAGACACACAGATGGTCAACAGACACATGGAAAGATACTCAACATCACTCATGATCAGGGAAATGCAAATCAAAACCACAATGAGATATCACCTCACACCTGTCAGAGTGGCTATTATCAAAAAAATAAAAAGCGTTGGCAAGGATGTGGAGAAAGGTGAAACCTTGTGCACTAATGGTGGGAATGAAAACTGGTGCAGCCACTGTGGAAAACAGTATGGAGGTTCCTCAAAAAATTAAAAATAGAACTACCATGTGATTCACCAAGTCCACTTCTGGATATTTATCCAAAGAAAACAAAAACACTAACTCAAAAACATATCTGCTCCCCATGTTCATATGGAAATAACCTAAGTGTCCATCCATGGATGAATGGATAAAGAAAATGTAGTACACATGCAATGGAATATTACTCAGCCATAAAGAAGGAAACTTGCTATTTGCCACAACGTGGATGCACCTCAAGGGCATTATGCTAAGTGGAATGAGTCAGATAGAGAAAGACAAACATTGTATCTCACTTATATGCAGAATCTGCAGGAGAAAAAAAAAGAGCTCATAGGTACAGAGAACAGATTGGTGGTTGCCAGGGATACAGTAGGTAACAGGCAAAATGGGTGAAGGGGGTCAAAAAGTACAAACCTCCAGCTATAAAAATACGTCATGGGAATGTAATGTACAGTATAGTGACTGTAGCTAATAATATTGTATTGTATATCTGAAAGTTGCTAAAAGAGTAAATCTTAAAAGTTATCATAAAAAAATGTGTAACTAGGTATGGTGATGGATGTTAATGAGACTTATTATGTCATTCATTTCATAACATATACAAATATCAAATTATTATGTTGTATACCTAAACTAAAATAATGTTATATGTCACTTATATCTCAATTTTTAAAAAGTCAAAGACAAAGAGAAATCTTGGAAGCAGCAAGAGAAAAATCATCAACAAATCAACAGGCCACAACATAGATGAAACGAGGACATTATGCTAAATGAAATAAGTCAGTCAAAAAAAACAAACAGCATGATTCCACTTACATGAGGCATCTAAAGTAGTCAAATTCATAGACAGTTAAGTGGAATGTGGTAACCAGGGGCTATGAGAAGGGGGAAAGGGGAGCTGTGTTTTGGGTATCGAGTTGCAGTATCTCAAGATTAAAAAGTTCTGGAGATCTGTTTCATCAGTGAACTGTACACTTACAAATGGCTAAAATGGTAAATTTTGTTATGTGTTTTTTACCACAATTTAAAAAAGAGAGGAGAAAAAACCTATGAGTGATATCCCTAACAAACACAGATGCAAAAGGCCTTAAGAAAATACAAGCCTAATAACGTGTAAAAGGATCTTAACAAGGGAAAGAATGGAGTTTTGACAGATGCCAATTGACACACGCCTCTGTTAGGGTCTCCACCCCAAGAGCCCCTCGAGTACAAGACAGGGAATGCTCCCCGGGGCCTCAGAGAATGTCATGGGGAAGGCAGCCACTCCTCCAGGCACCAGGAACATTCCAGAACCCGACTCAGCCCAGGCCAAGAGTGACTACAGGGGATACACGATTTCCAGACCCCTCTCTCGCAAAGGCTCAGCTCGTGCGATAGGCAGAGACGGAAACAAGAGGATCTACACCTTAAATCCACTCCAGCTAAGGAAAAGCAAGAAGGTGGAAGAGGTGTGGTTCTCAGTGTTTCTAAGAAATGGTGGTGCTGCAGGGTTCTCAGACCATTCCCGAACACAGCGCTCCATGTAGAAGAAACAACTAGCATACATTCTCTGGGCTTCAATGTCCTCATCTGTAAAACAAGGCCATTGGTTCCTGTTGCTCTGATATTCAAACAAGTCAGAAATACACATTCCAGACCCTCTAAAGGGCTGAGTCTCCCCTTCTTCTCTCTCCATCCCCAAACAGTCACCCATGACACAAGGGAATCAGTAATATCTTTACTGCAATGCATTCCATTCATCCATTTCTAACATACCTGGCGTGGAAGCTTATTTAGTGACCTCAGATAGTCTTTGTCCAGAATACAATTTCCAAGTGCATTCCCAAAACTTCTAAGAGTAAGGAAAAAAAAGAGTGAAATAGGTTGAGAATTATTACATGGTAATATCAGAGAACACAGTTAGAATCTCTGTGCAAGTTGCTTCTCAACTGTGGCAGAGAAGGACCCTAATATACATCCAAAAATGTTTACTGAGCACCTGCCACATTCATGCATTGCTTTAGTTTTAAGTTCTCAGAATACAGCACCATCCCTGCCCTCAGCAAGAGGCAAGGACTATGAAAAGACTCCTTAGCTACCTCCTGCCGTGGAGCACCAATTCCAGAGCAGAGATTTCTTCTGAGGACTGCTCCAATTCCCCAGCAACAGTGGGCTACACACACTTAGAGCACAATCCTCCCTGACAGAAGCTCTTCACTCGGGATGCCTGGTTATGTACCGCAAGTTTGTAGTGGATGTTCATTCATACATGTGTTTTTCTAGTGATTCAATTCACTTCAATTCTCAAAGGCCAAAAAAAAAAAAAAAAAGGCAAAATACCCTGTTCTATGTAACTAAGCTGTACATACACAATGAAAAACTGCTTACTGGGGAAGCTGTCTCGTACTCATGTGGAAAGGTCTCCGATCCATGACTGAGGCAGTGGGTGTGCAAAATCGAGCACAGAACAGAGAAGATACTATTCTACCATGTGTTCCCAAGAGGGGAGACTGACTAAGCATAAAGCAGCATGGGGGACACGCGGGAGAACAGGAAACGGGGCCAAGAGGTACAGGGGAGAGGGAGACTCAGGTTATTTTGATTTTTGTACCACATGAACGTATTACATTCTAAACAAACTAAAACAAAACAAAACTGCTCTGAAAGAAGAATCAAAATGAAGCAGGTCAGACTCTAGCTTTTGCTTACCTCAGCGCCCGCTTCAGCCCATCTGTCACCGCCTCCTTCCTTGCCTTCTCCAAAGACAAGGCTTTTGACTTGAGGCCCTCACTGACCCCATAGCCCACATCTTCATGATATGAGCCGTCCTGTGGGGGGAAGAGCCCAACATGAAGAGCTGCAGTCGTGTGTCCCTGTCACACAACTCTTTTTGCCCTGAACAGTGCCCACACTGGGCACATATTAACTCAGGAGCCTTGCTAAAGGGCACATGAATGGGCACCAAGAACTGTAAGAGAATTAATTTCCAGCACTATGTCCTTGATCTTATCTGCTGGGAAGTATGTGAGACAATTCTCCCTTCCCACCTCCTCTTTTACTTAAAAAAGGCATACAGCGGGGCGCCTGGGTGGCGCTGTCGGTTAAGCGTCCGACTTCAGCCAGGTCACGATCTCGCGGTCCGTGAGTTCGAGCCCCGCGTCAGGCTCTGGGCTGATGGCTCAGAGCCTGGAGCCTGTTTCCGATTCTGTGTCTCCCTCTCTCTCTGCCCCTCCCCCGTTCATGCTCTGTCTCTCTCTGTCCCAAAAATAAATAAACGTTGAAAAAAAAAAATTAAAAAAAAAAAAAGGCATACAGCTAACCCACCCTAAATCTCACTAGGGTGCATGACCCCAAGGTATAAAAACCTCTGGGACACTAAACAAAAAGAAAATGTGAAATATTATATTTAACGACTCTAATGATTGGATATTAAATCTTTTCACTAGTCAGGTGGTGTCCATTTCTGGCTTTCACCAAAAATGAAGGTAGACCTGATTGAGTTATTAGCTGATAGAGAACCAAATATAATTTTAGATGATAGCACTCTGTGATTTTTTAAAAAAAATTTTTAATGTTTATTTTTGAGAGAGAGAAACAGAGACAGAGACAATGCGTGAGCAGGGTAGGGGCAGAGAGAGAGAGAGAGGGAGACACAGAATTCAAAACAGGCTCCAGGCTCCAGCTGTCAGCACGGAGTCAGACACGGGGTTTGAACTCAGGAACAGTGAGATCATGACCTGAGCCAAAGTCAGACACTTAACTGACTGAGAAACCCAGGTGCCCCCGCCCCACACTCTGTGATTTTTTATATAACTCAGAAAGTTAATTCAAAGAAATGAGTGACACTATAACAAAACTCTCCATTCCCAGTTTATTATGTGAATAAGGTTTTTCAGTACTATTTACTAAAAATAAGAAGTTAGAATAGAATTAATGTTGAATGGTCTGTCTAGGAAAAAGTAATATTAAACTATGGATATATTTTAAAATTTTAATTTAATTTAAAAAATAAACTATGGATATATAAACTATCCAAAAAGAAAAAGCCTCATCCATCTCATTAAGAAATACATTTTCCACAAAAATTTATTTTTATTAAGTACACAAATTTTAATGTAGTTATGTTGTCTCCCTCACAGACACAACTGACTAATCAATTGTGTGTTAATAATACCTATAATAGTAATTCAATCCAGATTTTGTATAATTTATTTTTTTTCTTAACATTTATTTATTTTTGAGAGGCAGAGCAAGACACAGCACAGAGGAGGGATAGAGAGAGGGAGACACAGAACCCAAAGAAGGCTTCAGGCTCTGAGCTGTCAGCACAGAGCCTGACACGGGGCTCAAACCCACGAACTGTGAGATCATGACCTGAGCTAAAGTCAGACACTCAACCAACTGAGCCACCCAGGTGCCCCAAATTTTAAAAAATTTAAAGACCTAAGGTCACTGAAAATTTACTCAAAAAAATTACTTTTATATATACATACACACAGAGAGGAATTATACTAAGGTTATTAACAAGGTTCCAAACATATACATTCCAAACATTGTTTTATATATATTGATATATTATATTAGTATAAAGCCACTGGTGAAATAGAACAGGAGTTCAAGAAGAAACAATGTAAAATTTCTCATGATTAAAGAACACCTTGCTCATGTGTTTTTTTAAATAGATGACAGTATTTAATCACCTATTATTGAAAATCCATTGGTATATTTAAAAATGATGCAACAAAAAACTATGGGAGGAACAGATAAAGGAGATTAAGAATACACTTATCCTGATGAGCCATGAGAAATGTACAGAATTGTTGAATCACTATATTGCACACCTGGAACTAAAATATCCCAGTATGTTAACTATATGTGGATAAAAAAAAAAAAGGAAGAAAAAGATACAATACATTTATTTTAGAATGTCAAATTTGGGGGCGCCTGGGTAGCTTAGTTGGTTAAGTGTCCAACTCGATTTAGGCTCCAGTCATGAGCTCACAATGTGTGATATCAAGCCCCTCATCGAGATCTGCACTGACAGAGCAGAGACTGCTTGGGATTTTCTCTCTCTCCACCCCTCCCCAACTCATGCACACACTCTCTCTCTCAAAAATAAATAAACATTAAAAAAAAAAAGTCAAATTTTACAATATGCCAAGAAATATACCCTTGCAACTACAGCTTTCGCCCATTACCCAGAAGTAGAACATTCTTATGAAAGCTTTCATTTGCCAAAGTAGCATAAAGCAAAGAAGTACCATTAATTTGTATGGAAAATTTTTTGAGCATTCCCAGATCCAAAAACTAACCTCTTTTGTGGCACGTGGGTGGCTCAGTCAGTTAAGCATCCAACACCTGATTTCTGCTCAGGTCATGATCTCACAGCTTTGGGAGTTCAAGCCCAGCACTGGGCTCTGTGCTAACAGTGCAGAACCTGCTCAGGATTCTCCCAATCTCTCTGCCCCTCCCCTGCTCGCGCAAGCATTCTCTCTCCCTCTCTCTCTCTCTCTCTGAAGACAAACAAACAAGTAAATAAATAAATAAATAAATAAATAAATAAATAATGGCCTCTATTAGGCTTCTCTGATACATCAGGACACATCCTGCTAATGGTGGCACAAAATAAATCAAAATAAAGCATATTTGCTCACAGATATAGTTCAAAGCTATAGGAGCTTGATGCTGAGGAGCTCGGCAGGGCCACTCTTGCTGCCAGGGTTCACTTTTTGTCATAAAAGTGAAAATCCTCTTTGGATTTCTTTCATTTAAGTGAAAACAGGTACCAGTGTAGGTCTTCCATAAACGCAAAGCGGCATAGCACAAACTTTTGAAAGGCAGAGGACCTGTATTCATACTTACAGTGAAAACTTTTAGGAGTAAACTTAAAATGTGCAAGAAAACAAGAGTTTTTCACAATTCATTTAGGGACACATGAGTAAGAATGTTTGGCTACCACCATCCCAAAGAACACTGGCTGAGCCACAGCTCTAGTGCCTAGCTCTCCAGCTTGGCTGTGCCACCGTCCAGAGAATTCTCTACCTGCTCATTCTCTCTCACCGCCCACCCGATCCTCAGAGGCAGCAGGTCTATTCCATCACCCTCACCTTCAACTGGACTCTCACAAATGCACAGACTCCCACGTAGAACTTGCCATTGTTAAGGTCAACAAAATCTAGGAGTGGGAAAGAGAACCAGTTGAAGAGGATTCTGATCCCTGTGCCTCACCCACATTCCTCTGCTGGCAACCAAATATACCTACCCTACACATCCTCACCCACAAAATACTCTCATCAGAAATTAGTGCCAAAGTAAGGGAAAGAAGTTGCCATTGCCAGGAAACATACCCACATTCTGCTGTGTGATAGAGTGTGCCCAGCCATTGTAACCAAACATCTCATTGGCCAGATTAATTACCCTGTGACCCTCGATGTAACATACCTGGAAAAAGAAATTAAACGGGGGGAGAAAAGGGGCTTGTTAAAATTCCTTGCCATACTTAAATGTGAATCAAAATTTACTTAATTTATTCCTTACCAGCTTTTTTGGCAAAACTGCCCTTAAACATTCCAGGGAAATTCTCAGTGACCTTATTTCAAAGATCTTCCAGAAGAAACCAGTTAGAACTAATATTTTGTCTGAGGGAAGGGACTAAACTCAGAGGGGCAAGATATCCACTCACCTATCAGTTTCCAAAACTCAGTTCCCAAAAATGTACAAGGCTCAGGTTGACATATATTATAGAAGACCAAAAATATACACAGAAGATACAATTAGAAGCAAAAGAAACAGTTTTAAAAGATGGTATAAAAACCCCAAGATGGCAGGTATGGAAGTCTCAAGACAAAACTTGGGTCACTTCAGATGACACTGAAGGCTGGAACCCATCCCCTCCCAAAGACACTCAGAAACACCTAGGACTAGAGACCTTCTGAATCCATGAGGACCCAGAGAGGGAGCTGGCGAGATCATCTGAGTAGCCAGCTATATGGGCACCCACTTCGTAAGCATATAAACTCTCCTACCCTCTGGCCGCCTCCAGCCATTCGGCTACTGATGTATTCTGGGCCCAGCCTTTGCCTCAGAGCTTTCTGGATGGCCTGATACTCTTCTGCTGTGTACTGACACTGCAATCCAGAAAGGAAAAATTAAATTGGCATTTCCTCCATTCCTGATGTCAGCAAGTCTCCAACTGTTTTGGTCTCCAGACCCTTTTACACTCTTAAAAAGTACTGAGGATCCTAAGAGCTTTTGTTTATGTAGGTTATATCTATCCATATCAGGAATTAAAACTGAGAAACTCTTAAGGCACATCTTCCATCAGCCATCAAAGCAACGTCATTACATGCTGTGTATTCCCTTGGAAGTCCCACTGTTCACTCGCTTACAAGAGAATGAGTGGAAAAGGCAAGTGGTATGTTAGTGTTATTATGGAAATCATTTCGACCCCATGGACTCTGAAAAGTCTTGTGGACCCTCAGGGGTCACTGGACCACATTTTGAGAGCCAATGCCTTAGGTGTTACTACCATCCTTACAAAACTTTCTCAAGTAAACTTGAGAATTCATAAACTGAAATGTCCCACCTCGGGGTCTGTATATGACATTTATGCCCACGAGGGAGTAGGGGAAATCCACCATCCTCTCCAAAGTTTTATACCTCTTCTCTAATTCAACAATTATTTTCCATTGTATACACAGATAATATACTACTACTTGTTTTGATTTTTGTCCCCTTGGCAGTTCTCCCCTTGCCCTATGTAAACAAAATAAATGCTCACAAACAGATCTCTGGTAAAGACAAAGATAGAATTTGAGGGGACAAACTAAGAATCTCTTTTATGTGCACAGCATATCTCCACAGAGTAAATATGACACCAGAAACTCTGGATGCCTCCAAAAAGGGAACAGGAGTGATGGGGAAGTAGTGAGACTTTTCATTCGCATATAGTCTACGTTCCATTTTGAATGTTATACCATATGAATATGGAGCCTATCCAAGAAAATAAACACAATGTAAATCTAATCTCCAGTACCATCAGTCTTTTGGTGCTAAAATTCCAAAATGCCCTGAGAGTTCACCAGACTCCCAAATAATGCACCTAAAGGAAAAACCACTGATGATAAATAGCGCCCACATATATGACAGTGCTCTACAAGTTACTTTCTCATATCTTTTCACTTCACCTCATTCTTGCCAGGTATGAGAGAAAACACACAGTTACCTGTCCAAAGCATAACACAGAACTGCCACCAGCAGAAGGATGGCTGCCATGGCCTCCGAGAATCGCCTCCTCAGTCACGGACATGCTGATTCTGGGGGACTTCTACAGAAACAGAAGATTAAAAAAGATCTCAAAGAATGCTAAATGTAAAAGGCAAGAGCCTCTACTAAAACTCAGATGAAAGCATCCAGATGCAGTATCCTACAAATCACTTTATTTACTTGACACTTTTTTATAAGCACTGCCCCAGTCAAGGACTAAGTTCCTCAGTGCTATCATCCAACAGGCCACTGAGATCCTTTAGCGTCCACTTCTATCTTTCTGTTAAAATTTTTGCTGGAGTGGGGGTGCCTGCCTGGCTGGCTGGAACATGCTAGAGCATGCAACTTTTGATCTCAGAGTCATGATGTCAAGCCCCATGTGGAGAGTGTAGCCTACTTAAAAAATTTTTTTTCAGGGGCGCCTGGGTGGCGCAGTCGGTTAAGCGTCCGACTTCAGCCAGGTCACGATCTCACGGTCCGTGAGTTCGAGCCCCGCGTCGGGCTCTGGGCTGATGGCTCGGAGCCTGGAGCCTGTTTCCGATTCTGTGTCTCCCTCTCTCTCTGCCCCTCCCCCGTTCATGCTCTGTCTCTCTCTGTCCCAAAAATAAATAAAAACGTTGAAAAAAAAATTTAAAAAAAAAAAAAAAAAATTTTTTTTCTTCTTACTAGGGTGATGGTGCTGCTAATAAAGGTGATTTTTAGGGGTGCCTGGGTGGCTCAGTGGGTTAAATGTCTGACTTCAGGTCATGGTTTAATGGTTCATGAGTTAGAGCCCCATATCGGGCTCTGTGCTGGCACTGCAGAGCCTGCTTCAGATCTCTGTCTCCCCTCTCTCTGCCCCTCCCCCATTTGCACCATGCTCTTCTCTCTCTCTCAAAAATAAACATGAAAAAAATTTTTAAGTGAATTTTACAATTAGAATGTATTCTAATTGCAATATTTATAATGCAAAAAGCCAAAATTACAAAAAATCCCCAAAGAATAGGAAACACTCACCTGATTACTACCTACTATATGAGCAACATGATCCTGGCTTCAGTGGGGTCAAAATAGAAATATAAGCCACAATAACTGAACTGCTTTCCAGGAACTAACAAGCTAGCTGGAAGGAGAAGACTGATAGATAGGAAAATTAAAGAAGAAGAGAAGGCAGTACAGACGACCCTAACATTCAGGAAAAGTACAGCGTTAGACCAGTCAGCATCACCTGGGAACTTATTAGAAGTGTAAATCCTCAGGCCCTACCCTAGACCTACTGGATCAGAAACTAGAGATGAGGCCCAGGAGTCTGTACTTGCCCACTGAGGGATTCGGATACACACTCTAGTTTGAGAGCCAATGCATTAGACTGAGATTGGCAAATGTTTATAGTCCACTAGAAAACAGAATGACCCTCAGAAGGACCCTCTACCTAATTACCCCACACCTGTCTCAAATCAAATGGGTTCAGAGTTAGGCCTCAGCCTTTCTGTCCCCTTCTGGCATTCCAGATGTGGAAGTGAGGATGTGGTGAGTCCTCCGATGTGAAATTCCGGATTTCCCTGGGTCTTCCAGTAGGAGCCATGATCCACTATGCTGACCACACAGGAGCCCAGAGTCTGTATATCATCTCTGTAAAGGGGATAAGGCACTAAATACACGTCCTGCTGCTGGCGTGGGTGACATGGGGATGGCCACAGTGAAGAAAGGCAAACCAGAGCCCAGAAAGAAAGTACATCCAGCAGTGATAACTGGATAATGAAAGTCTTACCGGAGAAAAGATGGTGTGTTTTTCTATTTTGAAGGTAACACAGGGGTCACTGAAAACAATAAAGGTGAAATGACAGATTCTGCTATCATGGAACCAGTTGCAAAGGGGTGTACAGACCGGTACCCCAGGACTGCATCCAATGCTGGTGGTATTGCATGATCCTTTAGTGTATTTGTTAAAAAAAAATTAAGAATTATTTGCTCCTCATGTTTGCCTTCCTGTTCTTTTCTGCATGTCATTCTTCTTGGCACCACCTAGCCCTGGCCTACTATTATAGAATACAGTTACTCAGTGCAAACTTGCTGTGGGCACATGCAAAATAAACAGTACTTGGCAAAAAAAAAAAAAAAAAAAAAAAAAAGGCTTGTGCCTCAGCAAACTTACGTGTTGTAGTCTCCAGGTTATTTGCTGACAGTAAAACTACAAATCTAGGAATATCAAGTAGTAGGACTCTCCATACAGCATTACAATAGAATATTTAAGGGCTCAAGTTCTGTCAGCTTCTGCTTCTATCACCCACTGGCTGCTTGACCAAGGGAAAAATCACATAATCTCTCTAAATGATGTTTTCTCATCTAGAAAATGGCCATAATAATACTATCACTTCCTAAGGGTTCTGTCGAGATTAACATGATGCTGCATGAAAACTGCATTAGAATAGTGCCACATGAAGTACTAAATAAATGTTGGCTACGGCTAGGTGCGTGTCAATTTTCATATATACAGGATGATGAAAATGCAAAAAACTATTTAAATGATCATAAAATCAGGGTGCCTGGGTGGCTCAGTCAGTTAGGCGTCATGATCTCATGACTTGTGAGTTTGAGCCCCACGCCGGGCTCTGTGCTGACAGCCCAGAGCCTGGAGCCTGCTTCAGATTCTGTGCCTTCCTCTCTCTCTACCCCTCCCCCACTCACACTCTATCTCTGTCTCAAAAATAAATATAAGATTGGGGTGCCTGGGTGGCTCAGGTCATGATCTTCCAGTTAGTGGGTTCAAGCCCTGCATCAGGCTCTCTGCTGTCAGCACAGAGCCTGCTTCAGATCCTCTGTTCCCCTCTGTCTCTGCCCCTCTCCTGCTTGTGCTTTCTCTCCTTCCCTCTCAAAAATAAATAAACTTTAAAAAATAAACATCAAAAAAATTTTTACATAAATGATCATAAAACATTACATTCCAGCTAAGAATGAGATATTTATAACCTAGCACTAAAAAAGGAATAGCCTAACTAGATTAGTCAATAATATCTAAATTGCTATAACACAATCACTATATTGGACACCTGAAACTAATTATTACACCTTATGTTAACTAACTAGAATTAAAAACAAAAACTTAACAACACTTCACACACACTGGTATGGCTACAATAAAAAAGACAGTGAATAATCAAGGTTAGCAAGGATGTGAAGAAATTAGCGCGCGCGCGCACACACACACACACACACACACACACACACACACACACACACAATCTGTTAAAACAGGTGATGTGCTGTGGGAGCGGATATGGGCTAAATGGGTAAGGGGTATTAAGGAATCTACTCCTGAAATCATTGCTTCACTATATACTAACTAATTTGGATGTAAGTTTTAAAAAATAAAAAATAAAGTTAAAAAGAAAAGAATAAAACTTAAAAAAAAAACAAAACAAAAAACAGGTGTGTGCCTGGCTGCCTCAGCTGGTAGAGCACATGACTCTTGATCTCAAGGTCTTGAGTCCAAGCCTCAGTTTGGGGGTAGAGTTTACCTTTAAAAAAAGATCAGAGGCCTTTGGGTGGTTCAGTAGGTTGAGCATCCAACTCTTGGTTTTGGCTTGGGTCATGGTCCCAGGGTTGTGGGATCAAGCCCCACATCAGGCTCCAAGCAGAGCATGTACCCTGCTTAGGATTTTTCCTCTCTCCCTCTCTCTCTCTCCCTCTCCCTCCCTCCCTCCTGTCTGCCCCTTTCCTCCACCTGAGTCCTCTCTTTCTCTAAAAAATAAAAAATAGGGGCGCCTGGGTGGCGCAGTCGGTTAAGCGTCCGACTTCAGCCAGGTCACGATCTCGCGGTCCGTGAGTTCGAGCCCCGTGTCGGGCTCTGGGCTGATGGCTCGGAGCCTGGAGCCTGTTTCCGATTCTGTGTCTCCCTCTCTCTCTGCCCCTCCCCTGTTCATGCTCTGTCTCTTTCTGTCCCAAAAATAAATAAACGTTGAAAAAAAAAATTAAAAAACAAAAAAATAAATAAATAAATAAATAATAAAAAATAAAAAAATAGGGGTGCCTGGGTGGCTCAGTTGGTTGAGAGTCCGACTTCGGGGACTTCGAGGTCATGATTTCGCAGTCTGTGAGTTCAAGCCCCATGTTCTGTGCTGACAGTTCAGAGCCTGGAGCCTGCTTTGGATTCTAGGTCTCCCCCTCTCTCTGCTCCTCCCCCTGCTCATGCTTGCGCTCTCTCTCTCTCTCTCTCTCAAAAATAAACAAACATTTAAGAAAAAATTTTTAATAAAAAAATTAAAAGACCAAAACTCAAAATTGTTACAGCAGGAAATAGTGAAATGAAGATCTTATTTAGAATGTAATTGTAAATGGCAGAAAAGAGTTAAAAGAATGAAATGGATCTGTCTCCAAGGGGTGGAGAACAGTGGAGCAGGGATCTTCTTTTCCAAAATAAAACTTTTAGGGGTGCATAGATGGCTCAGTCGTTTAAGCATTCAACTCTTGGCTCAGGTCATCATCTCACAGTTTTTGAGTTCGAGCTCTGAGTAGGGCTCTGTGCTGACAGCACAGAGTCTGCTTGCTGTCTGCTTGGGATTCTCTCTCTCCCTCTCTCTCTAACCCTCCTGATTGCTCTCTCTCTCTCTCCCAAAATAAATAAACTTAAAAATTTTAAATAAAACTTTTAGCACTATTTTATTTTCCATATATGTACATGTATTATTTTAATAAAAACCAAAATTAAAAATTAAATATCTACTATATAAAGCAGAGGTTGGGGGGCACCTGGGTGGTTGAGCGACCAACTTCAGCTTAGGTCACGATCTCATGGTTCATAGATTCGAGCCCTGCATCAGGCTGTGTGGACAGCTAGGAGCCTGGAGCCTGCTTCAGATTCTGTGTCTCCATCTCTCTCTGCCCTCCCCTACTCACACACACTCTCTCTCTCTCTCTCAAAAATAAATACTAAAAAAAAAAAATTTAAAAAACAGAGGTCAGCAAACTTTTTCTGTAAAGTGCTAGAGAGTAATTATTTTAGGACTTGCAGGCTATGTAGTCTGTCATGACTACACAACCCTGGCATTTTAGTGTGAAAGCAGCCATAGATAATATGTAAACAAATGGGCATGGTTGTGTCCCAATAAGACTTTATTACAAAAAGAGGTGTAAGATTTGGTCCACAGGCCATAGTGTGCCATACTTGCTATAAATAATGCTTTGAACGTTAAAGTCAGATGTGGTTCAACACCCAGTTCCACTCAGTAAGTTACTTACATTGAGCAATTGCTCAAACTCTCTGTGCCCAAATTTCCACATCTGTAAAGGGGAATATTCATAAAAGCAACCTCATAAATTTATCATATGATAATGATGTGATTAATAATTATATCCAACAAAAATCATTAGATACTAAAAAGTTGTTGGGGGATGTTCACAGCGTCTCAAATGAACACCTGTCGACTTGTTACAAACAAAGGGCTATATATTGGGAAGGTACCTAATGCTACAGAATTGCACTTAAAAATGGTTAAAAGGAGGGTTGCCTGGGTGGCTTAGTGGGTTAAGCGTCCAACTTCAGCTCAGGTCATGACCTCACAGTCTGTGAGTTCCAGCCCCACATCCGGCTCTGTGCTGACAGCTCAGAGTCTGGAGCTACTCAAATTCTGTGTGTGTGTGTGTCTCTCTCTCTGCCCCTCCCCCACTTGCATGCTGTCTCTCTCTCAAAAATAAACATTAAAAACATTTATTTTTAATGGTTAAAATGATAAATTCTATGTTATATATATTTTGCCACAATAAAAAAAAAAGAGGGAGGGGCGCCTAGGTGGTTCAGTTGGTTAAGTGTGCAACTCTTGATTTCAGCCCAGGTCATGATCTCACAATTGTGGGATCCAGTCCTGAGTCAAGCTCTGAGCTGACAGTGTGGAGCCTGCTTAGGATTCTCTCTCCCTCACTCTCTGCCCCTGCCCCACCTGTGCATGTGCACTCGTGTTCTCTCTCAAAATAAATGAACATTTTTTTAAAAAGAAGGGAGAGTAATTTAACATAATAAGGGTTCATATATCCTTCATGCAAGATCTAAGAGTCTGGTGGCCCTGGCCATACTGTCGCTGTGTCATCTAGCACACTTGACCTCCAAGGTCATCACTGCAGGGGTAGAAAGAGTTGGAAAAGTCACACTGGTTCATAGCTGCCTTAGGCCAGAAGTGATATAGATCACTTCTGGTCACAGTTCACTGGACAGCTCTTGTCACAAGGCCCCAACTTAATTGCAGTAGAGGCTAGGAAATTTAAGGCATTTGAATATTCGGTGACTACTGTCTCTTCCACATCCATTCCCCCCCCCACCCCACTCCAATATGAACCCCTAGAAGGCAGGAGGTTCTTCTTGATTCTTCTTGGCACCCCAATGACTAGCATGGAACCTTGCTCATGCAGGGCTAGGAAGGGAGGGTTTGGTGAGTGATTAAATCAGTGACTGGCTAGATGAATGAATGAATGAAATACATAATGTAGGACATGCAGACAAAGCATATTTTTTAATTCTTTACAAACTAACTTTATAAGGCAAGAGTTACACTTCTCACACTTAAAAAGCAACTTGATACTTTTCTAAACAATATCTTAAGATTCAACCTCTTATGACAGAAAAGGACAACTTCGTCCCTGCCCATAAAGTAAAACATAGAATCATTTTTCTTACATTTTTTCCAGTTACTTCTTCGGCGGGGGGGGGGACAACTTACCTTTCCTAAAACTGTCCACAACCATTTTCCCATTATAAAATTAAAATATCTTTATTGTAGAAACATCTATTAAAAAATAAGGAAGTAAAATTTGGCTGGATCCCCACCAACAGATGACTTTTTTTTATATGTGATTGAGTTTGTATTATGTTTAAATTCTTTTTTTTAATGTTTATTTATTTTTGAGAGAGAGACAGAGCATGAGGAGATGGAGAGAGAGGGAGACACAGTATTTGAAGCAGGCTCCAGGATCTAAGCTATCAGCACAGAGCCCAATGCAGGGCTCGAACCCATGAACCTGAGATCATGACCTGAGCCAAAGTCGCATGTTTAACTGACTGAGCCACCCAGGCGCCCCTTACAGTTATTTATTTATTTTGAGAGAGAGGGAGAGGGAGAGAGCGTGAATCCCAAGCAGGCTTCATGCTGACAGTGCGGAGCCCAATGAGGGGCGCAAACTCATAAACCATGAGATCGTGACCCAAGCCGAAACCAAGAGTCAGATGCTTAACCAACGGAGTCACACAGCTGCCCCAAGTTTATATGTATGTTTAATGTGTATATGTGTATGTGCATATTTGTTAAACAAAAGGAGAATCAAATCTGGGAAGCATATCTTATCCTGCACCTCAAATCTTCTTGGCCTTGTCTGTCTCTGAGGCCTTTGATCAGTTTTTCCACCCTGGTTGTCATTAGGTGGAACAAATGGGCATGAGTTTTAAATGAATGCACATAGGTACAACCACTGGTCCCTTACTTCCTGCTCATGGTAATGCCTCTCACTCCCACCCCTGGCCTCCCTCTTGCCTTTGAGGTGTGAGAACCTGTGGGGTCCACCTGATGTCCATACATGTACAACCTGGAAGTTTGAGGGAGTTAATATACCAGGGGCAAACCTTTTACCAATAAGATGCAGACGCTGAGGGAGAAATTCTTCTTCCTTCGGGTGTATTGTCCTGGGACACAGTACTTCAGACATCCTCCTGAGAGACAGCTTTAGGAAATCAGTCAGTTGTACCTTGTTACCAAGCGGTAGCCAGCTTGGACATGTACTCTTGAACCGACTTAATCTCCTCTCCTCAATTCCCCTTTCCTTACTTCTGCTTCCTGAAAAAATAACAGCCCATAAGCTTTTGCCTCAAGCTCTAGGTTCTGGGATACCCAGATATAGAGATACCATGGATGCTCTGCTAATTATCCCTTCAGCTCTTACCACAGTAGTGCACCCTGCCCTAACTTCCAAATGCCAACATTTGTATCTCTTTACCTGAAGGCCTTTTTTGGCATCCAGGGCCCATTTTTGTACCTGTTCATGCTAAGCTAGAAGTGTCAGAGAAATGATGCCCCTGGGAGCAGCCCTCTAACAGTGACTGACTAGAGCTGGTGTTTAAGGACCCTAGATTTCTTACCCCCTTTGTGGGATAACACTGAGCTGTGAGTTCTACATTGGCTCAAGTTCCCCAGTCAAATTAGGTTTGGTTGCCCACTGGTGGTGACTGGCTTAACCATGCATGCTCCGTGGACTGCCTTTTCTTTCCCATCTCACTTCCCTCTGCTCTACCAGTACATCTTGGGCTCTACTCTCAGACAAGCTACCTACATTTGGCGAAAAATGTAGGGAGAGCAAAAGATACCTTTACAATGGAAAAACCTGGCAGATGCTTCCTTAATCAGGTAATCAAACATAATGTCACTAGTAATAATCACATCATAAGCTTCCTGATGGATACACTGAAAAGATCACATCACTTAGAAAGTATTTCTACCAATTTAATCATGACTTTAACCAAGAGGAAATAATCAGACAAGTTTAAATCTACAAGGCTTGGACTCAAACTATGTCAATGTCAATGTCTCAAAAAACCAAAACAAAGCAAAACAAAGAGGCTACTGAATGCCTCTAGATTAAGAGACTAAAGACACACAATGTCTTTTTGCAACTTATTCTCAAGTCATTCAACTAGTAAAACATTATTCAACGAATAAAATGTGTGTGTGTATGTGTATGTGCAAAGAGAATGAGAGGAAGATAAATCGAAGTAACAAATTTATGAATCCAGGTGAAGGATATGCAGGCCTCCCTTGTATAACTTTTCTGAAGGCTTCAAATGTTTCTTTTTTTTTTTTTTTTTTTTTTTTTTTTTTCAACGTTTATTTATTTTTGGGACAGAGAGAGAGACAGAGCATGAACGGGGGAGGGCCAGAGAGAGAGGGAGACACAGAATGGGAAACAGGCTCCAGGCTCTGAGCCATCAGCCCAGAGCCCGACGCGGGGCTCGAACTCACGGACCGCGAGATCGTGACCTGGCTGAAGTCGGACGCTTAACCGACTGCGCCACCCAGGCGCCCCAAAGGCTTCAAATGTTTCAAAACAAAATGTTAGGAAAGACGTCCTGCATAGACAAGGTTATGGCAGCTACATAAATCCAAATATCCCAATACATCCAATGCAGATCAAAAAAGAGGAACAAATAAAACCACAAATATCCTGTATCTTCTAATATAATTAGAAGACTGAAGCTTCCTTTTCAAATCAGGGCCCCAGTAGAATGGCTCCTGCAAATAAGGGCGTTGAGAAGAAGGGCCATTCTGCCATCATTCTGCCATCAACGAGGTAGTGACCAGAGAATATACCATCAACATTCACAAGCACATCCATGGACTGGGTTACAGGAAGTGTGCCCCTCAGGCACTCAAAGAGATCTGGAAATGTGCCATGAAGGAGATGGGAACTCCAGAAATGCATGTTGACATGAGGCTCAACAAAGCTGTCTGGGCCAAAGGAGTAAGTAACATTTTAAACTGTATCCATATGCAGTTGTCCAGATAATGTTAATGAGGATGAAGATTCACCAAACAAGCTCTATATGTTGGTGACCTATGTACCTGTCAC
The DNA here is from genome assembly GCF_022079265.1 of Lynx rufus. Taxonomy (NCBI): domain Eukaryota; kingdom Metazoa; phylum Chordata; class Mammalia; order Carnivora; family Felidae; genus Lynx; species Lynx rufus. The sequence continues at coordinate 36,782,862 of NW_025814889.1, read as the reverse complement.
CACTTTCAAAAATCTACAGTTAATGTGAATGACAACTAATCGTTGATTGCCAAATAAAGGTATGCTGCAAAAAAGAAAGAAGAGGAGAAGGAAAAAGAAAAGAAGAAAACTGAAAATACTACAAGCTTCAAAATGCCAGCAATTTCTGGTGGAGATATTTCTCAAATGTTCATCATAACCCTTCAAGGAAAGTAAGGTGAGATGTAGGTGGGAAGAGAAGTGCATACAAGAAAGAGGAGGATGGAGAGCATAAGATGGAACTAAAATTGCTCCCCAGAAAAGAAAACCCACTTTTAGTATGAAGATACTAACAAAGAGTTTCGGTAGGTCAGAGCAGTCCAGAAATAAAAGGTATACACAACTCAAGGAGGCAGTCTTGGAAAGCCAGTGTTTCTGGAGAGAAGAGGGCAAAAAGGAATGAGAAGTGCCCTTGAAACTGTGCCGTAAAGGGCAGATGACAGATCCTGTAAGATAAGAGAATATTTAAAAGTCAGGGGACATATAATCATGCCTCCCAAAAAGCCTTCTAATAAAGAAACCATACTCACTACACTTACAAAAGAATAGAAACTGGGGCACCTGTGTGGCTCAATCGGTTAAGCGACCGACTTCAGCTCAGATCATGATCTCACAGTCTGTGGGTTTGAACCCCGCATCAGGCTCTGTACTGAGAGCTCAGAGCCTGGAGCCTGCTTCGGATTCTGTCTCCCTCTCTCTGCCCCTCCCCTGCTCACGCCTCTGTCTCTCTCTCTCTTTCTCTCAAGAGTAAATAAACATTTTTTAAAAATTAAAAAAAAAGAATAGGAACTATTCTTGATAGGAATCTTGTAAACCACCTGACAACCAATGTTGTTCACAAAATGCAAAATAAAAGAGTCCATGAACTTAAAGACAGTGCAATAGAATTATACAATCTGAAGAGGAGAAAAAGACAGACTGAAAATAATGAAAGAGCCTCAGGGTCCTGTGGAATAATATAAAAACAGCTAACACAGATATAACTGGAAGTCTCAAAAGAAGAGATTAAAGAGAATGGAAAACAAAAACAAAAAAAATTTGAATGGCTTGAAATGTCCTAAATTGGGTGACACGCATATATTTATACATTTAAGGTCAGCAAACCTCAAACAGGATAAATACAAGGAAAATCACACTTAGACACACCCTAGGCAAATTGCTGAAAACCAAAAATAAAGAGAAAATCTTGAAAGCAAAGAAAAATGGCCCAGCATATACAAAATAATAATAAAAATGATGTCTCCACCTTACAATAGTTTAAAAGACATACTTAGGAATAAATTTAAGGAAAGGTGTAGAAGACCTCCCTGTTGGAACACTACAAACAGTATTAAAAAAAAATTAAGACCTAAGTAAAAAGGGAGATGTACCACGTTCATAGATTTCAAGAGTCAATAACCATTAAGATGTTAATTTTTCCCAAATTGATCTAAAGATTAAATGCCATCCCAGTCAAATTCCTCAGACTTTTTTGTAGAAACTGATAAAATGATTCTAATATTTATATGGAAAATGCAAAGGAACTGCATTAGACTGTCCACATCAATCTTGAAAAACAACAAAGCTGAAGGACCTACACTATGTGACTTCATGACTTACTATAAAGCTCCAGTAATTAAAATAGAATTAAAACTGACATAAGAATTGATCGGTGGAACAGGAAAAAAAGCCCAGAAACCAACCACCACTCAAACAGTCACAAGAATGCAATCCCGGGGCGCCTGGGTGGCTCAGTTGGTTGAGCATCCGAATTCGACTCAGGTCATGCTCTCGCAGTCTGTGAGTTCCAGCCCCGCGTCGGGCTCTGGGCTGATGGCTCGGAGCCTGGAGCCTGCTTCCAATTCTGTGTCTCCCTCTCTCTCTGCCCCTCCCCCATTCATGCTCTGTCTCTCTCTGTCTCAAAAATAAAATAAACGTTAAAAAAAAAATTAAAAAAAAAAAAAAGAATGCAATCCCAATCAGAAAGGTACAAATGTAATGCAATGGCATTTTCAACAAATGATCTGACAACTGAGTATCTCTATGGGGAAAAATTTTCATAGTTTTCACAAAATATTTTTTATACCATTCACAAAAACCAGAGATAAATCATAGGCCTAAATATAAAAGCTACAACTACAGGGGCACCTGAGTGGCTCAGCTGGTTAAACATCTGACTCTTAATTTCAGTTCAGATCATGATCTCACGGTTTGTGAGTTTGAGCCCTACATCGGGCTCTACGGTGATAGCACATGGAGCCTGCTTGGGATCCTCTCTCTTCCTCTCTCTCTCTCTGCCCTTTTCTGCCCATCTCTCTCTCCTCTACTCACAAAATAAATAGATTAAATAACATTTTTTAAAAAGTTACAACTATAGGGGCACCTGGGTGGCTCAGTCGATTAAGCATCCAACTTCAGCTCAGGTCATCATCTCACAGTCCGTGAGTTCAAGCCCCACGTGGGGCTCTGTGTTGACAGCTCGGAACCTGGAGCCTGCTTCAGATTCTTTCTCTGCCCTTCCCCTGCTCACGCTTTGTCTCTCTCTCTCTCTCTCTCAAAAATAAAAAAAAGATTTAAAAAAAATTTTTTTTAAATAAACATTAAAAAAAAGAAAATAAAAAAATTTTAATAGAAATAACATATAATCCAATAATTAAACTACTGGGTGTTCACCCCTCCTTAAAAAATGAAAACACTAATTTGAAAAGATATATGCAGCTTTATGTTTATTGCAACATTATTTTAAAAAGCCAAGATATGGAAGAAGTCTAAACATCCATCAATAGATGAATAGATAACATAATATTTCATAAAAAAGGATTGAAATCTTGACATTTGCAACAACATGGATGGATCTAGAGAGTATAATGCTAACTGAAATAATTTAGTCAGAGAAAGACAAATGTCGTATGATTTCACTAATATATAGAATACAATAAACAAATGAATACATAAACAAACACAAAACAGAATCAGACCTATATGGTTGCCAGAGGAAGGGAGTTGGGAGGATAGCCAAAATGAGTGAAAGGAGTAGAAAATAGAGACTTGCAGTCATGCAATGGGAATAAAAGGCACAGCATAGAGAATACCGTCAATGATACTATCATAGTGTTGTATGGTGACAGATGGTAGCTACACTTGTGGTGAGGCCAGCATAACATATACAGATATTGAATTACTATGTCATACACCTGAAATTAATGTAATGTTGTGTGTCAACTATCTTCAAATAAAAATTTAAAAAATCTTTTCCCAAAATATAAATAAATAAAAATTTTTAATTAAAAAAAAAGCTACAACTATAAAATTTCTAGAACAAAATATACGACTATATCTTTACATCCTAGAAGTGGTCAAGATTTCTTAGGACTCAGAAAGCTATAACTATAAAAGAAAAAAATGATAAACGTGACTACATCAAAATGTAATGCTTTGCTTATCAAAGGACACCCTATGAAAATGAATAGGCAACCACAAGAGACTGACATCCAGGATATAAAAAAAAAAAAGATATAACTCCTACAACTCAATAATAAAGACCAATAACCCAATTTTAAGTGGTCAAAATCTGAGCAGGCACTTAACAAAGAAAGATATACAAATGTCAATAAGCACAGGAAAGTGTTCAACAGCATTAGTAATCAAGGACTAAAATTAAAACCATAATGACATACCCCTCTGTACCCTCCAGAATGGCTAAAAATAAAGATTGCAGCACCAAAAGTTGGCAAGGATGTGAAGCAACTGGAATTCTCATATACTGTTGACTAGAAACAAACTGGTAAAACTATTCAGCTGTAAGCACATGCCACCCTTCAAGAAAAAAGAGTAATGACTTGAAGATGGAGCCTCAGGTTCAGAGGGTAGAGCAGCAGCCAGATTATCCCCAGTCCTTGAATCCTAAATGGCCCTTTATGTGCCCTGGAGATCAGTTCTGTTAGGTAGGTGTAGGTACTTGCCTATTCATTTTCATAGAGTTGTCTTTGATGAGAAGTTTTAAATTTGATGTAATCATATTTGTCTTTTTTTTTTTTTAAGTGGGGATTGCTTTCTAAGTCTTGTCTAAGAAACCTCTACACACCCCCAGGTCATGAAGATATGCTTTTATATTTTCTTCTACAAGCCTTAAAGTTTCATAATTTTGGAAATAAAACTGGTAATTTCTTTAGAAATTAAACATGCATCTGCCATATGACCCAAGAATCTTCTGAAAGATGGTTTCTGAGAGAAATAAACACATATGGCCAAGAAAAGATTTGTGGGACGGAAAGGGAAAGAGCTTGAACCAGGGCAGGGGCTGTGAGCAAGAAATGGGTGAATTGGAGAGATATTAAGAAGGTCAACGAGATTAGCAAGAATGTTTTTATTCTTATCCACTTCCTTTTCACCTAAAAGCATTTCTAATTATACACGAAAGGAGGGAGGAAGGAGTAAGAGGGAACGAGGAATGTTACATATGGAAATTTTTCTCTTTTGTCTGACTTTTTCTCATCTTTATTAAAGACTGGACAGGGCATGATCATGAAGGGTATTGTAAGCCACCTTAAAAAACTTGAAACATTGGGGTGCCTGGGTGGCTCAGTTGGTTCAACTTCCAATTCTTGATTTTGGCTCTGTGCTGGGCGTGGAGCCTGCTTAAGATTCTTTCTCTCAAAATAAATACATAAATATTTTTTTAAAAAAAGGTTCTCTCTCCCCCTCTGCCCCTCTCCCACTTGTGCACGCACATACTCTCTCTCAAAAAAAAAAAAAAAAAAAAAAAAAAAAGCTTAAACATTAGCTTGTAAACCATGGGAGAGCAATGGAAATTTTAAACTAAGTCAGTTAAGTCTCTGAAGTCTCTTCTTTGTCAATAGTGAATAACTGAGGAAGAGACCAGTTAGAAGTCTATGTTACCACGGTCCAGAAAAAAAATGATAAAGGAAAATCATGGAAATGTTGAGAAAGGATGGACTCTGGATATGGTTTTCAGGAGGCAGAATTGACAGAACTTAGTGATGAGGGAGGTTCTGATTCCAAGGATCAAGAACAGCAGGATTGGGTATTAAGGTTTTTTCTTTTATTTTCATTTATGTACATGCTGCTATATTTGTGAAACTTCAAATGTTGTCTGTTCTTTCAAGCTTTATGTAGCTTACACTCTAAGAATTAATCTATGTTCCTACAGCATTTTAGACATACATCAAAGCACATATTGCACTGTAATCCACACTCAGCCATTCAAGAGCAAAAGAGCCATATACTAATTACCGATAACTGGCATTAGTGAGCCAATAATGAAATCGGTTATACAGTCAATTCTCATTATTCACTGTAGTTCTATAAAGTCACCATGAACCCCAAATTATCAAATACCAAACCACTACTCCTAGGAGAAACACAAGATTAGGTTCCTGTGAGCCTCTGGTCACAATATTTTCTTACATCAGTCAATACATAATCTTGTTTGATGTGTGTTTCTGTTGAAAGATACCTTACTCAATACATACTAAGTCCTTAACATTGAACCCACAGCCAGCAGCATATAACTGCTTTAGATAAGCATATAACAGCTTATCTAAAGGAAGCTTTCCTTTCTCTGTGAGACATCACAGTCTTCTTACACTGGTAATGCTAGATAGCACTTCAGCAATATGCTTGGAGGCCATTCCAAACTGAAATCGCTAACAAAAAGTATGAAAATGAGAAAAATGTGACACTAAATATACTTAAAAGCACCGTGAGTGTTGAATTAGGGGTTACAAAGAAATTTTAGTGAGGTGAATTCCCCAAAACACATTCCATGAATAATGAGGACTGAACAGGGTTTTTGTTTTGATATAAAACTTCTCTCCCACAGCTAGCTCAGTTATATTTTTCATACACTCATCTCCAGCTACACCCAGCTCATATCACAAGGTAACAACAGGTCATGGCACACATCACACAGAAACACAAATATTTCTCTGCTTTCACTACAGTTAGTGGTCTAAGAGAAAAGACTTTAAAAAGACAAACTTCCCCAAAAGATCCCAGACCTGAGGCCACTAAAATATCTGAGCCAGTCCCGGAGTTAAATAATGCTGGCATATGAGAATTTAGTTCAAAAATGTGACTCAAACTGTGATTTGTATGGAGGAACAGACCTTAAAAGGTCTAGTAATGCAAAAGTAATGCAGAAGTACAAAAAACTCAAATGCCCATTAACTAAATGGACAAACAAAATGTGGAATATCCCTACAACAGATTGTTATTCAACCATAAAAAAGAGCGAAGTACTGGCACAGGCTAGAACATGCATGAACCTTCAAAACATTATGCTACGTGAAATAAACCCATCATACAAAAAACAAAAACTGTAGGATTCCACTTCTGTGAAATATCTAGAATTGGCAAATTCAAAGGCAAAAAGTTGATTACTGGGGTGAGGATAGGAGCAAATGAGAACTGCCCGCTAATGAGTTGTGGGTTTCTTTGGGGGGTGATAAAAATGTTCTGGAACTAGACAATGGTGATGGTCGCAAAGCCCTGTGAATATACTAAAACCACCGAACTGTTTAAATGGATGAAATGTAATCGTATGTGAATTGTATCTCAATTAAAAAAAAAATCTATAAAGGCTGAATATGCGGCTAAACTTGAGTATCAAATTCTTTAAAATGGATAATTCCTTCCCTCCTGATATTCATCCCAACTCCGTGCAGCTACCGACACAAATTTCAGCACCCTTCACTCCGGTCAACAAGCAGCCTCTGGAGTTCTCGCGCCGTGCAGGGGCCGCCACAATTAACAGTATGCTGCTGCACCCCCGTCGTGGCGTCTCGGAGTGTTGGTCCAAGTTTCCTGTGCCCCTGTCCCTCCTAACCACACTCTAAGCAAGCCGTGATCCTGACCCCTACTGTACTAATTAGTACAGGCCTCGGGACTCAGGATCACTCTGCCGTGGCCAGGAAGAGCTCAACCGCCGCCCCCAAGCGATCTGCTCAGAACCTGCGACGCCCCACGATCCACAGTCCCCAGCCGGAACCACCCCAACTGGGCCGTTCCCCCCTCCCTCCTCACTTACGCGCTTCTGGCAGCGCGCGGTGCACGCAGGGAGCTCGGTCTACGCTAAGTACAAAAGGAAGCTAGTTTAGATAGAGCCGCGCAGAGGAGACTGGGAAAGCAGTGCCAGAGAACCCTGGGAAGAAGGTCCAAATCAAGAGCGAGCCCTGGGCGGGGAAGGACAGGAGGAGAAGCCGTAAATCAAGGCGGGGAAGGGGAGAAGAGCCGCAAAGCAATCTGCCGAAGCCGTAAAGCAAGCTGGAAGCACGACGCTGACCTCGATGTGCAAAACCACTCCCCGCGTCACTCCCTCTGCCTCCATTTATCCCTGCGGCTGCCTGTAATTCTTGCAGCTGCCCAGGTCTCGGCTGCCCCCTAGCGGGCCGGGTGAACTCACGTGGGGCATTCCAGCGCCTTCTTGAAAGACCTCAACAAACCCAATCCCGATAGAATGAGGCGACTGGGCGGGGTAGGAATTTCTCACTACCCGGCCGTGCACGCGAGGGATTGTGCAGGATAAGAAAAACATGCTTTTAAGTCTTATTAAGAATAGTCATCAGAGCCCTTCATAGATTCCACCCCAGAAAGGAACAGCAAACCGAGGCAGTGTGGACATGTTTGCTCACTAAGCCTTCATCTACTGCCACCTCCGCACACACCCGCTCATCACCTGATGGCTTCTTAAATTAGCTGGGACCGGAGGGAAGTGACAGTATGGCGACATGGGGGAAGGGAGTTCTTTAGAATGGCCCTTGGAACTGTGCCTTGCAACTGGGTGATGACTGAATATCCTGTCAGCAATGTTCAAAAACAAGATTAAAATGTTTAGTCATCACAAGCCCGTCTTAGTTACTTAAGAACTCCAACAAAATCATTCTCATACATTTTCAAATTGGTTGTTTCAATACACTCCTTTTAACCAGACGGTTCATTACCTGAGCAACAATACTCCAGGGCAATACATCTAGTCATTTCCTGAATGACTACTCACTCTTCCTAGTAACACCATGGGAAGCTGAGTAAAAAGTCTAGAATCAGACCGAATGCATAAACAATGTATTTGGTAAAGGGAGCATTTCAAATTAACCAAGAAAGAAATGGTTTACTTTTAAAACGGTGCTGGGACGATTAGTTAACTGTCTGGGTTAGATTTCTTATCAAAACGTACAATGAAATAAATTACAATTAATTCAAGAGTGAAATGCTAAACACAGAGATACACATAAAGTAAAAAATATAGAGATGAGCATCCGACCTCAGAATGGAGAAGGGTTTTCTAAGTATAAAATGAGAAATTGTAAGGTAAAAGATGAACAAATGTAACCAAATAAACTTTTTAAACTTCTGGAAGTTGAAAATAAAATAAACTTTCGAAGTAAATAAGAAAAAGAAGGACTATCATGAATGGCAAAGAGAGCTTGTGTATAAAAAGTTCTAACAACTCAAGAATGACATGGGGCACCTGTGTGGCTCAGTCACTTAAGCCTAGGACTCTTGATTTTGCCTCAGGTCATGATCTCATGGTTGATGAGTTCCAGCCCTGACTCCTGCTCTGTACTGAGAGCTTGGAGCCTGCTTGGGATTCTTGGATTGTCTCTCTCCCTCTCTCTCTGCCCCTACCCTGCTTACACCCTCTCTCTCTCTCTATCTCTCTCTCAAAATAAATAAACTTTAAAAAAAGAAAAAGAAAGAAAGAAAGAAAGAAAGAAAGAAAGAAAGAAAGAAGAAAAGAGAATAACAGACAGGGGAGCCTGTGGCTCAGTCAAACCTCAGTTAAACCTCCGACTTCAGCTCAGGTCATGTTCTCCCCATTCCTGGGTTCAGCCCTGCGTGGGGCTCTGTGCTGACAGCGCAGAGCCTGGAGCCTGCTTTGGATTCTGTGTGTCCCTCTCTCTGCCCCTCGCCACTCACACTCTGTCTCTCCTTGTTTCTCAAAAATGAATAAACATTTAAAAAATTAAAAAAAAAAAGAATAACAGGCAAATGGGGTGCCTGAGTGGCTCAGTCTGTTGGGTTGGACTCTTGATTTTAGCTCAGGTCATGATCCCAAGATCATGGGATAGAGCCCCACGTTGGCTCCACGCTGAGCATGGAGCCTGCTTAAGATTCTGTCTCTCACCCTCTGCCCCTCTTCCTGTCTCTCTCTCTCTCAAATTAAAATTAATTAATTAATGTTGTCTGTTAATATTCAGTGTAGGTGATACTCTTACACTGCTAATAGGAATATAAACTGATGCAACCTTTCAGGAAAGAAAACTGGCAATATATATTGAAAATATATACCCTCTGACCCAGGAATTCAACCTCCAGGACCTTATCAACTAAAGAAAATATCAGGGATGTACACAAAGATTTCTACCCTAAAAATTAATGGAAACAAATTTAAATACCACATTATAGGATCTGTTCAATAATACAGCCATGAATGGGGCGCCTGGGTGGCTCAGTCAGCTGAGCTTCCGACTCTGGCTCAGGTCATGATCTCACGGCTGGTGAGTTCGAGCCCCGGGGTCGGGCTCTGTGCTGACAGCTCAGAACCTGGAGCCTGCTTGGGATTCTGTGTCTCCCTCTCTCTCTGCCCCTCCCCCACTCGTGCCATGTCTCTGTCTCTCAAAAATAAATAAACATTAAAAAATTAAAAATAATAATAATAATACAACCATTAAAAATCATGTTTTGAGGGGCACCTCTGTGGCTCAGTCGGTTGGGCATCAGACTCGATTTTAGCTCAGGTCAGGATCCCAAGGTGGAGGCTGCTTGAGATTCTCTCTCTTTCCCTCTGCCCCTCTCATCAGCCTGTGCTCTGTCTCTTTCTCTTTAAGAAAATAAAAATAAAAAATAAATCATGTTTAGAAAAATGTCCATTGACATGCAAAAATGTTCAAGATCCTTTCCTGTGGAAAAAGCAGAGTCCCAAACTATACAGATAAAACAGCCTGCCTGCATCCATTAGGATAGCTAATAGTAATTTTAAAAATAGAAAATACTGAGGCACCTGGGTGCCTCAGTCGATTGAGTGTCCAACTTTGTCTCAGGTCATGATCTCACGGTTCGTGGGTTCAAGCCATGTGTCGGGCTCTGTGCTGACAGCTCAGAGCCTCAAACCTGCTTTGGATTCTCTGTCTCCCTCTCTCTCTGCTCCTCCCCTGCTCACACTCTGTCTCTCTCAAAATAAATAAACATTAAAAAATTTTTAATAGAAAATACCAAGTATTGATGAAAAGGTAGAAAAATTGGAACCCCTGTACACTATTGGTGGGAATGTAAAATGGGAATGTAAAATGGTGGGAATGTAAAATACAGAAAATTGTATAGTCATTCTTCAAAATATTAATGGAATGACCATATGATCCAGCAATTCTACTTCCAGGCATATACCCTAAAGAATTGAAAGCATAGTCTTCTGTTTTTTAATGTTTATTTATTTTTGGGAAAGTGCATGTGTGCAAGCAGGGGAAGGGCAGAAAGAGAATCCCAAGCAGGTTTCATGCTGTCAGCACAGAAATAGGCTCAAACTCACAAACTGTGAGTTTGCAATCAGGAGTCTGTCACTTAACCAGGCCACCCAGGTGCCCCCGAAGCATAGTCTTAAAGAGATATTTGTACACCCATGTTCATAGCAACATTATTCACAATTGACAAAAGGAGAAAGCAACCCCAGTGTCCACTGACAGCTGAATGGATAAGCAAAATGTGGCAAGTACATACAAAGGAATATGATTCAGTCTTAAAAAGGAAGTAAATTCTAAGGTAACCAATTGAACTTGGGTGGCTCAATTTGTTAAGCGACCTACTCTTGATCTCAGCTCAGGTCTTGATCTCAGGTCATGTTGTAGTCCATGCTGGGTATGAAGCTTACTTTAAAAAAAAAAAAAAAAGTAAATTCTGACACATAGTACAATATGGGTGAAATTTAAGGACATTATGTTAAATGAATTAAGCCCATCCCAAAAAGACAAATACTGTATGATTCTGCTTATGGGAGAAACCTGAAGTAGTCAAATTCATAAAGACAAAAAGTAGAAGAACGTTACCAGGGGAGGGAAAAGGGGGAAATGGAGAGTTGTTATTTAATGGATATTGAGTTTCAGTTTTGCAAGAGGATAAGAGTTCTGGAGACTGGTCGTACAACAATGTGAGTGTAGTTAATACTACTGGGCTGTAACTTAAAAATTATAAAGATGGTAAATTTTATATTATGTGTATTTTACCACAATTAAATGTTTTTTAATGTTTATTTATTTTTGAGAGAGACAGAGACCAAATGTGAGTGGGTTAGAGGCAGAGAGAGAGGGAGACACAGAACCTGAAGCAGGCTCCAGGCTCCAAGCTGTCAGCACAGAGCCCGACACGGGGCTTGAACTCACAAGCTGTGAGATCATGACCTGAGCTGAAGTCGGACACTCAGCCGACTGAGCCACCCAGGTGCCCCACAATTAAACTTTTTTAATTAAAATAAAATAACTTTTAAAAGCTTGGCTACGATGAAGCAAATCAATTGCATACCCTCAAAAGTTTCCAGTGAACCGATTAATACCTCATTCTTAAACGTGAGAGCAATAAAGGATCCAAGGAATATCTTTGACATAAAAGCTATCCAAACAAATGCAAAAGCTACCCAAGAGACAAGGCATAAAAATACTTTAAAATAAAAATACTTTTTTCAAAAAAAAACATAAATAATATTCTCAGATAACAAGATATTGTATTCTATTCATGAAGGGAATAGTATGTTCTAGGAAAAAGAAAGATACATTTAAAAAGATCTGAAAAATTAAAAATATGACAGCTAGCATAAACACCTCGCTAATAAGTGTGGAAGATAATGTCAAGGAAATCTTCCAGACAATTGATCAAAACAATGGATAATAGACAGTAAGATAATTAAAGTATCAAAGAAATACAATATCTGCTGAATAGCTATTCTGGAAAAGGAGAATAACAAAACACCAGGAAGAAAATAACAACAACAACAAAAAAAAACACAGAAGAACTTTTCAGAACTGAAAGACATAGATCTTCAAACTGAAAGGACCCACTCTAGGGCTGGGTATGATTAATTAAAAAGGAGCTATACTGAAAGGGGCACCTGGGCAGCTCAGTCGATCAAGCATCCAACTCTTGATTTCGGCTCAGGTCATGATCTCGCAGTTCATGAATTCAAGCCCCATGGGCTCTGTGCTGACAGTGCTGAGCCTGCTTAGGATTCTCTGTCTCCCTCTCTCTCTCTGCCCCTCTCCCACATGTGCTTGCTTGCACTCTCTCTCTCTCTCAAAATAAATAAATACACTAAAATAATAATAATAATAGAACAAAAACAAATATTTGAAGAAAAAGGAGCTACACTGAGAAGTTTTAGATCATAGGAGGTGGAGGAAATATCTTAAATGAAAATATCCAGAATGAAAACCAAAAAAGTATCATTACATATAAAGTATCCAGCTACATCAAAAGTATCAGGAATCAGAATGACATTGGACTTCCCTAGCACAGCAATAGAAGTTAAAAGACACTAAAGCAATGCCTTCAAAATTCTGAAGGAAAACAATTTCCAACCTAGAATTCAATACCCAAATTATCAATAAACTGAGAGTAAAAGTAAAGATATTTTTATTTAAAAAATTATTTTAATGTTTATCTATTTTTGAGACAGAGATGAACTACAAGCAGGGGAGGGGCAGAGAGAGGGAGACAGAATCTGAAGCAGGCTTCAGACTCTGAGCTGTCAGCACAGAGGCCAAGGTGGGGCTTGAACTCATAACTGTGAGATCATGACCTGAGCCAAAGTCACTTTAACCAACTGAGCCACCCAGGCATCCCAAAAGTAAGGATATTTTTAGACAAACATATCCTCAGAAAAAATTTTTTTTCACTTGTTGCCCACCTTTTCTAAGCAGGGAGAGAAGACTATCTCCATCAAAATGTAAAACAAAACTAAGAAAGAGGAAGGCATAGGATTTAGGAAACAGGACCCAACACAGAAGAAAGGCCGTGAAATTTCTGAGACGATAAGAAGTAGAAATCTCAAAAAGGTGGCTATGCCTTGGGAAATGGACAGCACAGACACTGTAGAGTGTGAAAGAGAGATAAGGCAGGAGATACCACCACAACCTGTTGTCTTTGTCTCCAGAATCTTCATTTTCATTGAAAAAAGTTTAAGAAGTCTGGCTCTACAGGAACTTATTGTATTATCAGAGACTTTCCTCTACTTTAAGGGCATTAATTCCTAATTTCCAAAGCTATATTTTCACCTTGAAGAAACCCCTAGTTTTTCTTTTGCAATCCCCACGACCTTACCGCTTATGACATCCCATTAGAAGCTGGTTTCGAGAGTGCAACTCTTAAAATTTATGGTGACTACATAGATAAAATATATAATAACTATAGTACTTATATGGTGCTAACTTTGTCCCAGGCTCTGTTCTAAGCAGTTTACATGTATTAACATGTTTAATCTTACAACCTTTACAACAACCTCAGGAGATAACCAGTGAGATAACAGTTTCACTGGATCTAAGATGTCAAGTTTAAGACTTCCATTATTTGGGGTGCCTGGATGGCTCAGTTGGTTAAGCTTCTGACTTTGGCTCGGGTCATGATCTCATAGTTTCTGAGTTCGAGCCCCGCATCGGGCTCTGTGCTGACAGCTCAGAGCCTGGCGCCTGCTTCAGATTCTGTGTCTCCCTCTCTTTCTCTGCCCCTGCCCCACTCCTTCTCTCCTTCTCTCTCTCTCTTTCTCTCTCTGTCTCTCAAAAAATAAACATTAAAAATTTTAAAAAAAGACTTACCATTATTTTATTTACCATTAAGAAGGAAAAGAAAAAATGTACAATTAATGATAAATACTTGCTCACTAATATGAAATTTACACCCCATTACTCTGTTTCCTTGCCTTTTTGCGTGTACAAAAATGTTTAGTTTCAATGCCAATTTATACTGTAATCTTTTGAAAGACACAACTGGTGTACTAAGATTGCATATAGCTCATTTCAAGTATGAACAATATGAACTGACAATTATGTCACAATTGCCATCTGGGTGACATTAATTGAAATAAGCACCCTGATTTCAGAAATGTTAAAATAATTGTATCTTAGAATCACATAAATTATCCCCAATTTGCAGATACAGGCACAGAGATTTAGTGGTTTACCAAAAACCCACCCAGGTAGTAAGTGACTTAGCCCCAACTTTGAACTCAGGTGGTCTGGCTTCAGAGTTAATGCTCTGGCCACCAAGAGACTTTCAGAGCTGAATAAGATTATACTTTATGCATCTTCAATAATCATTCCATTTCTGGGGTGCCTGGGTGGCTCAGTCGGTTGAGCCTCCGACTTTGGCTCAGGTCATGATCTTGCAGTTTGTGGGTTTGAGCCCCGTGTCTGGCTCTGTGCAGAGAGCTCAGAGCCTGGAGCCTGCTTCAGATTCTGTGTCTCCCTCTTTCTCTGTCCCTCCCCTGCTCATTCTCTCTCGCTCTCTCTCTCTCTCTCAGAAGTGAATAAACATTTAAAAAATTTTTAAAATAACAATCGTTCCATTTCTGCTAGTAGAAACCACACAAGGTAAGAAACCTTGTCTCACAAGTCAGCAAATCTATTTTTTGACTTTAATTGGAAGAAAGTGCTTCTATATCAAATGTTTGTCCTTCTTTATTCATTCTTTGAGACCACAAAAAACAAGTTGAATGCCTCTCTCATATGACAGTGTTTTCATTTTATTTTCCCAAATAAGGAGGGGACTGGTTGTACTGCATTCATTCAACAAGTATTTATGAGCGTTTATTATGTGCAAAATAACATGCAAGGAACTGTAGAGAATACAAAGAGAATGAAAAACAGTACCTACTCTTTTTTTTCATTTTTTTTTAATGTTTATTTATTTTTGAGACAGAGAGACAGAGCATGAACGGGGGAGGGGCAGAAAGAGAGGGAGACACAGAATCGGAAGCAGGCTCTGAGCCATCAGCCCAGAGCACGAGGCGGGGCTCGAACTCACAGACCTCGAGATTGTGACCTGAGCTGAAGTCGGACGCTTAACAGACTGAGCCACCCAAGTGCCCCAAACAGTACCTACTCTTTTTTTTTTTTATTTTTTTAAAAAATTTTTTTTTTCAACGTTTATTTATTTTTGGGACAGAAAGAGACAGAGCATGAACGGGGGAGGGGCAGAGAGAGAGGGAGACACAGAATCGGAAACAGGCTCCAGGCTCCGAGCAGTCAGCACAGAGCCCGACGCGGGGCTCGAACTCACGGACCGCGAGATCGTGACCTGGCTGAAGTCGGACGCTTAACCGACTGCGCCACCCAGGCGCCCCAAACAGTACCTACTCTTAAGGAACTTACAGTGTAGTAGGGAAATAAGATATATACAGAAATAACTACTACACAGTCTAAAAATACTAATGATAAGAGGTCCAGATAATGGAATTTGAGGTGAATGAAGATGTTACTTCCAAAGAGTCACCAGGAAGACTTCACGGAGGAAGCAACATGTGAACTGGAATTTAGTATCTGTCTGAACTGATATCAGAACTTAGCCTGTAGAAGGATAGACACTGTTCTTAATGTAACATCTTAGGAACATTATTTTAAAGTTTATTACATTTTTGGAAATGCTTTTTCTGAAGTAATTTTAGTAATTTGGGTTTTTTTTCTTTTTCTTCCTCTTGCTTAACAATGAATAGGTCTCTACCTCTACTTCTCTTACCTATTCTTCCATTCTTCCATTCATTACTGTTTGAAATAAGCTTAAGGATCATCTCATTTAATGTTTTTCAAAATCTTAGAAAAAGTATCCTTTTTTAAAAAATGAAATTGAGGGGAACCTTGGTGGCTCAGTTGGTTGGGCGTACAACTTCAGCGCAGGTCATGATCTCACAGCTCGTGAGTTAGAGCCCCGTGTTATATAAATAAACATTTAAAAAAATTTTTTTTTTCAACGTTTATTTATTTTTGGGACAGAGAGAGACAGAGCATGAACGGGGGAGGGGCAAAGAGAGAGGGAGACACAGAATCGGAAGCAGGCTCCAGGCTCTGGGCCATCATCAGCCCAGAGCCCGACGCGGGGCTCGAACTCACGGACCGCGAGATCGTGACCTGGCTGAAGTCGGACGCTTAACCGACTGCGCCACCCAGGCGCCCCATAAATAAACATTTTAAAGAATGAAATTGTAAATATAATCAACAGAGAAAATACCGTGGTTCTGTCCTAATGAAATTGGTCTGGGAACCTGAAGCCCTGTTCTCTTAGCCTTAATGCACCTCTGCAGAACAATCTGAAAATCACTCCCCACTCCCCACTCCCCATTCAAAGCTTAAATTAACTGGCAAATAGTCAAGCAAATAGTCAAGGCAAACAAGTCAGCCAGTGTTTGAACATCTGTCTTGATCGATTATCATAATTTATGCAAAGGTAAGTTCTACATATATCTAAGTGAACTAAGTTATTATTTTGGAAGTACCGTAGAGGGCAATTATATTGAAATCAAAGACCCAAATTTGAGTCTTACCTCCTCCATTTATTTACGTCTTTCAAACTTTGGGTCTTATTTTCCTCACTTAAAAAAATGGAAATAAAATAGAAAAACTCAGATTGAGGGATATTGTACAAAATAACTAGCCTGTACTCATAAAAATGCCAGAGTCGGGGCTTCTGGGTGGCTCATTCAGCTAAGCATCTGACTTCGGCTCAGGTCATGATTTTGCAATTTGTGAATTCAGACCCCGAGTCCGGCTCTGTGCTGACAGCTCAGAGCCTTGAGCCCATTTCAGATTCTGTGTCTCCCTCTCTCTCTGCCCCTCCCCACTCTCTCATGCTCTGTCTCTCTCTCCCTCCTGCAAAACTTAGTAATCATTAAAAAAAAAACCCAGAGTCATGAAAGATAACAAAAACTGAGGACTTGAACACTAAGGAGACATGAAAACTGAATGAAATCTATGATTTCAAATTTTCTTTTTCTTTTTTAATTTTTTTAATGTTTATTTATTTTTGAGAGAGAGAGACAGAGCATGAGCAGGGGAGGGGCAGAGAGACAGAGACAGAGACACAGAATCTGAAGCAGGCTCCAGGCTCTGAGCCTTCAGCGCAGTTTCTTCTTTTTCTATAGATGGTACTACTGGGATAATTGTCAAAATTTGAATAATGCCTGTAAACTAGCTAACAGAATTATATTGATATTAATGTCCTGATTTTGAAATTTATGTGGCGGTTGTATAAAAGAATATGCTTGTTTCTAGAAAATACACATTGAAATATTTAGCGGTAAAAGGTTACAACTTGCAAATAGTTCAGAAAACAGACAAACAAATATAAAGCAAATGTAGTTAAATATCAACAGTTGGAGAATCTGAGTGTAGGGTCTATGCAAATTCCATATACTACCACAACTTTTCTTTAAGACTGAAATTATGTTAAAATGAAATGCTTTTACAGTGGAGGTAATACCTGCTTATGTACTTCATATAATTTTGAGAAAGATCAAATAAAGTCTTGTGAGTCAAAGAGCTTTATAAACTGTAAGTTTTCCTACAAATGTAAAACATAATTACTGCTACTGAAAAGAGCTTTATAAGCTATAGGGCTCTCTACAAATGTAAAACAATTATTTTTACTGCATTTTTATAGCTTCCACAGAGAATAAATCTAGTTCTGTATCCATTAACTCAATTATTGCTCCTCTGAGAGAAGGCTTTTAATAGTCAAGAAGGATTGCCCTTTGGTTTCATTGTTTTAGAGGGTCAGTGATCAACAGTAACTTTATTACCTCATTTATTACAAAAAAAATCTATATCCTAAGAAATTGTCTCTCGTTCTGTATTTACTGCCTGAGACTAAATGTCCTCCAACGTCCCTTTCCAACACTGGAATTTCATGATTTAACAAAAGCAATTCAGAAAAGCTATATATGGAAGGCCTGGTGCTTCTTATCCCTGTCCCATTTCACAGCTGAGCCATGACACTGTCTTCTCTGACACTATGCACTATTTGACCAAACTATGGTAGGCTGGCACAGAGTAGGTGCTCCATACTGTAATATATATAAATAAACCTTAGAAGGCAGAGTGAAAGACTTCTGCAAATTTGACCTAGCCCTTCCTTCCTTCCTTCCTTCCTTCCTTCCTTCCTTCCTTCCTCCCTTCCTTCCTTCCTTTCTTTTCTTTCTTTCTTTTTTAGGGAGAGAAAGCATGCATACGCATGCAAGGGAGGGGCAGAGGAAGAGGAAGAGGGAAAGGGAATCTTAAGCAGGATCTAAGCTCAGCTCAGCACCGCTTTGGAGCTGGATTCCACAACCCTGGGATCATGACCTGAACCAAAATCAGGAATCAGATGTCCAACTAACTGAGCCACCCAGGCGCCCCTCTTCCTTATTTCTGATGTGTTTCTTCTTTTGCCTGATATATTAGTTAGAACCATAAGAAATAGCCTTTTTTTACAGGTCCAAAATGGTTGAATATCAGTAATTTATTATTTGAACTGATTTATTACATATATATTAGGAGGTGTTCCTTATTTATCTATTCTGGGACTAACAGATTTGTAGTCTTGGATTATTTAGGCTGCTTTCCCTCCCCCACTGAATTTGGCCCTTTCAACAACTCATTAATCCTCCTACTAAAAAGTGGGCAGAGAACTATAACCTATTTTGCTATAGCAATTCTGGCAAAACATTAGGTAAATTAGGTTGAGATTATTGCCTTCAATGTAACCTGGGAATTCCTGTAGATTTTCATTGTTCATGAAATATCAGTTTCCTTTGTTGCCAAGTAAAATCAAAAGTTGGTTGTACGCAATTGTTCTTAAGCTAATGAAAGTCTTGGAGGAACTAATTTGCATATCAATGGCAGAAATAAAAACAGGCACCATTGTTTAAGTTCTGAAAGAAATCTTCTGCAAGAATCTGGGCTCTCTGCCTGGTATCATTTCAGTCTTTCTTGTTGACAAATTCCTTATCTACATAAGGCTTTCACTGTGTTGGACTGTAATTTATCTGTTTACTTGTATGTATCTTCCTCAAGACTATGAATTCCTGGTAGGAATTTTGTATGGTGCTAGGCACAGAGCAGGTTACCCATAAATAGCTACTGTGGGGGGCGGGGGGGGAGTAGGGGCGGAGGGTGGGGATAGATGACTTAATGTAAATTTTTTGTTGTTGTTTTTGCTTTTTTGGGTGTTTTGTTTTGTTTTTTGTTTTTTGAGACAGAGAGAGCGCTTGAGCAGGAGAGAGAGGCAGAAGGAGAGAGAGAATCTTAAGCAGGCTCCACGCTCAGCAGGGAGCCCAACATGGGGCTCAATCCCACGACCCTGGGTTCATGACCTGAAGTGATATCAAGAGTCAGATGCTCAACTAACTAAGCCACCTAGCATCCTCAAGGTGAGTATTTTTATCTCTTAGTCCAGAATCTTAAAGGTAGCCTTCATAAATTGTCCCTTTAATGCCTTAGTTATGTTTTCATTTAAAAGAATCAACTTGCACAAGCAATAAAAGCAAAAATAGACAAATGGGACTATATCAAACTTAAAAACTTCTGAACAGCAAAAGAAACAAAGTGAAAAAGCAAACTATAGAATGGTAGAAAATATTTGCCCACCATATATTTGATAAGGGATAATATCCAGAATTCTAAAGAATTAATACAACTCACTAGAAAAAAATGTTCAATTAGAAAATGGGCAGAGAAGGGAGCCTTGGTGGCTCTAAAGCATCTGACTCTTGATTTCAGCTCAGGTCATAATCTCACAGTTTGTGAGTTCAAGTCCTGTGTTGGGCTCTCTCTCTGCCCCCTCTGCCCCACTCTGCCCCTCCTCCACTCACTCACTGTCTCCATCTCTCAAAATAAAGAAATAAACATTAAAAAAGAAAGAAAGAAAATGGGCAGAGGAACTGAACAGATGTTTTTTCAAAGAAGACATACAAATGGTTAACAGGTACATGAAAAGTTGATGAACATCACTCACTAATTATCAGGAAATGCAAATCAAAGCCACAATGAGATATCACCTCACACCTGTTAGAATGGCTGTAATCAGTAAGATAAGGAATAACAAGTTTTGGCAAGGATATGGAGAAAAGGGAACTCTTTGGTCCCTGTTGGTGGTAATGTTAATTAGAAAACAGTATTGAGATTCCTCAAAAAAAAAATAATAATATTAACATATAATCCAGCAATCCTAGTTCTAGGTAACTATCCAAAAGAAATGAAAACAGGACGTTGAAAAAATATCTGAACTTCCATGTTCATTGCAGCATTATTCATAATAGCCAAGATATGGAAACAACTTAAGTGTCCTTTGAGGGATGAATGGATAAAGAAGATGTGGTAGGTAGATAGATAGATAGGTAAATAGATAGATAGATAGATAATCAAATGTTATTCAGCCATAAAAAAAAATAAGGAAATTCTGCCATTTGTGACATGAGTGGATTTTGAAGACATACTAAGTCTTATACCCAGTATACTCTCAGTATAATGAGTACACTCATTGTACTGAGAGAAAGACAAATACTGCAGGATATCACTTACATGTGGAATCTAAAGAACCTGAATCTGTAGAAATAGAGTAGAATGGTAGTTATCCAGAGCTGGGGCAAAGGGTGGAAATAGGGAGTGTTAGTGACAGATCTGCAGTTAGAAAATGAATAACTTTTGGGGATTTAATGCATATTGTAATCATAGTTAACAATACTGTATTATATACTTTAAAGTTGCTATGAGACCCCATCTTAAATGTTCTCATCAAAAAAAAGAAATGATAATAATGTGGCGTGATGGAGGTGTTAGCTAATGCTACAGTGGTAATCATGTCTCAATACCTAGTGTGTCAACTCAACATATTATATACGTTAAACTTACATACTGTTATATTTCTTTTCTTTTTTTTTCAGGTAGGCCCCATGCCCAACATGTGGCTTGAGCTCACACCCTGAGAACAAGAGTCACATGATCTACCTACTATGCCAGCCAAGCATACCCATAATGTTATATTTCAAGTATATCTCAATTAAAAAAAAATCAGTTTGATTTATGTCATTGAAATGATACAACTATTATAACTTTACAACTTTATAAGAAACTGCCAAACTATTTTCCAGAGCAGTTGTACTATTTTGGTTTCCCAGTAGCGATGCATGGAAGTTAGTCTTGTTCTTGTTCCACATCCTCATATACACTAGGTATTACCAATCTTTTTAAGTTTAGCGGTTCTAGTAAGTATGCAGTTCGCTCTCTCTAACCGTGATTTTAACTTGTTTTTTCCTAATGATTAATGATGGCAATCATCTTTTCATGTGTATATTTCCCATCTTTGTATATTCTGTAGTGAGGTGCCTATAAAATTACTTGTCCCTTTTATTTATTTTTTTAAATTTAATGTAATTTGTTTATTTTAACTTGTCCCTTTTAAAGAAATTAGATTGTCTTATTGAAGTGTAATTATTTTATAAAGTCTTATTGTTTTGTAATATTTTCTCCTAGACTATGGTTTGCCTTTTATCCTTTAACAGTGTCTTTTGAAGAAAAGTCATTTTTAATTTTGATAAAGTATTATCAATTTTTTATAGTTTGTGCTTTTTATGTCTATTTAAAAAATCCTTAGTTGACTCAGTGTCAACTGACTCCTATGTTTTCTTCAATAACTCTTTTAGTGTTAGTTCTTGTATTAGGTGTATGTTCCTTTTCAAGTTGGTTTTTGTATACGGTGTGAGCTAGATGTCAATATTCTTTTTGTTTGCATATGTGTATTAAATTGTTCTGGCACCATTTATCGAATAGATTATCCTTGCTCCATTGAATTGTACTGGCACCTTTGTCAAAAATAAAACAAAACAGGGTTGCCTGCGTGGCTCAGTTGGTTAAACATCTGACTCTTGATTTCAGCCCAGGTCATGATCTCATGGTTTCTGAGATTGAGCCCTGTGTCAGCTCTACACTGACAGTGCAGAGCCTGCTTGGGATTCTTTTTCTCCCTCCCTCTCTGCCCCTCTCCCACTCTCTCTCTCTCAGAATCAATAAATAAACTTTAAAACAAACAACAACTCGGGGCACCTGGGTGGCTCAGTCGGTTGATCATCTGACTTCGGCTCAGGTCACGATCTCTCGATCTGTGAGTTCAAGCCCTGTGTCGGGCTCTGTGCTGGCAGCTCAGAGCCTGGAGCCTGTTTCAGATTCTGTGTCTCCCTCTCTCTCTGCCCCTCCCCTGCTCATGTTCTGTCTCTCTATCAAAAATAAATAAACGTTAAAAAAAAAGTTTTTAAATAAATAAATAAAATAAAACAAACAACAACAACAAAAATAATTGACCAAGTATATGACAGTGTATTTCTGGACTTTATATTCTATTCTATTGGTCTATATGCTTATCTTTACAACAATACTACCATTGATTACTGATTACTGATTATTGATTACTGCAGCTTTCTAGTAAGTTCTGAAATAAGTAGCTTAAGTTTTCTAAATTAAAAAAAAGTTTTTTTAATGTGTATTCAGTTTTGAGAGACAGAGTGCAAGCAGGGGTAGGGCAGAGAGACAGGGAGACACAGAATCTGAAGCAGGCTTCAGGCTCTGAGCTGTCAGAACAAAGCCTGACATGGGGCTCGAACTCATGGGCCTGTGTGTGTGAGATTATGACCTGAGTCAAAGTTGGATGCTTAACTGACTGAGCCACCCAGGTGCCCCTTAAGTTTTCTAAATATTTTTCAAAATTATTTTGCCTATTCTAGGTCCTTTGCATTATGTAAATTTTAAGATAAGCTTGTCAATTTCTTCCAAAAAAAAAAAAATCCTGCCAGAACTTCACTTTGGGTTATGTCAAATCTATAGATCCATTTGAGGGAGACTATCTTAACAATACTTCTGGTCCATGAACATGGTATATCTCTCCATTTATTTAGGTATTCTTTTTTTTTTAATGTTTTATTTTTTCACTTTATTTTTGAGAGAGCACAAGTGGGTGAGGGGCAGAGAGGGGGGGATAGAAGATATGAAGTGAGCTTTGCACTGACAGCAACAAGCCTGATGGGGGGCTTGAACTCACGAACCAGGAGATCATGACTTGAGCCAAAGTCGGATGCTCGACTAACTGAGCCACTCAGGTGTCCCAGGAATTCTTTTTTTTTTTTTTACAAACTTTTTCTTTAAGGTTTATTTATTTTGAGAGAGAGAGAGAGAGCAGACATGGGAAGGGCAAAGAGAGAGGGAGAGAGAAAGAATCCCAAGCAGGCTCCACATTGTCAGTGCAGAGCTCAATATGGGTCTTGAACTCACAACTGTGAGATCATGACTTGAGCTGAAATCAAGAGTCAGACACTTAATCACCTGAGCCATGCAGACGCCCCTATTTAGATATTCTTTCATTTCTTTCAGTAATATTTGCAGTTTATTAAATTTATCCCTAAATAGTTTATATCTTTGATGCTTTTTAAAATGGTATTTTTTTTAGTTTCAAATTGTTTGTTACTAATCTACATAATATGTAATTGATTTTTTTATCTTCTGCCCTTGTTAAACTTACTTATTAGTAGCTTTTTTGTTTTTGTTTTGCTTTTATTTTTAAAAAATTTTTAATGTTTATTTATTTTTAGAGACAGAGACAGAGCATGAGCAGGGGAGGGACAGAGAGAGAGGAAAACACAGAATCCTAACCAGGCTCTAGGCTCTGAGCGAGCTGTCAGCACAGAACCCGACATGGGGCTTGAACTCACAAACCATGAGATCATGACCTGAGCCAAAGCCAGTTGCTTAACTGACTGAACCACCCAGGATCCCTAATTAGTAGCTTTTTTTTTGTAGTTCCCTTAAAATTTTGACATAGACCATTATGTTACACCTGTGGATAAAAACTGTTTTATGTCTTACTTTTCAGTCATATGCCTTTTTGTTTATTTAGGCTTCTTGTATTGATTAGGATTCCTGTTTGACTGTTGAATAGACATGAAAAAGCAGACATTCTTAAAAATTTTCTCAATCTAGTGTCTTTCAGTCTTTCATCATTAAACCTAAAATTAGCTGCAGGTTGGTTGTTCTTTTTTTTGGTAAATTATTATTTTTTTAGTGTATTTATTTTTTAAGAAGGAGAGCAGGGGAGGGACAGAGAGAGTGGGAGAGGGAGAATCTGAGGCAGGTTCCAGGCTTTCAGTGCAGAGCCTGCCATGGAGCTTAAACTCATAAACCATGAGATCATGACCTGAGCCAAAATCAAGAGTTGGATATTTAACCGACTGAGCCACCCAGATGCCCCTGGTTGTTTTTTATTAATAGATGTACTTTATCAGATTGAGAAAGTTCCTTTCTATTACTACTTTACAGAGAGTTTTAATCATGAATTGATGTTGAATTTTCTCAAATGCTTTTACTGAAGCTATTAAGAAATCATATGATTTTTATTTTTTAGCCTGTTAATATGAATCACATTAATTTATTTTCTGATGTTAAATCAATCTTCCATTCCTGGGGAAAACCTCACTGAGTCATGAGATGGTTTTCGTATTGCTAGATTTGATTTGCTAAAGCTTATTAGAGATTTTTGCATTTATGTTCATGAGAGATATTGGTCTATATTGTTTTCTTATATTTGTCTAGTTTTGGTATCAGGTTGAAACTTGTTACACAAAACTATCTAGGAAGTATTCCCTCTTTGATTTTCTGAAATAGTTTACAGAGAATATATATTATTTCATCACTGACTGGCAGAATTCACTAGTGAAGTCATCTGAGCTTGAAATTTTATTTCTGAAAAGGCTGAAATTTTATTTCTGAAAATATTATTATTATTGTTGTTGAGATATAGGTGAAATATAACATATTTGTTTCAGGTGTACAACAAAATAATTATATATTTGTGTATAGTGTGAAATGATCACTACAATAAGTCTAGTTAACATCCATCACTACACATAGTTATGAATTTTTTTCTTATGATGAGAATTTTTAAGATCTACTCTCTTAGCAACATTCAAATATTCAATACAATATTATTAAGTATAGTCATTATGCTGTACATTACATTCCCAGGACTTATTTATTTTATAACTGGAAGTTGGTACCATTTAACCACCCTCACCCATTTCACCCACTCTCCATCCCCTGCCTCTGGCAACCACCAGTCTGTATTTATGAGTTTATTTTTTGTTTGTTTATTTAGATTCCACAGGTAAGTGAGATCATACAATATTCGTCTTTCTCCATCTGATTTATTTCACTTAGCATAATACCCTCAAGGTCCATCTATGTAGGCACAAATGGCAAAATTTCCTTCTTTGTTGTGGCCAAATAATATTCATATGTGTGTGCGTTAGTGTGTCACAATTTCTTTATCCAGTCATCCATCAATGGACACTTATGTTGATTCAATGTCTTGGCCATTGTAAATAATGCTGCAGTAAACATGGGGGTGAATATAGCTTTTCAAGTAGGTATTTTCACCGTGTGTGTGTGTGTGTGTGTGTGTGTGTGTGTGTGTGTGTTTTAAGTAGACTCTACACCCAACATGGAACTCAAACTCCTGACCCTGAGATCGAGTCACCTGCTCTACTGATTGAGCCAGCCAGGCACCCCTCACCTTCTTTGGATATATACTCATAAGTGGAATTGCTGAATCATATGGTAGGTCTACTTTAAATTTTTTGAGGACACTCCATACTGTTTTCCATGGTGGCTGCACCAATATTCATTCCTACTAACAGAACACAGCACAAGGATTCTCCTTTCTCCACAGCTTCACCAACTCTTACTTCTTGTCTTTTTGATAATAACCGTTATAACAGGTGTGAGGTGATATCTCATTGTGCATTTTCTTATTGACTGATGATGTCAAGCATCTTTTCATGTATCTGTTGGCCATCTGTATGTCTTTTCTGGAAAAATGTCTATTCAGTTCCTCTTTCCATTTTATTAACAGTTGGGTTTGGTTTTGTTTTGATTTGGTTGTTTAGTTACTATTGAGTCATATGAGGCTTTTAAAAATATTTTGGCTATTAATTCCTTATCTGATATATGTTTTACAAGTATTTTCCCCATTTCAATAGGTTGCCTTTCTGGAAAGGTTTTTGTTTTTGTTTTTGTTTTTGTTTTTGTTTTGTTTGTTTTTAAGTTTATTTATTTTGTGTGAGAGAGAAAGCAGGAGTGTGGGACAGGCAGAGAGAGAAGAGAGAGCTAGAGGAGAGAGCACTGGCAGTGTGGAGACCCATTTGGGGCTCACACTCAGGAACTGTGAGATCATGAGTTGGGCCAAAGTCAGACACTTAACCAACTGAGCCACCCAAGCACCCAAGGTTTGTTGGGTTAAAAAAAAATTTTTTTTTTTAAGATTTTATCTTTAAGTAATCTCTATACCCAATGTGGGGCTTGAACTCACAAACCTGAGATCAAGAGTTGTATACTCTATCAACTGAGCCAGCCAGGACCCCCTGGGAAGGTTTTTTAGTACAACTTCAATTTCTTTTAGAGATGTAGATATATTTGCTTTATCTGTTTATTTTTGAGTGAGCTTTGGTAGGCTTGCCTTCCAAGGAATTTTTTCATTTTATCTAAGTTGTTAAATTTATTGGCATAAAGTTGTTCATAGTAATTCCCCTTCATCCTTTTAATATCTGTAGTACCTGTAGTGATGTCTCCTTTCATTCCTGATTTTGGTAATTTGTGTCTTTTTTTCTCCATTAGTCTAGCTGGGGGGTTTATCAATTTTATCGATCTTTTCAAAGAACCAGTTCATGGTTTTATTAATTGCTATTTTTTTTTACTTTTAAATTTTATTGATTTTTTTTTTTTACTCTTCGATCATTTCCTTTCTCCTGCTTACTTTAGTTGTTTTTTCTTTTTTTTTAACTTTTTCAATGTTTATTTATTTATTTCATATTTACTTATCTTTGAGTGAGAGAGACAGAGTGCAAGTGGGGGAGAGGCAGAGAGAGAGGAGATGCAGAATCTGAATCAGGCTCAGGGCTCTGAGCTGTCAGCACAGAGCCTGACACCAGGCTTGAACCCATGAACCACAAGATCATGACCTGAGCCAAAGTCAGACACTTAACCGACTGAGCCACCCAGGAGCCCCTAAATGTTTATTTATTTTTGAGAGAGAGTGCAAGCAGGGGAGGAGGAGGGAGGGCAGAGAGAGAGGGGAACTGAGAGAAGATCTGAAGTAGGCTCTGTGCTGAGAGCAAAGAGCCAAATGTAGTTCTCAAACTCAAGACCCACGAGATCATGACCTCAACTGAAGTCAGAGGCTTAACCGACTGAGACACCCAGGAGCCCCTGCTTACTTTATTAATTAAAAAAAAATTTTTTTAATGTTTATTTATTTTTGAGAGAGAGAGAGACAGAATGCAAACTGGGGAGGGGCAGTGAGAGAAGGAGGCACAGAATCTGAAGCAGGCTCCAGGCTCTGAGCTGTCAGCACAGAGCCCAACATGGGGCTTGAACTCATGAACCATGAGATCATGTCAGCTGCTCAACCAACTGAGCCACCCAGAGCCCCCAGGCCCTGCTTACTTTAGTTTGAATTTCCTTTTTCTTTTTTTCTAGTTCCTATAGTGGAAGCTAGACCTACAATTTTTAAACACATCTTATTTTCTTTTTTTCTTTAATGTTTATTTATTTTGAGAGAAAGAGAGAGAGAAAGAAAGCAGGGGAGGAGCAGAGAGAGAGAGAGAGAGAGAATCCCAAGCAGACTGTCTGCTCCTAGCACAGAGATCAATGTAGGGCTCCATCTCACAAACCTGTGAGATCATGACCTGAGCTGAAATCAATAGTCAGATACTGAACTGACTGAGCCACCTAGGCTTCCCAATAGTGTAATCTTTTATATTTAGTCTTTAATCTAGAATTTTCCCTTAAATGCAGTATTTGCTAAGGATCCATGAGGGATGTGACCAAAGCATCCCAGATTTGCAGCTTCTTAATTCTGTTACTAATAGGGCAAGAGATTCTTAGATCCAATTTTTCCTCTAAAATTTTTAGAGAAAGACTCTGATTGACTAGCTTGAGTCAAATGCCCATTATTATGGCCCAATTAGTAAGATGCCTTACCAAGTGCTAGGTAGACAAAACAATAGTCAACTATAGAAGTGGTAAGATAAGGAGTGCTTGGGTGGTTCAGTCAGTTAAGCATCCAACTTTGGTTCAGATCATGATCTCACGGTTCATGTGTTTGAGCTCACCTCAGGCTCTCTGCCATCAGCACAGAGCCTGCTTTGGATCCTCTCTCCCTCTTTCTGACCCTCCCCTTATTGCTCTCTCTCTCTCTGTCTCTCAAAAAAAAAAAAAAAAAAAAAAAAGAAGCGATAAGATAAATGTACCTATTAATTAGAATTTAAAGTTAAAAGTTATTTAGGCTTCAGATATAGGAACAGTTGCACCCTATTTGAGGAATCAGATAATTCTTCATGACAGAAATGACATTTTCAATGGACTAAGTATGGGTAAGATTTAGACACATAAGAAATTATATGTGTAGTGACTTTTAAGTAGAAAAAAACAATAAAAATCCAAGGGAAGGAAATTAGGACTGTGTCCTAATTGGACGAATGTGCCATATTTGGACCATTGGACACAAAAAAGTATTTGTAGAGGACAAATTGCCCAATGGCAATTACCCCAACTCTTCACCTTGCTAACAGAACCCCGATTTGGGATGACAATGAATCTTGATTGATCTAAGTTTCTTGTGGCAATTCAGTCCCCTTTTGCCTGATACTTTCCTAGACTCCCTTGAACAAGAGGTAGCCATATGACTCAGTTCTGGACAACAAAATGCCAGTGAACATCTCCTGGGTTCTTCTCTGTCTTTTCACTTCTATTTGGCACTATACCAGGCATCTTGTGTCCAAATGGGAAAGGACAAGAAAATTACAGTTGCCAACCCAGAGTCCTGACATCATCAGAACCAGGTTCAGCTTCATGGGCCCAGTCACACAGGCCTCAGCACTTAGAGCAAACTTATACTTAGTTTAGTACTCTGCTGTCATTGTCCTAAAATTAGGAATAATTTTTAAGAAGAGACCATGCATTACCATTTTGCACTGGGCCTCATAAATTATGTAGCAAATCCCAATTGGAGTGACAATGTTAATTCTGGAATCTCTTATTTCCAAAATTCTTGTTAACAGTAAGTATCTTGTGGACCAGCGCACTGTTGTTGGGTTTTCTGTTACTTGCAGCTAAACACATTTTGATACAATATATAAATTTGAAGCAAGATTTACCTATAACAATGTTTCCAAAATCACTGGATTCTCTGGTGTGCCTGGCTGGCTCAGTCTATACAGAGCCTTTCTTTACCTTGGGGGTCATGAGTATAAGTCCCATGTTGGATGCACAGTTTACTTAAAAAAAAATTTTTAATAGATATCACTGGATTCTCACTTCAGAAAGATAAAGACTGAAATTATGGAAAGAGCATGAATTTCGTAGTCAGGCAGCTCGTACAACCTGAGCATTTTGCTTTAAGCCTCTGAACTTCAGTTTCCTTTTTCTTAAAATGGGAACAGTTGACTCTAGTCAGAGTTGCAGGATTAAATGAGTTAAAGTGTGAAGCACACAGCTTCATATCTAATATTTAATAGATCTTCCAGTAATGTTTGTTACATTTGTTCTCAGTTCTATACCTTACAATATGCCCACCTGATAAAAGCATTAGAATTCCATGCAGATCAAAGTCCTTGCTTGGGAAAATTGCCTTCAGATCTCAATAATAATAACAACAACAACAACAACAACAACAGCAACAATAACAAACATTTCGGAGGCTAACAAGTAGATAACATTGTTTAAATTGAAGAATTAAAAGGATCCGAAGAATGAAATACAATTTTTACTTATTAAGAATTACCATTTTGGTATAGACATTGGCAAAAATGGGCTTTATCCCATTCATTTTCTCCTGTTATAAATAATATTTGTTTGGAGAGGGATCCATCATTTATTTATTTTGCTCACTGCTCTCATTTTGGGCAGTGCTTGGCAAGGCAGCTTCATCTTTGCTCTTTGCGCCTCAGCTGGGGTGGCTCGACTGGGGCCTGGAGGAGTTGCTTTTCAACATGGCTCATTCACATGTGCTGACTCTCAACTCAGATTTCTGTTGTAGATAGAGGCTGGGGGCCTAGATTCTTCTCCAGATGGGCATTTCCACAGACTGCTTAGGATTTCTCACAGCCTATGACTAGACTGTAAGAGCAAGCATTCCAGAATGGCAGAAACGTGTGTTGCTTTTTATGACCTAGCTTTAGAAGTCACATAACATCCACCTGGAAACGATAAGCTGTGCTTATGTGAGAAAATATAGCCTCGCCTCTCAATGAGATAGTGGCAAAGTCACAGTTTAAGAAGAATGTGTGAAATGGGAGATATTCCATTTTTGGCAAATACTATCTGCCACAGAATAGTAATGATTCGGGCCAGGACATGAAGTGGTTGGCAAACCCATCATGTACTTTACATTTAACTCAGGCTGAAATTGGAAGAATCTGCCTGGGGGTGGGGGGTGGAATTGATGCAGTGATTCAGAAGTCCTTTTATTTTACATAAAATGAAGGTGGGTGGGGTGCTTCAGTGATAGGATAGAGTCTGGCTTCAGGAGATTGGTTGGCATTTTCCTCAAACATCACTATGTGGGTATTAGTAACTCGGCCAGATTCCAAATCCAGTAATAACATTCTGTTTCTTTGAATTCTCCATGATCCCCATGGGACATAGCATTCTTTCTGTTTCCTGTCCTTGTCTATTGTATGATGGCAGCTACACTACTTACTGAGTCACTGCCACTCTATTCACCAAAGAAAGATGCATTTAGGCTTATAGTTTAATATTTTCACAGAGGAATTCTGAAGAAATCAAAATTTTAACCTTGTTTATTCAACAGTACACTAAGTGTTCAATATGCATTATCTCATTTAATTTTCAGAACTTCTCTGAGAACTAGGCACTATTATCACTGCTATTTCATAGTTAAGGAAAGTGCATTTTAGAGAAGTGAGGTAATTGGCAAGGTTAGGGAGTGTCAGAATAGCAACTCAAACCAAGTCTGATTCCAGTGCCTCTTAACTCTACCCTCCTTTTATGTTTAAATAAATATTTTTATTCATTTAACACATTTGTTAGGCCCTATGGTGACTTAGCATCTTTGCAGGCATGATAATTCACCTGTGAACAAAGCAGGTATAGTGTGTTCTGTCATGGAACCTACTTCTAGTGGGAAGAGAATAACATGCCAGTTGAGGTGTTAAGATGACATTAAATGAGAGTGAAATCTGATGATGACTTGGTGTCAATACCTGAGTAACTGGAAGAAGGAAGACGTGGCTAAGTTTGGGGGCAAACTGAGCAATTCTGTTGGGAACAGCAAATACAAAGGTCCAAAGGTGGGAAGGATTTGGGGGAATCCAACGGGAAATTGGGACAAGATGTAGGGAGCAAGGGCACAGAGGTCAGATTATGCAAGCTTTATAAGCAGGGTAAAGATTTTGGACTTTATCTTAAGTGATAGGAGAAGTCCTTCAGAGATTGAAAGAAGATAAGTGATTTGGGGCACCTAGCTGGGTCAGTCAGAAGAGCCTGTGTCTCTTGATCTTGGGACCATGAGCTCGAGTCCTATGTTGGTTGTGGAGATTACTTAAGTGAATAAACTTAAAAAAAGAAGAGGATAAATGATCTGTTCTGGGCAAAAACATCACTCCAGCTGTGTGGAGAACAGACTGTAGGGGAGTAAGTGCAGATGAAAAGGACTGGTTTGGAACTGATAGATGGTGGTTTAGTGAAGCTATAGAAAAGATAACAGATTTGGGAAATGTGTTTACAGAGAATCTGTAGACAACCCAAATTTCCAAATTATAGCAGTTGACCATAGTTTGAATAATGGAAATAAAGAAAATAACTGAGGATTGCACTTGGTTCTTGGCTTGAGTAACTGAGTAGGTGATGGTGCAATTTACTGAAATGGGGAACACAGAGGGTGGAGCAGGTTTGGAGGAAATCAGGAGGTGTCATTGATATATATATATATATATATATATATATATATATATATATATAATATTTAAAGCCTGGAAGTGGATGAGATCATGTAAGAATTAAGTGTATAGAAAGAGGAGAAGGAACCCCAAGACTGAATTCTGAGTACTCTAACATGGAGAGGCAAGACAGAAAGAATAAACAAAGAAAAATGAGGGGTGCCTGGGTGGCTCAGTTGGTTGAGTGTCCAACTCTTGATTTTGGCTCAGGTCATGCATGATCTCATGAGTTCGTGAGTTTGAGACCCGCATTGGGCTCTGTGCTGGCAGCATGGAATCTGCTTGGGATTCTCTCTCTCTCCGCCATTTCCCTGCTTGCATGTGTGAGTGCTCTCTCTCTCAAAATAAATAAACTTAAAAAAAAAAAAAGAAAGGAAAAAGAAAAGGAAAAGGGAAAGGAAAAGGAAAAAGAATGGCCAATGATGGGGCGCCTGGGTGGCTCAGTCGGTTGAGTGTCTGACTTCAGCTCAGGTCATGATCTCACAGCTTGTGGGTTTGAGCCCCACGTCGGGCTCTGCGCTGACAGCTCAGAGCCTACAGCCTGCTTCAGATTCTGTGTCTCCCTCTCTCTCTCTCTCTCTCTCTCTCTCTCTCTCTGCCCCTCCCCCGCTGGCACTCACTCTCTCTCTCTCAAAAATAAATAAGCATTAAAAAAAAAAAAGGAATAGCCAGTGAGGAAAGCCAGGAAGTTATTTATTTTAAGCTGATTTGTGTTATTCCAAAATGTGTATGTTGAAGCCCTAAACACTAGTATCTCAGAATGTGGCTGTCATTGGAGATAAGGCCTTTAAAGAGGTAATTAAGTTGAAAGGAAGCTCTTAGACTGGGCCCTAATCCAATCTGTCTGGAGTACTTATAAGAAGAAATTGAGACCCACAGAAAGATGCCAGAGATGAACAAACATAGAGGAAGGACCGAGTGATGGCACCGCAGGAAGGAACCCGTCTGCAAGCCAAGGAGAGAGACCTCAGGAGAAACCAAACCTGCTCACACCTTGGTCTTGAACTTCTAGCCTCCACAGCTGTGAGAAAATTCATTTCTGTTTTTTAAGTCTCCCAATCTATGGTATTTTATGATGGCAGGCCCAGCAAAGCAATAAGGTATTTTATTCCAGAAATAAAGAGAAGAACATGTTTGAGAAGGAGGGAATGTTTAGCTGTGTAGGACCTTGACAAGGGTCAGGATGAGATAAGGGTGAAGAAATGATCAAGAAGATATCTTGATGACTCTGAAAAGAACAGTTCTGTGGAAGCCCAAGTGGAATTGACAAAATGGGAAATGAGGAAGCTGAAATGGCCCCCATGGACCACACTTTCAAGAAGTGTCAGGAAGGTAATCCGAGAAATGGGTGTAGATGGAGGGCAATGTGAAGTCAAGGAAGACATTGTTTAAGACAATTGTTAGTGCAGGTTTGTCTGGGCTTATTCTTCCGAGATTTAAGGAGTATGAATGAGACTGTAACAAAAATAGAGGAGCAAATTTTTTTAAGGAAAACATTTCATTTATTTAGCTTAAGTCTCATGCTTCCATGTGAAATGTGTGGGTTCTTTCTGTTTTGCATACAGTGCTGTATAAAATGCCAGTTAACAAATATTTTACCAGCTACAGGATCCTATAGTATACAGTAATAGTTAACATTTCTCATTCATTCATGTATTCACCTTTCATTAAATAGATATCTATTAAGATACTCCTTTGTGGAAGATACAACGTAGACATGGAGGATAGAGCAAAGAACAAAAGAAGTCCAGGCTTTCATGGGGCTTGTGTTCTAGAAGGCAGAAGCATAATAAGTAAACAAATAAGCATGTAATATGGCTGGTAGAAGTAAGTGCAATGAAAAAAATGAGGCAGAAGCTAGAGAGTGATGACAGAAATGGTATTACTATTACTATTACTATTGTTATTATTATTATTTTAAGTAGGCTTCATGCCCAGTGTGGAGCCCAGTTAGGGGCTTGAATTTGTGACCTTGAGATCAAGAGCTGAGCTGAGATCAAGAGTTGGACACTTAACTACCTGAACCACCAGAAACCCCAGAAATGGTACTCTTTTAGATGGAGTGACTCCTTGGGGAAGCCATCTGATAAGGTGACATTTGCAAATAACTAAATGAAATGAGTGAGAGGGTATAGGGAGAACTACACTCTTTCTCCTGTTGTGTGTCTCCTTTTCTCTCATGATATTGTCATACTCACAACACTTCTGATACCAGATGTGTGGATTTTCCATACATCAAGCAATTCTCTGCAACACTGGCTGGGTGTTCTACAGTTCAAATCATTTGTGACACTAACCTGACTTAGGCAGACCCCACAAGCTAAGGGCTCAATCCATAAGACTGCCCCTCGCTTCAAACTCTGATTATAAGTAGAAGGTCCCCAGGTTGCCCACCATTTTTGCCCAAGTTGGCTACAAAAGCAGAGGTTCCCAGTAACTTTCCTTTTTGGATTCAATTATTTGCTAGAACAGCTCAAGAGAAGTCAGAGAAACACTTATGTTTACTAGTTTACTATCTAATAAAGGATATAATAAAGGATACTGATGAACAACCAGAAGAAGAGATACATATGAAGAGGGCTGAAAGGGTCCTGAGCATAAGAACTTATGTCCTCATGCACTTGGGGTGTGCCACCATTCCAACACATGGATGTGTTCACCAACCCAAGAGCTCTCCAAACCCCACTTTCGAGATTTTTGTGGAGGCCACATCACATAGATATGATTGATCACTAACTCAATCTTCAGCCCCTCTCCCTTTCCCAGAGAATGAGAGGTGGAATGAAAGATCTTTCTGGTGACCAGCCCCCATCCTGAAGCTATTTAGAAGCCCACCAAGAATTACTTTATTAAAACAAGAGATTCTTCTATTACCCAGGAGATGCCAAGTTTTCCAAATCTCTGTGTCAGGAACCAGGGTCAAAGATCAAATATTAGAACAAATGATAACTGCTAGTGCTCTCATCACTTTGGAAAATATAAGGGTTTTAGGAACTCTGGGCCAGGAACCAAGGATAGAAACCAACATATTTTTATATTTTTTTCTTTCTTTCTCTAGTTTTATTACATTGTGTAAGCTTAAGATGTATTATGTGATAAATTTGATATACATATGTACTGTAAAATAATTCCACAATAAGGTTAGTTCACACATTCATCACCTCACAAGTTATCTTTTGTGTGATGAGAACTTAAAAAAAATTTTTTTTTTAGTTTATCCACCTTGAGAGAGAGAGCACACATGGTAGGGACAGAGAGAAAGGGAGAGAGACCTCTAAGCAGGCTCTGTGCTGACACAGAGATCATGACCTGAGCCGAAAGCAAGAGTCAGATGCTTTACTGACTAAGCCACCCAGGTGCCTCTGTGTGATAAGAACTTTTAAGATATGTTCTCTTAGCAACTTTCAAGTATACAACATGGTATTAACTAGAATCAGCATGCTGTACATTACACCTCTAGAACTTATTCATCTTATAACTGGAAGTTTGTACCCTTTGAGCACCCTCAGCCATCCTTGTCCCTGTCCCCTCTACCACCAATCCACTCTGTTTCCATAAGTTTAGGGTTGTTTTTTTTTTTATTCCACGTATAAATCAGATGATACAGTATTTGTCTTTCTCTAACTTTTTTCACTTAGTATAATGACCTCAAGGTCCATTTGTGTTGTCACAAATGTTAGGATTTCCTTCTCTTTTTTGTGGCTGAATGATATTCCATTTTATTTGTACAGTTCACCCTTGAACAACATGGGGTTGAACTGCCTGGCTTCACTTATACTTGGACTTTTTTTTTTAAGACTTGAGAGTAAAAGCCACAAGGCATTTACTTACAACTGCCTACCTCAGTCCCCATGGGACCAAACCGAGGGTGACTGGCACAGAGGACAGGCTTGCTGTCCTCTGAGTATATGGGGAGGCCACAGAGGCTGTCAGCAACCCCTGGTTTATTCCGTATCTTGACTGTTGTAAATAATGTTGCAATGAGCATAGGGGTGGGGAGGGGGAGTATGTCTTCTCAAGTTTGTGTTGTTGCTTCCTTTGGATATATACCCAGAAATGAAATTGCTGGATCATATGGTAATTCTATTTACTCTGAGTAAGAAGGAAAGCCATTGAAGTATTTTGAGTGGAAGAGTGACATTACCTATGTGAGTTTTAAAAGGATCTTACTAGCTTCTGTGTTCAAACTAATGGGAGCAAGGATGTCATAAAAGGAGATTAGTTAGAAGCCTATTTCAATAACCTGGATGAGAGGTGATAGTGACCTGAGCTGGAAATAGAAGTGTTGGACAGAAGTAGTTGGATTCTAGATAACTTCTGAAGGTGTGACTCAAAGATTTGCTGATGAATTGGGTATGGGCTGAGAGCAAGAGAGGAGTCAAGAATTTTTCTTTAATTTTATAAAAATTTCAGGGTGATTTTTGTTTTAATCATAAATAGTACTCTTAGTTGTTGAGAGGGTTATTCAGCTATTAGAACCAAAGCATTTTAGTCAAACTTATTACATATGTGTTAGCACAATCCATGTCACTTGGTTTTCTACTGCTGAGCTCCTGAAATAATGTTTGCATTTACTGTTTATAAAGCCAAAGGGTTTTTTTTTAATTAATAAGTCCAAGGATTCACTAAGGAATATATTGTTTGCTCTACAAAATGTACTGAGTTATTAGCATTTGAGAAAAATGTCCAAATCAGTCTAGGCAAAGCTGTTAAACTAAATTTATTCATTTACTGAATTTGTTTTTCATATTGCTGCTATTAAGTTGGCCTCTTTTTCTTTTCCTTTTTAAAAAAATATTTATTTATTTTGGGGAAAGTGCAAGTGGGCAAGGGGCTGAGAGAAGGGAACAGAGGATCCCAGGTGGGCTCTGCACTGACAGGCTGACAGCAGTGAGTCCAATGTGGGGCTCGAACTCATGAACTGCAAGATCATGATCCGAGCCAAAGTCAGACGTTCAACCAACTGAGCCACCTAGCTGCCTCAAAGTTGAATTTTATGGGGCAAAGACAGATTTTCACCTCTTTTCCATTTTTTCTTACAAATGAATCCTGAAAGGATTAAATATAGCTGCTTTGAAAACTTAAATTTGAGCAAATTCTGAGTGAAAATTTCTGTTATATATATATATGTATCATATATAATCAATCTCCTTTTTAAAGATATTAGCAGATTAGTGGTGTTTGGCTGGCTCAGTTGGTAGAGCATATGGCTCTTGATCTCATGGTAAATTCAAGCCCCATGTTGGGCATAGAGCCTACTTTAAAAAGAAAGAAAAAAGCAAAAAAGTATTAGTGCATTATAGTACAATGTGAGTTACATAGTTTATTAAACTTTATATGCCCCAAGTTTTAAATATTTAATATTTTAGATAGACATGTACAGAAAATGTGTTAGACACACCTTTGCTTTCTTTACAGAAGATTGGTATACATAATTCAACATTTTCTTGCTGTCTCAGGGTCTGTATTATTAACACCTATTATTAGTGTATGTATTATTATATATTATGGTTATGTCGTGCTCAAGGCCTCCTGATACACATGAATTAGTCTTTTTGCTTCCTGATTATTGTCCCTCTGGCAGAGACTGCTAGTTGCCTACCAAATCTATTATCTCCCTCTTTGTTATGAACAGAATTCCAAATTTTAGCTGCTCAAAGTTTTTTTAAGAGTTAGATATATATTTTTAAATTTGTTTATTTATTTATTTTGAGAGAGAGAGAGAGAATAAGAGAGAGAGCAGGGGAGGGGCAGAGAGAGATAATCCCAAGCAGGCTCTGCACTGACAGCACAGAGCCCCATGTGGGGTGCTCTCACAAACCATGAGATCATGGCCTGAACCAAAGTTAAGAGTCAGATGCTTAACTGGCTGAGCCACCCAGGCGCCCCCAGATAAAAGATTTTATTTCTCAACTTTCCTTATATGTAGATCTGAACAGGTGACTAACTTCCAACCAATAAGATTTAAGTAGGAGTGGGGCGCCTGGGTGGCGCAGTCGGTTGGGCGTCCGACTTCAGCCAGGTCACGATCTCGCGGTCCGTGAGTTCGAGCCCCGCGTCAGGCTCTGGGCTGATGGCTCAGAGCCTGGAGCCTGTTTCCGATTCTGTGTCTCCCTCTCTCTCTGCCCCTCCCCCGTTCATGCTCTGTCTCTCTCTGTCCCAAAAATAAATAAAAACGTTGGAAAAAAAAAATTAAAAAAAAAAAAGATTTAAGTAGGAGTGTTGTATGGAATTTCTGGAAATCTCCTTAATATGAAAAATGTATTCTGCTTTTCTTCTACCTACTTACTATTGGATTTATTAGTGTCTGTCTTGGACCCTGAGGGGATCTTGAGATTAGAAACCATGAACTAAAGATAGCAAAGTGGGAAAATTGGAGCTTGGGTCCCTTAGTGAGAACTGAGAAATGTCTTCTTCATATAACTTACCTACTCTTCCAGTGATGTAATCTTAATTTAGTCTTTATTTCCAGAATCACATTCTTTTTTGGTATTGTTTTATTATCTCATTTTGCTGATTAATGTAGGCTTTGGATTCTTACATAGCACAATGTAATATAGTCAAGAAGCTATCCGTAGATTATATTAAAAAAAAAAAAGCAAGATATTTATAGCCAAAAATAAAGGAACATTTCTTTTAACCAAAATTCTTCCTGAAATTCTTGTAGTTTGAAAGGTTGGCCTAGGGGCGCCTGGGTGGCTCAGTCGGTTGGGCGTCCGACTTCAGCTCGGGTCATGATCTCACAGTCCGTGAGTTCGAGCTCTGCGTCGGGTTCTGTGCTGACAGCTCGGAGCCTGGAGCCTGCTTCATATTCTGTGTCTTCGCCTCTCTCTGCCCCTCCCCTGCTCATGCTCTGTCTCTCTCTGTCTCAAAAATAAATAAAAACATTAAATTAAAAAAAAAAAAAAAAGAAAGGTTGGCCTATTAGCAATTATGGTTGACAAAGATAATTAGCTGTTTGGTTAAAATGACAACTGAAGGGATGCCTGGCTGGCTCAGTCAGTAGAGCATGCAACACTTGATCTCAGGGTTGTAAGTTTGAGTCCCATGTTGGGTGTAGAGATTACTTAAAAAAATAAAATCTTAAAAAAAATTCCAACAATTGGAAAGAACAGCAACAAAGTAGGAACTGTGAAACATTGATTTAGAAAGGCAGTTGGGAGTGGGCATTAGGAGGAAGTGGTTGCAAATGGTAATTGAGAATAACATTTGGGAGTAGGTGGTTCATGAGACAAGGTGCTATCTAAAGAAAGTGAACTGACAAATGAGTTATTTTGGGTAGGGTATCATAGCAATTTTAACATTATATTAAATACTTTTCTCATCAAAAACCAAAGCCAAGCATATCCCTTGCTGAGACTTTGGATGGCTGTATATAACTACTCTCTTCTATGAAAATATAATTGTAGGAAGTTACTCAAGCAGAGACATATAATCCATATGTATACATTCATATGTTACAGGGTACAGAAGCCATTGTGGGGAGGGACATGGTATTTTTTTTTTAAAGGCATTGTCATGAAGGCAGAAAAACTACCTCTCCCTCTAGTGTGAGATTTGGTAACTAAGATAAAATTAATAAGTAGAATTTAGAATCCTGTACAACCCCTAATGGAGGAAATAGGAAGCAGTGTTTATTTTTTTTATTAAAAATTTTTTTCTAATATTTATTTATTTTGAGAGACAGAGACAGAGCATGAGTGGGGGGAAGGGCCGAGAGAGAGGGAGTCACAGATTCAGAAGCAGGCTCCAGGCTCCCAGCTGTCAGCACAGAGCCTGATGCAGGGCTTGAACTCAAGAACCATGAGATCATGATCTGAGCCAAAGCAGGATGCTTAACCGACTGAGCCACCCAGGCGCCCCAGAAAGTAATGTTTAGAATCTATTGCTAAGTTCACCTTCAAGTACAGTTAGATAGGTCAAAGCCACAAAGGTGAATAAACCTGACAAAACCTGTGGGTAAGATTTTAATTTTTTTTAAATATCATTTTTATTTATATTCTATTTGTTTATTTAAATATACTAATGATAGTTATAAATAAATATGGAGGAGCACCCAGCTGGCTCAGTCGGGAGTGCATTTGACTCTTGATCACAGGGTTGTGTGTTCAAGCCTCACATTGGGTTTAGAGATTACTAAAAAAAAAAAACCAAATAAATAAATTTTAAAAAAAGGGAAAATAATCACATTTGCTAGTTTTTCCTATAAAATTTATGGAAAAGTTCAAAAGTATAATGCCTAACAGGAACATCTTATAACTAGTATCTTCTACATAATTATATTAATTATTTTGGAAAGCAATTTGGTAACTTTTATTAAAAGCCAAAAAATATTTTTTTCAATTATCTCATTTTGAGAATATATACAAAGGAATTAATTATAAAATATGGAAGGAATATACACAAAGCTTTGTAAACACAAAGCTTGAAGTAACCCAAATGTCCAATATTATTTGCTCATTCATTTATTCATTAAGCAATTTTTTCTAAGTGCCAACTATGTTCCAAGCACTAGGCATAAAACAGGGAATAAAAGAAAGTTCCTTCCCTCATAGAACTTATATTTCAGAGGAGGAGATAGAAAATAAATAAACAAGCATAATACATACACATACAGATATATATGTATATCTACATATGTATATATAGATATACATATATAGATGTATATGTAGATATACATATATATCTGTATCTGTATGTACATATATACAGATACAGATAGTACATATATATCTATATACATAGTATGTCAAATGGAGAAAAATGAAACAAGTGGGGGGGGCAGGGAGGACATGGAAAGATGGCTTTTCTTTTGTTTGTTTGTTTTTTGTTTTATTGCCCCAGCATGTAGAGAGATAGCTGTTCTGCATAGGGAATCAGGGAGGCTTCAGGGATGGTTACAACTGAGACCTGAAGGAAGTAAGAAAACAACCCTTGAAGCCATCTGGCAGAAGATGTGCCCATGAGAAGGAGCAAGTCTTGAGGCAAGAGCATGCTTGGCATGGTTGAGAAACAGCAAGGAACTCAGTACAACCGGCACAGAATGAACTAGGAGAATAGCAGATAAGGTCAGAGAGTCAGAGGGAACTAAATCGTGTAGGAATTAAAGGCCGTTATAAGAATTTGGATTTTACTGTGAGCAAGGTAGAAAGCCACTGGAGTGCTTTGAGCATGAAGGTGAAATAATGTGATCTAGCTTTTAAAAGGATGGGGGGAGGGGTGGGGAGTGCTCCTGGGTGGCTCAGTTGGTTAAGCATCTGACTCTTGACGTCAGCTCAGGTCTTGATCTTGGGGTCCAGAGTTCAAGCCCCAAGCCTACTTAAAAAAATAAATAGTTTCAGAATTACTATTCCATTGATGCCACTAACAATAAATCTAAGTAACTTTCAAATATTTTTGTAGTTATTAGACTATATATTATTTTTAATTTCTTTAAATGTTTATTTTTGAGAGAAAGCACAAGCAGGGAAGGGGCAGAGAGAGAGGGAAACACAAAATCTGAAGCAGGCTCCAGGTTCCATACTGTCAACACAGAGCCCCATGCGGGGCTCAAACTCACAAGCTATGAGATCATGACCTGAGCCAAAGTCAGATGCTTATCAGACTGAGCCACCCAGGTGCTCAACTATATATCATTAAGGGTATATAGTCAGCATGCTATGTTCAGAAGTAACTTGAATGAAATTTTTGTCGATATGGTTATGTATCTGAGTAGGTGAATTCCTCTGCTAAAACTTGCATACAGTGAGAAGACGCTGTCAGCAACAGCCAAGGAAGTCAAAGGTCTTGATCCATCCAGGGATAAGGTGAACAGGCAGGCTCCAGTAAATCTTCACTTTGCAGTCATGTGATGAGGTAGCAGTTATAGACATCAAGGCCAATGGTCTTGGTAGAAAGACACAGGATGCAACAGGAAATGCTCCTTATATTCATATTCTGTTTGCATCTGCCTTAGGTCCCACAGTGTAGTTCCACAGCCTTGCCTTCCAAAGCCATTGCTGTAGGAGATATACTTGTGTTTGTCCTCACTGAGCTTGCAGTAGGTCTGAATATGCTTCTTTGCAGGAAATACATGAGCTACCTGTAACCCTTGACCATCCCATAATCTAATGGTTTTATCTTCAGAAGCCTGTATGGTTTTGGGGGGACCCAGAACAGGTCTGTGACCAGGTCCCTGGAGGTGGAAGCTTTCTTTGAACACTGTCCAGTCCCAACATCCCACAGAAGCAGGGTGTTGTCCTGAGAGCCAGTGCACAGGTGTGATGAGTCTAGACTCACAACCAATCCAGTGAGCACCATAGCGTGATGGCAAGAGAACCACTGCCTTGGTTGTAGGGCACCATCCAAGCCCTACATCATGACCATCCTGTCATGGCTGTCAGGCTGAAGACCTGGCTTGGTTTGTTAATACAGGCTATCTTAATGATTCCTCCTTAATGTCCTTTGAACCACATTTCTAGTTTTCCAGTTATAGGCCACAACTGTCTTATCTTTCCTGCAGAGACATACAGGTATGAATTCAGAGCAGCAACAACAGAGACAGACAGTATCCATGTGGGCTGGGCTATACTCCCGACAAGTTTTAGTTTGAATTCTCTCTTCTACAATTCCATCGAGCCTGTGTATTTATAAGCGCTATGTTTGGGTTTGCTTTGCAGCTTCCCCATCACTGCATGGAACCCACACAAAGCCTTCTGAGGAGGAGCTTGCTTTGGATGGCGCCTGAGCAGCAGCATTCCTTGTGGCTGGAAGTTGTGTTCCTCCCAAACCAATAGCATTTTCTTGGGAGGCTGCCATTCAATGCTTTGTAATGTTTATCCTTTGGAAAATAGTTCAGGCAGCCACTTCCTAATCTCTGTAATTACAGCGGGCTGGCCAGGCTGGGAGCTGAGACCGGTTGGGGGCGGGGTGGAGGGGTCCACAGCCACCACACTCCACAGCCTCACAGGCCTCCGCCCCTAGCAACGAGGCGCGTCGCTAGGACACGAGGTGTTTTGCTAAGAGTTTTTATCATAAATGGGTACTGGATTTTATCAAATATTATTTTATTTGTGAATCTTTGATATAACTTTTTAATATCTTAATGTAGTAAATTAATTGATTTTCTAATATTAAATCACATTTGTACACCTGGGTAGGCCCAACCGAAT
This sequence comes from Lynx rufus, assembly GCF_022079265.1. Lineage (NCBI taxonomy): Eukaryota > Metazoa > Chordata > Mammalia > Carnivora > Felidae > Lynx > Lynx rufus. The sequence continues at coordinate 36,739,692 of NW_025814889.1, read as the reverse complement.
TATAATACACTGTCTTTTAAATATATTGTTGCATTTGGTTTACTTAATATTTTTGCACCTTTAGTCATGAGTATTATTACTCTGCAACAACGTTCTTATATTGTCCTTGTCTGACTTTGGTATTAATGTTTTATTAACTTCAGTAAATGAGTTGGATTGGGGGCATTTTCTAACTCTATTTTTTATAAATTCTCCAGAAGAGTTGAAAATAAGTTTAAAATTATTTGTTCCTTAAATATTTTGTAGACCTGATTTGTAAAGCCTTCTGGACTTTTTTTTTTTTAATGCAAGAGTTTTTAATATTTAATACCAAGAAAATATCTTTGTTATAGAAACATTTGGGCCTACTATTTCTTCTTCGATCAGTTTTGGGAAGTTATAAACTATATTTTTCTAGATATCTCCACGTGTTCACTAATTTCTTTGATCACCATACTCTTTTCAGAACTTTTTCTAGGATTTGTTCTCTTTTTAAAAAAATGTCTATTTATTTTGAGAGAGAGAGAGTGAGTGCATGTGCATGAACGGGGGAAGGGCGGGGGGGGCGGGGGAAGAGGGAGAATCCCAAGCACGCTCCACACTGTTAGCACAGAACCTGACTTGAGGCTCTATCCCACCAACTGGAAGATCATGACCTAAGCTGAAATCAAGAGTTGAACCCCCAACAGACTGAGTCATCAGGCGCCCCTAGGATTTTTTTTTTTTCTGAAATATCATTTATATTTTCCTTTAATGAAGATCAATTAGTAATAAACCCTGTGCTTTTGTTTATTTGAAATGTCTCTGTTTTGTCCTTGGTCTTATAAAATAGCGTTACTGGGTACACAATTCCAAGATGTCTCTCCTCACTTGAAGATAGTATTCTGTCTTCTGGCTTCCCTTTTGTGTTAACAAGTCTGCTGTCACTTTAATTACTGTGCCTTTGTAAGTAAGCTGATCTTTTATTTGTCTGATGATATGAGTTGAATTGTATCACTCAAAAAGATATGCTAAAGCCTTAAGCCCCAGTACCTAAGAATGGGACCTTATTTTGAAATAAGGCAATTGTGGATAATTAGTTAAGATAAGGTTATATTGGAGAAGTCATTAATCCAATATGACTGGTGTCCTGTTAGGAGAGGAAAAGAGACACACACATATGAAGAGATATCATATGATAATGGGGGCAGAGACTGAAGTGCTGCAGTTACAAGCCAAGGACGGACAAGGTTTGCTACAGATCATCAGAAACTAGGAAGAGGCAAGGAAGGCTTTTCCCCACCAGTTCAGAGGAAGCATGACTGCTGACACCTGGATTTTGGACTTCTAGACTCCAGAACTATGAGACAATAAATTTCTCATATATTAAGCCACCCACTCTGTGGCACTGTGTTACAGCAGCCCTAGGAAAATAATGCAACTGATTTTACAATATGTTGTCCAAAAAAAAAAAAAAAGTGTTGTCTTTTATGTTGTCAGTTTCAGTCAATATTCTAGGCTGGATTTCTTCTTACTTAGTATTTTTAGTGACCTCTAATGTGTGGATTTATGTCTTTTATACACATGGAAAGTCCTCACCCATTACATGCATATAAGCTCACCTCCATTCTCTCAATTCTCTTTTGGGGACTTTAGGCAGATTTAAATCAGGAAACTGCCTTCATGTCCTTAGCCTGCCACATTTTCATTCCCTTGTGTTTTTGTGATGCTTTCTAGGTAGAGGTTTGTGGCAGAGAGTGATAGTTGTCGCTCACTAGCCCTTTTCTCCTTATTTCAGTAATAGAACTTCTTAATTTTGATGGGTCCATGACCATCCACAATAAAGGCTATATTTCCAGTTTGTCCTTGAGCAAAGAATGACCATGTAGTGAGCTTTTGCCATGGAAATAAGCAGAAGTGGTGTGCACAAGTTTTAGAAAAAAATTTTTTAAAGGTAAGGTCAAGAGGCGCCTGGGTGGCTCAGTCAGTCAGTTGAGCGTCTGACTTCGGCTCAGGTCATAATCTCCCAGTCTGTGAGTTTGAGCCCCCGCCCCCCGCCGTTGGGCTCTGTGCTGATAGCTCAGAGCCTGGAGCCTGCTACGGATTGTGTGTCTCCCTCTCTCTCTGCCCCTACCCCACTCATGCTCGCTGTCTCTCTGTCAAAAATAAATAAACATTAAAAAATAAATAAATAAAATAAAGGTAAGGTCATGTCTTTTTCCTTCTCTCTTGTCTTCCCCCATTCTACTCCATGAGAAGAGTATACTTTTCCCACAATTATTTTGGATCTGGTCGTGCGATTTACTTTTGCTTTGGTTAATATAATGTGAGGAGGCGGGACATATGACACATCTGAGTGCAGCCTTCAGAGGTTTTTGTTTTTGTTTTAATATTTATTTATTTTTGAGAGAAAGAGACAGAGTACAAGCGGGGCAGAGAGGGAGACAGTATCTGAAGCAAGCTCCAGGTGCCCCTTCAAGGAATTTTTGTGGCTCAGCCTCTTGTGTTCTGCCTTCCATCATGAGGAAAATATAACGCAGGTGACTAGTGTTCCTTATGTCCCAATCCTTGAATGGGAGACATGTGAGACTGACTGAATTTGACTTGCACTTAGATCAGGGACACAGCAGCTGAACTGCCCCTCCCTCCAGCTGTCAATTTCCAACTAGGTGAGAAATAAATATTTGTTATTCATAAGGCACTGAGTATTTGAGGACAATTCTTTTGTTTTCTTGCAAGCCAGCAATTTATTGAAATTATGTTTTTTAATGATTTATTTCCCACTGTTCAGCTATTATGAATAATGCTGCTATTACACTCATATACAAATTTTCATGTTTTCTGTGGACGTTTAAACTCTCAGGTATATACCTAGGAGTGGAATTGCTGGGTCTTATCATAACTCTATGTTTAACTTTTCAAGGAAGTGCCAGAATGTTTTACGAAGTGGCTATGGCATTTTGTGTTCCCGCCAGGAGGGTATGAGTGTTCTGATTTCTCTACATCCTTATTATTAACACTTGTTAATATAAGTCTTAAAAAAAATTATTATAGCCATCCTAGTGGGTGTGAAGTGATATCTCATTATGATTTTAATTTGCATTGCCCTTATGACTAATGATGTTGAGTGTCTTTTCATGTGATTTTTGGCTATTTATGTATCTTCTTTGGAGAAATATCTATTCATAATTTGGACCCATTTTTTAATGGGGTTGTATTTTTATTGTTGAATTTTAAGAGTTATTTATATATTCTGGCTATAATATCAGATATATGGTTTGCAAAATTTTTTCCCATTCTGTGTGTTGTCTTTTCACTTTTCTGACAGTGTCTGAGTTAGTCTATTAGGGCTGCCATATGAAAATCCCACAGACTGGATATGACCTCACTTAACCTTTATCATCTCTTAAAAGGCCCTGTCTCTGGGGGTGCCTGGGTGGCTCAGAAGGTTAAGTGTCGGACTCTTGATTTTGGCTCAGGTCATGATCTCGTGGTTCCACAAGTTCGGGCCCCCACACTGCACCCCACATTGGGCCCTGCATCTGGCTCTGTGGTATCAGCGTGGGGTCCACTGCAGATCCTCTGTCCCTCTCTCTCTCTGCCCCTCCCCCAAGCTCTCTCTCTCTCAAAAATTAACATTAAAAAAGAAAATAAATAAAAGGCCCTGTCTCCAAATACAGCCACGTTGTGGGGTAAGGTTTCCACATATAACTAATTAGGAGAACACAGTTCAGTCCAAACAATCTGCCTTCTGGGTATACCCTTCTCACATGCAAAATACATTCACCCCCAATCCCAAATTCTTAACTCTTTCAGAACCAAATCTATGTCCAAAGCCTTATCTAAATATCATCTAAATCAGGTATGGATGAGACTTGAAATATGATTCATCCTGAGGCAAAATTCCTCTTCCAGTTGTGAGCCTGTGAGACAAATTATGTGCTTCCAAGACAGAAAGGTGAGATAGGCATGGACAGACATTCCCACTTTATTTTTTTTAATTTATTTAAAAAATTAAAAAAAAATTTTTTTTAATGTTTATTTACTTTGAGAGACAGAGACAGAGCATGAGTGGGGGAAAGGCAGCGAGAGAGGGAGACACAGAATCTGAAGCAGCCTCCAGGCTTTTTGCTGTCAGCACAGAACCCGATGCGGGGCACAAACCCACAAATTGTGAGATCATGACCTGAGCCAAAGTCGGATGCTCCACAAAGCCTGGAGCCTGCTTCAGATTCTGTGTCTCCCTCTCTCTCTGCCCTTCCCTGGCTCATGTTCTGTCTCTGTCTCTCAAAGTAAATAAACATTAAAAAAAATTTTTTTTAATTTTTTAAATAAATTAAAATTTAATGTTTATTTATTTTTGAGAGACAGACAGAATGCAGGTGGGGGGAGGGGCAGAGAGAGAGGGAGAGGCTCCAGGCTTCAAGCCCAATGCGGGGCTCAAACCCATGAACCATGAGATTGTGACCTGAGCCAAAGTCAGGCGCTTAACCGACTGAGCAACCCAGGTGTCCCTAGACATCCCCATTTTAAAAGAAAGATATCAGAAAGAAGAAAGGGGGTGGGTCCAAAGGAAGTCCAAAACTTAGCAAGGCAAATTCCATTAGATTTTAAGGCTCAAAGTAGTCTTTTTTGGCTCAGTGTTTTGCCCTTTGGGCTTAAGGGGGTAGCAGCATTATCCTCTTGGTCCTGGGCAGCAGTTTTGTTCCTGAGAGATTGGTTGGTAGCAGCCTGACCTACTGAAGCCAAGTATACAGCCTTGCCCCCCCCAGACCTGTATCCTCTGAGTTCATGGTTGGAGTGATACAGCCCTGCTGATCTCTGAATAGCTTTTGGTGTTATTCCTCCCTTTTCTTGAGGACAATGGGGACTGGCAGCCAGAGAACTCTATTATTTTATCCTGTAGAATCCCAGAAGTCTGACAAGATTCCTTTACTTTGTTGATTCTATCCCCTTTATTCCCAGCTGGCAGTGCTTCTTCTGGTATAATCTCACTTCTTTCCTGGATACTTCTGAGATGGCTAAGTCCATGAATCACACTATGGGGAGAAAGAATTTTTTCTCTTATTTCAAGGTCCTTCTAGCTGGACTAAGAATCAAATTGATATGAGACAGATTAACAAGAGAAAATCAAATTTAATTGCGTACATACAGGGAATCCACACAGACAGGAAATTCCAAAGACATTCAGGCAACATGATGCTTATATGAGCTAAAAAAGAGGTATCTGAGGATACAAAGGGGAGAAAAGACTACTAGCAGGAAGGTGAAAGATGTTTGGAAAACCAAGGTTACTCTAATAGGTAGATAAGTTTCTTAGGTAAAGAGAAATCTCTGTTAATAACTCTCTTCCTGGTACAAAGAGGCAGTTGAGGGGGAGGTAAAATGCTTTTTTTCTGAATCTGCTGGGTTTTGTTTTTAATTCAAAATAATGTTCATGCTAAAGTGGCCCATCTTAGGGCAGCCTGTCCTTGGACTCTACAGCACCTATGATCTCTTTATCAAATGATTTTTCTAGCCACACCCTTAGTGTGCTCTCCAGAATATACCTTTTCTTATTTCTAATATGGATAGTAATTGGGTTCTGCACCCAATTCCAACTTGTGGGAAGGAGGTGGGTTTCCCCACATCATCAAGGAGTAATTCTCCAGATACCAGCTGGATATCTTACATTTCCACTCAGTGGACAGTACCCAGAGATAGCATCAGATCCCATAGGTTATGGACTCAGTCCTACAAGACTCCTGTAACCCCCCTCTCTTCCCTACACCTTCATATGTCGGATGCAAGCCTATGTTATTATCTTCTGGCCAACTGGCTATAAATCAGAGGTTCCCATGCCTCTCTCTTTGGGATTGATTAACTTGCTAGAGTGGCTCACAGAACTCAGAGACACATTTTCCTAGTAGATTACTGGTTTATTATAAAAGGATATAATTCAGGAACAGCCAGATGGAAGAGAGGCATTAGGCACAGTAAAAACATGGTAAAAGGACACAGAACTTCCATGCTCTCTCCAGGTACATCACTTTACTCATACCCTCCTTGTGTTCACCATCCCAGAAGCTCTCCAATGTCATTCTTTCGGGTTTTTGATGGAGGCTTCATTATGTAGACAAGATTGATTAAATCATTGGCCATTGGTAATTGATTCAAACTCCAGCACCTCTCTCTTCCCAAGAGCTGGGAATTGGTGGGGAGACTGAAAGTTCCAAACCTCTATTCCTGTTTGGTTCCCCTGGTAACCAGCCCTCATCCTTAGGTGCTTTCCAAAAGTCACTTCATTAACATAATCTCAGTTGTGGTGGAAAGGGACTTGCTATGAATAACAAGACACCTATTTCACCTTTATGTCTCTGAAGTGATTTCAGGAACTGAAGACAGGAGACCACACATTATGACGATAGATGTTCCCATTGCTTTTATTGTTCAGGAAATGCCAAGGGTTTTGGGAACTGAGAACCAGGAACAGTGGACAAAGACTGAACATATTTGAGAAATATTTTTTGGTCCTCTGAATGACCAAATATAAATCATAATATCACAGATAGACTAAGAATTTTCCAAATCTTCACTTTGGTTCCTTTTTGTTGAATAATACCTTCTATTTATCTCTCTCTTCCTGCATTTTACTATAACTAGTAAGAAGAAATGAGACTGCACCTTTAACACTTTGCTTAGAAATATTCGACTTTATTACTTTATTTTTTTAATTTGAGAGAGAGAGAGAGAAGGAGAGAGAGAGAGCTGGAAGAGGGGAGGAGACAGAATCTGAAGCAGGCCCCAGGCTCTGAGCTGTCAACACAGTGCTGGATACAGGGCTTGAACTTGCGAACTTTTGAGCAGTGAGATCATGACCTGAGCTGAAATCAGAGGCTTAACTGACTGAGCCACCCAGGCGCCCCATCAACTTTATTACTTTTAAATTATTTCCACAAAATACTAGAACACAATTTGGCCAATTTCTTTGCCATCTTATAAGGGTCAGTTTTCTTCCAGTTTTCAGTAACACGCTCCTCATTTCTGCCCCAGATCTCACCAGAATCACCTTTAACATCCATTTTTGTACCAACAGCCTCTCTTCAAGGCAATCTAGGCTTTTTCTTTTTTTTTTTTTAACATTTATTTATTTTTGAGACAGAGAGAGACAGAGCATGAACGGGGGAGGGTCAGAGAGAGAGGGAGACACAGAATCTGAAACAGGCTCCAGGCTCTGAGCTGTCAGCCCAGAGCCCGACGTGGGGCTCGAACTCACCGACCGCGAGATCATGACCTGAGCCGAAGTCAGATGCTCAACCGACTGAGCCACCCAGGTGCCCCTATCTAGGCTTTTTCTAGCAAGCACCTCAAAATTCTTCTAGCCTCTATTCATAATCCAATTCCAAAGCCACTTCCACATTTTTTTAGGTATCTGTTGCAGCAAAATCCCACTTCTCAGTATCAAAATCTGTACTAGTCTGGTAAAGATACCATAACAAAACATCAGGGACTGGGGGCGTAAACAACAAAAATTTATTTCTCACAGTTCTGGAGGCTGAATGTCTAACTAAGATCAAGATGTTAGCATGTTTGGTTGGCTTGCAGATGGCCATCTTCTGGTTGTGTCCTTGTGTGGCCTTTTCTCTGTGCATATGCCCCAAGTGTCTCTTCCTCTTCTTACAAGGACATCAGTCCTATGGGATTAGGCTTCCCACTCTTACGACCTTATTTAACTGTAATTACCTCTTTTAAGGCCTCTCTCCAAATAAATTGAGGGTTAAGGGAAAGGGTGAGGAACTTTGAAAGAACACAATTCAGTCCAAACCAGTATACTTGAAGCACAAAAGATTTTTTTGTGTGTGGTAAAATATAATACAACATAATGGTTACTATTTGAACCATTTTTGACTATACAGTTGTGTGGCATTAAATATATCCACATTGATCTGCAATCATCATGACTATCATTTCCAGGACTTCATTTTTCCCCAAACTGAAGTTTGGGAAGTACTCTAATTCCTAAACACTAACGTTATATTCTCCTTGCTCCAAACCCCTGTCAACCACCCTTTTACTTTCTGACTCTATGACTTCAAATACTCCAGGTTTATCGTATGGATGGAATCATATAATATACAGTCCTTTTGTGATTGGGTCATTTCACTTGGTATAATGTCTCCAAGGTTCATCCATGTTGTAGTGTGTCAGAATTTCATTCCTTTTTAAGGCTGAATAATACAAAAGTTTTTCATTTTGGTGAAGTCCAATTTTCGTATTTTTTTTCTTTTGTCACCTATAGGTTTGGTTTCACAGCTAAGAAATAATTGCCTAATCCAAGGTCACACAAACTTATACCTATGTTTTCTTTAAGAGTATTACAGTTTTTGCATGTATATTTAGGTCTGTGGTCCATTTTAAATTAATTTTGGTATATGTGAGGTAGGGGTCCAGTTTCATTCTTTTGCATGTGGATATACAATTGTTATAGCACCATTTGTTGAAAAGATTATTTTTTCCCATCAAATTATCTTGAAGTTCTTGTTGAAAATCAATTGTCCATAAATGTATGGGTTATTTCTTAACATTCAATTCTATTTCACTGATATATATGTCTATCACTATTCTAGTACTATACTATCTAGATTACTGTAGTTTTGTAGTCAGTTTTGAAATCTTGAAGAATGACTAATTTTTTTCTTAAAAAATTTTTTAATGTTTATTTTTGAAAGAGAGAGAGAGAGAGAGAGAGAGAGAGAGAGAGAGAGAGTGGGGGAGGGACAAAGAGAGAGGGGGAGACACAGGATCCAAAGCAGGCTCCAGGCTGTCAGCACAGAGCCTGATGTGGGGCTCAAACCCACGAACTGCAAGATTGCAACTTGAGCTGAAGTCAGATGCTTAACTGACTGAGCCACCCAGGCACCCCTGTTCTAATTATTATTTTTTAATTGTTTTGGCTATCCTGAACCCTTTACATTTCCATGTGAATTTTAGGACCAGCTTGTCAATTTTGGGGGAAAAAAGGCAGCTGAGATTTTGATAGAATTGTATAGAATCTGCAGAAAAATAGGGGAATATTGCCAGTTAAATACTATTAAATCTTCTGCCACCATTTCTTGATGAACTATCTAGATTGATGATTTAGCTTACTTATAAATCCTGTACCGTGTGTCTGCCTACCCTCTCAATATAGACTAACAATTCCTCGCTCCTCCATTGGTTACTTTTCCTACTTCTGACAATATGTTTTAACAACCAGAAAAGTTTTGTCAATAATAAACATAATCTCTTGAATGCTTTTATCTTCTACCTTTCCTTCCTATGTTCCACATCTTAAAGTTAAAATACCGTAAAAGGGTATTTTTACCTTTATATTGTCAACAACAGTATACTTTATAAACTATGCTTTAACTATGTCAAGTTATTTATAATTTATTAATATGTTGGGTCTAAAAGTTGAACACCAGAAAACAGCATTTTCTAAGCTTTCTATCACGGTCATTCAGTTGAATTCTCTTTTCTTCAGATTTCTCTCCCAGTAGCCTAAGCTTTTGGGACTTCCCTGAATTAGATCTTCCCTGTCCTCCTGAATTAGATCTAGTGACCCCTAAATGTATTGTCAAATACGCTGTTTTCTACCTCATTTTGCCTGAGCACATCTTCAAGAAACTCTTTTTTTAAAAAAGGTTATGTGGGAGTATAGGGTTGCCTGGGTGGCTCAGTTGGTTAAGTGTCTGGCTCTTGGTTTCAGCTCAGGTTGTGATCTCAGGTTGTTATCTAATGGTTCATGGGTTTGAGCCCCATGTCAGGTTCTGTGCTGGCAGCATGAAGCCTGCTTGGGATTCCCTCTCTCCCTCTCTCTGCCTCGCCCCTGCTTGTGCTCTTTTTCTTTCTCAAAATAAATAAATAAATAAATAAACATTAAAAAAAAGGGGGTATGTGGGAGTTTAACTTTAGGAGTCCCTGCTTATCTGAAAGTGTTTTCATTCTGCTCTTTTACTTAATGATGATTCAGGTAGGAATGGGACTTTTTTGAAAATTAAATTTTTTCTTGGGTTTTGAGGTCAAGAAATATTTCCCTCAGAAACTTGAAAGTCCAGGGGCGCCTGGGTGGCTCAGTCAGTTAAGCGTCTGATTTCAACTCAGGTCATGATCTCACAGTCTGTGAGTTTGAGCCCCATGTCGGGCTCTGTGCTGACAGCTCAGAGCCTGGAGCCTGTTTCAGATTCTGTGTCTCCCTCTCTCTCTGACCCTCCCCCGTTCATGCTCTGTCTCTCTCTGTCTCAAAAATAAACGTTAAAAAAAAAAAAGAAACTTGAAAGTCTGTTTTCTTTCATTTAGTGTTGATGATAAGAATTCTAATGTAAGCTTGATTCTTGTTCTTTTATGGGTCACTTATTTCTCTTTGGAAATTTAGGATCTGGATCTTCTCTTTGTCTTTGCATTTGTAATATTTACAAGGCTGTTTTTTATTTGTTTTTGCTCTGTACTAGTAGACACGTTAAGCTCTGGCAGATTTTCTTCCAGGATTTTTGAGTAATTTTCCATCTTCTATTTACTTTGTTTTCCTCTTTTTTTTATAATATTAGTCCTTTTGTATTCTTACTCTTATATTTTCTCTTGCAATTTCCATCTCTTTGCATATTTTTTCTATTTAAAAAAATTTCATTGGCTTAATCTTTTAACACTTCAAGTGAATTTATAATTTTGGCAATTTCTTCTTTCTAATTTTAAGACTTACTTTTTATTCTTGGATTGTTACTTCATCTGGGTATACTGGTATACTATTCTTGTTTCCTAGGTGTAATAAGTCTAGGAGCATCCCAGTTATTATTTTTAAAGTTCTCTGAAGTTTCTCTATTTCTTCTATGGCCATTCTCTGTTTATCTTTCTCCCCTTCCCCCGCCCCCTAAATTGGAGACTTCTTTTGAGTATCTAATTATCTAATCCTTGGTTGTCTGTTCATGTTTAAGATGAGGTAATTGGAATGCTGATTAGGAATCTTGTGAACTTGGGAAGGTCTTGCCAACTTGCACAACTTCACTCAAGGGTGAGTGGGCAGAAAACTAGCTATTGTGCCAGAATGAAGACTGCTGTAGTCATTAAATGTTCAAATAGCTGCCCAACTCCTCCCCAGAGATTATGAGAACTCTTGATTTTTAGCCTGGGATAAATGCCTGGTTACGGTATCTGAGATAAGGGAGGGCTCTTTTGTTCTATGCAGAGATCTTTATTTAATCTCCCTGTTGGCTACAGCACCATCTGAACCTATTCTACATTATGGTTTCTTTCATTTTGTTTAGTCAGACTGCACTCACTTGGTATGTAAAATTAAAAAATTTTGGTGGTCTCATTCTCATTTTCTATTATGTATGAGTTTGTATCATTTTTAAATTCCTTTATTAGCATTTTAATGGGGTCTCAGGAAGAAGAGGTAATGAATGCATGTGCTTAGTTAGCTAGCTTATATATATTTTTAAGTACAGTTGACAAGCAATGTTACATTAGTTTGCAAATATGGAACACTTCATAAATCTATATGTCATCCTTGCACAGGGGACAGGCTAAACTTCTAACATTCCAATTTTAGTATATGTGCTGCCAAAGGGAGTACTCACCCAAGCTTTAATAAAAAAAATACTAAATGTAAGTTAAAAAAATACTAAACGTAAGTTTAAAAAAAGACAAGTGGAGCAGAGTAGGACATAAGAAAAAACAACTAGTGGAATGGCAAAAAACCAAACAACTCCCTCCCAAAACACAGAAAAACATACTACCACAATTCTGAGTCTGTGATATTGATAGTATCCTGTGTATGTATAATTTAGGGCTTAGCACAGAAACGCTTCAGATCCACACATTTAGTGACATGTTGGATCTCAGACATCTAGTTCACACCCCATTTTACAGTTAAGAAAAGCAGAACTCAGAAGTGAAGTGATTTTCCCAAGGTCACACAAATAGAGAGTGGCAGAAGGGACACTAGGATGTGACTCCTACTTTCCTTTTACCTCACCACACTTCTGGGGAGTAACAGGATGAGCAGATCAGCAGTTAGATGAGGAAGATTTTGAAAAATAATCGACATAGCATGGATTTTTTTGGGGGTAAAAAGCCATATGTCTAAAAAAAAGAAGTATTTTCGGATGCTTACTTGGCAGCTATACAATCTTCTCTGGCAGCACAGTCTGACAATTGGTAGGCATATGTGGAATGTACTGAAGGGGGCGACTGTACAGCAGGACGGGGAACTGCAATAATCCAAGTGCTTGGTGATCTGGGAGGAAACAGAGTCTGGGCAGCATGAAACAGAATTTGGTGAATGAATGAATGTGAATACTGAGGGAGGGAGGGGAAAATGTTAGTGGGATTATGAAGGAGTGTGAATTGGTTAATTGTAGAGAATAAGTAGGGGCAAATGAGGACTCAACTCCTTTTAATGTAATTTTAAATTATTCAATGCAACCTAAAAGGCTGGGAACAAATATAATTTACATCACTCCTTCTTTCTGGTTCAGGGATAGTTTACCTAAATTCTTAAATTAATGGATGCAGTTGTCCTCTTTGCATAGCTCCAACAAAAGAAAATCTACGAGACAGCACAAGAAAACTGGGTTTCCTGAATAAGGTACCATTTGCCTGGCCGACTCGCCTAGCTGCTGTGAAGACTAAGTGAGACAACGTAGCACCGCATTTGGCACATCGCAGGAACTGAAAGTGGACCTCAAATTCCGCCCACGTTCTCCTCTCCCGCTGCGCTCAAAAACCACGTACACTGGCGTGGGTCTTCCGCGACGCCTAAGTTCTTTCCTTAAGGTCCAGTGGACAGCCCCACGGCCACATTCGCAAAAGCTAAGGGTGAGGGCGAAAAAAAAATCCAATTTCCCTCCGACAAAGAGTTCCCACCGCGGCCGCGGGAGCACAGCCCGGAATGTACAATTCTAGACCAACTCGCAACAGCAGTGACTGTCCTGGGGCTTGTGTAACGGGCCCCGCCAAGGAGGGGGTTGGGCGACTCTAAGGTTTGGGAAAGCGACGATTCCGCTCTTCGGGCCTGGCCGGTCCACTTCCTACGGCAAGCAGAAGGAGACAAACGGCGCCTTGCCTCGCTCCCACCTACAGCCTCTTCCCGTAGCCGGCTCCCGCTCTCCCTTCCCGTGGCCGCAGGGGCCGCGCGTGGGGGGTGTGTACGCCCCGCGCCCGTTGCCCTGCTTGGGCGCACAGCCGCCGCCGGAACCCTGAATCACCCCACTCCCAGCCCCTGACCCGTCTTCCTCTGGAAGTCGCCGGAGGCCTGCGGGCTGCCAAGTCGCGCTCCCAGGAGAGTGCAGGAAAGCTAGGTGGCCCGGCCACGAGGAGGCGGAGCTCGCAGTGTCTCGCGGCCCGGGCCCGGGCCCGGGGGCGGGGCTAGGTGTCTCGCGCAGGGGGCGGGGCGTAGTGACGTCGGCGGGCGCTGGGGCCGTACTGTGGCTGTGGCGGCGGCGGCGGTAGTGGTGGCGGCGGTGGTGGCGGCGCCCGGGAGGCAGCAGCAGCAACAGCAGCAGCCCTGAGGAGGGTGAGACGGCCGCCGTGGCGGCAGCTCGGAAGTCGGGCGGGACCGAGAGCTTCCCGACTGCCGCTGGCGCTGAGGTTTTTTGCCTTTTCTTAGCCTGCTTCCTCACGGCCCTGGCTAGGGCTGGGCAGCGCGCCCCCGGGGAGGGGCGGAGCTGTAGGTGAGGCTACAAGACCCCCTCCCCCTCCTCTCCCTACCGGGGGTGGGGGGGATGGGAAAGTCCGGGGAGGGGCGGACCCCACCCCACCCCACCCCAGCCCACCCCAGCCTACCCGCGGGTTCCACCCCACAGAGCTCCAGGTTTGGGCGGGAGCTGAAGCGGTAGATGAGGGGAACCCGAGGTGGGAGGTGGGAGATAGGGGTTCTGGGTGCTTGGAGAACGGAGGGTTTCTGAGACGTGATGTTGAGGGCGAGGTAGTGGCGAGATGGAGAAATTGGGGAGCCATGAGGAGGTTGGGGTGCGGTCAGGGTGGATCTGTGTGGTTAGGCGACTGATGTAAAATATTGAAAGAGGTGAGGATTTTTTCCCCCTTCTGTTAAATGGTAAGATAGGAGATGAAGGGTTGTATTGCAAAAGGAAGAAGAGCTGTGGATGTTGCCTTTGAGGCAGTTGGAGAAGCTATTGCTAGGTCTCACATTTCTACTTTAGGGTTATTATGGTTATTATTTTTCTTCTTCCTGGCAGGGTGGGTCGGAAGGGCAGAGAATCCCTCTGCTTTTGGCGCAGGTGGGTAATTGGTGAGGGTGGCTGGGTTTAAAGTTTTACACCCTTCAAGAAGAGTGAGGTCTTGGATTAAGACAACTTCATTCTGGCAGCAACATTAGGAAATAGGTCCCATTACACCTAGTTCCTTAAAGGTGTTACCTTCCAGTCTTTTTTCTGTGCCTAGAAGATCACTTTATACCACCTTATTTGCAAGCTTTATCCTGGCCTCTTAAGAGAAGGCCTGAAATCAGGTGGTTGCTTTGGAAGACACGTTTCTGAGTAATGGTTGCAGGTGGTTGTGGTTGACTGCTTTGGATGGATAATTTGAACAGTTCTTTTGGAGCTAATTATATGAAAAATACTTTCATGTTTTAAAGCACAGCTGTCTTTTACAACTTGTTTTTCAATAGACTTTGACATTTGGGCATTTTGTGTTCAACACAATTATTCGTGCTTATTTTTATTTCTCAATTGCAGATGCTATTAGACACTTTAAAAATGAACTGAAATAGTTTTTTTTTTCTAGGTCCCTCAATTTCTGAGAAATGTTCTTGGAGTCAAGTGCTTTTAAGATGCTCTTTAACAACATTTTGGGGGCATGTGTCTCACTTCATGGAGAGATGTTACTAAGAGTAAACAGTATTCAATGTTCTTCACATCAGTGTTTCACAACTTTATACATTAAATCAGAATCTCTTCTCAATTCCTGCTCCCTATTAGATTACGGTATTCACTGACCTTACCTATCAGTGTCATTTAAGCTGTTTCTTGCTCAGAAAATAGGTCCTGTGATATACATGTATTATGTAATGGGTGGAAGTAGGCATGATTCTCAATAATTCATTTATGGAGGAAGAGCAGCCGTCATGAAATGGAATTTAAGCAGTGACTTTCCCAAGGCTTACTCAATTTATTTGGGAACATAGCCAGAGAAGTGCTTTCCTGTTACCCAAGAGAGAAATATACAGATTTGAGTGTCAGTAGTTGTAGATCATTGCCTTTTTTAACATGCCTAATTAATGAGCAGACTATTATCTTCTAGAAAATAGTTCTGCTTGAAGAAACTTACAGGCAACAGATGATATAATAGATATTAAGTGAGAAAGAGTGTGTCAGGTTTGTAATTCTAAAGAAAAGATTCAATTAAATGTATTCAGACAGGCCAAATTATAAGTTGGTAAATGAATACTTTTGGATTACTTAGAAGCAAAAATTAAAATTCACATATCTAGTTTTCCCTTTTAAATTATACTTTGGTTTAATTGGGTATGCATGAGGACAAATGTGAACTAAAATGTCAGGTGAAACTATATATTGCTAACATGACATTTACATTGTTGACAGTGGGATGCAATTCTTTGTAGGAATGCAGTCATGGGATTTGGGGGAAAGTATAAGGTAGAAGTGATCTATTTCTCCTTAGAGTTTTTTTTATGCCAGAAAAAACGCTACCTATTATTTTTCAAGAAAAGTCACTTGCTAGTCATTACTGTGATGTTCTTGTTGAATCTACTGAAGTCTCCCTTGCCCCATTTTTTACTAAAGTCAGGTAGGTATGTCTGTGTTAATTCAACATTAATACTGGGAGCAGGATAAAAGTGAAGGTTCTGTAGCAATAGCTGCTCTTTTTCTACTCTCAGTTAATGCTTTTATAAGGAGTAAAAGAGCTGTTAAATGTGCATTTTCACATACTGTATCAAACACCTTGATGGAGGAAGACCAGAGAATGAAGTATTTTGGTTAACCAAATCCGTACATTGATTATCAGTTTTCAAACAAATATAATGTAATAAACAGCATCAAGGTTATGTAGAATATAACTTATTTCTCTAAGTCTTCAACATCCGAGCCTTGGGACACTGACTCATTCAATGGTTATTTACTGAGTATGCTTCTGGGTACTTTTTTTAGCCATTGAGGATACAGTAGTGAACAAAGCTGTCAAAAATCCCTGCCTTCATGGAACTTACCTTCCAGATACCTTTTGGGGAAATGAAGAGAAACCTGGCAAAGAAGATTGATAAGAGGTCATTGGGTTAGGAAAACCAGGAGAGTGTGATTTACTAGAAGTGAAAGAAAATAAGTTTTCAAGGAGGAGGGCATGATCAAGCGTGTCATTGTTTAAAGATGTGTCAGAGTGTTGGGTAAGGGAGGATTTTGCATGATTATTGTGTCTAATAGAAATATGACTAAATGCTTTTTAAAAAGTATGAGGTGACACAGATGTAAGAATTTGTCAGTTTCTAACTTACCTAGATTGATTTTTTTAAAAACATATATTTCACTTTTTATTTTTTTCAGAACAAAATAGGCAGTCTATGAATGTCTAATACAGATATGATCTAAGACAGATATGATCTTTTATTAACTTTGTTTTTTAAATATATTATTAACTATTATACTCATTAAAAAAATAGGTAATACACTTACCAAATCATAAGATATAGGTAGAAAAGAGTAAGACTCCTGTCCCATCACGTTGTTCCTGAAGGCAATCACTGTTTCCAATTTCTTGTTTTTCCTAACCAGTGAAATTTTGTGCAGTAATATGGTTTAGCTATTTTATTTTATTTTATTTTATTTTATTTTATTTTATTTTATTTTATTTTATTTTATTTTATTTTATTTTATTTTTTTAATGTTTATTTATTTTCGAGGGACAGAGAGAGAAAGAGAGAGAGAGCAGGGGAGAGGCAGAGAGAGAGAGGGAGACACAGAATCCAAAGCAGGCTCCAGGCTCTGAGCTGTCAGCACAGAGCCTGATGCAGGGCTTATGAACCACAAGATTTGACCTGAGCCAAACTTGGACCCTTAGCCAACTGAGCCACCTGGGCGCCCTGGTGTAACTATTTAAAAAAAATTTTTTTTAACGTTTGTTTATTATTGAGAGACAGACACAGAGCGTGAGCAGGGGAGGGGTAGAAAGAGGGGGAGACATAGAATTTGAAGTAGGCTCCAGGCTCTGAGCTGTTAGCACAGAGCCTGACGCAGGGCCCAAACTCACAAACTGCAAGATCATGACCTGAGCCGAAGTCGGTCCCTTAACCGACTGAGCCACCCAGGCGCCCCATCTGGTGTAACTATTTTAAAATCGCATGAATAGAACAAATATTTTATCTTCTAGGTTTTTTTTTTCCACCTTAGTATTTTCATAATTTAAGTCTAGCTACCTGCATACCTTTTGTTTTTATTTTCTAACAGCTTTGTTGAGAAATAATTCACACACCATACAGTTTACTCATTTAAAGTGTATAATTCAGTTTTCTGGTGTGTGTAACTACCACTACAATCAATTTTAGAACATTTTCTTCATCCTCCAAATAAGCCCCAAACCCATTAGCAGTCACTTCCCTGACTTTTGATTTTTAAGTATTGTTTTGTACATCATGGGGGGAAAATGTTTGTGAAATACTTGATTACCAACTAAATGGCAATTAAGCCACTTAGTGTGTATTTTTAAGTATTCTGTGCATAAGTTTGTGTAAAAGAAAACTTAGTATTTTATTTGGTTGAGTACATACTTGTGAAATGTGATTAAGTGTCTTGTTTTCATTATTCCTTCATTTATTACTCCTAAAGCTTTTGATAAAGTGCTTGGATTATAGTAAGTACTCCATAAAAATCAGCTGCCCTGATGGTGATGATAGGGTGTGGTGATGGTGATAATGATGCCTGATTTGTGGAATTCCTTTAGGATAGTATGGAACCTCAGGGAGTTCTCAGGAGTCTGGAAAACGAGGCCTTTTTTTCTAGGAGGAAGGAAGTGAATCCTGAAACCTTTAGGCCAGCATTGTCCAATAGAACTTTCTGTGATGATAGTCATGTTCTATATACCATTCGATACAGTAGCTACTAGTCCCATGTGCCACTGAACACTTTAAATGTGGTTAGTGTAATTGTTGAGTAACAATTAAAATTATTAATTTTGTTAAAATTAACTTAAATAGCCACTGTGACTAGTGACTACTATATTTGGCAGCACACTGATACATTTATAGATTGATGAATCTAATACTGTACTCTGGCAGTATTTTAGAATACATTATTTAAGAGATAGTTTTAGAAGCCTTGTTAAGGGATACAGTGATCACTGGGATAAGACGTGGATTTACGAGGTCACTTCAGACAACAATTCTAGTTTTCTAGAATTGACATGGTCCCTAAACTGATGAATAAAGGATTTGTAGTAGTTATAAGATATCTAGACTTCAGCTAGATCTTTTCATGCTGTCTTTGTGGAAAATATGAGTTATTTTATGACAGGGACTGTCATGTGTTTTCTACTGAGCAAATAGTAGATACTTGCTAAATATTTGATGAATGAATAGATGAGACTACAATTAAGTGAATTCCCAACTGGCTGTGAATGGCTATACCCAGAGAATAGAGTGTTGATAGGTTTGAGGAACTGCTGTTAGATCCATTGTATATATTGAAATAACCCAGGGGTGGTGGTATAAGAAGGTAGTGGCAGTGTGAACTAGGTGCCAACATCTCACTGAGTGTGGAGGATGTCCAGGTGGTCATTAGCTGATAGTGAAAAGCAGAGGTAGAAGTCTGTGTTGCTGAAAAACATGAAAGTCATGCTTTTACAAAGATTTTACATGGGGGTTCAAGATTTTATATGGTCTGGAGGTGGCATTGGAAGAAAGAGGGCTGCCAGTCTCATTTCCCAATATTGGGTGTGGAGTGTGAGAGACTTGATAACCTCCGTTTGAAAGGGCTGCTTTGAAAGGTGTCCTGGGAAAGCCAGTTAAGTGAGAGAGGTAGAACTTTCAGAAGACTTTCTTCATGATGGAATGAATTTCCTTGAGTATTTTTCTACACTGGCTTCTTATCATCACTTAAACTTTATTATTTATTACTTATTTTTTTTAATGTTTATTTTTGAGAGAGCACGAGCAGGGGAGGTGCAGGGAAAGAGGGGGACAGAGGATCAGAAGTGGGCTCCCCATTGACAACAGAGAGTCCACTGGGGGGCTTGAATTCACAAATTGTGAGATCATGACCTGAGCTGAAGTTGGATGCTTAACTGACTGAGCCAACCAGGCGCCCCTTGTTACTTATTTTTAGTGTAATTAAAAAAAAAAAAAGTTTATTTATTTTGAGAGAGAGAGCGCGCGCATGAGTGGGGGGAGGGGCAGAGAGAGAGGGAGGCACAGAATCTGAAACAGGCTCCAGGCTCTGAGCCATCAGCCCAGAGCCTGACTCGGGGCTCGAACTCACGGACCGCGAGATCGTGACCTGGCTGAAGTCGGACGCTTAACCGACCAAGCCACCCAGGCGCCCCAACCTGTATTTATTTTTGAGAGACAGAGAGGGAGAGAGAAAGCATGAGCAAGTGGGGGAGGGGCAGAGAGAGAGGGAGACACAGAATCTGAAACAGGCTCCAGGCTCTGAGCTGTCAGCACAGAGCCCGACGTGGGGCTTGAACTCGCATACCGCGAGATCGTGACCTGAGCCGAAGTCGGACGCTTAACCGACTGAGCCACCCAGGCACCCCGTTAATGTTTATTTTTGAGAGAGACAGAGTGTGAGCAGGAAAGGAGCAGAGAGAGAGGAAGACACAGAATCTGAAGCAGGCTCCAGGCCCCGAGCTGTCAGCACAGAGCCCAACGCAGGACTCGAACTCACAGACCGCGAGATCATGACCTGAGCCGAAGTCGGACGCTCAACCGACTGAGCCACCTAGGCGCCCCAGAACCTGTTTTTTAAAAATGTTTTATTTAGTTTTTGAGAGAGAGCATGAACCAGGGAGCGGCAGAGAGGAGGACAGAGGATCTGAAGCAGGCTCCATGCTGACAGGCTGACAACAGCACCCATCACTTAAACTTTAAAATGTCTCTTGTCTTAAAAAAAAAAAAAATAAACAAAATGTCTCTTGTCTTAACAAAAATCTCTTTTCTTCATACTTTCTCTTAGTTGTTCTCTGCTTTATAGCTACAGGTTTTTGAAAGACTTGTCTACATTTGCTATATGTCTCTATTTTTTCACCTGTGGTTCTCTTCTCACCCTATTTCTGTATTGTTTCTGTCTCCACAATTTCATTAAAACTGTTTTGCTGGGTTACTAATGTGTTTAAAGCCAATGGCTATTTTTTTATCCTCTTATTTAACCTGTTAGCTGTACTACTTGTCTATTGCTATGCAACAAATTACCCCCCAACTTAACTTAAAACAACAAACATTTATTGTTTCACAGTTTCTGTGGGTCAGGCATCTGGGTGTGGTGTGTCTGATTCAGGGTCACTCATAAGGCTGCAGTCATCTCAAAGCTCCACTGGGGGAGGGTCTGTTTCCAAGCTCAAGCATGTGGCTGTTGGCAGGCCTGAGGTCCTTGTTGGTTGTTTGCTGGAGAAATCAGTGTTTTTGCCATTTGGGCCTCTGCATACGAGTACTTGCAACATGGCACCTTGCTTCTAGATTGAGAGCTCTGTGGAGAAGGATGGGAAATATTAGCTACAGTTTTTTGTAACGTAATCTCAGAAGTGCCATTCTGTCACTTGATCTATTCTGTTCATTAGATTGGAGTGTCTAAGTCCAACATGTGCACAGGGAGATTCCACAAAAGCATGAATACAAGGAGGCAGAGATCATTCAGAGCCATTTTCAAGATTGCCTACCACAGCAGCATTTGATACAGTTTATTTCCTCTTCCTTTATAACTCTCACTTTTGGCATCTTCAGATCATGCTTCTATATTTTTTCCTGGTTTTCTGGGCTTTCTTTCTGTCACCTTTGTTGAATTTTTCTCTATCCATTCATTAAGTGTTTGAATTTCTATGAGTGATCTCATCTTCTATTTCATTTTTCATCTATATGCTGAGTATTCATTTATCTGACTTTAGCTTTTATCTCTTTGCTGAGTGTAAGGACCATTGTTACTTAATATTTCCATTTGGATGCTCCTTAAACTCAGAACAGCCAAAACTAAATGTATTATTCCTGCCCTTCTCTGGTGTTCCTTAATTAATTAAGGGACACTATCAGTTGCTCAAGCTAGAAATGTGTGTAGTATTGTTGATTTTTCTCATTCCTCTACCTTCTGTTTTACTATTCCTGTTGATTTTATAAAAGTCATTGCTGTCCAATGATGGTGTAAATGTTTTTATGAGGTAGTGCATCCTTTGTTAGATTCCAAGCTTTGAATGAATGTTTGCTAGGTGATTTTTAAGGTTCCTTCCACAGTTTTGAGGCTGTGTTGGCAACTAGTGCAGAGTTTTGATTAAGAAACACATGATCAGAGGTGTGCTTTAGAAATGTAGCAACTCTTGAATGCATTAAAAAAAAAAAGACTTATTTAGGTCAATTTTAGGTGCACATCAAAACTGAGTGGAAGGTACAGATTTCCCACAGACTGCCCCTCCCCCCCCCCACCATGCATAGCTTCCTTCATTATCAACATCTCCCACCAGAGTAGTATGTTTGTTAAAATTGATGAGCCTTGATCAACACATCATTATGGTTTGAAGTCCATATGAACTGTCACTTTTAGTGGTTCACCAAGAATAAAACTAATCCTATATTCCTTTTATTTTTCTTTATTATGGTGTGCTTTGTGACGAACGGACAGTAGTTTTCATCAGACAGTCCTTTATGTATATACATTTTCATTTTTCACTTATTGTTTTACTTTTGGTGTGAAAGCCCTTTGTGTGGAAATTAGGTAACTAATGGAAAAAGATTGTCTGAACTTCAGTTAAATATCTCTGAAATTGTGAAAATATTTCAAGAAATAAGTTTGGACCTTAAACATAATTTTATTATAGGAATATAGTTTATCAAGTAAAGGAATTAATTTCTCTTAGAAGTCCTTTTTTTAATTTTTAGAATTATGTTTATATATTTATTTTTGAGAGAGAGAGAGAGGAAGCCGGGGAGGGGCAGGGAGAGAGGGAGAGAAATCCAAGAAGGCTTGGTGCTGTCAGTGAGGAGACTGATGCAGGGCTCAAACTCATGAACTGTTCTAATTTATAGGAGCTGAAACCAAGAGTCAGATGCTTAACTGACTGATCCACCCAGATGCCCTTGAAGCCCTTCTTGAATGTAACACACATACAGAAAAGTATATAAAGCAAATGTGTAGCTTCACAAATGTATCAAGTAAATACTTGAATAACCATCGTTTAGATCAAACACTAGCACCTTGCTAGCATTCCAGATACTTTCTTTGCCTCTTCCCAATCACAACCTATTCTTTCCGCCATAAAGGTTACTGTTGCCTTGACTTTTATGGGAATCATTTCCTTGCTTTTCTTTATATAAACCTGTATTTAGTTTTGCCTGTTTCCAATTTTTTATACATGGAATCATATTGTATGTATTTTATGCTTGGCTGCTTGGACTTAAAATTTTGTTTGCGAGATTTAGATTTGCTGTGTATGGAGCTGTAGTTTGTTTATTTTCATTGCTAAATAGTCTTCTATTGTATAAACACCACAATTCAAATATCAATGATGAATATTTAGGTTGTTTCCAATTTTGGATCATTAAGAATTATGCTGTTATGGCCATTGTTTGGTGCAAGTTTTTTGGTGCATGTCTGTCTTTCTTTCTTTGAGAGGGTGCATGTGAGCGAGGGGTAGAGAGAGGATGGGGGTGGGGAGAGAAAGAGAGAATCCCATGAGGGGCAGAGAGAGAGAGAAGCAGGGCTCACCCAATGCAGGGCTGGAGCTCACCTGAAGCGGGGCTCGAACTCATGAACTGTGAGATTATGACCTGAGTCAAAGTCAGATGCTTAACTGACTGAGCCACCCAGGTGCTCTTGGTGCATTATTTCTGATGACTACATAGCCAGGAATGAAATTTCTGGGTCATAGAGTATGCATATGTACAATTTTAATAGATAATTGCCAAATAATCCTGTGTGGTTGTACAAACTTACATGCACTAAAACAATATTTGAGAGTCCTTTTGTTCTGTATCTTTGCCAGTACTTGATATTGTCAGTGTTATTGATTTTGGCTATTCTGGTGGATTTATGGTGGTATCTCATTGTTTTGATTTGCATTTCACTGATTACTAGTGAAGTTGAATAACTTTATGTCTTTTGGTCATGTGGAGACCTTTTGTGAAGTGCTTTTTATTATTTATTTATTTACATTAAATTTTTTTTAATGTTTATTTTTGAGAGAGAGGGAGGGAGAGAGAGCGAGCAAGCATGAGCAGGGGAAGGGCAGAGAGAGAGAGGGAGACACTGAAGCAGGCTCCAGTCTGACCTGTCAGCACAGAGCCAGATCCAGGGCTTGAACTCACAAACTATGAGATGTGACCTGAGCTGAAGTTGACACTTAACCGACTGAGCCACCCAGGTGCCCTGTGAAGTGCTTTTTAAAATACTTTGCTCAATTTTTCTGTTGGTCTTTTCTGTCCTAATTTATAGGAGTTATATATTTTGGATATGAGCCCTTTGTTGGTTTTTGTGTTGCAAATATTCCACTCTGTTCTTCTGCTTGCTATTTTGCTCTCTTAATAGTGTTTTTTGAAGAACATGATTCTTGTTTTTGAAATTTTTAAAACATTTATTTTGAGAGAGAGTGTGTGTGTGTGCGTGCATGTGCATGGGGCAGGGGCAGAGGGAGAGAATACTAAGCAGGCTCTGGTTGTCAGTGCAGAGCGTGATTTGGGGTTCGATCCCATGAACCGTGAGACCATGACTTGAACTGAAATCAAATCAGGCAGTCAACCAACTTAACCACCGAGGCACCCCTTGAATAAAATTTTTAATTTTAGTATACTCTAGCTAATATTTTTTTTATTATTAGTGCTTTTTATGTCTATATTAGGAATCTTTTCCTACCCTAAGGTCATGAATTCATACCTTTCTTATATAGCACTGCCTATTAATATTATTGTCTGTCTATAGTTGATTTTTTTGTGTATGCGTGTGGTTTTTTTTTTCCCCATATAGTTAGCTGATTTTCTCAGCACCATTTATTGACAATTCTTTCCTTTTCAAAACTGCTCTGTAATAAATAAAGGCTCTTTATTCTGTTTTACTGGTTTCTCTATCTTGGTCCAGTGCCAAACTGGATTGTAAGTCTTAATATCTGTTGAAATGCTTTCACGTTTTTTTTCCCTTCTTTTTTTTTTTCTTTCCCAAGAAGGTTGTTGTCTTCTTTTTCTTTTTTTAAAGTAAGCCGTAGGCCCAACATGGGTCTTAAACTCATGACCCTGAGATCAAGAATTGTATGCTCTAGGGGCGCCTGGGTGGCATAGTCGGTTAAGTGACCGACTTCAGCTCAGGTCATGATCCCACGGTTCGTGGGTTTGAGCCCTGCATCGGGGTCTGTGCTGACCGCTTGCTTGGAGCCTGGAGCCTGCTTTAGATTCTGTGTCTCCTCCTGTCTCTGCCCTTCCCTGCTTGTGCTCTGTCTCACTCTGTCTCTCAAAAATAAATAAATATAAAAAAAAATTACAAAAAAAATTGCATGCTGTACTGACTGAACTAGCCAGGCACCCCCGAGAATGTCTTCTTGACATTCAGTGACATAATCAGTAATCAAGATAGTATGGTATCATCATAGGGATAGCTATATGTAAGAGTAGAAGAATAGGGAGTCCAGAAATGAACCCACACATTTATGGTTGGTTGATTTTCAATAAAGGTACCAAGGTAATTCAGTGGAGGAAAGGATAGTCTTTTTAACAAAACGTACTACAATAATTGGATACCAATATGCAAAAAAAGTGAACCTCAGACCTTACCTCACAGGAGAAAATATTTGAGACCTTGGGTTAGGGAAGGATTTCTCAGATATAACACCAAAAGCATGACTCATAAAAGAAAAATATTGACAAATTAACCTTTATCAAAGTTAAAAAAAAGTTTTGCTTTTTTTTTTTAGATTTATTTATTTTGAGAGAGAGTGCATGTGTATGCATACATGAGCAGGGGAGGGGCAGAGAGAGGGAGAGAGAGAATCTCATGCAAGCTGCATGCTGATGTCATGGAAACTGATGCAGGGCTCAATCTCAGGAACAGTGAGATCATGACCTGGGCTGAGATCAAGAGTCTAGTGTTTGAGCCACCCAGACACCCCAATAAAGTTATTTTTAAAAAATAATGTTTTGGTTATTCTTGGCCTGTTGTATTTCCATATAAATTTTAGAATCAGTTGTCAAGTTAAAAAGAAACATTGGTGTTCTGTTTGAAATTACATTGTATTGTGTAATGGTTAGCACTCTGGACTCTGAAATTACATTGCATTTGTAGCTTATTTTGGTTTTAACTTTTTTTTTTTTTTGAGAGGGAGTGCGTAAGAGCACTAGCTGAGGAGAGGGGCAGATGAGAGAGAGAGAGAGAGAGAGAGAGAGAGAGAGAGAGAGAGAATCTTAAGCAGGCTCCATGCTCGGTGTGGAGGCCAACTTTGGACTCCATCTCATGATGCTGGGATCATGACCTGAGCCAAAATCAAGAGTCAGACGCTCAACCGACTGAACCACCCAGGCACCCCATTGATTAATTTGGGTAGAATTACTTCTTTATAGGGGCGCCTGGGTGGCGTAGTCGGTTAAGCGTCCGACTTCAGCCAGGTCACGATCTCGCGGTCTGTGAGTTCGAGCCCCGCGTCAGGCTCTGGGCTGATGGCTCAGAGCCTGGAGCCTGTTTCCGATTCTGTGTCTCCCTCTCTCTCTGCCCCTCCCCCGTTCATGCTCTGTCTCTCTCTGTCCCAAAAATAAATAAACGTTGAAAAAAAAAAAAAAAAGAATTACTTCTTTATAATGTGGAGTCTTTGAATCATTGAATGTGGCATTTTTATTTATTTATGTTTTTCATTTCACATCTCAGTAATGTTTTATAGTTTTCTGTGTAGTACTACATATCTTTCATAGATTTAGTCTTAGGTTTCTGATGGTATTATTATAAGTGGGATTTTAAAATTTATTTTCTATTTGTTGTTGGTAGATGGAATAAAGTTGAGTTTGAATATTCAGTCTATTTTGCCAGGTTTTGACCAAATCTGATGATTTTTAATAATTTTATCTGTAGATTTTCTTGGCTTTCCCATGTATATAATCATGTCATTTGTGAATAATTACTGTTTTGTGTCTTTCCTGCAATTCTTATATTTTTTTTCTTGCCTTACTTTTGGCTAGAATCTCTGGCATGTTGAATGGGTTGGTGATAGGAGAGATCCTTGTTATTTTCTCGTTTCAAAGGGAATTTTTTTTTAAGTTTTCACTATTAAGTATGATATTGTCAAGCATATACACATAAGGTAGGACAGGTCTTTACTGATTTGACTGGTATAATGAGCCCTTCAGATTTAAGCAGTTGATGGAGAGGGGCCAAGATGGCGGAACAGCATGGAAGTTGTTTTTGCGTCTCTTGTCCCTGAAATGCAGCAAGATCAACACTAAACCATCTTGCACACCTGAAAACTGATTTGAGGATTAACACCACAATCTGTACAACCTGAACCATGGAACTCGGTAGATTTAAGTAGTTTATCACTTATGTGGGCAGTGGAAAGATGAATAAGCCAAAGGTGCCAGCTCCCTGTGACCCTTGTCCCACACATCAAAAAAGTCAACACCAGATCAAAAATATTGCCAACGACTACACTATGAGCTGTGAGACACCCTGTTGATGGAGGGGCCTGTTCTAATTTGACACAAAAGGGTTCTGCAATCTGTAGCTCTGTTCTGAGATGGGTAGGCTGAAAGTCACATGCCTCATCAGAATCCAGACAGTTATGAGAAACTGTTTCATGTCATCCTCCAAGGGAGATAGGGAAGTGATGGGAGATGGCCTGGTAGCAGCTCCTGATGGGCCTCCTATCCTTTCCTGATTTGGGGGATCACAGGGCGTTCTGCCAAGACTCTAATAAGCTCCAAATTGCCCGGTATGGAATAGCAGAAATGTTCCCCTACAGATACTTGTTGTTGGCTTTTGCACATATTCTTTGTTAGATTAAGAGTTTCCTTTTACTCCTATTGTAAGAATAGAAGTATTTAATCATTAATACTAAAAATCTACCTGATGCGTTTCCATATCTATTGAGACAGTAAGAATTTTTTTTTAACGTATTAATGTGGTTTATTACATGATTTTGAAATAGAATTTTTACTGGGTAAAGAGTTTCTAAACGTTTGTTTTCCTTTATTAGCCTTCACTTATTTGGAAAAAAAACTGTTGATGAGACTTTCTTTGGCTGCTTGCCTTTTTTCCTCCCATAAGTATACATGTAATTTTGTCCTTGTACATATAGAATTTACTGTTGCTGACCTTTCCAAGGAAGAAAGACTAATATGAACTTATGATTAATCAATAAGAAGTTATTAGAGATAGAAGAGACTCACAGGATTTCTTATGAAACAAGAAATAGCTATGTTTTACATCTTTTTGAGTACATCCCTGCAGATATTTTAGGATACATCCATACAGATGTTACACAGGTGACTTTTCTATCTTTATGGCAATACTGATTTCACTTTCATTAGTGGCAGATAATTTTGAGTATTTCAAATAGTTCTGCTTTCCTTTTCCAAACTGCTGTCTTAAATTTGGGCTGGACTTTTGCTTGATGTTTTTCTCCCTTCAATAAGTTGAAAATAAGTACAGAAAGTTCTTGTAAGTAGAGAAAGTAGAGTTCTTGACTGTTTCACTCAATTTTTCTGGTGGCTTTTCTACTGGTCTGCTGTGGTTAATTTTATAGTATTGCCATGTTGCTGAGTCCATTTTGAAATAATTTGGTTATTCTTATGCTTAGGGCTTGGTATTTTTTAATTTTAATAGAGCAGCAATTTTTATCTGTTTTTCTGGTTATTAAAAATAAGTTAACTGAAAACAGACTCTTAAATGCAGAGAACAAACTGGTAGTTGTCAGAGGGGAGGTGGGTGGAGGGATGGATGAAATAGATAATGGGGATTAACAGGTAAAAACTTCCCGTTATAAAATAAGTAACTCATGGAGATGAAAGGTACAGCATAGGGAGTATAGGCAATAATATTGTAATAACATTTGGTAAGCACTGAGTAATGTATAGAATTGTTGAATCAATATGTTGTGCAGCTGAAACTCATATAACACTATATGTGTTAATATAATATTAAGTTAAAAAATAAATTATATAATATTTATTAATAAATAATATAATATATAATATTATTAAATAAATAATTTACATATATTATGTATTAATGAGCAATATTATACATAACTATTGTAAATATAATTTATATGTTATGTATAACTATATATAATATATAACTATATATAATAACTATTAATGAGCAATATTATATATATAATTATATATAATAAATACTAAATTATATAATATATATTAATTAATATATAATATTAACAGTTAAAAAAATAAATTAATGGAAAATGGATATAAATTCTTTGGGTTTATAGTCACAGCTATATATGTATAATATAATTTTTGGTCACAACTATATATGTATAAATAGTTCTACATAGCAAGTATATGTGTGTATTTTTTATTAAAAAATTTTTTTTTAATGTTTATTCATTTTTGTGAGAGAGAGAGAGAGAGAGAGAGTGAACAGGGGAGGAGCAGAGAGAGAGGGAGACAGAATCAGAAGCAGGCTCCAGGCTCTGAGCTGTCAGCACAGAGCCCGACGTGGGGCTCGAACTCACAAGCTGCGAGATCATGACCTGAGCTGAAGTCAGATGCTTAACCAACTGAGCCACCTAAGGCGCCCCTTATTATGTGTATTTTTTAAAGTATTGGTCAGGATTTCCTTGAAAAATTCAAAAGTGGATTGGTTCTTAACAAATTCATGTTAAAATTCTTTTGAATAGCATAACAAAAATATCTCCTTTACCAAATTTTTATTTTCATAGTTGTTCAAGAGTATGTGTCTATTTCCCTTTTTCTTTTTTCCCCTTTCTTCCCTCATTCAAAAGAAATTTATGTAAACTCCAATATACTTTATTCATGTACTATGATGTATATTGTGTTCTTTGTTAGCAATATAATGTTTGAAACATTTTCTGTGTCCTCAGAATGCTAGTGACTGGGAAGGAAGACAAGTAAACAGGCAATTTTAATGGAGCGTGATAAGTGTTAATGATATGGACAAGAACTGGAGTAGAAGGGAGTGGTGAAAGATGAGGCTGGAGATTGGGCTTGGATCATGAAGAGCTATGTAAATCATGTTAGAGTCTGGCATTTTACCTTGGGGCAATGGCAAGGCTTTGGAGACTTTTGAATAAAGTATATATAAACTTACATTTACATTTTATAAAGAGCATGTAGGAGCAAGCTAAGTGAGGAGGCCAACTAGGAGGCTGTGGCCTTAATCCCATTAAAGGTTGAAAACCAAAATAGTGTTAAGTGGAAATAGAGACACATACAGAGTTGGAAGCTTTAAAGAACACAGGACTGGGTAATTCAGAATCTGTGTGTGTGTGTGTGTGTGTGTGTGTGTGTGTGTGTGTGGTGTGTGGTGTGTGTACATGTGTGTACATATGTACATGCACTTTTGTGGGGGGAAAGGACAGTTGGCAGTTGATGGGGAGGGAGGAGACTAAGGTGATTTTTCAGACTTTCAGATGGAGCAGGTAGGCTAGAATAGTGCTGTCTAGTTTTAGTAGGTACTAGACATATATGACTATTTAAATTTAAAGTAAATTAAGTGAAATAAGATTTAAAATTCAGTTCTTCAGTGCATTAGCCATATTTCATGTGCTTAATAGCCATGTGGGACTAGTGGCCTCTATATTAGAAAATGCAGATATAGAACTTTTCCATTGTCACAGTTCTGTTGTACAGCACTGGTCTGCAGTTTTTGGTACTTACTACCTTTTCCCCTCAAGTCAGAATAACAGGTGGTATTTGCCCAAGTTTCTCAAGAATTCTGGCTCCACAGTACATTTTAAGGGATTCTGTGAGTCTCACACAGTCATCACCACCACTGCCACCAACAACCACTCATCATCAGATATAGAACACTTCCATAATCAGAGAAGGCTGTTGTTGGAGCACTGAGCTAGAGGGATAGTGATTGAGCTATTGATTGCTGTGGTAGGGGCAACAGGAACCTCTAGAAAGTGCTGCATAGTAGAAATGTGAGCCACATATGTAATTAAAATTGTAGTATTCACATTATAAAGTAAAATTATTAGATTTTATAATTTTTATAACATTTTATTTAATCCAGTACATCCAAAACATCATTTTCAATATGTTGAAACATATCATATTTGAAAAACTATTAATGAGCAATTTTACATTATTTTTTCATACTAAGTTTTTGAAATCAATTGTATAGTTTTATAGCATATCTTAATTCATATGCTAAGTTTTTAATTAGAAATACTTAATCTGGGGCACCTGGGTGGTTCAGTCGGTTAAGTGCCTGACTATGGCTTAGGTCAGCATCTCATGGTTTGTGAGTTCGAGCCTGGCGTCAGCCTCTCTGCTGTCAGCATAGAGCCTCTTCAGATCCTGTCCCTCTCTCTCTCTGCCCCTCCCCCACTCATCCTCCCTCTCTCCCTCTCTCTCTCTTCCTCTCTCAAAATAAATAAAAACTTGAATACTTAATCTGCATTTAGATTTCATAAAATTTACAGTTGAAAAGTGGGTACACATATCCAACTTTTCCCAAATATGCTTAAAAGTTTTCTAGTAACTGAATTATCAGCATTTAAATTTAACATTTTTTTTTTTAATTGGACATGGACCCCACTGTGGGGTTTGAACTCAGGACCCCTGAGATTAAGACCTGAGCTAGGATCAAGAGTCAGATGCTCAACTGACTGAGCCACCTAGGTACCCCTTAAATGTAACTTTTAATCACAGTGACATAAAGTGAAAAGTTCAGTTCCTCAGTTTCACTAGCCACATTTTAAGTGCTCAGTAAGTACATGTGGTTAGTGACTACCATATTGAGGAGTGCGGCTCTGGAATAACCAAGTGCATTCACTTGGTGGTTGGAAATTCAGGTCTAGTAGCTCAGGAAAGAGGTATAGACATAGATAGCTAGATGGCAGAGACTCTGAGGAAGAAGGAGATAAAAAATAAGTTTATGATTTGGACAAACTAACATTAACTTTTTCTGTGCTTCATTATAAAAATCTATAAATGCATCTGGTATGAGTAAAATAGTAAGATGAGTATGCAGCATATTGTAGTGGTTAAGAGTCTGACTTTAGAATCAGATGTGTGATCACGGGCAACTTACTGAGCCTTCCTAAGCCTTATTTTCCTCATCTAGAAATGGGACAATAAAATCTTTCCCCTGAAAGCTTTGCTGGAAAAGTTAAAGGAAGAATTCATGATGAGTATTTACCACATGTAATACCATGTGTCATTTTTAACTTGCCATTTCTTTCTTGTGGAGTGTACCATCAATTTAATAATTTATTAAAATTATACATGTTGATATAAGCTGAATCCTAATTTCAGAAACTTTAAATTATGAAAGAATGTATATCTTAAAATACAGTAGAGGTACTCATTGTTCATACTGATGAGTACTCTTTATGATCCACATGCTATGTTGAATGCTTTACATGATGTGAAAAGTTTTTATTTTTTTAATGTTTATTTTTAAGAGAGAGAGAGTGAGCGAGCATGAGTGGGGGAGGGACAGAGAGAGAGGGAGACATAGAATCCAAAGTAGGCTCCAGGCCCTGAGCTGTCAGAACAGAGCCTGATGCAGGGCTTGAGCCCATGGACTGTAAGTTCATGACCTGAGGTGAAGTCAGACACCTAGGTGCCTCAGTGATCTGAAAAGCTTTTAAAAATGCAGTGTAGCATATTTCTGTTGTAAAGTTTCACATAAGCAGAATTTGTAATAGAAAATCTGTTTTAATTCTGGAACTTTGAAATGTATTATGGTCTAAGTTTTTGTTTTAGTTACTCCAGGAACTGTTGAATTCTGCTTGTGTCTCTTTGGATACTCTTAAGTTTATGATTTTGTAGTACTCTAGGCTAAATCTATAGAATTTAAGGGTCTGTAATTCTTCATTTGTGTATATACATGTAAAGAATTATGATTAGGGGCGCCTGGGTGGCTCAGTTGGTTAAGCGTCCGACTTCGGCTCCGGTCATGATCTCGCGGCTTGTGGGTTCGAGCCCTGCGTCGGGCTCTGTGCTGACAGCTAGGAGCCTGGAGCCTGCTTCTGATTCTGTCTCCCTCTCTCTCTGCTCCTCCCCTGTTCATGCTGTATCTCTCCCTCTCTCTCTCAAAAATGAACATTAATAAAAATTTTTTTTAAAGAATTATGATTAAATACCCTTGGTAGAGTTTATTCAGAGAAGTGTGGTAACAGGAGCAGAATGGACTCTCCCAGGTCAAAGAGAAAGGAATTATGTTTTTAATGGCTCCACAAATTCTTTTTTTCAACTTTTTTCCTTAAGTCCCATCTTGCCCATTACATCTGTCAGCGTGCCATTTTTCAGGTGTACTGAGAAGACAAGAAACGTTTTTTAATAATGTTTTATTTTTGAGAGAGCACGTGCACGCGTACACACACACACGCATGAGTGTGGGAGGGGCAGAGAGAGAGGGGGACAGAAGATCCGAAGCGGGCTCCCCGCTGCCAGCGAGCCCAGTGTGGGGCTTGAACTCACAAACTGTGAGATCATGATCCAAGCCGAATTTGGACACTTACTGATAAGAAACATTTTTATAATGCTTACCCCATATGTGTTGTATACCTGGTATGTGCTAGGAAGTCTTGCTGTCTTTTTCACTGTAGTTCCTGTATACTCAGGTCCGAAATAATATTGGACATTTTGCATCTATATTAGGAAACAAAGTACTTTGAATACACATGCTTCTATTATTTTAGGGAAGAAAATCAAATATTGGGTGCCTACAATTTTTCACTTTAATTTTTAACATTTACAAAATGTTTCAGACATGCAAAAAGATAGAATTGTATAATTAATACCTGTGTACCCACCACCTAGCTTAAATAAAATAGTGTAGAGTTAAAAGGTCCTTGTGTAGGCCGCCTGGTTGGCTTAGTCAGTTAGGCGTCTGACTTCAGATCAGGTCATGATCTTATGGTTCATGAGTTTGAATTCTTCATTGGGTGAGGTCGAGCCCTGCTTCAAGTGAGCCCTGCTTATCTCTCTCTCTCTGTCTCTCTCTCTCTCTCTCTGCCCCTCGTAGGATTCTCTTTCTCTCTGTGCCCTTCACTCACTTGTGCCCTCTCTCTCTCTCTCAAAAAAACAAGGCTCCTTGTGTAGCTTTCACTGATTATAAATGTCTTGACCAACAATGGTGTGGATATTTAATTTTCTCCACTCATACAGGTCTAAATACAAGATTTTTTTGGGTCAGAATTCATAAATTCTCAGATTTTAGAAAGGGGATATGATGCATATACTTACTATATGTTGTCTAATTTTCCAAGCAAGATTGAGGGAGCATCTTCCAGTTCCTTCATCAAACACAGAGGTGTTTTTGCATCTGTTCAGGTGTGGTTTTGCCACCAAATTGGTTATAAAATTTTTTGATTTTCAGAGATTTTTGGAATTCAGGTTTGTGGATAAGGACTTATGAACATGTGCATCTATTTGTTCACTGTATTTATTATTTAATCAGTCTTGTAGGATTTGTTCATCTTTCTGTTGAACTGATCATAGCGTAGTATGAGATGTATAAAGTGAAAGGTAATAAGGTTACAATTCAAACAATTTAATATTTTAGGATTTTAAGATATCAGAATATCAGTAAGGGCTGAAGTGGTTTGGAAAGGCTATACAACCTAGAACTGGACTCTTTTGACTAAGTGGCACAGACTGTGATATAAGTAGAGAACAACTATGATTAATAACCTTGTATATGCCTGTAAGTATCTGTTTGATAAGGTGTTTGTCATGGTGAGAACTTTGATAGACCTTACAATTAACTTGATTAACTGATTGATAAGAATTATTAAAAACCACAATTACCTTGACTATAACTGAGTTAATCACCTTCTCACCCTTCTACAAGGAATAATGAAATGGCAGCTGTGATAAGTGTTAAGTGTTATCGCTGCTGCCAGCAGAGGTGCTTTTGGCTAGGGATGTCACTAAAAACAGTGCTACTATAGCCACATAGTTCTGTAATTTTTGTTCTCTAGGAGAATCAGATTAAGGTTATACAACCTGATGCATGGTGTTTAACACAGTTGATAAGCTATACATGTACTGAGGCTGGAAGCAGAGACATTTGTGCTTTCTTTAACTGATAGGTGGTGATGATGATGATGATGATGATGATGATGATGATGATGATTTTGAGAGAGTGTGCACATGAGTGGGGAGGGGCTGTGGGGGAGAGCAGTGTCTTAGGCTCCCTGCCCAGCACAGGGCCAGACTTGGGCTCGATCTAATGACCATGAGATCATGACCTGAGCCGAAATCAAGAGTTCTTAAAATCAAGGTTCTTAACAGACTGAGCCACCCAGGCGCCACTATTATTATTATTATTACTTTTAACCTACTTTATCAGCCAGGGACCTAACCCATTAATTAGTGTATAATAGTGCTGAATGGTTGAGGTCCTAATTTACATCTTTATAGTGAGGAGAGAGAGAGAGAGAGAGAGAGAGAGTGTGTGTGTGTGTGTGTGTGTATAAAAGTAATGCATGCTCACTGTTAGACAATTAAAAAGAAAAGTATATGTGCAAGGGAAAAAGTGGTTCCATCTGACCTTTCAGAAATAGTGTCTGACTATCTTCATCATTTCTGTGTGTATACAAACATACATATGTGTAACCTTTTGTATACTGATGGGATTGCATTATACAGTTCTTCTGTAACTTCCTTTCTCTACTCCCTCAAAACATATCATAGATGACTTTATAGAGGTCAGATACAGAGATTTAAGAACTTTTTTTAATAGCAGTATTTTATAGATTTGAGATACCAATATTTAACTTCTTGGTAGAAACTTGTTTTCTCTCTTTTTGCTGGTACAAATCATACAATAATGAACATCATTGCACATATATCCTTAAACCAGTGAAATTTTAAAAAGATGCTTATTTTGAGAGAGAGAAAAAGCAAGTGCATGCGTGAGTGGAGGAGGGGCAGAGAGAGACAGAGAGGGAGAATCCCAAGCAGGCTCTGTACTGTCAGCACAGAGCCCGATGTGGTGCTCTATCTCAGGACCTGGGAGATCATGACCTGAGCCAAAATCAAGAGTTGGACTCTTAACCAACAGCCATCCAGGCACCCCAAACCTGTGAAAATTTTTTTTATTTTTATTTTTTTAATGTTTATTTATTTATTTTTGACAGAGAGGCAGAGAATGAGCAGGGGAGAGGCAGAGAGAGAGGGAGACATAGGATCCGAAGTAGGCTCCAGGCTCTGAGTTGTCAGCACAGAGCCTGATGCGGGGCTTGAACTCACAAACCGTGAGATCATGACCTGAGCCGAAGCTGGAAGCTCAACCGACTGAGCCACCCAGGTGCCCCTAAACCTGTGAAATTTTTAAAGTGGGACTTCTAGGTCAGAGGGCGTGCACACTTAAAATTTATTGATAGATTCTGCCAAATTGTACTTGATTGGGATTGAAAAAAATAACCATTTTTTAAAAATGTTTCTTTATTTTTGAGAGAGAGACAGAGTGCAAGCAGGGGAGGGTCAGAGAGAGAGGGAGACACAGAATCTGAAGCAGGCTCCAGGCATGACCTGAGCTGAAGTCAGACGCTTACTGACTGAGCCACCCAGGTGCCCCTAAAAAGGTTTTTTTAATGTTTTTATTTATTTTTGAGAGAAAGAGAAAGAATGAGTGGGGGAGGGTCAGAGAGAGGGAGACACAGAATCTGAAGAGGGCTCAGGCTCTGAGCTGTCAGCATAGAGCCCGACCCAGGGCTTGAACCCGTGAACTGCGAGGTCATGACCTGAGCTGAAGTTGGATGCTTAACCAACTGAGCCACCCAAGTGCCCCAAACTTGAATGGGATTTTACAATTTTGATCTGTTAATCTTTTCATGGAGTGCTTAAGACAGCAGCATATATCTTGCCCCTAGTAAATTTGTATAACCCTTTAACAAAATGAGCAGGATCTTAAAGATGTTTAAATACAGTGTTTAAAATATTCAATTCATTTTCTGATAATAAATGCTAATTAGTGATGAGTATAACCCATCACAGTAGGTTGGACTAGTAATTTTGAGATTTAGTCATAGTTTCATATATAATGCTTTAAATAGCTAATGGGTGATATATTTTCTAGTTCACCTTACAAATAACTCATAGCATGTCTATGGCAGCCTATCCAGTTGTAATTAATTTGAAGTAGGTTGCTATGTTGCTATTGAAGGATTTTCTGCTTTTGTTAGACTTATGAATATTTGGTGTTCCTTTGGAGATTCAGGTTGTAGAGAGCTATTATTATCTTTCTAATCTGTGAGGAAAGAGTTGAGACTACCATTTGTAAGTTGTATGTTATTCTCGTAGCTATTTGTGGGATGAATGAGAATTAAAGGCTGACATACAATCATTGTGTGTGGAAGCCTTTTTATTTTTAGGCCTGTGGTATACTCCAGGATTCTGAGAGGGTGTATATGGGTGTCTGTGGGGTGGGGCCCAGCTGGGGTGTGTTTTCTCTCAGGATGTATATAGATACTGGTACCAGTGCTCTTCTTATAGGGAAAAATGATTCTGAGACTTTCTGGTATTCTTCTCTTTATGGTTTTCCTAACTTAGTTCACAGGCTTTGTGTGGTGAGTATTTATAACGCACAGGTCTGAACTGAGTTTTGTTGTTGTTTTAAGACCTTGCAGAGATTTGGTAGTGAATATGGGAAGTAGGATTTAGCATGTTAAGAAAAACCCTAGATCACAAAGAATTGACCTCCACAAGCTATGTCTCTTTCACCTTCCATGTTTTTCTGTTTTGTCTCAGCAGCAGTTTGGTTCCTTTTGGAGGCTTTGAAGTGCATTATTTTCAGCATTACTGCCCCCCCCCCTTTTTTTTTTAATGTTTTCTTAATGCGAGCTGGGAAGGGGCAGAGAGAAAGGGGGACAGAAGATATGAAGTGGGCTCTGCACTGACAGCAGTGAGCCCAATGTTGGGCTCAAACTCATGAACTGTGAGATCATCACCTGAACCGAAGTTGGACACTCAACTGACTGAGCCACCCAGGCATCCCCATCATTACTACTTTCCTTGTGGCCATCTGTATATTCTGGTTAAGAGATAGAAAAAAAACACTTTTCCTAGGAGGAGTTAAAATTGAAAATTTCCTGAAGGAACTTTACTAAAAGAACTTAGGGAGGAAAACTCCAAATCTCACCTGCCCCCTATAGAAAAATATGAGAAATGGTTTGTTAAAAGCAGTCCATGTTTATTGTAAAAATTATAAATTTACAGACAGGATGCTACTTTCTTATTCTAACTTAATCTTTAGTTGATAGTTGTTGGACTGGTTAGAGCTTATGTAGTATATAGATTCATTTCCTTCCACCTCAACTCTGTCTCAAGTTGATGCTGGTGAATGGATATTATACAGAGATGTAGAATGGCTTTCATATTCTTGATGGCCTGACCTTCCCACTTCTTTTCTCCCAACTTTATCCATCTGTGTATAAACATACAGTGAATGAATGCATGCTGTGATGCGCTACTGGGTAAGAGGTGTGTGTGTGTGTGTACTAAAATACTATTTTCATAGAGTATATGGTATAGTAAGAAATACAGACAAAACACATAAAGCATATTCATAAATTGTAGTACATTCTAGGAAGGGAACAGGCAGAATTACATGTTCTCTGCAGTTCCTATTACTACTTGGTTCTGCAGTGAGTAATGTTTACATTATCATCATATTTTAAACTATTTATTGGTTTTCTGTTTTTAGAATTGATTTGTAGACCAAAGAAGACAATTGTAGATCAGAAAATAAATGTTATACACCTATACGATGTAAAAGTAATGATTAGGGTGATGCATATGAGGTACTTGGGTGTACTGGAAACCTAGGTTCCTCATCTTACCTTGAGGTAGGTGATGGGAGGTTAAGAGTTTAAATTTGGTGGAGGAAAAAAACAAAGCATATTACTTAAAATTATAAAGGTAACCATTAGAATAATTAAAAATAAACTGTAACCCAATAAAAATTGGGAAAAAGGTGGTTAGGAGCAAAATTCCTTGTCTTTTATGGGGAGAGACTCAAGAAAATGCTTAAAGTTTAGATAAATCAACAAATAAATGCTTATTCATTCATCTAATATATTTATCACCTATCTTTTATGTGCTATGCCCCATTCTAAGTGCATAGGTACAACAGTGAATAGAAAAGGGAAAATTTACTGGCCTCATATAGCTTTCATCCTAAATATATCTTTTTTTTTTTATTTTTTTTAACGTTTATTTATTTTTGAGACAGAGAGAGACAGAGTATGAACGGGGGAGGGTCAGAGAGAGGGAGACACAGAATCTGAAACAGGCTCCAGGCTCTGAGCTGTCAGCACAGCCCGACGTGGGGCTCGAACTCACGGACCACGAGATCATGACCTGAGCCGAAGTCGGCCGCTTAACTGACTGAGCCACCCAGGCGCCCCTATCTTTTTTTTTTTTATTAAGTTTATTTTGAGAGAGAGAGGGAGGGTTTGAGAGAGAGGGAGAGAGAGAGAGAGAGAGAGAGGGAGAGAGAGAATCCCAAGCAGGCTCTGCGGTATTAGCACAGAGCCTGACGTGGGGCTTGATCCCAAGAACTGTGAGATCATGACCTGAGCCAAAATCAGGAGTAGGACACTTAACCGATTGTGCCACCCAGGTGCCCCGTGGAACTTTCTTTCAGTCTAGTGAAGGAGACTGATAGTATCAAAATGGTGAGGTGAAACAAATTGCATAATATGTGGTAATAAAAGCTATGTAGAAAAGGCTAAATAATTTAGAATTATGGAGATAGCCACTAGACTTAAAAGCAGAATGGTTAAGAGTGGTTATCTGTAATCAGAAGGATTGAGGAGGAGAGACTTTAACTTTTATTGTTTGAACTGTTATTTCTACGTGCATGTGCTGTTTAATAGTAATATTTAATGTTATAGCTATAAATATATAGTACCAAATTGGACACCAAATATATTTGACTGCAAATATGCTTATAATTTTTTGGAGATTATTCTTTCTTTCTTTTTTAAATGTTTATTTCTGAGAGAGGGAGAGAGAGAGAGCACATGCACGCATGAGCAGGGGAGAGGCAGAGAGAGAGGGAGACAGAGGATCTAAAGGATCTGCACTAACAGCGCAGAGCTGAATGTGGGACTTGAACTCATG
Source organism: Lynx rufus (assembly GCF_022079265.1). Lineage (NCBI taxonomy): Eukaryota > Metazoa > Chordata > Mammalia > Carnivora > Felidae > Lynx > Lynx rufus. The sequence goes on along the minus strand of NW_025814889.1, from coordinate 36,700,292 downwards.
AACCATGAGATCATGACCCAAGCTGAAGTCAGATCCTTAACCAATTGAGCCACCCAGGCACCCCTGAAGATTATTATTTAAAAGGAAAGTCATAACATCAAGATCACAAGATAACACTTCATACCAGTTAGGACAGCTGTAGTAAAAAGGATAGACAGTAACAAGTGTTGTTGAAGATGTGGAAATATTAGAACTCTTATACTTTGTGACTGACAATGTAAAATGTTGCATGGGCACCTGGCTGGCTCAGTTGGAAGAGCAGGGACTCTTGATCTCGGGGTCACGAGTTTGAGCCCCAGGTTGCGGGCAGAGGTTACTTAAATAAATAAACTTAAAAAAAATGTCAAATGTTGCAGATGCCTTGGAAAACAGTTTGGCATTTCCTTCAGATGTTACAGGGAGTTTTCTCTATGACAAATAATTTTACTCTGTGGTATATACTTAAGAGAATTGCAAACATATGTCCACACAAATATGTACATGAATGTATCATGGTAGAATTATTTATAATAGCAGAAACCCAAATGTCTATCAAGTGATGAATGGATGAGCAAATGTAGAATTTCCATTTAATAAAATACTATGCAGCCATAATATGGAATGAAATGCTGATACATGCTACAACATGAATGAACCTTGAAAACATTATCCTAATGAAAAGAAATAAGACACACAAGGCCTCATATTATATGATTCCATGTATATGAAATATCCACAGTAGGCAAACATATGGAGACAGAAAGTATATTGGTTGCAAGGGCCTGGGAATGGGAAATGGGGAGTTACTGCTTATGGGTTTGTGGGATTTCTTTCTGCAGTGGTGAAAATATTCTGCAGTTAATGGTATAGTTGTACAGCCTTGTGACTATACTAAAAATCACTGAATTGTACACTTTAAAATTGTGAATTTTATAATATCAAATTAACATCAATTAAAAGATGTTGAAATAAAAATAGAAAGGCATACAAAGAAAAGTATGTTGTTTCTCAGTGGAGCGTGGAAGGAGAAAAACAAGGGTATTAGAATAAGGGGCTTTTATCAAATAAATGACCATCTGGCCTTTTTAATATGTCTCCCACTTTCAATTTGATAATGTCTATCAGTGAACTGTTGTTGATGATAATGTATCATAGCCCTTAAATATGTTGGGCTGGGAAAATAAAATTAAGGAGCATTAGCAGCTTGGAAAGAGGCAAGACTGTATAGGCAATAGTCTGTTTAGAAGACTGTTGTAGTAGTACTGGCCAGACAGGATGAGGTTGTAGCTGTAGGGAAATGAAATATATTAGAAAGATAAAAATTGATGGTACACAGTGATTGATTAATTAATGAGAGTTGAATGGAGGAGGGAAAAAGGAGTCAAAATGAATTCTGTCAAAGTAGGGAACGTAGGAGGAGAAGCGCTTATCTTAGGGAAGATGTATGTGTAGTTAGAGGTGTTGAGTTGCCTATGGAAAATCTTGGCAGACATACATAGTAAGTAGTTGGTCATACAAGTTTGCAGGCCAAGGGAGAAGCAAGAGTTGGGAATATTGATTGAGAAAACCTAAACTAAAGTAAGCACCTACCTAAAATAGGTGATAGTTGAAGCAAGTTGAGACAGTGGTTGTGGATAAGATTGCCCAGGGAAAGTAAAATAGCAAGAGACAACAATATGGTTAGGGAAAGAGCTGTATGCTGTATAACAGTGTTTTAAAGATAGAGGAAGAGGAGCCAATAAAATGTATGAAAGAGGGATTATCTTGGAGAAATAGTAAAACCAGAAGAGTAGTATCAGAGAGACCCAGGTAAGAGTTTCAAGATAGAAGTGGTCAGTAGTGTCAAATGCAGTGAAAGTAAAGAGAATCCGTTGGTTTTGGCTATAAGGAAACCATTCTGGCTTTATCCTAGAAGTGGTAGTGAGAGTTTATAGTACGTAGGGCCTCATGCCAATGTATTTCTGTTGGATATCTTTATACCACCCATTCCTGAAAAAGTTTTATTTTTTTGTCCTGATTATAAAAATAGTATGTGCTTGAGAAAAATCTATAATTTAGTGAGAAAGTGAGATCACCACCAGAAATCTTACTACCCAGGGTTGTACATCCTGCCGAAACCTCCAAAAAAAAAAAAAAATTGGTGGTGTCTGTGTTTATAACTTTTTCTTTTTTCTCCTTGGTTTGACAATAGGATCACAAACATTTTTCTGTATCATTAAGTATAGAGCTACATCATCATTTATAATGAGGTGGTATATTAGTTTTCTAGGTCTTCTATAACAAATTACCATAAACTTAGTGATGTAAAAAACCAGAAATTTATTCTCTCACAGTCTTGGAGGGTAGAAGTCCAAAGTCAGTATAGGCAGGCCTTGCTCCCTGTGAAGGCTGGAGAGAGAATCCCTGGTTGCTTTCTTCCTGGCTTCTGGTGGCTCCTGACAGTCCTTGGCATTCTGTGGCTTGTAGCTGTGTGACACTAGTCTATGCCTCCATCTTTACATGTGTGTCTTTCCTGTGTATCTCTCTATGACTGAATCTCTTTTTCTTTTCTCATAGAATCACATCATTCATTGGATTTAGGGCATACCATAATCCAGTATGAACTCATCTTAACTTGATTATATCTGCAAAGACCCTATTTCAAATAAGGTCACATCCTGAGGTTCCTAATTGACATGAATTTTGGGGTGACACTATTCAACTTGTTGCAGATAGTAATTCATTTTATAGTTTTGCCTTAACTTGTATAGCCAATGCCCCATTGTTGGATATTTAGATTGTAACTTTTCACTATTGTGAACATAATGGGGACAGAGAATAATATATGCAATAGAACCCAGGTGATCCAGCTGGGCACCTTTTGGCTCTCCCTTGCTCCATCTTAAACAGTGGATGGACATGTGTGGCAGTCCTGGCCTGAGATGAATATGATGATCAAGGGCTGAGGCCCCTTTGGGAATGAAACTTGATGTTGCTATCAGATAAGTCACTAAGAGCTGTTGAATTAGTACAGGAGGGAGAAGATGAGTATGATTTGTGTTCTTGAGAGATTGATAGCGGCAGTAGTTTGTTCTAGTAACCTTCCTCTTCTGTGATTCCCCTCAAAAACAGAGGCTTATGAAAATCATGGAGAAGCTGCTTCCTTTTCCTGTGTGGACAAATAATTTTGCAGTGCAAGGGGTGGACTGTACTGTTCAGATCTCCTGTTGTGGGTAGCATAACTGCCTCACTGTCTCCACTGTATTGCCTTCGTATTTTTGTCAAAAATGAGTTGTCCATATATGTGTGGTTCTATGTTACTTTTTAAATTATGAAAGTAATTCATATTCCTGTTACAACCTCAATCAGTGTAGAAAGGAATAATGTAAAAACCCATGTCTCCTCATGGCTTCTTGTATTTTTCTTCTAAATTAAAGAACGTATCTTGTATATCTTGTATCTCTTATTACATACAGACTTACCTTTTTTTTTTTTTTTAAGTTTTGAGAGAGAGCACGAACGAGGTGGGGGTGTGCAGAGAGAAAAAGGGGGACACAAAATCTGAAACAGGCTCCAGGCTCTGAGCTGTCAGAACAGAGCTCAATGTGAGGCTCGACCCCACGAGCCATGTGATCATGACCTGAGTTGGGGTTGGGCGCTTAACTGACTGAGCCACCCAGGCACCCCACCTTATTCTTTTTAATAGCTGCACAGTATTACTATAATTTTAGACTATTACCAGAGTCTTGTTATTTCAAAGAATTCTGCAGTTTTTTCTTACTCAGTTTTCCCACTTGTGTGAAAATATGTGTAAGATGAATTCCTAGAAATATGATGACTAACATTTATTGAAAACCTACCAAGAACTACATAGATATTTTATACTTACTCACTCATTGATTTGGTCCTTATAGCTAATTTTTGAGGAAGATACTACATCCATTTTATTGATGAGGATACTGAGGGTCTAAAAGATGTATTTATTTGTTGAACCTTATACATTTAAATAGTGGACAGAAACCAACCCAAGCCTTTCCTACTAGTTACTGCATGACTAAGCCTCAGGAGCACAGTAAGAATTCACAAGAAGCTTGTTGGGATGAAATGTGTATAAGGTCTGTGTATTGAATTTTGTTACTGCATATTTTTATACTTATTCCCCAGAAAAGATTTCAGGTCTCATTTTTGTTTTTCCTGGTTGGTCATAGTGTTACTGATATGCCTTAATACAAAGGGCAACAGTGTTAAGGAGGATAATATAAAAATTATGTCCATGTATTCTGAACACTATTGCTTGATGATTTGGAATTCTGTTTTTAATTTTTGCCATTGCACTTCATTTGGGGAATTTAAAAAACTGACTTAAAAATAAATTTGAAAAATGACACTTATTGTTTTAAAAATAAACCTAATAATTTTAATTTTTTATATGATTCCCATCATTTTTTTATTAAAAAATTTTTTTTAATGTTTTTATTTTTGAAACAGAGAGAGACAGAGCATGAGCAGGGGAGGGGCAGAGAGAGGGGGAGACACAGAATCCGAAGCAGGCTCCAGGCTCTGAGCTGTCAGCACAGAGCCTGACGCGGGGCTCAAACCCATGAACTGTGAGATCGTGACCTGAGCTGAAGCTGGACGCTTAACTGACTGAGCCACCCATGCGCCCCGCCATCATTTTTTTAAAGTTTATTTATTTATTTTGAGAGAGAGAGAGAGAGAGAGAGAGAGAGAATCCCAAGCAGGCTCCACATTGTCACTGCAGAGCCAGATGTAGGGCTCGAACCCATGAACTGTGAGATTGTGATTTGAGCCGAAACAAAGAGTCAGATGCTTAAATGACAGAGCAACCAGGTGCCCCAAAAGTAAACCTAATGATTTTAAATGTTGATTGTCTTGTGCATGTGTATATATGTGTATTTTCTTTTTTTTTTTTTTTAATTTTTTTTTTCAACGTTTATTTATTTTTGGGACAGAGAGAGACAGAGAGCATGAACGGGGGAGGGGCAGAGAGAGAGGGAGACACAGAATCGGAAACAGGCTCCAGGCTCTGAGCCATCAGCCCAGAGCCCGACGCGGGGCTCGAACTCCCGGACCGCGAGATCGTGACCTGGCTGAAGTCGGACGCTTAACCGACTGCGCCACCCAGGCGCCCCGTGTATTTTCTTTTTAATTGAGAGAGAAAGAGGGTACACATGCACACATGTGCACAGAGAAGGGGCGGTGGGGGGAGAGAGAGAGAAACAGAGAGAGGGACAGAGAAAGAGAGAAAATCTTAAGTAGGCTCCCCACACTCAGCCCTATGCAGGGGTCGGTCTCACCACTATGAGATTATGACCTGGGCCAAAGTTGGACACTTAACCAACTGAGCCACCCAGGGGTCCCAAGAAGAACAGTTTTCTTAAAAAATTGAAATCTTTAAAAAATTTTTTTAAGTTTATTTTGAGAGACCGTGTGTGCATGCAGGGCAAGTGCACACACTCACAAGAGTTGGGGAGGGGCAGAGAGAGGGAGAGAGAAAGAATCCTAAGCAGGCTTCTCAGTGTCAGTGTGTAGCGTGACATGGACCTTGAACTCATGCATTGTGAGATCATGATCTGAACTGAAAATCAAGAGTTGGATGCTTAACTGACTGAGCCACCCAGGTGCCCCTTAAAAAATTGAAATCTTGACCATTCAGTATGTTTCTTTATGATTTTCAGGCATAATGTTAGAAGACAAAAATATATAGCAATGCGTATAGAGAAGGAGGTTGTCAATTTATGGAATTTGTCTTACATTGCATTTAGTTGCGGTTTCCATAAATGAATTTCAAGTTTACTACCACCTTCTGAATATAAGAACTATCTTAATGAATTGTATTCAGATTTATGTTAACTTGTGGATTCAGCACACATTTATTACATATTTGATATGTATTAGGCATTATGCCAGGTTTTGGAGATAAGACATTCCTTTGCTTTTAAAGAAGCAATTAATTAACCAAAATATAGTAAGTACATTATTTTAGAAGCTCTTGGTTCCATAAGAGGGGCACCTAAATTAGACTGAAGGATTTACGGGTTTGTGTAGGACCGTGACTATTAAATTTAGTTTGGAAGAATGAGTAGTAAGTACTCAATGAGTAGTAAGTAGTTAGCCAGTTGCTGGGGAGGAGGAAGGTCACAGAAGCAAGAAGAGGGCATGATATTTTAGGAAATTGCACGTACTTGATCATGGTTGTCACATGGAAAAGGAGAGTGGTTAAGTAAGCTGCCTTCAGGAGGTAGGCAAGACCGAAATCATGAAAAATCTTATATACACTGCCAAAGAATTTAGATTCTTATTTTGGAAAGCCATCAAAGGAAGTATGTAGGTGTGTTCATGTCATATTTAATTTTTAGAGCAGTGGTTCTTAAGCTGTTTTGTTCCAATATCCCTATATACTCTTGAAAATCAATGAGGACTTTAAATAGCTTTTGTTTATGTAGGCTGTATCTATTACTATTTACCATATTGGAAAGTAAAACTGAGAAAAATTTAAAGCATTAGAGTATACAAGCATACATTCCATTAGTTGTCAGTGGGATATACCCCATGTCACGTAGCCTCTGGAAAACACTCCTATACGTTTGTAAGAGTGTGTAGTGAAAAAGGCAAATAATATCATAGTATTGTGAAAATAGTTTTGCTCTCCTGAAAGGGTCTTAGGGAGTCTTGGAGGCTCCTGACCCACTTGGGGAATCGTTGTATTAAAAGATCATTCTGTCCCTATCAAAATAACACCAGAATTCACAGAGCTAGAACAAACAATTGTAAAATTTGTATGGAACCAGAAAAGACCCTGAATAGCCAAAGCAATCCTGAAAAAGAAAACCAAAGCTGGAGGCATCACAATTCTGGACTTCAAGCTGTATTACAAAGCTGTAATCATCAAGACAGTGTGGTACTGGCATAAGAACAGACTCCTAGATCAGTGGAACAGAATAGAGAACCCAGAAACAGACCCATAGACGTATGGCCAACTAATCTTTGGCAAAGCAGGAAAGAATATCCAATGGAATAAAGACCGTCTCTTCAGCAAATGGTGTTGGGAAAACTGGACAGCGACATGCAGAAGGATGAACCTAGACCACTTACTTAAGCCATACACAAAAATAAACTCAAAATGGTTGAAAGATCTAAACGTAAGACAGGAAGCCATCAAAATCCTAGAGGAGAAAGCAGACAAAAACCTCTTTGGCCTCGCCCACAGCAACTTCTTACTAAACACATCTCCAGAGGTAAGGGAAACAAAAGCAAAAATGAACTATTGGGACCTCATCAAGATAAAAAGCTTCAGCAAAGGAAACAATCCGTAAAACTAAAAGGCAACTGATGGAATGGGAGCAGATATTTGCAAATGACATATCAGATAAAAGGCTAGTATCCAACATCTATGAAGAACTTATCAAACTCAATACCCAAAAAACAATCCAGTGAAGAAATGGGCAAAAGAAATGAATAGACACTTTTCTAAAGAAGACACCTAGATGGCTAGCAAACACGTGAAAAAATGCTCAACATCACTGATCATCAGAGAACTACAAATCAAAACCACAATGAGATACCACCTCACATCAGTCAGAATGGCTAAAATTAACTCAGGCAATGACAGATGCTGGCAAGGATGCGGAGAAAGAACTCTTTTGCATTGCTGGTGGGAATTCAAACTGGTGCAGCTACTCTGGAAAACAGTATGGAGGTTCCTCAAAAAATTAAAAATAGAACTACCCTATGACCCAGCAATTGCACTACTAGGTATTTATCCAAAGGATACAGGTGTGCTGTTTCAAAGGGGCATATGCACCCCAATGTTTATGGCAGCACTATCGACAATAGCCAAAGTATGAAAAGAGCCCAAATGTCCATTGACAGATGAATGGATAAAGAAGATGTGGTACATATGTATACAATGGACTATTCAGCAATCAAAAAGAATGAAATCTTGCCATTTGCAACAACGTGGATGGAACTAGAGTGTATTATGCTAAGCGAAATTAAGAGAAAGATGAGTATTATATGACTTGTGGAATTTAAGATACAAAACAAATGAACAGAAGGGAAGAAAAATCATATAAAAACAGGGAGGGGGACAAAACATAAGAGATTCAAATATAGAGAACAAACAGAGGGTTGCTGGAGGGGTTGTGGGTGGAGGAATGGACTAAATGGGCAAGGGGCATTGTGGAAGACACTTGTTGGGATGAGCACTTGATGTTGTATGTGGGGGAAGAATCAATGATTGGATTCTACTCCTAAAATCATAATTGTACTATATGCTAATTAACTTGGATATAAATTAAAAAAAATATAAATCATTTGGATGTTGTAAATGAAAAAAAAATTTTTAATGTAAAAACAAAATAAAATGAAATGAAAAAAAAAAGATCATTCTGGAGGCACCTGGGTGGCTCAGTCGGTTAAGTGTCCAACTCTTGATTTCGGCTCAGGTCATGATGTCGTGGTTTGTGAGTTCTAGCTCCACATCAGACTCCACTCTGACAGTGTGAAGCCTGCTTCAGATGCTCTCTCTCTGCCCCCCCCCCATACCCCCTTACCCTTTCCCTCCCTCTCTCTCTCTCTCAAAATAAATAAATGAACTTAAAAAAAAAAAGATTCTGGCAATGATGTTGAGAATTGTTTAGAACCTACAAAAAGCAACACATTTTCAGTTGTGATGGAGCATGCACATGTGTATGCATATGGCTACCTGAAACGAAGGTTTCAGGAAACAATTCTGTATTAGTTATCTTTTGTTGTGTTAAAAGTTAAAATTTACTAGATTAAAAAACCAAACATCTCACAATTGTTATGTAGAGCATAGCTGGCTCAGGGTTCCAGCTCAAGGTATTTCACAAGGTTGCAGTCATCTGAAGGCTTGATTGGGGTTAGAAGATCTTTTTCAAAGCTATCTCACATGACTGTTGGCAGGGGGCTTCAGTTTCTTACTATGTGGCTCTCTGTGTAGGGTAGCTTGCATATCCTTACAACATGACAGCTAGCTCCTCACAAAGTGAGTGATCCAAGAGAGTTACCCAAGACAGAAGCACCATTATCCTTTATGAGTTAGCCTTGAAAGTGATAACATCATCAGAAGCAAATTATTAAGTCTACTTCATATTCAGAGAGAGAGCAATTTTGCTTTCCCCCTTGAAGGGAGTAGTATCAAAGAATTTATGGAGATACCTTAAAACTATCACAGTACTTGTCAGGAGAGTGAGTCATTCATGAGTCTTTTCTTTCCTGCATGCCTTGCTGGGTATGCTAAGTATACAAGGCCCTGAGTGCTCTTAACCTGGGCCATTTCTCAGGATTGTGTTTGTAGCAAGCCAAATTGAGGAATGAGGTAATGTTTTCCACTAGGACAGAGAAGGTTTACTGCTTGTTATGAGTGGTGGACTCCCTAAACTCAGTGTCTTCAGCTGCAACGCAAAGCCATTGCATGTGTAGCATCTCTTTGAGTTCCTCTTGCTACCTGTGGGACTTCGGGGTAACAGTGAGCCAATGTAGACATGATGCTTATACTGTTTGCTGAGCTGTGAGTAATAAATTGTTTTTGTCTCTGAACCAGGAGACTCATGTGTTCTGTCTGATAAGCAGAGGGAGATTTGAAACAACCACAACAGATACTAGATAGGGAACTAAGAAAATATGGATAGGAAGCTAACTAAAGGACCCTGGGGACAACATTATGGACTCAAACTGTACAGCTGCATGATTTTCTCCAGTAGCAATCAGGATTCCAGTTGTATAATCAATGAAGGTATTTCTTTTGGATTAATCAAGGACAGGGGAGTTTGGAGCGTGAAATTTTTTTCTTCAGACTTTCATGGTATAATTAATGTACGCTAAACTGAATGTATTTAGGTATATAGTTTAATGATGGGTACCTGGCTGGCTCAGTCAGTAAAGCATGTGACTAGATCTTGGGGTTGTAAGTTTGAGCCCCATGGTGGGTGTAGATTATTTAAAGAAATAAAATCTTAAAAAAATATATAATTTGATGAGTTTTGACATGTATACACCTGTGAGACCATTACCCCAGTCAAGATAATGAACATTTGCATCACCCCAAAAGTTTCCTCCTACTCCTTTTTGATCCATGCCTCCCCCAACCCCATCCCCAGGCACACACTGATTTGCTTTCTGTCATAATACATTAGTCCTAGAATTTTACATACATGGAATCATACTGTATAACTTTTTTTGGGTCAGAATTCTTGTCAGTTATTTAAAGTGCAAGAATTATTATTTTATGGTTGTATGCCTGGCATATTAAAAAAGAATTTTTTTTGAACACTATCTTCTCTGAAACTTATGAGATTAAAAAGCCAGTATGAAGAATTCAGAACTAGTAAATTTCTTTCTTTTGTTGTGTATATGAATATAGTTCTGATAATAACAAAGACTCCACATGCACATACCGTTTTGGATCTGAAAGTGACTTGGACATTAGAGTGCACCTTCTAATATTGAAAACTGGATGGGAATTTTTGTTATTGGATCTTAGCCTATTCAGTATGATTTAGTTATATGATTACATGAAAACAGAATTCTGAACAAAAGCACAGTTGGGAATTTTTTTCTTGAATGTGGCATTTTAATGTTCTGATGGCATGATTCCTGAGACTGAATTATTCCTCCTTATTTTGTTAGTTTTACTTTGTTCTTTTGCCCAACATCTTTTAAAAAAGACTTTTTCCTTAATAGAAAGGTAAATGTGATTATTTAAGCTTTATACCTGGAAAACCTAAAATTGCCCCAAAGAGTACTAGATTAGCAGGACACACTGCTATAAAACTGTGGAAGCCTTTAATATTCTATGGACAGTTGAGATGTTCTCATCAGCAGATGATTGTGGTTAAGTACAGTAGGTAAGAGCTTCCAGGGCTCTGGAATTAGGTGCCCTAATTCAAATCTTCACCCTACCACTTTAGATGTCACTTAACAGCTAAAAAAACTCACTTTCTTCATCTCTAAAATGGAGATAATGACAGTACCTGTGTTATGGGAGTCTTTTATAAATTTTTTTTAAGTGTTTATTTTTTGAGAGAGAGACACAGAGTGCAAGTGGGGGAGGGGCAGAGAGAGAGAGGGAGACACAAATCCAAAGCAGGCTTCAGGCTCTGAGGTGTCAGCATGGAGCCTGACTTGGGGCTTGAACCCATGAACTGTGAGGTTGTGATCTGAGCCGAAGTTGGAAGTTGGACACTTAACTGACTGAGCCACCCAGGTGCCCCAAGGGAGGCTTTTAAATATTAAATTAGATCTTAATGTTAAATATTAAATTAAGCTAAATATAAGTTTTTAGCATAATGCCTGACATGCAGTAAATACTGAATGTTAGCTTTTGTTATTATTGAAGGGATTGTGGGTAATAAATGTCTCTTATTTTAAGCAATATTCAGATTACTTAAAAAAAGAAAAAGATTTGCATCCCTCTTTGATCTTGAAATAGAATTCATTCAAACAGTAATATATAGGTAATTACTTGTCACCTACCTCACAGTCCAGATAAATTCTGAGAAAGGAGGGGTGCCTAGCTGGCTCAGCTGGTAGAGCATGTGACTCTTGATCTTCGGGTTGTGAGTTCCATCCCCATGTTGGGCATAGAGCTTACTTTAAAAAAAAAAACATCATGAAAAGAAATTTTTACTTTTTGAGCTAAGGTTAGTCCTGGAGAGAATTTCCTAACATTACTAGTAAAATGTTGCAATTTCTGAACTTGATGTACTATTGCTATTTCTGAGATGGAACCGTAAAGATTTGGGCTCTGTGTATTTTCTCTTCTGCTTGTTGTTACCCTAGGGCTATCTTTATTAAGATGAGACTGCCAGTGTATTCGTATTTCTAAAGAATAACCTGTTGGAGTTTGACTGAAGTATATGGATTCTTTAAAATCATATTTTTGACTGTGAGTTTCTTGGGTAGTGTTTTCAGTGAAGAATACTTCTTATTTGAGAGAGAGTTAGAGTGTGAGTCAGGGAGAGGGGCAAAGGGTGAGGGTGAGGGTGAGGGTGAGGGTGAGGGAGGGAGAGAGAGAGAGAGAGAGAGAGAGAGAGAGAGAGAGAGAGAGAATGAATCCCAGGCAAGCTCCATGCTGAGCACAGAGTCCGATATGGAGCTTGATCTCATGAGATTATGACTTGAACCGAAATCAAGTCTGATGGCTCAACCAACTGAGCCTCTCAGGTGCCCCTGATTTATTATTATTAAAAAAAAATTTAATTTTAATTTATTTTTTGAGAGAGAGTGTGAGTGGGGATGGGGCAGACAGGGAGACACAGAATCCAAAGCAGGCTCCAGGCTCTGTGCTGTTAGCACAGAGCCTGATGCCAGGCTGCAACCCACGAACCGTGAGATCAAGACCTGAGCTGAAGTCAGACCCTTAACCGACTGAGCCACCCAGGCACCCCAACCCCTGATTTATTTTTGAGAGAAGTGTAGAAAGTAGATATCTGTGATACGTGTTTTAATTATACTTGTAGAATATGAACATATTTTCCTTTTAAATAATTCAGGTTTTATTGTAATATGAATATAAAGTGAACCTAAAGTCTCCACCAACATTTTGTCCCTAACCTCCCCTTACAATACAAGTTACTTTCCGCTAGTCCCATTTGGCATTGGCACGTTTTCAAATTTGGCATTTCCCTTGTAAGAATTTTTTTATATATTTTGTATAGATATTTATACATATGATAGGTGTGTGTGTATATATAATGTTTTTAAAACCTTTTTTAATGTTTATTTTTGAGAAAGAGCATGAGCAGGGGGAGGGGCAGAGAGAGACAGACAGACAGACAGACAGACACAGAATCTGAAGCAGGCTCCAGGCTCCGAGCTGCCAGCACAGAGCCCAACATGGGGCTCGAACTCATGAACTACGAGATCATGACCTGAGCCAAAGTCGGCCACTTAACCAACTGAACCACCCAGGTGCCCCATGTTAGATACATTTTTCACCTAGTTTTTGGTTTTTCTTTTAATTTTGCTTATAGTATTTTTTGTATAATACTTTGTCATTTTGACATTATCAAATCTATTATTTGTTTTTCTTTATGGTTTTTGCTTTTTGTTTCTTACTTAAGAAGCCCTACCTTAACTCAAGTTCACAAGGATCTTCTAGTACTTTTGATAGTTTTAAAATTTTACACCTTTAATGTACATAGAATTTATTTCTGTGCATTATGTGAAGTAGGGATATAATTTATTTTTCCAAGAACACCAGTTGTTCAAACCCCATTTATTGAATGATTTGTCTTTTCCTCACTCTTTTGAAATGTTACTTTTAGGATATACTAAACTTACATATATAATTTAGACGTATTCCTGGACTAGTACTGTACAATTTTAAATACTATGGCTTTAAAAGGCTGTAAGTCCTGAGGTGCCTGCGTGGCTCAGATTGTTGAGCATCTAACTCTTGATTTCGGCTTGGGTCGTGATCCCAGGGTTGTGGGATTGAGCCCCGTGTTGAGCTCTGTGCTGAGCATGGAGCCTGTTTGAGATTCTCCCTCTCTGTCCCCGGCTCCCTTCCCCTCTCCCCGCTCCCACTTTGCCCCCTTGCATTCTCGCTCGCTCTCTAAAAACAAAAACAAAAACGGAGGGGGGCTGTAAGTCTTTATGAGAAATCCTGGGGGTCAGTCAGATGTGGTTTGGAGTCCAGATTCCCCCCTACCCCCAGTACCCAGTGGGCATTATGCAGTATCCTGTAATCATATACATTGTTTTCTCAATGAGTGTATGAATAATCACACTAAATGAGATAACGTATAAACAGTAGCGACTTCATACCAGATCAGGTTAGGTTTTACTGCTAAGTGAGTTAAGAAGAAACAAAACTTACTTTTAGAGCTTTTTTGATTTTTGCATAACAGGTAAAGGATCATGGACCTGTAATTTATCTTGTTATTTAGGGAACATCTTCCTTCTTTGTTTTTCTGTTGCAAATTGTTTATGTTATTCTTACACCTTTACTTTTCTATTTGAATTTTAGAGTCAGCTTGTTGAGATATATGGAGAATTCTGGGAGATTTTCATTGGGATTTGCAGTATTTGGGAAAGAACTGACAACTTGTACATTATTTTCTTGTCCATGAATATGGATAACTTTCCTTTTGTTCAGGTGTTCTTTCAGTAGAGTTTTACAGTTTTTTCCAAAAATGCTTGCATATTTTTATTAGATTTATACCAGTTTTTATGGTTTTCTTGCTACTGTTGGTGGGTTTAAAAAATTGCATTTTTCTAATTGTTATGATTAATGTACAGGAAAGTACTGATACTTATATATTGATCTTGTGTCTGACTGATTTGTAGAGTTCTATTATTTTAATAACTTGTCAGTTGATGACTTGGGTTTTCCAGTTAGAAAATCATATATTCATACATTGAGTTTTATCTTTCCATTGCTAGTCTTTATACCTCTTATTTCTTTTTCTTTTCCATTTGCATGGTATGGTTTCAGTATTCAGTTTTGAGACATGCAAAATACTGTTAAAATGTTTACAGTGAAATGCGCTATAAACAAATTTTGAATGAATGAATAAATAGATGATAGGGAAATCTCAAGAAAAGTTTCTGAGAGGGAAATGTTTACTATTGGAGGATTTAATGTGTGATCTTTTCATTGCAGATATGGTGTAAGGTATTTCTTCAAGACTGGACAGCTGAAGACCTGTTATTTCTGATTAGCCTTAAGCAGACTTATAGCCACTGAGAAACCTCACAGAATTTCATATTTTGCTTTCTGCTGTATATCTTTCTTGGCACCTACGTTCAACCTGCAACCATGTATGGAAGTGCTCGCTCAGTTGGGAAGGTGGAACCAAGCAACCAGAGCCCTGGGCGTTCACCTAGGCTTCCACGTTCCCCTCGCTTGGGTCATCGTCGAACCAATAGTACAGGAGGGAGTTCTGGAAGCAGTGTTGGTGGTGGCAGTGGGAAAACCCTTTCAATGGAGAATATTCAATCCTTAAATGCTGCCTATGCCACATCTGGCCCTATGTACCTAAGTGACCATGAAAATGTGGGTTCAGAAACACCTAAAAGCACCATGACGCTTGGCCGTTCTGGGGGACGTCTGCCGTATGGTGTCAGGATGACTGCTATGGGCAGTAGCCCCAATATAGCTAGCAGTGGGGTTGCTAGTGACACCATAGCATTTGGAGAACATCACCTCCCTCCTGTGAGTATGGCATCTACTGTTCCTCACTCTCTTCGTCAGGCAAGAGATAATACAATCATGGATCTGCAGACACAGCTGAAGGAAGTACTGAGAGAAAATGATCTCTTGCGGAAGGATGTAGAAGTAAAGGAGAGCAAATTAAGTTCTTCAATGAATAGCATCAAGACTTTCTGGAGCCCAGAGCTGAAGAAAGAACGAGCCCTGAGAAAAGATGAAGCTTCCAAAATCACTATTTGGAAGGAACAGTATAGAGTTGTGCAGGAGGAAAACCAGGTTAGTTTTATATATATATGTTTACCTTTATTGATCAGATTCATGTATATAAATGAAATAAGCTATTCTCTTTTTTTTTTTAAGTTTATTTTAAGAAAGATGCACATGTGTATGGGGGAGGGGCAGAGAGAGAGGGGGGGAGAGAGAGAATCCCAATCAGGTTCTGTGCTATCAATGCAGATACCAGCGCAGAGCTCCACACAGGTCTCAGACCGTGAACTGTGAGATCGTGACCTGAGCCAAAATTAATAGTCAGATGCTCAACCAACTGATCCATCCAGGTGCCCCTTAAAGGAGAGTTTTACAGTAGCCACCTCATTGTTGATTTTATACTTTATTTTGGGGTTAGTTAAAAATTATGAAGTGATAAACTTACTTGGATTTCTTTAGTGTTCCTGAATGATACTAAGAATTAAAGAAGGAATTAGAAATGATCTGTCTTTGATGATGTAAATCTGATTTAAGATTTCTGTTGATTATTTTACCATTCTATTACTAATACTCAGTTCAGGCATTTATATCTGCTGTGTTGGTCATTATTATTATTTTTAATGTTTACTTATTTATTTATGAGAGAGAGACAGAGCGTGAGCAGAGAGAGGGAGACACAGAATCCGAAGCAGGCACCAGGCTCTGAGCTGTCAGCACAGGGTCCTATGCGGGGCTCGAACTTACGAACCATGAGATCATGACCTGAGCTGAAGTTGTATGCTTAACTGACTGAGCCACCCAGGTGCCCCAAATCTTGGTTTTTGAAGAAGGTTGCTAGTTGTATTGTTTTGTATTTTAAAGCCCCAAACTTACTTTCTCAGTAATAAAAATCGCTTTTCTCTGATCATAAAAATAGTACTGGAAAACACAGGTATGAAATCAAAATTTATCTCAAATCCTCTTATAACTTTGTTTTTCCATCATTAACATTTTGTTGTTTCTCCCTAATGAACTATTTCTGTGCATATACACATATAAAATTTATACAAGTAGAATATTATAGGTGTTAACATTTTGACCTTTTTTAGCCAACATTTCTGCTGTATATTAAAGCCCTATGATGTATATTGGAATCATTATTTTAATGCCTATATATTGTGCGTGTACTAGTTAAGCTAACATCACAGTTAAAATGTTTCAAATTTATTTGATAGTACAATATGAATTAAAAACTAAACCTTTAATTCATTTGAATGAGCTTTCAAAATAATTAGAAAGTATGAGAATTTTCTTCTTTGTGAGATATATTATAATTTCAACTACTTTGCTTTTACTTTTTAACCAGTGATTAAATGTAATTTGTCATCACACACAATCTGAATGTTTTATTATTATACTTAAATCTCTTAGCAACCCAACCTTTTTAAAAAAGAGGAAATGTCCTTTAAAAAGTATTTCCTAGGAATTTTCTTGAGTTTGAGTCTTCAAGACTTTAACAACGTGAAAAGAAAGAAAAGAACTAAAAGAGACCCCTGTGTTAGATCTTAAAAGTAAGGACAGGGTTCCTAATGTTGGTTCTGATATATTAATTTATTTAAAATATAGATATCCTGGGGGCGCCTGGGTGGCGCAGTCGGTTAAGCGTCCGACTTCAGCCAGGTCACGATCTCGCGGTCTGGGAGTTCGAGCCCCGCGTCAGGCTCTGGGCTGATGGCTCAGAGCCTGGAGCCTGTTTCCGATTCTGTGTCTCCCTCTCTCTCTGCCCCTCCCCCGTTCATGCTCTGTCTCTCTCTGTCAAAAATAAATAAACATTGAAAAAAAAAAATTTAAAAAAAAAATATAGATATCCTGGTCTTGCTTCATAAATAGCTTTGGAGATAGAATCCAGCAACCTATATTTTATTTTTTATTTCTTTTAAATGTGTATTTATTTTAGAGAGAGGGCATGCGAGCAGAGGAGGAGCAGAGAGAGAGAGGGGGACAGAGAATCTGAAGCAGGTTCTGTGCTGTTAGCAGCAAGCCTGACCTGGGGCTCAGCCACCCAGGTGCCCCAAGTTTGGGATCTTTAGAATGGAGTACTTCTAATTCTTTAACTAGTCTAGCCATAGGGAATTTATGATGATTCTCCTGTCATCTTTGAGCTCAATTGTGACAGAAGGGAAAAGAAACAAGGGACCGTTGGCCTGATGCTTTTCAACCTTTTTTTCTGCCTACTCCACTTCAGGGTAGTGACAGACTCCTATACATAATGATTATTAACTGTGACAGTGACCCTTAGTAGAAGGAATGTGTGTACAAAAAAAAATATTTAAAATCTTAGGTATTAGATATGTTTATTTAAAAAAAAAAAGCCATCCAGGTGATTGAGAATCTCCTCACCTTGAGAATCATTAATGTATAAGATAAAATATTTAGGTGATATATGACAATAGAATGGGGAAACACATTTTCTTCAGTTCACATTTATGTTCTCAGAAAGTGAAGTACAACACCAAAAGTTTATCATTCCTAAATAAGAAATAATAGATAACATTCTGAAAGTTTTTACAGTTTGGTGTTGAATTATAAATATCAAGAGAGAAAAAATAAGTTTGCTTTATTTGGTCTTGTGGTAAGGTATCAATATAGCACAGGTCTTAAAAACTGGGTCTGTATTTTGAGGGTAGGTACTAGGTTTTTTTAATTTGTAAAAATCAGATTGATAAATTGGAGTACGTACTAATAGTATATCAATGCTCAAATATGAGGTACTTTGTATTTAGACAGGAGTCATAGTGCATGATACTTGAGTATTATTTAATCTCAAATGTTAATAAAAATCAGTTTACTTACATTTACCTGAAAAGTGGCTGAGCTATAACTTATTGTTATAAATAGTGAATGAATGAACAGTTCCCTTTATAGTTTCTACCTTTCAAGAATATATTGATAGTGTGTTTGTGTGAATAAATGTAATGTGTATAAATGGAAGTGTATATATAATTTAAAGTAGATTTTGATAGAAGTTGAATGGAGATTACTGGATTTATTGTTGAATTAGCTAGCTTCCGTGTACCTTTCTTGATGATGCTGAAAATATGCCTTTCACCAAGATGGTTTTTATTAAACAATTTGGAAATGTCCATTTTAACAGGAAAAAAAATTAATGGTATATGTCTTTATTTTCAAATAATTGAGGCAGCTAATTATGCCTATCCTTTGAAAGCTGTGTGGGTAAAAAGCAATATCCTTTCTAATTACCAAGCTACATTGAAAGGCAGAGTATTTGAGTCTTCTGCAAAGAGTGTAGTGGGGACTCAGCACTTCAGTCCCGTGGAAGTGAAACAGTCCACAGGCTATGATGCCAAAAAAACCATATGCACTGAAGGAGGGTGAACACAGCCTTATCTAGATTCCGCCCCTTGCCCTAATTAAGCACCAGTGCTGGCAGGAATATATTCTTCCTGTACCCTCTGTAATTACCACACAATCCTAAAATTGTATAACTTTGGTCCAAAAAGCAAAGGGTGCAATTTTAAAGTAAAGTGAGACATTGCAGTGAGATACAGAGAACTGGGAATGCTAATTAATAGATTATAGTGAGCCAACAGTGGGCCCTAATTAAACTCTGCATTCATTATACCCTCCAGAGCCCTGAGAGGTCGGACATTTTCCACTTTACAAAGAAGATTGGTTTAATAGGATTTACAGTAATTAAACAAATTTCCTCATTCCAGTTTGAGAGTGGGGATTTAGATGCATTCTAAATGTTTGATCTGATTGGGCCACAGAAGTTTGTTCTAGAATCCTGTCAAATGTAAAAACACATTTGCTAAAAACTGCTTAATGTGTATGGTTCATTATTATGGAGTCCTTTTAGAAAATTGTTTCTAAAATAAATACCCAGGTGTTTTTATATCTCATACTCCTTTTGTTACTGAACTTTCAAATGTTGGTGGCTAGAGATACGAAACAATGCATGGTTTTTAATTTTTTTATTTAAAAACATTTTTTTAAGTTTATTTTGAGAGAGCAAGCCAGCGTACAAGTGGGGAAAGGGCAGAGAGAGACAGAGAGAGAGAGAGAGAGAGAGAGAAAGAGAATCTCTAGCAGGCTCCATGCTGTCAGTGCAGAGCCCGACTTGGGGCTCGAATCCACAAACCGTGAGGTCATGACCTGAGCTGAAATCAAGAGTTGGTCGTTTAACCTCCTGAGCCACCCAGGTGCCCTGGGACAATACATATTTTAATAGGAAAGACCTTTCTTTTCTTTCCTTAAATTGAGAATGAGAAAGTTTCTTAGTGTATGTTTGGTGAAGAATAAAAGTCCAGCTATGAGCTTGGTTGAATTGCAGAGCTAAGGCTTTGGATGATTTATGTTTTATTTTATCTAACCAACATTTAACAAGATATTGTCATACTTCTTTTTTTGATATTATGCCTTGTAATATTTCTCTTATGTTGATTTCCCTTGGAAGCTTAGTTTTGAAAATAATTATTTTAAAGCACTTTCATTGGGATTTTGTGTGGTGAGAGTAAATTCTAATACTCTAGTGTGGCAAGTGAATTTAATGTTTTTGTGTATTTTTTTTGTTTTTGGACTCTGATTTTATTCAGGACTTTGATTTTTGAATTTTGATTTTATTTATTTAAGGATCAAGAAAACTTTCAAGTTCAGAAATACAAAAAGATAAACTAACCCTATATAAATCTTTGGTCATTTGTTCTCATTGTTAGGCTGCTGGTGGCTATTAACATTTTTAGTTTTAGGTTGTACCTTGATTTGTCACATGGTGAAAGCTATTTGAATTTAATGTTTTTTTTTTTTTTTTTTTTTTAATTTATTTTTGAGAGACAGAGTGTGAGCAGGGGAGGGGCAGAGAGAGAGAGGGAGACGCAGAATCTGAAGCAGGCTCCAGCTCTGAGCTGTCAGCACAGAGCACGACGCAGGGCTCGAACCCACGAACTGTGAGATCATGACCTGAGCTGAAGTAGGATGCTTAACCAACTGAGGCACCCAGGCTCTCTGAAAGCTATTTGAATTTAAATAAGCTTTTTCATGAGGTTCCTAATTATTTCACTGTCACTTATTAATTTATTTTTTAAGTAGGCGCCATGCCCAGTGTGGGGCTTGGACTCATGACCCTGAGATTAAGAGTCCCCCACTTTACTGACTGAGCCAGCCAGACGCCCCTGTTTTACTCTCATTTAAAGTCTGATCTTAAAATCTGGAATCTGTGTCTTGGACTATTTATTTAACTTTTCTTTTTGATAATTCTGTTTTAACATAGAGATGAATTATGAATGATAAAGCAGAATTATGAGAGATAAACTGTTTAACTTTTCTTTTGATAATTCTGTTTTAACATAGAGATGAATTATGAATGATAAAGCAAAATTATTTATTGTGGATAAATTGGTATATCCGAATCTATTTTCTGGATGTAATCTTTTTTGGTGTTTCAAAAGTGAGATGTGTTAAAGGAACTATGTAGTATGCCCTGAGAAAATTAAGTCAGATGTAAAATAGATACGTTCCTTTGGGGGAGTTAATTATTTTGAGAAGGAAAATTTGTTCATGTTTGGCTTCTACAAGTTTAAGCTACCTTTCCATTGGATTTTGTCATATCCGAAGTATGAGGTGGGGATAAGAAATTGGCTTGTTGCAGAATTGGTAAATTTGCTCTACTTGGAATGTAGTGAAATGTTATGAAAAATGATTCAGTGAATCTAATAAAAAATGTTGTGCAAATATCTGATAAGGCTTATTTGTGAGGAGGAATTTGCCAGAGGATCTCAGCTGCTTCTTCCCTCCACATTCTCTTCTTGCATTTCACAGTGCAGTCTAGTGATTTCATCTCAGTGACAGAATAGTTTTTAGGGATTTGTTAATTTATAGTAACTTTGCAGATAGTAGCTTAAATATGAGTTGGGAAATCCACTTTTGATTTTCTTGTCAAAGAAACCAGAAAATGAACTTGGTTTTTTTAGTTATGTTGAATAAGGGAGGACAGAGTTTTACTTTTTATTTTATTTTTTTAAAGTTTGTTTATTTTGAGAGAGAGAGTGTGCATGAGTGGGGAAGGGGAAGAGAGAGAGAGGGAGAGAATCTCAAACAGGCTATGGGCTGTTAGCGCAGAGTCTGACATGGGGCTCAGTCTCACAAACCTGAGATCATGATCTGAGCCGAGATCATGACCTGAGCCGAAATCAAGAGTCAGATGCTTAACTGACTGAGCCACCCAGGCTGCGCACCCCCCTCCCCTTTTACTTTTTAAAATCATACCGCTCCTAGAACTTGACATCATGTTATGGGTGCCCTGTTTGCCCAGAAGGGTATTGGAGGGGCCTAGAAACCATGCTTACAAGAGGTGGTTGAGAGAACTAAAGAAGGGAAGACTTACGACATTTTATTTATAAGCTGTGTATTTGATACGCAGCCATGTAGAAGGGAGTGTTTTTTCTTTTTCATTACTTTTTTGGGGGGGAAGTCAATGCTAGAAAAATGAGTGCAAATAAGAGGGTTATAGATTTCTGACTCCATTGAAGAATATACTGTATTTTCTAACAAAGCTATATCCGTTTGTTGGAAGAGTCAGTTTCAGAAAGTAAGGCTTGACCATCACTAGAATTGGTTACAGGGAAGCCAGAATGTCTCTGGCAACTGTGTGGGTGTGCTTAGTCTATCAACTCTTCAGAATGTCTGAAGTGGTGTAGAGTAAAGTGGTACTTTGTGAAGAACCATTTAGGGAGTTGCACTCCCCATCTTCCCACCCCCTTTAATCCTTCCCTCCCTTACTTTTTCCCTCTCTTCTTTTTGATAGCTTTATTGAGATACAATTCAGTTCATCCTTTAAAGTGTGTAATATTTTTCTTTCTTAATCTGGGATTTATTTGAAGAGGAATTTGAAGAAAGTAATAGGAAGTTGCCCCAGGGATTTCTTGAACAAGGAAATGAATGACATAACAAAAAGTACTATTTAGGTGCAGCTTTTATTGTTGTCAGCAGAATGGATTGAATCAAGAAAGGCAGGGAAAGAAATTGACTTTGTTGCAAAAGGCCTGGATTAATGTGGGTAATAGGAATGGAGAAGAAAGTGCATAATCATGGGGTATTTTCAAATGAATATTCGGGTATAGACTATTATGGCAAGAGAAGACTGATGGACCGTGGTATTGAAATGGGGGAAATGTTTTTGCCACTGATGAAAAGTGGATAGAAATTAGAAAGTGGAACTGGAAAGCGTGTTTGGAAATAAGAGACTAATGACTTTGACCTTAGGTCCATACACATAGATGTTATTATGTGTATGCTTGTTAATGTTGGAAAATTTACTGATCTAGTTAGTTCAGTATCACAAACTCTGCTTGTGGGAGTAAGGAGTGGAGAGGAGGAGAGAAGCTATTAAATGGTTTATGTTTTATATGTATTTTCTCACTGAGCTATTTTTGTGTTTTGATCTTCTTCATTGTGGTATTTTTCTTTGAAGGCAGACAAGTTGAGTGAGTCAATTCCTAAAAATCACTGTTCATTAAAAAACAGTGATAATGGTTGATATTCCTGTCATAAACAAACTTCAGTAATAGATGTCCTTTATCTTATTTTAGTTAACAAGCTCATTGAAGATCATGAGCTTTGCATGATGAATTTAGAGTACATTTGTCAAAAAGGGAAATATTGCAGAAAATGTGCTTTCAGTGAGAAGATGATTAACTTTGTATTGTTATATGTCCTGTTGTTGTCCTTAATCTCGTCTTATGGACAAGATTAAAAATGCTTTTTTTTTTTTTTTAAATTTTTTTTTTCAACGTTTATTTATTTTTTTTGGGACAGAGAGAGACAGAGCACGAACGGGGGAGGGGCAGAGAGAGAGGGAGACACAGAATCGGAAACAGGCTCCAGGCTCTGAGCCATCAGCCCAGAGCCTGACGCGGGGCTCGAACTCACGGACCGCGAGATCGTGACCTGGCTGAAGTCGGATGCTTAACCGACTGCGCCACCCAGGCGCCCCTTAAAAATGCTTTTTTGAACTGTATTGTTCTTTTTCTGTGTTGCCATATGCATCTCTAAAAATACCAATTTTTTTTCTTGGAGTTGGGAAGTTTTTAACAGATCTGTCATAATTTTTTCATATTACTCGCAGTAATGCTAATTGAAACTACTTCTTTCTCTTTGTTCTGGCACTCTTTCCTCCTTACTAGGCTCATGGTAAATTGTTACATTTTGACAATTAATGGAAAATACTGGGTTGAAGTGACACCTGTCTAGCTTTTACAGTCATCTGTGGAGGCCTTGTGAGCTAAGGTGAGAAGTAGTTCAACTTTGATATGCACACTGTACCATCCTTTAACAGCAGCTGGTGGGTTATATACTTCTAGAGTTTATGATATGCAGAGACCTATTTCATTTGAAACCACCCTTTGGGTAACTATTCTGGTCTTGGATGACCCCTAAGACACTTGTATGATCCCTTTTAGCAGCAGTTCTCAAATGTTTTGGCCTTAGGATGTTGTATACTTGTAAAAGTTATTGAGCCCCAATCAACTTTTGTTTCTGTGGGCTTTATCAATATTTGCTACATTAGAGAGTAAAATAGAAATTTAAAACAACTTATTATTAATATATTTAAAAGTAAACCCATTAAATGTTAGCAAAAGTAACATTTTTAATGAAAAATAGTTTTGTGAGTCTGATGTCTGGCTTCATAGAAGATAGCTGATTTTCATAACTGCTGCTGCTTTCAGGGATCTATTGTAGTTTTTGTTTGGTTAAAGTATTTGAAGAAAATCAGGTCTCACATAAATAATGCGGTTGGAAAAAGGAGGATTTTAAAAGCCTTTTTAGATAATTGTGGATATATTTTGAAACCACACCAAAATTCAACGAATAGTAGTAGTTTTTTTTTTTTCTTGATACTTCATTTGAGGTATGTTTTATATGCCATAAAACTCATTTAAGTGTATAGTTCAATGACTTTTTTAAAGTAAATTTACTGAGGTTGCAACCATAACCATAATCCATTTATAGAACATTTTCATCAGCAAGTGGTAGTTGCACTGTGGAATTTGAAATCTTATCAATGAGTTTTCCATATTTTGTTACATTAAAATAAATTGGTCTGTCTTGTACTTTTAGCAGATTTTCATATGTAGAGGATGCACATGAATACATATACTTTCTCCAACACTTGAAACATTATGTATTGGTCATTTGGAAGATACTGGTTCATTGTGTTGTGCAGATCTTCCAAATGTTGCAATATTTCATTAGACAAATTAAAAAAATTTACATTCATTAATATTCTTATCTCATCCAAAAAGATTTGGTAAGCTGTGAAGCTCACCAGACAGGAAATAGAAGCTTTTCAAAATTCTAATTTTTGCTTGAAAATTCAGATTTTATTATTGGCAAGAAAGTTGTCAGTTACTGTTTTTGAAGTGACATGTTTGGTTCATTAATTTTTGAGAAAAATTTAGCCATGGATGAGTTTAAATAATCATAGTTTGTCAGTTCAGTCTTTTACATTAAAATGATGTTCATTGACATAACCATTGTATTTCAATATGCAGCAAAAGTGCTTTATGCCTCTTTGAATATGTTACTTGAGCAAAGAGAGACCTGAGTGATGTGACTGGGGTAAAATATTACAGGCAGAAGGGACAAACACTCCAAAGGCCTTAGGGATCTTCTGACTCTGAGAAGAGGTTGCCGCTCAGGTTCTTTACTTGTTTATTCTTTAGCTTAATGTTCCTGTTCTCTTTTCTGTTCAATGTTGTAATAAGATGTTATAGTCTTTTTTTTTTTTTTTTAAGTTTATTTATTTATTTTGAGAGAGACAGAAAGAGAGAGTGCATGCGCATGTACGCGGGGCAGAGAGCGCATGGGGCAGAGAGCACCCGGGACAGGATCCAAAGTGGGCTCTGCTGACAGCATAGACTTTTGCTGACATCAGCAAGACTTTAACTTCTTTGTCATTGTTTAGGAAATTATACTATTTCTTCAGTCATAGTGAGTAATGGGAAAAGACTGGGTAAAACCTAATAGGTCAAAATTTAGCTCAGACAAATTAAATAGGAGAAGGCTTCACTAGTCTAGAAAGCCAAAAAAGTACTTCAGAGTTTTAGAGTGAGTTTATGTAATTGAATAAAAAGTCCTGCTTTGAGATCTGTTGATAATGTTTTCCTTTTCCTGCCAAGCTATGCAAGTGTTCATCTGTTATTTTTTTTTTTTTGCCTTCTTTTTTTAAATTTTTTTATTTTTTCGTTATGAGAATTTCATTTTATTTTATTTTTTTAAATTTACATCCAAATTAGTTAGCATATAGTGCAACAATGATTTCAGGAGTAGATTCCTTAGTGCCCCTTACCCATTTAGCCCATCCCCCCTCCCATAACACCTCCAGTAACCCTCAGTTTGTTCTCCATATTTATGAGTGTCTTCTGTTTTGTCCCCCTCCCTGTTTTTATATTATTTTTGTTTCCCTTCCCTTATGTTCCTCTGTTTTGTCTCTTAAAGTCCTCATATGAGTGAAGTCATATGATATTTGTCTTTCTCTAATTTCACTTAGCGTAATACCATCTAGTTCCATCCACGTAGTTGCAAATGGCAAGATTTCATTCTTTTTAATTGCCAAATAATACTCCATTGTATATATATATACCACATCTTCTTTATCCATTTATCCATCGATGGACATTTGGGCTCTTTCCATACTTTGGCTGTTGTTGATAGTGCTGCTATAAACATTGGGGTACATGTGTCTCTTTGAAACATCACACCTGTATCCCTTGGATAAATATCTAGTAGAGCAGTTGCTGGGTTGTAGGGTAGTTCTTAGTTTTTTGAGGAACCTCCATACTGCTTTCCAGAGTGGCTGCATCAGCTTGCATTGCCACCAACAGTGCAAAAGAGATCCTCTTTCTCCACATCCTCGCCAACATCTGTTGTTGCCTGAGTTGTTAATGTTAGCCATTCTGACAGGTGTATGGTGGTGTCTCATTGTGGTTTTGATTTGTATTTCCCTGATGATTGGTGAAGTTGAGCATTTTTTCATGTGTCAGTTGGCCATCTGGATGTCTTCTTTGGAGAAGTGTCTATTCATGTCTTTTGCCCATTTCTTCACTGGATTATTTGCTTTTTGGGTGTTGAGTTTAAGTTCTTTCTAGATTTTGGACACTAACTCTTTATCCGATATGTCGTTTGCAAATATCTTCTCCCATTCCATCGGTTGCCTTTTAGTTTTGCTGATTGTTTCCTTCGCTGTGCAGAAGCTTTTTATTTTGTTGAGGTCCCAGTAGTTCATTTTTGCT
The DNA here is from genome assembly GCF_022079265.1 of Lynx rufus. Taxonomy (NCBI): domain Eukaryota; kingdom Metazoa; phylum Chordata; class Mammalia; order Carnivora; family Felidae; genus Lynx; species Lynx rufus. The sequence continues at coordinate 36,673,637 of NW_025814889.1, read as the reverse complement.
TTTAAGTATTCATCTATTATTAAATGCTAGTTAAAACAAATTTTTTAATGTTTATTTTTGTGTGTGTGTGAGAGAGAGAGTGAGAGAGAGCATGAGCAGGGGAGGGGCAGAGAGAGAGAGGGAGACATAGAATCTGGTCAGGCTCTAGGCTCTGAGCTGTTAGGACAGAGCCTGATGTGGTGCTCAAACTCAATGAACTGCGAGATCATGACCTGAGCTGAAGTTGGATGCTTAACCGACTGAGCCAACCAGGTGCCCCATTAAATGCTAGTTTTAATGTTTATTATTTATTATTTATTTTTGATTTAACAAATATTGGGCATCTACTTTATATCATTGTATTTTTCTGGTGAACTACCCTAACTAGAAATAAAACTGAAAGCAGTGTGAAAACTTGGTAAGGTGGTAACTTGTTGCCTTGAGTTTTTAGACTCCTGAATTAACACATTAAAATTAAAGTAATTTTAGTGATTTGGAGGATGTATGCAAAGAATACAAACATTTTTCTTTTGGAGTTTTTTCAAACATTGTCTTATTTTATAGGGTAAAATGGATATGAAGATAATAGATTTCTAGAAATATATAGTAACCCTTAGGAGAAGCATCAGTGAAAGAAAGAGCAACAAGTTGAAAAAGGCCAAAAGAACCAGTGTTTTGTTGTTGTTGTTGTTTGTTGATAGCATATATTTCTTTGTCCTTTGAGATTTCTTGGGTAGGCTTTCTTAATAGCCAGTTAGTTTTACAGGTGGATAATCAGTAACTATTCTCCTTATTGAGTGTTTTGTGGTAAGGATTCCTCTTTGTCTCATCAGTTACCCAATTTTTACTGTAAATAAGTTAAAAAGGGGACAGTATATATTGATATATTTTTGGTTGGAATTGTGTTCACACTAATACTTAATTTAGTTCTTCACTCTCTGACTTTGTTTAATATAACTATATCCATAACCCTGAAAGAAAGAAGACCTAAATTCTTCAAGAATACTGCATACTTTAAAAATTAGCTTTTTTTTTTTTTTTAAACCAGCAAAAGATAGGTTTATTTGGGAATAACAGAGAATTGCAATCTGGGGCTGGCCAAGCTATGGCAAAACCATAGGATGAGTCCACAGAATTATCTCATGAGCAGTGCCTGAGCTCTTTTTTGTTGCCCCAAAAAAGAAGAGAGCAAATCATCGAGAATTTCTTGACATTAGGAATCTGTATTACCATTGCTTAGCTATTGGAATGCATTGTAAAATTTGGAAAGAGAGAGAGCTCAGTTTTAAAGACTAAGAATATTGGCAGGCAATGCATATTAAGCCATACTCATGGAAAATTTTGTATAACTTTCTTTTTAGTTAAAAATACATTTTTTAAGAACTTTAATTCCAGTGTAGTAACATACAGTATTATATTAGTTTCAGGTGTGCAATATAGTGATTCAACAGTTCCATACATTACTTAGTGCTCATCTAGATAAGTATACTCTTAATCCCCTTCACCTAAATCACCTGTCCCTCCACACACCTTCCCTCTGGTAAATCATCAGTTCTGTATAGTTAAAAGTCTGATTTTTGGTTTGTGTCTTTTTTTAGTTTTTTTATATTTTTATTTTGTATTTTATTTTTTAGAGAGAGTGTTTGCATGCTAGTGGGGGAGAGGGGCAGAGAGAGAGAATCCCAAGTAGGTTCTGTGCTCGGTGCAGAGCCTGATGTGTGAGTGAGATTCAATTCCATGACCCTGGGATCATGACCTGAACTGAAATCAAGAGTGGGACGCACAACTGACAGAGCCACCCAGGCGCCCCTTCTCTCTCTTTTTTTTTTAGTGTAACTTTTACTATTTAGTTCGTACTTGAGCAATACAATATCTTTTTCCTCTCACTAAACTTAAAGTAAGGAACTGTTTTTGAACGGTGAGCCCATGATTATGCTGCCTTCTGCTGAAGTTACATTGTATATGTTTAGGCTTGTTAATTCTGTATGTTTCATTTTGATTTGGTTTTTAGATTCTCTGTGTGGTAAAAAAGAGAAATTATGTATTTTTATTTTCTAATACTGCTGGCATAAGATATGAAGAGAAGTTGTCACTGTTTTACTACACAATACCTGTTTTTTGTTTTTTGTTTTTTTTTTTTTGGCCCTGAAATAGAGAATTGGACAGGTTAACATGTAAGTTTTCCTTCATGCTGTAAAATTCTGTGATGAGGAAACTTTTTCATTTTTTTAAAGCTTATTTTGAGAGAGAGGCAGTGTGAGTGGGGCAGGGGCAGTGAGGGGGGGGGGGGGAGAGAGAAGCTGCCAGTAGCGTCGGATGCGGGGCTTGAACTCATAAAACCACGAGATCATGACCTGAGCTGAAACCAAGAGTTGGATGCTTAACTGACTGAGCCACCCAGGCACCCCTGTTTTTAATTTTCATAGTATTTTAAAAGCACAACTGAAGGAAGTGTTTTTTTCAGGTTTCTTCATTGTTTATATTGAGTTTTTATTACACATTTTATGAAATCTAGGGGAAATATCTGTAACTCAGGTATTTTCATTGTCAAAAAAATATAAATAGTGTTATAGTTTGGAGTAACGAGTTTTGGACAGCCATCTCTCTCTATTTTTCTTTGTATACCAGTATCATTGCTGTTGTTGGTCTGAGATAATGGTATTAAAATGAAAGTAAAACTTTAATTAGCTGTTCACAGATAAATATTTGTTTAAGCATAATATTGAAAATAACTTTACACAGTTGTATTATGTATGTTTACATTATAAACCTATTGGGAGCAAAGTGAAGACTGTTGTATGAGATTTAAAATCTGGGAAGTTGGGGGCCTGCTGGGTGGCTCAGTTGGTTAAGTGTTCGACTCTTGATTTCGGCTCAGGTCATGATCTCATGGTTTGTGGGTTTGTGCCCCGTGTTGGGCTCTGCACTGGCAGTGCGTAGCCTGTTGGGGATCCTCTCCCTTCCTTGCTCTCTGCCCCTCTCCTGCTCACGCTCTCCCCCTCTCTCAAAATAAATAAACTTTAAAAAATTTGAGAAGTTGTAAGAATATATTCAGAAAACATTCTTAACTTTGATTATTTTTCATAGATTGATCACCTGAATAATTAGTAACTTAACTCTTGCCACATGGCTCTTCTTCATGGGCATAGGAACTTAGAATAGGTGCCGGATTCTTAGGAGAGAAGCACACTTTTATGAGTGTTTCCATTCTTTCCTGTAATTTCCTGGGGTATATTTCTTACTTCTCTGTGAAAGTGTGTTATCCACAGTACAGAGCATTTTCAGTAGATGAGGCAGATAAGGAAGGAATCTATTTATTTATTTATTATTTTTTTAAAAAAAAATTTTTTTTTTAACGTTTATTTATTTTTGGGACAGAGAGAGACAGAGCATGAACGGGGGAGGGGCAGAGAGAGAGGGAGACACAGAATCGGAAACAGGCTCCAGGCTCCGAGCCATCAGCCCAGAGCCTGACGCGGGGCTCGAACTCACGCACCGCAAGATCGTGACCTGGCTGAAGTCGGACGCTTAACCGACTGCGCCACCCAGGCGCCCCAGGAAGGAATCTATTTAAATGATAGCAGATAAATTCCTGATTTTCTCTTAGTATTCTGACAATAGGTACTTATTTTCAAGATGAGGTGTATTGGTTCTCAGTTGTTGGAAAATTATGCTAACATTGGCTGCTCAAATAAGTTGGAGGCAGGAGATATTTTTTGGATTTAGGGTAGAGAGGGCCTGTGACGTTTAGGATAGCCCTTCGTATTAAAAAATTCCCCCACATTCCATGATTTTCAAATGTCTTGCCAGAAATTTATGTAGGTGAAATATCTGTTTTTAAGATCCTAACTACATAAATATGTACATAATTATATTAACGTTTTTTGAATGGCTTCAACATATGCTGAATTTTCTATCAGTGGGACTACTGTGTAAGTTGATGGAAGATTGTATTTTGTTTGGAACATTACCTAGAGTTTTTCTTATTGGAAAATCACTTTAGCAGCAGCGTTGCCTTGTTGGAAGCAACCACTTGTTCAGCCCCTGTTTGGGAGTACATGTGTCTCTGGGTGTAGCTGTGCCACAGCATTTACACACACACACACTTAGCATTGACATATTAACACACATTTTATTATAAAATCCTTTTTTTTCATAGAGCATTATATTTTTTGATTTCTGTGAGGATGGGCTTATTATCCTATGGATTTTCATTTTGGAATAGTAAAGGGCACATCACAAAATATTTGTTATTAAAAGGGAAGGGGTGGCTTTGGGTCTGATGAGCTTGAGAATCACTGGTGTAGTGGACAATGAATTTTAAAGGGGGAGACTTGCATTCTTCTTTTGGTCCTGTCCTTGCTATTCAGTAACTAGGTGTGTTGTTTAATCTTTTTGGACCCAGTTTTTTCATCTGTAAAACCCAGAGAGCTGGACAGGTGGTCTCTAGAGAGTCTTTCTTGTAAAATGATCTGTTTTTATTTTTGTCAGTCATTTGAATGGAGTTCTCTAGTAGTCTCTTCACCTTGATTATAATGCCCTAATTTAAGACCGATTCATATAACCAAGTTAGCACTTCTGGGAATGAGAAGTACTTGACTATTATTGATGTTCTTTCCAAGGTAGGCAGCATAAAACTAATGCTTGTATATAAAGAACAGAGAACCTTCATGGAGCTTTATCAGTTGTCAAATGGAAAAAATGCTGTTATGGTTGTGATAGTAAATGAAATTAAAGGAGATAATACGTGTAAAATTATGGACAGGGTTACCTGACGTAATAGGTATGCAATGCAATAGATGTTGAATGAGTCAAATATTTCATCAATACAAGTAATAATTGTATAACACTTTTTGAAGTGTACAATGTACCTTATAGTCTGCTTTGAGAAGGGAAACTGTAGCATGGGATCTGTTCGTTTTTTCTGGAAAGTGGGTCACAATAGATAATAAGTTTCATTTGGATAACTAATCACTAGCAGTATAGCCTTAATATTCCTGAAGGAGTTACCAGGAACTTTGAGTAGGGTAATTAGTGCTCAGAATTTTCAGTTACAATCATATCCATTATTTAACATTTTTATTTCCATAATGACTCATCCATGAATTATAGAGTGCTTTCCCAAAAGGAATGTAATACTGCTGGAAATAATTTTTTTACTGCTCTGTTTTCTTTTTGTGGTGGAGTTCCTGGCTGGTTAGTTAGACCCAAAACTGTCCATAAATAATTTAAACTATGTGCCTTTGTATGAAGAAGACTTAACCTTCAACAAGGCGGTGGAGATTTTTTGAGAATGGGTAACACAATGCTTATATTTACCCATCAGGTTTATTTTAAACAATTTGTGTGCTGTCCTTTTTTTCTTTTTCTTTTTTTTTTGCTGAATTTTGCATAAGTATATGTCACTAAAAAGGATGCTTTGCTCACATTGATCTTAAAAATGTTGCATTACAGTGTTTGCAGGGATTGAGAGGGATTAGGGTGGTTGGAGGGGTGTTGTTAGGTGAAGGGTGGGGCAGTGGTAAAGGTTGAATTTTGCCTTGTGGTTCACTTTACCTCCGTATTTGGGAAGTTGCTTTCTTTCTTTCTTCTTTTTTTTAAATTTTGGGCAAATGTTCATAGGCTGGAAATGTAATACAGATAAAACTGCCAGTGCTTTCTGTAGAATTTGAATTGAATTTGTTTCTAAATTTTTGCATGTGTATGGTTTATACCTGCTGTGTTGTTACTCTTCGTAGTAGTGAGATAAGAATCACAGTATTGGAAGAATTATACAGTGTTGGTGGCTTTTCTTCCTCTTACCCATTCCATTCATGATTTGACACTAAAAAGTTTGAAAAAATGTTTTTTATTACAAGAGTTAGCTGGAATTAAAATCTAACGCTTGATTATGCCCAGGTTAAGGTGGCATGTTATAGTCCTTGATAGCTATTGCCACCTTTTTCTTGTGACAGATGGCTTCCCCTCCTGGTTGTAATCCACGGCTGATTTTTTTCAAAGAATGAATGCCATGTGTTCTCCATTTTGGCTGTGATTATCTTCTGCCCACTCATTGGCTTCAGAGGAACTTGAAATTGGATGTACTTGCTGCTGGCATTTATGGCAGGAAGTGGATACAACTGTGACTCTCTTTGCCAGGTGTTCATTTATTAGAAGAATTGTAGCTTCCTAAAATTAAACATTATTTCTTTGTCATACCAAGAGTAAAGTGGAAAAAATAAAGTGAATTTTATTACTTTTTTATTATTACTTTTTGGATATACTTTTTACTTCATAATGAATAGTAAATAATATTTGGTGGTATATTTATTACAAAATAGGTTTTTAAACCTGAATTTCACATACTCAAAGATTCATGATATAGAGTGCAGTCTGTTTGTACAAGATATTGAATAGATCTAATTTTACTGAGTATAATAAATATAATCTTGAAAGGGATTTATATCATTGAGACTCCAAAAACAATTGAAATTGTTTGTGATGTATGGTATTGAACTTTGATGGTATTGAACTATATTTGAATATGCTTTGTGGTACATATGGGCAATAGTTTCTGTTCATTTTAACTTTCTTGCTTAGTATCTCTCTAGTTCATTGGTGGATATAAATGATATCGTAGGGGGCCACCTGGGTGGCTCAGTTGGTTGGGCATCTGACTTCGGCTCGGGTCATGATTTCACAGTCCGTGAGTTCAAGCCCCATGTCGGGCTCTGTGCTGATAGCTCAGAATCTGGAGCCTGCATCAGATTCTGTCTCTGTCTCTGTCTGCTTCTCCCCTGCTTGCACTTTGTCTTTCTCTCAAAAAAAAAAAAAAAATAAATAAATAAAAATAAAAGATATTATAGGCACTGAGGAAAATTGTAAGTTTAATCTGAGCCTATTTAAATCTGTAAAAATTCTATTCATATTTGGAGGTATGATGTTTGGCTTAAAAAAACACCTTCTAGCTCAGAGTAAACAAATACAGGGTATTTCTTGATAAAAAAGGAAACTATAAACAAGTACTTGCATATTCCTGTCATTAGTGTTGAAGTTTATAATTTCTGTCCTCAGAAGTTGCTGTTCTCTCAAGAGTCTCCTGTATTTGGCTGAGTAAATTTAGTGTAATAATGGCAAACGTATTGTCCACCCATGGCAGACAGCCTCTAAATCTATCTTGTTAATCTTTCTAGCTGAACCTAGCTAGCTCAGTGGTTCTCAATCTTGGTTGCATATTGGCATTACCTGAGGAATTAAAAAAAAAAAGATGCCTAGTCTCATCCTCACATCCAGAAATTCTGATTTAAATGGGACTGGAGCATGGCCTCCATGTGGAGATTTTTCAAAGCTCCCTAGATGATTCTCATATTTGGTTAAGGTTGAGAACCTCTGGATACTACTAATGTATAAGAGTTGATACTTGAACTGAAACCTGTTTTTCAATCCTCTGTCCAGTGAGTTGGTTTATAAATATACCATAATCTTTGAACATTTAAAAATAACTTACAATTTGGACAGAGTATATTTAACATTGGAAATTGAGAGTATAAATGTAACCTGGAGGTGATTAAGTTGTGCCAGTATTTTGTGAAATTTTATTTTTTTTAAATATTTATTAATTTTGGGGAGAGCACAAGCAGGGGAGGGGAAGAGAGAGGTGAATAGAGGATCTGAAGTAGGCTGTGCGCTGTGACAGGCTGATAGCAGCAAGCCTGATGTGGGGCTCGAACTTGTGAACTGAGAAATCATGACCTGAGCCGAAGTCGGATGTTCAACCGACTGAGCCATCCAAGTGCCCCAAGTATTTTGTGAAATTTTGAAAGAATTAGTTTCACAGGGTAATTAGAAAGGTGAATGAGCATGGAACAAGAGGTGGTCATATTGGAGTGGGAATACCCAAGGCATGGGGCTCTTGTAAAGAAGATGAGACGGGTGAAAGGAACAGAGTAAAATCAGAATGAGCTCTGGTTCTGGGCCACTTGTAATAAGGGGATGGACTGGGAAGTCTAGATGGGATCTAAGTGTTGAAGCAGAAACTGTACTTCTTCCTCACTGGGCAGGTGTAGCCAGGGCTTACCCTTCTAGAGACCAGGAAGTGATGGTAGTGAAATGAATGGAATGAGAGGGTTCCCTTTCACATCCAAACTTGTTCTCTGCCCAGTGGCAAAAGACTGAAATACCTCTTATTATTAGAGCATTTCTCAAGCTTTAGTGAATAAGGATCACCTTTACATTTATGGATCCTGCTTCCAACATTTATGGTTCAGGACTGCTGGGATAGGGCTCTAAGTCTGTATTTTTAATAAGCGCCTTGGTCAAAGTTAACCAGACTTTTTTTGTTTGCTTACCTTCTTCACAATGCTTGCCTTATTTCTTATAACTGTTTTTTATTTAAATTTTTAAAAAAATTGACTCAGTTTAAAAAAAATGGAATCTTATTTGTGAAATCCTTACTGATACATGTGGAAAACATATCACTTGGACTTAACAAAAAGCTGTAAAAGTAAATACATTATTTAATAAAGCTTATTTATTTATAGAGAGAGCACAAACAGGGGAGTGGCTGAGAGAGAGGGAGATAGAGCATTCAAAGCAGACTCCCCGCGGCTAGTAGCAAGGAGGGCTCAAACTCATGTGCCATGAGATCAAGGCCTGAGCTGAAATCAAGAGTCAGTCACTTAACCAGCTGGGCCACCCAGGCGCCCCAATACACAATTATTTAAAAAAGGTTTGTATATGTATGTTATCACTGAAGATTATCTTGAATATGATTTTGAGGAGTGTCTGCCTAGTGATTCTTTTTTTTTTGTTTTTTAATTTTTATTTTTGAGACACACACACACACACACACACAAAGTGTGAGCAGGGTAGCGGCAGAGAGAGAGGGAGACACAGAATCCGAAACAGGCTCCAGCCTCTGCGTTGTTTGCACAGAGCCCAACATGGGACTTGAACCCACGAACTGTGAGATCATAATGTGAGCCGAAGTTGGACACTCAATTGACTGAGCCACCCAGGTGCCCCTCTTTTTTTTTTTTTTCATTTTAGAGAGAGAGTGTTAGCAGGGGAATGGGCGGGGGGTGAAAGAAAGAGAGAGTATCTTAGAGATTGAGAAAGAAAGAAAAGAAAGAAAAGAAAGAAAGAAAGAGTATCTTAAGCAGGCTCCATGCTTAGTGTGGAGCCTGACACAGGGCTCAGTTTCAGGACCTGAGCAGAAATCAAGAGTTGGATGCTTGGGGCACCTGGGTGGCTCAGTCAGTTGAGCGACCGACTTCATCTCAGGTCTGATCTCACGGTTTGTGAGTTCGAGCCCTGCATTGGGCTCTGTGCTGACAGCTCAGACCCTGGAGCCTGCTTCTGATTCTGTGTCTCCCTCTCTCTCTGCCCCTCTCCTGCTCCTGCTCTGTCTCTCTCTGTCTCAGAAATAAATGAACAACAAAAAAAGTTGGATGCTCAACTGACTGAGCCACTCAGGTGCCCCCTGTGTAGTGATTTTGATATAGCAGTTTCTCATTATATTTGGAAATATATCAAATAGAGACAAAAACTTTCATTTGGACTGAGTAGTTCTCAGCTATGGTTGCACACTAGAATTGCCTGTGGTGGTTTTGTTTTTTTCTTTTTAATGTTTATTTTGCAAGAGCCAGAGAACACTGCGTGAGTGGGGGAGGGACAGACAGAAGGAGAGAGAGAATCCCAAGCAAGCTCCACACTGTCAGTGCAGAGCCTTACTTATGTAGGGCTCAGTCCCACAAATTGAGATCATTACCTGAGCCAAAATCAGGAGTTGAATGCTGAAGTGACTGAGCCACACAGGCGCTTTTAAGATACTTTTAGCCAGTCCCCACCTCCAGAAAATCTGATTTAGCTGGTATAGGATAGGAGCTAGGCATCAGTATTTTTAAAGCATTCTCTCAGGTAATCATAAGGTATATTTTAGGCTGAGAATTTAGAGTTTCATTTATGTGTGTGTATGTATATATATATATATATATATATATATATATATATATTTTCAATGTATATTTATATATGTAGTCTGTATATATTTTATTGAAAGAATCTTTTTTTAATGTTTATTTTTGAGAAAGAGAATGCACATGTGCATGAATGGGGGAGGGGTAGAGACAGAGGGAGACACAGAATCTGAAGTCAATTCTAGGCTCTAAGCTGTCAGCACAGAGCCAGATGCAGGGCTCAAACCCATGAACCATGAGATCGTGACCTGAGGTGAAGTTGGAAACTTAACTGAGCCACCCAGGTGCCCCAATTTATTATTATTTTTTAAAAAAGTTTATTTTGGGGGAGGGGAGAGAAAACGAACAAATGGGGGAGGGGCAGAGAGAGGGACAGAGGATCCAAAGTGGGCTCTATGCTGATAGCAGAGAGCCTGATGCAGGGCTTGTACCCATGAACCATGAGATCATGATCTGAGCCAAAACCAAGAGTTGGATACTTAACAAACTGAGCCACCCTGGCACCCCACTTCTCCTCTTTTCTATTCTTGATGAATGGTAAGATTTTTTTTTTTATCTAGTCAGACGGCCCTCAAACTTGAGTGTGTATCAGAATACCTGGGGAGGGGCACCTGGGTGGCTCAGTCAGTTGGGCATTCGACTTCGGCTCAGGTCATGATCTTACGGGTTCGTGAGTTCGAGCCCCGCATCGGGCTCTGTGCTGACAGCTCAGTGCCTGGAGCCTGTTTCAGATTCTGTGCTTCCCTCTCTCTCTGCCCCTCCCCTGCTCACCCTCTGTCTTCCTCTCTCTCTTTCTCAAAAATAAATAAACATTAAAAAAAAAAGAATACATGAGGAGGGTTTGATAAAGCACAAATTGTTGGAGCCTGCCCTAATAATTTCTTTTTTTTAATGTTTGTTTCATTTCATTTCATTTTATTTATTTATTTATTTATTTATTTATTTATTTTTAATTTAATTTTTAATTTTTTTAAATTTACATCCAGATTAGTTACCATATAGTGCAACAATGGTTTCAGGAGTAGATTCCTTAGTGCCCCTTACCCATTTAGCCCATCCCCTCTCCCACAACCCCTCCCGTAACCCTCAGTTTGTTCTCCATATTTATAAGTCTCTTCTGTTTTGTCCCCCTCCCTGTTTTTATATTATTTTTGTTTCCCTTCCCTTATGTTCATCTGTTTTGTCTTTTAAAGTCCTCATATGAGTGAAGTCATATGATATTTGTCTTTCTCTGACTAATTTCACTTAGCATAATACCATCTAGTTCCATCCACGTAGTTGCAAGTGGCAAGATTTCATTCTTTTTGATTGCTGAGTAATATTCCATTGTATATATATATCACATCTTCTCTATTCATCCATTGATGGACATTTGGGCTCTTTCCATACTTTGGCTGTTGTTGATAGTGCTGCTATAATCATGGGGGTGCATGTGTCCCTTCAAAACAGCACCCCCTATATCCCTTGGATAAATGCCTAGTAGTGCAATTGCTGGGTCGTAGGGTAGTTCTATTTTTAGTTTTTTGAGGAACCTCCATACTGTTTTCCAGAGTGGCTGCACCAGCTTGCACTCCCACTGCCCTCATAATTTCTGGAGTGGCCTGGAGGGGGCCTAAGAATTTGTACTGACAGTATCCCAGGTGATGCTTATGCTGCTGGACTGTCTGGGCTAGAAATCTAGAACATTAGACTTGGACTTATTTTTTCTCCATCCAGAAAACTTAAAAAAAATGATAAAACAAATATAAACCCATGTTTCCATTACCTAGAATTAGCAGATGTTAATGGTGTGTTGAGAAGTATTTATTATGAATTAATATTCCCTTTTTGGTCATTACAGGCTATAGGTATCTTCACACTTTTGAGTACAAGGAATAAAATATGGTGATTTTTCTGCGTTTAAGATCAGTGCTCTTTACGTTAAGCTGTATTTTTCTATTTAAATAGTTTATTTATCATTTATTTGAATAGTTTAGAGAATTAATAAGCTGTATTTATAACGTGGGAGAAGGAAGGGTAAGCTGTTATGTATGGTGGTATAAGAAGTTTGACAGTGTTGTGAAAACAGGAACTCAGAACCTAAAGGGATAACTGTATCATTTGTTCAGTTCTAAAATAGCATGTTCTCCCTAAATATAACTGACATTCTGAACAAAGAATGTCAAGAAGAAAGAGTATTGATGGGTGTTATTTATTTAGTAAACACAAATTCATAATCAGTGCCATGCCATCGACTTGATTCTGGAACAGTTATGGTAGTTTTCATTGCCTGGCTTTTTGTCATGCTTTAAATAGATGTTTCATTTTCGTACAGATCTCTCCAGCCAAGTTAGTTTTGTGAGATAGCTATGATGCTGTTTTTATATTTTTCTGAAGGACATTGTTAATCACCTCTGTGTTTTTTTTTTTTTTTTTTTACATCTTGGAGTTAATGTAAGGATTCCCCAAACTTGCTAGCTTCTGTGAATTTCACTCACCACTTTTTGTAGTAAAGATTTGTGCATAGCTTTGTAAAGTATGGACTTACTATCTAATAGCAATCCTCTCTCCCTCCCTTCCTCTTCTTCCCTTCCTTTCTCCCTCCCTTCCTCCCATCCATACATCCATCTGTCCATTCATTCATTCGTCATACCACAGTATGTCTTGTAATTATAATCTCGACACACTTGTTTCTTTCTCCTTTCGTTCCAGACTCTTTTCCTGTTTGCTTTCCTTCTTAGATTACTTGTTCCTTCTTCCTAGAATTCTTTATCTTCAGTCATAGAGTATACCTTAGGAAAATAATGCTTTCCATTTTTCTTTCAATAGGGAGGCTAGCTTATATTTGCAGCTCACATAGTAAGTATGTGCACGTATAGATAGATAAAAGCAGAGACCATACAGATTACTGAGATGTTTGCTTCAGTTTTTCGTACAATCTGAGGATTTACTCTTTTCTGCGGAAACTGCCTCTTCTTTTTTTTTTTTTTTTTTTTGGCAAATGAGAGTGTGGTCTTTAAGCCAGCCTTGATTTCCTGGGTAGTTATTTGATTATTTTTCAAGTGTTTGTAGTAATTGGAACTAATGTGTCAAAGCACACTACTTATTGTATTTCTGGTTTCCTGGTCTTCTGGATTCAGAAAAAAATTAGGGTATTATCATTTTTTCTTAACTGAATTTCCCATATTCATGGATAAGGATCTGAAAATTCACAAAGAAGACATTATTTTACATATTATATGTAGAAATACAGGTATTCAGAAATACAGGTATTCAGAGTTTGAACTATCACAATTTTCAGTTCATGAGAATTAGCCAAACTTTGAAATCTAAGGCTAGTCATTCATTAGCTGACTGCCTTCCTTGTAGAGGGCTGCTCTAAAGCCAGATGATTTTCTAGGACCTGGATATGTTTTATGATGAACATTACAAAACAACTACATTTGGTTAGAAATAGCACTTTTAAGATATTCGTTTTTGCCTGTCATTCATGTGTCACTAGGATTCTTGCCCCAACACCCCTTTTAAAAATAAATCACTTAGTTTGTACCTTGTCTCTTTGTATATTTACCTGACCTTAGATGGTGCAGTCAAAGTTCAGCATTTAGGCAAAGCGGGTGGCAGTGTTAACTGTTTTTCTCTGGTATGTCACTGTGCATTATATGGGATGCAATGCTTTGTGGGTCTTCTGTGGTTTCCTGATGAAAGAAAGCTGGTCCAGCTGCATTCACTGTCACAAGATGACCTTTGTTTCTACTAGTCTCTACTTCAACATACCATTGTCTAACCAGTCTATCAATAAATATTTATTGAGTGCCTACTGTGAATGCCCAGTAGTATGCTGAGTGCCTTGAGTGATTTTTTTTAAGAAAAGGGGAGTGGGGAGAAAGAGAAACAGGCATGCTTGTGAGGAGTTTAAAACCATGTTGTCATGAAATATATATGCTCTGTGGTTTCATAAAGATGAGTTTTAGGAATGGCAGAATTCTAGAGTATTTTGGCTTAGACCAGCTTCAAGATTTGAATTATTCATAAGAATAAGCTGTTTCTTCACTGAGGTGCCACTTGTTTATGTAAGTGGAATATTATTTAATGTTAAGAATTTCCTTAAATTTGGAATTTATAGATCTAAAATAATTATTATATCTTAAAATACATACTGTATTTCCCACAGTTTCAGGATTTATTTATTTATTTATTTATTTATTTATTTATTTCACAATTTCAGGATTTAAAAAAGTTACTGAAATGGAGGGGTACTCATATATGGTATATAAATTTTTGGAAGAAGTGTGGAGTCATAACATAGTGTTAAAGGCACACGAACTATGGAGTAGGGCTGGGGTGGTTCTTCTCAAGGTGATTTAGGGCAGGTTACTTTTTTTAATGTTTATTTATTTATTTTGAGAGAGCCTGTGAGTAGGGGAGGCAGAGAGGGAGAGACAGAATTAGGGCAGGTTACTCTTCTTCTCTGTGTCTTGGTTTCCTTAATTGTTTAAAAACATTTTTTTTTAATGTTTATTTATTTTTGAGAGAGAGACACAGTGTGAGCAGGGGAGGGGCAGAGAGAGAGAGGAAGATACAGACTCTGAAGCAGGTTCCAGGCTCTGAGCTGTGAGCATAGAGCCCGACATGGGGCTCAAACCCACAAAGCACAAAATCATGACCTGAGCCGAGGTTGGACACTGACTGAGCCACCCAGGCACCCCTTGGTTTCCTTATTTGTAAAATTAAAATAATAATAGGGCATCATGGGGGATATGTGAGTTTTATATGAGTTAAAATATAAAATACATAGAGTGTTTAAAATACAGACTGGCATGTGGTGAGCACTAATTAAATGTTAGCTGTTTTATTTTTATTATAATCTTTTTTTTTTTTTTTTTTTGAGAACGAAAGAGAGTACATGCACACAAGTGCACATGCATGGGGTGGGAGGGGCAGAGAGAGAAGGAGTGAGAGAATCTTAAGTGTGGAGGCCAACTTGAGGTGCACATGCATGATCTCAAGTGCACATGCATGGGGTGGGAGGGGCAGAGAGAGAAGGAGTGAGAGAATCTTAAGTGTGGAGGCCAACTTGAGGTGCACATGCATGATCTTAAGTGCACATGCATGGGGTGGGAGGGGCAGAGAGAGAAGGAATGAGAGAATCTTAAGTGTGGAGGCCAACTTGAGGATCTCCTAACTGTGAGATCATGACCTAAGCTGAAATCAAGAGCTGGATGCTGAGCCATCTGAGCTACCCAGGCGCCCCTATTATAATCTTTTTTATTTTTTATTTTTAAATTTTATTTCTTTGAGAGAGACAGAGATAGTGCAAGTGGGGGAAGGGCAGAGAGAGAGAATTCCAAGCAGGTTCTGTGCTAGCAGCACAGAGCCTGATGTGGGGCCCGTGAAACTTGTTGAGATCATGACCTGAGCCGAAATCAAGAGTCATACACTGAACTGACTGAGCGACACAGGCGGCCCTAATAATCTTTTTTTAAAAGGTGAAATTCAGGGGCGCCTGGGTGGCGCAGTCGGTTAAGCGTCCGACTTCAGCCAGGTCACGATCTCGCGGTCCGTGAGTTCGAGCCCCGCGTCAGGCTCTGGGCTGATGGCTCGGAGCCTGGAGCCTGTTTCCGATTCTGTGTCTCCCTCTCTCTCTGCCCCTCCCCCGTTCATGCTCTGTCTCTCTCTGTCCCAAAAATAAATAAACGTTGAAAAAAAAAATTAAAAAAAAAATAAATAAAAGGTGAAATTCAGCATAGGAAAAACTTTTGAAGAATACTCACCAAAATATTTTAAGTGATTTTCTCTGATGAGTAGCATTATGATTTTTTTCTTTTTGTTTATCTTAATTCCTTTTTTTCCTCTTATGATGGGCATGCTTTTCTTATAAAGTAAAAGATAATGAGGAATAAGATTTAGTCTGAATGTTCATATGAATTGTTATACAGTGAAAGCTAGACTTTCATTTACTTGCTAGTGAACTAGTAAATATTTGAGTGGTATTGAATGGGCTATGAGGGTATGATTTTATCTTTAAGTTATTCTCAATTTAGTATAGGAAACATGGTAGGAATACAGAGGGGAAGAAGTTCTAAAGGCTGTCTTCTTCAATTCTCCATCCACCTCTTTCAGAGTGTGCCTGGCAGGTGCAATACCAACATTAAATTTGCAGTGACTGGTTTACTCTATTTTAAGGTTGAATACAACTTAAAAAAATTTTTTTTGTTAGACCTCTAAATGTTAGGAAATTTTCTTTGAGCTAGATGTACTTGCCTCTGTAACTACTTGACATTTATTGTAGGTTTTCAGTTTGGAGTTAGGATAAATCTAATGCTTATTCCAGGATAATGATATAATAGAAAAGGAGTTTATCAAGTGGATATTTGAGTAGTTTACAGAATTGCTGGCAGGCTTGTGAGACTTAGCTTCTACCATGTTCTGTATACTGGGGCCATAAAGAAAAGCTGCCATTGCTTCACCGGATCCTAGGGGAAATTCTTCAGCTGATGTTTTGATGCCACTTAATGGCCAAGAATTGACCTTGTAATCACTGGGAAACTGCTGCTATTTGCATCTCCCCCACTTGGATTCCTCTGTCACCATCTCTACCAGTAAAAATGGAAATAGAGCCTCTTTCTTTTTGTTACTCAATTCCATGTCAGTCTTATATGCATACATCTGAGTGGCAGGGTCCAGGTCACATGCCTGGTTCTAGCTACAGGGGAGTGTGGGAATTTGAGTTTTTACTCTTACCTTGGGGAAGCAGGACTCGTGTACAAAGGCTACTTGAAAGATTATGAGAACAAGCACATGAAAATATGTTCAACATTATTAGCCATTAGGAAAATGCAAATAAAAACGGTCCACTAGGATGGCTATAATAATGCATAATAATGAAAAAAAAAAGGATAACAAGTGAGGATGTAGAGAAATTGGAACACTTTTACATTGCTGGTGGGAAGGTACAATGGTTCATCTGCTGTGGAAATCAATTTGGCAGTTCCTGAAAAAGTTAAATATAGAATTACCATATGACCGTGCAGTTTCACTCCTAGGTATACGCGCCAAAAAAAAAAAATGAGAACTGACATTCTAACAAGTTACGTATATATACCTGTTTATAGCAGCATAATTCACAATAAGCCAAGTTGGAAACAGTCCACATATCCATCAGTGGATGAATGAATAAACAAATTGTGGTATATATACACAACAGAATGTTACTCAGATGTAAAAAGGAATGAAATTCTGATAACTTATTATTGTGTGGGAGTACCTCCAAAACATTATATTAAGTGAAAGAAGGCAGATAAAAAAGGTCACATACTGTTTGATTCTATTTCTATGAAATATCTATAATAGACAAATCTGCAGAGCTAGAACACCAGTTGGTGATTGTTGGGCTGTGGGGAGGGTGTAGTGGACGGAACCTGCTTAATGAGTAAGGAGTTTTACTTTGGAGGAATGGAAGTATTTTGGAACTAGATTAGAGGTGGTGGTCGCACAACATTGTGCATATACTAAATGCCACTGAATTGTTCAGTTTAAATGGTTGATTTTATGTTATGTGAATTTCACCTCTCAATTATTTTTTAAAAAGCTTATGAACAGCCATTAATACAACAGATGTTCACTATGAAGATGATGATTTATTTACTATGGGCTGAAGGCTTCACATACATTGCTTCTAATGTTAGGGACAAGAAAACAACTCGATTAGTGGATTAAAAAAAATCTTTACAGTTTAAAATACTGACATTGACTCACTTTAAACCTAGTTTATCAATCAAATAGAGTGAACTTTTGAAATCTAATCAAAGACTGGCCAGTAGGGAGCACTCTTGTTACTTAACCTTGCTCTGATTATGTTTAGAGCATCTTAAGTCATAAGTTTAGATTTGTTGTATGAATTTGATACTTTGGAAATTGCTGATGATGCTGATTATGAACTTGTAGTTCTTTGAATTGTGTTTTATCTTCTAATTTTCAATATTGCAGTTGAAAAGCTGTTTTCTTTTTGCCATAGAAGTTTGTATTTGAAGTTCGGTTTTCTTTATTTAAAAGAAACTATGAAAATTATAGTTAAGAATTTAGTAAAAATATGTGTTCTATGGCATGTTTAAAATAAATAGTGAATTAGTTTTTTTTTTTAAACTTGGAAAGTGATTTCCTTTTTGGTAGTCCATTTCTTTTCTTTTTTTGTTGCCTTGTTTATTTTTTAAAAATGTTATTTATTTATTTTGAGAGAGAGTGAGTGAGTGGGGGAGGAACAGAGAGAGAGAGGGAGAGAGAGAATCCTAGGCAGGCTCTGCACCTGATGTGGTGCTCAGACCCAGGAACTATGAGATCATGACCTGAGCCAAAATCAAGAGCTTGACGCTCAACCGACTGAGCCACCCAGGTGTCCCTGTTTGTTTGTACCTAGTTCTAAATCTTGATTTTAAATATACTTTTTAGTGTTTGTCAGATACTGATGTTTTAGGCATGGCTATTCCATTGAAAACAGTGTATGAATGAAAGTTTGCCTCCTTCAGTAGCACTTTGAATTTAAAAACTGGTGGTCATTTTTTTCATGAAAAAAAAAATTTTTTTTTAAGTAAGGTTTATGCCCAATGTGGCACTTGAACTCATGACCCTGAGATCAAGAGTTGAATGCTTTACCAACTGAGCCAGCCAGGTGCCCCCTGGTGGTCATTTTTATGAAAAATTTTAGTAACATTTAGGCGTTAACATTAATATTTCTTTTTAAGCCATAGTGATTCTAAAATTTTGAATCATTTTAGCGATATGTATTTTAATTTGACATAAACTAAATGCTTTTTTGGTCATAATTTGTAGAGATATGTCATATTTCCTATATATGCCTAAATAAAAATACAAGTTTCATGATAAAACATTTGCTATCTATGGGAATTGTACTTAGATATTTTAAATGTTATTTTTTTTTCCTGAGAAAATAATGTTGGTTGTCAACCACTAAATTGATTTTGCAACTCATTTTATAACAAGTCAGCTTGAAAATCACTAGTATCGTGTTTCTTCTATCACATGGACACCATCAGGTTCTGTAAAATTTCACTATAGGAAGGTTAGGGTTTGGGGGAGACTACTCAAAACATATGCAACTTTGTAACCACGACAATTAACAGAAATAATAAATGGTACCTCAGGAGATAACTTGGATAGCTCCAGGGTGGCAGGTCATTTTGGCTGGAGGCTGTTCCAGCAGCTATTGAAAACTCATAAAAATAATTGAGTAGACAAGCTTGCTTGCAGTGCTGAGACAATGCAGATGGAAGTGGATTTCTGAGCACAAGAGGAAGTGCAGCCTGCCTTGAGCAGAGAGCCAGGAGTGCTTAGGGGTGTGCTCCTGTTGGAAGGGAGTGCCCTGGCTGCAGGTGCTCATTTTTAATTTTCCTAAAATAGAGCAGAAAGGATTCCTGTTTATGCAACAGCCAAGCTGAGGGCATTTTCCTTTCTGCTGAAGGCTGTAATTCTGCTTCTGCCCTTTGTTGTTTCTTTGCCTAGGAAAAATTGCTTATGAATCAACACAGCTTTGATGTGATGATAGTTCTCTATTTATCATAATTATGTATGAGCTAATACATAATATAAAAACATAGTTTATAGCAAAACAGACTGTATGTGTGTCCTTTGGAGTTTGCCGCTCTGACTGTATTCCATTTTAGCCCCTGCTTTTTAGAGTAATTGCCATAGCTGGTTGTGTTAGCTTGACATTTCAATTTCAAAGATCTTATTATATAGTCTTGTTCCAAATGTCAAGCAGTGACTTCAGAGTTTCTGAATGATAGACATAAACTCTTACTAGTGCTTTGTTGGAGCATAAGATGATTTTACAGTTTCTTTATTTCTGTCTGTGTCTGTAAACTCTCTGTGTATTGCTTAGATGAGAATTTCACTTGAGTCTAGAGATTACATTTATATTGTCTAATGGAGCTTTTATGTATTGATTTCAGGTTATTTGCTAAGTTTAACACTAGTGTGAATTTTGAACTTGGTTAGAAACTTGATGACACTAGGTGGGGAGGGGATTTTCCCAGGAAGCAGATTTTACATATAGGCCAAATTTAAAAAAAAAAATTTTTTTTTTTTTTAATTTTTTAGAGAAAGAGCATGAGCAGGGGAGAGGGGCAGAGGGAGCAAGAGAGAGAATCTTAAGCTATAACCCTGGGATCATGACCTGAGCTGAAATCATGACCTGAGTTGAAATCAGGGGTTGGAAGTTTAACTGACTGAGCCACCCAGGTGCCCCAATATTTTCTTTTTATTTTCTAATCTGAATTTACACTTATTTCCTTAATCTTCCTGAAATTTATTTTATAATTTTGTGTGAGGACAGCATACTTATTTTGATATTTTCCTAATAATAATTCCTAATAATTTCCTAATAATTGTTGAATGATTTTGGTTGTGGCATTTCCTTTTTCTTTATTAAGTGCTTAATTATTGTAAGATCTTTTCCATTAGCCTGTCGATATTCTTTTTCTAGTACTACATTGTACTAATGCTCGTTTTGCCTTGAAAAATTTTCTTTTATGTAAATATTTGCGTTTTCAACTTTTTATTCTTATGTGCTGCCAGATATTTTTACCCCACTCTTTTTACATGCTAGCTGCCTCAGGTCTCAGCTTAAATGTTACTTCTCCAAAGGGACCTTTCCTGTCCACGCTATCTAAAGTAGGACCACCTGCTCCTAACCTGCCATGTTATCCTGTTTATTTTTTTTCTTTTCTTCTTAAAGTTTATTTATTTTGAGAGAGCAAGAAAGAGTGCACGAGCACATGAGCAGAGAGGGAGAGAGAGAATCCCAGGCGATGTGGGACTTGAACTCACGAACTGGGAGATCATGATCTGAGCTGAAATCAAGAGTTGGATGCTTAACTGACTGAGCCACCCAGGTGCCCCTCTTTCCTTTCTTCCCTTCCCTCCTCTCCTCTTCCTTCCCTTCCCTCCCCTCCTCTTCCTTCCCTTCCTCCCCTTCCTCCCCTTCCTCCCCTTCCTCCTCCCTTCATGTCATTCCTCCACGCTTCAGACCCACATATTCAGTTGGTCTCTTGAAACCTTTTCTCAGTATCTCAAAGGCTCCTTAAATTCAGCTCATGATTTTTCCTCAATTCTTGTCCTTCCCTATATTTTCCCATTTTTATTTATGGTACTACCACTTGTCCAGGGTGTTTAAGTCATAAACTTTAGAGGCTTCCTTGATTCTCTTCACGTGGACATTCAAATTCTGGTGATTTGTTTTCCTTCTTAAATATTTCTCTAAGCCATCTGTTTTTCCACCCCCACTGCCACTACCATCATAGTTTGGTCATCATTGTTAGCTAGATTATTGCAACAGTCTCCCAATTTTCTCCAGTCTTTCTCCTTCCCCATAATGTGCAGCCACATTGCAGCCAGTTTTAACTTTTAGTGATGTTTGAGTCCTGGCTTCACACTCACTAGTTATGTGAGTCTCTCCAAACCTTAGTCTCTCCTTACCTCTTAGTCTCTCCAAACCTTAGTTTCCTCACCTGTAAAATGGTTATAATAATTCTTACCTCATGTAGCTATTGTAATTTAATGGCATAATATGTGCTTGGTGTGTGGTAAGCACTTGGTAAATATTAGTGATGATGATGATGATAGTACTCTGCTCAGAACTTTTTAGTGACTTCCTGTTGCCCTTAAAGTCTATTAAAACTCTTGCCACACTTCCTTTAAAGTTCTTGGTGCTTCAGTCTCCTTAGTTCCTCAAATGTGTCCTGTCTCATCCTTCTGTAGGGTCTTCACATAAGTTGTCCTCTCTTCAGAGAATAAGTGTCATTTCTTTAAATAGTTAATTAACATAAGTTAACTTGTTCAAATCTCATTTAGTCCTCAAATCACATTTTTTTGGTGAACTTTTTGAGACCCTCCCAAGGTGGGTAAGGTCTCTTTGTTATATATTTTCTTACTTCCTTGAATTTGTAGCTTTTCTCCCTGTTTGCATTTATAATTGTGTATATGTATGTGCATGCATGTGTGTACGTGTTTTGATTAATGACCATCTTACCTATCTTTATGTGGACACAGACCATGTTTATTGTTCCTACTTACCATTGTGTCTCTAGCACGGAACATAATGCCGGATACATATTAGCTACTAAAAATATTTCTTCCATCAGTGCGGGATTATACTTTAGTATTTTTTCTTATAGTTTTCATTGTTTAGTTAAGTTTCTTTTTCCATGGTACCGCCTCCTTATCTTTATAGGCAAAACTGTCTGATGTAGATTCATTCATGTTAATTACTAGCTCTTGTTATTGATAGTGAGGAGTCCTAGGGTGGCCAGAGTTGTTCTTCTCAGGATCTGTGTTATTCTTCTGGTATTGAAATAGGTTAGGGGTTAGCTTTTCTTCCTATGATAAAGTACTGGTCTTGAGTTGCTGGGGGTTTCATGTTTTTGTGGCACTGCTCTATAGGTTGGAATTAAAATTTTCTTTTGCTTAAGTCTATATTAGAAATAAATATGAAATATTTTAGGTTCGCTAAAGTCATTAAATATTCCTTTACAAACATCTCATTTAAATTTTCTCGTTTTTGACTTCTGGGGAAGATAGCAGAATAGGAGGACCCTAAACTCACCTTTTCCCGTACATACAACTGGGTAATACATCAGTGCAAATTAACCAGAAAACAACCTGAAGACTGGCTGAATAAACTCCACAACTAAATATAGAGAAGAGACCACATCAAAGAGGGTAGGAAGGCTGAGGACTCAGTGGGTCTGACTTCTGGAGGGAGGGAGCCGTGGGTGTGAAGAGGGATGAGAAATAGACTAGCAGCACACTGGGGAACCTGCCTGGGGAAGGTGAATCCCCAAAGCATTTGGCTTTGAAAATCAGAGGGACCAAATTTTCTGAGTTCTTACAACCAACGGGAAAGCCTGGAACTTTAGAAAATCAGCAGACTCACCTCCAGGAGACCCTGGAGGGCAATAGGAAGCAGAGGCCCCACTCTTAAAGAGACAGCACCACAAGTAGCCCTTGGAGATGCTGCTTAGAATCAGCAGTTTGAAAAATGTCTGGGGCTATGGGAGGGAGAGTTGTTTACTAAACTCAGTTTGCTGAGGGACTTCTCTAGGAAGAAAGGAACTGACTGGCACTGGTTCCCTCCCCTGCCCCCCCAGCATAATCAAACTAGAGCTGTGCTGGCGTTCACTACCTAACTTGCTTATACTATGCGCCATCCCCTCCAACCTGGCCTGTGTCAATTCCAGTCAGTACTGTGTGTCCACACCTAGAGAAGACCTGCGGAAATCTTGCCAACACTACGTCTCCTGACATCCTGCAGAGGATGACCACACTTTGTTAAAGCTGTACCTGCTGCCCGTGCATGCGCTTTGTGGAGCAGCCCTGGCTGGTCTGATCTTAGCAGCAGCTGCTTATCCCTGTGGAAGAGAACCAGCCTCACCTTGTTAAGAGTGTATGCCCACCCACTCCTTTCAAGAGCAAGAGACTTAGCTGACTTTGCTAACACACGGAAACGGACACAGAGAGTTAGGCAAAATGAGACAGAGGAATATGTCCCAAATGAAAGAACAGGACAAAAAGCACAGCAAGAGACCTAAGTGAAATGGAGATAAGTAATATAACTGATAGAGAAAGTAATGATTATAGAGATACTTACTGGACTTGCGAAAAGAGTGAAGGATATCAGTGAAACCCGTAACACAGATAAAAAAGAACCAATCAGAGATGAAGAACTCAATAATTGAAATTAAAAATACACTTGATGGAATAGATAGCCGGTTAGAGGAAGCAGGGGAACAAATTAATGACCTGAAAGAGTAATGGGAAGTAATGAAGCTGAGCAAATGAGAGGGAAAAATGCAAAATGAACACAGACTTAGAGAACTGAGTGATTCCATAATATGGATCTTGGGAGGAGAAGAGAGAGCAAGGGGCAGAAAATTTATTTGAAGAAATAATAGCTGAATCTGGGGAAGGAAACAGATATCCAGATCCAGGAGACACAGAAATCCCCAACAAAATCAGCCCAAAGAGGTCCACACCAAGACACATAGTAATTTAAATGGCAAAAAGTAGTGATAAAAGATTTATTTTATTGAAAAAAATTTTTTTAATGATTATTTATTTTTGACAGAGAGAGAGAGAGAGAGAGAGACAGAGCATGAGTGGGGTAGGGGCAGAGAGAGAGGGAGACACAGAATCCGAAGCAGGCTCCAGGCTCTGAGCTGTCAGCACAGAGCCCAACGCAGGTCTTGAACTCATAGACTGCAAGATCATGACCTGAGCCGAAGTCAGATGCTCATCCAACTGAAGCCATCCAGGCGCCGCGATAAAATTTTTTTAAAGCAGCAAAAGACAGTTACAAACAAGGCAACCCCCATAAGGCCATTTGTGGATTTTTTCAGTAGAAATTTTGCAGGCCAGAAGGGAGTGGCATGATCTGTTCAGAGTGCTGAGAGGGAAAAATCTGCAGTCAAGAATACTGTACCTAACAAAGCTATCATTCAGAATAGGAGGAGAAATAAAGAGTTTCTCAGACAAAAATTAAAGGAGTTCATGACCACTGAACCAGCCCTACAAGAATTCATAAAGGGGATGCTTTGAGTGGAAAGGAAAGACCATAAGTGAGAGTATGAAAAGTAGGAAACACAAAAACAGTAAAAATAAGTATATCTGTAAAAATCAGTCAAGGGATTCACAAAAGGATGTAAAATATGACACCATATACTTAAAACATGGTGTGGGACAGGAGTAAAGAATGGGTTCAAACTTAAGTGACCATCAAGTTAATATAGACTGCTACCTGCAGAAAGTGTTATATACAAATCTATTGGTAGCCATAGATTGAAATCCAGTAAAAGAGATGCAAAGAATAAAGAGAAAGGAATTCAAATATATCACTAAAGAAAGCCAGCAAACCATGAAAAAGAGCAAGAAAGGATCAGAGAAAAACTATAAAAGTAACAAAAGTGGCAATAAATATATATCTATCAGCAATTACTTTGGATGTAAATGGACAAAAGGGTGACAGAGTGGATAAAAGAAAAAGGCTCATCATATGCTGTTTACAAGAGACTCCTTTCAGACCTAAAGTCACCTGTAGATTGCAAGTGAAAGGCTGGAGAATCATTTATCATGCAAATAGATGTCCAAAGAAAGCAGGGATAGCAATACTTATATTGGACAAAATAAACTTCATTCATTCATTCATTCATTTATTTATTTAAAAAGTTTTATTTATTTTTGAGAGAGAGAGAGAGAGAGAGAGACAGACAGAGTGTGAGTGGAGAAGGAGCAGAGAGAGAGGGAGACACAGAATCCAAAGCAGGCTCCAGGCTCTGAGCTGTCAGCACAGAGCCCGAGAAGGGGCTTGAACTCACTAGCCATGAAATCATGACCTGAGCTGAAGTCAGACAACTCAACTGACTGAGCACCCAGGTGCCCCCAGAATACACTTTATTTACTTTACTTTTTTTTTTTTTTTTAAATTTACATCCAAGTTTGTTAGCATATAGTGCAACAATGATTTCAGGAATATATTCCTTAAGGCCTCTTACATATTTAGCCCATCCCCCTCCCACAACCCCTCCAGTAACCCTCTGTTTGTTCTCCATATTTAAGAGTCTCTTATGTTTTGTCCCTCTCCCTGTTTTCCTATTATTTTTGCTTCCCTTCCCTAATATTCATCTGTTTGTATCTTAAAGTCCTAATATGAGTTAAGTCATATGGTATTTGTCTTTCTCTGACTGATTTCCCTTAGCATAATACCCTCTAGTTCCATCCACGTAGTTGCAAATGGCAAGATTCTCTATTCTTTTTAATGGAGTTTAATACTCCATTGTATGTGTGTGTATGTATGTGTGTGTGTGTATTATATATATATACACACACACACATACCACATCTTCTTTATTCATTCATCCATGGATGGACATTTGAGCTCTTTCCATACTTTGGTTATTGTTGATAGTGCTGCTATAAACATTGGCGTGCATGTGTCCCTTTGAAATAGCATACCTGTATCCCTTGGATAAATACCTAGTAGTGCAATTGCTGGGTTGTAGGGTAGTTCTATTTTTAATTTTTTGAGGTACCTCCATACTGTTTACCAGAGTGGCTGCACCAGTTTGCATTCCCACAGAATGGACTTGGAAGCAAAGTCTGTAACAGGAGATGAAGAAGGACAGTATATAGTAATAAAGGGGACAAAAAGATATAACAATGGTAAATATTTATGCAACCAATATGGGAGCACCCAAATACATAAAACAGTTAATAACAAACATGAAGGAACTTACTACATCACTAGTAGGTGACTTCTAACACCCCACTTAAATCAATGGACAGATCATCCAAACAGAAAATCAACAAAGAAATGGTTGCTTCATTTTTAATCTTTTTTTGAAGTTTATTTTGTGAGAGAGAGTGGGAGAGCATGTGCACTGAGTGAGCAGGGGAGGGGAGAGAGAAACGGAGAGAGAATATCTCTGTGCTGACAGTGCAGAGGCCGATGCGGAGCCTGATCTCACAGACTATGAGATCACGATCTGAGCTGAAATCAAGAGCGGGACGCTTAACCAACTGAGCCATCCAGGTGCCCCTAAAAATGATGGCTTTAAATGACACACTGGGCCAGATAGATCTAACAGATACATTCAGAACATTCCATCCTAAAATGACAGAATGCATATTCTTCTGAAATGTACATGGAACATTCTCCAGAATAGATAACATATTAGGCCATAAAACAAGCCTTAACAAAATTTAAAAGGTTGAAGATATATCATGCATCTGTTCTGCCCACGATGCTATGAAACCAGACATCAACCACAAGCAAAAAATTTGGAAAGAGCACAAATACATGGAGGTTAAATAACATGATACTAAACAATAAAAACTCTCAATAAAGTAGGTTTAGAGGGACCGTACCTCAACATAATAAAGGCCATATATGAAAAAGTCACAGTGAACATCATACTCAATGGTGAAAAACTGAAAGCTTTCCCCTAAGGTCAGTAACAAGACAAGGGCGTCCTTTCTTATCACTTTTATTCAACACAGTACTGGGTCCTAGCCACAGCAATCAGATAAAAAGTAATAAAAAGCATCCAAATTGGCAAAGAAGAAAGAAAACTTTCACTACTTGCAGATGACATGATATCATATATAGAAAACCTGAGAGACTCCCCGTCCCACCACCAAAACTGCTAGAACTGATAATTCAGTAAAGTCACAGGATACAAAATCAATCTACAGAAAACTATTAATTTCTATGCAGTGATAATGAAGCAGCAGAAAGACAAATTAAGAAAAACAATCATAATTGTACCCCAAATTATAAAATACCTAGAAATAAACTTAACCAAAGAAGTGAAAGACCTGTGCTCTGAAAACTGTAAAACACTGATGAAAGAAATTGAAGAGGACACAAGAAATGGAAAGACATTCCATGCTCATGGATTGGAAGAACAAATATTGTGGAAATGTCCATATTGCTTAAAGCAATCTACAGATTTTAATGCAATACCTATCAAAATACTAATGGCATTTTTCACAGAACTGAACAAACAGTTCTAAAATTTGTATGGAACGAAAATGTCCCCATATAGCCAAAGCGGTCCTACAAAAAAACAAAAAGCAAAAAACAAAAACAAAACTTGAGGTATCACAAGATTTTAAGTTATTATAAAGTTGTTGTAGTCAAAACAGTATGGTACTGACACAAACAATGATTCATGGAACAGAATTAAAAGAAAATAAACACACAATTATATGGTCAATTAATGTTCTGCAAAGGAGGCAAGAATATGCAATGGGAACAGGACAGTCTCTTCAACAAATGGTTTTGGGAAGACTGGAGAGCTACATGCAAAATAATGAAAAGTGGGCCACTTTCTTACACCACACACAAAAATAAATTCAAAATTGATTAAAGACCTCAGTGTGAGACTTGAAACCATAAAAATCTTGGAAGAGAACACAGACAATAATTTCTCTGACACTGGCTATAGCAACATTTTTCTAGATATGTCTCCTCAGACAAGGGAAATAAAAGCAAAAATAAACTATTGAGACTATATCACAATAAAAACCTTCTGCACAGAGAAGGAAACATTCAACAAAACTAAAAGGTAACCTGTGGAATGGGAGAAGATATTTGCAAATGACATATCAGATAAAGGGTTAGTATCCAAAATATGTAAAAAACGTATGCAACTCAATAGCTCAAAAAGCAAATAATCCAATTAAAGAATAGGCAGAAGACATGAACAGACGTTTCTCCAAAGAAGGTATACAGATGGTCATTACACATGAAAAGATGCTCAACATCACTCATCAGGGGAATGCCAATCATACCTCACATCTGTCAGAAAGAATAAATCAAAAACAAGAAACAGTGTTGATGAAGATGTGGGGAAAAAGGAGCCCTCATGCACTGTTGGTGGGAATACAAATGGGTACAGCCACTGTGGAAAATAGTTTGGAGGTTTCTCAAAAAATTAAAAGTAGAAGTCCTCTGTGATCTGCTAATCACACTACTGGGTATTTACCCAAAGAATACAAACACATTAACTTGAAAGGATATACACAGCCCTATGTTTATTGCAGCATCATTTACTATAGCTAAAGTATGGAAGCAGCCCAAGTGTCCATCAGTAGATGAATGGATAAAAAAGATGTGGTATATATTATGTAACGGAATGTTATTCAGCCATAAAAAACAATGAAATCTTGCCATTTGCAATGACATGGATTGAGCTAGAGACTATAATGTTAAGTGAAATAAGTTAGAGAAAGACAAATACCATATGATTTCACTCATGTGGAATTTAAGAAACAAAACACATGAGCAAGGAAAAAAAATAAGAGACAAACCAAGAAACAGACTTTAAACTATAGAGAACAAACTGATGATTACCAGATGGGAGGTGGTGGGGGGATGGGTGCAGTTGGTGATAGGGATTAAGAGTACACTTATAATGTTGAACACTGACTAATGTATAGAATTGTTGAATCACTATATTTTACACCTTAAACTAATATAACACTATGTTAAAAATTATTTCCTTTTTTTTTGTTTAGATATCTTAGTTTAAACAAGTAGGTTTATTTAACATGCAAATTTTCCCTGTAATATGTGGATCAAAGAATTTGTTATGAAAATCTGTCAAGAAAAACAATTATATGGGGGCACATTGGTGGCTCAGGTGGCTAAGCATCCGACTTCGGCTCAGGTCCTGATCTCATGGTTTGGTTCTTGGATTCAAGCCCTACATCGGGCTCTGTGCTTACAGCTCAGAGCCTGGAGCCTGCTTTGGATTCTGTGTCTGCCTCTCTCTCTGCCCTTCCCCCACTCATGCTCTGTCTTGGTCTCTCAAAAATAAATAAATCATAAAAAAGTTAAAAAAAATGATATAGGCATGTATTCCAGTTCATATATTGTTTAAAAATGCTTTAAATATTAGTAATCAATAGGTATCTCGACATTTTCAAATACTTGATACTAAAAGGAAACCTTGTGTGTTTGTTTATTTTTGCAATAAATATGAATAGGATAGGGAAACTGTTGAAACTGTTGATTGTTGCTTTCAAGTTTTCAGGGTCCTCATGTCAAAGATGATTTTATAGGAATCTTTGAGATCAAAATTTTAGTATTAAGATTAAAGTAGTTTCCTGTTGTGAGGATTCTCAGAGAAAGATGTCATTTTCAGATGAAGGGTGAGAGGAAGAGAGAAATTAGAATTCTTCCCAATCTCTTTTTCTTTTCTCATTTTTTTCTTTCAGAGACAGAAGGTTCTATGGGTAGAATGTATGTGTATTTTTAAAGAATTCTCATGCCTCAGAATGAAGGCATTCTGCTCTGCCTTCCATTCTCCAGCTTCATAATGAAAAACTTTGAGAATACTCTGTTTTTTCCTTATGGGTGGAATTGAATACATAATCATTTGGCTTTTTGCTCTTTTTTTTTTTTTTTTTCCAAATAGCAATTCCTTCCATTTCTACCAAAAGTTTCTTCCTAGGAAAGTGGTTATATGAGTAATGGAAAGTGTTGTATGATTAATGACTCTATAGGTATGAAAATTCTAGGCTTGATATTTGTACCCTTTCATCATCTGTATTATGCAGCTTGTTGTATATTAAATTAAAAAAGCTAAATGACTGGTAAAGTTAAAGAACACACTCTGCTACCTAGCAGTTCCATCACATGTGTACAAGGAGATAGATATACATGCATTTAGTATAATAGTGAGAGGGTGGAAAAATACCTAACTCTTCCTTAGTAGGCCAGTGGACAAATTAGTATTTACTCATAATATGGAATATAGGTACAAAATCCCTTCCTCCAAAATACTAAGGTCAGATGTATTTTGAAATTTAGGTTCTTCCAGGTTTTGAGGGGTAATCCAGTACATATTACATTTGTGTTGGGCAGCACTAAGTAATCCAACCTACTAATAATGTATCTGTGGTGAAACTTGGGAGTATTCACATTAAATGAGAATAAAGAAATGGTTCATAGTCTCAGCAATTGAGGGCTTGTTGGATCATATGGTAGTTTTAGTTTTAATTTTTTGTGGAACTTCATACTGTTTTCCATAGTGGTTGCTCCAGTTTTCGTTCTCAGTCACATTAAGTTGAGTAACAAAACAAAGTTGCAAAGAGAAGCATGTACAGATGACATCATTTATGTGAATTATAAACAAGTAATTGTGTGTGTGTGTGTGTGTGTGTGTGTGTGTGTGTGTGAGAGAGAGAGAGAGAGAGAGAGAGAGAGAGAGAGAGAGATCTGAAGAAAACAAGGCAAATTGTTGATGGTGATTTCCTTACTTTGTTGCATGTTTGAGTGAATCTTTATAACCCTAAGCTTCTGTCTTTTTCTCTTTTACCTTTTTAAGAATGTATGGCTACCACTGAATTAGGTGATAGAGCATCCTACAAAGCATGTTTAGAACTGGAAAAGTTCTTAAATTTCCTAAATTACTGTCCTTTTAAGTGAAGTCATTACTAGTTGTTAAATTATCTTGAATATTTATTTTTTCTTTTTCAAACCTGTATCTTTTTCATTTTTAATGTTTTTTTTGAGTGTAGTGTACATACAGGAAATACTCCAGCATCATAATTCTATGAATTTTGACAAATGCCAATACCTTATAAAGACACAACATTATCATCATCCATAAAGTTCGTTGCACCCTTTCCTGGTTAGTATCCTGCCCTCCAACAAATAGTGTTCTAATTTCTTTCACCTTAGATTAGTCTTGCCTGTTGTAGAACTTCGTATAAATGGAATTATCTAGTCTGTACTCTGTTGTGTTTGGCTTCTTTTCAGTGTGTTGTTTTTACATTATCCATGTTTAATGTATCGATAGTTATTCTTTTTAACATTGAGTAGTTTTCTTTATATGGATGTTGCATAATCAGTTTATACATTCTCTAGTGTTTGGCTATTCTGAATGAAGCTGTTGTCAACATTTTTATACACATGTGCTTGTGGCCATGTTTTTATTTCTCTTGAGGAGATATCTAGGAGTATAGTTGCTGGGTCATAGGATAGATGTATGCTTAATTTTATGAGGAACTGGCAGACTAATTTCCAGAGCATTGATGTAATTTCACATTCTGGTTGTTTCACATCTTTGCTAACATTTGGTGTTGTTTAAATTTTAGCTATTCCAGTGGGTGTGTGGTGGTGTCTCATTCTGTTTTAATTTTCATTTTCCTAATTACTAGTGATACTAGTTTTTCATTTCCACATTGGCTAGTTGTAGATTTCCAAAGTATCTTTCACTCATTTTTAAAATTTTAAGTTGTTTATTTTTATTTGTGAGTTTCAGGAGTTGTTTATATATTCAGGACACAAGTCCTTTGACAGTTACTATTTTTCCCAGTATGTGGCCTATCAATTTATTTTTATAATGATCACTTTGAGAAAAATTTTGATAAAATTCTATTTTGATTAAGTCCAGTGTGTCAGTTTGTTTGTTTATTTATTTATTTATTTTTAATGCTTGTTTATTTTTGAGACAGAGAGACAGAGCATGAGCAGGGGAGGGACAGAGAGAGAGGGAGACACAGAAGCAGGCTCCAGGCTCTGAGCCGGCAGCACAGAGCCTGACACGGGGCTCGAACTCATGAACAGCAAGATCATGATCTGAGCCGAAGTTGGATGCTTAACTGACTGAGCCACGCAGGAGCCCCTGTCAGTTTTTAATTATACCAAGTGTGCTTTCTAACATAGATATCTCAATATCTTTTATTTAAAAGTATGCAGGGAGATGAAGTGATGGTGAAGATCACTTCAAATGCAAATATGATGTGGTAAGTAAACTCCTTGCAAATATGGGTGCAGGAGTTAAATAGTTGTTTGAAAATAATGGTCACAAATACATTTACTGGGGCTTGTATGATAGGATTGGTGAGAGTCAGGAAAGCAAATTTATTTTCCCTTTAAATACCCCATGAAGATTCCATCTGGTGTTCTTATTTGCTCTTAACAGTGCCGCTGAATCATGAAGCAGTCTTTAATACTATCTCTTTACTACCTAAATTCGTTTCTTTTCTGTTTATTAATTTTTCAAAAAATTTTGATTAATTACTAAAGATTTCTTTTATCTGCTTAACATTTTTACAGAAGCATGTGCAAGGGTCTTAGACATACCTTGTTTGATGATTGCCATGGAAATTATTAAAGGATTGTGTACAATAAATATTTATATTTATATCTCAGTTACTTTCAGGGAAGATTCAAAATTTTATCTATAAAAGCGTCATATTTTTTTTGTTGTTGTTCATGTTTTTATCCCCAGGTGCCTTTTTGTTCTTATCAAGCTTCTCTTTCTGTCTCTTTTTAATTACACTTCTAAAACATTTGTGTAGAGAAATGCAGTTGAATTTTACATGTTGATCTTACGTTTACCAGGTTGCTGAACTCTTAATGATATAGATGTCTGTAATTTCTTCTGAATTTTCATCATATAATCTTTGTATAATGACTGTTTCTTCTTTTCTAATTCTTCTACCCTTTATTGTCTTCTCATCTTACTATACTTGTTCTTAGTATTTCTAGAACAAATTACAGTAGTGGACTATGGCAGTCTCTCAGTTGCCTGTATTCAGTTTCATTCTGATTTGCTTAATAGCTAGATTTGATTTTTATAGGAAAGCACGTTTAATAAAAAATATAAGTATTGAAATAAGATATGAATAATTTTGGTTGGTTTGCTCTGGTTTACTAGTGTTCTCTGTATATGTTTTACGTAATTTTCTC
This sequence comes from Lynx rufus, assembly GCF_022079265.1. Classification (NCBI taxonomy): domain Eukaryota; kingdom Metazoa; phylum Chordata; class Mammalia; order Carnivora; family Felidae; genus Lynx; species Lynx rufus. The sequence continues at coordinate 36,640,448 of NW_025814889.1, read as the reverse complement.
CAGACAGAATTAATTTTACAAGTAATTTTGTTTGGCTTCATCTCATTTTGAAATTTTTTGGTGATCGTGTATGTCAAAACATCTTAAACAGTAGTACTGTTTAAATGAATGCTTTTCTCTAAGACTGTAAGGTTATGATCTTTTTGTACCTTCAATATCAGTCTTCCTTGCTTCTCTTCCTCTGGGGGAAAAGGTGGGGGAAGGAGAGCGAAATTCTATAGTTTCTGATAAGCTGTGGGTACACAGTGACTTCATTGTTGACATAGCTCTGTGGGACAGACATTAGACCCTGTCAGCTTTACGTTGTGTGCAGCTGAATGTCAGCAGGGACTCCCTTCAGATGGCCAAGTTTCTTGCCTTCTGTGTGTATTCATTCAGCAAAATCTACTCTCCAAAGCAGCATTGCCAAGATTATATCACTTTCATAGCTGATTGGCATCACTTAACTCTTTGTTCTTTACTCTTCTTTCTTTTTGATTCATATACCAGTATTTCTGTGACCAAGATTGGGGATTTCATTTACCTTTGTTTCAGGTGTTTGAAACTGTTGGGTTGTAGAGAATGAAGAAAAGTGAGTTTGATACTTGAAATGCTGCTGGAATGAACACTATCTTTTTGGTTGCTTATAGTTCTGCCATTGCATTGTTACTGCTGAGTGTTCTCAAGTTAAATACAATGGAAGTGGTTGTCCTAGGATCTCTTTGCTGGTTGATTTTACTTTGAAGATTTTTTTTTTCAGTTATTTTGATGTCATTTATAGTGAAATGAATCTCTTCAATCCTGATATTGCTTAGCATAATATTTTTACCATTGTAATTTCTGGTTTGGGATACTGTCCTTTCTTTCTGTACTTCATTCACCAATTCCTTCTTTCCTCTTTCTGTCTTTCTTTTAGTTGGGGAAATCAGAACAGTTTTCTGGAGGAGATAATGCCTGAGCTTAGAATAAAAGGACAAGTAGGATTAAACTGGGAGTGAAAGAGGGAAAGGGCAGAGGAGATCACATAAGTAGAAGTTAAGGGGTAAATAATAAATAATATGGTGCTTGGGTATCTAAAAGCAATTTGGAATTTCTAGGACTTGTACTAAAAGCAGTTTATTGTTACTTGAATTGTTGATTATCTCTGAGGTCATAAAATATTAAATGTACAGTTGACCTTTGAGGAATGTGGGGATTAGGGGCACTGTCCTCTGCACAGTTGAAAATTTGCATGTAACTTTTGACTCTCCCTCACCCCCCCCCCCATTAACGGTTAATAGCCTACTATTGACTGGAAGCCTTACTGATAACATAGAGTCAGTTAACACATATTTTGTATGTTATTATGTATTATATACTGTATTCTTACAATAAAGCAAGCTAGATGAAAAGAAAGTGTTATTAAGAAAATCATGAGGTCCCCTAAAAAAAAAAAAAGAAAGAAAATCATGAGGAGGAGATAATGCATTTACTGTATTGTTTATTGAAAATAATATGTGTGTAAATGGACCCATGCTGTTCAGACCCATGTTGTTCATTCAGGGGTCAACTTATTTTGATACCATTTTCATTTATTCTTTAACTTCCATTCTGGGTTGTACTAGCATAAAGATAGAGGTTCTACGTTTTTCCTGGATTCAGTAGTGGAGAGTAGTTGGTAGAATTCTGGTATAATTGCTTGTTCATTATCTTCACTCTTTGTCTTTTTTAGAAGAGAATGAGCGTAACATAAGGGTAATTTAATTAACCATTTGAATTCTGGTGTGTTGTATCTTAATCTGAGAACTTGGGTTTGGTTAATAGTTGATAGTTTACAGTATACTTTGCTGCACAGAAAATAAATCCTTGTAATCAACTGAAAGAATAGTAGACTGATGATTATAAGAAATGAATTACCTTAAAGGCTTTTCCTCGGTCTCTGAGGTTTAGACTGGTTAAATTTCTCACCGACTTTCTTCTAAAGTGATAGAAATTAAAATACTTTCTTTTCATATTAAAGATTCACGAGTCTAGCTCATAGTGATCTCTGATAGGTTCTTAAGCTTCATTTGAATATCTTGTATGTAGAATTAAGTGCCTTACATGTATGTGTCTCATTTCTGTCTTGAATATTCTTAACTTTTTAAAAAAATGTTTATTTATTTTTGAGAGAGGGAGAGAGAGAGTGTGAGCTGGGGAGGGGCAGAGAGGGAGACAGAGGTTCCAAAGCAGGTCCTGTGTAGCAGAGAGTCCAATGCGGGGCTCAAACCCATGAACCAACCATGAGATCATGACCTGAGCCAAAGCCAGGCACCCAACTGACTGAGCCACGCAGGCTTGAATATTATTCTTAATCTAAAATTTAGAATAGGGTGTAGTGCTGATGAGTAACTATTATGTTCTTTTTTTTTAACTATTATGTTTTATCAATTTGTAAGCTTTATTTTTGGATAAGAACTCCATGTGCTTTGTATAGTACTAAAACTATGAAAGATTCCTGTTGACTGTTGATTATCTGAAAATGCTTCTCTTTGCTTTGGATCAAACATGAATAAATCCAGAGACACCTGGCTGGCTTAGTCAGTGGAGCATGTGACTCTTGATCTCAGGGTTGTGGGTTTGAGCCCCACGTTGGGTATAGAGATTATTTTATTAAAAAAAAAAAACCATGAATAAATCCAGAGTATATAGTTAAAATTTTTTATTAGGATTGTGTTTCGTATTTTGGGTAGTTTTTATTTAAGTAGAATTTTTAAAAATGTTTTATTCATTTTTTGAGAGAGAGAGAGAGAGAACGAGTAGGAGAGGGGCAGAGAGAGACAGAGACACAGAATCCAAAGCAGGTTCCAGGCTCTGAGCTGTCAGCATAGAGCCTGACTCAGGTTTTGAACCAATGAACCCTAAGATTATGAACTGAGCCGAAGTCAGACCTTTAACCTAGTGAGCCACCTAGGCACCCCTAAGATAGAATTTTTTGTGTTAGTTGGTAAAGAATTGTTACAGAATATGAGTTAATCATTGTGTTATAGGGGAAAGATACAGCTTTCCAGGGACTTGATTTGCATGTTCTACTAGCTGTTACTTTCAAAATAATTTCTCAAAATTTGTTTTTCTCAATCTTTCATCAAAAACTTATTGAGCACTTAATATACTGAGCACTGTGCTGTACCTCATAGTAAAGAGATGACAACCATTAAAGTCCTAGAAAGTTTTTATTGAAGACAGAGACAAATATATTTCAGATTAGTCTGGTAAGTGCTATTGTTAGGGATATAGTAATGTAGTGGTACAGATCAGAACCTCAAATGGCCTGAGGAAGCTGTAAGCTTGACTCAGATGACTTCAGTAAGAATTATTATGGGCTCTTTTGTATCTTACATTAATGAAATTTACTTAATATATACATTTACATGTTTCAGAATAAATTGTTCTTGATTTAACATAATAGGGTGCAATACTGGTATTTTTTCTTTTTTTAAAATGTTTATTTTTTTGGGGGGGACAGAGAGAGGAAGACAGGATACAAAGCAGGCTCTGCACTATCAGCGGAGAGCCCGATGTGGGGCTCGAACTCACAAACTGTGAGATCATGACCTGAACCGAAGTCAGAAACTTTACCACGTGAGCCACCCAGGCACCCCTATACTTGTATTTTTTTTTAACTGGTCATCTTGACACATAGTTCATGGAGTTCTCTGTGATATATTGTTTGAAATGATGATCACTTTTTGTATCCATAGTACAGTAGTCTCTCCTTTGCATCGTTTCGTTTCCTGTGGTTTCAGTTACTGGTGGTCACCTGTGGTCTGGAAGCAGACCTCATTTTTCCTTCTGACTTTCTTGTTAGAAGGTCCCTTGTAGCCTAACACTGCTTCACAATGCCTACCTCGTTCACCTCACTTCATTTTAGTCATGTAGGCATTTTATCATGTCACATCATCATCAGAAGAAGGTTGAGTACAGAACATGAGATTATTTTAAGGGAGAGACACCACATTCTCATAAATTTTTATTAGTATACTGTTATGTTCTATTTTATTTTAGCTTTGTTGTTAATCTTTTACTATGCCTAATCTATAAATTTTATCATAGGTATGTATGTATAGGAAAAAACATAGTATATATGGGATTTGGTACTATGCACAGTTTTAGGCATCCATTGGGGGTCTTGGAACATATTCCCTGTAGATAAAGAGGGGACTACTGTATTCTTTTTTTCTAACCGAAAATAGCTCTAGACTACAAAATTCTGTCAATTTAGAAATCAGGATAAACTGGACCAAAGCATTCTGTTATTCCAAGAAATTAATGATTATTTTTGGGAAGTTATGCCTTAGAGGAGCTTCTGATATTTATCTAAAATATGTTATATGAAGGGCTGTGGTGATTTTTCGGCCATTTTTTTCAGATGTATTATTTTTCTAATAGAAGTCATAGTCTCTGTCGGAGATTTAAAAATTTTCATTTCTGTTGTTCACAATACTCTATCATTTCATTGAGGCACAGTGTCATATAATAATAGCACAATCCTTGGATTAAATTTTAAGCAGTTACTGGGGCACATGGATGGCTCAGTAGGTTGAGTGTCTGACTTTGGCTCAGGTTATGATCTAATGGTTTGTGGGTTCAAGCTCCACTTCAGGCTCTGTGCTGACAGCTCAGAGCCTGGAGCTGCTTCAGACTCTGTGTCTCACTCTCTCTCTGAGGTCTCTCTCAAAAATAAGCATTAAACAAAAAAAAAAACAATTAAAAAAATTTAAGCAGTTACTTTTCCAGTCTTTCCAGATCACCTGAATGTCAGAGTGAAAAGTGGTAGACTACTGAGTGTTGGTATAACATTTGGAATATCAGAAGTCGGAGATCATTTGGAGAATGTCATGAGGCAGAATTCCCAAATAGAAATTCTCCTAATGTCTTACAACTGAGGTCTTCCCACTAAATTCAATATGTCTTTTTTTTTGGTTGATCATTATAAATGTCTATGGGATGTATAGGTTTGCTCAGTTTATCATCTGTATGAATATGCTGGAGAAACAGTAGCATAGTTTCTTAACCTGTTGCTTCTTTCTTCTCCCAAGGAATTTGGCAAGAATTTTTGTAAAGTAAAGCTAGCTTGAATGTAGCCTAAAGTAGGGATTTATTTCAGTGGAGAAAATTGCTGTGTACCTTTCTAGGCTACCAGTCAGACCATCATTTTATTTCTATTTTGTAGATAAATGGGTGCAAAGAGCTGAAATTATAACATTAATGGTTATAATTTCTATATTGTCAAAATAATTGCCATGCCAGATTTAATCAAATTGTAAATGCTAAAGTATATGTGAGGCTATTAGCTGTAGTCAACACCTGTTTCTCCTAACCTGAATGAATTGGTGATGAATGTCCAAAAAAGGAGGAACAGTTGTACCTAGCAATCAGTTTCATTGTTGAATTTAACTTCTGATACTACCCTCACTCAGGCTTTAACTGGGTTTTTTGACTTTCAGATGTAAAGAAGGAAAATAGAATTGATAATAAGCTCTAGAGAATTACTAGAATTTTGACACATCTTTTCATTAAAGATTTTGAAGTTCAACAACTGTTAAGAATCTTTACAATGTGATGCTGAAAGTTAAATGCATTTAAAAAAATCCTATTCCTGAATTAAAATATCTGATAGTCTTATTATAAATGTATTCTTGGTAAGAAAAAAGCAGTGGTTTTCAAAAGTTTGAAGATTACCAGAATTGAAAATTCACTACTTGCTAAGCCTAATAGGAAAACTAGAAATTATGAAATAAACAGTTGATGTGTTTGCACTGAAAGAAAAAAAATCTCTATGATAGTCACCATAAAATTTGTTAGAAGAAAAATGACGGACTTGGAAATGTATTTGTAACATACACAGTAGGCAAAAGGTTATTTTCCTAAGTGGATTAGGAAAATTAAAAAATGGGCAAAGAACAAGGACAGATGAGTAACAAAGGAAGGAATACAAAGTGCCAGTAGATATGTGAATAGGTATTTAGCTGTGCTTATAATCAAAGAAATGCCAGAAAAAGAAAATACTTACAGTTTTCAAATATATGGGGAAGTGGCGACTCCCAGATATTGTTTGGTGGAAGTTTAAATGTGTCAGACCCTTTTAGAGATAATTTTTAATATATAATCAAAATTACAATTGCATATCCTCCAATTCAGCAATTCCCCTTTGAGAATTTATCCCCAGTAAAAATTTGGATACATGTACAAAGATATACATATGAAGGTGCCTGTTGTAATAGTGAAAACAGAACCAACCTAAATATTTATCAATAGTCATAAATAATTTAATATCCATAAATTGGAATTTTATGGCAGGTATCATTTTTCCTCATTTTCTTTATTACTGTAAAATACATCTTATATCTACCATCTTAGCTACTTTTCAAGTGTATCGTTCGTTGGCATAAAGTACATTATGTTGTGCAAACATTGCCACCATCCATCTCCAGAACTCTTTTCATCCTGTAAAACTACACCTGTTAGTGACTTCCCATCCCTCCCCAACCCCTGCTTTTTCCAGGCTTTGGCAGCCACTGTTGTTCTTTCTGCTTCATATGTTTGACTAATCTAGATACCTCGTGTTAAGTGGAATCATATAATAGTTGTCTTTTGTGGTTTAGTTAGCATTATCCTCAAGTTTCATCCATGTTGTAGCATGTCAGAATTTCATTCTTTTTTAAGTTTGAAAAGTATTGTAAGCACTTTTAAAAATTTGTTTTTTATTTTATTTTTATATTATTTTTTAATTTTATCTATTTCTGAAAGAGAGAGTGCAGGCAGGGTAGGGGCAGAGAGAGAGAGGGAGACCCAGAATCTGGAGCAGGCTCTAGGCTCCGAGCTGTCAGCAGAGAGCCTGATGTGGGATGCAAACCCAAGAACTGTGAGAACTTGACCTGAGCTTAACCAACTGAGCCACCCAGCCGCCCTTTTTAAATTGAAAAATATTTTTTTAAAATGTTTTTTTATTTTTGAGAGAGAGACCGAGTACAGGCAGGGGAGGGGCAGAGACAGAGGGAGACACAGAATCTGAAGCAGGCTCTGGGCTCCTGTCAGCACAGAGCCTGATGCAGGGCTTGAACCCATGAACTGGGTGATCATGACCTGAGCCAAAGTTGAATGCTTAACTGACTGAACCACTCAGGTACCCCTAAATTTAATTTTTGAGTGGGGTAGCACATCTATTTCGTTCAAATTTAAGAGGAAGGTTGGGAGGAGGGAAGATGGGAAGTGATTGATAATAGGCCTGGGATTTCACTAAGGGGTGATGGAAGTGTTCTAGAATTAGATATGTGTGTTTGATGTACAACTTTTAATATGTTGAAAACTGAATTATACACTTAAAACAGGTGAACTTTATTATATGTGAGTTATATTTCAATAAAGCTGTTACTAAGAAGATTTCAATGTCAATTATACTTCAATTAAAAATTTCTGGAGGAATAAAAAATTTCAAGAGGAATAGAATAAATTCTAATAAAGTGTTCTTATAAGTTGTCCTTCAGCTATTCTAGTTTTACTTTTTAAAAAATTATTTCTTGTGTAACTTTCCAGAAATATTTTTATTTCTTAAGAATATTTTATTTTTTACTTACAGTAGATAGTAAATATTATTCCCTTTCTTTAACAAAAGTGGTAGTAAATTGAACACGGTTTTCTGTACCCAAGCAATTATCTCTGAAATCTGTTTCTCTTATTTTTAGGTAAAAAGGTGGTTTTTGTTGTTGTTGTTTTTTTAATTACAAAAGGATTATAGTACAAAAAAGTATGAAGAAAAAATGTAAAAGCTATTCATACCCAGAGATAGTCATTGGTAATTAATTGCTTGTATCCTTTTAGACTTTACTCTAGATGTATATACACTTTTAAGAATTAGATTGAGATCATCCTATACTTAGTCTTGTGTGGTCTGCTTTTTTACACTTAAAACAGTATATTGTGATGATAGGTTTAAATCACTAAATACCAATCTACATTGTTGTTATTATTTTTTTTAACGTTTATTTATTTTTGAGAGACAGAGCATGAGCAGGAGAGGGGCAGGGAGAGAGGGAGATACAGAATCAGAAGCAGGCTCCAGGCTCTGAGCTATCAGCACAGAGCCTGATGCAGGGCTTGAACCACGAACTGTGAGATCGTGACCTGAGCCAAAGTTGGATACTTAACCGACTGAGCCATCCAGGTGCCCCTACATTGTTATTTTTTATGGATGTATAGTATTAAATTATGTGGACATTTCTCATTTACTGTAACTCATCACCTATTAATATCTATTTAGGTTGTTTCTAATTTTGTCACTATTATAAATAAGAATAAGTATCTTTGTACATACATATTTGTATCCTTGCCAGATCATTTATTTGAGATATTTACTATGCTGCTATTTTGTAGTCTGCCAGAATTTTTCAACAATGTATGTTTTATAATCTGCAAAGATTTCCATGATATTATTAAAATCTCTGTGAAAAAATTGTGCAGGTATATAAATCCTTATTTTAAATATGAGGAATCTGAAATGCAGAAAGTGGCATTGTGTCCAAAATTGCATAGCAGTTAGTGTGAGAGTTGGAACTAAAAGTCATGTCTTCTGATTGTGGGTTAGTGTTCTTTCCACTATGGCATACTGCCAGTCTTTAAACCTTTAATACAAAGAGTGATTTTTGTTGTTGTTGTTTCTTCATTTCTAAAAATATGAATCTTGTGAATACTTTTAGATTCTTTGTCTAACGTGCTGGAAATTTTCCATTCAGATTAAAGGTTCATATACCTTCATTAGGTGTATAGGCTAAAGATATGCTGTCTCAAACATTTTGTAATTTAACTGCATTAACATCTTTGTTTAATTACTCACCTATATTATTATCCTTCCCTGTATGGAAAGCTCACATGGTGAGGTATTTCCCCATCCCCCTAGTTTTTTTTTTAAAGTTTTTTAAAAAAATTATTTATTTTGACGGGGCGGGGGGGGGGGCGGGGGAGGGTGGTGGAAGAGTGTGAGCAGGGGAGGGGCAGAGAGAGAGAATCCCAAGCAGGCTCTGTGCTGTCAGTGCTGAGCCTGACACTAGGCTTGAACTCACAAACTGTGAGATCAAGACCTGAGCAGAGATAGAGTCAGAGCTTAACCAACTGAGCCACCCAGGCACTCCTTCTCCTCCCCTTATGAAAGCTTCAAGCTATGTTATTTTCTTCAGGTAGTACTAGTTTCTGTGGGCTGGGAAAATTCCTTTGATTTCAATGACAGGTCCATCATTTACTGTGTGATCTTGGGCAAGTTACTTAAATCTCTAGATTTAAAAAGACCTGACAGACTTTGGCTCAGGTCATGATCTCGCAGTTCTTAAGTTTGAGCCCCATATCAGGCTCTGTGCTGACAGTTTGGAGATAGGAGTCTGTAGATTCTGTGTCTCCTTCTCACTATCTGCCCCTCCCCTGCTGGCTTGCACGCTCTCTCATTCTCTCTCTCTCTCAAAAATAAACAGTAGTGGGCGCCTGGGTGGCTCAGTCGGTTGGGTGTCTGACTTCGGCTCAGGTCATGATCTCACATCTCGTGAGTCCAAGCCCCGTGTCGGGCACTGTGCTGACAACTCAGAGCCTGGAGCCTGCGTCTGATTCTGTTGTCTCCCTCTCTGTCTGATCCTCCCCCACTTGCACTCTTTCTCTCTCTCAAAAATAAATAAACATTAAAAAATATTAAAAAAAAATAAACAGCGAAAAATCTCCAAGACTAGTGTCATCATCGGTAAGAATAATAATAATAATAATAGTAAAAAAGTAGTAAAAAAATTAATAGTACACATGTCATGAAGATTAAATGAATCAACACATAAAAAGTGTGTGGCATGTAGATGCTACTCATTAAATGTTAGTATTGTTTAATGTGTAAACTTACTTAAAAAGTCATTTTGTGTTTTGATATCCTTTGTATTATTTGGTGAAACTTTTGTATGATGTGTTTGTATTCCTGTAGATTTCCCCTTTCTCCTCCCCTCCCTTTTAGTTCTGTGAATATTTCTGTTAATTTTGAACAATGCCTTTATTTTGTCATGGCTTATGCAAAGTGAAGTTCTGCCATACTTGTTTCCTTTCGGGAGTAATACAGGTTAAATTACTGACATTTTATAGATTATCTCAATCATATTTTAAGACAGTGTAAAATAACATGAATTCTAATTTGTTAAATTCAAGTTCTGAGAGCCCTGGTAGCTACTTTCTGACTTTCCCAGTCTGCTTTATTTTTTCTTCTTGAGGAGGGAAGCTGACTTGGGGTTTTCTGTTTTGTCTTGGTTCTAGCACATGCAAATGACAATCCAGGCTCTTCAGGATGAATTGCGGATCCAGAGGGACCTGAACCAGCTGTTTCAGCAAGATAGTAGCAGTAGGACTGGTGAACCTTTCGTGGCAGAGCTGACAGAGGAGAACTTTCAGAGGTTACATGCTGAGCATGAGCGGCAGGCCAAAGAGCTGTTTCTTCTTCGAAAGACTTTGGAGGAAATGGAGTTGCGTATTGAGACTCAGAAGCAAACCCTAAATGCTCGGGATGAATCCATCAAGAAACTTCTGGAGATGTTGCAGAGCAAAGGACTTTCTGCTAAGGCTACTGAAGAAGATCATGAGAGAACAAGACGACTGGCAGAGGCAGAGATGCACGTCCACCACCTAGAAAGCCTTTTGGAGCAGAAGGAAAAAGAGAACAGTATGTTGAGAGAGGTGAGTGCTTTTTCAGTTGTCTTGACTTACTGTCTCTCCCACCCGGCATTAGTCAGCGTCTTGGCTTAGATAAAATTACGTACTCCATTGAGTTAGCCCGAAGGGAATTTCTTCTTTGATATTTAAGTGCTTCACTGATTTCTGATTTGCTCTCTTGTATGAGATGGCATTGACTAGTATGTATACTGGCTTGATAAATTTCTGGATCTTTCTGCCCCCCGCCCCCAATCTGGCTTCTGTAGACACATTTTATTGCTAGAGGGACACAGAATTTTCTTAGTTTGTTACTCATCTCTTGATTTGTTCATAGAGACACACACAGCAAAAACAGAATCAGATTACCTAATTATTGTTTAATTTCAGAATATTATTAAGAGAAAAAGTGTTTACCTCAGTTTAGATGTGCTTGTATAGTCCTTGGTAGTAGTAATGGATGTTTGCTCTGTGGTTGCCATAGAAACTTGCCTTGCTCTAAAAGATATGTAATAAAAATCATTTGCTGCCATGGAGGCACAGTGAGAAAGAATGATATAGAGCACACTGTCAGTTATTTTTTATAGAGGAAACTCAGACTTAAGCTGGCCACTGTGACTGTTGATAATCTTTCACTTTTCTAGGTAATGATTCATTTTAAGAAAACATAAATGAAAAATGCATCTTCCTTTGAATTAAAAAAAATTGACAGCTGTAATTCTCTATATGTGGCCAGAGACTTCACGTAACTTTCCCATTTGGATAGGGAAAAAAAATCACAGAATTGTGTTACTGTCAGTCTGAATGAAGTATGAGGAAAGGAATTAAAAGCATGGAATATTCCCAAAGCAGCAAAATAGCAACTGTAAAAGGATACTTCTATATTTGTAGTTCTATAACTTCTCCTTTTGTAAGGAATATGAAATATTTACAGTGAGTACATTTTATTTTTGATAAAGAGGAAATTCAGTGTTTTTTAAAAACACGATTTTATTACATAGTAAATTCATGGTAGCTTATTGTAGTAAAATTAGCAAAAACTTAAAATCCCAGGTATCATTACCTACTGATAACTGTTATGCATATGTTTCCAGTCATTTTTATTATGTATACATTCCTTCTGCATTAAAAAAATTATTTATTTATTTATTGTGAGAGAGGGGCAGAGAGTGAGAGAGAACCCCAAACAGACCTCTTGCTGCCAGCACAGAGCCTGATGCAGGGCTTGATCTCACAACCGTGAGATCATGACCTGAGCCCAAATCAAGACTCGGATGCTTTACTGACTGAGCCACCCAGCTCGCCACCCTTCTGTATTTCTTTCTCTTAAAAAAGATAGAATACTGTACATTAGTATTGTCTAATAGAAGTTTCTGTGATGATGGAAATGTTCTGTATCTGCTTTGTTCATTATGGTAGCCACTAGTCACATATGGTTATGGAGCTCTTGAATTGTGGCTAGTGTGACTGAGGAACTGACTTAAATTTTATTTCACTATAACTAATCTGGAATTAAATTTAATTAATCAAATTTAAATTTAAGTATCTATGTGCAGCTTGTGGCTTCTGTGTTAGTGTAGGTATGCATAATGTAATGTCACATGCTTTTCTTGATAATGTATTTGACCATCTTTTGTCAGGTATATATAGAGTTTTGTAATTTCAGATGAATTTATAACGTTTGATTGAATATTGAAAATTTAGACCACTATTTTTCAGTAGTATAAAACTGCTGTGCTGAATATGCTTAACCATATATCTCTGTACATTAATTTTTTTCTTTAGGATAAATTCCTAGAAATGAATTTGCTTGAAAGGTGTGTACATTTTTGAAACTGAATAATCTCATCTTCCAGAGTGATTGGACCAGTTTATCTTCCTAGCGGTGTATATAACATGTTGTTAGGATTAATCAGCAGCTATGTACATTTTAGGCTCTTCAAATTATCAGATTGTAATATTTTAGGAAATTTTCAGCCAACTGGTATGTTACAGGCACATCCTGAGTTTGTTTCAATTTACATTAAAGACTTTATATTTTAATGAGATTACTTAGAGCCTGGCCATAGACTTTTGTTAGAGAAGTTGTAATAATCTCACACAGCATGCAACCTGAAATGTTTCCCAGCATCATGAATTTTGAATGTTATGTTTTTAGTGCTTCTGTTCTGAGTGTTTCAACCTATGCCCATTTATTTATTTGAAAGCATTTTAAATTGAAGTATAGTTGACACAGAACATTACGTTAATTTTAAGTGTACAGTATAGTGATTTGACACCTCTGTACATTGTGCTGTACTCGCTACAGGTATAGCTACCATGTATCACCATACAATGCTAGAACAGTACCAGTGACCATATTTCTTGTGCTCTCCTTTTATCCCTGTGACTTATTCATTCTGTATCTCCCACTCCTCTTTACCCATTTTGCCTATCCTTCAACCCATCTCCCCTCTTGCAGTTTGTCCTCTATAGACTCTTTCTGCTTTTTGTTAATTTATTTTGTGTTTTAGATTCCACATATAAGTGAAATATATGGTATTTGTCTCTTTCACTTATTTCACTTAGCATAATACCCTCTAAGTCCATCCATGTTGTCGTAAGTGGCTAGATTGCATTCTTTTTTATTATGCCTATTTACTTTTGAGTTTTGGAGTTAATAAATGGTGAACAGTTAAGGAGTGTGAAAAGCTACATTGTTACTCTGGCAGAGAACAGAGATGTGGTGAATTTGAAAAAGTGGTAGAAAAAAACATGAATATAAGACTGATTTTTTCAACTAACAAGCTCTACAAAATCAAGTCCCACTTACGTACATAGTGTGGAAGGAATATAGGTAGGCCTTATCAATCATACCAACACACAATTCTAGTTGCTGTTAGTAACATAGCATCATCTTGCAGGAAAACACAGTCTTACAAATTAAAATTACTTAAGAGCAGGTGGAAATGATTGTTTCAGAAACAAATGTTTAGAATTCTAGTTCTCTTTTCTGTTTCTCCTGTTTACCTTCAAGACTTAGACCAAATTTTAGTTCTTTGAAGTTTTCCTCGTGTAGCTGTATACTTAAATGTAGATGAACCAATCCTATGATAGTATATTTATATTTACATGTATGTTTCTTCATTGTTTGCTTCATTTTTTGCATCAGATACATTTTTTAAATATTTTATTTATTTTATATATATTTTAAATATTTTTATTTATTTTTGAGAGAGAGAGAGAGAGCACATGATGGGGGGAAGGGCAGATAGAGAGAGGGAGACACAGAATCTGAACCAGGCTCCAGGCTCCAACCTGTCAGCACAGAGCCTGATCCTGGGCTCGAACTCATGAACTGTGAGATCATGACCTGAGCTGAAGTCAGACACTTAACTGAGCCACCCAGGTGCCCCTAAAGATTTTATTTTTAAGTAATCTTTATACCCAACATAGGGTTCGAACCCACAACCTGGAGATCAAGAGTTGCATGCTCCCCTGACTGAGCCAGCCAGGTGCCCTCAAAGATAACATGTTTTTAAAAAAATCTTTATTTTGCCAGTGTCTATCAAATACACAGTGGGTACTCAAGAAATGTTAGTTGAGTAAGTTGAAATGTAGGCCAAAAAACTTAAACCTAGAACTTACAGAAAGAAGGATAGCATTTCAAGTTTTTTTTTTCCCTCAGTGAAACCACAGGGTTCTCAAATCTGATGAAGTTTGGAAAACAAGTTAAACTCAAAACTAATTTTACTTATGAGTTTAGTTATACATATTATAAATAAAATATTAGCAGATAGAATCAGCATTATGATAAAAGGATAATACTCTGACCAAAACGAGGTTATTCCAGCAATGCCAGAATGGCTTAATTTATCACACACAGTTACAATTTGTATTAGATAAAAGGAAAAGAGAATCTTGTGGTATTTGATGGCTGTCTGAAATATATTAGATAAAATGTTACAGAATTTTGATTGAAAATGAAACAAAATAAACTAAAAATAAGAATTGAATACTTTTAAATAAGATTTAAGTAAATAATAACATAATAAATGTATATAATAACCACATTTCAAACTAATAGCCAGCATCAGGCTTACTGTGCCGTACTAGAAATGCCCACTGAAGTTAGAAAGAGGTCAGGGACACCTGAGTGGTTCAGTCAGTTAAGTGTCCAACTTCTGCTCAGGTCATGATCTTGCAGTTTGTGAGTTTGAGCCCCGTGTCAGGCTCTGTGCTGACAGCTCAGAGCCTGGAGCCTGATTTGGATTCTGTGCCTCCCTCTCTCTCTCTGCCCCTTCCCCACTCATGCTCTCTCTCTCTCTGTCTCTCAGAAGTGAATAAACGTTAAGTTTTTTTTTTTTTTTTTTAGAAAGAGGTCAAAGATGGTTGGGTTCATCAGTATTTAACATTATTCTGGGTGTGTTACATGGTACAATTAGGTAAGGAAATGTAATAAATAATATCAGTAATGGTAATGGAGAGGGAAAGGCTAAATTTTCATTATAGTGTAGATGGGAACATCAATATAAAGATGTCACCTTACCCCAGATCTGTAAATTTAATGTAATCCTACTGGGAATGATTTTCAAACATGCCTTAATGATGTTGTAGTTTATTTGCAGAAGAACAGTGTAGGAACACTTGCTTAAGCAGATCATGATACACATATTTTATTTTTATTTTTTATTTTATTTTATTTTTTAATTTTTTAATGTTTATTTTTGAGAGAGAGAGAGAGAAAGAGAGAGAGAACAAGAGCAGGCAGGGGAGGGGCAGAGAGAGAGGGAGACACAGAAACTGAAGCAGGCTCTAGGCTCCCACCTGTCAGCCCAGCCCCACGCAGGGCTCGATCCCATGAGCCATGAGATCATGACCTGAGCTGAAATTGGGTGCTTAACTGACTGAGCCACCCAGGTGCCCCTTTATATTTTATTAAAAAAAATTTTTTTAATGTTTATTTTTGAGAGAGAGCGAGAGAGCGAGAGAAAGCAAGTGAGTCGGGGAGGGGCAGAGAGAGAGGGAAACATAGAATCTGAAGCAGGCTCCAGGCTCTGAGCTGTCAGCACAGAGCCTGATGTGGGGCTCGAATCCATGAACTGTGAGATCATGACCTGAGCCGAAGTCAGATGCCCAACTAACTGAGCCACCCAGGTGCCCCATGATACACGTATTTTAAACCCAGTGATCTTAAAATGTACTGGCACAGGAGTGGATAGCTAGATCAATGAAACAAAATAGAAACCAGAAATAATATGGTTTTAAAAATCTTATTTTGTTTTAGAGAGAGAGAGAGATCAGGGGAGCAGGGCAGGAGAGAGACTGAGTATCACAAGCAGGCTCCACACTCAGCACAGAGCCCAAAGCAGGCTCGATTCCAAAACCCCAGGATCACAACCTGAGCCAAAAATCAAGAGTCAGACACTCAACTGACTGAGCCACCCAGGCACCCCAGAAATAATACAGTTTTAAGTATATGATGGATGTTTTAAATAGTGGCCATCCATTTGGAAAACAGTTACATAGTTACATCAAATTCTAGATGAAATAAAGAGCTACTTTATAAAAAATAAAAAACTAGAAGAAAATGTAAGTAAAAAGCTTTTAATATAATTTTGAGAGAGGAAAGAATCTTTCACTGCCGTAGGAAGAACCTTAAAGAATTAAATTTGTGGGGGCGCCTGGGTGGCTCAGTTGGTTGAGTGTCCGTTTCTTGATTTCAGCTCAGGTCATGATCCCAGGGTCTTGGGATCAAGCCCTACTTTGGGCTCCATGCTGAGTGTGGAGACTGCTTAAGATTCTTTCTCTCCCTCTCTCCTTCTCCCTCTTTGCCTGCCCCCCACTCATACATGCTCTCTCTCTTTCTAAAAATAAAAAATAAAAAAAAGAATTAAATTCGTGTATGTTAGAAAATACAGTTAACAAAAAGTTAAAATGATGATTTGGGGTAAAGTTTTCTAATGTATGGCTAACCTGATACATAAAGATTGTTTCTAAAACAAGAGACTAGAGGCACCACTTTTCCTTTTTTATTTATTCAACAAATAACTATTGAGCCTTTGATATGTATTTGATCCTAGGATGGGCATGGGTATACATTTTTTTATGTCAGACCACATGGTCTCTGCCCTCCTAGAACTTAAAAATCTAGTGGGAGACAGTAAACTGATAATTATGGGATGAAACTACATGATTGGGTGGAGTCTAATTTTGTTGGGGGAGGGGATTTCTGTAAATAGGATAAGCTCGTATGAGGAGGTGCCCCTGAGGTAAGGAGACTTGAGGAAAGACAAGGAGAAAGTCATGCTGAACATTTGGATAAAACTGTTTCATGAATAAAGGTTAAAAGTTGCGAAAGGCCTGATGGGAAGGAATTTTGAAGGAGCAACAAGGAGGCTAGAGGGCAAAAGCAAATTGTATAAGGTGAAGGCTGGCATCAGATGACAGGGTGAAGAGGTATCCAAGGACAAATCCATTCCTTTCATTCTTCAGATATTTACTGGCACTAAGCATGTACAAAGCACTAGGGAAATAGTGAACAAAACATGCCCTCTCGGAGACAAAGCACTTGCCTTCATGATCCTTGCAGGTAATGCAACAGTTATATTAAAAGTGCAAGAAAAATCCATTCCAGTATTTAACCAAGGGAATGTTAAGATCAGGTTTGCTTTTTACAATTTACTCTGGTTGTGTTGAAAATAAATAGGGGAGGGAGAGTCAAGAGTGGACAAGGAAGTCTAATAACAGCTCTAATCTAGGGTAGGTGAGTGGTGACTTGAAATGACTTTTGCACATTATTGCACTAGTAGATCAAGGAAGTCAAAAAGAATTGTGAGTTGGCAATACCAGGATATCCATAGGTTTTGTTATTTATTGGATTTCACGTTCACCTTTAAAGAAAAAGTATTTTCATCAATCCTAAGACTCACAGTTTTTCTTACTTTAGCAATATGGCATTGAGTTAAATTTTATCCTTGGCAGTATCTTACAGTCTGTCAACAAGGCAGTAGTGGTGCTGATTTGTTTGCCTGTGCATTCAGTCATAGCTGCTCAGTTTGTTACCACTGTAGTTGAGGGTGTGAGCTTTGTTGGTATTTCTCATGTTAACTTTAATTGTTCACTATGTCATCAGTAATACCATGTGATGAACCAGCATTGACACCAGAGTTGCTGGCATGGGGAAAGTTATGAAAACAGTTCAAAATGGCATATAGTTAAAATATGGTTAAATAAGTAAAAGAGAACTCTAAGTTCTACTTTATAGTCAGTATAAAATAAAAATTCTGGATGATAAAGCTTTGTGTAATTATTTATTTGGAGGCATTTCCCCCCTTTCTTTCCAGTACATAAAACAATAGTATATATTATAATCAGTGGCATCTTAGATTTGATGAAATACTGTAACATTAAAATAGCATTCCAGTAGCATTTGTGATTAGTTTTCTATTTTGTTTATAAAAATTATTCTGTAGATAACAGATAAATAATCCCATCAAAGAAAAGCCAAAGAAGAAAATAATAAATTTAAATTAAGCATTGTGTTTTCTTTATACTAAATTACATTGTTGTGGGACTACTTATTGTTAGATTTTATATTGTTTACTGTAGTACCTTTCCTTTGATTGGTAGAATAGTGAAGACATGTGGTGGACAAACATTGAACTACAGTCAAGACTTGGCTTGGTCTGTGTTTGGGGTTTGGGCATACAGAGTGTTAAAGAGCTTTACAGGTAATTCTGTTAGACACCATAGTTTGAAAACCCAGTTTTGGTTCTCAGTCTGTTGGCAGAACACACCTAAGCTGACTATGAACTTTTTCGGATCTGCATTACCAAACATTATCTGTTGGCCAACTAAACACATTATTTATATACCTATATGTGCTCTCAGTTTTAAAAGTGTAAATGCTATTGTGGTAAATAAAATATAAATTTGTTTTAAAACATTAATACATTCATCCTGGTTTTTATCTCTTTAATATTTCAGTCAACAAACCTTGTTAGTATAACTTCTATCATGTTGGGGTTTACAGAAATGTTTGAGGTTAAAAGTATTAATATTTGACTAGGTTCCAGCATAGGAATTCTGAATCTAACTAGTGTATCTGAGGGATGCCTGTTTTTATCATTAGCAGTTGTAAGGTATAAGCAGAGGAGATTGAGAGAAAAAAAAGAAACAACAGACAAAGCATAGGAAGAATTTGAAAAGAAAAAGGGGCCCCAAGTTAGTTTGCTGCTTTGCAGTGATTTTGGAAAATGAGGACAGTTGCATACCTTATTTATTCAGGTTATTCCTTCCCTTTTCTTTGTGTCATTTGTGCCCTATTTCTATTTTGACAAGAAGATGATGTTTTCTCAGAATAATGCCATTACTAGAGGTGGTAAAGGGTTAAAGTACAATGGTGTCTGAGAGATACAGAAAACAGTGAGGATTCTTTCCGTTTATTCTCCCCTTCTTCTTTATTTCTGTCTCCTCTGTGTTTTGAGTACACTAAAGCCAGAACTTGTATGGAAGATTGAATCTGTAAAGGGGCCTCACAAGTAATCTGGAGCTTCTACCCTTGAACCAAGGGTGCTGGAGGCTAAAACCTGAAACTTGAAAAAAGAAATTTCAGACATAAGTACTACTTGTCAGTGACAAATACTTCTTTCTCTCAGTCGTGTAAGTAAAAGTTGACTTTTTAAAAGAAACTGCCAAAGAGAGAAAAATACGAAGATTTATTCCTAACTTGCTTGTTTTCTAACTCTAGGTTAGTTATTATCTGGTAAATTAATGAGAGAAAATGAACATATTTTCTGTTGTTTACCACAGTTGACAGTGTAACAAGATCCAGATAATTCTACCTGTACTTTAATTGTTTTTGGATGAGAAATTTCAGGCCAATGGAGTGAAATAGAATGAGCAAATAGAATATTCTAGTTCTTATATTTATTTGAATAGTACATTTCATTTCTATTTCCAGTCTCTTTATTAACAGTGCATGAGTCAGAGGCTTGATGTACTCAGTTGGAAAGGGGAGTTTATCAGCTCACTGACTGCAAGATGTGTTCATAATGAGTTTTAATGTGCAGGCCTCTGAATGGAAATTTGTTACGAATGATAGGTTTTCAAATGTCTTAATAGGAAAGCTTTATGCCTGTGGATGGTTTAAAATGCAGCCTAGTTCCTTAGCAAAGGAGGATTTTTTTGTTCAAATGGATTTCTATTTTCTTTATGTTTTGCATATGTGGTTGCTAGGATTTAAAGTAAAATTGTTATAATTTAACTTTATAAAACATTTGGAAATTGACCTTATTTGGAATTAGGTAATAGGAAAGAAGTCAGATAAAATTAATTTGTTCAGTATCTGAATTGTGAGGTATCAAGGAAATGCAGTTTTAATATTTTCAAGTAGATATAGAAATACCAAATGAGAAGTGTATAGGTTATAGGATTTTATTAATCGATGAAGATTATTTACAATTAGTAGGATTCATTTTATTTTTCTATACGTACACTCATTTTATTGAATAAATATTACTAAATATCTGCTGTGTGTCCAGTTGGTCATCTTATTTACAGTGTGGAGAATAGGTTAAATGTGTACAAACTCGAGGCTCATAGGAAGCCGGTGGATTTGTTGTTTTAGTGTAGGTGAGAAATTATTATGGCTTAAACTAACGTGTTGAGATTTTGTCCTGCATTAGTGTGTTCTGGATTTTACTGTCTTCCTTAAATGAAGTGTTGTGGATTAACTTGATCTTTATAGGACTTGCTTTCAAATTCTGTTAGAGCTGATCTAGATAGCCTTTCCTATAGAGGCCTTAATTTCTATATAGAGAATTTTGAAGATCTGGGAAGAATGAAAGGAAGAGACTGGTGTTTGGCTTGAGCTACTGGGAGAGCTGTGCTGTTTAGTGAGATGGAGAAGACTTACCTCTCATCACACTCATCAGATGATTGCGACTTCTAAGAGTTGGACTTTCTGGTGTCTCTGTTAAATGCCTCTGATGTTTTCTTTATTTTGGCCCTTTGGAACTAAAATTTCCTTAGCCTCATGTGAGTTCAGGTAGTTGCTCAATTCATAGCTCTCTGGGTAGTTGTTCTATCCTTAGTAGTTGTTGTTTGATGTTGTGGAGTCTTGCCCTGTGGGTACACACTTAGTATTTGGCCAAATACTCAAGGGGACCCCTGTCAAATTAGATACTGCTGCTTTTATGGTTAGCTTCCTTCTCTGTGATACTCTGCTCTGCACATTTTCACTGTCTTTAGGAGTCTTATCCATTGATCTGTCTTCTGAGCTCTGTATGACTGCTCTTTTCTGTTTGGCTTTCTCTCCTCGCATCATATTCTGAAGAGCTGGTTTGGGCCATCACATTTGTTTCTATTCTTTCAAGGATCATAGATCAGTGTGCCTTTTTCCAGTGTCTGAAAACAGTTATTTCATGCATTTTATCTAATTTTAAAATAGTTTAAAACGAGTACAACAGGAGGGCCAGTCTTCTATTCATTTTGGTCAGATCATGTTGATTTTGTAGAGAATGAGAACTGAATGGGAAACTTGTTGAAAGATTCAAAGCAGACCAAACTCCCATGGTTTGTTGATGCTTTATCAAGACTACTCTGGTGCTCTCATGAGAGTGGACAGAGGAAATGGAAGGAAATGAACAGCTGTTGTAGTAATGTGGGGTTAAAATGAGCTGGAAATGGAGTACAGTGGAATAATTCAAGAAATATTTTGAAGATGGAGCAATCACTGCCTGCTACTGAATTTTGAACATCTGGGAAGAATGAAAGGAGACACTGGTGTTTGGCTTGAGCTACTGGAGGGTAGTGATGTTTAGTGAGATGGAGAAGACTTACCTCTCATCACACTCATCAGATGAAGAGCTAGATTAAGGAAGGTAAAATTAAGTTTTGTTACAGATAATAAAAGTTAAATTATCTATTAGACCTCTAAATAGAGATGTCAAATGGACAGTTGGATAAAGGAGTCTTGAAATCAGAGCAGAGGACAGGCCTGGGAATTCACTAGCATTTCAGTTGAATTTTAAGCAGTGTAGAAGATTAGAGAGTTTCAATGGAAAAGAGGAGAGAGTTTAGGGGACTGGTCACCTGATCACTATAGTATTTAGGGGTCTAATTTTGAAGGAGGAACCTGTAAGAGAAATAGAGGAGCCCTTGGAGAAAAAGAAAAATAGGAGAGTGTGGTGTCATAATAGTCAAGAGAAAATGTGTATATAGGAGGGAGTGGCCCCACTGCTTTGAATGCCTCTGAGAGTTCTAGGAAGATGAGGACAGAAAGGGGTCCACTAGATTTGGCACCCTGGAATTCATTAGTGATATGGATGAATTGTTTGGGGAGGTCGAGAAAGAATTAATTAAAATAATTAAAGTAACAGTCTTCCATTGTGTTACTAAGGAGATCCACTTTGGGAGACTGTTGCTGTAATCCAGGCTAGAGATGATGGTTCCATAATCTCTAGGAGCGCTGAAGAGTCTGGGGTTCAGAAGTTATATAGCCAAAAAATAGCCTCAAATCCATCATGTTCCTTTATTGGTTTGGTTTAGACAGTGGTGCTCCTGGTGCAGGACACAAACACGGTAGGTTGTTTGGCTGACACCACTGACACTGCTCCCTACCCTTGGAATATCTGCCATTCCTGAGACTGGGAACTTGAGGTGGCTGTTGCCTCTGCCACTCATTGACAGAGTTGTCTCTATTCATGTCCCTGCTTCTGTTACAAGATTCTGATTCAAAGTAAGTGATGTATGTGTCTCATTGGGGAGATTAGGTCTTGTGTCTGGGCTTTAACTGCAGGAAAGGCTGGGGAAAAAAGTAGGTGGCATTTTTAACTTCTTTTGCAGAAGGAGGACTCTTGGCTTAAAATGTAGAATCCCCAAATGTAGAAGGGAGATTAGATACCATGGCAAGAAAAAGTGATAGGTGTCCACTACAAGACTAGAAAAATATATTTTCCAGCGCATCCATGGAAAGGTAATACAGTTGACTTTTGAATAATGAGGAGGTTGGGAGCTGACCCCTGTGTAGTTGAAAATCTGTGTAGAATGTCTGACTCCCCCAAAACTTAACTAATAACCTACTACTGACTGTAAGTCTTACTGATAACATAAGTGGGTGATTTACACACATTCTGTGTGTTATATGTTATTTACTGTATTCTTATAATAAATGAGCTAGAGAAAGGAAAATGTCATTAAAAAATCCTAAGAGAAAACACATTTGCAGTATTTTACTGTATTTATTAAAAAAAATAAGTGGATCATTACAGTTCAAACCCTTGTTGTTCAGAGATCAACTGTAGTCGAATCTGTGGGACTGGGGAAGGGCTTCCTTGTATGATTGGTGTGCACATTGTTCAACCAAACAAAAGCTTCCTGCTGATGGAGCAGATGTGGCCTAAAACTCAATCAGTGCTTCATGGTGAGGTTGCATCTACCCCAGAGGGGTTGCTATTGTCTAATTCATTTCAAGTTTCTCTGTGGGCTAGTGGAGTCCCTGGATTGGGGCAATAGAATTGAGAAGAGTTCCAAAGATGGAACTTAGAAAATGTCTGTGCTTAGGATAGGAGAAAGGGCAGAGAATAAGCATTTAGAGCTAGGATAATTCATTGATGGAAGGCAGTTAGAAATCTTAAAGATGTTCTCCCTTAACTCTCTCTGTTTTAATTTAAAAAAGTCAGCTACTGGGGCGCCTGGGTGGCTCAGTCGGTTGGACGTCCGACTTCGGCTCAGGTCATGATCTCGCGGTCTGTGAGTTCGAGCCCCGCGTCGGGCTCTGTGCTGACAGCTCAGAGCCTGGAGCCTGTTTCGGATTCTGTGTCTCCCTCTCTCTCTGACCTTCCCCCGTTCATGCTGTATCTCTCTCTCAAAAATGAATAAATGTTAAAAAAAAAAAATTAAAAAAAAAAGTCAGCTACTACATGGAGTTCAGAAAAGATGTGGATGGACAGCAGCTCTTAGATTTAGAAATAAGGAGATCCTTTTTTGATACTTTAGAGAGAGTGCTCCAATAGAGGGATGAGGATGAATACTAGCTGATAATTTATTCATTTATTCAGTCTTTCCTTCATCTAGCCAAAGAGGAATGGATGTGGGGGAGAAATCATTTTTAATGATTGCTTACATGTCAGACAGTGTCTGGAATACAAAAGGCAATTTTGCCCTGAAGGAGTGTACAGGCTGGTATGTTAGAGAAGATTATTATTCCAAATAGAGTGTACTAAGTGTTAGAGGAGGGCTGTGTAGAAGTAAGAGGAGGTGTACATAATTCAGCACATGAGAAGATTCCCTCTTTAGTTAATTCTTGAAAGTTTGGTATCCATTCATTATTCATTCATTCATCATTCATTCTTTAAATATCTCTTAAGCACTTACTGATGTACCAGCTATTGTCCTAGGCACTTTGGATTCAACAGTGAATGAAACAAAGACCCTGGCCCTCTATGTTCTTATAGAGGCACATAACATACGTTAGAGGGTACATGCTATGGGACAAGAAAAAGTTGAGTAAAGTAGAGGGAAAAGGACATATGGGTTCTTTTTTGTCCATTTTAAGTTTTCAAATAAGGTACATTACACTAACATTAAACATTAATTTTATAGTGAAAAATTTCAAGCTTACACAAAAGTAATGAGAATGGCATAATGAATCTCCATATGCTTATCGCTCAGATATACCAGTTACCAAAATTTTGCCACACTTGCTTCATGTGTCCTATTTTTGCTTTTTCTTCTTTTTTTTACCAAAGATTAAAAAAAAATTCCTGACACGATGTAATTTACCTCTATACACTGTAGTACGCATCTCTAAAACATAGGGACATTTTCTTGTATAACTACAATATGATTATCACAACTCATAAACCTACTAATACAGAAGAGGCATTTGAGTCAAGACTTGAAGGACACAAAGTCCTCTCTATGAGCTCAGGAAAGAGAGTTTAGGCAGTGGGAACATCTGGTGTAAAGGTCCTAAGGAACAGGACAATGACTAGCATATTTGAGAAACAGCAAGGAGTCCTGTGTGGCTGAAGCATGGTGACTGAGGGAAGAGAGTGGTAAGAGATAAGGTTTTGTAGGCCACTGTGAGGGGACTTTGACTCTGCTGTGAGTCAGACAGAGAGCTGTGACAGTTTTGAGTAGAGGACAAAATTAATTTTGTCAAAATTAATTAATTTGACAAAATTAAATTTATATTTAAAAAGGTCACTCTGGGGGCGCTTGGGTGGCTCAGTCGGTTAAGTGTCTGACTTCGGCTCAGGTCACGATCTCACAGTTCGTGAGTTCGAGCCCCACGTCGGGCTCTGTGCTTACAGCTCAGAGCCTGGAGCCTGTTTCAGATTCTGTGTCTCCCTCTCTCTGACCCTCCCCCGTTCATGCTCTGTCTCTCTCTGTCTCAAAAATAAATAAACGTTAAATGCCTGTTTCCGATTCTGTGTCTCCCTCTCTCTCTGCCCCTCCCCCGTTCATGCTCTGTCTCTCTCTGTCCCAAAAATAAATAAAATGTAAAAAAAAAAAAAAAAAAAAATGGGGCGCCTGGGTGGCGCAGTCGGTTAAGTGTCCGACTTCAGCCAGGTCACGATCTCGCGGTCCGTGAGTTCGAGCCCCGCATCGGGCTCTGGGCTGATGGCTCAGAGCCTGGAGCCTGTTTCCGATTCTGTGTCTCCCTCTCTCTCTGCCCCTCCCCCGTTCATGCTCTGTCTCTCTCTGTCCCAAAAATAAATAAAATGTAAAAAAAAAAAAAAAATGTGACTCTGGATGCTCTGTTGAGAATAGAATGTAGGGGAGAAAGATAAAGAGAGGGGGGCCTAATTAGGAGCTTGTCGTTGGATTAGAAGATATATTTTTGTTAGTGGCTCGCTCCAAATGGTCATAGTGGAAATGACAAGGAGTGCTTGCATTTCAGATATGTTTTGAAGGTAGAGTTAAATGGATTTCCTGATTGACTGACTTGAAGGAGAAAGGAAGGCATTAAGAAGACTCAGGTTTTTCACTTGAGTATGTGGAAGGATGGAACAGCTTTTGGAGCACCTCCAAGAGTTTACTCTTGGGCCTGGAGAGTTTGAGGTGTTTGTCACACATGTGGATGGAATACCTTGTTGAATATTTAAGGCTGGAGTTAGGGAGAAAAGTAGCAGAAAGCGTGGTCAGAAAGGGTGGTATGTATTAATAGTGGTTTGCACTATACTTTCAGCAGCCAGCTGGTGTGAATGTGGATGTTAAGATACTGGTGTTTAAACTGGTGTTTAAACTGTTTATAATTTAGAACTTTTATCAGTTCTTTCTGTCAGTCTTTCAGAAAGAGGTAACTCAGTGAAGTGTGCAGTTCTGTTTTCTTTTTCTCAAACCATTCTTTCTGGTCAGGCAAGAATGAATAAATTAGGTGAAAGGTGTAATTAAAGTATTATACATTCCTTTTGTTATGGTTAAGTATGGTTCAGATGGAAAGTATTCATCTGTGTATTCTTGGGTCACTAGAAGTTGTCCCAGAGTATTTTGAAAATGTTGACTGATTAACTCAGAGACATTCACAAAATCTGACAGGAAATAGCCTTAGGTGGTCCAATAACTTTGCTGTAACCCTTGAAGGCCATGAATGTGATATTACTACCATCAGTTCCTTTCTTCCTGATTCTGAACTCACTAAAGTTTAGATTAAAAAGAATAGCTATGTTTTTATGACATTTTATAAATTTAAATATGAACTACTTAGGAAACTTGTCCAACAGCCTTATCTTCTTTTTTCTTCCCAGTTGTTGCCCTATTGGAGAGAGATTTTCATCATAGGTAGCCAGGTTGTTACTCTGGTGTGTATGTTATGGAAAGGATGTGGTTAACACAAATGCTAAAAGCTACTAAAAGCAGCTTTGTGCGATGCAGACTGATTGTGACTACCTTTATTTCTCCTTTGAAAAAAGACTATTTCTAATCTTCCTTTTGGATTGTTTGGAGTTCTGATTTGTATATCTTAGAGTCATGTGGAGGATTGATACACCAATCTGGGGTTGTGGTGTAGTTTTCATCTGTTGTTCTAATGTCATCTCTGTGACTAAATTTAAATAACTAGGTGTTCGAGATGGGGACTCTTCGTGCCTGTGTATTTGACCCACATACCTCCCTAGCCTCTCTGATCTGCTGGGAAAGGTCTGTTAGACAGGGATCAAAGTGTCACATGGGACTGGGGTTATCATCTGTTTTACTCAATTATTCCCTCTTCCCTGTCCTTCCCTACCCTCCCCATGAGCAAAAATAAGAGTGAAAAGGAGACACTTACTCTCTTTTGCTTCTCTTGTATAGGAGATGCATCGGAGATTTGAGAATGCTCCTGATTCTGCCAAAACAAAAGCTCTGCAAACTGTTATTGAAATGAAGGTAAGTAAGAGTCTCCAAAGAAGCTTATGAGTCAGTTTACACTTTGAAGTGATTACATACTTTCATGTGTGAGTTTTAGAAAGTGGTATGTAACAATATTTTGCTTATTTTGTAGATTTAAGAAGAAATAGTAAGACAATGAAAAGACACTTTGAAAGAACTTTGGTTTTATTCCCTTTTAGTTATAGGTCATAAGTCAGATGGGACCAAAAAGTTGTCCAGAATTCCTTTAAATCGGCTGTGTTTAAGCCTTTTGATCTCAGGACCCTTTTATTCTTTTAAAATGACAAGCTCATTCATTTATTTTTAGAAAATGTCTGCCTAATATTAACTCTAGTAACCATAGTTTGTCAATTGTTCTTTCATGTAAAAATGATGTTCCATGAAAAAACTACCTAATTCAGCTTGCAATTCAAAGAGGCACACAAGTGCTATTCTAAGGAACTACTATCATACTTCAATGTGCAGAAATGCCTAGCTCCTTCCCATTTCATCACACAGAATATTAAAAAGATGTGTTCCTAAGGTTTGAGATTAATTAAAAGTAATAATTTTTACTGCTTCATTAAGGACATTCTCAAAGGAAGCAGTCTTTTTTAAAAAATTTTTAAGTAGGCTCCACACCCAGCATGGAGTGCAATGTGGAGCTTGAACTCATGACCCTGAGATCAAGACCTGAGCTGAGATCAAGAGTTGGACACTTAACTGACTGAGCCACCCAGGCATCCCCCAAAGGAAGTAGTCTTTTAAAATTTTTATTTCTTGAGGCTCCTGGCTAGCTCAATTGGTCGAGCATGCGACTCTTGACCTCGAGGTCGTGAGATACCTCGAGGTCATGAGTTTAAGCCCTACATTTGGCCTAGAGCTTACTTAAAAAAAAAAAAAAAAAAAAAAAAAAGCTTTTTTTAATAATTTTTTTTTTTTTTTTCTGTGAGTACCCGATACTGAAGAGTGCAGTCACTGCTAGCGTGGTTTGGTGCTATTGCCTGTTGTCCTAAGACACAAGCAGTTTTTTCCCACCATTGCTTTTATACCTGAAGTGCAAATGGTAACATAGTGGAGAGGGCAAATCAAATCATGGTATTATTATGAAAATAGTTTTGACTATGCAGACTTCTTGAAAAGGTCTGGGGGGATCCGGGACATAGAACACGGACCATGCTTTGTAAACCTCTGCTTTAAGTTAATGAATAGGTAGAAATTTTTAGGCTTTATGTTAGGTTGATTAAGACTTGTCTTCTTAAATTCCCTTGGATTCAAAATTTGGCTTTACTTGAATCAATTGTATGACAATAGAGCAAGTAATTCCTAACCTCTCTATGCCTCAATTTCTTTATGGCTAGAAGGCGATAGTAATAGTATGTATCCCATAGGTTGTTTTGAGGTTTAAATTAGTTATAGCAAGTAAAACACTTTGAATACTACTTGGCATATAGTAAACTGTTAGCTGCAGCTCCTGTTATTATTTTTATGAAAAACATATTCTTTTTTTTTTAAACAACATACTCTTTCTTACAAAAGCTGAAAGACTTATAGGTAAGTCCTAGCTTCTTCATATTCCCTAAATCTTAGCTTCTTCCTATTCCCTAAAAAGTTTGACACTGTTTTTGTTTTGTGGGCCTTTATTCAATAGTTGTTGGTATGACAAGAATATTTAGTTATTAGTATATAGTTTTATGTAGAGAGATGCTTCTTAAGTACGGTTATAAGAATTTCTCTCTGAATTTAAATGATTTCATTCTAAAATTTTGTTTATTTGTGTGTATTTTTATTTCCAGTGGGGAAAGATTTACCAAACAAATTCTGAATTAGTGGAATTCTGGGTTCTTTGTAGTTAGGCAATTAGTAGTCTTGAACATAATCTTGTAAAGAGTCTTTAGAAAGGTTCAATTGTATGTTCTTATTTCCCACAAATCTATTTGTATGTTTTATTTCCTGAGCCCTGTTGAAACGTAAGAATAAAACACATGAATATACCTATGTTTCCAAAATTCTTTTACTTGCCTTTTGATAGAATGGGGAAGTGTAATAATTAACAGGCAGTGGAGCTATTTTAAGTTGTGTTAACTTTCGGCCATTCTGTTAAGAAAGCCTGAGATAATGGTGGCCCAGTTGGGTCAGGTGGATGCTATCCTGAAATCACAGCTGAAATAGTTGAGTTGCTGAGAGTGTGGCATGATCCTGAGAGAATTATGAAGATCTAGAATAGTCTTGGGGGGAAATGGGAAAAGAAGATGATTGATAGACAGTAAAAGAGCCCAACTATCTTCAAGGTGATGTAGTTTTCTTTTTTCTCTCTTCTGCCTTTTCTTCCTCCTCTTCCTCCTATCTTTGCCTTCACCTTCCTTCTCTTGCTTTCTTCCCTCCTTCCATCTTCTCCTTCTCCACTTCCCCTTCTGCTTCCTCCTCCTCTAATTTTTTTTCTTTTTCCTTTCGCAGTGGAGGAACAGGGAAGAATTACTGTACTGCTATAGGTTACAGTTTTGCTGGGTAGATAATGGCAGAATTATTGGAATGCACATGAATTGAGGATGATGGTGAGAGAGGAGTTTGCATGATCAGTCCAAGAATGTAGTGTGGATAGAAAGGAAGAGAATTCAGACTGTACTGACAGGTTGGGAGAAAATGTGACCATTAGTGAGGTGAAGATCTCTGTGAGGTTGAGGAATGGCAAATAGAGGATGATGGTGCACTAGGCCTGGGGAGAAGCCTGCAGTAGGCCTGGGTGATGATAGGATCCAGAGGGTAGTCCTGTCGACTGGATAGCTGAAGTGGACTGGTGGTTGAGGTCATTGAAATTCAGACATTGAAATCCTAGGATGATGGCAAGAGTGGCATTTGAAGGGAAGATTGATTGTGAGCCAGGTGCCAAAGACGTTTTTCAAATGGCCAAGAGGGATGGGGAAGTAGTGAGGAGGGGGTAGAGTGAAAAGGAGTATGAACTGTAAAATAAAGGGAGCAGCATTGAGGAACTGGGAGGTTGCCTGTACTTTTTCCCCTGCTCCTTTCTGGTACTGGGGGATTAGTGACCCTCATTGGAGAGAGTTCAGGGAAATTACATCCTTTTGGAAAGCCAGGTTTTACTTGGGGTAGGGAGACAACTTTTGAAAAAGAAAAAGTGAGGATTTGGGAAATTTAGCAAGCAACAGGGGATTTCAATAGGTTAGTGGAATTGGCTGATTAATGATGGGGAGACCCAGAGCTGGGCAAGTACAGAGTGGTAAGATGAAAAGGAATTTATTTACTTAGTTATTATACATTGTAGGAATAAGAAACCTTGTTGGAAGGACTGTTCTCAAATAAACCCAGTCTCAGTCTGATTGAGTTGGTGCTAGAATTAGTTGAGCGTATCAGATACTACTTTTCTGTCCTGATTTCAGCGAGTAGCCTGACATGTCTCTTATCTGGGCAGTCAGTGCCTTCTTCGTGACTTTCAGTTACAGTTTGGTCCCTTTTGGGGAGAAGCTTTTATGGGACATGATTTGGTAGTGAGGGTGCTGATTTGGTCAAGAGCTGCCCATGTGTTTGTGTTGGAGTTAGAGGAGAAAATAGATAATGTGTCTTGGGGGCCTTACGGCGACTTTGTAGAGTTAGAGGCTGTCTGTGTGATGTGTGGAGCTTGAGTTGATTGATGAAGGTGATTTGGTCTTGTGTGAAGCACCAGTGATGCTAGAAATACACTCCTTTCCACTGGCTCCCTTTCATTATCCATCTTCCCCTCCCCAAACTAATGTCAGAGGTAACACATTTCATTTGCAGGTTAGTCGCATGTGTATGCCTAGTATTTCAGTTATTATTCTTTTTTTTTTAAGTTTATTTGTTTTGGGGGGGGAGGGGCAGAGAGAAAGGGAGAGAGAATCACTCTGTGCTGTCAGCATGGAGCCTGATGTGGGGCTTGATCCCACAAACTGTGAGATCAGGACCTGAGCCAAAATCAAGAGCTGGATGCTCAACCGATGGGGCCACCCAGGTGCTTCTTTAGTTATTCTTAAGGGACTACATCCTGATCTTTCTAGGAAGATCTATTATAATGTTAAAGGTGAATTTTCAGATAATGCAATTGAAATAGTTTACAGGCATACCTCATTTTATTGCTTCACTTTATTGTGTTTTGCAGAAACTGTATTTTTTACAAATTGAGGGTTTATGGCACCCCTGCATCAAGCAGGTCTTTTGGCACTGTTTTTCCAATAGCATTTGCTCAATTCGTGTCTCTGTGTCACATTTTAGTAATTCTCCCAATATTTCAAACTTTTCATTATGTTCTGGTGATCTGTGATCAGTGGTCTTTGATATTACTACTGAATGTTTTGGGGTGCCACAAATTGTGCACATATAAGATGGCAAACTTGACAAATGTGTGCATTCTGCCTATTCCACTGACCTGCTGTTCCCCCGTCTCTCTCCCTCTCCTTGGGCCTCCCTAGTCCCTGAGACACAACGATACTGAAATTAGGCCAAATAATAATCCTGCAGTGGTCTCTGAGTGTTCAAGTGAAAAGAGGCTCATATCTCTTACTTTAAATCAAAAGCTAGAAATGATTAAGCTTAGTGAGAAAGGCATGTCCAAAGCTGAGATAGATTGAAAGCCAGACCTCTTGCACCAAACAGCCAAATTGTGAATGCAGAGGAAAAGTTCTTGAAGGAAACGAAAGGTTCTACTCTAGTGAACACACGAATGATAAGAAAGTGAAACAACCTTATTGCTCATGTGGAGAAAGTATTAGTGGTCTGGATAGAAGATAAAACCAGCTACAATGTTCACTTAAGCCAAAGCCTAATCCAGCACAAGGCTCTAAGTCTCTTCAGTTCTGTGAAGGGTGAAAGAGGTGAGGAAGCTGCAGAAGAAAAGTTTGAACCAACAGAGGTTTGTTCATGAGGTTTAAGGAAAGAAGCCATTTCCATAACATAAAAGTGCAAGGTAAAAGAGCAGGTACTGATGGAGAAGGTGTAGCAAATTATCCAGAAGACCTAGTTAAGATCATTGATAAAGGTGACTCCACTAAACAACAGATTTTCAATGTAAATGAAACAACTTTCTTTTTTTTTATTGTTAATTAAAAAATTGTTAATGCTTATTTATTTTGAGAGAGAGAGCGAGAGCGAAAGAGTGCATAAGCAGAGGAGGGACAGAGAGAGAGGGAGACACAGAATCCGAAGCAGGCTCCAGGCTCTGAGCTGTCAGCACAGAGCCTGAACCCACAAACCGTGAGATCATGACCTGAGCCGAAGTCAAATGCTTAACCAGCTGAGCCACCCAGGCACCCCTATATGAAACAGCTTTCTATTGGAAGAAGAAACCATTTAGGACTTTCATAGCTAGAGGAGAAGTCAGTACCTGGCTTCAAAGCTTCAAAAGATAGGCTGGCTCTCTTGTTAGGGGCTAAGTCAGCCGGTGACATTTAAGTTGAAGCCAGTGCTCATTTATTATTCCAAAAACTCCGAGGGCCTTAAGAATTATGCTGATTCTACTCTGGCTGTGCTTTGTAAACAAAGCCTAGATGGCAGCGCATCTGTTTGCAGCATAGTTTACTGAATATTTTAAGCCCTCTTGTTGGGACCTACTACAGAGAGAAAGATTGCCTTAAAAATATGGCTGTTCAATTGACAATGCACCTGCTCACTGAAGAGCTCTAATGGAGATGTACAAAGAGATTATTGTTGTTTTCATGCATACAGACAAAATATTCATTCTGCAGCCCATGGATCAGGGAGTCATTTTGACTTTCAGGTCTTATTATTTAAGAAATATATTTGTGAGGCTACAGCTGCCATAGATAGTGATTCCTATGAAAGATCTGGGCCACGTAGATTGAAAACCTTATGGAAAGGATTTGCCATTCCTGATGCCAGTAAGAACATTTGTGATTCATGGGAAGAAGTAAAAATATCAACCTGAACAGGAGTTTGGAAGAAGTTGATTCCAACCCTCTTGGATGACTGTGAGGGGTCCAAAACTTCAGTGGAAGAAGAGCTGCAAATGGAGTAGATATAGCAAGAGAACTAGAATCAGAAGTGGAGCATGAAGATGTGACTGAGTTTCTTGACTCTTATGCTAAAACTTGAACATATGAGGAGTAGCTTCTTATAGAGGAGCAAAGTGAGTGGTTTCTTAAGATGGACTCTACTCCTAGTGAAGATGCCGTGAAGATTGTTGAAATGACAACCAAGTATTTAGAATATTACATAATCTTAGTTGATAAAGTAGCAGCAGGGTTTGAGAGGGTGGACTCCATTAAATTTTTTTTAAATGTTTATTATTAAAAAAAATTTTTTTTAATGTTTATTTTTTGAGAGAGAGATACAGTTTGAACAGGGGAGGGGCAGAGAAAGAGGGAAACACAGAATCCGGAACAGGCTCCAGGCTCTGAGCTGTCAGCACAGAGCCTGACGTGGGGCTCGAACCCAGGAATTGTGAGATCATGACCTGAGCCAAAGTCGGATGCCCAGCCAACTGAGCCACCCAGGCGCCCGTATACTCTCAACTTTAAACAAAAGGGTGCAGACTGGAGGAGGAGACAGAGGAAAAGTCATATTATAGATACGAGCTATCTTCCTTTCACCTAAGTGGCCATAAAGGATATATTAATTTAGAAGCAAGACACCAGTTGCTAGACAGCAGTTTTCCTGCATATTTATCTTTATTAAGTTCAACATCTGTAAAGACTGAGATTTTCAACTTCTCTGATTCTTTGTGAATAATGTCTAAATCTTCCATTGTCTTCAGGATTCAAAAATTTCCTCTATGGAGCGTGGACTCCGAGACTTGGAAGAGGAAATTCAGATGCTGAAATCAAATGGAGCCTTGAGTACTGAAGAACGGGAGGAAGAAATGAAACAAATGGAGGTCTATCGGAGCCATTCTAAATTTATGAAAAATAAGGTAATGGTGTGTGATACTGTAATTTTTAAAAGAGGTTTGAGAAGTTGATGCATATTTCTGTTCCCTTAGTGATGATGAAGAGCTTCACATTGTTTTATCAAACTTCAGGGAAGAAGACTTATAATTCTTTCGAATTGAACTTTCCCAGAATTAAAGTCAGAATTACTGATATATAGTTATTTCAAGTTTTCCCTTAAAAGAAAATTATTCATCGTATAATGCTGATATGTATTGTCACAGTTTAACATTTATATCTGTTAGTACTTCAGAGGTGATTCAATAAATTCCATCAAATTGAGTTTTTCTCACAACATGAGACACCAAGTTCTTTACCTCTTGTGTAGTTGTATTTTAATAGTCAAACCCTGAGAGGCTGAACCCAGTCCCCCTACCTTTTTTTTTTTTTTTCCCCTGAAATGTCTTAAATCATGTTTTCCCTTCAAATACAGTTACATAAAAAGGAAGGCCCTTTGGTCCGTTCCCTAGAAAACATCCATTTGTATCAGGTGTATTGTTTCCCATGTGTACTTCTGATATATCTATACTAGGATACATACCAGAGAGACATGTCAGTTCATATGTATTAACTAGGCACAATATTTTTTCCTTAGATCCAAAGCCATTTAGTTTGATTCTATACCTATTTAGGCAAATTGGAAGATCTAGTTTATTACGGCTATCAATTTGCCAGGTTTGTTTTGGTTTAATTAAAAACCTAATTGTGATGATAAAATATTAGCTAGAAAATAAATACCTCCTGCATCCCAATTGTATTAGTTCCCCAGTTTCTCAGAACAGAAAACTATAAAGGAATGATACACCGTTATTCTAACTCCCTCTCTGGTTTCTAGTTTCTTGCTGTGGTATCCATACCTGGCATAAAAGTCTGTAAAATATTCCTTTATTATTTTAAGAATCTGTTATCAGTGACTATTGACAATTTATATTAATTTTAGAACTTAACAATTCACATATCCAACTTTCTGTTAGTTTGTATTTTTCACGCTAATTTGAGAACAAAATATGCTACAGTATAATTTCTGCTTTCCATTTGCTGATGGGCACATTTGAGTCCATTTAAAAAAATCCTGTGAATGAAAATAGAGAATCATCTAGGGTGCTTTGAAGAGGGAATTAAGGGAACAGATTTGATTGTGTTATTTAAATTATTGTCATTTCCAGTTACTGCTCTGGCTGAAAAGCAGATAATACCTAAATTGACACATAAGTGAAAAAGAATAACAATGTCGTGACAGGTAGAACAACTGAAGGAGGAGCTAAGTTCGAAAGAGGCTCAAGGGGAGGAGCTGAAAAAGAGAGCGGCTGGTCTTCAGGCTGAGGTCTTTGCCGTAAGATTTACTCTTTGTGAGCAGTGATCCCACAGTGGGGCCCTGCTGGCTCTGGCTTCTGGGTGGCTTATACTTTCATTCTCTTTGGTTGGCAGCTTTGCCCAATACTAGCACTAACCAGCCTGCTCTGCTCTTTAACCGACTCATGTTCACCAGTTTGACCCATATGTCACTTTGTGTGCAGTGAGCCTTCACATGTTCTGGAAGCCCTATATCTGGTTCTTTATTGTTGCTTTTGTCACTGTATGGATTGTACTTCAAAATTTGTTTTTTCTTAAGTCCTTTCCTTTTGTAGATACTTGCTGTTTATATGAATGATGATCTCTCTTCTTTGGTATAAGAATATGTAGATGTTCTAGGTTGTAATGTTTATCTGAATTTAAAATTCTTTTTTTTAAAAGTGAGGTATAATTGATATATGTACAACATAATGATTTGAGATACATCTATCTATCTGA
The DNA here is from genome assembly GCF_022079265.1 of Lynx rufus. Lineage (NCBI taxonomy): Eukaryota > Metazoa > Chordata > Mammalia > Carnivora > Felidae > Lynx > Lynx rufus. Next base: position 36,604,743 of record NW_025814889.1, on the reverse strand, counting down.
CCTCTACAGTAAGTCTAGTTAACATCCTACATAGTACCCATGCATAGTTACAATTTTATTTTCTTCTTGTGATGAGAACTTTTAATATCGACTCTCGTAGAATTTGAAATTCTTGAGTAAAGTGCTTTAACTTCATATGTATTATCTTTAAGTCACCATTAGGTGATTTTACAACAGATGTTACTTTTTTTAGAACAGATATATAGAAAGTGATTTGCTTATTTAGAGTTATCTAGTAAATTAGAATTAGCATGAAACATACTTTAAGTGTCTAAATCTAGTTTAATCTTCTGTTTAAAGAACTTAAATTCCATTTCAAAATATAATAAAAAAATAATAAAGTAGCTAACATGTAAGCATTTATAACCTACTAAGGTAGGTATATTATCACCCCCAAATTATAGATGAGGAAACTGAGGTAACAGAGTGGTGCTTAGGAAATATAACTAGTGCCTGAAACCAGTATCACACTGTATGTTAACTAAAATTTAAATTAAAAAAAAAAAAAAAGAAATATAGTTAGTAAGAGGCAGAGTTTGATTTTTATGTAAGCAGTGATTCCAGAACCCGTGCTGGTAAGCTCTTCAGTCTACTTACTGCTCTGTGGCTAGGCCATGTGCACATATGTCACACAAATGTCAGGAAAAACTGCTCCTGAAAGTAATTGTGGGGTAAGACAGGAATGCAGCATTATTAAAACAAAACAAAACAAAACAAAACAAAACTTGTGCTAATTTGATATTTTTGCTAGTTATGGACCACTTTATAAAACAGATAATAAAGTGACATATTTTGTCTAAAAGGGACTAATTTGGTTTTGGTTTACAGTAACTGTATTATCTAGAGGAGTAGTTGATCTATAACTTTACTTTTTTTTCTTACCTATTATAAATATTTCTTTGTTATACCAAACAACAGGATAAGCACATTCCATACATTATTTTATTTAATGTCTAAATACAGTAACATTAGTTTACTTGCTCCATTTTACTGATTAGGAAAACAAGACTTAGAGAGGTAATTACTCAAAGACACACTTATCCTCAGGTGTGATTGCAAAGCCTTGTGCTCCTAACTTTTATGGAAAATGTGTGCTTCTAAACTCTGCTTTCCATTTAGAATATTTTTTTCCTTTTTCATTCTTTATGGTCAATATAGTAATATTTGAAGATTATTTAAAAATGGAGATGCTGAGGAAACAAGGGTTTTATATTTATTTTTAATCACATGATTGGAAGTAGTTGGAAATTTGAGTAATCTTTAAGCCGTAATAGTTCTTTAGCTGAGGAAGTGATAAAATTTTAAACATTTCTCCTAATCAATTCATACCATAAGTGTATTTTTAGTGCAACCTGTATGTTAAGGATAGAAGAATACTAATATGTGTTTTTTGTTAGGAAAGGGATGTCATGAAAGATGCCACAGCATTACAGTATGTGGTAACTCAGGGTACATCTGTATATTACAGGATGAAGATAGCTGCCATTTACAGTTATCTTCCACTGACATTCTTAGTATCCTATAGTAGTTTGCATACAATAAACATAGAAATATTTGTTGAATGAATGAATAATTAATTAAATCTGCAAATAGAATTTTCATGCATATGAGAAAAGGCTTGTCTTGTGCTAAGCAAGAAGAGTAAATTAGAAATTAATTTTTAGTGCTCCTTAAAAGTCTAATTTTAATTTATTTTTTATTTTTAAAATATTTTTATTTATTTTTGAGAGAGAGAGAGAGAGAGAGAGAGAGAGAGACAAAGCATGAGCGGGGGAGGGGCAGAGAGAGAGAGAGACATAGAATCTGAAGCAGGCCCCAGGCTCTGAGCTGTCAGCACAGAGCTTGACATGGAGCTCAAATTCATGAACTGCAAAATCATGATCTGGGTTGAAGTCAGACGCTTAACTGCCTGAGCCACCCAGGCGTCCCAAAAGTCCAATTTTAATTAAAGTAATATTTATTTCACACTTCCTCATGTGAAATTGTTCTCTAAATTGTCCTTTATACCTCAGATTATTATAGCACAGATTCTGTAGATGTAAAAAAATACAAAGTACTTTTCGTTTCATCAGTAATGCTGAAATAAATTATGGACTTCTTATGGGATTTATACTTCTGGTCATTAATCTGTTAGTGCACAGCTAGCTACCTTGCTAGGCACTAGACAGAATGTAAAAGCAATTCTGATTTTTGTTTATTTGTTGTACATTTACAATAACAGACTATTTAGAAAATTCTTAAATGTAAATGAGATGTTTGAAATAAAAATTTTTTAAAGTTAAGATGAGAAATTTATGGGAGAATGAATGGACACCTCTTGACTTACGGATTTTCTGTCAGATAATTCAGATTCAAATTACACATGTAGATTCTTATGGCTGAGCTTTTATGCATTTAAGTCATATACTTTTATCCATTTAGTTCATACGACGTGTTGTAGATGATAGAACTTTGTTGGTGGAATCTTTTTTTAGGTCAGTATCTCTAACTCCTCAAAATTATGTGATTTCTAAAAGGCACAGGTTTATAATGCCTTAAAACACTAATGGTGGCTTTTTAAGATAAGGATTTTATGTAAACTTTTGTTTGTGAATGAAAAAATAAAAAGTATACTAGCAGCAGCTTTCGAATTTCGCTTTAAATGGCAATGCTAAGAGGTTTTCTTTTTTCCTTCTGTTTTACATCTACACTAATCCTGCTTTATGTTTTAAGAGGTCTGACTTAATAAAATGAAATCTGATCAGCACAATAGTATTCAGGTGCTTCCTGCTATCTCATAGTAGTCTAATTGAATTGGGATTTTTCTCTGTCTATTCTTTTTCTAAGAGATTTTGAAGAGTATTTAGGAAACACTATAATTGAAAACTGGGATATCCCTATTTGTTGAAAACCTGGTTGTTTTTTGTGGTGGGTTATTATCCAAGATTAGGTGATACAAAAAGATAAATTGTGTTTTGTCATAAAACTAATGCTATAGTTAGTATTTTGTGACTCAGATCTGTCAAAAAGATTCAGGTCAGAGGTGATTGTTTCATTTCTTTTTTACTTACAATGTTCTGTTTTTTCCTCTAGATTGGTCAGGTGAAGCAGGAGCTGTCCAGAAAGGACACAGAACTACTAGCCCTACAGACAAAGCTAGAAACACTCACAAACCAGTTTTCAGACAGTAAGCAACACATTGAAGTGCTGAAGGAGTCCTTGACTGCTAAAGAACAAAGGGCTGCCATCCTACAGACCGAGGTAAAATGAATTCTGGAATTTTCAGGGAGCCAATTCCTTGGCACCTTTAACGTGCCAATTCCTTGGCACCTTTACCTGTGCTGTTTTTGTTAGATTTGGGAGATATGAATAATGTAATGATTAATTCTTTAGCAGTGTGATCAGTTACTGTAGTAAAAATGTAACTATCTTGTTTCAGTTCTTAGATCTAATAAATTAAATCTGGTGCAGTTTGTGCATGTTTTTAATTCTTTAGACGTTCCCTAAGTTTGTGCTTCTAACATTATGAAATGTAACGATAGTTGTTAAAAAGAAATCTAAATGAGTATTTTGTTCTGACCCATGTGAATTTTCTAGTCGTGAATGACAGTGACCTTGGTTACCCTGTGTTTAGAGTATTAAGTGTTCTTAATTTTTGATATAATGAATAGCTTTATGTAGGCAAACTGCAGAATCTAGAAGTGTTTTAGATCTTGTTTTGAATCATAGATTGTTAGATGATGTGCCTTCATATCCTGTTTGAAAATAAAGTTATTATTTTTAGAGATCTTAGATTATTTAGTTTTTCAGCCCTGATTTTAGGTAGGAATACCCTAAATAATTCCATACAGATGAGAATCTATCATAATTGTAATGATCAAAGAGAAGGAATTGATGATGTTATTTTGATTTACTATCTTAAATATTTTTTTAAAGATATAGTGAAATAGGGAATTTAGGTAGAAATATGTAAGTAGTTCTGCTTTATAGAAGAAAAGGCATACAATGTGGATTAGTTTTTTTCTTTTCATTTAAAGAACCAGATAGGTAAATAAGGGCATAGTTAGGGAAAAGGGAAAAGAGGAATTAGGAGTAAAAAGAAGGTATAAAAACATAGACCCAGAAGATTGAGAATCTTCAAGTGAGGAGGAATGGGTAAATGGCCAAAACTCTTTCATGTAATATTTTATTTTTGTACAGTTTGGGACTTTGCTGAAAATGAGGGATTTGGATGATATGTTTGTAATTTTCCTTATAACCTATACTGTTTCTGTTTCAGTCATGTCTCATGTTATCATGATAACTTCATTTTCCCTCACAGGGATATTTTGGATAAAATTAGGTTTTGGCTGCAGGGCCATAGTTTGAAATTCAGCTTTACCACTTATTCTCAGGTACATGATCCTGGGTTATTTAACGTCATTGTGCCTCACTTTCCCCACATCTGTAAGATGACAAGAGTAGGAGTGTCTGCCTCATCAGCCTAGTGCCTGGCATGCAATAAAATCTTTGTCTATTCGTTATTGTCATCATTATTGCTATTGTAATAAAATCAGCTAATATATAATCTCTGAAAATATTAAGAAAACACAGTTGGTTTTCTCTTCATTGGCATAAACTTTGTTTAGAAGATACGCTCTTTCATATGTTTATTAAGCTAATTTTATGTTCATCCAGGGAATTATAAATATAAAATTATCTGGAAAATGTTACCTGCAAAATTGCTAATGGCTTTATTAGAATTTTTCACCCCAGTAACTGGTGTGCATGCAGTACTGCATGAGGGTCAGAAGAGGGTGCCAGTGTTTTAGAGGTGAGCCTACGTCCAAGTTTACTACTGTGATAGCATTGGCTGGTGGTGGCAGGTGTGTGAATCAGAGAACCAGGCAGTTGGTTAATGATAATGCAAACATTTAAAAGCTTGTCACAGTCTAATAAATTACTTTTTCCTCTTGGCAATCCATCCTTTTCTTTGTACCCCTCTCAAATAATGTTCTTATTCGCTAGGTCTCACACAGATGGGCTCGTGATTGATTTCTTGTACCATAGAGACTAAAGACTATTTGTGGTCATTCTTGAATGGTTCTTATATTTGTTTTTAGCCATTATGGAAGTAACTGAGTTTCAGTGATTACCCCTATAAGTTACTAGGACAAATTGCTCAAATATGACTATCTCATCCAAAAGGATGACAGTGTAAAAGCTAATGTCCTTTTGAATCTAGGATGATTATATGAATGTGATATGCCTATTTGTTAGCATGTACTTTTTTTTTCTCAAATTACATTGGTGACATTTGACCAGGGTCACTTTTTCCAAAGCATCTTTCTCATGAGAGCCCAATAAAAGGCAGTTTGAACCAGCTCTTTGAACAAATTCTCATATATTTTCTGTAATTTGCTCTTAACTGATCTAGTTCTCATTTCTTCAGCTGTCTTGGACTTTGATCTAATGCTCACATCACTAAGCATGTGTGAAAAAGAACATGGATCAAGGAGTTTTTAAAAATCCTTAAAGTAAAATGGGGATATCGGAAAAGACCTGATTTTTTTCTTTTCTTTTTTTTTTTTTTCCTGTTCATGGTCCAGGGAATGAGGCCCTCTTGTGATGGGCAGTGTACAATATATATAGTATCTCTGGAATTGCTCCTGTTTTATGAACATCTCTTCTAATCTGTTAACCTTCACAGAAGTGGTCTGGATCTAGTAACATAGTGGTTAAAAGCATGGGCTTTGGAGTCAGACCTAAATTTGAAATGCAGCTGTCTGTGTTCATTAGTTATGTGATGTTGGATGAATTACTTTGCCTCTTTAATCCTTTATTTCCTCATCTGTAAATGAGGATAATGATAGTACCAGCTTCCTAAGGTTTTTGTGGCTAGAATAGATGTTTAATTATGTAGCTCTCCTCTGAATTTAGAGGGAATTATTAAATGTCAGTGGATTTCAAATATTTTTAAATATTTGTAAGCACTTTTATTTGATCTCTGTTGTTTTATGTGATCCTCAGATTAATGGTATGGATTAGGTAAGATAAGGATTGTTGTTTTTATTGGTGAGAGTTACATGAAGTTTTAAATTAGCACATTACTTTTGATTGGCACTTGGGGCCACTCTCACTAATACCCTGGGACTTTCAGGAAATTATAATATAATATTTTCAAGAAATTTTCTATTTTATGCCCACTTTCTTGTTTCTAAGTCTTGATGATGTACCATGGACCTTACAATGAATTTATTTTGTTTGAGTTCTCAATGAGCAGAGCTGATTTTATCAGTATGTTATAATAATGGAAGCCTTATTGCCTCAAAGTAGTACAATTTTTTTCTTTTCCAGAACATTTAATTTTAGAATTCTATTTATTTTTTATTTTTTTAATGTTTATTTTGAGAGAGAGAAAGAGAGTATGCCCATACACACAAGCGGGGTAGGGGCAGGAGAGAGAGAGAGAGAGAGAGAGAGAGAGAGAGAGAGAGAGAATGAGAATGAATGAATCCCAAGCAGGCTCCATGCTCAGAGAGAGAGAGAGAGAGAGAGAGAGAGAGAGAATGAGAATGAGAATGAATGAATCCCAAGCAGGCTCCATGCTCAGAGAGAGAGAGAGAGAGAGAGAGAGAGAGAGAGAGAATGAGAATGTGAGAATGAGAATGAATGAATCCCAAGCAGGCTCCATGCTCAGTGCAGAGCTTGATCTCATAAACTCTGAGATCATGACCTGAGCCAAAATCAAGTATCAGATGACACCCAGGCGTCCCTAGAGTTCTGTTTATTATAGGTGAATGGTATCATCCATTTCTTACTGACAGTTTATAGGAAGTGGCTTTTCTTTCAGAGTTGGTCAGAGACTCAGCATCCAGCACAAAGTAAAGAACTGCCCAGGCTCTAGCATGTTTAGGCACTGGAGCTTAGGCATTGTTGTTTGACATGCACCTTCTGCTTGCATTCCCAACCAAGCGCCCCAATATGCTGTGCTCTTCAAACTAGAGTTTTGACTTCCCCAGTATACTTAGAGTTATTTATACACCCTTAGGGCTAGAGTGCATTTGAGAGATAATCTAGTTAAAAAACATATTTGATAATACCTAACATTAAATGCTTTCTGCGTATCATGCAGGGGTGTATACTTTCTTTCATTTTCTTAGTTAGCATTACAGTAATCTTCTAGCAAATAAGAATTGTCATAATGTTTTATAGGTGGCACACTGAAGCTTGGAGAGATGGAGGTTACATGACTTACTGCCTGGGATTCAGAGTCTGATCAATTGAAACTCCAAAACTTATGTTCTTGATCATAATGCTATAATGCCTCCTTGTGTGGAATCTGAATATATGTGTATATATGAAACAACTCAGAATAAAGGAGGATTTGGCATCATGTGGTGGTTTGGGATATTTTTCAGTGACTGTTTCTCTCCCAGTGTTCTAGGTGGATCATTGTTCCATTACCATTGTGAGCAGTGTTTAGCCAGGTATGAGTCACGGGGTAGTGGTGGGGGCAGGTACTGCAGTATAACATTGGTATGGTATTCAAGCGAGCTTGTGAAGATGGCCTGTCTAGCTTCTGAGTGCCCCTTCTTCCTTCTCATTCCCTCTATACCTGAGTAGAAGATCATTTTAGAGAAAGAGTGTTGGCAGAGTAGAGGTACATATTATTATACCAGAGGCTTTCAGATCTGGGGGGCTCCCTGCCACCACCACCAGTCTCCCAACTCCAGTGGTGAATTAGCACCATTCACAGTGGTGAACGTGTCTTGTTTGTGGAGATGCTAATAATGATAAACTTGAGAAAATGCCAGGAAAACATAAGTGTTAAGTATTGTTGTTAATATACTAGGAGAATAAAAACAGTGTATAAATTTCAAATGTTCAGTATAAAATTTAGTCTATCTAGTGGAGAATAGAAAAGAATGAGGCAGTGAGGATGGGGAGAAACAAGATGGTATGTAGACACCAAAAATGTTGGCCAAAATTGTGTGAATATGGGAAAGGCAATATATGCAATGAGTTAAACGTAGATTAAAATACAGACTTTTGAGGTGCCTGGGTGGCTCAGTCAGTTAAGCATCCAACTCTTGGTTTCAGCTCAGGTCGTGATCTCACAGTTCGTGGGTTCAAGCTCTGCATTGGGCTCTGTGCTGTCAGCGTGGAGCCTGCTTGGTATTCTCTATCTCCCTCCCTATCACTCCCCCACCCCCTGCCACTTGCACTGTCTCCCTCTCTCTATCAAAATAAATAAATAAACTTAAAGAAATAAATAAACTTAAAAAAATACAGACCTCAATTGGGCTAAAAAATAAGCTACAGAAATATCCTGTCAATAAGAGTTAAGCATAAAACAAAAAAATAGCAGAATTAAAAATAAAAAATAGATAAAATTTGGGGTGCCTGGGTGGCTCAGTTGGTTTAGCGTCCGACTTCGGCTCAGGTCACGATCTCATAGTTTGTGAGTTCGAGCCCCGCGTCGGACTCTGTGCTGACAGCTCGGAGCCTGGAGCCTGTTTCGGATTCTGTGTCTCCCTCTCTCTCTGCCCCTCCCCTGCTCATGCTCTGTCTCTCTCTATCTCAAAAATAAATAAACATTAAAAAAAATTTAAAAAAAATAGATAAAATTTAAAAAATAAAATAAAAGGTTTATCAAGAAAATATGCCCTCCCACTTATTTTAACATTAATTAAATTATCTTATAAGGCAAAGAAGTTATAAAGCACAAAGAGCGATGTTATGTACTGATAAAAAGAGCAGATCAAGAAAATAAGATGATTGTGAACATTTATGCATCTAACAACATTGCCTTTAAATGTGTAAAACAACAGTGGTGAGAAATAGATGAAACCAACAGTTGCAGTTGCTCATTAGTACAGATTGCTTTCAGAACTTGATCAAAGAAACAAAAGTAAAAAACAATTCAGAAAATTTCAATAACATTAATAAGCTCAAATAGGTATTCTGTAAAATATTGCACTAACAAATACAGAAAACACTTTTTAAGAACTTCTTGAATAGTCATAAAAATCAAATGTGTTAGGCCACAGAGGATATGTCAAAATTCCCAAGAATTAAAGTCACCTGGACTGTGTTCTTTGAAGCCAATGTAGCAGAATTAGAAATCAGTAATGAAGGGGCATCTGGGTGGCTCAGTCGGTTGAATGTCCGACTTTGGTTCATGTCATGATCTCATGGTTCATGAGGTCAAGCCCACATTGGGCTCTGTGCTGACAGCTCAGAGCCTGGAGTCTGCTTTGGATTCTGTGTCTCCCTCTCTTTGTGCCCCTTGCCTACTCACACACTCTCTCTCAAAAAATAAATTAAAAAAAAAATCAGTAATGAAGAATTGCAACATAAAACAAATAAATTTGGAATCTGAAAATGTAGTACTTTTTAGTATAATCGACACATAATATTACATTAAGTTTCAGGTGTACAACTCAGTGATTTGTTTATGTTATGCTGTGTCCACCACAAGTATAGTTACCATCTGTCCCATTATGTTGCTGTTACAATATCATTGTATTCATTATGCTGTGCATTTATTCCTGTGACTTATGACTTATTTATTCCATATTTAGAAGCTTGTACCTCCCACTCCCCTTCACCCAATTTGCCTAACCCCCCACTCCCCTGCCCTCTGGCAACCATCAGTTTGTCTTCTGTATTTATAGGCCTGATTGTGCTTTTTTTATTTATTCATTTTTTTGTTTTTAAATGCCACTTAGGAGTGGAATCATATGGTATTTGTCTTTCTCAGTCTGACTTACTTCACTTAGCATAGTATTCTCTAGGCCCATTCATATTGTCTCAAATGGCAAGATCTCATCCTTTTTATGGCTGTGTAATATTTCATTGTATACATATCATGTTTTCCTTATCCATTTGTCTATTGATGGACACTTAGATTACTTCCATATCTGGGCTTTTGGAAATAATGCTGCAGTAAACATAGGGGTGCATGTATCTTTTTGAATTAGTGTTGAAAATATACTACCTAATGACCATGGGTTGAAGGAGACTGGAACAGAAAGCAAAAGAAAATCTGTGGGGTACAACTAATCCTCTAGTATCTAGAGGGAAATGTCTAGTTTTTATGTTTATTGGAAAATAATAAAGAATAAATGCAAATAAGCTAAGTATATAAGTCTGGAAACTAGGAAAAAAATAACAAAACCAAAGAAACAGTAAAATGGAGGGTAACAGATACTAAGTAAGCAATCAGTAGAGGATAAAATAAACTAAGTGTTGTTTTAAAAAGGCTAATCAGATAGGAGTGTCTCTTACAGAATGATAAAGAACTACTAGCACCATACAATTTAAAAATAATAAAAGACATTTATAAGCAATTATATTCTGATAAGCTTATAAAGACAGAACAAAAGAATACATTTCTGGAAAATATGACAAAGTAGGTTCAAGAATTAATAGAAAACATGAACAGTAATCATTATAGAAAATTAAAATGGTATTCAGCCTCAACCCTATCTCCTTCTAAATCCTGTGACTCGGCTTGCCAGGAGAGCTTTATAAAACATTAAAAAAATAATCATTTTTTATATTTAATGTTTTCCAAAAAGTAGAAGAAGCAAGAAAGCCCAAGACTCTACAAGAGGATACAAGGAAAAAGAAATAAATTCAGAGATCTGTTGTTATCAATAAGTGGTATGATTTAATACTGTAAGATATCAGTTCTCCCCAAATTAGTATTTACATATTTTTCAATTCCAATGAAAATACTCAGCAGTATTTTTTTAGAAACTCATTTTACTTTGTTTTACATGGACAAGTCACAAAAGATGTATCATTTTACTTGTATGTGGGACCTAGAAAAGTCAGATTCATAAAGATAGAAGGAGAATGGTGGTTGTTATGAGCTGGGGAGAATGGAGAAGTTTTTTTTTTTTTTTTTTTTTTAAGTGGAACAGTTTTGTTTCGTAAGATGAAGGGAGTTATGGAGATTGGTAATACAGCATTGTGAATGTACTGAACACCGTTGACTTATACACTTAAAAATGGTGAAGATGGCAAATTTTATGTTATGTGTATTTGACCACAATTGAAAAATTTTAAAACTTACGTTGACAAATAAAGCTATACTAACATTAAAGTGAAGAAAAAGAGGAAAAGATGGGTAGATCTGCCTTAATAGATTTGAAAATATACCACAGAGCCATAAACCAACCTGAATATTCACCCTGGAATTGTGTAGTACTGGCAAAGGAATGGGCAGATAGACCAGTGGGAAAAAAGAGAGTTTAGACGTGTATATAGATGGGACCATCATAAACTAGTGCAGATTAAAAGAGTGTTAGAAAATTGACATACAGAGAATGAAATTGGCCGCCTATCACATACCAGATAAAACAGTGGACTCCATATTGATTAAAGACCTCAGTGTGAAAGGGAAACCTATAAGCCTAATTAATGAAAATGTATATTAGGTAGGATACATTTAAGATACATTTTAAATGACGCCATCAAATTTAAGTATTTCCATTCAAGAAAGAACTCTACTGGCAAAGTTAACAAATATGTGACTGATTAGAAGTTATTTTCACTGCCTCCCAAAATAACAAAGATTGGAATATAGAATAAAAAAACAATGCTTATAAATCAGTAAGAAAAAGAGACTATAGGGTGAGAGGATTTAAGTAGGCAATTAACAAACAAGGAAGCCTAAGGGTTAGCAAATAAATATAGCATGGGATCCTCAATTTTGGAGACAATGAAATATATTCCATTGTTCAAATTGGTAAAAATTAGAAATTGAGTTAATATTCAGTGCTTGTAAGGTATATGGCATAGTTGGCTCCCACTGGCTCACAGGAGAACATATATTATAAGGGTGCTCACTGTAGAACAAGGAATTGAAGGCGGCCCCAACGGTTATTTCTAGAGGGGTTGGATAAGTAAAATATAGTGGGTATATACCATGGAATACTATGTAAAAGTCAAAAGCAGTGATCTTAGAAGTAATCATAAGGTCATGGATATATATATATATATTTAGAAGTAAGAGAATGAGGTATATAGCATTCATATGAGTTAAAAAATATGTATAAAAAATAAGCCTCTATATTTTTAAGTTAATGCATATTCAGTTACATATTAAATATATTAGAATAGCTGCATATTGATGGAGGAATGGATATTGGATGTGGATGGAAAAATAATAAGGCACAATAGAACTTTGCATGGGTCAATGATAGTTTTAAATGAACTGAAGATTGAGTAATTTCTTTCTCCAAGTTGATGAAAGTGTGAAAACAGTAATTCTGACTGTGTAACTACTGTGAGGTATGTCGGGTATGGTGTATTTACCACATTGATTCTCAGAGTTGTTTGGTTTATCTCTCTGACAGGGCAGATGTCTCTGTTTTTTCTCATCCCTTCCAACACCGAGCGTCTGTCAACAAGGACTCTAAGTACAGTTGTTCTGAAGGGTTATTCTTTTTGGTAACTAAGGGGCTTATATTTTAATGCTGACATGTGGAGAGCAGACATTGGCTCTAAATGGGGTACAGATTTGAAACCGAGTAAATCTAGGAGTTTTGTGAGAAAAAGTGGATTAGAAAAAAATTAATCCTACCAGTATTAATTGACAATATTAGAAACTGACTTACCTGATTTTAGAGTTGGAGGAAAGGTGTCTTCTCATGAGCTTTGAGTTTGAATATGCATAGCTGCTGTCAACATAGATTTCAGCCTAGTCCACACAGATTCCCACAGGTAAGAGCCCTGCTTAGAATGAACTTACTACCCCAAATTAGTTAATCACCTATGGAATTTATTCTGAACCAATATCAGAAGTAAGAACAAATAAGAATGATTAGACCCTTAGGAACGTTGGATAATAGAAAGAGACCATAAATGAAATGATTAAACTAAAGGATGGAGAAGTAAGCATAGGAGCACTCTTTAGAATGGAAGAAAAAAATACAACTTATTGGGCTGTTGTTTCAGGACCATTGAGAGTAAAAGCTGAGCAGTGTAATAAAGGGCAACACTAGCTGTAGTTGTCTAGTGTCTTTTAATCTTGGCTTTGCCAGTTACTTGTTAATGTAAGTTGATACTTTCTGTGCTTCAGTTTCCTCATTTGTGAGAATAGCATTACCTTCTAGAATGTTATGAGAGTTAGTGCATGCACATATAGCACTCAGTAAATACTACCTTGTTACATACATGAAGGAAGGATTTAAAACATGAACAAAGGGCAAAACACTGTACATAATACCAGGCAGGTTGTTAAAGAACAAAACAGAGTTTTAGATATGAAATATATAATAATTAGGGGTGCCTGAGTGACCCAGTCAGTTAAGCATCTGATTCTTGATCTCGGCTCAGGCCATGATCTCATGGTTCGTGAGTTCGAGCCCTGTATCATGCTCCATGCTGATGGTGTGGAGCCTGCTTGGGATTCCCTCTCTCTCCTCTCTCTCTCTCCCCCTCCCGTGCACTCTCTCTTTCTTAAATAAATAAATTAATTAAAACTATTAAAAGAAATACATAATAACTAAAGTGGAAGAACAATGTAGTAGTAAACTGCAAAGTAGAGCCGCAGAGACAGTGAATTGGAAAATACATCTGAGGAGACGTTATCTGGAGAGCAATAGGACACATAAGAAGATAGAAATTAAGGAGAAGTCTGTCGAAATAGAAATCTAACATATATAAGGGAGTTTCAAAAGGGGAAGATAGAGGAAATGGGAGGCAATTTTAAAAGAGATAATTGCTGAGAATATTTCTGACCAGATGATAGGAATGGACCTTCTGTTTAGGAGCAAATAATTCTTGAGCAGGAAGATATCCTTACCTACCAAAAATCACAATGAAACCATAGATAAACTGATTTTAAAAGCCACCAGAAATTTGGGGTACCTGGGTGGCTCAGTCTGTTAAATGTCTGACTCTTGATTTTGGCTCAGGTCATGATCTCATGGTTTGTGGGTTCAAGCCCCGTGTTGGGCTCCACACTGTCAATGTGGAGCCTGCTTGGGATTCTTTCTTTCCCTCTCTCTCTGCCCTTTCCCCACTCACTCTCACTCTCTCTCAAAATAAATAAATAAACATTAAGGAACAAAAGCCACGAGAGAGGAAAGATAGTTTACCTATGAAGGATTAACAGGCACACAGTAGGCTTTACAACAGCAACAATAGGAGCAAGAGAGAATATGGTAGAGTAAAACCTTCAAAGTTCAGTGAAAACCTTAGACAACTCCTGTTTCTTTCTTTTTTTTTAATTTTAAAAAAATGTTTATTTTTGAGAGAGAGAGGGAGGGACAGAGAGAGAGGGAGATGCAGAATCTGAACCAGGCTCCAGGCTCCAAGGTGGCAGCACAGAGCCTGATGCGGGGCTTGAACTCAAGAACCGTGAGATCATGACCTGAGATGAGATCTTTAACCGACTGAGCCACCCAGGTGCCCTCTCAGTTCATAATTCTGAAGCCGGTGAAACTATCATTTATCACTCGAAGTAGATTAAAGACTTTTTTCCAGACTACCACAGACTGAGAGTTTACTCCCTATGGATCACATAGAAAGAACTGCTAAAAAGAAAAAATTGTCTCTACAAAGAATGGGTGAGATTCAAGAGACAATAGTAGAAAAGGGATGTTAATGTGACAAGTAGGAAAAAAAACAATCAAATATCAATGTAAGAATTTGGCACAAACCTAACAATAGTGTCATTAATACCAGAACTCCAAAATTAGTTAAGGTTATCCAGTAAAAGTGAAGACTTTTGGAGAAAGATCATAAAAGGTAGAGCTTGTCACTTGCTTCTCCTTGTTGGTATGAGGTTGCTAAATGATAGAGCAGGTGAAATTCTGCATCTAGATTGCTTTTGTCTTCTCCATCCAGAAGAATATCATAGGACTGAAAAGAGTAGGTTGTATATTCTAATAGTGGAAAAATGAAAATGAATACCCAAGATGTGTGAGAAGAGAAATTATAAGAAAGTATTCAAGAGATCTATTCAAAGTGTGATTCTGAGATCAGCAGTGTCTACTCGCCTAAGAACTTATTGGAAACAAAATCTTGAGTCATACTTTAGACCTTTGAATCAGAGTCTACATTTTAAGCGTCCTTAGTCTGTAAAGTGCTGTAAAATGTTTTGTTTTGTTTTGTTTTTGGCTAGGACAGTTTAAATCCCAGGTGCAAATTAAATTACTAATCAGTTATTGATTATCATTTAGGAATCATGAAGATGATAGCAGTTTTTAAGATTGGCTTTGAGCAAATGGCACTATGATTTTCAAACAAGAGAACAAAGAGGATTGCCACCTCTGTGCACCTAAGCTTTTTCCTAAGTGCTATTTTATTTTATTTTTTTAATTTTTTAGTGTTTATTTTTGAGAGAGAGAGAGAGAGAGAGAGAGAGAGAGAGAGAGAGAGAAACAGAGCATGAGTGGGGGAAGGGCAGAGATGGAGGGAGACACAGAATCCGAAGCAAACTCCAGGCTCCAAGCTGTGAGCACAGAGCCTGACTTGGGGCTCGAACTCACAGACTGTGAGATCATGACCTGAGCCAAATTCGGACGCTTAACTGACTGAGCCACCCTGGTGTCCTGCCCCCTAAGTGCTATTTTAGAATGGAATATTGAAGGATCTTGAGGTGGAAATGGTCATTACTGAAAGTCAACATTAAAACTAGGTCATCTCAGGGATACCTGTGTGACTTATTCAGTTGAGTATCTGACTTTGGCTCAGGTCCTGAACTTGGGGTTCACAAGTTCAAGCCCCACATTCGACTTGCTGCTGTCAGTGCAGAGCCCTCTTTGGGTCCTCTGCCCCTCTCTGCCCCTGCCCCACTTGCATTCTCTCTCTCAAAAATAAATAAAAACATTTAAAAAATAAAAAAAAATTAGGTCATCTCAGGCTAATTTTATATTATTCTTGTATCTGGTAAGATATATAAGATATATCTTATAGTTTATTATCCTATATCTAGGATTTCCAGTCTCGAAGATCAGGAGTATATGAGAAATGTAGTAGACCTATACCTCTTCAAGGCACTGGCAAGGCAGTGTAAATAAGATGGAGAAATGGAAGCTGGATAAGATGGTAATTAGGTTTTGTCATAACCTTAAATTTACTTTTCCCAAAAGGTGATGTTTAATGATGTATGTTAACTTACATAAAAATTTCTGGTAGTATTTATTATGTATCCCTCGAATGTTAACTTTTCCTTGTTAAATATTTTTATTAATGAATCAGATGGAAAAAAATATGGAGGAAGGATGGGTAATGTGCATATTAGATAAGAAATTCAGCATTCCAAAAGATCTTTAAAGAGAGTAATGGGCTAAACCAAGCAGGATAAAAATTTAAAAGGATGACTGTAAAAATTGTTAATTTTCTATCTCTCCCTCTCTCCAACAAAAAGCTAGCCCAGTCAATCAATCAATCAATCTACCAAACCCATAAAAACTGACAAAAGCATCTGTATAGTGGCTGCCAGAAAACCCCTTCAAAAACAAAAAACCATATGCAATCTTCATTTGTTTTGAAAGTGCCTAGATATAAGGGTAAAGTAATCAGACGTAAAATATTGAGTTCTGGATACAGTGATTTAAAGGATGTTGGCACATTTAAGCATGTTTAGATGCAAAGAGTCTGAAATCATGGCATATTAAGGAATAGTTGAAGGGTAGCTTGGAAAAGAAATGCTCTTGGGAGTACATGATAGTCTGCATGTATCTGAATGGCTATTACGTAGAAGAGCATCTGGCCTAAGGGGCTGAACTTGGGCCAGTGGGTAAAAGTACAGAAAAAGCCTTTTTTTCTTTTTTTTTCTTTTCTTTTAAAACTTCTGGATAAGAGATAGCTTTTATGCCTGGTAAAAGCAGAGTATGGGCAGCCTCTGGAGAGGAACTGTGTACCTGAGTTTTACTGGAGGTGTTCAGATACTAGAAAAGCCTGCTTAAAAGGGATATAGAGACCCAGGATTTAGAGGAGAGATTCAATCAGGTAAGCTTACCAGGTCCTTCCAATGAGGAAATGGTCTCTTTCTGTGATTCTAAGGGTTTCCGGCACGATTATAAGGTTTACTTAATTTTAGTCTGGTACCAGAGTAAGGAAGTGTTACAGATATGTTGGCTTAGAGGGGTCAGGGTAGAAGAACTAGATTGGCCAACTGCCCTGCATTATCAGATTTGCAGAGACCAACATTAACATTTCTACTGAGGCTACATAGCTGAATATAGCTTATTACTATATACTTTGTGTAGTTGTTATTGTGTTGTCTTTACTATGAATTTTCAGGTGGAGACAATATTGACATTGGTTTTTTAGACTAAATTTGCAACTTTTCTGTGTGTGTGTCTTCGTGAGTAAAGTACAAATAAACTACTGTGGAAAGGCATATCTACATCCTTGGCCTTTTTGATGTTTCTCTGAGCTCTTCAACTTTTTGTCAGGTATAAGGCTTTAAACAGCTCAATGCTGTTTGCCAAAATAGCCTTTTAAAAAAACGTTTACTGGGGCGCCTGGGTGGCGCAGTCAGTTGAGCTTCCGACTTCAGCCAGGTCACCATCTCGCGGTCCGTGAGTTCGAGCCCCGCGTCAGGCTCTGGGCTGATGGCTCAGAGCCTGGAGCCTGTTTCTGATTCTGTGTCTCCCTCTCTCTCTGCCCCTCTCCTGTTCATGCTCTGTCTCTGTCCCAAAAAAATAAATAAACGTTGAAAAAAATTTAAAAAAACGTTTACTGGGGCGCCTGGGTGGCGCAGTCGGTTAAGCGTCCGACTTCAGCCAGGTCACGATCTCGCGGTCCGGGAGTTCGAGCCCCGCGTCAGGCTCTGGGCTGATGGCTCAGAGCCTGGAGCCTGTTTCCGATTCTGTGTCTCCCTCTCTCTCTGCCCCTCCCCCGTTCATGCTCTGTCTCTCTCTGTCCCAAAAATAAATAAACGTTGAAAAAAAAAATAAAAAAAAAAATAAAAAAACGTTTACTTGTGGGTGTTGTCAGTCTTGTGGTCCAGCGTCCTTCATTCAGCCTCTGTTCTAGATGAGATTAATGAGAAATGTGGTGATAGGAAATTATACTTAGTGATCTTGGGCAAGTCACTTAGTTTGGGCATTGATTCATCAGCTTGAAAAAAAATTTTTTTTAACATTTATTTATTTTTGAGAGACAGAGTGAGACAGAGTATGAGTGGGGGAGGGGCAAAGAGAGGGAGGAGACAGAATCCAAAGCAGGCTCCAGGCTCTGAGCTGTCAGCATAGAGCCTGACACAGGGCTTGAACTCACGGACTGTGAGATCATGACTTGAGCTAAAGTTGGATGCTTAACTGACCAAGCCACCTAGGTGCCCCTCATCAGCTTTAAAATACAGAGTTTAGATTAGTAATTTTTAAAAAGTTTATGAAATACTGCCAAATACAGAAAGAAATGCAGAAAGTAATATAATAAACACCATCAGATTTAATCTACATTAATGTTTGACCTCATTAGGGGATCTTTAAAGGTTCTTTAAAGGAAAAGTTTCTAAAAAAAATTCTATTCTATTCTATTCTATTCTATTCTATTCTATTCTATTCTATTCTATTCTATTGTATTCATTTTAGAGTGTGAGCAGGGGGAGAGGGGCAGAGAGAGAGAACCCCAAGCAGGTTCCACATTTAGCACAGAGCCTGACTTGGGCTTGATCCCCTGTCCCTGGGATCATGACCTAAACCATAGTCAAGAGTCGGACATTCAACCAACTGAGCCACTCAGGAACTCCAAAATCTCAGTCTAAACTAAATATTCAGTGGAAATCTGGGTTAAGTAGAATATTTTGTTAAAATCTCAGGGTTTTAGAACTGGTTGAGGTTAGGAATAAAGATTTGGAAGCTGTCATAATGGATGTGGTGTCTGTAGCCTAGGATTGAATTGGTTTCTCCAGAGGAAGTTATATAAAGTGAGATGTGAGGAGGGGAAAATGACAGAGGAGCCAGCGAAGAAAACTGAAAAGTTGTGGTCAGAGAATCAGAAAGGAGTGAATCATGGCAAAGCCAAGATAGGAATTCTGGTAAACAAGCTATTGTATCCATGCAGTTACTACTGCTATTGTGTATTTAGATTCATGATGTAAATAAGATAGCTTAAGAGAGTTGATAGCTTTTGATCAGAAGTAAGTCCAGAAGAGCCGGGTAGCCATTTTTCTGTTCATGTCCAATGGTAGAGAAAATCTTGTAGAGAAAAACCTTCTGTGTTTTTGAAGTTGGCATAACCTGTTTGCCACAGACCTTGACGCTTGGCAAGCTAGGTGGATGCTGTTCCTCCAGTGCAGTTGATGTGAATAAACAAGGTCTTATTCCTCCTACCAGGAATGGTATTAGGGTGATGATTATGTGTCCAGCTCGTCTCTGAGGGGCTTTCCTGAATGTGTTTTTTTGTGGTTTGCAAAATATGGACCTCACACAAAATTGTACTATGAACTTAGCTCACTCCAAACCAAAAAGATCAATGTAGAATTCAGAGCAATTAATCTAGTAGTAGCAGAGTGGTTTTTGTGGTTATTTTTATCTTAGATCTCCAGACAAACACATTTAAATTCTTCATTGCACAAAAAAAGTAGACCAAGAAAAAGTGTATTACAGTAAGTGATTCGAATTGAATACTTGGTAAAGACAAGATCATTTAGTAATTCTAATTACTATGGACTTGAGTATTTCTGTACCTAGTATTTGTTATATGAGATCTATTTTATACCAAAGCCTGCATTTCCAGCTACTCTTACACTGAAGGTTTGTATGTTTAATACAAGAGTTTTCATTTTTTACTTTTTTTCAGTCACCAATTCCTGTGGGTCTCATACCTGACATTCCCTCAAAATGGCATGCAGGTATCTATGACTGGTTAGCACTGGCACATTTCCAAGGTCACTTAGCTGAGTGAGGGATCTAATGTACAAATGCAGCTAGGATATCTAGGTACTTTTGGTAAAGAAGCAGAAATATGAAGTCTTATAGTTATTGTCCTATGAGACTTTGGTACCAACAGAATGAGAAACATTTAGAAATGCTGAGGGATGTATTTCTGCTGTATTCTGATTTCTTAGCCACAGAAGGAAAACATTTCATTTTTCTGAAATTAATGCTGAGAAGAACTGAGAGACAAAGAAATTAGGCAGTTAAGACATCTACAAATTTAAATGTCTGGACTTTTTGCCTTTATAATAAGAATTCAGTAATATATTTCAGGGTATTGAGTGAAATGTCTTTTAGGAGGTTGCTTTGTCTTTGCTTGTGTTTATTGGGATATGTAGTATATGTGTTTGAAGTAGAATATTCAGGGGCACATGGGTGGCTCAGTCAGTTAAATGTCCCACTTCTTTCGCTCAGGTCATGATATCATGGTTCATGAGTTTGAGCCCTGCATTGGACTCGACAGTGACAGCGCAGAGCCTGCTTGGAATTCTCTGTTTCCATCTCTCTCTGCCCCTTTCCTGCTTGCTGTCTTTCTCCCTCTCTCAAAATAAATAGATAAGCATTAAAAAAGAGAGAAGTAGAATATGCAGTATACAAAATACAAATGAGAATGTAGAAATTAGGTGCAAATGATTTAATATATGATTTATTTTTAAATTTTCTGACGTGTACTTTTTTAAGACTTTGACCTCTTTAACTGTGCAGAAGGGTCAGTGATTTCAATAAGCACCCTCTTGAATCACCGTGACTGATGCCCTGTAATGGATTCAGCTAATAGGAACCAAATCTGATACTGTCAAATAGGATTAGTAGCCACACAGGCCAGCTTGAGCTGTGCCTGAATGCCAAGTGGATAAGGGTCAATGGGCTCTTTTGGCATCTTAAGCAGCCTGGTTGTGAATTTCATATTCCACAAAGGTCTTTGCTCTGTGGTGGTGGTCCATTTCTTCAAATTGAATCAATATTCAGTTCTGACATTGTCTTGTGGACTTTTTTGTTTCTTTGCATGGTAGAGTGTTTCTGATTTTAATAGGTTGGTGATGGAAAACCAAGGAAATGTAAAGACTTTTGTCATCTTGCACTTTAGAAAGGACTATTGGGGAAATCATGTAATTAATCTTTTTTGCATTGAATTTTAATTCTTGCTCTGAGGTCTTTAGTGCTGAATTCAGGCACCAAAACTGTATATTTTTAGTTGTTATATTTCTTGGATTCAGTGGGTTTTATTTATTGTAGTTCTACTGTTTGTCAGTAAACACATTTTTTTTTAAATCACTTTAATCTTTTCGTTTTCCATATCTCTGAGAAAAATTTTAAATAGGCTGGCTATCTTAACACATGTCGTTTACATTTCATAAAGTATTCAAGGGAAGAACACATTTAGATCTTCTTTGATTTCTTATTTGTAATTTTCAGCATATAGATCCTTTATAAGTTTTGTTAGGCTTATACCTAGGCATTTAAATTTTTTTGGAGTGATTGTAAATGGTCATAAATTTTGAAAATTGAAATTCAGTATTGGATCCTATTTAATTTTGCCAGCTTATAAAATATCTACATTTTTAAAGCAACTATCAATATTCCTGTATTTTCCTTAGTATTATTGTTAAGAGTGAAATATTTCAGGCACATAAAATACAGATTAAATAATAAAACACTTTAAAATAGTATCATGATGTGCAGAAGTTTTAAATTTAAATTTAAATTTAAAAGTATTTTCGTATATTTTCCTTCTAAAAGTTTTAAAGATTTGCTTCTCAAATATAAAATCTTTAATTTACGTAGAATTTATTTTTGTGTATGAGTTAGAGATCTGACCCCCTTCATCAGTATGGGTAGCCAATTGTTTAAAGACAGTTTATTGAATACTCTGTCCTTTTCTTGCTGATTATAGTATCACCTCTGTTTTTTTTATATGTATGGGTTCCTGTATGTGTGGGTCTGTGAGCTTGGCTCCCGTTTCTCTTGCAAAGGTCTGTTGGTTTATTTCTTAATAAATACCATACTTTCTGCTTTTGCTTTTTAAAAAATAAAATTTATTGGAGCACCTGGGTGATTCAGTCGGTTAAGCCTCTGACTTCGGCTCAGGTCATGATCTCACAGTTCGTGGGTTCAGGCCCTGCATCGGGCTCTGACCACTGGAGCCTGGAGCCTGGAGCCTGCTTTGGATTCTGTGTCTCCCTCTCTTTCTGCCCCTCTCCAGCTCACACTTTGTCTCTTTCTCTCTCGCAAAAATAAATAAACATTAAAAAAAAATTTATTGACATAAACTGCATATATTTAAAATGTACAGTCTGGTGAGTTTTGAGACACACACACACACCTGTGAAACCAGTACCACAGTCAAGATAATGAATATGTCCTACAGATTTTCGTGTACCTCCTTGTAATTCCTTTCTTTTGCTTTTCCCTGATATTCTTTACTACTCCCCCCTCTTCCTCTTCCCAGGCAACCTTGATCTATTAGTGTTCTATTCTATTACTGTAATTAATATACATTCTCTAGAATTTTACATATATGAAATCATATATACTCTTTTTTCTCTAGTTGTTAGTGAGGTAGTGTATTACAGAATTAGTGGTTAAGATTGGAGGATCTGGAGACAGACGAGTTAATCTTAATTCCTGCTATTGTTTATTTATAGCTACTTTTTCTCAGTCCCAGTTTTCCAGGTCGCCAGGGGAGAGTGAAGTTTTCCACAGGGAGAATGCAAGTGAAGAAGATATGATGCTTGAGGATAGAATTGTGAGGATTTTTAATTTACCGTAGATATGGTTGGCAAGCACATACGTGACCGTATGCAGAAAGGTTCAGAAGTCTGAGAGTAGAATGAAGATAACCATTTAATAGAGAAGAAAAGATGTGTAAAATGAATATGACTAAAATAAAAAGGAGGTGCTATGAGGCTGTGTTGAATGATTGTTCAGGCTGGGAGAAAAAGAAGTAAAACCAGAATAGGGATGAATGATAGAAAAGAGATTTTAGATCAGAGGTTATGCTGTGCACAAAGAGACGACTTAGTAGGTTAGAAGAATGAAAACAGTTGTGTTTCAGAAATAAGAATTTAAGAGTTTGAAAGTTCTTAGGTGGACCTTTCCAGAATATAATAAGGTTACCATATTTCCTATTAAAATAGAATACAGGAAAATTAGAAGTGACAGGTATTTATTGAGGGGACATGGTAGAATTTCTGGTAAAGAATTATAAATGGAGCCTAAAAAGATTACTTCCCCAATTTCTGGCTTGGTGGGACTAGTGACGTTGAAGTGGTTGGTAGAAGTGTAGTTTAGCAGAGTAAAATTTGGTTTATTTACATGTTTTTCCTTTCCAGCACAGACCAACATAATTTGTAAGTATGTAATGACTTAACTATAGCAGTCTCAAATGAGACTAGTCTCATAGGATATTTTCCATAATACATAGCAGTAAGTATTACCATATACAGTATTGGGTCTCAAATACCTTATAGTTTAGATATAATATTAGATTGTCCTTGAGAGTTTTGGTGTACTTTAAATGTGAGTCATTACTCATGCTACCTGTTTTTTCTTTGTGGGCTGGTTAATTAGCCAGGAAAAATAATATAGGACAAGTTCTAGGTTAAAGATGTTTTATAGAAATATACTTGATGTCTTAGATTTGCACTTTCACTGTGGAAGCCACCAGTCCACATGTGGCCATTGAGACTTGAAATATGGTAGTCCAAATTGAGATATGATGTAAATAAAAATTACAATATGCATTGGACTTTTAAGACTTGGTATGAAACAAAGAATATAAAGTAAAATGGCTCATTAATAGTTTTTAATATGGATTACATGTTTGAAATGACAGTATTGTAGATAGATTAAACAAGATACAGTATTAAAATTAATTTTATCTCTTATTTTTTTTTTTTTAAATTTTTTTTAAACGTTTTTATTTATTTTTGGGACAGACAGAGACAGAGCATGAATTGGGGAGGGGCAGAGAGAGAGGGAGACACAGAATCGGAAACAGGCTCCAGGCTCCGAGCCATCAGCCCAGAGCCTGACGCGGGGCTCGAACTCCCGGACCGCGAGATCGTGACCTGGCTGAAGTCGGACGCTTAACCGACTGCGCCACCCAGGCGCCCCTTATCTCTTATTTTTTAATGTAGCTGCTAGAAAGCTTAAGTTTCATTGTGGTTTGCATAGGACTTAACATATTTCTGTTGAACAACACACTGTCTTAAAATGAAAGAAATGTACCTCCCTCGTTTGCTATAATAGATGTGTTACTATTTGCTGACCTTTAAATCTAGTGGAAAAGCAAAACAAAGAAACAAACCCAAAATAAATTTAATGTGTGAGTATGCTTGATAAAATTTGCTTTGAGTGGATTTAAAAATATGCACTATTATTAGGTTTCTAGTTATTTGAAAATTATATTTAGTGAGAAGTGTTAAACTTGGGGGGGATAAAGGTAACTGGATGCTAGGCTTCAGCTGACTAGGCTTGGGGTCTGAAAATAGACCTTTGCTTTCCTTTGTACAGATGTCTCAGTGCATTATGGGATTGTCTAAAAAGCATCATATTCTACCATTAGTTTGTATTATGTGATACAGTAAGTGTCATGCTTGGTGATTGATACTTAGGGTTTTCTTTCTAATTTTAGATTTCTAAAGCAGTGTGGAATCATTTGGGAACTTGTTGGAAAAACTAATTCATTAAAAAAAAAAAACAAAAAAACCCCACAACTAATTCATGAGCCCTAAACCCATTGAATCAGAAGCTCTGGTGGCTGGGCCTGGCAATCTGTTTAAACCCTCCAGATGATTGTAATGCACCTAAAGTTTGAGAAGCATAGTTGTAGATTATACTACTTTTATAGAAGTGGCAAAACTCAGTCTCTTTATAACAAGTCTCCATTTTGTCCCTTGATTCGGATCTATTTATCCTGCTTTATCATATATTTAACTAATGTAAATTTTATTTTTATTACAAAACTGCTCATAAGGTTTATGGTTTAGTTTCTAAACAGCAATGATTATATTTAGAGTGGTATTTTATTGATTCTAATGAACACTTACTATATAAGTATCATTTGGGCAATTGTACACATCTATTTGGAAGGAATTACATTCCTTTCTTTTCATTTAATCATTTGTAAAAATGTCACATTCTTAGGTGGATGCTCTCCGATTGCGTTTAGAAGAGAAGGAAACCATGCTGAATAAGAAGACAAAACAAATTCAGGATATGGCCGAGGAGAAGGGGACACAAGCTGGAGAGATACATGACCTCAAGGACATGCTGGATGTGAAGGAGCGAAAGGTTAATGTTCTTCAGAAGAAGGTAAGGTGCAGGTGTTCTGAGTTTAGTTTCCTACACTTACCGTACATCCCCATTCCTACCACTAAGTTATACCTAAATTCTGTCAAAGTTTCTTTCTTATTCCACTGTTTATATTTTTATGGTTAGTAAATGAAAGTGTTGTTGCAGTAGGTAGATTGTTAAAACTGCTCTGCATATTCAATTTTTAAAGTAAATGCGCTTAGTGTCCATAGTATTTTTGATGCTGCTGTTTCTGAAAAGTGCCTCATAGGTCGCTTTGTAGGTTACTTGTAGGTTCCTCATGATTGTAAGAGGCTAACTCTGGAGTAAATAAGAAAAGTATCAATAATTATTCCCCTCCCTTTTTTTAATCTTAAGTAAGGGATACTCTTGAGATAACAGTTATAGTAGACAGTAGTATTTATTGTTCATCTCCACTGAGATGACAGATTAGAAATATTCGATCTTGTTCCAGTTTATTTTTAACCTCTACCTGGGGCACCTGGGTGGCTCAGTCAGTTAAGCGTCTGACTTTGGCTCAGGTCATAATCCCAAGGTTCATGGGTTTGAGCCCTACGTTGGGCTCTGTGCTGACAGCTCAGAGCCTGGAGCCTGCTTCGGATTCTGTGTCTCCCTTTCTCTCTGCCCCTCCCCTACTCTTGCTCTGTCTCTCTCTCTCTCTCTCTCTCTCTCTCAAAAATAAATAAATGTAAAAAATTTTTTTTTTATTTTTAACCTCTAACAATAGCCAAGGAATAAAACTCTCTTTACTAAACCTCACATTCAGTTCTTATTTATTCATTCATTCATTCAGTGCCCATGAGCATGGGAGGGGCAGAGAGAGAAGGAGAGAGAGAATCCCAAACAGGCTGCATGCTCAGCTTGGAGCCCAATGCAGGGCTTGATCTCACGACCACGATACCATGACCTGAGAGGATATCAAGAGTTGGACCCTTAACCAGCTGAACCACCCAGGCGTCCCTCACCTTTTCTTTGTAGTACAGAAGACCATGTCCTGTATTTTACCAATAGTATATTAGTTTGGTTTTCATTTGCTTCCTGTATGTAACCATAAATATTTGATCACTTTAAATATCTGTTGACTATATCTTGTCAACAAGATAAATTATTTAAATTATTATGCATATAATCTCCTCATCACTCTTTCTCCTGACATGCTTACTTTTAAAATAATTTTTGTTATTTTTTAGTTTTTCTTTTTAAATTTTAATTCCAGTATAGGTAACATACAGTGTATACAATATAGTGATTCAGCGATTCTATACCTGTGTCAGTGCTCATTGTGATAAGTATACTCTTAATCCTCTTTACCTATTTCATCCATCCCCTACACACTTCCCCTCAGTTAACTATCAATTTGTTTTCTACAGTTAAGAGTCTGTTTTTTTTTTTATTCGTTCTGTTTCTTAAATTCCACATATGAGTGAAATCATACGGTATTTGTCTTTCTCCGACTTTTTTTTCACTTAGCATTATGTTCTCTAGCTCCATCCACGTTATTGCAAATGGCAAGATTTCATTTTTTTAAATGGCTGAATATATTCCATTGTATGTATATATACACCAGTCATCTATTCATCTGTTGTTGGGACACTTGGGCTGCTTCCATAATTAGGCTATTATCAATAATGCTACAGCAAACATAGGGGTGCATATATATTTTCAAATTAGTATTTTTGATTTAACAAATTTAAAAATCTGCATCTGTTGACTACTTTTTATGAAAAATAGTTTACTTATGATCTCTCCCATCTTGATTTTTTGTTGGTAAGCTTTGTTGTCTTATTGAATCCATAATACTTTATGGATTTACAATGTGTTGCTTTTCAAGGGGGAAAGACATTTTTACTATAATTATAATTCATATTGTTTAGCTTTTACTTCTGTGTTTAAGTGAATTTAATGTTTGTTACTAGTTTCACAGTGTCATAGCTAACTATTGCCAAGGTATAATTTTTTTTCTTTTTTTAAATTGTTTTTTAAATTTTTAATTTAAATTCTAGCTAGTTAACATACAGTGTAATATTTGTTTTAAGTATACAGTGTAGTGATTTAACACTTCCATACATTATCTGGTGCTTGTTACAAGTGCCCTCTTTAATCCCCATCACCTATTTTACCCATCCCTCCACTGACCTCCCCTCTGGTAACTGTCAGTTCTCTATAGTTAAGAGTCTGTTTCTTGGTTTGCCCTCTCATTCCCCACCCCCCTCTCTTTTTTTACATTGCTCATTTATTTTGTTTCTTAAATTCCACAGATGAGTGAAATCATACCATATTTGTCTTTTTCTGACTGATTTATTTTACTTAGCATACTCTCTAGCTCCATCCATATCATTGCAAATGGCAAGATTCATTCTTTTCTATGGCTCAGTAATATGCCATTGTATATATATGCCACATTTTCTTTATCCATTCATCAGTTGATGGACATTTGGGCTGCTTCCATATCTTGGCTTTTGTAATAAGGTTGCTATAAACATAGGGGTGCATATATCCCTTTGAATTAGTGCTTTTGTATTCTTTGGGTAAATACCAAGTAGTATGATTGCTGGATCTTAGGGTAGTTCTATTTTTAACTTTTTGAGGAACCTCCATACTATTTTCCAGACTGGTTGCATCAGTGTATTCTCACCAAGAGTGCAAGAGGGTTCTCCTTTCACCACCTCCTCACTAACACCTATTGTGTCTTCTGTTGTTGGTTTTAGCCATTTTGACATTTTGATGTGAGGTGATATCTCATTGTGGTTTTGATTTGCATTTCCCTGATGATAAGTGATGTTGAACATCTTTTCATATGTCTGTTGGACATCTCTATGGCTTCTTTGGGAAAATGTCTGTTTATGTCTTCTGCCCATTTTATAATTGGGTTATTCATTTTTTTGGTGTTAAGCTTTATAAGTTCTTTATATATTTCGGATACTAACCCTTTATCAGATATTTCATTTGCAAATATCTCTCCCATTCCATAGGTTGCCTTTTAGTTTTGTTGATTGTTTCCTTTGCTGTGCAGAAGTTTTTTATTTTGATGTAGTCCCAATAGTTTAGTTTTGCTTTTGTTCCCTTTGCCTCAGGAAACGTATCTAGAAAGAAGTTGCTATGGCTAATGTCAAAGAAGTTACTGCCTGTGTTGTCTTCTAGGATTTTTATGGTTTCAGGTCTCAAATTCAGGTCTTTAGTCCATGTTGAATTTCTTTTTGTGCATGGTATAAGTGGTCCAATTTCATTCTTTTTCATGTTGCTGTTCAATTTTCCCAACACCATTTGTTGAAGAGACATTCCCTTTGGGTATTCTATCCTGCTTTGTGGAAGATTAATTGACCGTGTAATTGTGGGTTCATTTCTGGGGTTTCTATTCTGTTCCATTGATCTGTATGTCTGTTTTTGTGCCAGTACCATACTGTTTTTATTACGGCAGCTTTGTAATATAACTTGAAGTCTGGAATTGTGATGCCTCCAGCTTTGCTTTTCTTTTTCAAGGCTGCTTTGGGTATTCAGGGTCTTTTGTGGTTTCATATAAATTTTAAGATTGTTTTTCTAGCTCTGTGAACAATGCTGTTGGTATTTAGATAGGGATTGCATTAAATGTTTAGATTGCTTTGGGTAACATAGACATTTTAACAATATTTGTTCTGGGGCGTCTGGATGGATCAGCTGGTTAAGCTTCTGACTTCAGAGTTCCCTGAAGTTCGAGCCCCATGTTGGGCTCTGTGCTGACAGCTCAGAGCCTGGAGCTGCTTTGGATTCTATGTCTCCCTTTCTTTCTGCCCCTCCTCTGCTCAAATTCTCTCTCTTAAAAAAAAAAAAAAAAAAGCATTAAAAAAAAGCAGTATTTGTTCTTCTGAATGGTGAGCATGGAATGTCTTTCCATTCTTTGTGTTTTCAATTTTTCATCCATGTTTTATGTTTTTCAGAGTATAGATCTTTTGTCTCTTTGGTTATGTTTATTTCTAGGTATCTTAATTGTTTTTGGTGCAATTGTAAATGGGACTGATTCTTTAATTTCTCTTTCTGATGATTCATTGTTGGTATATAGAAATGTAGCAGATTTCTGTAGATTGATTTTGTATCCTGAGACTTTATGAATTCATTTGTCAGTTCTAGCAGTCTTTTTCATGGAGTCTTTTAAGTTTTCTATACATAATATCATGACATCTGCAAATAGTGAAAGTTTGACTTCTTCCTTGCCTATTTGGATGCCTTTTATTTCTTTTTGTTGTCTGATTGCTGTGGCTAGGACTTCCAGTACTAAGTTGAATATAAGTGGTAGAAATGGACATCCCTTTCTTGTTCCTGACCATAAAGGAAAAGCTGTCAGTTTTCCCCACTGAGGATGTTATTAGCTGTGGGTTTTTCATATATAGCCTTTATGATGTTGAGGTATGCTCCCTCTAAACCTACTTTGTTGAGGGTTTTTATCATGAATTTTTGCATCCACGTTCATCAGGGATCTTGGCCTATAGTTCCTTTTCATTGTGATGTCTTTATCTGGTTTTGGTATCAGGGTAATGCTGGCCTCATTGAATGAATTTGGAAGTTTTTATTTTTGGAATAGTTTGAGAAGAATGAATAGTAACTCTTCTTTAAATTTTTGCTGGAGTTCACCTGTGAAGCCATCTGGTCCTGGACTTTTGTTTGTTGGGAGATTTTTGATTATTAGTTTCTTTGCTGATAATCGGTCTATTCAAGTTTCCTATTGCTTCCTGTTTCAGCTCTTGTAATTTGTAGTCTAGGGATTTATCCATTTCTTCTAGGTTGTCCAATTATTAGCATATATTTTTTCATAATATTCACTTATAATTGTTTGTATTTCTGTGATGTTAGTTGTTATTTCTCCTCTCTTTTTTGCGATTTTATTTGGGTCCTTTCTCTTTTCTTTTTGACAAGTTTGGCCAGAGGTTTATCAATTTTATTATTTTTTCAAAGAACTAGCTCCTGGTTTCCTTGATCTGTTCTATTTTTTTTTCTTTAGTTTCCATATCATTTTATTTCTGCTCTAATTTTTATTATTTCCTTCCTTCTGCTGACCCTAAGGCTTCATTTGTTATTCTTTTTTCTAGCTCCTTTTGGCATAAGGTTAGGCTGTTTATCTGAGATTTTTCTTCTTAAAATAAACCTGTACTGCAGTAAACTTCCTCTTAAAACTACTTTTGCTGCATCCCAAAGGTTTTGGGCCATTGTGTCTTTATTTTCATTTGTTTCCAGGTACTTTTTATTTCTTCTTTAATTTCTTAGTTGACCCATTCATTGTTTAGTAGCATATTGTTTAACCTCCATGTATTTCTGGTCTTCCCAGACTTTTTTCTTGTGGTTGACTTTTAGTTTCATACTGTTGTGGTTAGAAAAGGTTCTTGTATGACTTCAATTTTTGTGTTTGTTGAGGCCTCTTTTGTTACCTAGTATGTGATCTGTTCTGAAGAATGTTGCATGTGCACTTGAAAAGAATGTGTATTCTGTTTTAGGATGGAATGTTCTGAACATATCTGTTACATCCATCTGGTCCAGTGTGTTATAAGCCATTATAATAATGTTGGGTGCATATATATTTATAATTGTTACATCTTGTTGGATTGTCTCCTTCATTACTGTATAGTGCCATTCCGTCTTTTGTTACATACAGTCTTTGTTTTGAAGTCTAGTTTCTCTGATATAAGTGTTGCTATTCCTGCTACTTGACATCATTTGCATGATAAATGTTTCTCCCCTCACTTTCAATCTGGAGGTGTCTTTAGGTCTGAGGTGAGTCTCTTGTAGGCAGCACATAAAAGGATATTGTATTTTTAATCTATTCTGATACCCATGTCTTTTGATTGGAGCATGTAGTCCATTTACATTCAAACTAATTATTGATAGATATGTATTTATTGCCAATTTATTACTTGTTTTGTGGGTGTTTCTGGAGATTTTTTCTGATCCTTTCATTTTTTTCTTTTTTTCATGTTTTTCTGATTTTCTTTAGTGATATATTTGGATTTCTTTCTCTTTATTCTTTGCATGTTTATTAGTGGTTTTTGATGTATGGTTACCATTAGGTCTGTATATATATATGTTACCAACGTGTTCTGCAAATATCAGTCTATATTCAGTTGATGGTCATTCAAGTTTGAACCGATTCTTTTCTCCTCTCCTCCCCATTTATAGGTATATGTTATTATATTTTATATCCTTTGTATGTGAGTTCCTTGACTGTTTTTTACAGAAATATTCATTTTTACTGCTTTTGTTTTTCCTGCCTTCATACTGTCACTTTTGGTTTCTTTTTACTACTCAAAGAGTCCCCTTTAATATTTCCTGCAGGGCTGGCTTATAGTGCTCATGAACTCTTCTGATTTTTGTTTGGCTGGGAAACTCTTTATTTGTCATGCTATTCTGAATGATAGTCTTGCTGGATATATTGTTCTCAGCTGCAGATTTTTCCCATTCACACTTTAAAATTTTTTTTTTTTTTTCAACGTTTATTTATTTTTGGGACAGAGAGAGACAGAGCATGAACAGGGGAGGGGCAGAGAGAGAGGGAGACACAGAATCGGAAACAGGCTCCAGGCTCTGAGCCATCAGCCCAGAGCCTGACGCGGGGCTCGAACTCCCGGACCGCGAGATCGTGACCTGGCTGAAGTCGGACGCTTAACCGACTGCGCCACCCAGGCGCCCCTTCCCATTCACACTTTGAATATATCATAGTACTGCCTTCTGGCTTGCCAAGTTTCTGTTGAAAAATCTCCAGCTAGCCTTATGGGTTTTCTGTTGTAAGTTAATGAGTTCTTTTGTTTTGCTGCTTTTAAAGTTTTTTCTTTATCACTGTATTTTATAAATTTAATTACAGTATGTCTTGGTGTTGGCCTGCTTTTGTTGATTTCTCTGTGCCTCCTGGATTTGGATATTTATTTCCTTCCCCAGATAAGGGAAGTTTTCAGCTAGTACTTCTTTAAGTAATTTTTCTGCCCCCTTTTCTCTCTCTTCTTCTGGGACTCCTATAATACAAATGTTACTACATTTGACGGAGTCACTGTGTTCCTTAAGTCTGTTCTTGTCTTGCATAATTCTTTTTTCTCTTTTGTTCATTTTCATCGCTTTCCATTACTTTCTCTTCTAATTCATTCCTCTGTTTCTTCCTGCCTGCTGTTCAATGCATCAGGTGTGTTTCTAGTCTCATTTATTGCACTCTTCTCTCTTATGGATTCTTTTTAGCTCTTTTATCTCTGTGGTAAAGGTGTCGCTGATGTCTTCTTTTCTCAAACCCAGTGAGTATCCTTATGATGTTGCTTTGTTTTTTTAAGGATATGTGTATTTTATTTTTTATTTTAGAAAGAGAGAGAGTGTGTGAATGGGGGAGAGGGGCAGAGGGAAAGAGAGAGAATCTAAGCAAGCTTTATGCTCAGCACGGAGCCTGAAATCAAATCAAGAGTCAGATGCTCAACTGACTGAGCCACTGAGCCACCCAGGTGCCTCAGGATTGTTGCTTTAAATTCTTCATCAGTCATGTTCCTTATATCTGTTTTGCTTAGATCTCTGGCCGTGGTTTTATCTTGTTCTTTCATTGGAATAAATTCCTCTGTGTTTGCATTTCGTCTAAGTTTCTGTCTTCTTCTCCGTGTTAGAAAAGCCAGTTAATGTCTCCTGCTCCTGAAAGTAATGGATTTATGAAGAAGAGTTAAGGTAGTGTCCAGGGTCTGGCATCTCAGGGACTGTCTCTGGTGTGTGCTCTGTGCAGTCTGCTGTTGTGTTCTGGTTGTTCTGTCCTTCAGGTCAGTTATCTGAAGAGGCTCTCCTTGCCTCCTGTGGGCAGTGTTTTGTCTCTGGCCTGAATGTGGTGAGTTTTAGCTAGGTGTGGTCTGGTTGGCTTGTGAAATGAGAGTTGTCATCATATCCACTGTAACTGAGGCCTTGCCAGACTCTCTGGTCCAGAGATGTGGTATGGGCAGGGCTTTGTGCTGGTCTTCTGGGGGAGGGGCCTGCTATGCTCGGGTTGGGGCAAGGGTGACTGAGAAGGACAGTTCCACTAGAGCCCAGGGGCATGGAGCTTAGTGTAAGCAAGTTAGTCAGCCTTTGGGCACTGTGCTGCCTCTTGCAGGTGGTTCTGTGTTTAAGATGAGGGGGTAGGGGAGGGAAATGGCTTCGTAAGCTCCCTTGTTCCCAGAGAGGTGTCTCCATGAATGCTGCCTCTCAGGGTAGCGCTCCAAGAAGAGTGAATAATTTCTGCACTGTGTACCTCAGGTGTTCTTCACATCACTGTTTTCATGCTGTTTGCCCCCAGGTCGTTTGCTTGCCTTCTGTCCAGGAGCTGCACAGTGGATGTGGCTTCTTCTCTGCCTTTAGTTGTGGAATTTGTTCTGTCAATCCTCAGGTTGATTTTGGGGGAATTTAGGATGACTTGATAGTTATCTAGTTGTGTTCATGGGAGGAGGTGAGCCTAGGGTCTTCCCTGCCATCTTCCTGCTTTGTACCCCAAAGTTTAAATTTTTATTTAATTCTTGATTGCCCTAGAATTCCTTTGAATAGGTTTTCAAGAAAGGTCATAGGTATGATATTTTCTATGTTCTTGCTTATTATGTTATTTATATTATCGTCTTTACATTTTATAACTAATTGTTACAGAGATGCAAAGAATATAGAGAATAATGAGTAATGGTAGTTACTCAGCTTAAGTAAAACTTCAGGGGTGCCTGGGTGACTCAGTTGGTTAAGCATCTGACTCTACTCTTGATTTCAGCTCATGTCACAATCTCATGGTTGGTGAGATCGAGCCCTGTGTTGGGCTCAGTGCTAACAGCACAGAGCCTACTTGACATTCTCTCTCTCTCTGCTAGTCACCACCTCCCCCACAATAAATTAAAAACTTAAAAAAAAGAAGTGAAAATTCAAATACAGTTTATGTTCCTTGGCATATCTTTACTTGATAGTATTGTCTTTCATTCTGTCCCAGAGTTGAACACTTAATTTTGGTACTTATGAATGCCCTCATATATTGGATCAGGATGCATACTTTTGTACTTTTATAACCTATGTATATATAAGTAAAACATAGGTAATATGAGAAGTATTTACCCTGACTGTAACCAAGAGAACGTAAAATAAGACCAGATTAACATACAATTTTATACCTGTACTTTTATGCTCTGTTGGTGAAAATTAAGAAGTCTGTGACAGTATCAAGTGTCAATAAATATGGCACCTGGTTTTCTTGAAGAGCACTGTTGGATTTTTAAATTGGTACAAATATTTTGGGAAGGAGTTATGAAGTTAAACATAAGCATACCCTCCCCGATACAGATACCTTAGATGAACTTCAGTATACGTGTAGGAATGCTCATAGTAGCCTTGTTTGGCTATAACAAAACAAAACTGGGAAACAGTCTACAAATGTTCATTAAGAGAAGAATGAGTAAGTAAATTTGGTATAGTCACACAATGGAGCCTCTTATTTTAGGGCAAAGGAATGTTTAGGATAAAAATTCAGCAGAGTCATTCTTCTAGATGTAGGGAAGGCAAGGGAAATGGCATAAGGAGGGATATGTAACTATCTTAAGATAGGGAATGAGTTTGTATGTATTTAACTTATTATTCACATACTTCATAACATATGTATATAATAAATATTATTTGACATAAATGAAAATAACTAAGCAGATTAAGTGTTGTTAAACTTACATGGTTGGTATATTGGTGTTTATTAGTTTCCCTTTGTTTGAATATTAACTTAAAAAAGGCTTAAGAAGAAAAACCCCATCTCTCTTTGTATATATCTGTATTTTCTTTGGAAAAGAAAAACTGACTCTTGGTTTTGGCTCAGGTCATGATCTATGGGTTTGTGAGATTGAGCCCCTCATCAGGCTCTGTGCTGACAGTGTGGAGCCTGCTTGGATCTCTCTCTCCCCCTCTCTCTGCCCCTCCCTAGCTTGCAGTCTCTCTCTCAAGATAAATGAATAAACATGAAACAAAAAAAAAAGAGAGTAAAGTATCTTTAAAAAAAAAAAAGAAAAAACTTTTCATATATTTCACTTTAAATTTGTTCCTAATTTTATAATTCTAAAATTAGAGCCATCTTTCTCTAGAAGTTCATTTGTACATTTTGAAACAGTGTCTGATACAGATGTAGAGGCTTATTTGATGAGGTTCAGCTGTCTGATTAAAATTTTTTGTATGAATTCTCTGGCAAGTGGATTTATTCATCTTATGGTCAAATGTATCCAATTATGATGAATTAATGACTTGGACAGTTTGATCCTTTATCCTTGAACCAGAATTTGGCTACTTACAGTGTTTGCTGATTGAGATTAACTTGGGGCCATATTGAATAAGTATAATTCTCCTTCTGTAGGATGACTTTTTAGATATTGGGAGCTTGCTCTTGGACAGCCCTCACATCTTATTTTCCTAGGTGAAATATTTCTGTTCCTCTCAATGTTCTCATTTGCCCTTAATTTTTCTGAGGGGAGTTATTTGTCTGAACTTATTTTTCTTCCATACTTTACTTGACCAGTTGGAATTTTGGATCTAATTGCAAGAGAGATGATTAGAACATTATGAATATTCTGTTCTTGGTCCTCGCTGATACGTGATATTGGCAACTCTCTGAAACTCACTAACCTTCAGTTTTTTCATTTATAGACAGGGTATAATAGTTACTTCAGGAGGTTTTTGTTAAATGATGTAATGTGTATGAAAGTACCTTGGAACCTATAAAGTGTTACACACTGTAGATATAAGGTGTTAATATTGTTTATTCTTACTCAATTTTACTTTGCTAAATTCAGCCAATTAATCTTTGAGGATCTTTTTGAATCTTGATTTATTTAGTTTGTCTCCTTCAATTTTATGCCTTCTACCCATCTGTGAGCATATTCTTTATACTTTCATATAAGTGATAATATATTGAATAGGGCCAGAAAAGACTTTTGTGGTATATTGTACATCTGTCAGATTTATTTCTCAAAACAATTCTCAAAGCTCTTTTTGTCATCTAAAAATTTTTATTCTTGTAAATTTATAGGTCTAGCCATTTTAAAGATTCTTCTTTCTCTTCCTCATTCAGACTCTTACACATCTGTCTTAAAAATCTGAGTCAGTTGGGGCACCTGGGTGCCTCAGTCGGTTAAGCATCTGACTCTTGATTTCAGCTCAGGTCATGATCTCATGGTTCTTGAGTTTGAGCCCCACATCAGGCTATGTGTTGACAGTGCAGAGCCTGCTTGGCATTCTCTCTCTCCCTCACTCTCTGCCCCTCCCCTGCTCGTGCTCTCTCTCTCTCTCTCTCTCTCAAAATAAATAAGCTTAAAAAAAATCTGAGTTAATTGGAGAGATCACTCTGTATAATTCTTTCTTATAGTGATGCCTGGGTTATGAGCCAGTGATACACTCAACTGTTTTTGGCTTTTTCAGGACCACTACCCATACATTTTTCTAGATTTCTAAGCAATGTATATATTTATATACACTGGAATATTGTTTGCTGTTTCTCCATTTTCTTCACTACCACGTCCACTTATAGTTGCATAGTCAAATTGTGTTTGTGGCTTCCCAGTATTCCTAAACTGTCTTCATTCATCCATTCAGCATAGTACCTTCTACTATATAGTAGGCACTGTGCTAAGTACAAAGACAAATAAGATGTGGTTTCTGCTCTCCAGAAAGACTTTAGAAAGACTTTAGAAATCTAAAGTCTTAGATTTCTGGGAGTCAAAGAAGTGGTGATACAGATAGTATATAGTGGGTACAAAGCAAGGAATTTTAGATTTGAGCTTGTGTGAAATTGAATGAATATTTGCTAAGCAGATGGGAAAGGAGTGAGACATCCCAAGCTAAGAGAGCAGTGTGAATGAAAACATGAAATAGTGTTCTTTTCCACATTGTCATGCCTTGGAATTCTGCCTTTGCTCTTCAAACATTTTGTAATAGGAATTCTTACAAGGTTCTGGTAGAGCACTGTCTACAAATGACTTTTCTTTCTTATTATGAACTCTCCTATTACCTGGTCACTGGGAAGGAGAAAGTTTTCAGTGAATATACTCATCTTTATTTTCCTTTTAGTTTATTTAGGAAACGAATAGAGTTCCACTTTTCTCTGGCCTTGAATATTTACTGTCAAAAACTAGAAATTTATCTGCAGTAGATAGTGAGATACAACCTTTCAGGTAGAACGTCACCTATCCCTGGAGCAAAGTCTTAACTCTGCACACTTAACCTACTTTGCTTCTTTTTTTTTTTTTTAATTTTTTTTTTTCAACGTTTATTTATTTTTGGGACAGAGAGAGACAGAGCATGAACGGGGGAGGGGCAGAGAGAGAGGGAGACACAGAATCAGAAACAGGCTCCAGGCTCCGAGCCATCAGCCCAGAGCCTGACGCGGGGCTCGAACTCCCGGACCGCGAGATCGTGACCTGGCTGAAGTCGGACGCTTAACCGACTGCGCCACCCAGGCGCCCCTACTTTGCTTCTTTATACAGAGACTTAGTCCATAAGGAAGAGGGATAAGTTAATTGCTTTCATCTTTTTTCTTATTTCTGACATCTGCATTTTGTAATCATTTTTTTTCACAAATATTTATAATGGTATGTTTAAGTAATATTTAAATATTTTAATATTTAAGAAGGAATGCCAGGAAGCATATTACTTTGGCATTACTTTTGGCATATTAGATATTCATTTAAAAAATCATTGTTTTCTGAGAATAGTAGCAGCTGTGATAGTGGCTGGATTGTGAGTCACATACTCTGTACTATTTTTGGCTCTGTCTCAGCCACCACTGCCCACCCACAATCTTCTAACTCTCTAGGTAGTTTATGTATTTGTGTGCACTGGAATAGCCCTGTGCTCAGAGAATAAAATGGGACAATAGCAGATGGCTAGGCATGCTGTACAATGGGATTAGCATTGGGCTCCTCCTTCTCAGGGTTCTCCCCTATGGTTTAAAGTAGTTTTGTGTTACAGTAAATTTCTTACCTTTATAATAAATTACTGACCTGGAAAATGTAATTGAGCATTTGAATCTGAGCTGCATTCAGAAATCTGTGTTAAAATTGTACAGCTTCTTGCTTGATTGATTATAAATGATAATGTTGCTTGGAGTTTAATTTGCTGATGCAGATGTTACCATCATTCCCGTCTGTGCTTCTGTAACTTCTGTGTTTTGCCTTACTTGTTTCTCCAGTTTTGTTGGTTTTGGTGTGTAGAGTTTAGATTTAAGAGTAGCAGAAAGTTAATTAATATATAGAATTAGAAGGTTGCAGTTGGTTTGTTTGGTCATAGATTGGTTCTTAAAATTTTCTCTGCTACTGGGTAACAGAGAAAGTTTTGGGTAGCAAGTCAGAAAGAATAGGTTTTTAAATATATTTTATTTGTTTTCTTCATAGTATTGACTAAGGTAGTGTTCATTTCTTCACTTTTTCCTTAAAATGGAAAGGAGAATATGGTTTATACTAAAAACAACATTTAGTAATTTTACTCCGAGAAAGTTAGTATTTTATTTATGTATATGTTTTTATTTTATTTTTGAGAGAGAGAGAGAAACAGAGACAGAGTGTGAGTGGGGGGAGGGGCAGAAAGAGAAGGAGATACAGAATCTGAAGCAGGTTCCAGGCTCTGAGCTGTCATCACAGAGCCCGACTCGGGGCTTGAACTCACAGACAATGAGATCATGACCTGAGCTGGAGTCAGACACCCAACCAACTGAGCCACCCAGGCGTCCCGAGAAAGTTAATATCCTTAAAAAAAAATCTTATTTTTAATAAGGATTAATTGCAGTGTTTTCTAAATGTTATTTTTAAGTCACAACCCAGCTGTTAATGAAGCTAAAATTAAGAGAAGACAAAGTCAGTCTTCATATAACCTTCCCTTTCCCCACCCCGCCACCTCTTTTTCAAGTAAACCTTAAGGAGGTCAACAGCTAAACTTGGAAAGTCTAATTTAACTTCCAGTTTGTCAACAGATAACTATTTTTAAGTGATGTTGATCTTATACAAGTGACATTTTGTAATGATTGATGCGTTATTTCCTATGGAAAGTTTACTGTGTTATAAATTGTTTTAGTTATGATATATTCCTGCTTACCATCGCTTCTCCTTCCAGAACATTTTTATCTGAAAAAATGAAAACAATAAAACAAACACAGCACCCATCACCCTACATTCTGATAATTCTGATAATCTAGAAACAATAAATTTCAGATATAAGCAATTAAAACAGCAATAGCATTGCTTTACAGTAGATGGAGAAAAACCTATTGCTATATAAATGAACTATTTCTAAGGCTTAGTGACTTAAGGTACCATTTCAGATTGTTTACTTATTTGTGAATCATGAATTTAGGAAGGGCTCTCAGGTAGTTTGTCCCTGATTTGTTTGGTGACAGCTAGGGGTGTCTGCAGTTGGATGATCCACTGCCAAGCTGGCTTTTTCACTTGCATACATTCTGCGTAGGGACTTCTTGGCCTCTGGCTACATGGCTACATGTTGTCTTTTGCCTCAGGGCTTCTGCATATGCCCTGGGTATACCACAGCATGATGGGAGTAGTCACACTTCTTATGTGCCACCTGATTTCCACAGTCACAGGTGTTAGAAGCAGAAGCTGCCTGATGAGTTAAGGGTTATATGCTGTGAATTGGTTTGGAAGTGTGAGAGGATTCCTTTTGCTGTATTCTGTTTGTCATAGTAGCCACAGGATTGATCTTGATTCAGGGGGTCAAGAAATAGACTTCAGTTCTTAATGGAGGCATGGCAAAGCCACATTGCAGAAGAGCATGTAAGGTGGGAGGTATTGCTGTGGCCATCTTTGGAAAATATCTGCTCCAATTCAATAAAAATGTTGAATAAGAGATTGAGAATATGAGAGTGAGAGAGAGAGAGACAGAGACAGAGAGACAGAGAGACAGAGAGAGAGAGTGTGTGTGTGTGTGTGTATGTGTGTGTGTGTGTGAGAGAGAGATATGGTGATAAAACTCCTCTCTTTTTTGTTGTCTTTTGATGTTGCAGCTTTATTAATCATAATGGAAGAGGAACTTTTCTGTTTCTGTGTTCTACTCAGTGTTTTAATCTGTTATTCATAGAGTTTCTACTATCATCCATTGTTCCTAACAAGTTCCTTCAAATCAGAAAAAATTCTAAGCAATTGAAATTTTTTTACCAAGTTCAGGAATTATCACAGGGTATAAAAATATGAAAAAAGAGTACGAAGGAATAAGGTGTTAAAAAAAGGTACAAAGGGTGGACTCATAGCAGAAGGTAAATTAATGCTACACATTTATTTTAAAGATTCACCTCAGGTGAGAAGTACAGCTGTCTAGATGAAAAGTTTGTGTATTAGTGCTCTAATGTGGAAGATAGTGCCATCTAGAAGATAATTGGACTGAATATGTGTGTAGATGATACATTGAATGCAAAAGGATTTTAAAGCCTGTTAAGAATAGAGAAACTTGGCTAAATTGTTTTGT
The DNA here is from genome assembly GCF_022079265.1 of Lynx rufus. Classification (NCBI taxonomy): domain Eukaryota; kingdom Metazoa; phylum Chordata; class Mammalia; order Carnivora; family Felidae; genus Lynx; species Lynx rufus. The sequence continues at coordinate 36,564,127 of NW_025814889.1, read as the reverse complement.
GTTATTTGGGGAGTAAAACAGAATACATCTCAGGCTTAGAGAAGTTTCATGCTTCATTGATGGGTGTTATGGAATTCTGACTTTTAAGCCAGCACTATGGGTTAATTAAGTGGGTTTTTAAAAATAGAGCTATAATTCACATAACATAGAATTTACCATTTTAAACTGTAGAATTCTGTTGTTTTGTGTATACTTACAAGGTTGTGTAACCATCACCACTATTCAATTCCAGAACATTTTCAAAAAGAAACCCATTCCTGTTAGCAGTCATAACCCCTATCCTCTGGCAATGTCTAACCTACCCTTTTTCTCTATGGACTTGGCTGTTCTGAATATTTCATATAAATGTAATAATACAGCATGCAGCGTTTTGTGTCTGGCTTTTTAAAGGTAATGGGTTTTAGGTTCATTCATATTGTTGTACTTTATTCAGGCATCAGTCTTCATTCCTTTTTAATGGCTGAATTGGAATGAATATACCACATTTTGTTCATCCATTCTTCAGTTTGTGAACATTTGGGTTGTTTGCACCTTTTGCCTGTTATGAATAATGATTCTACGAACATTGATATACAAGTTTTTGTATGAACTTGTGTTTTCATTTCTCTTGTGTATATATCTAGGAATGGAAATGATGTTAACTTCAAGTTTAACTTTTTGAGGAACTGCTAAACTGTTTCTAAAGCAGCTATATGATTTTACATTCCTATCAACATCTGTTATTTTTCTTCTATAAATAGCCATTCTAATAGATATGTAGTGGTATCTTTTTGTGGTTTTCATTTGCATTTCCATAATGACTAATGATGTTGAACATCTTTTCATGTACTTGGCCATTTGTGTATCTTTTAGAGAAATGCCTATTCATATTATTTATTTTTAAATTGAGCTATTTATCTTTTCATTGTTGCGTTCTGGAAAGTCTTTATATATTGGAGACTCCACCCCTATCAGTTATGGGATTTGCAAATATATCTCCCCTACTGTGGTTATCTTTTCACTTTTTTGGTAGAGTCCTTTGGTGCACAAGAGTTTTAAATTTTGATGAAAGTCAATCTATCTGATTTTTTCTTGGTTGCTTGTGCTTTTGGTGTCCTATCTAATAAACCTTTGCCTAATTGAAGGTCACAAAGATTTCCTCCTACATTTTCTTCAATGAGTTGTATAGTTTTATTTATTTATTTTTAATATTTTATTTTTTGAAAGAGAGCTTAAGTGGGAGAGGGGCAGAGAGCAAGGGGATAAAGGATCTGAAGCAGGCTCTGCACCTACAGGCTGACAGTAGCGAGCCCAGCATGGAGCTTGGATTCACGAACTATGCAACCATGACCTCAGCCGAAGTTGGATGCTCAACCAACTGAGCCACCCAGGTGCCCCTATGAGTTTATATAGTTTTAGATTTTATATTTAGATCTTTGACCATTCCAAGTTAATTCTTGGTGTATGGTAGTGGTCCAACTTCATTATTTTGTATGTGGATATATCCAGTTGTCCCAGCACCATTTGTTGAAAAGACTGTTCTTGGGGCACCAGGTGGCTCAGTTGGTTAAGTGTCTGACTCTGGCCACAAGTCATGATCTTGCTGTTCTTGGGTTTGAGCCCTACATCGGGCTCTGTGCTAACTGCTCAGAGCCTGGAGCCTGCTTCTGATTCTGTCTTTGCTCTCTCTGCCCCTCCCCTGCTCATCTATTCACTCATTCTCTCTCTCTTTCTCTCTCTCTCTCTCTCTGAAAAATAAACATAAAAAAAGAAAAAGACTGTTCTTTCTCCATTGAATGGTCTTAGGACCCTTGCTAAAAATCAGTTGGTTGTAGACATGTGTGTTCATTTCTGAACATTAATTCTATTTCTGAACTCTTAATTCTATTCCATTGGTGTATATGTCTATCCATGTGTGATACCACTCTGTCTTGATTACCCTAGATTAAAAAAAATTTTGTTTAATGTTTATTTTTGTGAGAGATACAGACAGAGTGGGGGAGGAACAGAGAAGGAGGCAGAGACAGAATCTGAAGCAGGCTCCAGGCTCTGAGCTGTCAGCACAGAGCCCGACATGGGGCTTGAATTCACGAACTATGAAATCATTACCTGAGCCAAAGTTGGATACTTAACTGATGAAGCTACTCAGGCACCCCTGATTACTATAGATTTTTAGTAGGTTTTGATATTGGGAATTGTGAATCTTCTACCTTTGTTCCTTTTCAAGATTGTTTTTTGCTTTTGGGGGTCCCTTTTAATTCCATATGAATTTTGAGATCAGTGTGTCCATTTCTGTAAAAAAGAAATTTGGAAATTTGGTAGGGACTGTGTTGAATCTGCTCGTCAATTTGGAGAGTATTGCCAGACAATATCAAGTTTTTTAGTTGATGAACATGGAGTATCTTTCAACTTCTCAAGGTTGTCTTTAATTTCCTTTATCAATGTTCTGTGGTTTTCAATTTATAAATCTTGAACTTCTTTAAATTTATTCCTAAATATTTTGTTCTTTTTGATGCCATTACCAATGGAATTGTTTTCATTTCATTTGCAGATTATTAATTTTTAGTGTGCAGATACACAACTGACCTTTGTATATTGATTTTGCCTTTTGCAACTTTGCTAAACTTGTTTATTAGCTTTAACAGTGTTTTAGTGGATTTTTTAGTATTGTCTGTATGTAAGATTATGCCACCTGCAAACAGATGGTTATACTTCTTCCTTTCCAATGTAGCTGCCTTTTATTTTTTCAAATTTCCTAATTGCTATTCCCAAGTTGTTCAGTACGATGATGAATAGAGGTAGTGAAGCCTGTATCCTTGAATTGTTCTTTATCTTAGGAGAAAGGTTTTCGTTTTTCGTCATTAAGTATGATGTTAACTTTGGATTTTTTCATAGATGCCCTTTATCATGTTGAGGAAGTTTCCTTTTGTTCCTAGTTTATTGTGTGTTTTTATCATGAAAAAGTGTTGTATTTTTTTTAAATGTTTATTTATTTTTGAGACAGAGAGAGACAGAGTGCAAGTGGGGGAGGGGCAGAGAGAGAGGGAGACACAGAATCTGAAACAGGCTCCAGGCTCTGAGCTGTTAGCACAGAGCCCGACACGGGGCTCGAACCCACGGACTGCGAGATCATGACCTGAGCCGAAATTGGACGCTTAACCGACTGAGCCACCCAGGTGCCCCAAAAAGTGTTGTAGTTTGTAAAATGCTTTTTCTGTATTTATTGAGGTGATTGTGTGGTTTTTGTTCTTTATTCTGTTCATATGGTACATTATATTGATTGATTTTTGTATGTTTGAACCAACCTTGCATTCCTAGGATAGGGATGGATGTGATTTTAAATAGCCTTGTCCTCATCTGGAGAATTGTGGAAACTTATTCTACCAAAATTACCATGTTGGCAGTAGCAGTGGACCTGAGAGAATACAGCCTTTGGATAAATGCTTTGTTTTTAAGTGTTGTAATATAATATAAATAAGAGCTATTTAAGAGCTTATACTGTAGTGCTTTGTAAAATATAGAAGTAATTTTGACTTTTGTTAAAATACTGTTTCCTTTGACTTTTAACTGTGTTTGAATACTTAGTGAATAACTTGAAGATCTATGTTTATCTGGGTCCATTTGCTGTTGATAGAGTGCCATATAAATACTCTCAGAGTCTTACAAGCTCTAGTTCAGAGTGCCCTGTTTTGACTGAGCACACATTTTAAACTGGAAAATGGTAGTTAGCATGCAAATAGGAAAGGGTCAGATCTCTATCATGATAAAGATTATTCTTACAGGTCTCCCAGGAGACCTTGTAGCAGGAACTTGTCAGAGTAATAAATAGATAGATAAGTATCTAGAGAGGGACAAAGGATTAAAAAAAAATACCTGATCAAAGTTTTGAAGCACAGTCAATATTTTCTTCTGCTTAAGAACTGCTTATAATTTGACATGAATTAACTTGCATTGCATTCTCACCTGTGGGAATGGCTGTTTGGATAGATGCCCAGGTACCTGTCAACTTTAGTTAAGAAGTTGAAATAATTAACCACCTGAAGAAGTTATTAAATAAATCAGACTTCGATGGAGTAGCTTTTTGTGCTGTTTCTTCTTTCTACCATATCAATATGTATACCCTAACTAGAAAATAGCTTCAAGCATCAGACATGTTTTGTCCTTTGTTTTCCTGTGCTTGCCAGATCTGGTTACTTTTTTCTCCTAATCCTTTTTTTCCTAGAGGAGTTTTTTGGATTAGAAAATTCATCCAAATCTACCAAGGAAAATTTATTAAATCTGGTAAGATCCTTAGGTTTCCATTGCATATACACCAGGAACTGTTGTTTGGATCTATTTTCCCTCCATGTCATCCAGGCCAGACTCTTATTTTATATACAACAAATTTGGCAACATGGGTTTTTTTTTTTTTTTTTTTTTTTCTTTTTAGAGAGATGTGTGCATAAGTGCAGGTGAGGGGCGGGGGTGGGGAGGGGAGAGAGAGAAAGAGAGAGAGAGAGAGAGAGAGAGAGAGAGAATGAATGAATATGATTGAATGAATGAATCAGTCAATCCTAAGTAGGCTCAATGCTCAGCAGAGCCTGATGTGGGGTCAGTCCCACAATTGTGGGATCATGAGCTGAGCTGAAATAAAGAGTCAGGCACTCAACTGACTGACTCACCCAGGTGCCCCAGTAACATAGTATTTTTTATAAAGCAGCTAAGTGAGGAATTTTAAGTGAAGTGTGTATTCATTTTAAACAACATTCTGGGTAAAAGAATGCCACTGATGAATGAGCTTTAACTTCCTCTACCCTTTTGACAATCTGATGAAAGCCATGGGTTCTCTCCATATAAAAATGCGCATAGCTCATTTTTGGGGACATCATACATCCAGGTCATCCATGAACTCTTGATTAAAAATGCACACCATCCATGAAACAGACAAGTTTGAGATACAAAGGTCTCTAGGTTTTACAAAACCATAAAATTATGTATGTGGTTCAAATACAAGGTAAGTTGAGGTCAGTTACAATTTCATGTTACCTGTAATTTAACTAGAAAGAGTATATCTGCTGGATATAGTGGATACTGTGGTGAGTGACCTTTATTCCCCTTGAGGGTCTAAGGATGTATTCGCCCAGGTGCTGGAAGTACTGTTGACATAGTCCTTAGTTGTTAGCCCCTGTGGGCTAAAGAGACCTCCCTTGCATAAAGGCATACCGCTTTCCATGGATGTCCTAGATTTATCTCTGAGGATATAAGGGTTTGAATCCATTGCCCTGACTTGAGACAACTCTGAAAGATCATCCCAGATTCAGAGTTCCTCATTGGGTCATCTGAATCTTTTGGGACTTTGTGGCATCTGAATTTCTCCCTCTGCACAATAAGGCTCTCTCCCTACCACCTTCCTTTCCACTGGTATTGATGTTAAGAGCACCCTCTAATAAACTTCGTGCAAGTAAAGTCTATCTCAAGGTCTGCTTCCTGGGAAACCCAGCCTTGTCACATTAGGGTTGAGTATTAGTACAAGTTATCGTACAGGCCATGGAAGGAGGCTTGGCTAAAATAAAAGTTTAGTGAGGGGCGCCTGGGTGGCTCAGTCACCCAGTTACTTCAGCTCAGGTCATGATCTCATGGTTATTGAGTTCGAGCCCTGTGTCAGGCCCTGTGCTGACAGCTCAGAGCCTGGAGCCTGCTTCAGATTCTGTGTCTCCCTCTGTCTCTTCCCCTTCCCCACTCACACTCTGTCTCTGTCTCTCTCAAAAATAAAAACATTAAAAAAAAAGTTCAGTGAGATGAACTTTAATTTAGACTCAAAATATGTGAAGCATCTTATCAGTATTCTTTCAGACCTTATATTTCCAGTGGTTTTTGGAAATCTAGGTTTCTTTGAATTCATTAGTTGTCTCCCACTCTTTTTTTTTGACCTTGCAGAAAACCGCCAAAATCTCTGACGGCCTGGTTTGTTTGCCACACAGTATGAGCTTGTGAAAGATGTGGGTTAAGTAAAGAGTTGCTCACCCGTCCTGCAGAAACCCCTAGAGGTTTCTCAAGTTGATAAGTACATATGATAAGGGAACTCCTCTTGTTAGGATCCTAATCATATTCCTTCCACAAATCCTAAGATTTCTTTCTTGGACAATGTTTAAAAAATTATTGCTTTTATTATTATTATCATTGAAAGGATGTATTCTAAATATTTGAAAGATGGAAAACCTTATAACAAGGAAAATTCTATGTAAAACTAAACTTTTCCCTCCTTCAAATTGGGGTAATATTGTACATACTTTTTGATAACTTGTCTTTTTCCTTAATAGTATATGAAAAGCAGGTTTCTACATCTTCACTTAATCCTTAAGTATATGAATTGTAATGGTTGCATAATATTACATTCAGTGGATAGATCGTATGTAACTTAGCTAGCCACCTATTGTTATGTATTTGATTTTTCTTTACTTTGTTATTGTTAATAAATAACACAGAATGATTGCTTTTTCTTTGAAACTAAGCCTAGTGTGTTTGCTTTAATTAGTTATTTAAAAATATTGAGTTCTTTTATCACTAAAATGTAGTGAACTATTAGATGTAAGACTTTTTAAAAAAAATTTCTAATGTTTATTTTTGGAGAGAGAGAGAGACAGAGGCAGAGAACAAGAGCGCAAGTGCAAGCAGAGGAGGAGCAGAGAGAGAGGGAGACACAGAATCTGAAGCAGGCTCCCTGCTCCAAGCTGTCAACACAGAACCTGACGCGGGCAGGGCTTGAACTCACAAACTGCAAGATCATGACCTGAGCTGAAGTTGGACACCCAACTGACTGAGCCCCCCAGGTGCTCCAAGACTGTTTTATCTAGATAGCCATTGTTACTATACAACTTAAAGGGGTAGCATTCGTATGGATGATGTGAATTGAGTTCCTAAGCGAAGTGTCACTATTAACAGAAGGATTGCTGTTGTACATTTATGGATCCTCTTTGTTTGAACAATTTTAGCACAGGAAGGTCAGGCAAATTTTTATATATGCCTGCCAGATAAAAAAGAAGTATTTGAGACATTTATATAATTGTCTACCAAGCAGATCTTAACTGGCAGTGACCTTTGGTTTCCCCAGCTTTTGTTCCATATTATCCAGTTGTTTTAATGCAAGAGGTCCCTAGTTCCATTATCTGTCCCAGAGCAGGTTTATCAGGAAACTTATCTTCCCTCTCAGCAATTAATGAAATCTGTCAGGAGCAGTGGATTCTGAATGTATTTTCCTAAAGATCATAGCTATACCTTCTGTATAGTTCGAACTGAACAGTTTTTAAAATAAAATATAGTAGTACTCTAATGAAATTTATTACTTTTTAAATGTTCTCAGTTTCCCCCTGAGAATATAGTTGTATTTTAGAATTGAAGGAATGTTAGTGTTCTTTTGTTTTACAGATAAAATAATTAGAAAGATCAAGTAACTTTCCCAGTATGATGTAGCCAGCTATTTTTTCATTACAGTAATTAACTCTAACTCATGATGAGAGAACAGTACAGTTGAGAAGGAAACTCAACCAAAGAAATAATTGGTTACCATCCATAATCTTTGCTGGACTTATTAAAGACCATAAACAGTGATTAACAATATAGATATGGAAGCTTTTCACAACCTAAACTGAATTGAAAACATTGCTTAGAATTGCTCATGATTTTGTTGTGTCTTCTAATCACTAGAAACACATTTCTGGACAAGTAAAAGTTAAAGGCCAGTATAGTTTGGGCTTGTTGGTACTTTTTGCCAGATCATAGGGTAGTAGACAATTGCCTAGAAATTAGGGGACTTAGTGAATTAATTACTGTAGATCCCTCTTTGCTCCTGATTATGATCATTCATGTAAACTGTACTTCTGTCATTGATATTGAAAGGTATTATTAACCTAGTAGGTGAAGGTCAGAGCCTTTCTGAATAATTTGATTTACATAGTAAATTGATGCTGATGACTACTTAGAACAACTGTGGAGACATCATCAAAAACATTCTTTAAATGATGTTTAAAGTAGCTAGGTGATTGCAAGAAGTGTTTTTTTGGATACCTTGTCCTTAGAACTGTATGCTAGAGGAAGTCTCTTCTACCTTTACTCAGTGATTGGAACCTCAGAGGCAGAGTAATCAGTTCCACTTGACTAGGAATAAATCATTCACATTGAAACATGATAGTTCCTGACAACTGGCAATGCTGATAAAAGCCAAAACAAAAGATGTGAAGAAATCTGTGCCAATGTGGAATTGGTATGCAGATTTGATGAATTCACATGTAGCATGCGTTTGGCATTAGTCTTTCTCTGATTTCATACATTTTTTTTCTCTGTAAAATAAAAATTGTATGAGGAGAAAAAGGTTCTGTATAATACAATAATTAGGTTTTTCTCTTTCTTTCTTTCTTTCTTTCTGTCTACAACCCAGTTGACAGAGCTATACTATGATTAGAGAGGGCAATGTCATCTTTTTGTGAATAGTTATTTAAAAAAAAATCTTGAATTCTTCATTGTTCTTTATGGTAAAAAACTGTATGTATAAACCTGGGTGATCCCCCTCTTCCCTATTTGTCATCAAGGACATAGATATATAGAATAAACAGCAATTCCTTTGATCTCTACAGAATTTAAACTCATGCAGCAATTGAATATACACTAATAGGTACTTCATGATCTATTTCTATATCAGATAGGGTTTGTGGAAAGTAGAAAAAAAGCCCATAGAATTATAAAATACATAATTTTCTGCAACAAGCATTTATTCACTTTCAATGTAATTAAAAACAAGTGAGTGAAGGAAAATCTTTTTTTGCAATTTCATTGTCAAGTGCTTTCTAGTCCAAACTAGCTTCCTTCTACCCCTTGGAAGTCAGGCTAAACTGACTATTTTAGTAGTATGATGATACTGAAGTCCTGATTATCAAGTGTCTTTGGCTCTGCCCACTAGCTTTAGTGTACTGTATTTGGATATATGTTCCTTACATGGAAGATGTACTTTTGCATTTGCAATGGTTTCCTATCTCCACCATTCATGCTTTTCTTCAGTAGGGGATAAGATTTTGATATAAGTGACCACAGTAATAATGTACCATGTCTATTAATAAACACTACTTAATAATAAGGGATAGTTTCTGTAAAGATGGCTTGAGTCATTTGTATGATTGATTTTTTTTTTTAAATCACAGAACATATTATTTATAGCATGGTGATTAAAAGTAGGATTCTAGAGGTGCATTGCCTAGTAGTTATCTCATAGTCTTCTGGTGATGCTTAAATCTTTGTTATATATAAAGTTCTTACAACAGTACCTCATATACAATGTTCTTTTTAAGCGTTAGTAGTCCCTTTTATCACCACTACCTCCTCCTTGTCACCATCACCACAATTATTATCGTTAGTATTATTATTAAGCTTATTGATTTATTTTGAGAGAGAGAAAGCAAGCAAGAGCGTGTGCATGCAGGGGAGGAGCCCTGTCAGCGTGGTCCCACCACAGGGCTCGAACTCATAAACTGTGAGATCATGACCTGAGCCAAAATCAAGAGTCAGACGCGTAACCAACTGAGCCACCCAGGCATCCCTTATTATTATTTTTGTTGTTATTGTTATATTATTTTGTTATTTTAAGGATTCTGTGGTTTCTATTCCTACACATTGGAGATGTCTTGTTTTGTTTTGTTTTTGTAGATAGTCTGAGTATATTTAGGGGAGTATTTTTCTACTTAACATGATTCCAAATATCCATATTGTTCATATTCAATTATGTGCACAGCTGATCTAGTTTTTTTCTTGGCTGTTGTATTCTAGTTTTTTCCTTGACTGTATTCCAAACTTTTTGTAAATCATTTATTTTAGATCCTGTGGATAATTGAATTTAGTATAGAAATAGGAAAGTGTGTATTTTATAGAAATTGCCAAATAAATACTGAAATAACATGATAATGGGACTATCCGGGTGATCAGCTTTTACATCTTCAACATTAGGTAAGAACACGATTTTGAATCACAACCAAAGTGAGGGTGTATAACAGCAGCTTTTAGTACGTTTCATGTTATCCATCGTGTTGCTAGGTAAACTAAAAGAGAAGTATTTTTGTACATACTCCTCCTCCCAGATACCACACACAGCATCTTTTGGGTTTATTCAGTGCATATGTGGCTAGTTTGCACATATCTATGTCTTTTTCAACTCTTCCTTGCTGATGGCAGCTTGCCCAAAGGAGGCAATTTTACTGTCCATCGTCCTTCATTTTGTCAGTTCTTTTCAGTATGGAATGTTTATTCCGCCTCCTTAGAAGTGAATAGCCATTCTTTTCCTCTCCTCCAACTCAACAATCTGTTTAGACAGCTGGGTGATTGAAAAAGAAAGTAGCTTACGGAGAACGTGTTAATGGGGATTTTACCAAGTTTAGCAGCTTCTGCACCTGAGTATATTATGAAACGTTTTTGCCAGCAAAGAATAATGGATTCCTTTAATAGTTTTACTATGTATAAATTATAGGAGTGGTATTGTTAGCAGTTTAACTTCTTAATTTCTTTCTTAGATGCTGATGATAGGGGAGAAAGAAAGATATCCTTATGATGCTTGTAAGGCCTGTTTGTATATTAGGTGGTCTCCTAAAACAAATCTCTATTTTCTTGCATGTAAACTTGGTTGTTTCTGTGAAATTTCATTTTAAATAATGGCTCTTGTATGCTCTTTCTTTTTTTAAAAAAATTTTTTTTTTCAACGTTTATTTATTTTTGGGACAGAGAGAGACAGAGCATGAACGGGGGAGGGGCAGAGAGAGAGGGAGACACAGAGTCGGAAACAGGCTCCAGGCTCTGAGCCATCAGCCCAGAGCCCGACGCGGGGCTCGAACTCACGGACCGCGAGATCGTGACCTGGCTGAAGTCGGACGCTTAACCGACTGCGCCACCCAGGCGCCCCTTTTTTTTTTTTTTTTTTTAATTTTTTTTTTTTTCAACGTTTCTTGTATGCTCTTTCTTGACAAGAATGTCTGATTAATAGCATGGTCATATCTTTTCTTTGTTTAATAAGGTTTGTATGTTAACAACCAGAATGACATGCATAGCTGGTTAAACATGTAAAAAGCAGGGCATTGCATTCTCTATTGCATATGGAGTATTATATTTTTGAGTGCCAAAATTCTCTTTAGTGGTTGTGAGTATACCTAAGTGGTGATTCATATGAGATTCTAATAATAGTGTCTGATTTAAGGTAGACTAATGGTTTTCATTTGTGGTGGTCTTTTTCTGATAGTAGGTTTCAACTTTTAATGTCATTGAAAAGACTGGAACCCATTTCAAGCATTTCAGTGGTTTACCTGTATGATTGTTTCTTTGTTAAAGAATAAAAATCTAGGGGCACCTGGTTGGCTCAGTCAGCTAAGTGTCCGTCTCTTGATTTTGGCTCAGGTCGTGATCTCATGGTTTGTGAGATTGAGCCCTGCGTTGGGCTGTGGTCTGACAACATGGTACCTGCTTGGGATTCTCTCCCCCTCCCTCTCTGCCTCTGCTCTGCGTGCGTGCTCTCTCTCTCTCTCTCAATCTCTCTCTCTCTCTCTCTCTCTCTCTATATATATATATATATATATCTCCCTCCATCCCCCTCCCCCCTCCAAAGAAACAACCATACAAACCAAACCAACCAACCTACCTACCTACCTTAAAAAAAAATGAATAAAAATCTAAGCCTTACACAGTATTTAGGGTACCTTACTCTAAATTTACCAAATGTTTTTGCATAGCTTATTTATTCTGCTTGTGGAATTCTCATTGACTTTAGAGAAGGAGTTGATTTTTTCTTCCCCTGTAGAATGAGGAAGTTCCTTAAAGAGCTTATATTAAATTGATTACTGCAGAAAGTTATCTGAACATTGTATCTAGGCTTCTTTTATAGTTACTTTTTTGGCAGGAGTTTATGTGTATGCCTAAATACAGTCTCTAAAAGTGTGAGCTTATATATTATTCATTTACTGATTAATGAACCAATATTTATAATAGACCTAACGTGTGCCAGATATGATGATAGAAAATTGGGGTGGAGGTGTAGGATCCAGTCTACTTGTGAAGACATGTATCAAACAAAGAATTATAATATGGTCAGGGGTTAGTGTTACAATGTGTATATACAGATGGGAGAATAGAGATAAATGTGGCAAACATATAGATATATGAAAGAATGGAGAACATGTGTGTATGTGTATGTATATATAACATGTATATGTGTAATAAAATACAAAGAGCGTTTTATTCTCATGGAGGTAAAAGCAAGGAAATCTTTTCAAAGGAGATAACTTTTATGTTGCTTTTTGAAAGCCATGTAAAGTAAACCAGCTAGTTCTAGTATTAGCTCAAGAGACTAATCATATTCTGCAGCTTGATTTTTCTCTCTAGAACTTATTGCCATCCTACATTCTATATTTATTTCATTCATTCATTGTCTACTGCATTAGGATGTAATCTCTTTGAGGATGGGGATTTTTGTCGTTTTTAATACTTCTGTATTCTCAACATCTAGAAAAGTTTCTGGCCTATAGCAGTAGCTCAAGTATGTGTTGAATGAATGAATGAAATTTGTGAGTTCTACAGTAATTGCCTTATTATTTCTTTTAGTTTATTAAAGCTGTCTCTTGGGGCGCCTGGGTGGCTCAGTCAGTTGAACATCTCACTTTGGCTCAGATCTTGATCTCACGGTTTGTGTGTTCAGGCAGGCTCCCTCTGCCCCTCCCCCACTCACTCTCTTTCTCAAAAATAAACATTAAAAAATTTTTTTAAAAAGGCTCTCTCTCTCGGGGCGCCTGGGTGGCGCAGTCGGTTAAGTGTCCGACTTCAGCCAGGTCACGATCTCGCGGTCCGTGAGTTCGAGCCCCGCGTCAGGCTCTGGGCTGATGGCTCAGAGCCTGGAGCCTGTTTCCGATTCTGTGTCTCCCTCTCTCTCTGCCCCTCCCCCGTTCATGCTCTGTCTCTCTCTGTCCCAAAAATAAATAAATGTTGAAAAAAAAATTAAAAAAAAAATAAAAATAAAAAGGCTCTCTCTCTATAATCCCTTTATTTATTTATTTTTTTACTCAGTATCTTTCATTATGGGTACTTGAGTTTCCTATGATAACATGCTATCTCCATAATGTTTCTCAAACCTACTCCCTCCTTTCCATCTCTCTTAGCTCATCTGGTCTTGAAAATCTTTTACCTGAATTGATAAGCTCTATTTGTTTTCCATGTAAGTCCCCTTAAATTATTTCTCCATAGCTATCAGAATTATCTATCTAAAAGACAGAACTGACCAGACCATTTCTTTGTTTAAAAACACCTAATGGTTGTCCTCTGTTAGAATAAAATCTGTCTAGTATAGATCACACACAGAGCCATCCATAGCATGCGTTCAGCTCCATAATGTATATGAAGGAATGAATAATTTCAAAAGGAATTTCATTGAAAATGCTTCCTGTTTGGATAAAAGAAGATCTAAGATTATATCTTAACACTAGTGTTTAAGAACAGTTTTTCTTTATACAGCTAATTTGTCTGTCTTACTGGCTTGTTCTAATCCTCAATTCACTGTGATTTACAATGTCATTATTGAAGTAAGTAATCCAATTTCTCATGTCTTTCCTCTCTATAATTCCTCTCTCCATCCCATCTCTATATCTTGGGTCTTTTCTCTCTAGCTACTTTCCTTATTTCTTTAGAGACTTATATATATGTGTATGTGCATCTTTTCTCTGTTCTGGATATAAATTCTAACTTTAAAATTTTGCATGCAGTTTTGAAACCCTTAGGATTAAATTATTTCTATGGAACACACTCAGAGATAACCCTGATCTACCTGTTTTCAACTTAAAATTATTTTTATTGTGACTACTATATTTCTCTTAATTTCCTCCCCCCCCCCCCCCGCTCAGATTGAAAATCTTCAAGAGCAACTTAGAGATAAGGAAAAGCAAATGAGCAGCTTGAAAGAACGAGTCAAATCTTTGCAGGCTGACACTACCAACACCGACACTGCCTTGACAACTTTGGAAGAGGCCCTTGCAGAGAAAGTGAGTGACTGGTTTGGACTCTTCATAGACACATTTCCTCTGCTTTCTCGTTAATGTAAAATTTTCTCTAGTAATGAGACTTGGATATAAAAGGCAGAAGACGTCCCTTGGGGCAAAAGAGAAAAGAGCTTTCTGTACTATTGCTGACATAGATAGTATAGGGGAAAGAAAATCCACTCTGTTTTTGTCAACTTAAGCATCTCTTGTTAGGCAAGATGGATTCCACAGTAGAGGGCAGTGGCTGAACTTTGTAAACAGTAAGCCATATTTTCCCCATTTACTATCTTCTGAAAAAAAGAAAAGTTCTTTTTATTTATCTCATCAACTAGAATTTGGGGATGTAGAATATTAGACATTGACCATCAGGAAGCACTATATTATTAGTTCTCTTTTACTATACCACACTGGTACCTAATATAGTCATGGATTTTAGTATTAATACATTTAGTATTAATGCATTAATACATACTTACTATTTTTCTAGTCTTGGCCTTGCTACTGCATTTTGTGTTTATGAGCAAACCTAATCTTTCAGGAATGGTTGACTAAGTGAATAAGTGGCCCAGCCGGACAGGTGTTTATGTCTTGGAAGGAGGTTTAAGGAATCTTGGTGGGGCGTTTTAATTGGATTTTTTTTTTAAAGGAATAGGGTCACTGTTTTTTAAGCGTCTTGGACTCAGAATGCTTCAGACTGTATGCCAGGGATCAAGGCTTGATCCCTGAATAAATTCAGAAATAATACCCAGAAATATGCTTAAATTGCTTCAACTTTTAGACTTCCTAAGTATCTGTTGACAGAAGTTTTAACGGCTCCTCTCTTTTACCCTGCTTTTTTATGCTTTAAACTCAGTATGTCATAATCTCCCCAACCTCCTCCTTTTTTGGTGTGTGAATTGTGAGTTGTTTCCATTGCCTTATGGGCAACATGTGAATTACATATAAAAAAGGAGTATTTGTTGACTGTTGCCCTTAAGGTAGGGGTGTGTGTGTGTGTGTGTGTGTGTGTGTGCGCGCGCGCATGCATGTGCCCGTGCGTAAAGTTTTTGGATACTTGGGAGTTAAATGGGTTTTTCCAAAAGAATACTTAAGGGGATTCTAATACTATTTGAGATTATAGGAACAGAAACCCAGGGGAGTCAAAAGACCAAGGCCACATCTTTGTTATAGCAAGATGAGTAGGAGGTATGACTTCTTTAAAAAGTAAATTATTAACAACTTACCACTGTCTTTTGAATGAAGCATGGGAGTGTGAAATTTTATCAGCTAAAAGCTGAATTACACTCATATGGTATAAGTAGGAAAGGAATTTTCTTATGTATTGATGTGCTCTCTTATCAGGAGCGGACAATTGAACGCTTAAAGGAACAGCGGGACAGAGATGAGCGAGAGAAGCAAGAGGAAATTGATAACTACAAAAAAGATCTTAAAGACTTGAAAGAAAAAGTCAGCTTATTGCAAGGCGACCTCTCAGAAAAAGAGGTTAAGATCACCAAAATAGAATGATTTGTTTAGTTGGTGCATTGTATGTATATGTTGATGGTCTTTATGTAATGCATATAAAAATGTATTTGAGAAAAGGTTTTCTTAATATTCTTATAGTATGCCTTTTCAGAAGACCTTAAGGGGTATTTTGGAAAGCTTTGCAGAGGTGTAGTAGATTGGATCATTCATTTCCTAAGTCTTCTCTCTTTCAATATGTTATGAGTTGGTTTCTTACTTGTTTTTTTTTTTTTTTTCAACGTTTATTTATTTTTGGGACAGAGAGAGACAGAGCATGAACAGGGGAGGGGCAGAGAGAGAGGGAGACACAGAATCGGAAACAGGCTCCAGGCTCTGAGCCATCAGCCCAGAGCCTGACGCGGGGCTCGAACTCACGGACTGTGAGATCGTGACCTGGCTGAAGTCGGACGCTTAACCGACTGCGCCACCCAGGCGCCCCTGTTTCTTACTTGTTAATGACATTTTTATAGATTCTAAAAAACTGAAGCAGTTACACATGGAAAGATACTGTGCTAATGGTAAGAAGGGTGATAGATGAAAAGAATATGCAAATGGAGGACAACTTATTTACAATGGCTCTTAAAAAATTTTTTTTAATTTTTAATTTTATTTTAGAGCACAGGAGTTGGAGAGACGGGCAGAGGGAGAGAGGGAGAAAATCTTAATCAGGGTCTACACTTAACATGGAGTCTGATACAGGGCTCAATCCCACAACCCTGGGATCATGACCTAAGCTGAAATCAAGAGTCAGATGGCCAAGTGACTGAACCACCAGGCACCCCTATGGTACCTCTTAAGTACATCTCAGTATTGGCAGAGAAATCTTAAGTGATTGCTGACCAGTTGGGTGACTTAGTAGCCTTGCTTTGGGAGGATCCTGTTAATGTGACCTAAATAGTAGAAATACCTAATGCCTTATGATCATGTAATAATACATGAGCTTCAGAAACATTCTTGGGTTTTCTTTCTTATATCTTTTAAGAAAATTTATGGTGGGGCGCCTGGGTGGCTCAGTCAATTAAGTGTTTGACTTCAGCTCAGGTCATGATCTCGTTGTTCGTGGGTTTGAGCCCTGCATTGGGCTCTGTGCTGACAGCTCAGAGCGTGGAGCCTGCTTCAGATTTTGTGTCTCCATCTCTCTCTGTCCCTCTCCCACTCGTTCTCTCTCTCTCTCTCTCCCAAAAATAAATAAACATTTGGAAAAAATTTATGGTAATTTTTGTTTCTAGTGGAACTTCCCTTCTAAAAGGGAAAAGTGTTTTATATTTATGTTGGTGTAGCTACCACAGTAACTAGTAGTGACTCCTACTACTAGTGACTACTTTCATTCACAAAGCTTGATCTCCTTCCATTTATTTTGTGGGAATGGATATGTATTGATAGAACTCTTTTAAATTAAAAAAATTTTTTTTAATGTTTATTTTTGGGAGGGGGAGAGAGAGAGAGAGAGAGTGCAAGCAGGGGGAGAGGCAGAGAGAGAGAGGGAGACACAGAATCTGAAGCAGTCACCAAGCTCTGAGCTGTCAGCACAGAGCCCGACATGGGGCTCAAGCCCACAAACTGTGAGATCATGACCTGAGCTGAAGTTGAATGCTCAACCAACTGAGCCACCCAGGCGCCCCTCTTTTAATTTTTTTTGAATGTTTATTATTTTTTTTGAAGGAGAGAGAGAGAGAGAGACAGAGAGAGACAGAGAGAGACAGCGCATGAGTGGGGGAGGGGCCGAGAGAGAGGGAGACACAGAATCCGAAGCAGGCTCCAGGCTCTGAGCCATCAGCACTGAGCCCAACACAGGGCTCGAACCCATGTGAGATCATGACCTGAGCTGAAGTCAGACGCCCATCTGACTGACCCACCCAGGCACCCCGATAGAACTCTTAAATCACAATTCAATTGGTATTTCTTGGGAATTCAACTTATTTTAGTTGGGACTTGAAAGCTGAGGCTAACATTGTTTTATATTTCATGAATGTTCTTGAAATGGAAACTTCAGTATATAATAACAGAAAAATAAGCCACCAAGATAATAAATTTAAAAAATTGTATTTCCATTTTGTTTGTAATTAGTATTTATTCTAGATGTGTATTGCTTTTTTTAGGCTTCACTTTTGGATCTGAAAGAGCATGCTTCTTCCCTGGCTTCCTCAGGACTGAAAAAGGATTCACGACTTAAGACACTGGAGATTGCTTTAGAACAGAAGAAGGAGGAGTGTCTGAAAATGGAATCTCAGTTGAAAAAGGTTAAAGAAAATTTTTATACTTTTCTTACTTTGCTTTAAATAAGAACATAGTAGAAAGCTCTACAGGGTTCACATGTAATAAATTACCAATGATGTAATAATCCCCTAAAGTTCAACATGTCATTTATACCTTCATCAGTTCTCTTAGTGTATTTACCCTGTTTTATTTTACTACTGAAAATCCTCAAATTCTTAGAAAATTGACAGTTCAGAGGAAGAGTAAAATATAAGACCACAATGTAAAAATCTTAATTTTTCTGGTATTTTTCTTCCATTAGCATCGGGCTTCCTAGGAGATAATTTAGCAGTGATAGTCACCCATAGGGGTGAGTATTAGGATTGATATAGATATTTATTGTCCATTTTTCTGATTTATTTCTAAGATTTATATGGCAGTTTGTAGGTTTCAAAACACTTTCATATTTATAATCTCCGAGCTGTCAACTTTGTGAGTATTGGAACAGTTAACTGGGTTCAATTCATATGATGACTAATTAAAACAGGTACAGCCTAGTCTTGAGACTTTAAGATGTTTTTTGTTTTTAAAGTTTATTTATTTTGAGAGTTAGTGAAGAGCGTGTATACACACACGTGTGCGAGTGGGGTAAAGGCAGAGAGAGAGGGAGGGAGAGAATCCTCACTGTCAATATGTCAACATGGATCTCACGAACCATGAGATCATGACCTGAGCCAAAATCAAGAGTCAGATGCTAAACTGATGGAGCTCCCCAGGCTCCCCAAGACTTTAAGTTATGTTCTCTTTCTATGTATTGGGTGTATTCAACATGATATCCTTATAATGAATATTTCATGTAGAGTATGTCTAAAGCAAAATCACATTTTTAAGCTAAAGAGAGGAAGAAAATCCAGTATCTTATAGTTACTTTTGAATAAGTAGGAAAATACTATTTGTGAGATTATGGACTCCGATTATAACCAATTCACATTTGATAGTTGGCTTTTTTTTCCTCACTGGAAAGGTGGAAATAATTTTCTATTTAATACCTGAATATCAAAGGTGAAGCTGTTACATGTATTCAGAGTTATAAAACAGAGCAGGAACTATCAAGAGTAATGTTATTCATTAATATTCTAAACTCCCCTGTTTGTGACAATCCCACATTTTCTATTTGTTTACTTTTATTCTTCTTGTTATCATGGCCTCTTATATCTTAGGCTTTATCTGTAGGTTTATGAGAAAAAATAAAGTTATCTTTGGGTAGAGGAGGCTGATGGCTTTCCTCTACTTTGATTTATTATCTGTTTTAGTAATGGCCATTTTTCTTTTCATATTTTTCTTTGTTTCATTCTGGATCATTGTTTCTTTTCATTTTAGTTCATTACTGATATTTTCCTTTTAAACTGCTTCCACAGTTCCCAAGTCCAACAAGGAGGTTATTTGTATAGTTTTTATTTGTTTTGTTTTTTTTTTTGCCTTTTCTCACCTCTTTTCCTACCTTCTCTGGTTTTAATTGAGCATTTTATGTAATTCATTTTTCTTGCCCCTTTAAGCATATCAGTTGTATTTCTTCAGTTTTTTCAAGTGATTGCCCTAGAGTTTGCAGTATGCATTTTTTACTTATTTCCCAACTTTATTGAGATATAATTAACAAATAAAAATTGTATATATTTAAGGTTTACATGATGATTTATGTATACATTGCAAAATGGTTACCACAGTCAAGCTAGTTAACACATTTATCACCTCACATAGTTATTATTTTATTTTTTTGTGGTGAGAACGCTTTTAAAATATACTCTCTTAGCAAATTTCAAGTATATAATACAGTATTATTAAGTATAGTCACTATCCTATACATTAGATCCTCAGAATTTACTCAAAACTGAAAGTTTGTAACCTTTGATCAACACCTCCTCATTTCTCCCATCCAAGTACTAACCAGGCCCGACCCTGCTTAGCTTCCGAGATCAGACGAGATCAGGCACGTTCAGGGTGGTATGGCTGTAGACAACACCTCCTCATTTCTCTACCCTCTAGCTCCTGACAACTACCATTCTAGTTTGCTTCTATGAGTTCACCTTTTTTAGATTTTACGTATAAGTGAGATCATACAGTATTTGTCTTTCTGTGTCCAGCTTGTTTCACTTAGCATAATGCCCTCCAGGTTCATCCATATTGTCACAAATGGCAGGATTTCCTTCTTTTTATGATTAAATAATTCTTTTTTATGATTAAATAATATTTATGATATATATGATATATATGTATCATATATATATAGTATATGCACACACAGAGACACATATTTCCTTTATCCATTCATCTGTTGATGGGTACTTAGATTCTTTCCATATCTTGGCTCTTGTGAGTAATGCTACAGTGAACATGAGAGTGTAGATATCTCTTTGAGATACTGATTTCATTTCTTTTGGATATATATCCAGGGATGGGATTGCTGGATCATATAGTAGCTCCATTTAAGAATTTCTGAGAAAGCTTTGTACTGTTTTCCATAATGGTTGTATGAATCTGCATTCCCATCAGTGGGGTACAAGGGTTCCCTTTTCTCCATAGTCTTGGCAACTCTCATTTCTAGTCTTTTTGATGATAGCCATTCTAACAAGTGTTACGTGTTATCTCACTGTGATTTTGATTTGCATTTCCTTGATGGTTAGTGATGTTCAGCTACTTTTCATGTACCTGTTGGCCATAGTTTGTCTTCTCTCTTCTTTGGAAGAACTATCTGTTCAAGTCTTTCACCCATTTTAATGGGATTATTTGTGTTTGTGCTATTAAGTTGTATGAGTTCCTTACTTATTTTGAATATGTCAGCTATAAGTTTTGAAAATGTTTTCTCCTATTCTGTAGGTTGCCATTTCATTTTGTTGATAGTTTTCTTATAGAAGCTTTTTACTTTGATGGAGCTTTTTACTTTTTACTTTCATATAGAAGCTTTTTACTTCTATTTTTGCTTTTGTTGCCTGTGTTTCTGGTGTCCTATCAAAAAAATCGCACAGTAAACATTTTTAATCAAAGTTCACTTTCAGAAAATGTTATCCCACTTTGTGTCGTGCAGGTACCATACAACAGAATCCTCCCAATTCCTTCTTCCCTTCCCTGATGACATTGTTATCATTCATTTCATTTATCCATATGTGATAATCACCCCAATACATTACTATCCTTACTTTAAAATCGTTACCTTTTAGACGAAGAATAAAAATAATAAAAGGTGAAATTTTAGCTTTATTCTTTCTTCAGTTCTCTTTCTTTCTATATGTATATGTGAGTTTCTGACCTATATAATTTTCCTTCTGCATGAAGCACTTCTTTTAATATATTTTTGCAGGGTAAGTCTACTGGCTATGAACTTCTCAGTTTTTGTTTGTCTAAGAAAGTCTTTATTTCTTGTTCACTTTTGAAAGATATTAAAAATGGTTATAGAATTCTAGGTTGGTGGGCTTTTTCCTAACACTTTAAAGGTTTCACTCTGTTGTCTTCTTACATGATTTCTGATGAGAAGTCTACTGTAGTTCTTAACATTGTTACTCTGCTGGTGAGGTGTTTTTTCCCCCCTCTGACTTCTTTTAACCTTTTTTCTTTGTCTTTCATTTTCTACAGTTTTAATATGATGTGCTTACATGTAGATGCTGAGTATTTATATTGCCTGGTGTTCTGAGCTTCCTGATTTGGTGCATGTCATTAATTTTGGAAAATTCTCAGCCATAATTGCTTAAAATATTTTTTTTTTAATTTTTTTTTTCAACGTTTATTTATTTTTGGGACAGAGAGAGACAGAGCATGAACGGGGGAGGGGCAGAGAGAGAGGGAGACACAGAATCGGAAACAGGCTCCAGGCTCTGAGCCATCAGCCCAGAGCCTGACGCGGGGCTCGAACTCACAGACCGCGAGATTGTGACCTGGCTGAAGTCGGACGCTTAACCGACTGTGCCACCCAGGCGCCCCTAAAATATTTTTTTAAATGTTCATTTTTAGAGAGAGAGAGCGAGCGAGTGAGCAGGGGAGAGGCAGAGAGACAGGGAGACACAGAATGCAAAGCAGGCTCCAGGCTCTGAGCTGTCAGCACAGAGCCCCACATGGGGCCTGAATTCATATGAGCCGTGAGATCATGACCTGAGCCAAAGTCGGAGATTTAACTTACTGAGCCACCCAGGTGCCCTTAATATATTTCTTTTTTTTCCTTTTGGTATTCCAATTATCTATATGTTTCACCTTTGAAATTACTCTGTAGTTCCTTGGATGTTCTACTGGTTTTTAATTTATTTATTTCATTTTTAAAAATCTTTTTGTTTTGGGAAGTTTCTATTGACTTGTCTTCATGCTTACAGATTCTTTCTTCAGCCAAATCCAGCCTACTAATGAGTCCATCAAAGGCATTAATTTCTCTTACAGGTTTTTTATACCTAGAATTTCCTTTTGACTCTTAAAGTGTTCACCTCTCTGATTATATCACCCATTTGTTCTTGAATATTGTCTCTTTTCCCATTAGGGACCTTAACTTTTCATCAGTTGTCTTAAATTCCCTGTCTGATTAATTCCAACATTTCTGTCAAATATCTGTGTCTGATTTTGATGCTTACTGTATCTCTTCAGACTGTGTCTTTTCTTGTCTTTTATCACACCTTGTAATTTTTTTGTTGAAAGCCAGATATGTTGTATCAGGTAGAAACTGAGAAACTGTATCAGGTAGAAACTGTACCTGCAGAAACTGAGGTAAATAGGCTTATGTGTGAGGTTTTAATCTGGCTAGAAGTTGAGCTGTATTTAATGTTTGCTGTAGCTGTAGGTGCCAGAGGCTTCAGTCTCCTCTAAGTGTCCTTGTCTCTGTTGACTTTGTGCTTCTGTCTTCAGAGAGTCTGCATCTTGTAGCTCTTTCAGCTGTTACCCTTTGTTATCATACTAGAACCCTGTTGTTGTGGTGGTAAGATGTGGGAAAAGATAAACTTTCTATAATCTGATGATTAAGTCTTGGTCTTTTATGAGTCTCTGTCCCTCGCTGTGACCTTCACTAAGGTTTTCTCCTTAGCTAGAGGGGGCTAGAACGGGAGGAATGCCCATCTGCCAGGTGGGATAAAACTCTGTTAAAATCTTTGCTCCTGGAGAGTCTGCCTTTGGGTAGAGTATGCTTTGGGCATTTATTACCCCTCCACACCCTTACCAGAATCACAAGGGGATTTTTGCGAGCTCTTCACTGTGAGAACTTGGTGAGGTTCCTGGGGGTAAAGACTGTGAAAGAGTGGTGGGTCTGCACTGAAACTGCAGCTTCTAGGGCTTTCTCACTCTCATGCTTGTCCACACTCAGCCTCTAGTATTTCCTCAAAGTTACCAATTGAAGTGTTCCTGCCAGCAGCTTTGCTCCGGGTAAGTAGATTGCAACTGTGACCCCCTGGATTTGCCTGTGTCTCTTGATTTTGGAGTTGTAGTTTGCCCTTTGCCCTCAGTTCTCTGATAGGTCCAAGAAAAGTAACTCATATTCAGTTTTTTAGTTTTTTCTTATTTTAAGAATGGTAGTGGTGACTTCCAAGTGTTTTACATGTTGGAGCATTCTTGTTTTATGAAGATATATATGTGAGTTTTGCCATTTAGAATAACATCTAAAATAAACCTGCAATAAAAATACAATTATTGCCTATATTTGGGAATCAGATTTAGTTTTAGTAATTAATACATAAATATTTATGGAATCAGTAGGTTACCTCTCCCAGGGGATTTGAGAGTATATCACAGAGGTCTGAGTTAACAATATACATGTCTTATGTAGCTTTTTTAGTTCTACTAGATGTCAGATGAACTTGAATACTTTATATATTGTCAAAGTGTTTCTAAAGTCATCAATTTACGTTGGAAATTACTTCTCAAGAAAGGAAAAAAAGACAGTTTTGACTTAAAATATGTCTTAGAGTAAATGAGTATTTCCAATGTACGATTGAGATAAGAGTTAGGCAATAAAATGTAAGACTCAGAACAATTTTTATCTCATTCTCGTAATAAATACTTCCCTTGCACATTTTAAAAGCAGAGCAGTGAAACAGAGACAAATACCACATGATATCATTTACATGTGGAATGTAAAAACAAAAACAAAAACCTGAACCCATAGATACAGAGAACAGATTGGTGGTTGCCGGGGGTGGGAAGTGGTGGTGTATAGGTGAAATGGGGAAGGGATTCGAAAGGTAAAAACCTACAGTTACAAAATAAATAAGTCCTGAAGATGTAATATGCAGCATGGTGACTGTAGTTAATAATACTTTTTTGTATATTTGAAAGTTGCTGAGAGCAAGTAGATCTTAAAAGTTCTCATCACAAGAAGAAAATTATTTGTAAGTTTGTGGTAATAGATGTTAATTAGGTACATTGTGACCATTTCACAATATGCTGTACATAGTCAAATCATTGTGGTGTATGCCTGAAACTAATATGTCAATTTCATCTACAATAAATAGAACCAAATATTGTCATATATATATATTTTTTAATTTGCTACAGTTTTAATTCTTCTTAGTAGCTTATTAGGCCTAGGGTTTTGTTATCTTTGTCTTTTGTGTTAACGTTTTGTTGTTGTTTTATAGCTTATTAGTAGGTTTATTTTTATTTTTTTACATAGATACAGCTTATTTTATTTTTTGGTTGTGGGAACTTTTTTAAATGTTTGTTTATTTTTGAGAGAGAGCGTGCATGAGTGCTCTCAAAAGGGGGAGGGGCAGAGAAAGAGAGAGGGACAGAGGATCTGAAGCTGGTTCTATGCTGACAGCAGGGAGCCCGATGTGGGGGTCAAACTCATGAGCCGTGAGATCACAACCTGAGCTGAAGTTGGACACTTAACCGACTGAGCCACCTAGGCACCCCGGTTGTGGAAACTTTTAAAATCTATTTTCTGAAGGGTGCTTGGGTGGCTCAGTTGGTTAAGTGTCTGACTTTGGCTCAGGTCATGATCTCATGGTTCATGGGTTCAAGCCCCACGTCGGACTCTGTGCAGACAGCTCAGAGCCTGGAGCCTGCTTTGGATTCCGTGTCTCCTTCTCTCTCTCTCTGCTCCACTTCCATTCATGCTCTGGAACAGAAATGAACCCACATTTATTTGTAGGTTGATATGAAGTGATATTTAGCACATTTTCTTGCTAAAAACCGTAAGTGGCATAAGGTTGGAGTTCTAACTTATATTTATTCATAAGGCTCTGATTATTATTGAAATTTTCAAAGAAATTTCTCTATTTTGTTTGTAGTAGAAGGGAACTAATCTTGAGATAATGATAAATTCAAGACATTTTTTACTTCTAGCTTAGGAATTTATATCCTAGATATGAATTTGGGTATTTTATGTCTTCAGCATGAGATAATGACCTTAAAATTATTAAGAACAGTCTTGAAATTCAACTTCTGAATTATCAGAATTGTAAAAAGTGCTAACTTCTTTTTTTTTCTCCTCTGGGAAGAAATCTCTCTTCCTAGAGAATTTTTTTATTGTTAATTTTTTAAATTATATTTTTTAACCTTTTACTTTTTTTTTTCTCTTGCTTGTTCTATTCTTATACCATTTCATTCTACCTTTTTCTCTTCTTTTCTTCCTGACTCTTCTTCCTTTTCGGTCCTGAAAATAGTTTTAAGCCACCCATTGAGACCAGTAAGTGACATGACAGAGTAGTGCCATAAAGCCTAGGTAGATGTTTTTTTCTGTATTTTGTATGAGAGGTTTTTTTACTACTCTAAAAAAAAGTGAATGCACAAGACCTTCTCTCTCCCTTCCTCAAGTAGGAATTCTATAGACTTTCTAAAATGACTCCTTTCTGAAGCATAGAAAGTATAGATTTGAAGTGAATACAAAGTGGGAAAGTTTCTGAGATCAAAATTCCCCGCCCCCCACCCCAGGCTTTGAGATGTGTTTGCATTTCTGCTGCTTTTGCCTTGTTTTCTTCTTCTTTTTTTTTTGTTTGTTTATTTTTGAGACAAGAGAGACCTAGCATGAGTGGGGGAGGGGCAGAGAGAGGGAGACACAGAATCCGAAGCAGGCTCCAGGCTCTGAGCTGTCAGCACAGAGCCTGACAGGGGGCTCGAACTTGTCAACAGTGAGATCATGACCTGAGCCCAAGTCGGACGCTCAGCTGACTGAGCCACTCAGGTGTCCCCATTGCCTTGTTTTATTCTTAATGATTAATTGATTCAGAGTTGCCTCTCTTTCCTCCTTTCTTTTCATTGTATTTATTTGTTTATTTATTTATAAATGCTTATTTATTTTGAGAGAGAGCACAGCGTGAACAGGGGACGGGGAGAGAGGGAGAGAGAGAATCCCAAGCAAGCTCTGTGCTGTCAGTGCCGAGCCCCACAAGGGGCTCATTCCCACAAACCGTGAGATCATGACCTGAGCTGAAATCAAGAGCTAGATACCTAACCAACTGAGCCACCCAGGCGCCCTACCTATCTTTATGCTAGATTTTATCTTGTGGCTTTTAACACCACCAGTTTAAGGTAGAATTTTGCTAACACATTAAAATACATCTTCCAGTGAACATTTTTGTTTTGTTTTTTTTAGTGTTTGTTTATTTTTGAGAAAGAACACAAGCAAGGGAGGAGCAGAGAGTGACAGAGACAGAATCTGAAGCAGGTTCCAAGGCTCCAAACTGTCAGCACAGAGCCCGACATGGGGCTCAAACTCATGAACGGTGAGATCATGACCTGAGCCAAAGTCGGACACTTAACTGACTGAGCCACCCAAGTACTCCAGTGGACTCTTTTTTAAAGGCCACTGTTAGTAACTGGATTTTTAAAACTGGTTACACCTGAAACAAAAATTATTGTCAGGATTTTAATCTTAGAAGTACAGCTTTTGCTTTGACAAAACATTTAGCCCAATTTGTGGAAATGTTTCTCAAGTTAGTTTTCAGAACTTTCCAGATTATTTCTTAACAACATATATTTACTCCTTTAGTATTTTTTCAAACCTTTTTAGAGAACTGAGTATATTCTATTGTCTGTTAAATAAGGGAAAATGAAACATCTTCACCATGACCTTTTCCTTAAATACATTATACATATTCAGAAGGAAAATTGAAGACTTGATAATTAGTTTTTAATTATTGAAATTGCTTTGCATTCCAAAATGCATTGGAGTTATTAGTTGGCATTTGCAACAGGATTCTGAATAAAAGTTTTCTTCTTGGTTCTGAAGGTGATCGTTGACTTCTAACTTTGCTTGTTCCATGTTACTTTGTAAAACCCTGAATTCTTGCCTTAGGAAGGTACCTATGTGTGGATAGCCATTTTCTTAACCTAACTTCATTTTCATGGAAGTATTTCATCTGCAGAATCTATGTGATTCTGTATGCTCTATGTGATTCATACATGTTTGATAAAGCAGTATATAGGAAAAGGGAAGGAAAGTAAGGGTCAAGTGCGAATTTGATCTCAGCATTGGCAGTGGTTATAGTAACATCAGCAGTGGATCTCTGGTGATGCCGTTTTGAGAGATTGGAGAAGTTATCTTGGAGAGGTCAATAGTAGTCTAATGCCTTGTTTGTATCACTAGACTCAGAAAAATCTCTTGTCTTATGATGATTTTTGGCCTAAGAAATATTCAGAGATGTACAGTAGTACATATAAACCCAAACCTGTTTGAAATTCATGATAATTATTTCTCAACTTATTACTAATATTTTATTTATATAATACTTAAGCAGAGAAAAACTTTATAAATTGAAGATGAGCTATTAGATATTTGATAATGCTATGTTTAAATTGGAATGTAGGGGTTCCTGGGTGGCTCAGTCAGTTAAGTGTCTGACTCTGGCTCAGGTCATGACCTCCCAGTTCATGAGTTTGAGACCCCGTGTTGGGCTCTGTGCTGACAGCTCAGAGCCTGGAGCCTGCTTCAGATTCTGTGTCTCCCTCTCCCTCTGCCCCTCCCCGGCTCACGCTCTGTCTCTGAAAAATAAACATTAATAAATAATTTGAAATGTAGATAGTGCTTTGGAACTGTAGTGTTCACTGCCACTATATGTGAATCATGGAATTTGAACACTTTTCTTTGTAGGCACATGAGGCAACATTGGAAGCCAGAGCCAGTCCAGAGATGAATGACCGAATACAGCAATTGGAGAGAGAGACTGCCAGGTACAAAGATGAATCTAGCAAGGCCCAGGCAGAAGTTGACCGCCTCTTGGAAATCTTGAAAGAAGTGGAAAATGAGAAGAATGACAAAGATAAGAAGATTGCAGAGTTGGAAAGGTAAGGAAAGGGAAGCTGAATGGTGGACTCTCTATGTTAGAAAGATTAAAGTATGTTTTTAAAACTGTATACTTTTGGGGGTGTACTTTTTCAGTGTATCTGCCTCTTGGAATTTAGGTTCTTGAGTGCTTATGTTATTTTTTTTAATCTGCTTTTTATTATAAGTCATTGTAAATTCATTGCTGCAACATCTAAAAGGTGACATAGGATGGAAATATATTAGGAAGCTCCGGACATCAGCATCATTAATTGGAAAGTGAGGAAGTATTTATTGATTGAGAAATTGAAGTTTTCTACTGGCTAATCAGTAGAGTACAAATAGCTACTTGCTTTTTAATTACTTTATCTACATAGTAAAGTAGATGAATTCTTTAAAATGAGCTGTGCTTATAGATCTAGCTAGACAGCTCTTTTATTTCTCCCTCTAATTAGAGTGTTTTATACTAAAGATTAAGTATTTGTTTTTTGACCTCTTCTTTTACAGCATGTATTTAACATAAATTTACATGTACATAGAAGCAGTTCTTCTAGTAGAACTTCATTAACCACCCATGTTCTTTTAAATAGTCAAGAGATGACAGTGACAGAGTGAAGTCACTAACCTCTGTAGCTTCTTGGAGCTGATTTCTAGGAATATTTTATTTTCATGTTCTTGAAGGTTGGGAAATCTGAGACAACTTTCATAAATTGTATTAAGTTTAAAATTTATGGGTGACTGGTAGACTTAATACTCCCCTAGAATTAATTTTTCTCCTATTCTGTACCCATAGAGTTTTGAGTTTCAAGAAACCAAAACAATAAAGTTTAATCCTCACAATTTTTCTTCACTATACTGAAAGTGTTAATAACATAGCTGGTTGCATACTCGCTAGATTCCTTTTGCTTTGATATTAATTCTATTTGTATTTCTGGTTCTGGATAAGATGAATGGATAGAATTCTTCAGGTCAGAATTAAGAAATTACTAGAGTCTCAAGATGAGATTATGTGCCTTTTTTCATGTTTGCACTGCACTTTCCCCCCCAGGACACACACATTTACATACTCACATGGATACATGCCTCCCTGCTCTGTGTTGGCCTGAAATCAGCAGCAGTACTGTATAGGTTTTAAAATACAATACTTTTGATGGATTAGTGACTTCCCACTAAATATTTTAGTATTTCAGAAAAGAAATTCCTTGATAAAGTTCCATTTTTCCATTTGTTTTCTTGTATTAGATATCTACATTGAAATTATTGCTTG
This sequence comes from Lynx rufus, assembly GCF_022079265.1. NCBI lineage: Eukaryota > Metazoa > Chordata > Mammalia > Carnivora > Felidae > Lynx > Lynx rufus. The sequence continues at coordinate 36,534,930 of NW_025814889.1, read as the reverse complement.
TTATTTCAGACAGCTTGCTTGGAGAAACTTTGATTCATTTTTGGATCTAATGCTGATTTTTGGAGATGGGTGTGACTTGAAAGAGAGTAAGAAATAGGATTAAATTTATATTTCAGACTCAAAGCACAACAAATAGCTTTCATTATCCACCGTATTTCTCACATTTTGAGAAACTTGTGAATGATCTGTGCTTTCCACAGAATGTAACTTAAAAGGTTGAAAAGCACTACAGTTTTATCCTCTCGCCAGGTAGCACTGTAATTTTGTTTTAGGATTTGACACAAAGTTTCTTGGCTACCAAAAAAAGGAAGTTTTTAAAACTCACTTTTTGTTACTGGCTTTATAATTTCTTGTTCAGTAATACAGTTTAAGATTTGAATAATAGTCAAAGAGAGTCAGGATTATATTATTTATGCCTTTTGTTCCCATATTTAGTACTGAGATGCATGTGTGTGGCTGCTGTGTTTCTTACTAACCATTTGCTTCTTGTGTTGCCATTCCACTATTTCCTATATGTGGGTGTCTGTCTCCCCATAATTTATCATTTGAATTTCTTCACCTTTCTTTTGATTTGTCTTATCATGGTCCTAATCCATTGGGATTTTGGTCTCTGTGTGTTTTTTATGTGTGTTCCCTCTTGGCCATGCTGTTTCTCAGAAAGCCAGTCTCCCGCAATTTGTACCTTCCACGCCAGGTTTCTGTCCCTGCACCGTCAGGGGGGTTTGTTTGGGACTTCCTGGGAAAGTGAGTGTTATGTAAGGCTACAGTTCTGTAATAAACTGAATTGCTACTGCTGCTTTTGCTACTGCTGAGGCTTGCTGGGAATTTTGCTTGATCAGAATTAAAGAACAGCCAGTATAGGTCAGTTGAACTGTACCTCTTGGGACATTGTTTTGAGGATAAAGTATGTGTTCTCTGTGGTAAGATTCAGATATTGTTGATTATGATTGTCTTTGTCTTTGTTTCTAGCCCATCTTGTATGTGGTTGTTCCAATGCTGACATGCCCTTTAAGTTGTGGCCCCTTAATGTGATGGTAGTTCCACACATAATTCAGGATATAGAATTCATTTCTAAAGGGTGTTCAGCAACCTTCTAAATGCAAAAAAAAAAAAAAAAGTGGACTGTTATGATCATTGAACTAGAGAAAATTCTTAGTGTTCTTTGCAAATTTCCTAGTATTTATGTAAAAATCTCCAGTGTTAAAAGGTTTAGATTAAATCATAAAGAATTCCTAGGCCTTTTCTTTGTGACCTAGATAAAAATGAATAGTCCCCTACATTGCTCTTGTAGAACAATAGTAGCTCCTGTAGAGGATGATTCAGTGTTGTACCACTGTTGTTCTGTTGACCTACTGCAGTTTTTAAAAGGATTATGTAAGGCCACCCATATATTTGCATATACAAAATATCTTCCCAATTAAGTGTAAGAGATACTACTTCTAAATTAATATTCTAAACTGTGGTGTATATAAATTGGGAGTTCAACCAGAGGCAGAACTAGTAGGGTATATATATATATATATATATATCTGTATATCTATATAAACAACTCCTTGCAATAAATCTTTTAAATCTCCTTGTATAAATGATATATAGAGAGATATATAATCTCATTTATATATATCTATATATCTATATATCTATATATATTTATATATCATTTATACAAGGAGATTTAAAAGATTTATTGCAAGGAGTTGTTTTGCATGATTGTGTGGGACTTGGCAAAGGAAGTCTGAAATCTGGATGGCAAGGTGACAGGAAGAGAACATCAGCATCAAGATAGAAATCCCATGGCATGGGCAAAAATTCAGCCAAGTCCACAGGTAGAATTTTTTTTCTCTCTTAGGAAAACCTCAGCCCTGTTTTTAGGAGCCTTCCAAAGGATTCAGTTATGCCTATTCATTATCTGGGATAATCTCCTTTGCTTAAATGGATTAGAAGATTGATTGATTCATTGATTATTATTATTTTTAGAAGATGAATTGTAACTTTCATAGCAACATCTAAATTAGTGTTTGGTTAAGTAACTAAGCACTTTAGGCTAGCCAAGTTGACACCTAGTGATTTTGGATAGCCTTTATAGCTCAATTTAAGGGAGAAAAAAACATAATAATTAAAAAGCCCTAGAGCTTTACCTGTCCTTATGTAAGTAGATCAATTTAGATTAGCCTTAGAAACCCTGACTGTAATTGAGAATTTCTTTTCTAAAGTGATTGTATTAGAGTTTATATTTAGATTTATAATGGAGAGGCTTATCTTGGCATAATGTTTAAAATATTGAGAGAAGAGTAATTGTAGAGTGATAGAACTCTGATTTAATATCTTTTCAGATTTCTGGTTTACTATCTTTTCAGACTTCTGCAATAATTGTTCAAAATTTTTTTTTAATTAAAGAAATTGTTTTTATTGAGGTCTAGTTGGCATATGACATTATATTAATTTCAGGTATACAACATAATGATTCAATATTTGTATAGATTGCAAAATAATCACAATAACTGTGGTTAACATCTGCAAAAAGTCAGAGTTTTTTTTTCATGTAATGAGAACTTTTAGGATCTATTCTCTTAGCAGCTTTCAAATACACCCTACAGTATTGTTAACTATACTCATGTACATGACATCCCCAGAAAGTTTATACCTTTTGACAATCTTCACCCATCCTCAACCCATAACTCTGGCAACCACTTAATCTGTTCTCTGTGTCTATGAATTAGTTTTTCTTTGTGTGTGTATATATTTTAATTGAAGTAGAGTTGACATACAATATTATATTAGTTTCAGGTAGACAACATAATGATTTGATGTTTATATATACATTATGAAATGCTCACCACAATAAGTGTAGTTACTGTCTGTCACCAAAGTTATCATAATATTACTGACTGTATTCTCTATGCTGTGATTTTCATCCCCATGACTTAATTCTTTTATGCTGGAAGTTTGTACCTCTTTTTCACTTTTACCTATTTCTCCCATTCCTCCTCCCCCCATCCCTGCCCCTGCTTGTAACAACCACCAGTCTGTTCTCTTATTTATGTGTCTGTTTCTTTTTTTGTTTGTTTTGTTTTTGGTATTTGTTTTGTTTTTTTGTTATGGTATTTGTCTTTTTCTATTTGACTTATTTCACTTAGCATAGTACCATCTAGGTCTATCCAGTTGTCCCAGATGGCGAGATTTCATTCTTTTTTATGAATGAGTGATATTCCATTATAAATATATATACAACATCATATTCATCCATCTATTGATGGACACTTAGGTTGTTCCCATATTGTGGCTACTGTAAATAATGCATCATCAAACATAGGGGTGCATACATCTTTCTGAATTTTTTTTTTTTTGCTTTCTTTGGGTGAATACCCAGAAATGGATATCTTATGGTATTTCTATTTTTAATTTTTTTGAGCAACCTTCATACTGTTTTCCTTGGTGGCTGCACCAGTTTACTTTCCCACCAGTAGTGCATTAGGGTTCTCTTTTCTCCATGTCTTCACCAACACTTGTTATATCTTGTCTTTCTTGATACTAGCTATTATGACTGATGGGAGGTTATATCTCACTGTGGTTTTGATTTGCATTTCCTGGACGATTCATGGTATTAAGCATCTTTTGTCAGTTGGCCGTCTTTGTGTCTTCTTTGGAAACATGTCTATTCCATCCTCTGCCCATTTTCTAATCATTTTTTTTTAACGTTTATTTATTTTTGAGAGACAGAGCACAAGCGGGGGAGGGGCAGACAGAGAGAGGGAGACACAGAATCCGAAGCATTTTCCAGGCTCTGAGCTGTTAGCACAGAGCCCAACGCGGGGCTCAAACTCACCAACTGCGAGATCATGACCTGAGCCGAAGTCGAAGGCTTAACTGACTGAGCCACCCAGGTGCTCCTTTAATCATTTTGTTGTTGTTGTTGAGTTGTATGAATTTTTTATATGTTTTCGATAGTAACCCCTTATCAGATATATTTTTTGCATGTATCTTCTCCTATTCAGTAGGTTGCCTTTCATTTTGTTGATGGTTTCCTTTGCTGTGTAAAGCTGTTTGATTTGATATAGTCCCAATAGTTTATTTTTGTTTTTGTTTTCCTTACTTGAGGAGAAATATCCAGAAAAAAAAAATACTGCTAAAACTGATGTCAGAATACTTATGGTTTATATTTTCTTTTAGGAGTTTTATGGTTTCAGGTCCAGACCATTAGGTTTTTAATCCATTTTGAGTTTTTTTTTTTTTTTAATATGGCGAAAGAAAGTGGTTTTACTCTTTTTTGTGTAGCTCTTTAGTGTTCTCAACATCATTTACTGAAGAGACTGTCTTTTCCCTATTTGTATTCTTGCCTCCTTTGTTGTAGATTGTACAAGTGTGGGTTTATTTCATGGATCTTTATCTTGTTTCATTGACCTGTGTGTCTGTTTTTGTTCCTGTGCCATACTGGTTTGGTTAGCTTTGAAGTAGAGTTTAAAATCTGGGATTGTGATACCTCTCTTTGTGTTTCTTTTTCAAGATTGCTTTTGCTATTGAGGGTCTTTTGTGGCTTCTTACAAAATTTAGGATTATTCTAGTTTTGTGCAAAATATATTGGTATTTTGATAGGGATTGCATTGAATATAGATTGCTTTGGATAGCACGGACATTTTAACAATATTCTTTCAGCCGTGAGCATATTATATCTTTTCATTTGTTTCTGCCATCTTCAGTTCAGTAATATTCCTGAACTCACTTTAGGAGTATTTCTGAAACTAGACTTACGTTTTGTGAGAGAGTATATTTTCATAAATTTTAAGCTATTTTGGGGTTTTACTCTGGGTGGCTCAGTTGGCTAAGCATCCAACTCTTCTTGATCTCAGCTCAGGTCATGATCTCATGGTTCATGAGTTCAAGCCCTGTGTCAGGCTCTGAGCTAACAGCTTTGGATTCTGTCTCTCCCTCTCTCTGCCCCTTCCTCGTTTACATACTCTCTCTCGAAATAAACTTAAAAAAATTAGAAAAAGTTTAAGCTATTTTGAAACAAGATTTTCTGTAATTTAACACCCAAAGATTTCAAACTGTTACAGTTATTTACAAACTTATTTCCTCCTCTTTTTCTTTTAAAAATGTTTCTATAGTAGAAGCAACCATTTTGAAAAGATTTAAAGTTTTGAGAAGTTAAACAAGCATTGGAAGTGTTAAGACAGACACAGGTTAGGGACCTTGACCAAGGTTGAGCGGTCTTTATCTACCTAATACTTTATGAATCAAAAATTAACTTCCTCACTGTTTTACTTAGTGCCTCAAATCAGGGGTGATTAAATTGTTATGACAATTTTGGTTCTTTTAAATAAGGCAGTACTTCAAGGATACCAGTTAAAGCAGTTACAAATTATTCTACTATGCTGATGTCTTCAGATATGTGCACACAGCTCTCAGTCCTTTGTTACCTTCGTTTTAGTCCTCTCTTTCTTTGTCTCTTCTCTTCCTTCATCCCCACCTGAATGCCTGGAACAGACCTTGTCCCTTCACTTTTGGAAAGGGCATTATACAAGAGATTTTTGCCCTCAATCAGACAACTACTTTAAAGAGTGATAGATTTTGACCTTAAACAAATTTTTTTAACATGTCTGTCTGTCTGTCTGTCTTTCTTTCTTTCTTTCTTTCTTTTGGTTTTAGAAATTGTTTTTTATTTAGCAAAATACTTCTTAAATTGATAATCTCAAATTAGAGAAGACTATATTTAGCCACTTTCAAAATTATGTATACAAACTTTTATTTCTGTCTGCTTAATTTGGTTTTACTAAATGCTCACTCTAACAAAATTATGTGGAGAATAAAACAAACAATGTCTGAGAGCAATTTAGTGTGAGTCTGTAACTTTGGTGGCATGTTCTTTGGGAATTTCTCTTTTTTTTAAATTTAATTAATTTTTTTAATTTACATCCAAGTTAGCATATAGTGCAACAATGATTTCAGGAGTAGATTCCTTAATGCTCCATACCCATTTAGCCCATCCCCCCTGCCACAACCCTTCCAGTAACCCTCTGTTTATTCTCCGTGTTTAAGAGTCTCTTATGTTTTGTCTCCCTCCCTGGTTTTCTATTATTTTTGCATCCCTTCCCTTATGTTCATCTGTTTTGTATCTGAAAGTCTTCACATGAGTGAAGTTGTATATTTGTCCCTCTCTGACTAATTTCACTTATCATAATGCCCTCTAGTTCCATCCACGTAGTTGCAAATGGCAAGGTTTCATTCTTTTTGAATGCCGAGTAATACTCCATTTTGTGTGTGTGTGTGTGTGTGTGTGTGTATGTGTGTGTGTGTGTGTGTGTGTGTAAATTTATCCATTTATCCATCAATGGACATTTGAGCTCTTTCCATACTTTGGCTATAGTTGATAGTGCTGCTGTAAACATTGGGGTGCATGTGTCCCTTTGAAACAACACACCTGTATCCCGTGGATAAATCCCTAGTAGTGCAATTGCTGGGTCGTAGGGTAGTTCTATTTTTAATTTTTTGAGGAACCTCCATACTGTTTTCCAGAGTGGCTGCACCAGTGTGCATTCCCAACAGCAGTGCAAAGGAGATCCTGTTTCTGTGCATCCTCCCCATCATCTATTATTGCCTGAGTTGTTCATGTTAGCCATTCTGACAGGTGTGAGGTGGTATCTCATTGTGGTTTTGATTTGTATTTCTGTGATGTTGAGCATTTTTTCATGTGTCAGTTGGCCATCTGGACACTTCTTTGGAGAAGTGTCTATGCATGTCTTTTGCCCATTTCTTCACTGGATTATTTGATTTTTGGGTGTTGAGTTTGATAAGTTCTCTATAGATTTTGGATACTAACCTTTTATCTGATATGTCATGTGCAGATATCTTCTCCCATTCTGCTGGTTGCCTTTTAGTTTTGCCAATTGTTTCCTTCATTGTGCAGAAGATTTTTATTTTGATGAGGTCCCTGTAGTTCATTTTTGCTTTTGTTTCCTTTGCCTCTGGAGACGTGTTGAGTAAGAAGTTGCTGTGGCCAAGATCAAAGAGATTTTTGCCTGCTTTCTCCATGAGGATTTGATGGCTTCCTGTCTTGCATTTAGGTCTTTCATCCATTTTGAGTTTGTTTTTGTGAATGGTGTAAGAAAGTGGTCCAGGTTCATTTTTCTGCATGTCGCTGTCCAGTTTTCCCGGCACCACTTGCTGAAGAGACTGTCTTTATCCCATTGGATATTCCTTCCTTCTTTGTCAAAGATTAGTAGGTCATATGTTTGTGGGTCTGTTTCTGGGTTCTCTATTCTGTTCCATTGATATGAGTGTCTGTTTTTGTGCCAGTACCATACTGTCTTGATGATTACAGCTTTGTAATACAGCTTGAAGTCTGGGATTGTGATGTCTCTTGCTTTGGTTTTCTTTTTCAAGATTGCTTTGGCTCTTCGGGGCCTTTTCTGGTTCCATACAAATTTTAGGATTGTTTATTCTAGCTCTGTGAAGAATGCTGGTGTTTTTTTTTTGATAGGTCTTTCATATATGGCTTTTATGATCTTGAGGTATGTTCCTTCTATCCCTACTTTCTTGAGTGTTTTTATCAAGAAAGGATGCTGTAATTTGTCAAATGCTTTCTCTGCATCTGTTGAGAGGATCACGTGGTTCTTGTCCTTTCTTTATTGATGTGATGCATCACATTGATTGTTTTGCGGATATTGAACCAGCCCTGCATCCTAGGTATAAATCCCACTTGGTCTTGGTGAATAATTTTTTTAATGTATTTTTGGAGCTGGTTGACTAATATCTTGTTGAGGATTTTTGCATCCATGTTCATCAGGAAAATTGGTCTATAGTTGTCCTTTTTAGTGGGGTCCTGTCTGGTTTTGGAATCAAGGTAATGCTGGCTTCATAGAAAGAGTTTGGAAGTTTTCCTTCCATTTCTATTTTTTGGAACAGCTTGAAGAGAATAGGTGTTAACTCTTCTTTAAATATTTGGTAGAATTCCCCTGGAAAACCATCTGGCCATGGACTCTTGGTTTTTGGGAGATTTTTGATTACTAATTTGATTTCTTTCCTGGTTATGGGTCTGTTCAAATTTTCTATTTCTTCCTGTTTCAATTTTGGTAGTTTTTGTTTCTAAGAATTTGTCCATTTCTTCCAGATTGCCCATTTTATTGGCATATAATTGCTCATAATATTCTCTTATTACTGTTTGTATTTCTGTTGCTTGTGATCTCTCCTCTTTCATTCTTGATTTTATTTATTTGGGTCCTTTCCTTTTTTTTTTCTTTTTTTTTTTTGGATCAAAGTGGCTTGTGGTTTATCAATTTTTGTTAATTCTTTCAAAGAACCAGCTTCTGATTTCATTGATCTTTTCTATTATTTTTTTTTTTTTAGTTTTGATAGCATTGATTTCTGCTCTAATCTTTATTATTTCCCAGATTGTGCTGCTTTTGGGTTTTATTTGCTATTTTTCTAGCTCTTTAAGGTGTAAAGTTAGGTTGTGTATCCGAGACCTTTCTTCCTTCTTTAGGAAGGCCTGGATTGCTATATACTTCCTTCTTATGACTGCCTTTGCTGTGTCCCAGAGGTTTTGGGCTGTGGTGTTATCATTTTCATTGACTTCCATGTACTTTTTAATTTCCTCTTTAACTTCTTGGTCAGCCCATTCATTCTTTAGTAGGATGTTCTTTAGCCTCCAAGTATTTGTTATCTTTCCAAATTTTTTCTTGTGGTTGATTTCAAATTTCACAGCATTGTGGTCTGAAAATATGCATGGTATTGTCTTGATCTTTTTGTACTTGTTGAATGCTGATTTGTGTCCCAGTATGTGATCTATTCTGGAGAATATTTCATGTTCACTGGAGAAGAATGCTGCTTTAGGATGAAATGTTCTGAATATATCTGTTAAGTCCATCTGTTCCAGTGTGTCATTCAAAGCCATTGTTTCCCTGTGGATTTTCTGTTTAGATGATCTGTTCATTGCTGTAAGGTGTTGAAGTTCCCTACTATTATGGTATTATCAATGAGTTTCTTTATGTTTGTGATTAACTGGTTTATATATTTGGGTGCCTCCACATTTGCAGCACAAATGTTTACAATTGTTAGGTCTTCTTGATGGATAGATCCCTTAATTATGATATAATGCCCTTCTTCATCTCTTGTTACAGTCTTTATTTTAAAGTCTAGCTTGTCTGATATAAGTATGGCTACTCCACCTTTCTTTTGTTGACCATTAACATGACAGATGATTCTCCATCCTCTTACATTCAGTCTGAAGGTGTCTTTAGGTCTCAAGTGGGTTGCTTGTAAACAGCATATAGATGGATCTTGTTTTCTTGTCCATTCTGTTATCCTATGTCTTTTGATTGGAGCATTTAGTCCATTGATGTTTAGAGCAAGTACTGAAACATATGAATTTATTGTCATTATGTTTCTTGTAGAGTTGGAGTTTTTGGTGGTGTTCTCTGGTCCTTTCTAGTCTTTGCTGTTGCTTTGATCTTTTTTTTTTTTTTTTTTTTTTTTTTTTTTTGTCTTTTCTCCCCTCAGAGAGGAGTCCTTAAAATTTCTTGCAGGGCTGGTTTAGTGGTCACAAACTTCTTTAATTTTTGTTGGGAAACTTTTAATCTCTCCTATTTTGAATGACAGCTATGCTGGATAAAGAATTCTTGGCTGCATATTTTTCTGATTCAGCACATTGAATATATCTTGCCACTCCTTTCTGGCCTGTGAAGATTCTGTGGATAGGTCTGCTGCAAACCTTACCTGTCTTCCCTTGTATGTTAAGGACTGTTTTTCCCTTGCTGCTTTCATGATTCTTTCCTTGCCTGAGTATTTTGTGAATTTGACTATGATATGCCTTGTTGATGGTCAGGTTTTTTTTAATCTAATGGGAGTCCTCTGTGCTTCCTGGATTTTGATGTCTGTGTCTTTCTTTCCCCAGGTTAGGAAAGTTTTCTGCTGTGATTTGCTCATATAACCCTTCTATTACTTTTTCTCTCTCTTCATCTTCTGGGACCCCTATGATTCTGATGTTCTTCCTTTTTAAAGAGTCACTGATTTCTGTAATTTTTAAATTGTGCTCTTTTGCCTCAGTCTCCCTCTTTTTTTTCTGCTTCATTATTCTCCATAATTTTGTCCTTTATATCACTGATTTGCTGTTCTGCCTCATCCATCCTTGCTGCTGTGGCATCCATTCAAGATTGCAGCTCAGTTATAGCATTTTTTTATTTCATCCTGACTAGCTTTTACTTCTTTTATCTCCACAGAGAGGGATTCTAATCTATTTTCGACCCCATCTAGTATTTTTATTATTGTGATTCTAAATTCTGGTTCAGTCATCTTCCTTGTATCCATCTTCCTTGTATCGTTAAGTCCCTGGCTGTCGTTTCTTCCTGCTCTTTCTTTTGGGGTGAATTCCTTTGTTTCATCATTTTGACGGGAGAAAAGGAATTAATAAGGTAAAAAAAATTAAAATTAAAAAATTAAAAAATTAAAAACAACACACACACACACCACACACACAAATCAAATAAATGATGCTAGATCCTAGGTGTGTTTTGGTCTGGTTGTTGAAAAGGAGCTTGATAGAGAAAAAAGGTAAAAAAAGGAAAAAAAAAGGAAAAAAAGGAAAACCTTTGAAAATTTGAAAAAATGAATACAATGAAATAGAATAAAATGAAATGAAGGAAGTAAAATGGAATTTGAAAAATTTACTAAAAGTATAAAATATAGTAGAAAAAATTAACGAAAAATATTTTTAATAAAAATTGAAAATAAAAATAAACTTTTTCTCTTTCTATATTCAAGAAAAAGAAAAGAAATGAAAAAGAGGGACAAAAAAAGAAAATTGAATAGATGGACGAGCGAACAGACTGAAATACGATTGAATTTACTTTGTTTTCCCCTAGAAGACAAACTGTAAAGCAATTTATAGTCCATAAACTAAGCAGGCGGAGAGACTTGTGATGTTCCTGAAGTGCCAGGTTGGCCCAGTTGGGCCAGGCTTAGTGTAACGGCTCCGTTCTCCACTAGATGGCACTGCTTAGCTTACTGGGGTGGATTGTTGTGGTGCTTGTAGGTGTGTATGTGCATTCATGGGAGGGGTGAAAAAATGTCACCCAGCTACCCAGTCTCTAGTATTGGAACTCTGTTTTCCCGGCTCAGCAATCATGCACTTGTCCTTTGTCTTTGGCTTCTGTCCACACCCTGCTTTTACACTGTTGGTGATCAAGCTGTCAGGTTGCCAGGTGGCACCTCCCTCCTGAGTTTTATCTCACATTCAGCTGTGTTTCCTAACCCCTCACTTCTGAGGGACTGTGGCTTTGTCCCCCTCAGACCTTCTGGGGGAGGGTCTCACCAAGCAATGGCTGGGTGCCGGTCGCACCCAGGAATATTCACAGGACTGTGCTGGTGCCGATGCCCAGAGACTGTGGTTGCGTGCCAGCCCGCCCCAGAAAATGTTCACGTGATTGTGTAGCAGCAGCGTTTCAGGGATTATGGAAAATCTCAACACACATCTGGCACCAGGCTTCACCCTTAATGACCTTGTTCCAGCACCAGTGAATGTGGTTGTTGTCTGGGGTCTGCTGGCACCTTTGCCTGTGGGTGGGCCACACCGCCTCTACCAAATGTCCTTCCAGCAGGGGAACTGCCTCTCCCCATGTGGCCCAAGGAGCCCCAGACCTCACTCTCTTGGGGATTTGCCCTTCCCACCAGAGCACCGCCAGGTATCAAGCTGCGGAGTTTCAGACTCTGCGCCGCCCCCCAACCCCCGTTTATAGAGTCTTAGTGGAATTTAAACCCTCTCCTTTCTCCTTTCTCCCTTTTTAGTTCAGTCCCTGTGGCTGTTTCCACTTTCCACTTTCTCTCCGGCTGCTTTTGGAGGGGGTGCTTTTCTGGTACTCTCCCCCTGTCTGTCCTCTCTCCGCAAGCAAAAACAGCTCCCTGCCCTCCGTGGCTTCTCTCTCCTCTAGTTCACCTCTCTGTGCTGCGTACCTGCTGAGTTCTGTGGTTCAGGTTGTGTAGATTGTTGTGTTAATCTTCAAATCAGTTTTCTAGGTGTGCAGGATGGTTTAGTGTTGATCTGGCTGTATTTCATGGACGCAAGATGCAAAAACAACTTCCATGCTGTTCCTCCATCTTGGCTCCTCCCAGCTTTAACGTGTATTAATTTTTGAGAGAGAGAGAGAGCGCGCGCATGTGTGTGCATGCTAGCAGGGAAGGGGCAGAGAGAGAGGGAGTGCGTGCATGTGTGTGCATGCTGGCAGGGAAGGGGCAGAGAGAGAGAGACAGAGAGACAGAGAGAGAGACAGAGGATTCTGACAGCACAGAGTCTGCTGCAGGGCTTGAAATCATGAACTGTGAGATCATGACCTGAGCCAAAGTCGTATGCTTAATCAACTGAGCCACCCAGGTGCCCCCAAAACAAATTTTTATTGTGACAGAAATGGCCTTATTTCCTTTGAAATGTGGGCATTACTCTTACCTCATTTGTATTCAATGATCAGTTCTTTTTCTTTACTTTAGTAAAAACATTAAAAAGCAAACTGGCATATATTGTGGGTGGAGAATTCCTATAGGAACTCTGCAAGCCTTATAGGTCTTCTTTTGGTATGTGTCAGGTAGATCTTATTTTTCTAAGAAAGATGTCCCAAAAATTTTAATGTAATTTGTTTAATAGTTGCATTTGTTAATTTTTGCTGCCCCTTCTGTCTCATGACTGTTTTGTTTTTGGAAAGGGTTCTTATATAGATTTTAAAAATATGGATAAGGAAGCTGAGGTGCAGACAGATGAAATGACTGGTCCTGTATCACATAAGCATGTTGGTGGTAATAGAGTTGTACCTAAGAATTCCAAAGTCTTTTTCTTTTTTTCTCCTCCTCGTCCCTCCCTCCCTTCCTTTCTCTCTTCTCTTTCTCCTTCCTCCTCCCCCCTCCTCTCTGTGTTCAAGTTTTTATTAATGAGCTTACCTTCTAGAAGGGGAAGACAGAGACAACTAGATGATTCAGAGGCTATTCACTTGATGATCTTGCTGAGGCCAAAGGCTTTTCCCATGTGCTGGGATGCTGTCTTTAGAGGACAGGTACTTTGGAACTGGCATGTGGGTTGCTTTTTCCCAGGTGCCAACAGGTGTCAGTCACATGTCTGACTGTTAGCCCTTCTGTCAGTCTAGACTCATTAAAGAGATACTTCTGGCCCCAGAAAACTAAGACTCCCAACAAAGAACAGCTGTTGTCTTTTCCTTTGTGATGATGCTAGCACAGGCATCTTTCCATGGCTTATGTAGTAGCTGGAAATTTCAGTGATAAGGTTTCAGTTTGAGGTTTGGTTAAACTGTCCTGTGAAGTAATACTCAACATACTCAGTTAAATTAAAAAAAAATTTTTTTTACAGAGAGAGAGACAGAGCATGAGTGTGGGAGAGGCAGAGAGAGAGGGAGACACAGAATGTGAAGCAATCTCCAGGCTTTGAGCTGTCAGCTCGAACTCATGGACCACGAGATTATGACCTGAGCCAAAGTTGGACCCTCAATTGACTGAGCTATGCACATGCTCCCTAACCTACTCAGTTAATATGTACCCTTGGATATAGGATTATCATAGACAAGGGACTTCTTGTTGAACTTTGTACTCTTAAGTGTGGTCTTTTAATTTTTAAGATCAATATTGAGTGATAATGGCTGAGAGGTTGTTTGGTGTGAAGACCAGTAGATAATTTTGGATCCTGGACTTTTAATTTCAGACCCTAGAACTCTGTGTAGGTAGAGACATGAAACAAAGAAAGCCAGGATACTACTACTGCTACTGTTCTAAGAAAGCAAGAGAATCAGAGACAAGTTTTGTTATTCATTCATTCATTCTTTCATTCATTCATGTATATACACACACACACACACATTATCAGTCCAGTTATATAAGTAATTATAATGGAGGAAACTTCATTTTTTTACTTTTTTTTTTGAGAGAGAGCGAATGAGAGAGTGTGAGAGCACTTGGGGGAGGGGCAAAGGGAGGAGGAGAGAGAAAATCTTAAGCAGCTTCCATGCCCAGTGTGGAGTCTGACACAGGTGCAATCCCACAAACGTGAGATCATGACCTGAGCTTAAATCAAGATGCTTAGCCGAGTGAGCCACCCAGAGGCTTCTAGTTTTCTTTACTTTTTGATGGTTAATTGTATTTTCTTTGGTAACCATCTTTTTTTAGACCTCATCTAGAACTACTAGTTTTAGGCTTTTGCATCATGACTAAGCTTAAATTTTATGGGCTAGCAAGAAAACCTAAACTACATATATAATGTTATTTCCAAGGGAATTAAATTCTGATTCATTAACAATTGGCTTTATTTAAAAAGTGGAATATGATCTAGTCAAATATTTGGAGTTACTTTAACTGATTTTGTCCCCCTATCCCTGATTTTGTGTTCTCGCTTTGCTCAGAATTTAGGCTCAAGGTAATCAGCCCCTGAATTAGCTGTCTGAGCTGCTAAAGTAGTAACTCAGTCTCATTTTAGTAAGCGAGGTAAATCTGCACTTTGGTAGATTAAGGTCAATGTACTGAGCTGAGCTTGAACAGAAAGAAAGGGGTTGTTTTCCTATCCTTCCAAGAGTGAGATATAATCTGGGGTGTTATTTGCATGTGTGTATGTGTAAGAGAAAGAACTTTTCTGTTAGTATTTGGAGAAATTAGGGAAGGTAGTTGCTAGGTTTAAATCTCATGGCTCAAGGATTTGGCCTTTTGAGTTTTTGATTTGATTTTAAAGATTACTAGTGTCTGAAATTTTATGTTATGAAAATGGAGTTGTTTTTATTTTTTATAAATATTCTAACATATGTTGACAAATGTGAACTAGTTTACAGGATGATTATTTTCAATTTTTGGTTTGGTAGTCTTAGTAGAATTATTTCATTTTTCAGAAAAAATGGACCTCAAAATTAGATGAGTCCATTTTTGTTTACTGCTTTTATTCTTTTCTCTTTGACTAAAATGTTCTCTTTTCATATTCTTTTGTGGGAATCTGACCTCTTTTAACTGTTATCTTTTTGGAAAAGAAAGCCAGCTATACTGACCTCTCTGAGATAGTAGTTTCTCTTTCCTTTATGTGTGCCATTCTTATAGTGTCTATCATGTTTTCCTGTGACTATACATTATTGAGGGTCTAATCAATATATATGTTAATACTTAAAGACAGAGCTCCTTTCTCATTTCACTATCTGATCATCCCACATTTCTTCCCTTTTTAATCTATCACCTGTATATTCAGACCATTCATCAATCAAACAGATGGATGTTTTTGTCCCTTATCACTTGTTAGTTATATTGCAAATATTATTTTATTCATTTTTTTCTGTATGTTTGTAATGTGTTTACAATTGTGCATATACTTTTACTTCTGTAAGAATATAAGTAAATTCATATCTATAAAATATTTTTTATATAATTTAGTATAATCCAGGGGATTATTTTTTGGTCTGTATGTTACATAGAAATATAGATAACCTCCTTCCTCTTTTTTCATAATGAAATACCAACTATAACTTTCATTTTTTACATTTTAACCTCTCTGAATCTGAGATACATGTATAAATAATGGCATGGCATAATTTAATTGGTATAATTTTTTCTTTCTCAGTGATACATAAAGTAATGGCACATCTTCTGTCTTTGTTGAATTGATACTGAAGATGCATGCAAAGAGGAAATAAAATTGTTTCAGAGAACGTGGGAGTGAAAGAAAGTATTTCCAAATTTACTTTCTTTTGTACCCCATTTTAATTTTTTTTTTTTCAACGTTTATTTATTTTTGGGACAGAGAGAGACAGAGCATGAACGGGGGAGGGGCAGAGAGAGAGGGAGACACAGAATGGGAAACAGGCTCCAGGCTCTGAGCCATCAGCCCAGAGCCCGACACGGGGCTCGAACTCACGCACCGCGAGATTGTGACCTGGCTGAAGTCGGACGCTTAACCGACTGCGCCACCCAGGCGCCCCTTGTACCCCATTTTAAATGTGTGTACAGCCAAATGAATACATTTACTATCATAATTAGATATTTGACTGTTTTACCTACTTCCTTTTTATTTATGTAGGTCAACCTAAAAATGTTTTGGACCTTGTCTTTGGAAAAATGTACTTTGTGTTTCTGATTGTTTTATATTGGTATCATAGTATATTTAGGCATCTACACAATATAATCTAACAACGATTACCCACATATTTAGTCTTCATATTTGTAAAATTTTTTTGGTAAAGAAATGCTAAATTGATACTCAGTTTAATGTCTTCAGAGATCTTCTGTATAGAAATTAATATTAAGCTATATATAGCTTTGGCATAAACTAGCATATGATTTATGAGGAAAATGGTTCCTTAGGGAAGAATTTCCTTACTTTTAAATTCATGGTTATGTACCTTTGACCCATGAAGTTCAGTGTCAGAGCATATGGTCTTCCTGTAGTTTGAACAGAAGAGAAATGACTACTGCTGCTTTGGGGGTTGTGTGTTCTTGCTTGAGGGAGAATGGACTGTTTAAAAAAAAAAAAAAGAAAAAGGGAAAGAAAGATACTAAGAATATTGTAACTGAAGATGACTGGTTCTTTATCTGATCCTGCTTGCTTCAGCTTGCTTTCTGAGGAAGCTGCTTGTTTCTTTCTTCTTTCTCCTTGATGAATTTCACTGATTTCATTTAAAAGAAGAATAAATTACACAGCGTTACATAGTTCTATTATGTCATCTTCCCAAAGTTTCTTGTGGGCACAGCACCTCATCATTGGTTACTACAATCTTGATAGGAATTTTTGTTTAGTAGTTACCTTAAGTTTTTACTTAAAAGTACAAATATTAGAATTATATACAATTATTCTAATGCACATTTTTCCTTCAAAATTAATTTTCCTAGAGCTATATAGTTTGATGCCAAAAGGAACTATGTATGACTCATGAACAATAAAATGGGTAAGAAGTTGCTCATTGTTGAAAGGACTAAGCTTAATTTTTTCCCCCATGGATTTACCCAAGTCTTATTTAAAGCCTTGCAACTATAGAAAATTTCACTTAATGTCATTGTTAATGTAAAATTATTCTAATTTATTGTGTCATAACCAACAAAATAGAAAAGGTAATTGGAAACAATCATTTAGAGAATGGTCTATTTTTTTTTTTTTGCCTTTGAACATTATCTGCATTCTCTACTGTTTTATATATGCCAAAGATCCATGGATTTGTTTTATACATTTCCTTTAGGAATCTGTAAGTCTCACAGAACATGTAAATATGCCCAGGGAGATGTCAGCAGACTACATTTTTATCCTGGATCTGCCACTTACCCACTGTGTGATTGTGAGGAAGTCATTTTTATTCTCTGTTTTTCATTTCTCTTTATCTCACATAATGGGAATAATAAATCTTGTCATGCTTACCTTTCACCATTTTCATAGTGACTTTTAAAATCCCTGGTTTTAAGTATTGAAACATTAGAAAACAAAGTACAAATTGAAATGGTGCTTGCATTCAAGAAATAAACCTTTTGTTTTAGATTCTTAATAAGTAAAATTTAGATCCTGAAGACAATCTGGATGGCACTGGCCATTCGATGTCTGAGTATTTGGAGGATAAGACTAACTTCAGTGAAATTGATTAATTTTTAGAAAGGGAAAACTGCCTGTTATTATAAAAAAGCAATAATGAACCACCAGGGCTACATGCTGTATAGTAATATTAAGCATGGCAACTTCGCATCTCTAACTGCTGAGCAGCATTAGAAACAGATTGATATTTATAAAGCTGTGTATTCTTGTTCATTATTGCTTTTAGATTGCACCATTTGAGGTGGGTTTAGGTAGATTCAGAATGAGAAAATAATTAAGTTCTAATTAGGAAAAAATTGTTACTGTTTTCACATTTGGGAACAATTCACTTCCACTAGTGAAATAAACTAGAATTCTGTATTCTACAGAATGAAATTATTGATTTTTTTCTGCTTTTGTTATAGATAACCTGGATCCAAGAAATGGAGTGGGGTGGGTAAAGGAGTTGTCAGTTATAAGGTGGATATGTATAAAATTAAGATGATTTAAGTTGTGAGATCACACTTTGCTACTTAAATGAAAAGGGGAGCTGCTGACCTTCTCTTCTTTTTCTTCGTGTTTGTGTTTTACCCCTGCTCCAAGAAATGGTAAATTTTAGACTAAATTTTTTCTTTGAAACTTACATTAAGGTACAATGGTGTAATCTAATATGAAAACACACTTGTTGAGCGTTATAAATTTGAAATTACTAATTTTTAATGCCTGTGCAGAATGTGTGTTATACCTTTCCCTCCTCTAATCCTGTGCTTTATGTTTTGTCTGTGTCTATGAATAACATTATTTCCTGAATATTGTCCTTATTAATAATTCTTTCTAACTTTCTCTTTCACATTTTCTTCCTGGATTTGCTGTTTTCTTCAGTCTCACTTCAAGGTCAGTATGCTTGTACTAAAACAATGTTAGCATACCATGCTCTTATCTTTATCTTGAACTCTAATAAAGAACTGAAATGACAGCACTTACTACTGCAGGAAAGACATGTCTAGAAATCTAGTTATGAGTGCATAAGATATAGATGAAGAGTAGATTCAAAGTTCTGTGCTTCAAAAGGTAGTCAGAAATCAAGAATCGGACTGAGCATGTTTTGACTGAGAGCAAAATGAAGATGAAAGGAGCCACAAGGGGAATGAGAAGAAAAATGGTTTTAATGTCATTAAAATTTCATCAGAGACATAAAATGTAGCGTGAATATTGGAGAGAAAGTGCTGTAGTCTGTGGGTTTTTAGAAGAAACTTGAAATTATTTTATATACACAAACTTATACACCCTTTAAATTTGGTTTTGTTTTGTGATTCTGCTGAATGGTAGAATAAATGAGAATATAAACAGCCACCCCTAGTTCTGTTTATATGTGCCAGAGGCACTGTGGTAGACCTTTACATATTTTATTTCCATTGATCTTCCCAACAAGTATGTAGGGAGATTGATTATTTCCACTCTTTAGGTGAATAACACAAGGGGCGACCAAGCCCATTAAGTAATTTGTCCATCTTTATTATGAAGAGAAGTTAACAGCACAGATTATCATTCTGATGAGGAACTAAGATTAGGGAACATGATTTCTGTAGGCTCAACCAGTGAATAAATAATAAAATTTATATTTGAAGCCAGATCTCATTTTGGCCTCAGGGCTTTATGTATTCTGTGCTCTCTACCATAGGAATTAAGAGTGTGAGCTATAGAGCCCTAGATAACTTGAATTTTTTTAGGTTTCTCATCTGTAGTTTTTTCATCTGTAAATTTGGGATAATTATCTAAAGGGTTGTTGTAAACATTGAATGAGTTCATATGAACAGCGCTTAGAAGATACAGGGTAAACAATCAATATATAGAGCTATTATGATTACTCCTTTTTGCGTTTTTTGTGGAGTCCTGTTTGATCCAGGATATGATAGCATGATGTGATATATTTCAGGTTCTTTAAAACACTATACTGTTCCTTATTGACTCATACCACTGTTAATAGAAAGTGCAAAGTAGAATCCCTATGCAAAGTTATATATGTGTAGAAAATGAGAAAACATGATACTTCTTCTGTAATGATATTTTTGTTAAGACTCCACTTATCTTTTCAGGCGCTAAATTTCTGCTATAGGTAAAATATGTGTTGAAGCTTTTTAGGAAAAAGATTCTCTTTCCCATTTCTACTCCCTGGTATTTCTTCTCAGTGTTTAAATTGATGACCTAAATGATATTTCTGAAAAAGTCCCCTCCTTACCTTTGACTCATTTAAGAATAAAGTAATTTGTATGGGTTGTAAATACATTAAAAAAACAAACCCTTCTTTCATAATTATTTATAATGTTATAATTTAAAAAATTTTTAATGCTTATTTGTTTTTGAGACACACACACACACACACACACACACACACACACACACACACACACACAGAGTGGAGTGGGGGAGGGGCAGAGAGAGAGGGAGACACAGAATCCAAAGCAGACTCCAGGTTCTGAACTGTCAGCACAGACCCCCACACAGGGCTTGAACCTACCAACTGTGGGATCATGACCTGAGCCAAAGTTGGACGCTTAACCAACTGAACCACCCCTATATTGATCTGACTTTGTCAGTCAGATTTACACTATCCTCTTCCTTCTCTATTAACAGAGGACCACCTCTCCTTTGCCAAGTACATAGACCTTTAGGGTATCCACAGTTTTGAGTTTATATTTTCACTGATATTGACCTTCCTTTTGTTTCTGTGGAACTAATGGCCCAGCTCTTTTCAAAGGCTAAATTTTCCTTTTCTCTTTTACTTCCTTCTTATCAGTTTTTAAACCCCTGCCCCATAGGTTAAGTTCTCCTTCTCTTTATTTCCATTCTGTTCCTCTCCACAGATTCTCCCAAACATAAAACATGTACTAGTTTCCCCTCATCCTTAAAAAGAAATGTAAATAATCCTTGTCAGTATCTTTTCCTTGGCCTTAGTTCAGTACACCATCTTAATTTTACATTTTACCTTTTTATTCTGTTGACTTGCACAGTTTTTGAAAGAATCATTTATGCTTGCTGCCTCCACTTCCACACTTCCGTTTATTTTTCAAATGTAATTTGGATTCTTCTCTCACTGCTGTGGTAAAATGGCTTCAGTGATATACTGGTTGCCAAGTTTAGTAACTTTGTTTGTCTTGGGTCTATTGACCTTTCTGGGGTGTTAGATATTATCAATTACCTCTTTTCTTTCTAGGAACCCTTCTTTTGTAGTTTATGTGATACTGTTTTCTGCTAGCTCAGGTACCACCTCATTGACATTTTTCAGTCTGTTTTGCTTTTCTTCTTTTACATGTTTCTTAACTCTTGGGATTTCTCATATTCTTTTTAAAAATTTCATTTTCATTTACATTATTGGTTACCTGCCTTATTACTTACTACCAAAGACTCAGTTTTATTTATTTTGTTTTGTTCAGGTTTTTATGGAACTTTTATTTCAAACCATATTTATTACAGAACAAATCTTACATTGTTTGCAATAAAAATAGCAAGCACAAATACTGCATTTAAAAAGTGATTTTCGGGGCTCCTGGGTGGCTCATCGGTTAAGCCTCCGACTTCGGCTCAGGTCACGATCTCGCGATCCGTGAGTTCGAGCCCCGTGTCGGGCTCTGGGCTGATGGCTCGGAGCCTGGAGCCTGCTTCCGATTCTGTGTCTCCCTCTCTCTCTGCCCCTCCCCCGTTCATGCTCTGTCTCTGTCTCAAAAATAAACGTTAAAAAAAAAAAATTTAAAAAGTGACTTTCCCATTTTCTACTGTAAACATTTTCTCCACACATTATAGTAAAGCAGTATGGGTACCACTTAAGTAATTTTGAGGGTGGTACAGTCTGAACACAATTCAGCTTTAGTAATGAAATACCATGAAGGATTTTGCCTTGTGTTTGGAGAACTTACATCTCTAACTTAAGCATCAGGTGGACATATTTTTACAGGAAAGTTTTATCGCTTTTGTCTTTTGTGTGACAGGTTTTGATCTAAATATCTCTAAACAAAGCCCTACAAAAAGCCCCAGAAGCATTTGTGTGTGAAAGTCATTATTGTATACATAATTCTGTGAGTTACAGGTTATGTTAATTATAATGTTGTTAGCTGGTTCATTTTAGTAGTTGTTACTCTAGCAGTAAATGCCATTAAGCTATACTTATTTCTCAATAATTTTATTTTCCAAGATATACAAAATAGGTTTTGTTTTTCCAGTGGCAAAGATCATTTTGGTTGTAGTATGTAAAAAAGGTTTTCTTTGTTCCAGGTTGGAATTTAGTGCAGTACTTTTTTCTATATAGAAGCATTTCACCATTTTAATTATGGTTTTGCCAAGACCAGTTGAACAGATCATTAAGAGAATATTGATGGCTTGAGATTGGATTGGATATTTGGATAACTTCATTATGGGACCATGGGCAGGATACTTAACCCTTAAGTGTTTGTTTTAACCACCTGTTTTGTGTTAATAGTGACACTTTAGTGTTTGCTTTTTAGTGTCCTCCTCTAAGCTTTCTTGGTTTGTATAGATTTATTTGTTTTCTCTTTCTTGTCCTTTACTGCCTTTCCTCTGTCCCTACTTCCATTTAGTACAGAGAGATTTCATTTAGTGTGATAATGAGTGAAGATTCACATTCTCTGTTCTTAAACGTATATACATGTCTTTAGTTATTATTCAATGACATTATCCCCAGAGAAAGAATACAAAGAAATGATTCCATGAATAGATGAAAATATATGATTTCAGGGGTGCCTGGGTGGCGCAGTCGGTTAAGCGTCCGACTTCAGCCAGGTCACGATCTCGCGGTCCGTGAGTCCGAGCCCCGCGTCGGGCTCTGGGCTGATGGCTCAGAGCCTGGAGCCTGTTTCCGATTCTGTGTCTCCCTCTCTCTCTGCCCCTCCCCCGTTCATGCTCTGTCTCTCTCTGTCCCAAAAAATAAATAAATGTTGAAAAAAAAAATTAAAAAAAAAAAAAGAAAATATAGGATTTCATTCATAATTCATTGTTACTTTTGATTTAGCACCTTTGGCTAAAGGCAAGACATTCAGTAGGTGAGGCTTATAAATATCCTCTCATTTACTTCCTAGTTTACACAAATTGAGCTCAATATTATTATTACCCCTATTTTATTTGACAGTGCCTGTTGCAGATTTATCTTTAAAACAGATGTTTGGAATCTGTGGGATATTTTGTATCAACAGCATTTAGACCAGAGTACCTCTATTGTTATGTAATAAAAGCTAAATACTTTATGCCTTGCTCAGATGCATTCCTGTTTTTATATAGTCTCTTTCATCTAATTTGATGAAAGGGTTCTACATTGATTTCCAAAGTCTAAGTCAACTAGCCAGTTTTCTGATTGCACATCTTAGAATTTTTTTCATTGTTGTCTGACAGTAGGCACTAAAACCTTATGTCATTCACAAAAAGAGAACTATAGTTTGAAGCCTTCATTTTTTTTTTTTTTTTTTTTTTTAGCTAAAGTCTTCAGAACTTTATAGGCCTAAGAGCATTTCTGACCTTGTGGGATCTATTTACAAGGAGTTTGATTTATAGACACGAGTATAATCTAGGAGAATGATCTGTTGTTAATTGCCTTTTTTACTTGTCATTTGGTTGGCGTTCTTTTTTTTAAAATTAAAAAAAATTTTTTTTAATTTATTTTTGAGAGAGAGAAAGAGTGTGAGCAGAGAAGGGGCAGAGAGAGAGGGAGACACAGAATCTAAAGCAGGCTCCAGGCTCAGAGCTATTTGATGTGGGGCTCAAAATTGTGATCTGCGAGATCATGGCCTGAACCGAAGTCAGAGGCTTAACTGACTGAGCCACCCAGGCGCCCCTTGTTGGCTTTCTTAAACAGCCTTATTGTTGAAGAGTGTATTTCCTTATTTTTTTTCCTTTCAAGCAATAATATTGCCTAGTGTTTTTGTAATTGGTCACGCAAGCACAGTGTAGCCACAGCCTGCATAACTACCTTTTCCTGAAATATAGTGTTATTATTTTGAATGATTCATTGGTAGGAAAAAAAAAATGTGTGAACACATACTTGTACTGATCTACCTAACTGTTCTACTGAAAAGTATTGAGTTTTGTGCTATCATGCATTGAGAAGTGGCAAATGTAGCTTTTCATGGTGGCAATTATAGACTATTATCTGGCATTCTGTAGCTAAACATGATAAATTCAGTAGAGAAAGGAAGAAAGATTAAATTTACAGTTAGTTAAAATTTGAATTTGTATATGATTGCCAGATTTAGCAAATATACATATGGGATATCAGTTAAATTAGTATTTCAGATAAGCAATTGATACTTTTTTAGTATTAATATCATACAAATACTGGGGCATACTTATACTAAAACACTTCTCCCTCCCCTCAAAATAAATAAAGAAATAATAAAGCCTTATAAAAATCTTTTGAATAAGGTGTGACAAAAGAGATAATGTGATGATATACATTAAGGTGGTTGGTATATGGTGAGAAACTTACAAAGGTAGTTATTATAGTATTTTATCTAACATAATGCTAGACTTACATTCAAACATAGAGTATTCAATCTCACACACACCCTTCCCACCACCTGCAGAGTAAAAAGCATATTCTGTGATTCTGTGCAAGTTGATGATGGGGAATTTAGGTATTTAAATTTATGTGATAAAATACAATAGAGAAGGAATGCTTTATCTATCTTGTTTTGTATTAAAGGACAGTTTTTCTAAAAAAAAATAATAAGGTAGATATGTGTTTGTATGCATGCATATGCGTGTGAGAAGTAATGTTTCTCGCTGCTTGCTGTGCCAAATCCTATGCTGTGCATTTTCCATATGTTATCTTATTTATTCCACATAATGACTCTATGAGAGATGGGCATTATTCCCATATCACAAGTTAAAAGTTTAAAAAACAACAAAAACCAAACATGAAGCTTAAAGAGGTTAATGATCACATAGGTGATGAATAGTAAATCAGATATTTAATTCAGAGCTCTCCAACTCTTAAAAGCTTTGTTTTTAACCTCTTCATTACAGTATTCCTATCAGGGGCTCTCACATCCCTGGGGACTTTGAACATGTTTTGAGATTTACGAGTTTATCATGCTGATGGGTTATTATTTTGTATTTTCATTTCAGTGACAATGTAAAACACAATTTATGTACATATTTTGGATCATCTAGGTGAAATCCTATAACTAAATGGCATATTTATCCATAAGCATTTGCTTTGTGGTTATGATATTGTTATCAAGTATTAACTGCTGTAATTGCAATGGGCCAATGAAAAAAGGAGGTGGTAGGCTTAATAATGGTCTTTTAATTTCAAGCAAAGTTCAGATGATATTATGATGTGCTGTGGGAAGCAAACTTGTTTTTTACCAATTTGACAAAGAAAAGTTTTGGGACAGTTTAATTTTCTTATGTTTCAAAAGCACTTGGACCATAGTAGTAAATACCTTAAGTGCACTGTGATCAGTGATTTACCTGTATATTAAATCAATATTGGCAATTTGAATTTCACTGTATATTTTAGTCTTTCTTTAATTTATAGCTCTAGAATATTTGTATATTTCAAATATTATAATTTGTGAACAGAGAACCTAGCAAATCTTTTCCTTTACACTTTCTAGATTCAGAGAATCTAGAAAATCTTTTCCTTTACACTCCTTACACTTTCCTTTACACTTTACATCCTTTACACAATGTACCATTCTATAGTTCAGGTACAGACCCTTTAGTCATGCGGATGAAGCACTTCTGCTCAGGGGGTGCTGGAATGCTTTGCCAGTATGCTGCCATTTTAATATCATTTTGAAGGATGAGTACTTGTATGCTAGGCAGAGATAGTGTAAAGACATTAGGACAACTGAAGAGACCAAAGCAAAAGAAAAACACCCCAAAACAAAAAACCTGCGGCAGGAGGGAGTGATAGAAATAAAGATTCTTGAGGGCCTTTGGTGCTAATTAAGGAAGCTTGAGTTTTATTATGAGGTCAGTATGTCTCTAACAAAAACAAAAAGCAGGCAAATGTAAACTAAACTTTTATAATTCACTTACGGCATGCTGAGTTTTTATAAATTATGTTTGTGTGTAGTCATATCTCTATTGGTTAAAGACCCCTTGGAAGTGGAGTTTAAATATTTTTGTGATGAAAATACAATGTAAAATTTCAGATTCATAGATTACAGTTTTGATTTTTTTTTTTTTTTTGCCTCCCTTTCTCCCATTAGGCCAGTACTATATTTATTATTTTTTTTTTAGGTTTATTTTTGAGACAGAAAGTTGGGGAGGGGAAGAGAGAGAGGAAGATAGAAAATCCCAAGAGGGTGCTGCACTGTCAGCACAGAGCCATATGCAGGCTCAAACTCATGAGTTGTGAGATCATGACCTGAGCTGAAACCAAGAGTGCCCCCAGGCACCCCTAGGCCAATGCTTTATTAATGAAATCAGAAACTAAACTTTATTCTTTTCTCTCATTTCAGTGGAATGCTTTAGTGATTAATAATCTTCTCCCCAGTTGATTTAATGATTTTCATTGTATTTTACCCAAAATTTATGAAGAAAACCACTTATGGAGTTTGCTGATTACTCGCATTTATATGCACCTGAGAAAAACTGTTACCATTATCTACTTTTTAATTTGTTATCTGCTTTTTATTAATGCTTTGTTTCCCAAGGTAGCCTCCAGCTATTACCTCTCCATGTGCATGTTATAGAGAAATGTCCAAGTTAAATTAGTTTTTAAACTGCTCCCTGTGAAACCACCAGGTGAAAAAGTACAAACAGCATACTCTTTCTGCACACATAGCTTAGTATACTGTTTTGTGGTGTGATTAAACTGTAGCATTCACAGTGCTCATTACTGACAGAGGCTTGGGGTACTGAAAGTAAATGCATTCATTAGTATCTACAAAGTACTTTTCAGACATAAAGAGGGAAACAAGATAGCAGGAAATAAAAAGCTATATTGTCTGTTTCATTGTTCTGTTCATGCTAGAATGTTACTTTTCCTAGGTCATGGGGTCAGCATTCTCCTAGGTCTGACTTCCACCAAGAATGGTTGAATCTCTGGATGATTCTGTGAGGCCTGAGGCATATAAACAGAAAATATATGAAAGGGAGAAGAAAATTAAATAAAGTAGGAGTATTGGGGAAGAATAAAATTGAAACGGGAGAAAAAAATAGAAGAGAGACATGAGGATATGTATATATCTCTTAGTACCCAAATTTTGCTCAAAAGTGTATAAAGTTGTATGTCCTGTTTTAGATGATAGACATTAAGATAATGCATAAAATAAATGGATGCTCTCCATAAAAATGCTTGTGCTTTCCTCTGTCATTATCAATAAATCAAGGAGAAATCCAGAGTGAGCAACACAGAGCAGCTTTCTTTAAAGAATAAAAACAATTGACAGTATATTTATTCTGTCACAGATCCAAAAAGTCAAGTCAGTTTTTTAAGACAGGAATTTTTTTTTGTTTCTCTGTTTCTCTAGCACATATTCAGATTTCTTGGCACACTTCAGTCATAGCACTGTGACATATCCTTGGTCTGCTTTTTTTTAGACTTTATAAATTGATTTTATTTTATTTTATTTTTTTTAATTTTTTTTTTCAACGTTTATTTTATTTTTGGGACAGAGAGAGACAGAGCATGAACGGGGGAGGGGCAGAGAGAGAGGGAGACACAGAATCGGAAACAGGCTCCAGGCTCTGAGCCATCAGCCCAGAGCCCGACGCGGGGCTCGAACTCACGGACCACGAGATCGTGACCTGGCTGAAGTCGGACGCTTAACCGACTGCGCCACCCAGGCGCCCCTATAAATTGATTTTAAATATACCGACAGTCATGGATTCTTATCTTTATACAGTTTGGGGAACAGGCATCAACCGTTGTAGTAAAACAATTCCACAAATTATACTAAGAAATGTGAGAATGGGTTCTCTGTTTTTCTTTTCTCCTCTGTTTTGGTTCCATTCTTAAGCAGTGTCTTTTCTTACATTTGGGGGATTGTATACCTGTTCTGGCCAGCATAAAGCTTCCCTCTTTTCTCTCCTGTGACTTTAAGTATGTGGAGTTGATTGTTTTCTTTTGGAATTCTACACCTTGGCTTAGTATGCTGCAAAGTACAGTGCAGCTCTGACCACCACTTCTATACTCTACAGCCTCTGCACTGAGATACTGCATATTTCTTGGGGAAAAAAGTCACACAACTGTCCTGACAGGTCTCACTGCAGATTTATGGCCACATATTTCAAATGTGCTCCCACTTATGCAGGCAGTTCTAATACAAATGCCTGTTAAATTTGATTTTACATTTTCAGAGATGATTATATCCTGCTCGCTCTTCTTTTGTCAAATCCACAAAATCCCTGCCTTCACCTCATAGCTGCTGACTTCACTTCATATTACATTGAGAAAATAGGAATCAGATGCTACCTACTGCATCTTCCCACCCTTAGATCTCCTGGCTTACATGCATCTGTACAGGTGTGTTTTGTGTGTTTTCTTTACAGTGGTTCACTGTTCTAAGTTCAACTCTGCCACTTTTTCTCATAATCCTATCCTAGTTACCCAGTTCAAGGATGGTGCTTTCTCAATTATCCTTCTCTCTGCTTTATTTTTAAAACTTTACTTTTTCCTAGTTTATTATCATAAGCATGATTTAACGTTTCCACCCTCCATCTTTGAAAGTCCTTTCCTTGACATGATAGTCCTTTCTAGCTGGCACACCATTTTTCTCTGTTCCTTCTTAACAAATCTTGTTTAAAAAATTGACTGTGTATAATTGCTGTCTGCATTTCTTCACATTTCTTCAAGTTTACCAAGTCAGACTTCTCTTTTATCTATTTTTTAATCTATTTTTATCACTTCCCTGAAACTGCTTTTGCCAGGGTTTGCGGTGGTATATTTTCAGGTGCCAGGTCCAAAAGTTACTGTCACCATCTTGCCTTTCCTTTCAGCATCATTATACACACTCCCTTCCTTGAAAGGTATTTTCTTTTGGCATTTCTGATAGCAGATTCTACTTATTTCTCTGTCCTTCACTTGTCATGCCTACTCTGTTGTCATTTCTGGCTCTGCCGTATTCCCCTAAAGCTTGAAGGGCTCCATTCTCAGCCCTATTGTCGTTTTTACATATACTTTCTCAGAAGATGTCTTCAAGCCTTGTGGCTTTCAGTATTACTTATGTATTTATAGCTCCCATCTATCGTGTATGTGGGACATGTCTATCATGTATATACATATGTCTACATGTACACAAAGGAGCTCCAGAGTAATATACTAATTATTTCCATGATGTCTTTAATTAGATATCAAACTTAACTTTACCCAGATCAGATCTCTTCATTTTTTCCATTCTTTTCAAAATTTCTTCCTCAGTATTCCCCAGTTCAGTAAATGGTATCACCATTCACTCATTACTCAGAAATAAATCAACTAATTCCTGATTTTTCTCTCCTGCCACTCCCTATATTAAATCTATCAGGAAGTCCTATCATACATCACAAATATATCTGAAATTCAGCCATTTCTCTCCATGCCCTCCTATGAAGTATTATCTCTTACTCATACTATCAGAGTAGCTTTCTAACTGGTACCCTTGCTTCTACATTTTGCTCTACTAGTCTCTTCTCCATGGCAGCTAGACTGAACTCTTAAAGCATACAGTAAATGCTGTCACTCCTTAAGACCTTGCTCTGCCCTCTATATTCAGAATAAAACCCAAACTCCTTACCATGGTTTATAAGGCTCTGCATCATCTGACTTCTTGCTCCTTTTGTGACCTCACCACTTACTACTTACCCTTTGTAATACACCACCATATTGACTTTTAAAAGAAATCTGCCAAGCTTTTGCTGTCCTCACAGTATTTGTACTTATGTTCTTTCTCCCTCTTTCCCTAGGCCTTTACATGGCTTGCTTTTCACATCCTCCATCGCAGTTCCTCAGTGATGTCTACCCTGACCATTGTAGCTAAATAAACTATTATCACATTCAGCATCTCTATTACTTTGCTCCATTTGATTTTTCCTATAGGACATGCCACTGTGCTGTGTGATGCAGATTCTTTGTTAGTTGAAATTGTTTTGCCTCTTTCAACAATAAATTCCTGAGGGCAGTGAGGTTGTATTCTGTTCCTTAAAAGAGAAGCAGCCCTTATTCGCAACAACGTGGATGGAGCTAGAGTGTATTATGCTAAGCAAAATAAGTCTATCAGAGAAAGACAAATGCCATATGATTTCACTTGTGGTATTTAAGAAACAAAACAGGTGAACACAGAGGAAGGGGAAAAAAGAAAGGGAAGAAAATTAAGAGAGACTCTTAACTACAGAGAACAAACAGGGTTGATGGAGGGGAGGTAGGTGGGGGATAGGCTAAATGGATGATGGGTATTAAGGAGGGCACTTGTGATAAGGACTGTGTTATATGTAAGTCATGAATCACTCAGTTCTATTCCTGAAACCAATATTACACTATATGTTAACTAATTGGAACTTAAATAAAAATTTGAAGGAAGAAAAAAAGCTATGTACCCCTTGTTGGCATTCAGTAAATATTTGCCAAATAGCTAAGTGGAGGCTAACGCTTTCTTAGAAAATTTCATGGTTGGGTTTAGAATGCATGCTAGTTTTAAATTATTGACAAGTATGTAGCTTTCTCATTTGATAGAAATTTGAATTTTTATTGGGTTATTTTTATTAGTACTTTATGATACCAAGGAATTGCTTCCTAAAGCAAAGGCTTTTCAGTAACCTACAAAGCTCTGAAGCAAGGATTAGCAAACTACAGGCCTCCTGTACCCTTTATATAGCCTGCAAGCTAAGAATGGTTTTCATGTATTTAAAATAGTTAAAAAAAACAGAGAAGAATGTGTGACTCAGATTGTATATGGATTACAAAGTGTAAATACTTACTATCTGGACCTTTACCATAAAAAAGTCAGCTAAGTAATGAATCATTGAATTCTACTCCTGAAACCAATATTACACTCTGTTACTAAATAGAATTTAAGTAAAAAATTGAAAAGAAAAAAATGAATTATTCTTTTGTAGATCAAAAATTAAACACCAGTTTATGGATGTGGGGGAAGGTGGACAGTGAAAACCACATCCTGTGACTTTTTGTTCTGAAATAAATAGAAATGAAAAGATTAAAAAAATTTTTTGCTTGCCTTTGCTGGAGGGTTTGGCCCTTCATTGCTTGTGTGACCTCATCTGCCAGTATGCTGTGTCTCTCCATCTACTTTGATCACACTGGCCAGGCACATTCTTCTATCCGGATCTATGATTTGCTGTTTCCTCTGTGTGGAGCACTCTCTCTTCAATATGCGCATAGCTGTGCTTACTTCCTCATTTCCTTTACATCTTTACTTAAATATTACCTTAGCAGTGTGGCTTTTCCTGAGCACTTCATTTAAAATTGCAGTCTCACTGGTCATTCCCACGCTCCTTTTTTCCTCTTTTATTTTTTCCATTGGATTTATCACCATTTGACATACAGTGTATTTTACTTATATTCTCTATCTTCCCATTGACTGTAAACTCAGTGAGGGCTGAGATTTTTGTCATTTTTTTTCACTGCCATATTCCCAAGATAATACTTAGCACATAGAAGCTTTCATGAAATATTCATTGAGTTAATGGTAATAGATGAGAGTTATTATGAGAACCAACCTTAAAAAAAGAGTTTTCTGTCAAAACACTTGAATTCAGTTAACTTTGAGTAACTGCTATGAGATAGGCCTTGCCTCAGATCTGTGGAGATTTATAATACAAGGTCCTTGCCCACAAGGAGATCAGTGTGGTAGTGAGAACAAACATGGAAATAAATGAAATTAAATGTAAGATGGGACTAGATATGTTCTTCTGTTGAAGTGCTTGAAGAGCACTGTTGAATTGGTGCTCGCTTTGGCAGCACATAAACTAAACTTAGAACAATACAGAGAAGATTAGCATGGCCCCTGCACAAGGATGCCAGGCAAATTTGAGAAGTGTTCCAGATTTTAAAAAGACAAAAACAAAAACTGTTGAATTGATAACTAAAGCATTTTTTGGTAGAATTTAAGAGTTTATATAAAACTCCAAATTGTTAGTGATTTTATATTCTATAATGAAATATTTTCTTTTTTTTTTTGGTATGGCTTATTATCATTAGATTGCTAGGGATACAGTGCCATGAAAATAAAAATCCTTATTTAAAGCAGCTCTTAAATAACCCAAAACATTGTAATTAGACATAGAATATGTAAAAAATATTATTTTTAGTTTCTTATATACTTTTGGGGATGATATAATATGAAATTGCTTTTTTTAAGCCAAGTGTAGGTATTCAGGTAGTGTTATGAAATTTCACGTCTTAGTTTTTATGTTAAGTGTCAATGGAGGGTGTTCCTGGGAAGGTTGAAGGAGAGGGAGTGTCTGTGCATGCACATGCAATATCTGTATATTCTCTCTATATGTAAACATTTATGCATAATAAAGATGTTTAATATGTAATACTTGAACAATATTTTGCTTGAAATTAATGTATTTTTAAGCTTTTTTTTTTCTAGCTTAAACTGCTTTTCTCTAATGAAAGCACAAATAGCTGAGTCAGATTTGATTTTTAGTATTTCCTTAAACCTGACAATAGTAGCATTCTATTTTTTTCTTAAATGTGCTTGGGAGATTTTTATGGTAGGGTGACCTACTACACTAGCATTATGTATCTGTCTTTTTGACAAAGCAAAAAGCCACTAGGAGTGTAGTTTCTGAAAAAAGTATGATGGTGTCTTAATAGAATGTAAATTTTGAAGGAGAACAAGAACTAGTCCTTTCCTAATAAACTTTCTTAGTTACTTAAAGATAAGGAAGATGTTCATTTTTCAGTGCTTACATTGTTTTGTAATGTTAAACTGTATTTTCCCTCAGAGCCATGTTTTGGGCAAATTTGTCAATAGAGGGGATGTAGTTTCCTTTTTATGCGTGTGTTTAACAAATATTTAATGAGTATCTACACACAAGGAGGAACTATGCTATGAGTTGTGAGTTATGAAAATATATCAGACATGGACCATGACCTCTAGGAAGGCATTTTCTCTCCTTCCTTCCTTCCTTCCTTCCTTCCTTCCTTCCTTCCTTCCATCCTTCCATCCTTCCATCCTTCCTTAGGTGTTTTTATTTTTAAGTAATCTCTGTACCCAATGTGGGTCTCGAACTTACAGCCCCAAGATCAAGAGTCGTGTGCTCTACTGACTGAGCCAGCCAGGTGCCCCTAGGAAGGCATTTTCTTAGGTATGATGAGATATACATGTGGATTACACTAATATGAGGAACAAACTAACATGTCCTAAGATATATTTAGTTAAAATGACTATGGGAGCTGAGGAGAGCCAATAGTAGTTATGACCTAAGAGGTTTACCTAAGTTTGAGTTTGGATTTTAAGAGACAGAGGCTGAGGGAATAGTAAAAAAGTAAATAGGGGCAGATTTAGTAGATCTAGTGTGTGCCTGAGAATTGTGTATTTTTAACAAGCTCCCAAGTGATGCTGATGATGTATGTTCATGGATCATACTTTGAATAGCAAGGTGGTAGATCACATCTTATAAAACTTCTTGTGATAGAGACCAGTAGAGATAAATCTCTTCTTTTCCATTTTTGCATTTCTCTCTTCTTACACATTAATTTATTCATATCTGTGTGAGAATGGAGAGAGTTAAATTCATTCATTATTCATTCATTCATTCATTCATTCATTATTTCATTATTTATTATAATAGTTGGGAACTCCTCAATTGAGAATCACATTTTAAAGGATTAATTCATTTCTGAATCTCCTTTCTCCTTTTCTTGCTTGAAGGATATTAAAGGGTATAAGTTCACTTTGAATTTAACCCCAGTTAATTAATTCAGGCTTAATAGCAGTCTAAGAGAGTTAAAAAAAAAAATCTATACTAAGCCATTTAAATCCTTTTCTTTCTGTTTAAGGTATGGGTTTACTAACATATTTGGGTTTTCTTGTCTACCCAGATTTAAATCAAATTACATATTGATCTGTTTATAAGAGAAAGTAATTTCATGTTTCACAGATTCTATTATGTCTCAGAATATTTATTCCCAAACAATTCCTCAAGTTACATCTTTCCTTTTACTTATCACGTATGTTGTGATAATACTGCTGTTTGTGTTCTTTGCCCAAGAAACAGTGTTGAAAAGGATATTAGACAAGAAAGTTGGTTGTATTCATCCACTCTAGTTAATTTGTGAATTCAGAACTTTCCATATATTTGTGTTGCATGTGCACGTAAACATTATACAAGAAGGTGGGGTAGGAGAGACAATGGGAGATATATTGATTTAATACTCTTAAAATTTTCTATACTTTTCTTGGTTGCCTGACTTATTAGATAAAATCATTTTATTTTCCTATTTAATTATCCTTTAGTCTATAGAATGAAAATGTAGAGCTAAAGCCAGAAAACTAAGTTAAAGAAAAGAAATTGAAAACATGAAAAGAAAATGGAGTTGGAAGTGGAAAATTAAAGACCAAAAAAAATAAGGGAAACTTAAATGTGCCATACTGGACTACTTTCTGTTAGTCTGATATAGATGAAGATCCTATTTTGAGGTAAAACCACATCTCATTTTTAAAAACATAATTTTAAAATGTTTTTTAAAAGTATTTTGTCTATTTTAAAAAATTTAGAAACTACAGAATACCATTAAAAGAAACATTGAAAACATCCTAAGTTTTTCCTTTTTAATTTTTTCAGTTATGTATGTGTGTATGCACACATATGTTTAGGATCATGCTTTGTATTCAGCTTGGTATTCTATATTTATTACTTAGTATTTTGTCGTGTCTTTTTGGAGTTGATGGAGATAATCATTAAAAAAATTCTATGACCAATATTTTGAAGATTAAAATTATCTTTTTTTTTTTTTAAGTTTATTTATTTTTGAAAGAGAGAGAGAGAGAGCATGAGCTGGGGAGGGGCAGAGAGAGAGAGGGAGACAGAATTCGAAGCAGGCTCCAGGCTCTGAGCTGTCAGCACAGAGCCTGATGTGGGGCTTGAACCCACGAACAGTGAGATCATGAACTGAACTGAAGAACTGAAGTTGGAACTTAACCTACTGAGTCACCCAGGTGCCACAAACATTAAAAAAATTTTTTTTTATTATTTTTGAGAGAGACAGAGTGAGGGTGGGGGAGGGGCAGAGTTAGAGGGAGACACAGAATCCAAAGCAGGCTCCAGGCTCTGAGCTGTCAGCACAGAGCCTGCCAGCAGTGGCGGGGGGTTCAAACTCATGAACTGAGAGATCATGATCTGAGCCAAAGTCAGTCGCTTAACTGACTGAGCCACCCAGGCACCCCCAAACAGTTTTGGTTTTTAAATGCATACTACAAGTTGGATTGGAATGATTATTGGGATAGGATAGGGGCAGTGGGATTTTTTATTCTCTTTTCTGAAACACCACTAAAAACACCCTGACCTAGTTCTATGGCTTGCGGGTAAAGTCAAGATGAAAATAAACCACTCATTCTCAGATAATAATAACGATAAAAAGTACTGAAGAATGAAAAGGGTTTTGATTGGATCAACAGTTGAGTCTTTAAGGTTGGCCCGCTAACCAAAAAATACACAGGTGATTTTAATTAGGTTTCTTCCTCCATGTGTCATAATGCTCCAAATAACCAGGTTACTGCTATGGCTTTAGTGGTTGCTAGCACCATCTGGAATAATCCACAGATGCAGGGTGAAAAGAATTTATATACCATCTAAAATTTTTTTCACCCTAAAAACAGCAAATATTTGTATCAGTAAACTAATGTTATGAGAAGTTTAATTTTGAGAAAGAGCAATTTGATTCATGAAAAGAAAATCTTGCTTCATTTTTTGGTCTTTTCTAATGCAAAGGTCCCAATCTGTTTTTTTCCATTAGGATATAATTGATATCAGATTAAAAAAAATCAAAACATTAGCATAGAAAATTATATAGTGAGGAGAATCAAATATAAACATGATTTGCATTTTTATTTCTTTTACTGGTATCTGTTTTTATTCTCTGTGGCTAAATATTTCTGTGGATATTCAAGATGGCAGAAAGTACAGATCTGAAATGTGACCTTAGCATAGCCTATTAGTGTGCACTTCCATCAGACCTTTTATTTTACCATCTATGTGACTAACTTACTGTTTGATTTTGAATAAATTTTCTGTTTTTACTATTTTTTAAGTGTTTTTATTTATTTTGAGGGAGAGAGAGTGTGCACACATATGAGTGGGGAAGGGGCAGAGAGACAGAGGGAGAGTGCGAATCTCAAGCAGGCTCTGCGTTGTTAGTGCAGAGCCCAATGTGGGGCTTGATTTCACGAACTGTGAAATTATCTCCTGAGCTGAGGTCAAGAGTTGGACCCCTGACTGAGCCACCCAGGCACCCCTCATTTGTAAAATAGAAATAACATAGTGCCCACTTCACAGGTGTATGGTGAAGTGAGGTGAGATAGCACACAGGAAAACGCACAAGGGGCACCCAGCAGCTGTTTGTTGTATTAATCAGCTCTGGGGAGCCATCCTTTCTGGATAGAGTATTCTTGGCTGCAGGTTTTTTTCCTTTAGCACTTTGAATATATCATGCCACTCCCTTCTAGCCTGCAAAGTTTCTGCTGAAAAATCAGCTGATAGCCTAATGGGTCCCCTTGTATATGACTGTTTTCTTCTCTCTGGCTGCTTTTAAAATTCTCTGTCACTCCTCACCATTTTAATTACTGTGTATCTTTGTGTGGACCTCCTTGGGTTGATTTTGTTGTGGACTTCTGTGGGCTTCCTGGATCTGGATTTCCATTTCCTTCCTCATATAGGGAAGCTTTCAGCTATTATTTCTCCAAATAAATTTTCTACCCTCTTTTCTCTCTCACTTCTTTCTGAGATTCCTATATTTCCAATGTTACTACACTTGATGGTGTCAATGAGTTCCCTAAGTCTCTTTGCATTTGTTACTATTATTTTTTTCCTCTCTCCTGTTCAGCTTGATTGTTTTCCATTACTCTGTCCTCCAGGTCACTGATCTGGTGTTCTGCTTCCTCCAGTCTATTTCATATAGTGTATTTTTAATTTCATTTACAGAGTTCATCTCTGATTGGTTTTTTATGTTTCCTATCTCTCTGTTAAGGGTCTCACTGAGGTCTTACTCTCTTTTCTCAAGTCCAGTGCGTATCTTTTTGTCCATTATTTTAAATTCTCTATCAGTAAAGAACGGGTTCAAGCTTAAGTGACCATCAACTTAATATAGGCTGATATATGCATAAGATGTTATGTAGAAACCTAATGTTAATCGCAAGTCAAAAACCAGTAATAGATATGCAAATAAAAAAGAGAAAATATTTCATAACATTGATGTCAGTAGCCTTTCCCTATTTCCAACATAAATCTCTGAATTGGTTTCTTTTCTTCTGCTATTTCAGACTATCCTATGTCTTTCTTTTGTTTTATAATTTTGTGCTTCATAAAGTACGTGCTTGAACACATGTTTCTGAAACACCATTGTTACCAATTTGTTTCCATTGGTAGGAAAGAATTTTGAATTGTTAGAAAAATTTTGCAGCAGAAATTCTTTGTTGGTTTTCAGCCAGTTTTTGGCATAAGTGCTATATATTTCTAAATAAAAATATTCTTTTTTATGCAGATATATGAAAAGCTTGATTTTTTCTCCTCCCTTATCAATAGGCAAGTGAAAGACCAGAATAAGAAGGTAGCAAATCTGAAGCACAAGGAACAGGTGGAAAAGAAGAAGAGTGCACAGATGCTTGAGGAGGCTCGACGGAGGGAGGATAACCTCAATGATAGCTCCCAACAACTACAGGTTAGAACCTGAGGAGAATCTGAAAGGATCGGGTGAAGAGATTGATCCATGATTGCATGTTGTTTTTCTCTTCATCTTTATCCTCCTCTTTTTTCTCTTTCTAACCCTGCTTGCTGCCTTCCTCTGAGACCAACTGTTTAGCAATAAAGGAATGGCTTTAAATAGAAAAGGCAAGTTTTATTCCACAGCTTTGTGAGGACACCTCAGCATAGGAGAAAGTTCATCTTCAAGTTGATCGCATTTAATTGGTAAGTTCAACGTCAGTTTAATGAGTGGGTTCTCTTAAGCTTCAGGGTGGTCAGTATTACTATTTGCCATTTTCCTTCATTAGAGTACATTGCTAATCTTGGTTAACGTCTGTTTAACTTCATTCTGTTTTTTTATTCTTCTTTTACCTTTATTCTCTCTGCTTTTTCCTTTCTCCCTTTCTTTCCCTCCTTTTTAAATATTCACTTTAGAAGCATATTTCACAGTCATACAGGATGTATAAACTATACTTTTTCACTTCAGTGGAGTGATAATTTTTCAAAAATTAGGTGTAACTAAACTCCATAACAGTACTAGTGACGATATGGTAAGTTCCTGTTATGTGCCCATTACTTGAACTCAGGCCTTTGGTCATTCATTATTTCTAACCTTGACATTGATCTTGTGGGGCAGGTGGTTTTGTGCACGTTTTACAGGTAAGAAAGTGACTCTGAGAAATTGAATTATTTACCTGAATGCACACAGCTCTGTAAGTGGCTCAGCCATGATTTTACCTGAGACTTTCTGGATCTGTAACCTGTCAGAATGAAGTTTAAATTTTAGAGAAGCATATCTGCTAATTCTGCTAAGCTGCCACCACTTTTTCTCTCGTTGAAACTTTTAATTTGGTTTGAGAGAGTATTTATGCCACAATTGCATTATCATGCAATCTTCACTGAAGAGATTTGTGGGACATTTTTAGACTTCACAACAGATCCATTTCAGACACAAAAATCTGACTTTTTAATTTCTTTTTTCATTCCTGTTTTATATAAATTTTATTATACAGTGCATGGTCCTTATAGAAACAATACACATCTTTTCAAATGCAGCACCTTTTGATAGAAGCAGCGTACCGGTTTTCCCTCACTGTTGCCAACGGTAATTGATATTATCAATTTTCTTCCTCCTTTTTAAAAAGTTTTTT
This sequence comes from Lynx rufus, assembly GCF_022079265.1. Classification (NCBI taxonomy): domain Eukaryota; kingdom Metazoa; phylum Chordata; class Mammalia; order Carnivora; family Felidae; genus Lynx; species Lynx rufus. The sequence goes on along the minus strand of NW_025814889.1, from coordinate 36,496,404 downwards.
TTGTTTTTTGTTTAATGTTTATTTATTTTTAAGAGAGAGAGAGAGAGAGACAGAGTGCGAGCAGGGGAGGGGCAGAGAGAGAGGGAGACACAGAATCTGAAACAGGCTCCAGGCTCTGAGCTGTCAGCACAGAGTCTGACATGAGGCTCGAACTCAGGAATGGCAAGATCATGACCTGAGCCGAAGTTGGACGCTTAACTGACTGAGCCATGTAGGTGCCCCCCCTCCCTTTTTTTAAAGTGCCAGTCTGATGGATGGAGAATATTTAATTTAAAAACAATTTTTTTTGAATGTTTATTTATTTTTGAGACAGAGGGAAACAGCACGCGAGTCGGGGAGGGGCAGAGAGAGAGGGAAACACAGAATCCGAAGCAGGCTCCAGGCTCCCAGCTGTCAGCACAGAGCCCGATGTGGGGCTTGAACCCATGAACTGTGAGATCATGACCTGAGCCGAGGTCAGACGCTTAACCGACTGAGCCACCCAGGCGCCCCGGAAAATATTTAATTTTTGTTTTAATTTACATTTATTTGATTACCAGTGAGGCTAAGTATTTATTCATGTCTTAAATTTTCATTTGTTAATATAAATCAAATGCTGTCTCTCTTCCGTGTTGGCCTTTTCCCCAAGGATTTTTTTGGTTTGTTTATCCCTGTTTTGAGAACATATAAATATTTGCCTATAAATATTTTTAAGTTGCTCTGGACTTCCATTTTTTACCTTCTTAATTTAAATTATTTTAGGATATTTTGTGTGGTGAGGGTCTTATTTTTCTTCATTGCTAACAATTTAACTAGATCATTGATAGGAAATTATTTCATTGCTCATTTCATTGAACAATTAGGCTATTTCTAGGATTTCATTCAGCCTCCTTTGTTGAACTAGTATCACAATGTTTTTAATTACTGAAAATATTTAATTTATAAGACAGGCCCTTATTTATGTTACCTCCTTAATTTTTTCATTTGTCTTCTGTCCTCCACCCCTTTAATGTTTTCTGTTACCAGTCTGTCTGCGTAACCCGAAAGATGCCCTTTTAATCTTTTGTCAGTTTTTATGTTATTATCAAAAGAGCCTTCACATGTAATCTCCTATTTACTCTTTGTATGATTTGAGAAATAAGGACATCAGATTATTTATTTTATATATTACATAGAAAACTAGTTTAGAGTGGATGAATGACTTTTCCAAGGTGTCTCAGTAAGTGATGGATATAAAAATAATGGCAAATGATAGCTCATGGCCATATGCAAGATACACATGGATGTAGTTCATTTAAATATAGTGAAAAGAGTATAGGGTTACAACTAGGATATTTTCCATGTGATCTCAGCTCTTGTACTAACTAGCTCTGCCACTCACTTCTTAACCATGTCGTTGCAAATGACAACCAGTGGTAGTCAACATCCCTAGCACCCAGATTGTGATCTCTAAATATGAATCTCCACTAAAAAAAGCTAGTGATCTTGGAGAGATGGCTAATCAGAATTCATGAAAGTATAATAGTAGAAAAGCAATTGATTTTGGACTTGTATTAAAAATAGTTCTAATACCTGAATTTTTTTGTGTGTTTTAAATTTCTGCATATATATTTGGGTTCATCTGTTGATGTTTTTGTGAAATAGGAAATGTAAAGGGAAGGAATTATTTTAGTATTTCCACTATAGGCATAATAATTCTAGGATTAAAGTATATTCTTTATCATGTTAAAAATATGGTATATTTAATTTTTTCAGATTTGATGAATAATGAATAATCTTTATCAGGTGCCACCTTGCCTTCCAAAGTTTAATTCTACTGATGATATTAGTAAATACATAGTATGTTTTCCTTTGTGAAGATTAAAACCTGGTTTAAGACAAGAAGGTTAATTTTCACTTTTTGTTATTCAGTGACTGCCAGTTATGGTAGTTCATTGGTGTCTTCGCTCTTCCTAGTAGAAGTTACAGTTTGCCACAAAGCAGTGATATTACTTTTTAAATTTGTCTTTCATTATTCTGCAAGATTAAATACGTTAGAAGAAGTACATAAAATACACATACACACACAATGTAAATAATACATGTAAAGTGATCATCTCAAGAAATTAGAAGATTACTGGCATCCCAGAAATCATGTGTATATTCCTTCCTGATCATTTTTTCCTCCCTTCCTCTAGAGGAAATTATTATTTTGGCTTTTATTGTTCTTTGCTTTTCTTTGCAACCTGTGTATATATTAAATAAGTATAGGTTAGTTTTGCATATTTTTATTTTATGTAAATGAGTCATCATATTTATTCTGTGACTTTTGTTCAGCATCACATGTGAGGTTTATTCATGATAGTTGAGTGTAGCATTTGCACATTTGATGTCCTTGCTGTACTGTTTTTTTTTAATTCAAAATCCCATGTTTTATCTTAAAAGTGTTTTGCAAAGATAACTTCATTTCTTTCAATTTTCCATTTTTTGAATATTCAGATGGAACTAAAAGTATTCCTTTTTGGCAGAACGTGAGTTTGGAAATAAGTTGTTACTTTACTCCTTGTTTTTGGTTCAACACATTAAAAATGTTCTAAAAAGATTAAACAAATTCCTTACATATGAAATGAAAATGATACCTGAAAGTGGAGAGAACCTAGGAATCCTGCAGACTGTAAACCTTGGCATTGTTTATCATGGCCTTAGATACGGGTGCCCTTTCTTAAAGTAGGACATTGACATTCCATTGTATTCTGTTTGTACTTTTGTGTTATGTATATTAACTTGTCTGAGATTTTTTGGTTGTAGAAGCCCCCTTTTACTCTTAAAAATTATTAAAGTTCAAAACATGATTTTTTAATGTAGGTTATAATTACCATATATACATATGCAGTTAACTTACTGACTCAGCTATCCATCATCTTGTTGTATCTGAAGATACAGCTCAGGCAATATAAAAATACTTATATAAATGGTTCTTTACAGTATTGTGGGTAATTGTGAAATATTAGAAACAACCTAATTGCCTGTAGGTAGGAGAGTACTTGAGTCTTCTATGGTACATCCACAAACTGGAGACTTGGCAGCTTTAAAAAAAAGTGAGGAAGATCTCTAATGACCTGATATGGACATCCTGTTAAGTTGGGGGGAGGGGAGAAGCACAAAGACTATCTATAGTATGCTACTCTTGGTATAAGAAAATACACTTATATCTCATCTTTTTTTTTTCTTTTTCAAAAGAAAACAGGAAGGATAAACTAGAAACTAAAGAGACCAGTTATCTATGGGAGTGATGAGAAGAGTGGAAAGAAAGGGGAAATGGGATTGGGGTGGTAGGTTTGAGGAGAACCTTCTGTTATGTAATAAAGACTTTGACTCTCCGAACCATAGTACTATTTCACATATGCTAAAAACTAGGTAAACAAAACCAATCAAGATGTGAGGTGGGGTGGGGTGGGGGGAAAAGCCAAAGAGAATACAAACACTAACAGGTAAAGTTGTTTTATAAATGTATAATACAAACACCCTCAAAGGGCTGGGGAAGAAAGGAACTAACCTAAATAGTTTTGGAAGACATTGTCTTGACCGAATGCTAGAAAGCTAAAGACAAAGAACTATACATAAATGTTGTAATCTAGTAATAAATGTGTTTCTCACAAAGGATAGGCTAGCCATTCTGAGAGCACTTGATATGTGTACTAGAATTCAAGTAAATATAATGAGGGCGAGCTTTTCATTGTTCAAGCAAGAAGTTATAAATAAGTGAAGTGGGAAGGCTTAAGTAAACCCTGTAGCGTTGTACTGGAATCAGAGATATTAGTATGAATTCATGGTATTTAATTTATATGCAAATAAATATAGAAATACTGATACGTATATATGTATGGGGTTGTTATATACGCTTATATTTCCTCTTTGTCCACCAAGAGGGCTTAGAAGTAGTAAGCACACCTAACACCCAGATTCTGGTTTCTATACACCTTTCTTCAGTAAGATGAACCAAGGCATCTTGAAGAAATGGTTGATTTCAGGGTTGGGGCAGGGAAAATATGCAGTGAGCCTGGATAACTTTGTGGTTCCAGAAAATAGGAAAATGCTCAACAAAAGAATGCAGGCTTGTGAAAGAACATAGGAGCCAACCTGAAGGAGCACCTAATGTCTCATGTTAAAACAATTTGAGTAAAAAGATAAATAATGGTAATATTTGAATTTAATCCATAGAATGAAATAAATATGAGCTCATACTGATATAAATAATCAAATGCATAAGTAAGTAGGGGGGTGAGAGCAGTTCTTTCCCGAAGAAGATTTCTAATTAGTAAGTGTAGAAGGATGCAGATTTTTAAAAATCACCACGAAACAAACACCTCAGTAATAAGTGTTGCAGACCAGATCCAGTGATGGTTGTGAAAATTAGTGAGTGAACATTTGAGGAATAATAGTCTCAAAATATATTCCCTGAGATGTTTATTAGGTATAAAGGGAAGACTAACATTTCTGTGAACAGACCTAATAGTCACCACCTTAACAGAATGATTCAGGTTCGCATTAGCAGTAGTCAGATATTGACATCATGGTCCCCTTGATATGATGTACTGAGAAAGTAGACAATCTCATATCTGTGCTCTTTCTCCAAAATGTATAATCTTATTCCAGTTATGAGAAAATACCAGACAAATCCAAATTCTGGAACATTTTTATAAAATAACTATGCAGTACACTTTAAAAGTGTCAAGATTGTGAAAGACAAAGACTGAAAACTATTGTAGATGGAGTGGCACTTAGAAGAAATGTTAACTAAATGAACTGTGGGATCCCGGATTGAATCCTAAATCAGATACAGGACATTAGGGGAAAACTGTTGAAATTAGAAGAAGGTCTTTAGTTTTGTGAAGAGTATTGTACCAATGTAAATTTCCTAATTTTGATCACTGTACTATGGTTATGTAAGCTCTTAACATTAGAGGAGGCTGGGTGGAGGGGTATATGGGAACTGTGTACTAATTTTGCAGCCTCTCTGTATTTTTATAATTAGTTCAGAATTAAAAATTTATTTCAAATTGTCATTGACTCTTTTCTCAGCACTTTTTTTTTTAATGTTTATATATTTTTGAGAGAGAGAGATAGAGGATTGAGCATGGGAGGGGCAGAGAGAGAGGAAGATACAGAATCTGAAGCAGGTTCCAGGCTCTGAGCTGTCAGCACAGAGCCTGATGTGGGGCTCAAACCCACGAATTGTGAGATCATGACCTGATCTGAAGTCAGAGGCTTAACCGAGTGAGCCACCCAGGCACCCATCTCAGCACTTTTAATTATCCACTTCATGTTCTCATTCCCTTGAAATAAATGAGCTGTGAATTTCAAAAACATCTTACCTCCAAGCTTAATGATACAGGATAGATACCTTGGGCTTTTTTCAAATACCATTTCTAAATTCACAAAGCAGATATTACTGTGTTCTCCATATTGTTTGATATCTTAAAGCCTTAGTTTAATTTAGAACTTAATTGAACAAGTTGATTGTTCTGAAAATCTGACCTAAATCATAAAGCTGTGATATGAAAATATGGCTATTTTATTAGAGTTGATGTACCTTGATTAGTCTATATCCCTCCAAGATATCAGGCTTAATTTTTACTCATTTTCCTTAGACATACTTGATGTCTTTTATTTATTCAGTATAAAATTATCAAATGCTTTCTACGTGTAAAAGTCTGTTGCTAGACTTGACTATATAGTAGTGAAAAGACATGCTCCCTACAGCCTCTGGAGCATATTGCCTTATGGGGAAGACAATGTAACATAATGATAAAAAGTCCATAGAAATTAATTTTGGGGACTTGAGTTTAAAAATCATATTGAAGTCTGTAGGAATCAGTCATATCGTCTAGAGGTAAAATATTAACAGAAGAACCTGGACTTAGAGCTGAGCTGTTGGAATCCTCAGTAGGTAGAGATGGGTTTGGGTAGGAGAGGGTGGTGTTTGAAAAGAAACTAAAATGAAAAGGCCAGTTGAGATGGGAGAGAAAAAGGAGAATATGGCATTATAGAAGGCAAGAGAGAAGATGGTCTCCAAAGTGGGGAGTAAGTACATCATGGTAATGGTGCTGAGAGTCTGAGAAAGAGGACAGCATCACTGAGTGGTCTGATCCAGTGTATTCAAAATGGTCAAGAAAGAGCAGTGATCTCCCTGGGCTAAGGTAGATAAATGTCTTCCATTCTATCTTATTGACCTTGGAGATAGTAGATGGTCCTATACTGATCTATACACTTGCCTTGGCCAGTTTTTCTGTCACACACTCACCAAAATTCACTGCCCTTCACAAAGTCTTTGTAATGTCTATCTTTAGGTATATATGTGACTGATATTAAGACTTGATAATACAATGGTTAAAGTGTTTCTAGTACGATCCATATATACATCTAAACTATTTTACAATTCCATTCAATATTCATGAATAAAGTACATGAATGATAAAAACAATGCTGCACATATTGGTGATGACGCATATTGGTGATGAGCCTTTTCTGCTGTCGTGTTTTTTAATTATAATGCCTCTTCTCTTGATAGTCTGCGTTTAATTTTGCTGAACTTTGTTTCCCTTACTCAAGAATTTAGCTCTGTATTAAATTTAGTTCTGAGTCGGGGCGCCTGGGTGGCGCAGTCGGTTAAGCGTCCGACTTCAGCCAGGTCACGATCTCGCGGTCCGGGAGTTCGAGCCCTGCGTCAGGCTCTGGGCTGATGGCTCAGAGCCTGGAGCCTGTTTCCGATTCTGTGTCTCCCTCTCTCTCTGCCCCTCCCCCGTTCATGCTCTGTCTCTCTCTGTCCCAAAAATAAATAAACGTTGAAAAAAAAAAAATTTAAAAAAAATTTAGTTCTGAGTTGTTTCATTAATATTTTTTTGTAAGCTGTATTTCACCTTGATTGGCTAAATAAGATTTCAGAATAATCTGTAGTTGTCCTCAGTAAACATTTATTGTGTGCCCATTATGGAACTGTCACTGTGCTGAGTGCTGTGATATGCTCTTTTTGTCAAAAGGTGTGTTATAGTGCAATTTGTAAGTAATTGCTGTATAAAAAAAACGAAATTAGGCAAATCCCAGCAATAAGGACCTCCTAAATAAACATTATATGAAAGCATAATCTTAGCTGATTTGACTGATGGTGATGTTGCGATTAGGAAATCTCTTTGTTGAAAGGCTGCCTATCTTTATAAGGTTCAGATCAGATGCTTCCTCCCTTGTGAAGCCTGCCCAAATCCTCACAGTTGGTATTAATCAGGCCTCTGTTGTAATTCCATTAGACTTTGTTTCTGCTTTGATATCTGTTTTATCCTACTTTATATTACATACTAATAATTTGTGTGTTGTTTCCCCCATATATTTGAGTTTGGGAATTAGGTCTTGGTATGTTGTACATAGTTGGTTCTCTCTAAAAGTGTTTATTGATTTCAGTTGAATTGATAGATGTCCAGAACACTCATTCACAAGCATCTTAGCCTGGCCTTTGGAGTCTCCCATCAACCAAACCTTTAAGTATTTCTAACCTCATTTTTAGGTGAGATACTTCCTAGTATAGCTACTATATTCTAGAGAAGCTATAGTGTTGATGTTTCGTAAATACGGTTTGTTGATTTTCTAATCTATGCTCTTTTTCTTATACAGAATCTTTTCCCGGTGGATTTCCAGTTTTACCACCTAAACATTCTGGCTTAAAATTAATCTTTGTTTATGATCTGTACCCTGTTTTGTTATTGTCTTATCTATTGTTCCTCAGCCTATATGTTTAATTATACTTTGTCATTTTATACTTTTTAATATGTTATAATTGCTTTTGTATGATTTAATCACTTTCTCTTCTGTGCTAGTTTATATCTGCCTTAGGTTAAGGGCTGTTTTAAACATATCTTTTCAGCCTTTCTTAAATATTGTTTTACATAGGCAGCCATTCACTAACTGCAGCTATAATTGTTATAATAAAATTTAAGTTACAAATTAAAAAAAAATTGTATGATGCTACAATATTTAGCATTCTAGTAGTCTTTAAAATTTCATAGATTACTCTTTAAGGACTTTATATATATATATATATATATATACACACACACACACACACACACACACACACACACGCACACACATATTTTAAGTGTTTATTTTTGAGAGAGAGAGAGAATGAGAATGAGAATGAGCAAAGGAGGGGTAGAGAGAGAGGGAGACACAGAATCCGAAACAGGCTCCAGGCTCTAAGCTGTCAGCAAAGAGCCTGACACGGGGCTCAAACCCACGAACCACAGGATCGTGACCTGAGCTGAAGTCAGCCGCCCAACCAACTGAGCCACCCAGGCACCCAGGACTTCAAATATTTTAACAAAGAAATGTTATCTGCAGTTAGTTGAGAATATTTACCTTATATGTTTTTATTTTTAAAGTATTAACACTCACTTTGTCTTTTGACAAAACTATAAGTTTTAGTCATATTCTAATAATAAGACAAAGTAGACTGAAGGTGGGTAGGGATGAAGCTTGGTTTGATAGTGGTTTGGTGCTTTGTTTTTATTTATAACAAAGATAAGTATTTGAATTTAACCTTGAGAGAGGGTACTGTCACAGAGATTAATGGGACTGCTGAAAGAACACTGTGGCTCTTGTGAGTCAGCTCTCCTGAGACCAATGAATATTAACAGCAAAGTTCAAAGAAAATGAAGACAATAGAAACAGTGACAGGAAAACTTTATGTATATTTAGACATATTCTCTTTTCAGAAGCATTATCAGTGAAACATTTGTGTTTTTCTTTAAAAATTGATTGGATTTGCTGTATCAAAAGCAAACATTCTTCCATTTGGGTAAGAGATGTTTTTCCTTTCTGAAATGAAGACTATTTATGTTTGGTTTTCACATTGGCCATGGGGGTAATTATTTAAGAAAACATTAAAAAAATTAAGATTCTCTGATCTCTTTCTAGAAATAGTATGCGATGTGTCACCTAATATATTAGGTACCTGTAATATATTGATGTTCTTGTAAAAATCAATTTTGGTTCCTTAACAAATATTCTCCTTGACCTATTTAAAGATTTAATCCTATGTCATTTCTTCCTCTTTAATTTTTTTCTTTGGCAAAACAGGTCTTTTTCTGTCTAGAATATGGACATAGGTGGGTGTTTATGGTGTTCTCAAGAAATATTAAATGGACTTAGGGATCACACTGGAAAAGTATATACAAATTAGGTCCATTTTTACAACCCTGTGCATAGTTGCTGGAATTAAGTTGAAAATTTGGCTTTCCTGCAGATGAAGCACCTACTCAAATTTTTGGCATGTGTGCAGTTTTTAAAAGGTTTTAGCCCAAACTGTGCTGCTTTTTACCATTTAGAAAACAAAAAACAAGTCATAAATAGTTATTCTAAGGAACTCTACAGTGGTTGAAATAGACTCTGCAGATACTTTTCTCTCTGGCCAAAGTTCAGTTCTATTTGATTGCCAGTGAAATTTACTGAAAGAATGTTTATTGATAATATTCATGTGTAGTCTACTAAGATGCTTCCTACTGTTAAGGTTAGCCCTATTCTCTCTCTCTCTTTTTTTTTAAATATTTATTCATTTTTGAGAGAGAGAGTCAGAGAGAAAAGGAGACACAGAAACCAAAGCAGGCTCCAGGCTCTGAGCTATAAGCACAGAGCCCGATGGAGGGCTTGAACTCATGAACATTGAGATCTGACCTGAGCTGAACTCAGATGCTTAACCAACTGAGGCACCCAGGTGCCCAAAGGTTAGCCCTATTCTATGGGAACTTTTAGCCACATCCTTTTGGCTTATTATAAGAATGCTCCCCATAAAATAATGGCTGGTTAAAGTTACATTTGGCACTAAAATTCTTACAAGTACTATATCCTCACCTCAGTAAAATGAATGGTTTAATCCTTTCCTTTGTGTTGTTGTGGAAACTCCTCCTTTGTATTTGGAAAGTGAAGTCTGTAATAAGATTCTTATTTTTAAGAGAGAGCAGAAGCAGGCTTTATATATCCCTTTTGCTAAGACCTCAAAGGCAAAAGTCATCCTCTTATAGACCACATCAGTTATTCATTATTTTAAATAAAAGGTTATCTTTGGCATGTTTGGTAAAGACTTTGAAAATTTATGCTTGTTCTTTTAATGAGCATTATATTTTATTTTATTTTATTTTTGAGAGAGAGAGAGAGAGCATGCACACAAGCAGGGGGAGGGCAGAGAGAGAGGGAGAAGGAATCTGACCGCACAGAGCCCAATGTGGGGCTCAATTTCACAAACTACAAGATCATGACCTGAGCCATAATCAAGAGTCAGTCACTCAGTCAACTACCCCTGTGCCCCTCTATAAGCATTATTGATCAGAGGAGACATGTACTAGGATTAGGCTAACCCTAAGTCCTTGCTCAAGTTTTTGATACCAGAATTTTTAAGATAAAAACCTGGCTCATCTACATGGGATATTTTTACTATATATTCTGTAAAATTTATGTAGGGGTGCATGCTATCAGTGCGGAGTCTGCTTGGGATTCTCTCTCTGCCCTTCCCCCCTCAAATAAATAAATAAGCACCATTGTATATGTATATATTTCTCTTTCTTTAATGAAATGCATCTGCTCTTGTTTGACTTTGATTTTTAAAAATTAAGGTTATAACAGAGTTCAACTTTGAGTGCGGGAGATGTTTGAGGGACTATGGACAGAAGGGGGAAGAAAATACCTTTAAATTTTATGCCAAAGCATTTCCTTAAAATAAAAAATAGTTGATGTATAACCAAATTCTGTCTCTGTGTTAGGGTGGCTTTCTTTTCATAAAATTGACTTCATCAGTGCATCTAGCTTCAATTTTTTTCTCCCAGTTTGCATCTAAGCAGCTGGTAATTGAATTCTGACATGTTGAATGATTCTAATGAAATCTTCCGCATGTGTTTGTATGCTTGGAGGATGGGGAAAAGAGAGGAAGAATAAGCAGTGGGGTTGAGAGTAATAAAAAATTACTGTCTCTTTATGTTAAGGATAATGGATAGCAGTTAACATTAATATGTTAAAGCTATATATAAATGACCTCCATAACCAAGGCAGAGTTCAAGTTGGGAAAGTGATGAGTGAACATGGGAGGCTGGGTTACCTTGGAGAATCTTTGTGAGATTTGCAGTGACCTTCCCTCTGCTGTTGACAGAGGGAGAAGCTTAAGAAGATCTGTCATTATCCAGTGATTTCTTTCTTTTTTTTTTTTTATGTTTGTTTATATTTGAGAAAGAGAGAGAGAGGGAGGGAGGGAGGGAAGAGCAGAGGGAAAAGGAGACATAGAATCCAAAGCAGGCTCCAGGCTCTGAGCTGTCACCACAGAGCCTAATTCTGGGCTTGAACTCAAAAACCATGAGATCATGACCTGAGCCGAAGTTGGACGCTTAACTGATAGAGCTACCCAAGTGCTCCTCAGGTGACTTCTTTTTATGGTACTGTAGTATTGTACCGTTTTTCCTTTTAATTGTGAGGAAGATGTTTGAAGAGAACAAAAAATTATTTTTAATTGCTGGGTTTTTTTTTGTTTGGTTTGCCTTTGCTGTCCTTAACGAATGTTTGATTTGAAGGAAAGGCTGTGGAGACTAGAGTCTTAGAGCTGCAGTGGTATATAGTTGATGTTGACAGAGCTGATGTCAAGAAGCAAAGTTCAGATGAGTCTATTAGGGGAATTAGTAGTATGGGATTTGCTAGAATCTGGTCTTCTTGTTAATTTGCCTCAAGTTACAGCTGCCACAGCTTTTGCCCTAATCTCATTCGACTATAGGAGTCTTCTTATTTAAGGATATGAAGAATTCTTTGGTAGCTTCCCACTTCCTCTCTCCCTCTACCATACCCCCAAAACTAGTCATACACACCCCCTGCTTTGAACCCTATATTCTGTAAATGAAGTGATCTTATTTGACCTTATTTGATAAGTGTAGTTGTCATAGTAAGTAGGCTTCAGCACCTAATCTCATGGTAGGAAAACTGGTCTTTGTTAGTTTTGATGAGTGCAAACATAACTTACAGCAGTTGAAGTAAAATTCTAAAGATATTGCTCTCATTTTAAGTGATACAAACTATTTAAAATGGTAAAGCATGTTCCTTTCCTGTCTCCAGATGGCTTTTAAGTGAGTTGTCTGTGGTATACAGTACATTCTAAATTTAAGGTTGCCTAAATTCGTTAAATAGAGTGAAATTCCAAGTTAGAGCAGGTGAATGAAATTGAAGTTTCTTCCTCTATGTGGTTTTTTCCCCCCACCCTGCCAATTTAACATTTTTCTAAATAGTGAGGGCTAGACAGTTGGCTAACTCCAAATAGTACAAATAATTCCTCTCTATGTAATTTTAAATTAGACTGGTTTTTTTTGCTAAATTTTGTGATTTTTTTCCCCCTTAAGAGTAAAATCAATTATAATGAAAATTCATAGGGAATTCATAGGTGAGGGCCAATTTCCTTAAAAATGGGTTTGTTTCCAAAAGAAAGAAACTTAACTAAAATGTGAGGACTAAACCTATTAGTATTCTCTATTACATATAGCTATTTAAACATTTGCCCAGTAATTTTTTCAGTTGACCTTTGATTGATTGGCATATTGAGTATTCTTAGTACTGAACTACTAACAAATTAAGTTGGATTACTTTAATTTTTACCATAATCATAAGAAAATATTTCACTAGAGGAGTGCCTGGGTGGCTCAGTTGGTTAAGCCTCCGACTTCGGCTCAGGTCACAATCTCTCAGTTGGTGAGTTTGAGTTCCGCATTGAGCTGTGTGCTTACAGCTCAGAGCCTGGAGCCTGCTTCAGATTCTGTCTGTCTCTCTGTCTCTGTCTTTCTCTCAGAAACAAACATTTTAAAAAATTTATAAAACAAATATTTCATTAGAACTCAATCCCATCATGAGTTTTATTCTGAATAATTGTTGACAAAATGTATATTTTGCTGATAGCCAATGGATATCCCAATTTTGTGAAGTCTGCTTAATATTTGTCTTTTACATTTTAGGTAATCTAGTGTTAATTTGGTTCCATTTTAATATACTCTCATAGCAAAAGCTATGTCTTTCTAGTAAGACCCTGTTATCCTAACAGGTATTCTACTCTCAAGCAGTTATGATATTCACTGTTGTCATGCTTCATTGCTCCATTTGATAATTCAGTTTTCTTATACTAAAGGTATACTCTAACATGCTATGATAATCATCTTCCAAGATGGCCCCAGATCATTGTCACCTCCTGGTGTTTGAGCCTTTGTGTAACCTCTCCTACATTGTGTCAGGATTAGTCTGTGTGAACAGTAGAAAATGTCAGAAGTGATAGTATGTGACTTCTGAAGCTAGATCATAAAAGACATTGATGCGTCTGCCTTGTTCTCTTGGATCACTTGCTATGAGGAAAGCTAGGCGCCATATCGTAATGACACTCAGGCAGCCCTGTGGAGAGGAACAGAGACCCCTTGCCAATAGCTATCACCAACTTGCCAACCATGTAAATGGAAGCAGAGGACTGAATCCTGACTGACGTATTGACTATAACCCCATGAGAAACCAGAACTGTTTGGCTAAGCTGTTTTTGAGTTCCGGACCCACAGAAGCTGTGTGAGATTAAAAAAATGTTCACTGTTGTTTTAAGCAGCTATGTTTTGAGGCAACTTATTATATTACAATAAACAGCTAATACTAGGCACTTTATATCTTAGGTATTAAAGTGATATGCCATATGCTGAATTCTTTTTCCTTTAAATCCATAGTTTGTTTTTCTCTGTTGGCAGAATAGTTAGTGCTATTTGAATTAGGGCTTGGTGCTGTGTCTTACACATATGCTGTTGGGATGTTTAAACTTTTATCTCAAAAATGTTCTTATTAAAATATACCATCATTACCTAATGACTGGAAAAGAATTTCTTTAAAAATATTTCTTAATTTATTTATTTTATTTTTGAGAGAAAGAGAGAGAGATAGGGTATGAACAGGGGAGGGGCAAAGAGAGAGGGAGATACAGAATCTGAAACAGGCTTCAGGCTCTGAGCTGTCAGAGCCTGACACGGGGCTCGAACTCATGAACTGCAGGATCATGACCTGAGCCGAAGTCGGACGCTTACCCGACTGAGCAACCCAGGCGCCCCAGAAAAGAATTTCTGATAATTTTGACATGCTATACAAATTATTGGCATGAAAAAATTCAACTTTTGAATAAAAAAACGAGGAAGAGTGCCTTAAAATTCGTATATATTTTTTCACCATTAGCACTATCTTGCAGTATATTTGCCCAGACTGTTCTCTTTCCATAGTATATAGTTAACCCATATGTTTAGAGTATCCGTACCTGAAATAGTTACCACATTTATAACTATTGCCAGAAATTCTTGTATTTTTACTAATTTATTTGCATTATGTGCTTCTCTTTTAACATATTTTTAAATTTGATATATATTTTTTTTCTGAACAATACCTATTTATATCATTTACAAAGTGAAATAATGCTACATGGCTGACAATTAATTGTGATAGCCCTCAACCTCATTCTTGTCTAACCTGGATTCCTGCTCCCCTGAGACAAGTACTTTCACCGTTTTGGTTGTTTCTTCTGTTTACTTCTCCCTTTCCAAATAACATTCTTATATTGTTGTTTTCTTATTTTCCTTATTTGGACATTAGTTACCTGCTGACTTCTTACTGTGAATGATAAGGAATTAGCCTTTTAATGCAAGTTACCACACACACTTCCCTCCTTCCATCTCGTAGTTTATTAAGTTTTACCTTATTATGTCTCAAGCACGTAGTATATTATGATTACATTTCCTTTAGTTTACCTTTAGTTTTTCCTGTTGATAACAACAGCTTTCGGTTTTTAAATATGTTTTATTATGTATTTGTATACATATCACCAGTTTATTCCCAAATTCCTTTCTCCTACTCTAACATTCCTTTCATTATTGGTACTATTGTAGAATACATCAGCCCTTATTTATTAACCTGGTAATCCATTCATCCACCGTTTTTTCTTGGAAACACCGTTCCGTGAGTATCTATCCTCTCCTCCAAATTGTAGTTATTCTCTAAGCTTGTCATTACCTCTAGGTTCCCTTCACCACTCATTTGTGGTAGACTCCTTTTTTTCTGGATCCCATGTCTTCCTCTTTGTATGTTTACTTCTTAAGTTTGTTGGAGCACATTCCTACTAACTTTCTGAGAGAGTTTGTGGTGTGAAGTAAATTCTTCCCTTACATTTGAATGATAGTTCGGATATAGAATTTTAGATCAGAAAGCATCTTTCCTTCAGAGTTTTGAAGGTATTACTTCAGTGGTCTTCTAGTTCCCTAATGTGTTTCCATAAAAAATTCCAGTACCTTCCAACTTTTTATTCTTTGTGGGTGATCATTTTTGGTCTTTCCAAACTTTTAAAAATCTTTTCTCTAGTATTCTAAACTTAAAAAAAAAAGAGAGAGAATACCCATATTATGGTCTAAGTGTAGAAAATGTCACCGAAAGTGTAACAACAAGAACAGATAATTATAAATATGATCTGTCAGTGTGTTTAGGTGTGCCAGTGTGCCAGTATTTGTAGAACTGAAAGATTCTATTCATTTTTGGCATTTAGATACTTTATTAAATGAAACAGATTCATTTTATTTTATTAAATGAAAATTTATTAATATTTTATTTATTAAAAACTCATTAATATTTTATTAAATGAAACAGTTTCAAGGTGTGTAATTCAGTACAAAGGAAACTTCCTTGTTTACCTTATCAAACATCTATTAAGATTCTGAAAATAAAGCTGGAGCCAAATCTTACTAGATGGATTAAGTAGTTATGGACTTTATTGGTGTTGGTTTTGAAGGTGATGAGGGTATTTGGTGTCTTCATTCTTCTGTTACTACCCTGGTTTATTACAGCTTCCTTAGAGCAAATGGTTCCATACTTAGTTTTACATTGATCTTAGATAGTATAAGTTATGTAATTTTTCGTATTTCATGAATATTGTTTAATAGTTTTCTTCTTTTTATTTATGGTGTTTCTTGGCTTTTGTTCTTTGTCCTTATTATGGACACAGATTTTGAGCAAGGCTTTGTTTACCACAAAGTCCAGAAAACTTTTAGAAAAAAATTTTTTTTCCTTAAGTTTATTTTGAGAGAGAGAGAGAGACAGAGAGAGGGAATCTCAAGCATGCTCCACACTGTCAGCACAGAGCGCAATGTGTGGCTTTAACTCACAAATCTTGAGATCATGACCTGAGCCGAAACCAAGAGTCAGATGCTTAACCGACGGAGCCACCCAGGTGCCCCCTCTGGAAAACTTTGCTTAAATAAATGGCCTGGTGCACTGAGCTCATATGGTAGACTGATTTTCTTACTGGTTTTGATGAAACTTTCAGTATGAAAACCTGTACTGATTATCTGCATTATGATAAATTATTAAGTAAACTCTCTCTAAAAAAGTTTTACTGATAAAACTGCAAAGCTGCAGTCCATGCAGAAATGCAGATAAGCCTGTTTGTTTGAAATAGGTTCTGGGAAGTTCTTTGGGATAATTTAGATTAGAATAACAGAAGCCTCTCAGGAGATCTTCAAAAGACAGCTTAAGAGTGAAGAAAATAACTGACCGGACAAAAACATAATTCTGAGTTATTCACAACCAGTTGATAATGGGAAACATTAGTGATTCTTTTTGCTTACAATTTATAATTCAAAATCCCATGTTACTACAAATAAAGTTATTCATTAGACATTTTGAGAGGACTGAACTCACTGATCTGTCTCTTTCCACATAATCCTTCTGTTACATTTCATTTTCTTTGAATTGAAACTACCTTGGCCTTTGTTTTTACTGGCATCATTTCATTTCCCCTGGCGTTGTTTTAGGAACCTTCAGCTGAAGCTTCAACGGTTTTAGAAGCTGCACTCTGCTACTCATGGCAAGCTACCTGGAAGCATTAAGATTTCAAGAAAGCATTTTTTGATAGAGCTAAACTGTCCTGTACAAGGCAGAACCTTACTTACAGGACCAAATCAGGGTATTTTATAACATTTTCTACTAGAAGAATGAACACTTAAAAAAAAGGGGGGGGGACATGGCATGCATTACTGAAATGTGAATATTCTTTTTTTTAAAGATGCTATTCTTTTAGTGCTGGAAGAAAAATCTGACTAACCTTTGACAGATTTCAAGTTCTGGATTTTTGAAGACAAAGTTGTTAGGAAGGACTTTCTGTGCCTTGCACTTATAAAAGTGAACTACAATCTAATTAAATGAGAGTTGCACAAAAAAAGACAAAATCCTTTCATATCTTTTACTGATGGCAAGTATTCTGAAAGTTGGAGAATGTTTTAGTAACTCTTGTTCTTGTGTTTTTAATTTAATTGTATTAATAAAAGGCAGCACTTTATTTTTAATCTTTTGGTTCTAGAAGAATTTAAAGAGGAAATGCTTATAATCTGATGAATCTAATTCTTAATATTGCTTGGCCTTTGCTTCATTTATCCTTCTTATTTTAAGATCTTTCCTTTATTACGTGTTCTTAAAGTCCTATAGGATTTTGTCTTTCTGATAGAAATCCATATTTACCTTCCCAAGAGTTAATTTTTCAGCTTATTTAGAATATCAATGCTAGTGGGAATTGATTGGCTAATGAAATTACTCATCCTTAACCAGATCACTTATATCCAGTTATCATTTTTAGTTTTCTCATATGAAATTAAGAGAAAACTTTGCTGTCTTGAAATCATTAGGAAACATCACTTTCATTTCTTTTTTCTAAATTAGTTTGCTAATGAGTGTCTATATGAAGAATATAATCTGAAAAATCATGCTGTTTATCTAACTTTTTCATCTAGGCTGAACTTTTCAGGGAGAGAGAATGTTTTCGTATTGTGTCTTACTACTTAGGCTTCATCAAAGCTGGCTTAAAGCCCAGTTTAGAGAGTAGTTCAAAAACAGCTTTGTGTTTTTAAGTAATCAAGCCCTCGGCTGTGTGTGCTGCTTAACACGGTTTTATTCTCTGTGTTACAGAGAACAAATCCATCACAAGTTTCTCTTGCTTAACTAACTTGATGCTTTGCTCTTAATAATATTCTTCTTCAACCTCCTATTAGACTTCTTTTCTTCCCTTGTTCTTTCCTCTGTGAAGATATCTTTCTGGCTTGGATTTATTTCTGAAGGGAAGAATATTTAATAAGCAAATAACCTTTCTTGATAAATAGGCTCTCTTGGGTTAACTAATTAGTCTACTTCACCTGGTCTTCCATCGTTTTCCAGGACAGTCTCCGTAAGAAGGATGACAGGATTGAAGAGCTGGAAGAAGCACTAAGAGAAAGTGTACAGATAACTGCAGAGCGAGAAATGGTGCTAGCACAAGAGGAGTCAGCCAGGACCAGTGCTGAAAAACAGGTCTGCAATTTTATACAGTTACTGGCAATGCTGCTGGTTAAACAAAAGGTAAAACCCAACCAGTATAGTTTAGGCAAACTCTGCATATGTTTATAGGGTTTCAGAAGCACTTCATCAGGTACAAGTATTTGGACCTAAATAAGAATTGGAATTCTTATGTTTGCATAAGACTTGGCTCATGTTAATTGACTTATGATGTTAAAAATCTCTGCATTCATAATTTGGGACTTATTTCACATATATTTATGTAGTATATGCTCATGTATCTGTTGAGATGAAATGGAGCTTGTCTGTTTGTTGCAAGACTGGTCACAATCCTGCTTTTAAATGAATGGGAAAACACAAACAGATCTGAGTTAAAATGTTAATTTTAAATAGCAGATAGTTTATTTATACCCTGCCTTGTTCAAGAGAGCAGTTAAAGTTATAACAAGTAAAGGTGAATAGCAAGTATGAAGGACATAGATATCATGACACTTGAGACTAACCAATCAGTATGTCTCAACCCTGAGGTGACTTATTAAAGAGTTCTACTGTTGCTGTGTGTGGTGTTTGCTTTATATATTTTTCTACATCTTTTAGATCTCTGTGCAGTGGCTTTTAACTTTTTTGTTAGGAGGTATAACTAAAGATGGGAAATGTGAATGGAAAAATGGTTTTAACAAGTG
The DNA here is from genome assembly GCF_022079265.1 of Lynx rufus. NCBI lineage: Eukaryota > Metazoa > Chordata > Mammalia > Carnivora > Felidae > Lynx > Lynx rufus. The sequence continues at coordinate 36,477,373 of NW_025814889.1, read as the reverse complement.
AAGTCTCTAATATCAGTTTCCATTTTGAGAATATGAATAGAGATTTTGAATCTTCCTTACACAGAGATCGTGACATTTAATTTTTTTAGTTATTGTTTCCTTTCCATTTCTTTGTTGGAGAAATATGGTAAAAAGAGTTCATTGAGAGAGTAACCTGAATCTTTTGGGAACCCCCATGATGAGACCACCAGTGGTCTTGTGAGTTAAGGTATACTGTTGCGTAACAAGGAAGAAGGTGCATTCTGAAAGCAGGCATGGTGTAGTGTGTGCCTTAAGGAGGTCCTTTCTTAACTGTTAGTATGAGGATATGTTTTCTTTAATGTTAAGTGTAGAAAGACAAACTGATATTTATTAGCAGAGATTGAACTTTTCGTGTCTTTCAGTGCCTTGTTCCTACATAAATGCCTTGTCCACTTGTAATTTGAATATTTCCTCATGTACAGTTAAGTAGAGCTTGGGTAGTGGAGAGCTTCAGAGAAGGGATGGTGACAGTCATTGTTCCAGGGTGAAGAGGTGTTTTCTTTTATTGATTTTACCTTTTGTACATTCTTACCTTTATTTTCAAAATGACCCCATTTTTTTCTTTCTGTGAAGATTTTTTTCTGTTTAGGAATCATATAATGACAAGTCTTACATATTGGGAATCATAGAAATGTTGACAATTAATAATACATCCTGTCATTATGACATGTAAACTGGTATGTGTTTTTAAAACGTATTATTGTGTGAACCTAGTTATAATTTTCTTTTTGGGGGGTAGATTTATTTATAAATTTATGTGTTTATGTATTGTTTATTTATAATAGACTTATTTTAGATCAGTTTCTTTTTTTAGTTCACAAAAAAGTTGAGCAGAAAGTTCATGGAATTCCCATATATTCCTTCGTCCACCTCTTTTCCCTAGTGTTAACATTGGTGTGACAGATTTATTAAAATTGATGAGCCAGTGTTGATACATTATTAACTAGTCCATAGCTTACATTTTGGATCGCTCTTCATCTTGTTCACTTCTCTGGGTTTTGCCAGATGTATAATATCATGTATTCCCCATTACAGTATCATGCAGAATAGTTTCACTGCCCTAAATGTCCCCTGTGCTCCACTTATTCATCCTTCCTCCACCTCCGTAATCCTTGGTCTTTTTCCTGTCTCTCCAGTTTTTCCTCTTCCAAATGTCGATATAGTTGGAAACACAGTTTGTAGCCTTTTCACACTGGCTTCTTTCATTTAGCCTCTGCATTTAAGGTTCTTCTGTGTCTTTTAGTGGCCTGATAGCTCATTTTGTTTTACTTCTGAATAATATTCCATTGTATTGATATGCTACAATTTGTTTATTCCTTTACCTACTGAAGACCATCTAGATTCCAGTGTTTGGCAATTATGAATAAAGCTTCTATAAACATTGTGTGTAGGTTTTTTTATGGACATAAATTATCAACTCAATTAGGTAAACACCTGGGAATTGCTGGATTGTATGGTAAGATTATATTTAACTTTGTGAGAAACTGTGAAACTGTCTTCCAAAGTGGCTATATATAATTTGCTTTTAATTACATGCTTTTTTCTTTCTCTCCTCCCTCTTTATCTTTTTCTTCTTTTCTACCATGGTGCTACTCATTGCCTATCTGAAGCTATTGAGTAAAATATTGCATGAGACCAGTCATTTGAGCTCTTAGTGGTTTAAAGTATGAAGAAGCCTCTTTTATGTTTGTATTTCTGAGGCTATATAATCTTAATCCACTGTCCCCTCCTGCTGTCATCTTCTGTTCTTTTATTTTTATCTTTTTCTGTCTTTCAGCTCTGCTGTTAATTTTACTTATATGTATTAATTGTATACACCAGGGTAATCTAGAAATATTCATTTGAAACATCTTAAATGGGTAAAGCTTTTTTTTTTTTTTTTTTTTGGCTAGGGACATTTCTGTCTCTTAAATTTAGCCTCTGAGAAGAAATAACACCCTCTAATAGAAGGAGAATATCTGCATTTCTTGATTTCTTAAAGTGCAGAGTAAAATTGTTTGGGAACAGTCTCTCTTACTAAAATAAAATACAGAGCCTTTTAAAGTTTGAGAGGCAAAAAAGGGTCAAGGGAAAACATTTCTTCTTACAGGATCCCGTTACAGTTTCTTTATTCCCAATACATGCTATTCCATATTGAGCCTGTGCCCCCAAATATAAAGATACATAATGATATAAAAATATAAAATATAAATGATATAAAAATATAAAATATAAATATAAAAATATAATGATCCAGTGAAGGAAGATGTCCTATAACCTGTGTTGGCAAATGGAGAAGTGAAAGTGAATATAATCCCATGGAGGGAAACCCAAGGGCTCCTTTTACTTTTGCTTTGTGCTTTTCCACATGGATTTTCTTTTTCTGAAACTTCTCTCTGCTCAAGTTTTAGCAGGTTTTGTGTTTTGTTGAATATGAGAATCCATTTTCCTAAAATGAGAATAGAGTAATTTTGGCTGTCTTAAGTCTCATAATTGTGAGGAGGTAGGGAGCAATTTCTTTAGTTCAGCAGTGCTGCTGTAAGGTTAAATTTTTGAAATGCTTTTTTTTTTTTAACTTGAAAAGAATACTTTAAATATCTTCACTAAGATTATTTTTTGAAGAAGTCTTTTACAACTACATTGCTAACCAAGGATTTAAAAAACCCCTCTAACGTAGTAAGACATTTTCTTGTGGCTCAGTAGGCTGGATTTATATGTTCCTAAAGTGCATTTTTTAATGTTTTGAGGGATAAAGATATATCCTCTCAATATAACTAACATTTACACGAGTTCTGACTTTTGTTTTAAAATCTCATTTTTAATAGTGGTATTCATTTTTTAAATTGCCATTTTGATATTATTTGGCTTGTATGTTAAGTTTAAATTTTTGGCCCAGAAGATCATAAGGTTATACCTGTGATTTGTATGCAGGTACTTCTAGATTAATGAGCATTTTTAAGGATTACATCTTAAAAATTTTTTCCCAGGTATTATGCATTCCAGTAATTAAAAGCATTTGAACAACAAAAAATGGCACTCTTGATTAAACTGCATTTTACAGCCTACCTTGGGCCAGCTTGGTTTTTACTCTGGATCTCACAGTTGTACTATCCACCTTCTTCCTTCAACATGCAAGTTCTTTTCCTTTCCTTCCAGCTAGACAGGCAGGTGGGAAAGACAGGCTTTTGGCCTTCCCTGTCAGAAGTTCTTGATTCTTTATTGTGAAAATGGGCAGTATAGTCATTTAAGCTTGATCCAGTTTCTTTGCATTTTGCAAAGTTAAATAGCTAAAAAAAAAAAAGTAAAATAAGAAGGCAGTGCTTATGGAATGTACAGTGCATATTGGTGACAAATGCTTGCTTCATTATGATTCGCTTGCTTCTCCTGTTCCATTGTTTCTTTTGAAGGCAGTGGATTTTTTCTTGTGTTTCTAACTTCTTCAATTTTGACTTAATCAAATTTCTTATCCTCAGTCATGTCTGGTTTGTCAGACACAGTTGTGGAGGAAGTGGAGCAAGACACATGAGTGAATGGGGCCCAGTCTGCAACTGGCAACTGTCAAGTGTCCCATCTCTTTTTTTATTCTTAAAGATATATTAAATTCCCTATTGGTTGCAAATCTATCCAATCAGTTACACAGCATTTATCACCATGATACCCAAATACTTTTTCAAACAGAACAGTTGCCACTCCTGAAGCATCACTAGTAACTGGGTAGCCTACAGAAGATGATGTATGCTAATCAAACTATCATTGTACTCTTCAATCTTTTCCATTGCCTTCTTAACTTTTAGCTACTCCCAGAGTTGACAGTTTATTCTTTGGTCATATAAACATAGTCTTGTACTGGTCTGAATATTTATAGTAAGTTATATTTCTCATTTTTTAAATTAAGTGGCAGTAATGCTCAGAAAATAAAATAATGACCCTTTTACTTACGCTGCCCTTTCTACAAACTTTTATTGAATACCTTGTAGTTTTCCAGACTCTACAGTAAGCACTGGAAATAAAAAGGTAATAAAAATAGCCTCTGTCTCAAGAAGTTCATAGTTTGTTTGGAAAGACTGAAGAATGAACCTATAATTATGGTTCAGTTTGGTAAGTGCCATGGTAGTGATCTGAATAAGAAGAGGAGGGACAAGCATACAATCCAGATTGGAGAGATCTATAGAAGGCTTCCTGGAGGAGATGGCCAATGCATGAGCTGAGTCTTAAAAAGAAAGAACTAAGCAAAAAAGATGTGGAAGGATATTCCCCATATTCCATGCAGAGGGATCAGCATATGTGAAAACTGGAAGCATCCAGGAAACTTTAAATAGTGGTTAGTAGCTATAATTTAGGATAAATATGTATGGCATGATCTATGGGAGGGAGAACTGTGGGAGGGATAGGGAGGTGCCTGCAATCTGATCATGCTTAAGCAAATTTAGTCTCATGTTCTACTCCAGCATTTCATTTTATGTTCAAGGCAGTGGAGAACTATTGAAGGAACTTAAGCAGATAATATTTTTTCATGGGTTTGCTTGCTCATTCATTCATTCATTCATTCAACAGATAACAGATCTTTATTGAGTATCCAGTGGTGCTGTGGTAGTCTGGGGTGATATATTGTGATGAATACAGCAGCTGTGGTCTCTCCCTTAAGAGAGCTTATAGTCTACAGAGAGATACAGATCCTAAATCAAAAAAAAAAATTTTTTTTTTAAATTACAATTTGTCAGAAGGTCTGTAAAGAATAGGAACAGGTTTTCTGTAATAGGCAATAATTTGGTGAATTTGGAGAAGTTAGCACATATTTTTGATTGAATGCTCAGGGAGCATTCTCTGAGAAAGTAACATTTAACCTGGGTCTTTTTTTTTTTTTTTTGAGAGGGGGAGGGGGAGAGGGAGCAAGTAAGCAAGGGACAGAGAGAGAGAGAAAGAGAAGGGCAGGGTTTACCCCAATGTAGGACTTGAACTTATGAGCCGTGAGATCGTGACCTGAACCGAAGTCAGATACTTAACCTGGGGTGCCACCCAGACACCCTAATCTGTGTCTTAAAGGGTGAGAAGCCTGCCATGTGAACAGTGGGGAGAAATCAGTGTTGTGACAGCAGGAAGGTGAAAAGAACTAGACATGTGTGAGGACAACTGGTATGACTAGGGGGTAGGAGCAGTGTAAGGTGTGCAGGGTCTTATGTAAGGGGTGGCCAGAAGTCAGGGTTATTTTTTTTAGAATGGTGGAAGCAGTTAAACAGGTTTAATCAGTGCATGGCATTCTTTGATTTGTGGGGTTTTTTAAAAGAAATTTTTAAAGTTTATTTATTGAGAGAGAGAGAGTGCTCATGTGAGTGGGAGAGGGGCAGAGAGGGAAAGAGAGAATCCCAAGCAGGCTCCACAATGTCAGTGCACAGCCCGATGTGAGTCTTGAACCTATGAACTGTGAGATCGTGATCTGAGCCAAAATCAAGAGTCGGACACTTAACCAGCTGAGCAACCCAGGTGCCGCTGATTTGTGTTTTTAAAAGGTCATCTGACTGCTGGTTGGAAAATGGATTCAATAAGGCTGAGTGGACGTAAGAAGATCAGATGAGTTGTTAGAATAGCCTGGGCCAGAGGTCTTCAAACTGAGGTGCACATAGACTTGGAGATGCATGAACATTTTCCAAAAAGGAGCACGGGCACAGGTCTTCAGCTTCTAAACATACTGTTCCTTCAAATTGATCTAAGATGTGTAGATTCTCTTTTTTCACTTTCTTTTCAGTGTGCATCCCTCACTTTACAATAGGCACACCTCTCCTGAATCTTAGTATTTTATATTCCTCTAGGAGGAAAAAACCCTCTGGAACAGTAACAAATGGATAATTCCAAATATTAGTATTAAGAAGATGGATCAGAAAAGTCAGGGGGCGCCTAGGTGGCTCAGCCGGTTAAGTGTCCAGCTTCAGCTCAGGTCATGATCTCACCATTCATGAGTTTGAGCTGTGCTGACAGCTCAGAGTCTGGAGCCTGCTTTGGGTTCTGTGTCTCCCTCTTTCTTTGCCCCTCCCCTGCTCATGCTCTGCCTCTCTCTCTCTCTCAAAATTAAATAAACATTAAAAAAAAAACCCTCAGATTGTTTATAATTCTTTGTTTCCAATAAAATTGAAGGATAACCTAATTAAGTTGCCAGCTGATAATTATAAATAATTTTTAATGATGGGCTAATATGTGATTTGGGGCATACAATTCTGAAGGAGTGCAAAATTTTGAGATATTGCTATAACAAAAAGCTCCTTCCATTCCTATTTACTTATTTATATAAAGGTTTCTTAGTGCTTACACCTATGGAAATGAAACATACAATAGAATTGGTACTGAATCCTAGGTCTTTTTTCCAATAAGAAATATTTATCAAGGAATATCTAATAAAAGTTTCATTAAGATAAATGTTTAGTGATAAGTTACATTTTTAATAAAATTTTACTTTTTATGTTTAATATTTTTTCAAAATATAAAATATGTATGTTAGTTTCTATTGATTCTATGTTATAGTAGTTATAATGATAACTCAATTTGAAATAATTTACTAATAGAGTTATGACCACAGGAGATTTTATAAGTAAGAAATTTAAATTTATGTATATATCTTTGGTGCAGAAGTACGAGACAGGATCTATACAAACAGTCTAGCATAAAATAAATTATGTCAGTATAAAATTTTAGGAAGAAATGTAACAGAAACATAAGGTCAAAGAGGAAAAAGGAACATAAAAACTTTTAATTAATTAAGAACAGTTTGTCTTTACAGTTAGTTTTTAAATAGATAAAAGTAGATATCAAGTCTCCATAATATTTACATTTAATTGGATACTTTCTTGAAAAAGAGTGATGCTTCATTTTTTAAAAATAAAATTTAAATACCTAAGAAAGGGCAACTGGGAGGCTCAGTTGGTTAAGCGTCCAACTCTTGATTTTGGCTCAGGTCATGATCTTACAGTTCGTGGGTTCGAGTCCCTTGTGGGGCTCTGCGCTGACAGTGAGAAGCCTGCTTGGGATTCTCTTTCTCCCTCTCTCTGCCCCTCCCGCTTGCATGACACATGAGCATGCTCTCTCTCTCTCTCTCTCTCTCTCTCTCTCTCTCTCTCAAAAATAAATATACATTAAAAAAATTCCTAAGAAATCACATTCTTTGCAACTCTTTAAACTTATGTTAAAAAAATAGATACCAGGTTAAAAGCATAGTTAATATAAACATTTAGTGGGTGTACAAGCAAAATCATGTAGGCTTCTGGTTTAGGCAAGAAGTTGTAAATTAGGTAATAGGTGAGTAAGTTACATAGTGGCAGTGGGGATGGAGAAAAGTGGATGGATTTAGAATGTCTTTTGGAAATAGAGCTAAATAAAAGAGTAATAGAGCTAAATAAAATTGCATGTGTGGATAAGGATGAAGGAGAGAATAAAGATGATTCTCTGATTTCTGGCTAGACAGCTGGGCAGATGTAGTTCCATTTTCTGAAAGGAGAAAGCCTGAGGGAAAAACTTGTTTGAGGATAAAAACCAAGAAATTATGCTAAAGAAATGATAGCTACATTAGTGTAAGTAATAAAATTGTTACCATATCAGATTTATGATCAGCCCACTTTTCTCTTTTGAGGTCCAAACTAATGAAGTAGACAGTTGTGTACATGTCTACTTCATACCTTTTTTCATATAATTCATTGACTTCTCAACCTGAAACCATCCAAATCCAGAATTCTTGATTCCTTGCCTCAAACCAGTTTTTCCCTCAGGCTTTTTCATCTCATGTGACAAAACACTCTTATTCTATGAAGTTGAAATTAGTCATGGTGAGTGTTAGGAGAAGCAAGTCTGAGAAAGGCAGAAGTGATAGGTTAGGTACATAGATTGTACACTCTGGTTCTGTAGTATAAAGCTACTCCAGAACTTTAGAGAAGTTGTACTACATAGCTAAGAAAGTGGGTTCTGGGTTAGAATTCTTGGTTGGAATTATGATTCCATCACTTAAAAATGGTAATTGTAGGCAAGTTACTTTTTTTTTTTTTAATGTTTATTTACTTTTGAGAGAGTAGAGAAGGGGCAGAGAGAGAGGGGAGCAGAGGATCTAAAGCAGGCTCTGTGCTGACAGCAGAGAGCCCGATATGGGGCTTGAACTCACCAACTGTGAGATCATAACCTGAGCCAAAGTTGGATGCTCGACCGACTGTGCCACCCAAGTGCCCCCAGGCAAGTTATTTGTGTTGGTTCCCTGAGCTGTCAAAGATACTAAATATATCTGCCACACTAAAGAGAGGTGGTATATATAAAGCACTTAAAGTCGGCATATAGTAAGCACCCAGTGAACATTAGCTACGACTGAAGCTTCTGTTGTTACTACCATGACTCTTGATAGCTCTAAAGGAAGGCTTAAGGCCCCAGAGAAATTTAGTATCTACAGACCCACCTGGTCGATTCAGTACTGGTGATAACATGCTTTTTATTAAAAGTTCCCGTTTCCATATATCAAGTTTTAATCCTTGTGACGTTAAGTCGCAAGTTTTAATCCATTGCTCAGCCTAAAATGTGTAATATCTGTATCACCTGGGAATGCCATAGCCAACTAGTAAGTCAGTCAACGAGGTATCGTTCTTGTCACTGGGTTATCCATCCTCTGAGAGTCTGTCTTAGGTTAATTCAGGATCTTAGTCTGTCCTTTATTTTCCAATTTTCTTTTAGGCTCTCGTAAAAATAATTTTAGTGATTTTAGTTAACGGCTACAAATATGTACTGTGAAATTGAATCCTAAAGCTATCTTCCAGTTTTACAAAGTCATTTATTACTCTATGGTTTCCTTTAGGAAGGAACGTAGGGAGGGAAAGAAAAATAACACTCTCATTAGCACGATTTAAAACAAAATGTGGATTTGAGAACATCATGCTTGGAGCTTATTCCTAGAAGTAAGAAGATACAGAAAATTTAAGATTAAAGAAAATTGTGTTTGATCCTCATAATCTTGAATTGGAAATATCTGTTTAATATTCATGTCTTTTTTCTCTTAAACACTTAGATGCATATGGACACACATTTCCTGTGTACTGAAAGTACCTAAAAAAGTTGATTATTTCAGTTGCAGTGTACCCTCTCTGGTGCTCAGATGTGGTATCTAAATACCATTCCCTATTAAAAAGATTTGAATTCCAAACAGAAGTTACTTTTTTTCTTTTGATATTAAGTGAATTCTAGGAATATACATGTTTATTCATAGGTGCTTATTTGTTACCAAAGTCTCTGGTAGTCTTTATACCAGCACTATCCAGTAGAACTTTGAGCAAGTGGAAATGTTTTATATCTCTCCTGTTCAGTATGGCAACTCCTAGCCACACGTTTCTGTTGAATACTTAAAATGTGGCTAGAGCCCCTGAAGAACCAAATTTGTTTAACATTTATTTTTGACAGAGAGGGAGCATGAGCAGGGGAGGGGCAGAGAGAGAGGGGGACAGAGGATCCTAAGCTGGCTCTGCACTGATAGCAGTGAGCCTGATACAGGGCTTGAACTCACAAACCATGAGATCATGACCTGAGCCAAAGTTGAACACTCAAACAACAGAGCCACCCGGGAGCCCCAAGAACCAAATTTTTACATTTATTTAATTTCAATTAAATTTAAATGGCCACATATAGCTAGTGGCTACTGTATTGGACGGCTGAACTCCATAGTGTGTTGGATGGATAGATACTTCCATATATACATGTGTACTTAGAAACTACCATTTAATTTTTCCTCCTGAGCCCGACAGAGTTTTGTAGTACTGATAATGTAGAAGGACAAGCACTGATGTAGTTGATCCTTTTTTAATTTTCATTTTTGGGAAAACATCTGTAGTCTACAAACCTGTTTGTCAAAAGTAATTATTCCTTTAAGAAATAATGGTGAAATAATCCTTTAGATTAGTAAAGGACTAGGTCACTTTCAAAGTGATACTATAATTGTGTGTGTGTGTGCATGTGTGTGTATTACCCCGTGTTCGTATAATACTAGACACTTCAATTTATAGCATGTGTGATGGAATTAGTATAGGAAAAAGGAGTAGAAAGGTTATAGAAGTGAGAAAGAGGTGTTTGTCCATAGAGAGAATATGCCATCCCAGCATGAATAGTTTAATGGCCTCCAAGATACCATTTAGTCCATTACTCTGTTATACATTTTATTAATGCTAATTGAGAGTTTACTGTGTGTTAGAAACTGAAAATACATTAGTGAACCAAAAAAATATGGTCCCTTTCCCCCTGGTGTTTATATGTTATGGAGATTAATCACATGATCACAGGCATAAACTTACTCTTTGAGATTGTGATATAGCCAAATAAAAGTATAGTATTATAAAAAGTATAACAAGGGGAACTTATTTAGAATAAATGGTCAGGGAAGGCATCTCTAAGACACTGGTATTTAAATTGACACATGAAAAGTCAATAGGAATTAGATTCAAAATGTCAAGAAATTTACTTCAGTGGAAACCACTTGTGTGGACACCTTAATAATGGTAAGAGCATGGTATAGTCATGCTATAGAGCAAAAAGAGAACCACCAGTTAGTGGAGAATAATTGAGTAGAAGTGAGTTGGTGGCTGAGTGGGTAGGTAGATGAGTGAGTGAGCAAATGAAGGAGTAAGAGAACAGATCCTATGACATGAAACTGCAGAGGTAGGCAGAAACCAGATTATGTAGGATGGTCACATCAGTGATTTCAGGTTTTATCTTAATCATAATGGTTAACCTTTAAATCATTTTAAGCAGAAGAATGATGAAAATCCATTTTATAGTTTGAAAAGATTATTCTGGTAACTATATGAAAAATGGATAGGGAAAAAATAAATAAGGGTAGAAGGGAGAATACCTGTTAGGAAGATACTGCATAATCCAGGAACATAGTAGAGTGTTGGCAGTGAAAATGGAGAGATTTATTTGGAGGTAGATGCAGTAAGATTTGCTGATGTTTTGTATGTGGACGATGAAGGAGAAGGAGGTGGCAGGGCTGATGCCTGTGTTGTCTGCCATGAAAGCTAAGTTGATGGTGGTGGTGTTTATTGAACTATGGGAAAAGCTGGAGGAGGAGGAGTTTAGTGTAGGGATTCAACTATGTGTATGTTAAATTTGAGATACCTGTGCCCTGTTTCCCATGAAGTTGTCCAGTAGGGAGTTGGATACATGGCTTTAGCTTAGAAGTGTGCTATGAGCTAAAAACTATAAACCAGTCACTCTCAAATACACGTAAATTGAGGAGGTACCTCTTTACTCTCTATTATTACTAGAAAACGTGACACAGTGAAAGTACATAGAATTTTACTCTTAATATAATTACAAGGCTTGATATATTGACATTTATTGCTTACCTATTAACTGCTGGTTATCATGATAAATACTAGTATTTAATCACTTAACGAAATTCTTAGATATATTAATGTTTCCTGGAGAGAAAAAGAACATCAGTGCTCATTGAGTCCTTTTGCAGAAGAACGAAGAATAGTTTGCATTTATTGAACTACATGTCACCTGTGAATGAAGCAGTGTCTTCATCTTTATTTCATTCTCTTACCTGGATAAATCCTACTTCTCCTTCCATAAAACCTTCTCTTATCTCCTGAGTCTGAGTTACATGTCTCTCCCGTGTTTTTCAGCAGTACCCTGTACTGTTTGTTTGGCAACACTGTGTTATTATTACTTATTTACTGTCTGTCACTTTAAGAGACTATTTCCATCTTCTCTATTAGAATGAAAGCTCCTTGAGGGCAGGGATTGTGTCTTGTTTACTATTGTATCCTGAATACCTACCATTATGTGTGATACATAGTGGCATTCAGGGAAGACTTGTTGAGTGAATGAATTAATTAATGAGTGAATGAGTGAAATTTTATTCTGACATCCTGAATGTTTACACTTCTGGTAATAGAAGTGTCGCTTTATTTACTAAACAATGGAAAGTTTAATTGCAGTTTTATGAGTTTTTACATTAGCTAACAAAAAATATTTTGAATTATTACAAAAATATGTTGAATTATTACAAAAATATTTTGAATTGTTTTTATTCTTTCTTTCAACTCTTATCTACAGGATTTGATGAAGCACTTTGTCATCTGACCAGAAGAACTCAAAAGATTTCACAATTGTAGATTTAAAGAACTAGAATAGATATTATTTGAAAGGTTATTTTTAAAGCGTGATTTTAAAGCATGGTAGCCAGAATGGAAAAAATAAAATATAGAAATCCTCATTATCCATGACCTGTCCTTCAGTGGGAAATAAGAGGACTTATTATGTCTCATGGGATGAATGTGCAGTACTCTGTCCTATTGTGGCTGATCTTTCAGATAGTAGGAGCTACCTAAAAGTGGTATTCTGTATTATGTAGTCTTCAACTCTGAAATAGCGGTTTTTACATGTCATAAAAACATGTAAAAATTTAAAACAGTCTGGGGCACCTGGGTGTCTCAGTCAGTTGAGTGTCTGATTCTTGGTTTTAGCTCAGGTCATAATCTCACAGCTGTGAGATCAAGCCTCCTGTCGGGTTACACCCTGGGCATGAAGCCTGTTTAAGATTCTCTCTTTCTCTCCCTCTGCCCCTTACCCTGCTTGCACGTGCGCTCTCTCTCTCTCTCTCTCTCTCTCTCTCTCTCTCAAAGAAGAAAAATCAAAACATTCTACAGAACAGATATAAACTGTGATTAAATTAGGGTGAAAATTTTTTTGATCTTGCTTTATTTCCTTCCAGTGGAACTAATACTTCTGATTATCATTGGTGAACTTGGCATTAGGTTTTTCAAGATTTGTCTCATCTCTCCTGCCTTAAAGATGGTTTTGTAATTTAAGATTGTTTCCTTATATGTAGTACTCTAATGGGCTGCATTTATGGTTGATAGAAGTTTCTTAACCTACCATTTTTTTCCCACTGTTTATCCTTTTAAGTCTTAAACTGTTTTCTATGTTGGTAGTGCTGGGGATTTTTGAGGTAAGTCGCTGAACAGTCTAAAAGTATTATAAATACAAACATGTTTCTCAGAACTACATGGAATCATTCAGTCTTAGAAGTAAATCCAGTTGTAAATTAGCAGTATAAACTGCTTTTAAAACAGGTTACTGATTTTTGCAGAAGTCATAGTTTTTAGTCAGTGCAGATTGAAGATACTATTGTTCAAAGATGCTTCATTTAAAACAAGATATTGTTAATGAACCACTTCATTGATAAACTTATGGAAAGTACATTAATATTCTAAGAATCTTAGATGGTGACAGTTAAATTGACAATCATTTTCTCATTGGCTTTGTGTAATCATTTCAGTATTTAAATCAAGCTCTGTCAAGGGGAACTTAGTAAGTTTCATTGTAGACTCTTGCTCTAATGTCAGTGAGTTTGAATCTCCTTTGTTATGGTGACTGGTTATGAAATCAGTCACTTGACAGACCCTGAAGTGAGACTGCTGGAAATACGTCATGTCTGCCTTCATGGTGACAGCTGGCTACAAAACAAACCCCACCAGAGCCATTCTGCAATTGACAAGGGACTTCAAAGGCCAACAGGGCTGCCACTTCAAAGAGAATTCTGCCATCTCTGGCTTGTTGAAAGAAGAAGTTAAATGGCTATACCCTGCCATAGCAGAAATCTCCATGTTTAGACTTCTCCTTCTTTTGATCTTAGAAAGATGTATGAAATGGGCTTTAAGTTAGGGGAATGATATAGTCTGTAGCAATGGCAACCCAGTGTTATTCTGCATTTCAATCCACTTATTAATGGAAATTACCCAAATATGTTCAAATAACAGTAGGTCTGAAAACTCAAATGTCTCAGAGGAGGAATGTTCAAAAGAAGAATTGAAACTTCGTATTAATGTTGTAGCCACTTTCACAAATGTGGAATAAGTCAGATGGTGAATAAAATGGAGCTCTCAATGTGTTTTTAAAACTCTCCTTCAGTTTCTCCTTTTTATCCCCTTTGGTAGGATCATATTCTGAATATTGATAGTAAGAATGGCAGACAGTGAAAACCTGTAGTCTCAAGACCAATTTGCATAGGTTAAACAGACATTTCTCCCCTTTTAGTAACTCCATACTTGAAGTTTTAAACTACCTTGTATTGTTTAAAATGTTTTTCATCCAGTTTTGTTGGATATGATTTTGAAGTAATTACCTTATCATTGTATTAAACAAAGAGAAGATCTCAGAGTTTTAATAAAACTTTTCCAATAAAAGATCAGAATACTAAAAAGCATCTTGAAGAATAACAGTGAAAAGGCAGCACACGAATTCTGTCATTTAGAATACTGAAAGCCCTGAAAGATGTTCATTTGTTGGAGTCATATGTAGTACACTTGAAAAAGAAGACAGATAAAAGAGCAGTAAAAATATGGAGATTCTATATATGGTATTAAGTGGGAGTAGAGCTTAGCCTGTAATAATTTAAAATTATTAAAACTCAGTGGCATGACCTTTTTAATATTACATGTTTTTCCCTATCATCCTATGTATTATAGAGGGATCAAGCTAAGAATCCTTAGATTATTTTACCTGATCTTCTGTTTTCTTTTTTTCTCTTAAAATGTCTCCTTAGATAAAATAAAAGCGTTGGCTTGGCAGTAGCTTTAGTCACTATAACTTCCTCTATAATTTTGCCAGATGGGGTCAGTAGACAACAAGAAATTCTGAAGGGAGACTGAAGCTCCCAGGAAATAACCACATGACCAAAAAAATCTTTTTACACGAGTGGTTTGTAACGGTAGTTTTTAAAGTAATGCTTTTGTGTTTGCCTTTTTTATTACAGGTTTTTACTCTTGAAAATTATTTGATAAAATAGTACATGATTATATTATCCCAGAACTTCAAGAAATAACCTACGTTTCTAAATTTTGGCTTGAGTTTTTCCTTTTCCTTCAACAAAAGGACCACATCTGTGTTTTCAGAAGTTATAATCAAATGAAAAATTAACTGAAGTGGAAAAGAAATAAAACTTTGGCACACCCCAAAATTGAACCACAGAGATGAGTGCCAGAGTCTATAGATACTGGTTTTCAAAATAGACATATTTTTGTACTTTCTGACTAAACTGCATAACCACTACTGCACTGGGAAGCCCTTTTGGAATCTATGTGGCAGATCTGTAACAGATGATATTTAGTTTGCTTGTAATGAGTTCTTGGGGTGTTTGGCCCTTATTCTGTTATCTCCTACTGAGAAGTTTGATAAACCAAGTTATTGACGATAGAGGCAGTCATCCAAGATATCGCTGAAGGTGAAGTCATGAAAGCCAGATGGCGTCCCACTGATTTTTATATGCAGTTTATGTTCTCCTTGGCTGCACCTTCCTGGATGTTTTCAATAAAACATATTTTCCTAGAGAAATATGCACAGCAGGATTTATCCTACACAACAGATAGTTTTTGTGTGTGGCATGTCCTGGGCTCTATTTTGGCATTCACTTGTCCTTTCCTCTTATCTCTACCTTTTTAAATGAATGAATAAGAGGTAATAAAGGCTAGTATAAAGTGCACTGAACCAGAAGTCAAGTGATATGGGTTCTAGTTCTTCTGTTTACTGGCTGTGATTTAGGGTAAGGCTCATAATCTTTTTAAGCCTCTGTAGTAGAGTGAAGTAAATTCTTATCCCCACAATAATTTTGCTGTGGTAGCCTATAAAAGCAGTATACAAATGTTGAGCATTATTATTATGACCGAAATAATCATGTGTGTGTTTGTGTGTGTGTACATACACACTTATGTGATACTTACGAGATCTCTCTTGGTATCCTTGGGTTTCCAGACCTTAAATCCCACCTTTTACTTTTGTTCTCTAGTAGTAAATTTTTGGTAAGGTCAAATAGCTCTCATTTAATTTGCCATTTTTTTTGGTAACCATTTTCCAGGGGTTATATTGAAATAATGTTGTCTCCATTAAATATATCTGTAATTGATGAAATAACACTCCATTTATGTCTAGATAGCTGTTTGACTTTGGTTTTCTAGCAGTGCAAATGAGAAGGATTAAAATTTTCAGTTAAAATGCCAGTAAACTCTCATTGTTGAAAACTTAAGGAAAGAGTATGAAGCTGTTTTATTCAAATTACTCATTTGATCTTAGAAAAAGGGCTCAAGCCCTAAATGCTCTGTTCTCTGTTGATGACTTTATGCTATTGAGGGGATTGCTGTTTTCTGTGATGAAATGAAGTTAATGTTTTTTCCGTGTGAAATGACCAAATGATTTCAACTACAAAGGAAATTTGTTTTTAAAAACTGGACAGCTTGTACAGCCCTCCTACCATGTACTTTATCCTGTTGTCTTGACTTCCTAATAATTCAGAAAAAAACCCAAACTTTTTTCAGAAGAGAATTTACTAGAGCCCGAAGTTCGAGGGAAAGTCTTGTCATCCCATCTCTATTTGTATGTCCCTGATATACTCATTTGTCAAATTCTAATGAGATATAAGGAGGTCTCAGACCCAGATGCAGAAGAGTGTAAAATGATGGCTGCCACATCTTTGTTACTGCTGCTGGAGAAAGAAAATGTGATGTTATTTAGATTATTTCTGTCCTTTTTTCTTCCAGGAGTAGAGTCATGGAGTCTGTGTCAACCCAGGCAATTATTTTTGTTTTACTTGATTCTGGTATGAACTCTTTGTTGCTGAAATAAGCAAATTATAGGAGATATTAATCAAGTAACAGTTTTCTTTAAAAAATAGTTTGGAGTTTAATTCAGATTTTTAGTTTTTCGTCTTGATGCTTTGTTACCAAAAAATCACCTAACTGGAATTGGCACTAAGATAAACATTAGCCCTTCTTAAAGCCGCTTTCCAACCTCAGTGACACAAATTATGAGATTCATAGCAGCAGGGGGACATTTGCTTTGCTTTGAAAATGTGCACCCACGTTTTATTGATGTCTGATTTTTAAAGCTCCCCTTAGGAATGATGAGGGCTTATTATAGGATTTATCTTCCTAAGCTTTCTGAGTTGATAAAGAAAAAAGAGAAATTGAGATGGCTTAGGGGAAAAAAAGCATTTCTTTCACATTGTTGTGTCTCTTTTTAAATTTTTAAAAACGAGATCTTGCCATATGCAAAACATGGGTGGACATAGAATGTATTATGCTATGTGAAATAAGTCACAGAAAGGCAAATACTGTATGGATTCACTTATATATAAAAAACAAAACAAGTGATCAAAACAAAACAGAAACAGACTCATAGATACAGAGAACAAACTATTGGTTATTAGAGTAGGGAAGACTTGAGGGGAGTGGGTGAAATAGGTGAAGGGAATTAAGAGGTACAAACTTCCAGTTATAAAATAACTTAGTCATGGAGATGTAATATACAGCATATGGAATATAATCAATAATACTGTGATGACTTTATATTTGTATGGTGACAGATGGTAACTAGACATATTGTGCAGATCATTTCATAATGTGTAAAAATAATTGAGTCACCATGATGTACAGCTGAAACTAAAAGGATATTGTATGTCAATTATACCTCAATAAAAAAAAATACTATCTTCAGCTGAAGATTTATTACCATAGCACAGTATTACTGGAAACTTAAAGGCAGTTGGCAATGAAGAAATATAGTCAATCAATGTGCACTTACCTCCTCTAAAAGTCAGTCTTAACTCTGTGGATTCTTATAAACCATAAGGCTTTTATAGAAATACCCAGCATTGTTAAGTGTCCTGTGGGAATGTGAACCATATTTTGAGGGATGGTAAAAACATTTTGTAAATACCTCACTCATGGAGCACATTAATTATTTAAAGTGTCATTTGCTGATTTTATTCGCCCTCAAAAACCTTTGACATGGTGACTTATTAGAGAAATGCACCATTATTTGAAAAGTCAAGAAATCTAATGACTCCTAAGATGAATTGTAGAAATATGGTTTCTTTTTCAGTGCTATATATGTGACTCCTACTCATATTTGGGTTCTTCATAAAGTCAGGAGTAAAAGATGGCAGTAATACCTTATAATTCCTAACTTGAATATATTGCTAAATTCAGTGGTATCTGCTACCATTAGGTTACTTCAGGTATCACTTATAATATCTTATTTTCAATAAACAGAAAATTATAATCACATGCTATCATATAAGTCCTATGCATTTATTTTTTTAATGTTTATTTTGAGAGAGAGCACACACACGTATGTGCGGGGGAGGGGCAGAGAGTAGAGGGGACAGAGGATCCAAAGTGGGCTCTGTGCTGACAGCAGAGAGCCTGATGTGGGGCTCAACCTCATGAACTGTGATATCATGAGCTGAGTTGAAGTTGGATGTTTATCCAGCTGAGCTACCCAGGTACCCTAGTCCTATGCATTTAAATGAGGACTAAAAATAATTCATAATTCTTACTTTGGTATCATCTGCTTTATTTTGAAATTCTGGTCCAATGGAACCAGTGTCTACCCTCTTGAAAAAACCTAGTAGAGTTAATTTTACTGTGCCTTTCATCCTATAGTTCATTAGACATTGCCCAAAGAATAAGCTTTCAGTTGTCTATACTGCACCATTTTCCCTATCTGTTCAGTACTTTCTTGCCTTAACATATTCTTCAAATGTTGTTATTCCTTCTGCATCTTCCTACTAAGGTACTAAAAGTCACAAATTCATTTGTCTTCATTCATTCACTGATTCACCAGATAGTTATTATCTACTCTGTGCCAGGCCCTGGCACATACATTCTTAACTTCTTCCTACTCCTCATATAATTAACATATGATGTTATATTAGTTTTAGGTATACAGTATAATGATTCAACAATTCTTCTATTACTTAGTGCTCATCATGGTAAGGGAACTCTTCACCCCCTTTATTCCACCCCCCCCCCACTCCTCTGGCAAGCACCAGTTGGTTCTCTGTATTTAAGAGTTTCTTTCTGGGACGCCTGGGTGGCTTAGTTGGTGAAGCGTCTGACTTCGGCTCAGGTCATCATCTCACAGTTTGTGAGTTCGAGCCCTGCCTCAGGCTCTGTGCTGACAGCTCAGAGCCTGGAGCCTGCTTCAGATTCTGTGTCTCCCCTCTCTCTCTGGCCCTCCCCTGTTTGCATGCCGTCTCTCTCTCAAAAATAAATAAACATTAAAAAAAATTAAAAGAAAAAGAAATGTCTACATTTCTTAAAAAAGTTTGTTTCTTTGTCTCATTTGTTCATTCGTTTGTTTCTTAAATTCCACGTATGAGTGAAATCGTACTGTATTTGACTTTCTCTTTTTCTTCCTGAGCCAGCCTTCACCTTATTTGTCTGGAGTATAATTTGGCCTCTCCCCTGGCAACTTCCAGCAACTCTTTCTGGTGTTAAATACGTGTTTATTCTGAACCTCAGTGTTAAAGGTAGGACTCTCATCCTTCTTGTTTCCTGTTCTACCTTCAGAGCATTATTCCATCACATTCTTAAGGTTAGAACCCCCTACTTCTTTTAGTCTCATGCTGTGCAGGTAGAGCATTGAAGGCTTTCATTGAAGACTTGTTATCTCACTGACTTCAGAATCTGCATAGATAATTTGTTACTTTGTCCTTTCAGGTTCTTGACCAGTAGCCTGTCTCCCTTGACTTTCTTCATCCCATATTTGGCATTCTAAACCTTGTTGCAATCTAGCCCACCTCCACATTCGCTGATTACAGTACCTTCCTCTCTAAACACAATTGCCTGTTATTTCAGCTTTCTTGTTCATTTGAACTTCTTCCCCCCCCCCTTTTTTATTGTAATCCAGTAGCCTCGTCTTTCCTTCCGTCTGTATTCCCTGTCTTTTCTTCCCTCTCTATTTAGTTTATATTCCTTATTCCATTATTTTAGTAATTCTCATTTTCACATTCTGAATCCTCTTGTTCCTTTATTTAATCAGATCCCATTGGTACCTTCTTGTTGCATTTTGGGATAAAAGCCAAAATTCCTAATAATGCCCTACAAGATTCTTCTACACCTAGCCCCTTCCTCCCTCTCCTGCCACATTTGCACCCTTCTCCTCTTTATCAGACCTTGTATCTTTTCTCTATGTGCTTTCCCACTTTAAGACTACTCTACAAGCTGGAATGCCCTTTTTGTCCCCATCTCCTCTTTACTTTTTTGGGGAAACTCTCTAGGCCCCCAAAATATAGATCAAGGCCTCATGTTACTTATTCTCATGGTGTTATATATCTTCTACATAACACTATACACAATTCATAATTAAGTATTTATGAATTTTATTAATTAATGACTGTGGACTCAGAGCTCAACAGCTAGACAGAAATACATCTGTTTTGTTTTCTGTTGCACCTTCAATGTCTAACACATAGTACCTGCACAGGGTAGGAATTAAATGTTCAGGGGATGGGAGAAAAGAGGGAGAAGGGAGAATGGAAAGATGCAGGACTGGGCCTGGGAACACTTCCCAGAATGATTTATTAGATATAATTATGGAAAACTGTTTCAGAAGACTGGTATTGTAGCAAAGCAACATTAACTCTGAATGCAATGAAGTCTAACTGCCTAGCTTAGAATCCTGGTTCTGTCTCCTCTAGTTGTATGACCTTGAATAAGGCACTTTAACCCTCCAAACCTGTATTGTCTTCTGTAAAAGTGAGATAATAATAATACCTAATATCCAGACTCATAGGATCATTGTGAGCATTTAATGAAACAGTATCTGTAAAGCATTTATTAGAACACTTCAAAGTATTCAAATAATGTAAGTTGTTACTGTTATTATTACAATAGCTCCAGCTATTCCCTATTCATAAAATACTGTACTATTGGTGTGTATCTTGTCAAAGAATTACCATACATTGACAAAAAGAACATAACAGGAAAAAGAAGATTTCTAGTATAAATGCTAGCATATATCTGTTTCAGAAGTTCTGTAAATTTAAATTCTCAACAGAAGTGATTGTGTGATACCTTAAGGTGTGTGTTGGGAGAGGATGGTAGGAAGTATATATGTATGCATGTAAGTAAGCTCTCACTAATATTTCAAAAATGCTTCTCAACTCAGGAGCTTGGTAACAGTTTTTTCTTTTGAAATTTTTTTTTTGTTAATTGTATAATGGAGTGGGTCGTAATCTAGAATTTCTTTGAAATCAAAAGAGTGGACTTCTCAAGTGAAGTGATTTCTGTGATGAATGTTTAACCTCTAGGTACTTCTTTCGTGCACTCCTTTCTTCTAATCACTTCATTCCTTTGGAGACTTATGCTTCTTACCCTCCTAAGAAACTATAGCAAGATTTTCCACAAGCATCTTGGAGGCTGCAAAGGAGTATATTCCCCTCGGCTGGGGAACAGAAGAAGGTGGGAAACTTGAAGATGCGGTCTCTGCCAACACCTGAAGCACCTAATTGCTTTGCTTTCTTAAGGAAAATGGGTCTGTGGTAAAGCCATAATTTGTTTCTTCTTATTCTGAGTAAAAGTTTATTAGCTTGTGATTTAAGCAAACCATCTGGTCCTGCTGGCACTGTACACTGTCAAGCCCTGTGCTTTCTCTTAATATGTTACTGGAGGCAGTTAAGTTACATACTTGAATCCCAGCTCTGGCCTGGACTTTTTTTGTGTCTTAAAACATATGTTTTTGAAGACATACTGTGACCTGGAGCACGTTTTTAAATGGTGGAGAATTTCTTCGCTCTTTAGTGTGGTATATATCTCTTCTTTTCTTCTACTCAGCTTTTGTCTCTCAGTGACTATACCTAAAACTGTATAGCTGCTGTGTGGTAGGCGTGTGATGGAATAGATACCCAAATGAAGGTAGTTGAATGTGTTCTCTGGGTTGTGGAAAAGTAACAGAGTATTTCAATTTGACCTTGAAACTATTTCCCTGGCTGGAGCCCAAGCACAAATGAGATAATTATTTTGAAATCCTGGTCTGTGGTACCACTCTAGCCTTAAATACAAAAATGTTTTAAAACTTATTTGGTTGTATATATAATCTGAAGTAGGAATACCCTGTGGGTCTGGCACTATAATGGCCGAGAATGTTAAGCAACCTTTAAGAAAGTTACATTTTACTAACAAGCAAAATTCTATAAGTGAAAGTATGGAAGTTAAAACATGTCTGTAAACACAGCAGACTAGATGCTGGGAAAATAACTGCCACAAAAAAAATTGAAGATGGTTGATAAAATATGTATCATAAATTGGCAAGAAAGTAAGAAACTCTCAGGAGATGATTAGTCAGGAAATTCAAATATAAGTACTTGATAAGCTGTTGTACTCGAACATTAGGCTTTGTATCTTGGCAGAAGAAATAAAAGGTCATGGCAGCCCAAGGTAGAGAGCCTAATAGACAACCAACTTCCCCATCCTTTTTTTTTTTTTTTTTTTTTAAGAGAGAGAGAGTGTGCTTGAGTCGGGGAGAGGGGCAGAGGGAGAGAGAGAATATTAAGCAGGCTCCATGCTTAGTGCATAGCTTGACACAGGGCTTGATCCCATGACTCTGGGACCATGACCTGAGCCCAGATCAGGAGTCCAGCACTCAACTGACTGAGGCACCCAGGCGCCCCATTCCACCCTTTTTAAAAACAATGCACAGTGCCCCAAATTGGTCCTTTGAAAACATTAAGAAAATTGACTGGCCTTTGGTGATACTAAAAGGTGAACAATTTTTGAAGTGATAAAGAGCTCCTAACTACAAGTCCTGCAAGTATTAAAAAGATACAAGGATATTTTTGCCAATACATTTTAAATTTAGACTAAATGAGAAAATGCCAGAAAGAATGAAACTTAGCAAGACTAGCTAACTGTGAAAAAGAAAACCTGAAAAAATGAGTCCGTAATAAAATTTTCCCACCAATTTCAAGCCTGGAGCGTTATACTGCTGATTTTTAATAAACATACAAGGAACAAATAATTTCAGTTTTACAGAAAGAATTCCAGAAAATAAAAAAGAGGGAGTAATTAATCATCAACATACTTTATAAGATTAGCATAACTTCATATCAAAACTTGACAGAGTTAATACAAGGAAAGGAAAAATTTAGGCCTGTCTCAACTGTGAACATAAATGAAAATTTTCTAAACAAAATATTGCCAACTTAAAGTTAGTGTATGTGGGGACTCCTGGGTGGCTCAGTCAGTTAAGCATCCGGCTTTTCACTTTGGCTCAGGTCATGATCTTGTGGTCATAGGATTGAGCTCCATGCTGAGCGTGGAGCCTGCTTAGGCTTCTCTCTCTGCCCGTACCCACCCTCAAAATAAATAAATAAACATTTAAAGTTACTGTATGTGAAAGAGAAAAATATGCATGAAGACATTTTAGGCCTATTCCAGGAGTCAAGATTGATATCATTAGAAAATTAATTACTATAGTCTATGACATTAAAAGCTGGTAGGAAAAAGTCGTATGATCATCTCAAAAATGTAGGAACTTTGCTTAATTTTTTAAAAC
This sequence comes from Lynx rufus, assembly GCF_022079265.1. Lineage (NCBI taxonomy): Eukaryota > Metazoa > Chordata > Mammalia > Carnivora > Felidae > Lynx > Lynx rufus. The sequence goes on along the minus strand of NW_025814889.1, from coordinate 36,454,027 downwards.
TAGCTAGCAATAGAATTGTTTTTAAGTTTTTATTTGAATTGTAGTTAGTTAACATGCACTGTAATATTAGTTTCAGGTATACAATATAGTGGTTCTACACTTCCATACATCATTACCTGGTCCTCATCACAACAAGTACTGTCCTTAATCCCCATCATCTGTTTAACCCATCCCCCCCACCCCCCATCAACTTCACTTCTGATACTCATCAGTTTGTGCCCTATGGTTAAGAGTCTGTTTCTTGGTTTACCCCATCCCCTCTTTTTTTTCCTTTTGCTTGTTTGTTTCGTTCTTTAAATTCCACATAGGAGTAAAATCACATGGTATTTGTCTCTGACTGACTTATTTTGCTTAGCATAATATTCTCTATTTCCATCCGCATTATTGCAAATTTCAAGATTTCATTCATTTTTATGGATGAATAATATTCCATTGTATACACACACAGACGCACACACGCATGCACACACACACACACATGACATCTTCTTTATCCATTCATTAATTGATGGACACTGGGCTGTTTCCATAACTTGACTATTGTGGGTAATGCTGCATGTAAATGTAGACATTAGGGTGCATGTATCCCTTTGAATACCTAGTGTACAATCACTGGATCATCGGGTACTTTTACTTGTAATTTTTTTTAAGGAACCTCCATACTGTTTTCCAGAATGGCTGTACCAGTTTGCATTCCCACCAACAGTGCAAGAGAGTTCCCTTTTCTCCACATCCTTGCCACCACGTGTTGTTTCTTGTGTTGTTGATTTTAGCCATTCTCAGAGGTGTGAGGTGATACTTCATTGTAGTTTTGATTTGTATTTCTTTGATGATAAGTGATGATGAGCCTCTTTTCATGTGTCTGTTGACACTCTGTATGTCTTTTTTGGAAAAATGTCTAAGAAGGAAACTTCTTAACGTGATAAAAAATATCTATTAAACATATGTATTAAAAATTATACTATAATTTAATTTATACAGATAATTTATACTAGAATTTATACAAATAAAACTGTTAAAGCATTTCTTTTAGGATGAGGAATAAAATAGAGTACACACTGTCATCATATCTATTCAACATTGTGGTAGACATAGGCAATGCAGAAAGGCAAGCAAAAGTAACAAATACACAGATTGGAAGGAAAGAAAACAATTGTTTTCTTATTGTACATATGATGTGGTTTTCTAAATAGTAAATTAAAAACCTATAGATAAGAGCATTTAAGAAGATTACTAGAGACAGTATCAATATATAGTAATCAGTTGCATTTCTATAACCTGTATCAAAGAGAAAATTACATTTTAAAAAAAGGTGCTGTTTACTAAAACATTAAGAAAATCATATAAAGTGCCTCGGAATAAATATCATTAAAATGTTCAAGATTTTTGTGGTGAAAATTATAAAACTTTTTGAAATATGTTATAGTCCTAAATCTATGTCTCTTTCATGAACTGTTGTAGAACAGTGCCTGGCCTATGGTAGACTCAATAATATTTTTTGCAGAAATTAAAAAATAGTTAAGCTTCTGAGAAGAGAAGGACTTGTTCTACTAGATATTAAGCCTTATAAAGCTATAGTTAAATTAATGTTTTGGTGTAAGAATGGACAAACTAGTGGATCATAATAGCATAGAAACATACCCATACTTATGAAAATACTTGATGACATGTCAAAGGTTAGGATAGAATGGATTGTTTAAAAATGGACGTTGGATGTCCCTATGGGGAAAAATGAAATTGGCCCCCTACCTCACACCATACACAAAAAAGCAATTTCAAGGAGTTTAAAGACCAGATGTTAAACACAATACTTAACACTCTTAGATAGCTTTTCAGTCAGATAGTGTATAACAACCACAAAACAACAGCAAATTGTGATGGTTAGTTTTGTGTGTCAACTTGCCTGAGACACAGGGTGCCCAGATATTTAGTCAACTTTATTGTACATGTTTTTGTGAGGGTATTTTGGATGAGATTAACATTTAAATTGATACACTTGAGTAAATCAGATTGCCCTCTCTAATGTGAGTGGCCCTCATCCTGTTTTATTCAGGCCTTCTGGTCAGTTGATTCCCCTCCCCCAAGTAAGAGTAAATCCTGCCTGATTGTGTTTGAACTGGGATATTGGCTTTTGCCTGCCTTCGGACCCTGATTGGAACACTGGCTCTTCCTGAGTCTTGAGTTGGCGCCCGTCTTTGGACCAGAATTTCACAGCTATCTCTCTTGGGTCTTGAGCTTGCTTATTTAGTTTGCAAATCTCGGCACTTGTCAGATTCCATAATCTCCTGAGCCAATTACTTATTTTATATATTTATTTATATATATATATATATATATGTGTGTGTGTGTGTGTGTGTGTGTGTGTTTTATAATATGAATGTTACACATTATATATAATTTCTTATAAAATGCATATCTTAATATATGTGTAACATTTTATATATTAGTATAATTATAGTATGTTATATTAATGTAATTAATGTAATTACATCTAATTTTATTAACATTAATATAGTTTTTATATATATATTTATTTATTGGTTAGGTTCCCACAGATAAACAAAACTATTGGGACATATATTGAATGAAATGTGTGTGTGTGTATGTGTGTGTATGTGTATGTATGTATATGCATGCATATACAGCCCTACCTTGGAGATATTGCCAGTTTGGTTCCAGACCACTACAATAAAGTGAATATGCCAATAAAGTGAATCAAATAAATTTTTTGGTTTCTTAGAGTGTGTGTGTGTGTGTGTGTGTGTGTGTGTGTACATATACATATAACATATAACACATAACATATACATATAACATATATATATAATATGTTTATGCTATATTGTGGTTTATTAAGTGTGCAATAGCATTATGTCTAAAAAGACAATGTTTGTGCCTTAATTAAAAAATACTTTATTGCTAAAAAATGCTAACTAGCATCTGAGCTTTCAGCAAGTTGTAATATTTTTGCTGGTGGAGATTGCTTACTTTGATATTGATGTCTGTGACTGATCAGGATGGTGGTTGCTGAAGGTGGGGGTAGCTGTGGCAATTCCTCTTTCTATTTTTTTGTGTTTTTTGGACAACTTTCTAAGACCTTTATTAACAGGTACTTGCTGTTTGTTGACATTTTTTGAAAAAAATCAAGTTGTAATCTTTTATTACAAACAGGAATGAGGCTTTTAACAATATTAGCTTGACCAGATATGAAGCAGTTTAAAAACCTTTAAAGGTGTATTGAGAAAAAAACAGGCTTTTTTTTTTTTTTTAGCATATTTGCCATTACTAAAAAGAGATGTCATTCAGCAAGAATAATAAAAACCCTGTGATGCTCCATAGATAATGCTGATAGTTCAAGTTATCTGATTAATGGGCAAAAAGCAAGCACTTAAAATCTTCCCCTCCAGTCCTTTGTTCATTTCTTATTGCCGGAATATCCTATTCATTTCTTCTTGTTGGATGACTAACCCAGATGATGGTAGAGATGCTATACCAGCATTTACTTGGCCCTGCCCTAGTCTGTGGGGCAGGGGCCCAGGGGGAGGCAGATGAATTCTTAGCTGGTGGATCATCTGCTTTTGTCTCTTGCCACCTTGTCGTTTGGGGTTTTTTGGGCATATGTGTAGGTAATTGAAGTTGTGGAGGTAGCAATATTGAGGTGACTGCTTACCTTGGGTCTCATCTTCCTGATTTCCTTAACTTCTTCATTGCTGTCCTCTCTAGACAGTCTCTGCTGAGGAGGCCCCCTGTGGAATTGTTGTCTATAACCCTGATACATACTCTGTCTCACTGGTCTACCTATTCTCCTGAATTCTGGTTGTCAGCACTTTGAGCACTTTTCCCTGCACAAGCAGATTGGAAGACAGTGGTTGATGCCTACAGGGTCTCCACATGAGTAAAATGGGAACTCTTGCCTGCGGTAGGGTCTGGCCTTGGGAGCACTCTCTGATCTCTCATGCTTTCCCCACCTTCACTGTTCTGGTAATTCTGCTGGTAATTGATGGAGGACCCCTGCACTGTGGATAGTGTCTATAATGCTAAAGTTTGATGCATATTTACTGCCTTGTAGTCGAGCTCCACCAAGGCCTGTAGCATTTGCTACCTCCTCACCCTTTGTCTTTCAACCACATCAGACTCTACAGTCTCTCCATCTCCCACACTATGAAGGTACTTCTTGGGGTTATTCCTCTTTATGGCAGTCAGGTATACAAATACATCTTCCTTGGTGTCATTATTATTAATGAAACCATATCCATTTCTTACATTGAACCATCCTCCTGTTACCAAAACCTTCTTGTACATGCTGGTGGGCACCCCGATGGGAGGCCACCATCATCAGCTGTGGGGTCAGGCTTGGCGTCAGCAGTGGTGGGGCAGGGGCAGTGGTTGGGTGACTGGAAGGTCTCCACTTTGCTGCTCATGGTTGCTGTGATGGTGACGGGGCTGGTTTTGGCAGCTGCAGCTCCTCCTGGGATGTTGATGGTGACTAGGCTAGAGTTGGTGGAGCTGCTCAGAGCTCTCTGAGGTCTGCTCTTTTCGCCCACTACCTATTGCAATTTCTTCAGATAAGAACACTGTGAAGTTTGCCACATCAGCTCTTTTTTCACAGACAATTTCTCTGTAGCCTATGATGCTGTTTGGTAGCATTTTACCCACAGTAGAACTTTTTTCAGAGTTGGAGTCAGTCTTCTCAAAGTCTGCTACTTTATCCACTGAGTTTACATAATATTCTAAATCCTTTATTGTCATTTCACCTGCCTTTAGAGCATCTTCAGGAAGGAGTAGATTCCATCTCAAGAAACCACTTACTTAGCTCATCTAAAAGAAGCAACTTCTCATCTGTTCAAATTGTATCATAAGATTACAACAATTAAGTCACATCTTTAGGCTCCACTTCTAATTCTAGTTCTCCTGCTGTTTTTATTCTATCTACCATTCCTTCCTCCACTGAAATCTTGAACCCCTCACAGTCATCCAGGAGGATCGGAATCAACTGCTTCCAAATTCCTGTTCAGGTTGATATTTTTACCTCTTCCCATGAATCACAAATGTTCTTACTGGCATCTAGAATGGTGAATTTTTTTCAGAAGATTTTCAGTTTACTTGGTCCAGATCCATAGAGGAGTTCCTATCTGTGGCAGCTGTAGCCTTTCCGAAATGTATTTCTTAAATAATAAGACTTAAAAGCTGAAACGACTTCTTGATGGACTGCAGGATGGATATTGGTTTAGAGACATGAAAACAACAATAATCTCATTGTACATCTCCATCAGAGCTCTTCAGTGACCAGGTGAATTGCCAACGAGCAGTCATATTTTGAAAAGAATCTCTTTTCTGAGCAGTAAGTGTCAACAGTAGACTTAAAATATTCAGTAGACCATGTTGTAAACAGATGTGCTGTTATCTAGGCTTTGTTGTTCCATTTATAGAACACAGAGCACAGTTAGTATGATTCTTAAGGGCCTCAGGATTTTTGGAATGGTAAATGAGCACTGGCTTCGACTTAAAGTCATCAGAAGTGTTAGCCCATAATAAAAGAGCCTATATTTTGAAGCTTTGAAGATAAGCATTGACTTATCCTCTCTAGCTATGAAAGTCATAGATGGTATCTTCTTCCAGTAGAAAGCTGTTTCATGTACATTGAAAATCTCTTGTTTAGTGTAGCCCCCTTTATTAATTATCAGAGCTAGATCTTCTGGATAAATTGCTGTGGCTTCTACATCAGCACTTACTGCTGCTTCACCTTGCATTTTTATGTTGTGGAGACAACTTCTCTTAAACCTTATGAATAGTTCTCTGCTGGCTTTAGATTTTTATTCTGCAGTTTCCTCACATCCCTTAGCCTTCATAGAATTGAAGAAAGTTAGGGCTCTGCTCTGGATTAGGCTTTGTCTTAAGGGAACACTGTGGCTGGTTTTATCTTCTATCCAGACCACTAAAACTTTCTCCGTGTGAGCAAAAAGGTGGTTTCACTTTCTTATCATTCGTGTGTTCACTAGACTAGCACTTTTAATTTCCTTCAAGAACTTTTCCTTTGCATTCACAATGTGGTTGTTGGTGCAAGAGGTCTGGCTTTCAGCCTCTCTCAGCTTTGGACATGCCTTTCTGTCTAAGCTTAATCATTTCTAGCTTTTGATTTAAAGTGAGAGATCTGTGACTCTTTCTTTCACTTGAACTCTTGATGCCATTGTAGGGTTATTAATTGGCATAATTTCAGTATTGTTGTATCTCAGGGAATAGGGAGGCCTAAGGAGAGAGAGTGTGACAGGGGAATAGCCAGTTGGTGGAGCAGATAGAGCACACAATATTTGGCAAATGACGTCTGCTGTCTTATTTGGGTGCAGTTTATGGTGCTCCCAAAAGAATTATAGTAATAACATCAAAGATCACACATCACACATCACTATAACGTATAATAATAATAATGAAACAGTGGGGTGCCTGGTGGCTCAGTCGGTTAAGCATCCAACTCTGGCTCAGGTCATGATCTCACGGTTTGTGGGTTCGAGCCCCGTGTCGGGCTCTGTGCTGACAGCTCAGAGCCTAGAACCTGCTTTGGATTCTGTGTCTTCCTCTCTCTCTGTTCCTCCCCCACTCATGCTGTCTCTCTCTCAAAAATAAACATTAAAAAGATTTTTTTTAAAATAATAATAATGAAAAAGTTTGAAATACTGGGAGAATAACAATGTGACAGACGTGAATTGAGAAAATGCTGTTGAAAATATGGCAACAGAAGGACTTGCTTGACACAAGGTCACCACAAAACTTCAGTTTGTAAAAAATACAAGGTCTTTGAAGCACAATAAACAAGGTATGTCTGTACACACACACATACTGTATTCAGTGTATATCCCATTGCTTCTCTTTCTCTTCAGAACTCTAGCACACCTATAATAATCATTTATTTCTTAATCACAAAGATTGGAAGGTTAGTAGAGTTGGCTTTGCTTTAGTCCTTGACTGGGTTGGCCGTGCCTACGTGGCTCTTTCTAGGACCCAACTGAAAGGCAGCAGCTACTCAGAATGTTGGGTTTTTTTGGCAGCGGTAGAACTACAACCTAGCTACATGTATTAAGAGCCTCAGCTTGTGTCTGAATTGCCATCCCAATGGTCTAAGCAAGTTATATAGCCAAGCCAGAATAAGGGTCATTAAAGGCAGTATACTCTGCCCATCATGATACTATGGGAAGGATGTGGATGAATACTAATAGTGTAGTGTAATGAATAATTGGGACTGCTAATTCAGTCTACTGAAGGCAGTACAAAAGTGGGGAATATCGTATGACCCTGGGTAGAAGAAGGATTTCTTAAACAGGATGTAAATGTCACAAATCTTAAAGGCTTAATGAATTTGTTTATATTAAGATATTTTTGATCATACAGAGATACCATAATGAAAAGGAACACATAGTGTACAAAGTGGGAGAAGTAATTTCCTAAATATTTAATTGATGAAATGTTGGTTTCTGAGAATATATGTTTAAAATTCCTCCAAATCAACGAGAATAAGAAAAGCCAGTGGAGGCAGGGGGAGGGGCAAAGATTTGAGTGGCAAAGAAGCAGCAGCACATATGGTCCCTAAACAAATGAAACATGTTTAACCATACTGGTTATTATTGAAGTGATGAAAGAACTTGATAAAATATTTCTTGAGAAATTTATAAAGAGGAAATCAGGTTATTGCTATCTGCACCCAATGATCAATGTTGTTGCTAAAAGTTGGACAACCATTATGTGTCTCTTCATATGCTATAACATGAAGTACACAACTTTATTTGTGGAGTACTGTTGTTAAAAAGACAAATTGAATCTCAATCTAATGAAGACTTTAGGTATAACTTTCATTTTATATGAAACATGAAAACAAGAGGAACAGCATAAATAGCACCATAGAAAAAATAACCGACTGAACCCAATATGTGGGGCATTCTATAGGATATGTGACTCAATTTTGTCATGAAGCTAATGGCATGGAAAATTAAAAATGTTAAGCAATATGGCAGTTGTCCAAGCACCTTTGAGTCAAAAGAATATCCTTTCCTCATTGAATTGCCTTTACACTCTTGTCAAATCATATTGCCATAACAGGGTTTATTTCTTGACTCTCAGTTCTTTTTTTTTTTTTTATCTCTTTTTCCATTCTTATGCCAACACTACCTTGAAGTTTTGTAGTAAGTTTTGAAGTCAAGAAGTAAGAGTCTCCCAATTTTATTTTATTTTTTTCAAGATAACTTTTCTTATTCTGGCTCCCTTTGATTTTCATGTGGATTTTAGGATCAACTTGTCACTTTCTGCAAAAAAAGACAGAGTTTTGATAGGGATTATGGTGAACCTGTGGATCATTTTGGGGAGTATTGTCATTTTAACAATATTAAGTCTTTCAATTGGTGAATGTGATGTTTTTCCATTTATTTAAATCTTCTTTAATTTCTTGCAGTAATCTTTTAGAATTTTCACTATACATGTTATGCATTTTAAAAATTAAATTTATACCTAGCTATTTCCTTCTTTTTGATGCTATTTAAAAAAATTTTTTTTACATTTATTTTCGATAGAGACAGAGCACAAGGGGGGAGGGGCAGAGAGAGAAGGAGACACAGAATCCAAAGCAGGCTCCAGGTTCTGAGCTGTTAGCACAGAGCCCGATGCGGGGCTCGAACTCACGAACCACAAGATCATGACCTGGGCCAAAGTCAGATGCTTAACCGACTGAGCCACCCAGGCGCCCCATTTTCTGATGCTATTTTAAATGAAATTGTTTTCTTAATTTCATTTTTGGAATGTTTGTTGCTTATGTATGGATAGACCATTGATTTTTGTGTATTGATCTTGTATTCTGCAACTTTTGTATACTTGTTGATTATAATTTTTTAGAGGATTTCTTAGCATTTTTCACTATATAAGATTATGTCGTTTTCAACCAGAAAAAGTTTTGTCTTCCTTTCCAACATGGGTACCTTTTAATTTTTTGTGTATTCTAATTTCCCTGGCTATTACTTCTAGTACAATATTAAACAGAAATGGTGAGAAAGGACATTCTTTCTAGTCTTGTTCTTGGTGCTGGCCTTAGAGGGAAAGCATTACGTTTTTCATCATTAAAGAGTATATTATCTGTGGGTTTTTCATAAATGCCCTTTATCAGGCTGAGAAAGTGTTTGTTTTTTGGGTTTTTTTTGTTTTTGTTTTTTGTTTGTTTGTTTGTTTTGAGAGAGCGTGTGTAGAGGCAGAGGTGTTGGGAGGCAGAACAAGAGAGAAAATCTTAAGCAGCCTCCACACCTAGGAAGGAGCCGAATATGGGGCTTGATCTCACAACCATGAGACCATGACCTGAGCCAAAATCAGGAGTCGGATGCTTAACTGATTGAGTCACCCAAGCACCCAAAGAAAGGTTCTTTGTATTTTCTTGACTGTTTCTGTTATGAAAGGTTGTTAGAAATTGCCAAATGCTTTTTTTCTACATCTACTTAGATAATCATATGGTGTTTTTGTCCTATATTCTATTAATATGGTTTATTGCATTTATTTTTTATGTGTTAAACCAACCTTGCATTCTTAGGATAAATCTCAATTTTTAGATCTTACTGGGTTTGATTTTTTAGTATTTTAGTTTGATTTTAGTTTTTGAATACCTTCTGTATTCAGAAGGTATATTCTTATGTAGTTTCCTTTCTTGTGATATATTTTTCTTGTTTTCTCATAAGGATTTCTGTGTCATGATCCCTTTTTGCCATGATTCCCATTTCTCTTGCTTTCTGGCCTAAATTGTGTAAAGTTCACCTTTTGTACATTTCTTGCCCAAATCTAGAATCAGCTGTATTTTTAAGGAGCCCTTTCAGTTTAGTGGGAAACTATAGCCTGGGTGCTGTGGTGTTCAAAGTTGTTGGCTCTCATTGCTTTTAATTCCTGAGTGGTGAATTATATAGGTGTATGTTGTCCTTTTGTTTCAGAAATACACACATAGAATAGGTCCCTTTGTTACATGAAAAAACATAATGTTGGATGAAATAAAGTCAGGAGGTTCCATTTATACAGTGTTCATAAACTAATAGAATAAAGCAGTGATTTATTTTTAAATACATACGAAAGGCAAAAATAAATAAATGGAAGAGATTAAGTAACAAATTAAGAATGGTAATGACCAGAGTGCCTGGGTGGCTCAGTTGGTTAAGCGTCCAACTTCGGCTCAGGTCATGATCTTGCGGTTCGTGAGTTGGAACCCACGTCGGGCTCTGTGCTGACAGCTCAGAGCCTGGAGCCTGCTTCGGATTCTGTGTCTCCCTCTCCCCCTTCCCCTCCCCTGCTCATGCTGTGTCTCTCGCTGTCTCTCAATAATAAATAAACGTTAAAAAAAAGAAAAGAATAGTAATGACCTATCATAGGGGACTTGGGGGATACAGTTGGATAATTGCACTTATAAAGCTAGTGAGTATAAAAGATATAAAGTATAAAGGATAGTGAGTATATAGATGGGTGTATTGCTCTTGGTTCTGGAATATATACATACTCCTTTTTTATATACATATAACATTTCACATTGCTTATTCATTAAATTTTAAGGTGTTTATGAACAATATGAAGCATTGTCAAATTATCTTTTCTACAGTTTGTAAGTAGTTTTCACATAATTTCAGATCTTTTGCCAGTAGGTTGAAAGTGCCTTACTATCGTGGCTGTAAAAGTCCTCCTACTGTTCAGAGTGCTGACTTAGTTGGATATCCAAATTGATAAAAATAATATTTGACCATGCAACTGTATTTATTCAGTTGCATATATATTGTACCTCTAAATGTGAAACATGTAATTTAATAAAAGATTTAGAAGAAAGAATCTTTCCATGATCTTGTGGTAGACAAAATTTTCTTATCCAGTATACAAAAAGCTCTGAACGTAAAAGAAATATAAATGAAAAAAATTAGTTAGCTAAACCCCATTAATATTAAAAACTAGTTTTTAAATTATTTTTAATTTAAAAAATTAAAATGTGGATATACCTACCTTCCAGGTATTATGCTAAGTGAAATAAATTAGAGAAAGACAAATACTGTGTTATCTAACTTATATGTGAAATTTAAAACAAAACAAAATGAATACAGACTCACAGAAAAAGACATGAGTCTTGTTACCAGAGGTAGGAGGTGGGATGAGTGTGATGTGGAGGAAGGTAGTCAAAAAGCACAAGCTTCCAGTTATAAGATAAAATAAGTAGTAGGGATGTAGTGTACAACATGATGACTATAGCTAATAGTGTTCTATGATAAATGTAGGAATGTTGTTAAGAGAGCAAATCCTAAGAGTTCTCGTCAAAAGGAAGAAATCGGGGCACCTGGGTGGGTCAGTCGGTTAAGCATCTGACTACGGTTCATGTCATGATCTTGCAGTTCATGGGTTCAAGCCCCGTGTGAGGCTCTGTGCTGATGTCTCAGAGCCTGGAGCATACTTCAGATTCTGTGTCTCCCTCCCTCACTTCCCCTCCCTTGCTTACACTCTGTTTCTCTCTCTCTCAAAAATAAATACACATTAAAAAAATTTCAAAAGAAGGAAATTAGTTTTTTCATTCTTTTCTTTTTATTGTATTTATATGTGACGATACATGTTAGCTGACCCTATTGTAATCATTTCACATATAAATATGTAAATCAAACCATCATGCTGTGTGCCTTAATACTACACAGGGATTGATGTATGTCAATTATTTCTCAGTAAAACTGGAAAAAAGTTTTTTGTTTTTTTTTTTAATCAAAAGTTCCTTCAGTAAATTTTGCTATTTTCACACAGTGGAATTCCTATCTCATAGACATAACACATGAGTGAAGAAAATCTGCACTTAAAATTACATTCTGTGTAATTCCACTTGTATAAACGAATAAGCAATACTAAGGTAGAATGCTAGAATAATGGCTACTCTTCATCTGGAAAGGGGATATGAGATGCGTTTCTGGGGAACTCTTCATATTCTGTTTATAAGTCTGTGTTCTGATTACACAGGTGTGTTCAACTTAGAGAAAATTCTTCAAGTTGGATTTTTCATTTGTGGATTTTTCTGTATTTGTGCTGTATTTCAATAAAAAGCTTACCAAAAATTTTAGAGTATATATAAAGTGGACTTCCTTTTTGTATAGAAAAGGAGGAATAAGTTGTTTTTATATGCTTGCTTATGTATATACATAATATCTAAATTATATAAGAAACTGATACCATGCCTTGCTTGGAGTAGTGAAAGATGAGAGGGAGATTTTTTTGAGATTTAAGGTGAGTTCATCATAGATGGACACATACCACACTTTATTAGAGCTTCTATAAAGGGTGCTGTCCATTACTGATTTTCTGTTATAAGAACGTACCTTGGTATATCATTTCATTTCGGTTTTAAATAAGATTTTACGTGAATTAAACTGATTAAAATGGAATCATCCTTACTGGTAGTTTTCTAAAGGGTGGATAGTGATTTATATTTACGTAAAGCTTGTAGATATGTGAATTCATATATATTCTTACAACAGTTATTTTCACAGCTATTAGCTGAGAATTAACTTGATCACTTCTGAAAATATACACAAAGTAAGGTGATTCAGGTGCCAAAACACTAAATGTGTCTGTTTGCTATCACTGTTTAGCAGCTGTTACCAATCAACGTGGAAACTTTGGTTGGGTATAAGGCACTAACATCCTGGGGTCTGTTAACAACTCTGATTTGTTATATTGCAGTTTTGTCTCTACACTGTTCTCAGTTTTAGTATCACACAAGTTGGTTTTATGTAGGAGTCAGTGAATGGCAAATCCCCCACCTCTTCCTCTGAAAAGGCTTGTTGTCACCAAAATTATTTCTTGGCAAGCAGCAACCTGACATAAACTCTTGTGATTGGTGCAGTTGGCTGGTTGATTACCTGGTTCAGGTTGATTTTTGGTATTAACACATTTTTGCCAGCATATATTTTCCTTCCGAATTAAAATGAACATGTCTATTTAAGTAATTCTGATTTGGACACCACCCAGCTTGAGTGGAAAAGATGGATGAAGTACATACTGTGTTCTCTTAGTTCCTTGTGTTTTAGAGTTCTGTCTTCTTTCCCTCAGGATTTTTTTCAAATCTTTTTAAAGCATTCGGTCTCCTCTGTCTTCTCTCTAGGTGGTTATGTATTTTTCTTTTTTTCTTCCTGCCTTCCTTGAGAAAACTCTACCTACCTGGCTTTAGAGCAAGAAACTGTCTGATTGAATTCTAGCTATTTCTTCAAAAAGAAATTTTTTTAAAGGTGTAAACAGAAAACTTTTTGGATGAATAAAAATGACTTATGTATGTTTATACTGAATGTTATTATAGTCAAGTTTATTTCTTAAAATCCTTATAGAAATATTTTCTGTGATTTTGTTCCTCTATTTTTATCTGTGTTATACTGTTATTTTCATGAGTATTTGTGGACCACTTCCAAATCTTCAAAAGGGACTGACTGTGGCAGAGTGTGACTTCTTGAACTGATGCCTTATATGCAATTGTGTTTATCAAAAAGGAAATGAAGTTCTTTTTGGTGAACCTGAAAGGAATTACAGTGGAGGGAAGACCAGAGATTTATTTCTTTATCTGGTATATTCTTGATATATTTGTTTGATCCAGAAAGAGTACAGAATTTTTGATGTGTGTGTGTGTTTGTAATTTGTAGACCCAGGAATTGCCCGTTACTTTGCTCCTCTGTCTTTAATTAATCAAAATGTTCAGTTTTTTTTTTTCCATACTTACCATAGGTGGAGGAGTTACTGATGGCCATGGAGAAAGTAAAGCAGGAACTGGAGTCCATGAAAGCAAAGCTGTCCTCTACCCAACAGTCTCTGGCAGAAAAGGAAACTCATTTGACCAATCTTCGGGCGGAGAGAAGAAAACACTTAGAGGAAGTTCTGGAGATGAAGTAAGTGTTTATAATCTTCCTTTTCAGGTATATGCATAGTAGAAAACCTGTTTCTCATTACTTTCATCCTCTGGCCCTACTTATTACTCCTAACACATTTAGCTTAATTTTAATGTAAACTTGTATTTCTCCCTAGAACAAATTTGGAACAAATTCTGGTAAAAATAGAATTATTTTTGCCTCTTCGTTGAATTTTAAAGTCCTCGTGTGTGTGTGTGTGTGTGTGTGTGTGTGTGTGTGTGTAACCATATCCAGTTGCATCTCTGAAATTTCTAAAATTGTATGGAAAATTCAGCCATTATTTTTGAGTTTACTGAGGAACATGACTGTTGGTTCTGAGGTCATCTGATAGCTAGGGACTTTTTTTAAACATTTTTTATTATAACCACTTCTGAAAGTATGTAAAAGTAGAGAGAATAGTATAATGAGCCTGTATGTACTTATCCTCCATATTTAGGAGCTAATAGTTTGCCACATCTCCAATTTTTACAAAGTCGTCAATTTTAACAGAACTTTGATGTACATCATTTTCCTACTAGTCTCCTGAGATAATCTGTAGTGAAGCACGTGCATGCCTGCTGGTACACAATAGATGCCTCTTTTCCTTCATTGTGAACTTTGGAGCTCTGGTTTCTTTCTCTTTAAAACAAATATGTCTCTTTTGAGAGTTCAGTAGTACTTTCTCCTTTATTATTCCCAACCTTCATCTCTGCGTCATCATCCTGCTCCCAGGTTTTATGAAAAATTTATCCTGGGATAGCTCGGTTACCTTCTTTACCTCAACAGCTACCTGTATTTTTGTTGTCTTCCCTTCTATTTCGGAAGAGATATTCTCTCTCCTTCAGCAGCTTCTGGCAGCTGTCTGGGCAGCTTCTGGTCTCTGTCACAGATTTTAAGCCCAGGTCCACAGCTCTGCAGCCTTCCTTTGTTAATTTTCTCTCGTATAATCTGTGCTCACTTTCTATTAGTTTCTTCTTCTCTCCATAAATACTGGGTCTCTTTGACCTACGATAAACAAACTTCTGCTTTAGGCTAATATCCAAATTATAGACTAGAAGAGGACCTTACCATTATACCTTAGTGTGAATTTTCCACGGCACATGTGATATTCTGATAGCAACATAAGAGTCAAGGAAGAAATTCTTGTGGTGTCACCTGCATTTATGGATTTTTAGACCACAGTGCAAGGTTAAGAGATTCTAACCTTTTAGAAAAACATTACAGGTGACCTGCTCTTGGAAGTGATGCATACTTGAAGCCAGAAATAAATCGACATGCTTGGGAGAATGGAGAGAGAGGTTAGGGTTCTGAGTATCATCAGGAGAATAAAAGTTTGTGAATATGCTTCTTAGGGAGCAGTTAGTGAAGGAAATATAAGACAAGTTTTTTGTCACTGGTGGTTAAAATTCAAAACCTGATATTTTGGAGATGGAGTAATAGAGGTAACTTTTGGTGATAAAGCATACAATCATTTGAGTTTAAGAGATCTGGGACCCATTACTGAAAACATGGTAGGAGTTGAGAAGCAAATTAAATCAGAGCCCAAAGTAATTAAGGAAATGGACGAATGATGGATATAATGTTGTGGAAAACCAAGTATCACATGTGATCTTCCAAAGCAGAAACAGCCCTCACTAAAGTAACAGTGTGTAAGTTTTGTTTTGTTGTCTCCATGTACTTGACTTCACCTGTCAGATCTTTCCTACTAAGTACAAATCTGTATATAGCAAAATAGTGATGTATTTGTATAGAAATTTTCCTTTATTATTAGGACCTTGCAAAGACATGAAAGAAGTTGTAAAAGAATGTTTGACTTCAAGCTATGAAAAGGAAGTTGTAATTTTTTTTTTTTCTTTTTTGGTACCACAGTGCTACACTCTGTTTTGAACTTCACTTTCCAAAGCAGGTCAGAGATTACATTTCTGAAAAATACTGTGATTAGCAAAACTATTTTTGGTGATGTCAAGCACTCACATAATAAGACAGGGATAAAAGATTAAAGTATGTAGAGAAATTTTTAAGTTGTATTGAAATTGAATACACATTAAATGAAAGTTCTAGAAATAAAGTGCTAAAACCTGGCTCTGATAGATGGCCTCTCTTTTTTTTTAATGTTTATTTATTTTTAGAGACAGAGCACACGCGTGAGCAGGGGAGGGGCAGAGAGAGAGTCTGAAGCAGGCTCCAGACTCTGAGCTGTCAGCACAGAGCCCGATGCAGAGCCTGAACTCATGAACCGTGAGATCATGACCTGAGCTAAAGTTGGACCCTCAACCACCTGAGCCACCTAGGCACCCTTATATGACCTATCTTTTTTTTTTTTAATTTTTTTTTTTAACGTTTATTTATTTTTGAGACAGAGAGAGAGCATGAATGGGGGAGGGTCAGAGAGAGGGAGACACAGAGTCTGAAACAGGCTCCAGGCTTTGAGCTGTCGGCACAGAGCCCGATGCGGGGCTCGAACTCATGGGCCACGAGATCATGACCTGAGCCGAAGTCGGCCGCTTAACTGACTGAGCCACCCAGGTGCCCCATGACCTATCTTTTAAATCACCTTCTTCCATTGCTCAGAATATATTCTGTGGTATCATGATGTTCTTAGTCAGTTTTTTCACTAAGTTTTGTGTCATGCGGATTTGCCAACATAAAGTTCTAAAAGTAGTCCTTGCTTTAATTTGCACTTAAATTTCCCCTTGTTGTCTTTTAGTTTCATATGTTAGTAAAATTGTTGTTTAATATCTTCCTTTTAATAAGTTCTCTCAGCACATTAGACCTAATCCTCTATCCAAATATTGTGAAGAGAGTGGAGGTTTTATTAGCAGATCCTCTCTGTTTGCACTGCCCTGTAAACCAACCCACATGGCACTACCAAGTCTGTGAAGCAGCAGGTATTTTATTCTTTCCCCTAGAACAGTGAATTGAATTCCCTATTTTTTTTTTTTTAATGTAAATTTCCAGGGGCCCCTGGGTGGCTCAGTCAGTTAAGCGGCTGACTTCGCTTGGGTCATGATCTCACAGTTCGTGAGTTTTAAGCCCTGCATAGGACTCTGCTGTCAGCATGGGGCCTGCTTCAGATCTTCTGTCCCCCTCTGTCTCTGCCCGTCCCCTGCTTGTTCTTTTTCTTCCCCGCCCCCCTCAATAAATAAATTTTAAAAATGTAGATTTCCAAAGTATGGCATACTTATAAATGATTCATAAAACCTCAGTTGAAAACTACAACCTAAGTATAATTATACACAAAACACTATGGTTGACATATAGTGGGTTCTAATGCAGTGAGCTTTTGATTCGTTTTCACTATGTAGCTAACCAAGACAATAGCCTTTCTTCTGCTATATTCTGGACTCCTTTTCTCCATATGTTGAGCAAGTTCTGCTAATCTGTCCTCATTTGAGCTTATCTCAGTTTCTACAACTTTGCTCAGAATTTACTTCATTCTTTTGTCAATTTGTAAGATGTTTACTACGTCCAACTAGTTCTACATGATATCTGCCTCTAATTACTTGTGGCAACTAGGAAGAACATACTTCCTGGAATAAAAGAGCCTGAATCAGAACTTATTAGCTCTATGACTTCAGCAAGTTCTTTAACCTCTTGGTGCCTCAATCTGCTCATTTTTAAAATGGCAAGTAATGGGGCACCTGGGTGGCTCAGTCAGTTAAGTGTCCAACTTCGGCTTAGGTCGTGATCTCACTGTTTGTGCATTCGAGCTCCACATCGGGCTTTGTGCTGACAGCTCAGAGCCTGGAGCCTGCTTCAGATTCTGTGTCTCCCTCTCTCTCTGCCCCTCCCCCACTTGCACTCTCTCAAAAATGAACATTAAAAAAATGGCAAAAATAATTGCTTCTGCTTCATAGAATTTTCATGACAATAAAATAAGAAATTAAAAAGGAAAAAGGCAATAACCTTACCTGTGGATATTGACAGTGACAACCAGATTCTTCACTGTAATCATGGCAGGACCCACCATATTTTAAATGTTTACAGTGTTTAATTATTGATCATTGAATACATGAAAAGAATTGTTCACTATAACCAGAGAACTTGAAATGCAGAAGAAATATGAGAGGAATGCGATGTACAAGAGACTGAAACATGCATATGTGTGACTTCAAACCTAGAGTAAGAAAAGTCTCCCCTGAGGAGAAGGCAGCCGGCCTGTATATATAAAAAAATACAGAAAATTTGTTAGCAAAGCGCTAGAATAGTCTAGTTTTTTGCAATAATCCTGACCACATCAGACCAAATGGAATGACCTAATCGGTTCTTTTCCAACCCTAGCATTTATGATTGTAATTTTTGAGCATCTGTTACAAACAAATGGTGGCCATGAGTTTTGGGAGACATATGAAACTGTTCACTTGGTAGCATGCCAATGAGTCAGTAGAAACATTTGAGTTGGTTAGCCAGCTTTGAAAGGAGCATTTTTATTGGCAGATCCCATGTTGGTTCTTCTTTTACTTATGCTGTGGTTTTGTTAGCCATTATTTTTTTATTCTGCTTTTATATTAGTCTCTTTCCCTAAGAAATGAAGGATGAATTGGAGAAGGGAAAAAATAATAAAATAACAATGCTTATAACCATAATAAATGTTAGGTATCAATTCAGGTCATGAGTTTGAGTAGTAAGATCTAGATATGGTTCATCCTCTGCTGCCTCACACTCACACTCCTGCTGCTGTCTCACCTTATGTCAGTACTATGAATAAAAAGACTAATTTTTCATTTTTAATAAAAATTTTTATTAAACTATGAATATGACTACCCTGAGAACAGGTTTATTTAGGGAAGTGGTGGAAAACCTCTTTTGTTTCTTTGAGAATCCAGAGTTGTTTGATAAGTAGCATTCCATTAGTAAAGTTGGCAGAGAAATTCAAACTTCTGGGGCTAAATTATGTACTCTTGAGATGCCTTTTGGCTAAAGAAAGATCTGACTTCCCACAAATAAAATAAATTTTTGCATGTACCTAGAAGGAGTCCAATAATATAATCTAAGTTCTGACATTTAAAGAATCTTTGCCTTTTAAGTGAGAAAAATAGAATATATTTAGAATTTAAGCTATAGAAAATGGTTACTCAAAAGAGTCCAGGCTTTTTTGTCTAATACTTTGGGGCTAGTATAGGTTAGGTGTTAATCTGTTATACCTTGAATAATTAAAATTAGTTTGTGTTATAAATTATTTTTGTATTACTAATTATTTTTATTCTGATACCCTGTAGTATTTCATTTTTAAATTTATCGTAAAGTTGCTGACATTAAAAAAAAATCCCATTTGGAAATTGATGACAGTCTTCCAAATTAACCACAAAATTGGGGAGTTACACAAATTATATCCCAGGAACAATTATACCCTAGTAACCAATTGAAGTGCATTCTAAGTTACATAAGAATATGTGTACTTTTTGCAAAGCCACATTTATCTATGGTTCCATCAGATGCCTATCTTGGAAGCAGTAGACCTATGATAAAAGACTTATGGTGAAGTTGGAAGCATTTTTCACAGCGGCCTAAAATACAGAAGTTTAAATATTCTTTAGGAAATCACATAAATATAAAAATTTCCTATACTTGAATTGAAAAAGGAAACAAAGTATGTTGTATAGCATAACCATCAACAACACTGGTGGGACCCATCCTTGTTGAAATGATAAAGCAGGATGTGTGTCTATAATCAACTATCCCTTGGGACTTTGGGTTTTCCTCTCTAGTCTTGATTAACTCCTTAATTTTGCCCCCTTTTTTTCAGCCCTGATCTCCAGCTCACTTATATACCCACCTTATGGAATGATCTTAACTGTTACTGGCGTCTTTCCTCATCAGACTGATAGTTTACTTGGGGCTCTAAGTTGTTATAGAACAGTGGAAGAAATGGCTTTAATGGATGTAGTAATTATTAGAATTTTTTACCTCTTTCTGCTCCTAAACTTTGATCATGATGCTCAGCTTCTCACAAAACGGCATGTGTATTACAAATGTTTTTCTCAAATCTTTTTATTTTCTTGTGACCTGAATTGGAATCAGTTACAAATAACCCCAAATATCCCATGCCTTTCTCCTCCCTTAAAGCCTTAATCCACTTTTTTGCCATTTAGAGTCAGGTGTAACTTTTTTTTTTAAATGTTTATTTATTTACTTTTGAGAGAGGGTGCGAGCACAAGTGGAGGAGGGACAGAGAGAGAGAGACATAGAGAGAGAGAGACACAGAATGTGAAGCAGGCTCCAGACTCCGAGCTGTCAGCGCAGACCTCAGACCCATGAATGGTGAGATCATAACCTGAGCCGAAGTCAGACGCTCAACCGACTGAGCCACCCAGATGCCCCCAGATGTAACTTCTAAACAGAAGAAACCATATTCTTAAAAAAAAAATCATGCTTCTTAATCATCTTTTTCATGTGAAGAGCCTCAAATGACTGGAATAATCTCTAAGTAGCAAGTAAAGCATTGAGCTTTACAGATAAAGGCTCCCAAAGTACCTCTCTTTTTCAGCTTTTACAGTGCTTTCTCTGCCCCATGAATATATATGGTTTGTATGTAAGAATGCCCCCCTCTCTCCGGCCCTCCCTTCTCTCTCTCAAAAAAAAAAAAATTGGAGATCAAAAGAAATGGAGCTTCTTTTAAAGTAGTGAGAAAAAATTATTAGCCTAGAATTCTATGGCCAAATAAAAAGACTCTTAAAAAACTAGGATTAAATATAGACATTTTCATATAAACAAACATGAAAAGTCTTCATTTCTAGAAGACACACTCTTCTATAAGAAGTTATGAATGGATGTTCTAGCTGAGAGGAAATGAAACCAGATGGGAACATGAATTGGTAGGAAAGAATAAAGAACACCAAACCTGGTAAATTAGTTGAGATTTATAGAAACTTTTTTTTTTTTATCATTCTTTAAAAGACAACTGACTATTTAAAGCAAAAGTAACAGCATTATTTGGTGGAGTTTATAATGTATATAAAAGGGAATATGACCATAATAGCACAAGAGGTTGGGGAGAAACTTTATATTTTAAGGTTGTTACCTTTGTGAAATAGAAAGTAGGAAGTATCAGTTGTGAAGATTTATAATTTCTGATCTTAATGGACTGTGGTAAGTTAAGGATGCATATTGTTAGCTGTAAAGCAACTTCAAAAAGTTAACCACAAAAACAGAAATAAAAAAACAACAACAACCTTCCCTGAAAATTCAGTAGAGGAAATAGAACATAATACTAAAATTATTTCATTTACTCAGAAAAAAAAAGGGCAAGAAAGGAACAACAGAGCAACAAAGAATAGAAGGGATAAATGTATGATAGATAGAAATTCAGTGTATCAATACTTATGTCAAAGTGAAATGGGCTAAAACATTAAGGATTGAGATTATCAGAATGAATTTAAAAAAGAAACAATGTTGTCTGTAAGACATATACTGTTATAAACACAGATCTTGAAATTAAAGAATGGAAAAAGATGGTCCTTGTAAACAGTAATCCAAAAGAAACCTGGTATGGCTATATTAATATCAGATGAAGGAGACTTCCAAAGAGTCTTCCTGAATTAAAGGAGGATTTATCATAATGCTAAAGGAGACAATTCATTAGAAAGACACAGCGGTTCTTTACATAATGTATATACCTAATAACAGAGCTTCAGAATTCATGAAGGGCAAACTGAAGGAACTAATGTGAAAAACAGACAAATCCATAGCCCTTAGTCATCACTGGAGATTATAACCCCTGTTTCTCAGAAATTGATAGAATAAGTGAATAAAAAAATAAGCAGTAGGGGCACCTGGGTGGCTCAGTTGGTTGGGTGACCAACTTTGGCTCAGGCCACGATTTCGCAGTTTGTGAGTTCGAGCCCCGCATCAGGCTCTGTGCTGATTCCTGGGAGCCTGGAGTCTGCTTCAGATTCTACCTCTCTCTACCCTTCCCCTGTCATGCTCTGTGTCTCTCTGTCTCTCAATAATAAATAAATGTTAAAAAAAAAAAAGTAGGCAGTAAAAATACAGATTATTTGAGACTATCAACTTGATTTATTTAATATTTATAGAATAGTACACCCAACAACTGAAGGACATATATGTTTTCTGAATATGTATGGAATGTTCACCAAGGTAGACCATATGCTGGACCATAAAAATAAATTTAATAAATTTCAGAAGACTAAATATGTCAGAATTGTTCTCTGACCACAATGGAATTAAGTTAGAAATTAATAAGATATCTGGGAAGGCTCTCAAATGTTTGGAAATTAAATAATACAGTTCTAAATACCACGGCTCAGAGAAATCATAAGGATTATGAGAAATCATTTTGAACTTAATGAAAATATAAATGTTAAATTTTGTGTTATATAGTTGTACTAGTACTTAAGTGGGAAACTTCCACTTTTGAATGCCTGTATCAGAAAAGAAGTACAAATTCAGTTATCTGAGTTTCTACACTACAGTATTAGAAAAAGAAAGACCAAAGTGTAAACAAAAGTAAATAGAAAGGAGGAAATAATAAAGATAAGAGCAAAAATCAAGGAAATAGAAAACAGCACAGAAAATTCACAAAATCAACCATGGTTTGTCAGAGAATTAATAAATTGATAGGCCCCTAGCAAGACTCATCCAAGGAAGAAGGAAGACACAAGAATTAACAATATTTGGAATGAAAGAGGGAACAAGGGATATCATTCAAGATTCTAAGGACATTTGAGAAGACAATAAGAATATTTAGGGGCACCTGGGTGGCTCAGCCAGTTAAGCGTCTGACTTCTGCTCAGGTCATGATATCATGGTTTGTGAGTTTGAGTCCCGCGTCAGGTTCTGTGCTGACAGCTCAGAGCCTGGACCCTGCTTTGGATTCTGTGTCTCCATCTCTCTCTGTTCCTCCCCTACTCATACTCTCTCTCTCTCTCAAAAATAAACAAACATTAAAAAAAAAGTGTTTTTTTAAATGAACATTTAGAATACGTTTATACCAATAAATGTGATAACTTAGGTACAATAGACAAATTCCTTGAAAAATAGTTCATCAGAACTGGCTCAAAATTAGGAATATAAAATCAACCAGCCTGTATCTATTAAAGATACTGAATTTATAATCAAAAACATTTCCACAAATAAAACTCCAGGCCCAGATGTCTTCACTGGTGAATTATACTAAACGTCTAAGTAAGAAATATTAATAATCTTTTTAAAATTTTTTTTTAATCTTTATTTTTAAGAGAGACAGAGTGCAAGCGGGGGAGAGGCAGAGAGAGAGGGAGACACAGAATCTGAAGCAGTCTCCAGGCTCTGAGCTATCAGCACAGAGCCCAACACAGGACTCAAACCCACAAGCTTTGAGATCATGACCTGAGCCGAAGTCGGACGCTTAACCAACTGAGCCACCTAGGCACCCCAGAAATAATAACAGTCTTATAGAAACTCTTTCAGAAAATAGAGAAGGAAATACTTAATTCATCTTTGAGACCAGAATTTGCCCCACATCTAAATCTGGCAAGGACATGATAAAAGGAGAATATTACAAGTCAGTCTACCTCATGAACATTGACATTAAAGTCCCCAACAGTCTTGGAAAATTGAATCTAACATAAGAAGAAAGCTAACATATTAACAGCCAAATTAGGCTTATTTATGGAATGTAAGGTTTGTTCAGGTATCAAAAATGAATTTATTAAATTCACTACATTAAGAGAATAAAAATGATACAATTATCAGTACATTGAGAAACCTGTTTTGACAAAAGGCAACATCCATTCATGATAAAAACTCTTAACTTACTTGGAGTAGAAAATAGTTTCTTCGGTTCAATAAAGAAAACAAATGAAAAATTCACAGCTAGCGTCACACCTAATGATGAAAGTTGAACACTTTCCCTGTAAGATTGCAAAGGATATAATGATGTCCGTTTTTATAAGCGATGAATCATGGGAATCTACCCCCAAAGCCAAGAGCACACTGTATATGCTGTGTATTAGCTAACTTGACAATATATTAAATAGATAAATGGAAAAAAAAGATGTCCACTTTTATCCCACTGTTCATAATTACATTGGAGATCCTAGTTACGTAATTTTGTCAAGAAAAGAAAGAATAAAATTCAAAAGGTAGTACAGTATTCTTTATACGCAGATAATGTGATTAAGCAGCGCAATACATAAAAATCAGTTGTATTTCCATATACTGACAGCAAATAAATGGAAACTGAGATGTTAGAAAATGTTATTTATAATGGCATCAGAATACATAAAGTATTTCAGAATAAATTTAACAAAAATCATATAAGATCTCTAAAAACTACAGAATATACTCAGAAAAATTAAAAACACCTACATAATAGAGATATATCTAGTTTATGATTTGAATAAGGAAACTTTAAGATACCCATATTCCCCAAATTGATTTATATTTGCACCTCGATCACAGCCAAAATCACAGGGGGCTTTTGGATAGAAACTGACAATTGGAGTCTAAAATTTATATGGAATTGCAATGGATATGGCAGGGTGAATCCAATTTTGAAAGGAACTGAGTTGGAAGACTTGTACTACCTAATTTAAACTCTTGCTATAAAATGACAGTAATAAAAAAATGTAGTATTGGCATGAAGACTGGCATATAAAATAATAAAACAGAACAAAGAGTATAGCAATAGACTTACCTATTAATAGTCAAAGGCACCAATGGAGAAACAGACATCTTTTCAATAATTGATGTCTGTAGGGTCAATATGAGGTAAAAACCTTATACTATATGCAAAAATTAATTCAAAATGCACCTTAGACTTAAAGGGTAAAACCATAATCTTCTGGAGGAAAACAGGAAGCTTTGGAGTAGGCAAAGATTTCTCAGTATACAAAATACACCAACCATAAAAGAAAAAAATTGATAAATAGGACTTCATCAAAATTAAAAGCTGTTCTTCAAAAGACACCATTAAGAAAATGGAAATAACTAAATGTTAAAGATAAAAGGTATATATGTGTAAGGAATTTTGTACAGAACTTTACAAATGATGTTAAATATCTATTACCTGTGTGTTTCTTTAAAAAATTGTTTTTAATGTTTATTTTTGAGAGAGAGAGAGCGAGCTAGCAGGGGAGAGGCAGAGAGAGAGGGAGACACAGAATCCAAAGCAAGCTCCAGGCTCTGAGCTGTCAGCACAGAGTCCAATGCAAGGCTCAAACTCACAAACCATGAAATCATTACCTGAGCCCAAGTTGGATGCTTAACCACCTGAGCCACCCAGGCGCCCCTGCATGTGTGTTTCTATAGGATTTACCCCATTGTGTTAAAGTCATTTTTTTGCAGGCTTTATTTTCCTCCAGACACCTGACATTCAGAAGTGTTGCTTATTTTGGATCTCTGGAAATAAGCCTAGTACCCAACATATAACTGGCACACAGTATATATTTTTTGAATTGTACTAAATTATTTTTATCTTCAAAGTGAAAGTATTCTAAGAGAATATAAAGGCAAATAACTTTTTAAAATAGCCTTTGTGGGGGCGCCTGGGTGGCGCAGTTGGTTAAGCGTCCGACTTCAGCCAGGTCACGATCTCGCGGTCCGTGAGTTCGAGCCCCGCGTCAGGCTCTGGGCGGATGGCTCGGAGCCTGGAGCCTGTTTCCGATTCTGTGTCTCCCTCTCTCTCTGCCCCTCCCCCGTTCATGCTCTGTCTCTCTCTGTCCCAAAAATAAATAAAAAAAATAAATAAATAAAATAAAATAAAATAAAATAAAATAAAATAAAATAGCCTTTGTGTTATTTGTCTTTTCTACAAGTTAGATTTTCAGGACACATTGAACATTGTTTAGCCCAGGATTCATCTTTTCTCTCTGGTTTAATAATCTAGGAAATTAAATAAAAGATGCTTATTTGGGGGGCTCCTGGCTGGCCCAGTCAGTAGAACGTCAGACTCTTGATCTCGCCATTGTGCGTTTGAGGCCCACATTGGGCGTGGAATTTACTTTTTTTAAAAAGATCCTTGTTTGGTTAGGAACTGTTGCTATGGAAAATATTTGTGATACACACATCAATTTTAGACCTAAGTCATTCTCTGAGGGAAAACAGATGAACCTCTTATTTTAACAAAGGATATCTTTGCTGTGCATATGAAAGCAGTTGTGGCTGGATTCATTCTTTGTCTTTTCTTCCACATAGTGACATTCTTATAATACCCCATCAACACTGGTATAATTTTCCACTCAGAATGAAGTTATTTCTTCTCAGTGTGTTTCTGACCAATGCATTTTCTGGTTAGAGATACTGTTGCTTTTTAGAGCTAGGTGGTTGGTTACTAACTATTAGAGATAGCAAGCACTTTTGGTCTTGAAATTGAACTTGAGTTTCATAGGTGGTAATGTACACATCTAGAATGGATTTACCAAAATATATCTCCCTCTTTAGGGCTCTGGCGCCATGTTTGGTGTTAGCTTTCAAGCTCAAAGTACCCACAAATATAGCAGTCCTTTGGTATTCCTTTGTCTTTGGTTACGCCTACCTCATACAACCTTCCTTTTCTTTTGTTATTTCTTTGGGTTTTGTTCTTTTAGTTTTTGGTTTTTTCGGTTGCCTTTTGTTTTTTGGGTTTTTGGAGTCTTTTGTTTTTTGTTTTGCTCTCATTTCTTTTTCTTTGTATATGCATTTTCTTAGCTCATTTATAAAACATTTGAAATCCTTAGGATTATCAAATTGCCTTTATCTAATGGTTAAATTTGGAATTGGGCATTAAAATCATAAAAAGAGCAAGACAGTGCAAATAAGATGATTCTCTTATAAAAGTGTGATTGATTCAGATATGCTCTATGGATATTATTTTTTAAAAATAATCAAGATCTGTATTCACTGTTCTTTTTTTCTTTTGTCAAAAGGCTGATGTTAGAAATATTCATTTCCCTGTTCCCATAACATGTAATATAATAAAGTTCCATGTTACTCTTTTCATTTTCTTTTTTTCATCTTAGGGAGTGACCAGTAAAATGCATATTACTGAGTTGAATATGAACTAGATAAAAGTACTATCATGACCTTTCTAATATTCAGGTGCTTTTAAAAATGTTTATTTATTTTTGAGAGAGGGCAAGTAGGGGAGGGGCACAGAGAAGGGGACAGAGGATCTGAATCGGGCTCTGCCTTGCTAATAATAGCAAGCCCAGTGTGGGGCTCAAACTCATGAACCGCAAGATCATGACCTGAGCCAAAGTCGGGTGCTCAACTGACTGAGCCACCCAGGTGCTCCTAATATCCCGGCTTCTACTTGAAACATTTATTTATAAGCAGTTCCTATTTTTATTTTATTTATTCCTACTTTTATATCTAATTATGTTGTACTTACAGGTTTGTCTTTAAAAACCTTTAGAAGGTCCGTATTCCAATCAAACCTGTAATTTTGTCTCTAGATAAATTTCTGGCTTTATTTCCCTTTATACTTTTTATCTTCCTTCTCCAGAAACATCTAATTATTCAAATTTACCTTATATTCTCCTTCCCTAAATACTTTTGCTAAAACCATTCTTCAGTCTTAAATGCTTTCTTCATAATTCTGCCTTTTATGGTTCTACTTTTTTCTCATGGCTTACACCAGATCACATTGGCTATAGAGAAACCTGCCTAATCTTGTTTGTCAGCCCTAGTTCCCCTAAACTTCAGTCTCTGTTTTGTTTCTTTAGTGCATTTTACAATATTTATGCCTTGTTTCTAGTCTTAATACATTTGTGAAATTATGCTAAATATGGTGAATAAAGTACTCATTGAGATATGTGTTTGTGTGTTCCTAACTTTACAGAGCTTATAGACTTAAACACAAGAGTTTTTTATAGAATGAGGCATAAGGTTCTGTGGGTGAATATAAAAATAAATGGCCAGTATGAGTGGGGTGCATCCTTTGATAAGACATTTTGGAGGAGATCATATATTTTAAAAGAATTGGTTTTATATGTGTGAAAGTTTTGTTTCTACATGTAAGTCTTTAATATATCTGAATTGTTTGGTGTGAGGAAAATGTTTTTAGTTTTTCCCCTTTGGAAAGTCGGTTCTGCTGCCATCCATATAACATAGTGAGTTCCTGCTTGAGTCTGTTTCTGGACTCTGTACAATTTTCCATTCACCTATTTGTTATTGCTGTGCTAGTTCATTATGATTTTATTTACTGTTTTACTTTTAAGTTCTGGTAGTGGCAGAACCAATCTCTATTCAGTGTTCTGTGCCTGAATTGTCTGGAACCCTTACTCTTTTCATATTAATGCTATTTTTTTTTTCAGTTAAATGCTCTGATTTTTATTGCTGGTGTGCAAAAGGGTTATTTTTTTTTTTAAAGCAGATGTTGCTATTGTATACCTTATTACCCCTTTATTAGTTTTATTAGTTAGAGTAGCACAAGCTGTTGTAAAAAACTCACCCCAAACTTTCTGTGACTTAACACAATAAAAGTTTATTTCTCACTTACCTACCAGTTCAGTGCTATTATTTCTGATTAGTGGGTACTTTCAAAATCTATACTGTATTTATGTCCTGTTTTCATTCATATACTTTTTGACTCCCCTCCCCCCCACCATGTTCGATGTCACTAGAAGTTTGACTCCTTTATATTTCTTTTTAAGGAGCCAGATTTGGATGTTGTTCAATATCTATTTGATTTTACTCCACTAGATTCTCTTCTATTATGAATTTCTTCTATTTTTCTTACATTTACAATGTTTGGTTTTTTCAAGTTACTCTTTTCTTCTTTTTTAAAACGTTTTTTTCTTTTTCTTTCTTCCTTTTTTTTTTTTTTTTTTGAGAGAGAGAGCACGCACATGAGCAGGGGAGAGGGGTAGAGGGAGAGAAAGAGGGAATCTTAGCAGGTTCCACATTCAGAGTGGATCCTGATGCAGGGCTCAATCCCATGACCCTGGGATTATAACCTGAGCCCAAATCAAGAGTCGAATGCTCAACCGACTGAGCCACCCAGGCGTCCCACAAGTTACTTGAGTTGAATATTTTTAGTTATTATTGAATGCTATAATTTTTTTTCTAAGACTCCCATTAGCTATATCCATATTTTGATATACAAAAATTTCTCATTTTGTATTATAATAGTCTTTTAGTTTCCTGAGCTTTTCTCCTTAAATCATGTGTTATAGAGGGTAGGGTGGTTTCATTTCATGAAATTAGGGAAAGTACTTAGTGTTGATTTCACAATATTATTGCATTGTAGTGAGAAAGCATAATCTATAAAAGGTAAGCAAAGGAGACATAAATATAGCTACAGTAGAAATGTTTAAAATTATCCACCGAATGGGTATACTGGCCTCAGATTGTATGTTGATTGTATCCTCAGGCTGTTATCAAGATGATGCCAACCATTTTCAGGTGTTCTTTAGATACAAGAACCACTTTTTCAGAAGTCTTCTCCCGTCTCCTCCATACAGGCTTCCCTTCGACATCCATTTGGCCAGCCTGAATCATATGCCAAGTGATTGGGAAAGGAAAATAGGATTACCATTTTTACCTTGTTTTAATTAGAATCTACCTCTGAGGTCGAGATGGGGTCTTAATCTTTGATCCACACTGTGGAAGGAGTGAATACATTAAAAATGTTGGAAGGAAGAAGCTAAGAGGTAGGAGTAGTATGGATGTTGGTTAGACATCCCAGACATCCCAATATAGTCTTCTACAATTGCCTCCTACTTGCCTCATTTCA
This sequence comes from Lynx rufus, assembly GCF_022079265.1. NCBI lineage: Eukaryota > Metazoa > Chordata > Mammalia > Carnivora > Felidae > Lynx > Lynx rufus. The sequence continues at coordinate 36,424,474 of NW_025814889.1, read as the reverse complement.
GTATGCCTTGAGCATCAGCAAATTGATTGGAAGGGATAAAGAGGATGATACATGGCATTCTGTTAGGAGAGCTTCTGTTATTTCTTTTTTTTTTTTTTAATTTTTTTTTTAACGTTTATTTATTTTTGAGACAGAGAGAGACAGAGCATGAATGGGGGAGGGACAGAAAGAGAGGGAGACACAGAATCGGAGGCAGGCTCCAGGCTCCGAGCCATCAGCCCAGAGCTGGACGTGGGGCTCGAACTCAGGGACCGTGAGATCGTGACCTGAGCTGAAGTCGGACGCTTAACCCAGGCGCCTCCTGTTATTTCTTTTTAAATGCCCTTTAACACAGCTCAGTTATTTCCAATTTTTACAATGTAAATTCTACAGTTTGTTGTAACTTTTAAGTTTTTCTAATGAGAATTTTTCTTATATATATAGGTTTGTAATTTTTGATAATGAACTCATCTTCTGTGGGACTACTTTTCTTAGAAGTCTTATTTCTTTAGATCAGCTTTGACTTTGTGCAGGGACCAAATACATTCACTGTTTCTGGATCAATTTTTATATGAATCGCTGTGCTTGGAATTCTGTGTCGTGTGAACCTAATGATTTTTCACGGATGACTGTTTTCCCACTCATAACTGTAGACTCTTTGCTGCTCCATTGGCCTGGTAGGCAGAGTTTTTCTAGTCCCCATTTTACAGATGGAACAAACCTTTGTGACTTTCTTTAGCTTTATACATATAGATCATTTCCATCTCTTCCTGAGCCTGAATCCTGGAATCTCTTCCCTAGTCCTTAGCTATTAAGGCCTCTAACCTGGTTTTTTTTTTTTACCCCTCATGAGCCATTTCACTTAAACTCCATCAGTGCTTTGACTTTGAGTTTGGTCTTCATTATTGGCATTTCTGGTTTAGCTCGTGTTTGATACCTAATTATTTTCTGTTTTATGAGTGATTTCATGAATTTGGAGCATGAGGGGAGGGCCTTTTTATGTTGGCTTAGTTCATAATGTTAATCAGAATTATAAGTTCCATTTAAACTAAATTTATTTTCAATATGGTAGTTTTTTTTCTCCTTCTCTCTTAATTTTTGCTGGCCTTTATTTTTGTATACATACTTTTCCTTCCTGAAGTCTTCGAAATCCATAACAAGAGTTTTGATTGCTACTTTTTAGACATATTATATGTTTCAAAAATTTTGTTTTTTCTTAAGGGATGGAGTAGATTACAACTCTCTCGAACCAAAATTTTATGTGGAAAGGTAGCAAGAGGCAATGATGAAAGATGTGCTCGCCCCTCTTGATCTGTATTTCTGAAATGTTATTTTGTTCTCTTTAAGTTTTTATAAGGTAGAGATTTACTTCTGCTTAAAAACTTTCATCTTTACCCAAACTTTGTGCGTCTTATGGAATAGTTTATTTTTCCAATATACTTTAGAGGAAAAAAAAAAACCTTTCTGTTCCCAGCCTGCTCATGATATCCAACTCCTGTTGCTTTGGCTCAGAGTTCCATTCTACCTCATGATAAACACCTTCGTATCTCATTATATCTTAAATTCTGTAAGCTCTAGGAGCCGACTTACAGAGGAAACTTACTGTACTATCTAAATGAGCCATGACAAGCCTGGGAGTGGAATTCACTGCTGGGAAGTAGACCAGGTGGTATTAAAGGGGTTTGTTCCATGTGGTAATTGCTCAACCCATTAATACTGAAGTAGAAACTGGAGGAGTGAACCTTTTTGGCTACTAATTTCCTGAAGAGATAAGACAGTCACACTGTGCTTGTGTATTTCTATCTTTCCATGTAAAAAATGTGCTTAAGGACTTTTCTTGTTATTTCTAGGTCTGATTTTTTGTTTTACTTTTATTTTGTTGGCAGGCTTACTGTAATTAAAACCCTCAGTATTAAAATTCTAAGACACCAGGAGGTGGGTTAAATTGTTACACTATTAAATAGACTCTACAGCTCTTCTCGCTAGGAGTGAAGTAATATTGTTCAAAGATGTCAGTAATTTCCAGATGTGCAAGAGAGACTAATCAGAGTGTTTCTTTACCAAAATAAGCACACATATTCTAGTTGGGTCTGTGCTAATTAAGAGTATTTTCCTCTCATTTTATTGTTACTCCATTGGTTAGAAAGTATCCAAATAATTGCACTACATACACACACACACACACACACACACACACACACACACACACTCTTTTATGCATTTATCATATGCAAACAATAGAAATATTTTGACATGGTTGTGTTAGGGGAGGTTTCATATAGGGATAGTGTGGGTAAATACCCTCTTCTTCCCAGTCACCATCCTGGAAAGTACTGATGGACTCCAGAGCAAGAAAAGCCCTAGAGACCATTTATAACCCATCTCTTTTATCACTAAGTTGAGAGCTATTTTAGCAAATGGCAATTGTCACTTTCTTTGGATAAAAAATAAATTAATTCTGTTTTTGTGCAGGTAATCGGGTCACTTAATTTTGAGCCAATAAATACAGAAGGAATAGGTAAATTTAGTAAGTGTTTCATAAAATAAGTTCCTTATTATTTGATTCTCAGTTGAGGTATTTTCTTCCTTTTTTTCAACCCCCCAAATCTCTCCATTCCTCCATCCCCCTCTTTGTGGTTTTGAACATAATGCTTTTAGTGAGTCCATAGGCCCAGGAATTGTGTTTATCATGTTTTAGTACTTGGGATTGAGTAGAATTTACACACTGAGTTTCGAATAAAGGGACTTCCCTTTGAAGTTAACTCTGGGTGTCACCAGCAGTTGAAGGAGTTTCTTCTCATCCTACCACTTTTTAGCTTTAGTGCTTACCTGTTGCATCTTTCTAATAATTACATCTTTGTTTTCAGTTTTAAATCATAAGATAGTTCCAGAGCTGTGTTTGGTCTTTATTTTAAACTAACACCAGAGTACCCCTATAGTCACCAGTCACTGTTTAGGTAAGTTGATGATTCCTTTATTCCACCCAAGATTTTTATTTAAAATCGAGCAGTTAGTAATTTACTTGCTTTTTAGGTCAGAGGAATCCTGTCATCTGTGTTATTCCTTTTTCATCTCAGCTTCTTAAAGAAGTGCTATAAATAGAGGCTTTCAACTTAGAAAGCACTGTGTATTTCATTGACTAGAACTGAACTGTAGGCTAATAAAAAGTACCAAATGAAAATATTATGGTATCTTATTGCATTCTATTGTAGATGTAATGTAGTGTGAACAGTAGTAGCTTTGATTCATTGTAAATCCCATCTGAATACTGACAACATGGTTAAAAATATCAGGAGATAAATCCCAAAGGTCACATTTGTGGGAAGGCTCATTGTGCATATGCAAGACCTTATTTCATTATTTAAAAAATAGCGGTATAGCTCATAAGGTAGGGCAATGTTCTAGCCTCTGACAGGGATAGAGGGAACATAGGTGAGTGGCTGCTGAATTATGATAGTTTTGCAGTTGAGATTCTTTTTCTGTTTTAGCTCTGTTTCTAAGCTTTTTTTCCATGAATGGTAGTGATCACTTCATAGGCAGTTTCCCCTTGGATCACAGTTTTGCAGCAGATTAGAAGCTGATAAAGACCTGAGATTTAAAATGAGCTCACTTTCGGGGCGCCTGGGTGGCGCAGTCGGTTAAGCGTCCGACTTCAGCCAGGTCACGATCTCGCAGTCCGTGAGTTCAAGCCCCGCGTCAGGCTCTGGGCGGATGGCTCGGAGCCTGGAGCCTGTTTCCGATTCTGTGTCTCCCTCTCTCTCTGCCCCTCCCCCGTTCATGCTCTGTCTCTCTCTGTCCCCAAAATAAATAAAAAAACGTTGGAAAAAAAAATTAAAAAAAAAAATAAAATGAGCTCACTTTCAATTATATTAAAATGAGGAATTTTTAATGAAAAACAAAGACCATTTATGTTGTTCCACATGCACAAAATGGAGTACTTGATATTTCTTCAAACTTACATGCTAGACATGATCTTATAACATCCTTAAAGGAAGTCCATTTACTTATAGTAGGGCAGAGGTTCCCAAACTCTCTTGGTTTCAGTGTAATCAGTAAGTTTTTCATGACTTCTTGGCCAAAATAAATACCCAACAGTTCCTAATAGTGATTAAGTTCACACAATTTAAATATTTGTATTCTAATTACTTAACTTACTGATTACTTAAAAAATAATAGAGATACTTTGAATGAAAAAATAACATTTTAATTTCATTCTTAAATCACCACTTTAACTTACTAATGGGGTGTGTGCTTGTTGGGTGCTGCAGTTTTTCACATCTTAGTTGCTTTTAATCACAATAACCATCAAAAACTCAGTTTCACAAAGATAGATTGTCATGAGAAGGTATATCATCATCTAGTGTTGAAACTATAAACTACGTTGAGCTACTAATTTTCACATTGTCTGACAGATGTCACTATGTTTCCCCCAGAAATTTAAAATATTTTGCAGTGCACCTGTGAGTTCACCTGGTGCTTTGGGAACTGTGGTAGTATCATAAAGAGTAAGATTAGCTAATAATAAGTATTGATGGCATCTTATTAGTTCAAGAGTAACTATGCCCTGCCAAACTGTAGGGGAAGTAAGTAAATTGTATACTTGCAATTAACAGACTCTTCATCTACCTATGGGGAGACAGCATGACATATTAATTAAGAACAATGGCTTTCAAATTCCTTTGACTTTGACCCCAGTACAAAAACGTTTTACATCTCCCTGTCCTGTTCTGTCTTCTTTCTTGCTCCTCCCCTCTTTTCACGTCTCTCTCTTTCACTCTCTCTCTCTCTCTCTCTCTCACACACACACACACACACACACACACACACACACACTTAACTGAAACATGCATTTAACAAAACAGTGCATTTACTAAGACTCTGGGACCTGGTTTGGTTTTAAAATAGCCTTCACCATTTCCTATCTGTGCCATGAGCAAGATATTTAACCTCTCAATTACTCAGTTTCCTCATTTATAAAATGGGAATTAATAATCTACAGTGTTGAGGGGATTAAATAAATGTATGTGAAACACTTCAGACTTTGGCTATTAATTACTGATGTATTATTTATTACTAAAATATTAATTGAATAATCTCAATGAATAATCCCCAAATATCCTAATGAGGTTAGTACATTACGGAATTAGAAGAAAACCATTAGTAGCTTCAACCTCTAAAAATGGTACTATATATAGTTAAAAGACCAAGTTTTTTTCTGGATTTTACTCCTAGGCAGATAAATTTTGTAGCACTTACCAAAGATATTTTGCATTTACCTTTCTGAGTTTGGATCTAGTTGAGAGTTAGAGAAGTCAGAAAAGGGAGATGAAAATAATGTTTATACTGATAAAGCTGATCAGAATACATGACTTTATATTTGCAGCAAGGGGGCCTTTCTAATATTTTACTCCAGAATTAGATCTACCCATTAGCACAGCTGAATAACTACATTTTACTATATGGCAGAGAGCAGAACAGGATGACTTTCTACATAGACAAATCAGAGGAAAGGAGGGCACAGGGGGCTGAAACAACCATGGCCATCCCTCTTCCCCGTTTCTTTGTTTCTTTGTGGTTTTTTTTCCTGTCTTTTAATAAATGTCTGGAATAGTACCTATGTCTCAGGAACCATACTGGACGTTAATAATATAATTTTGAACAAGATGTGTTCAGTCCCTGTCTCTAAAACCCTAGTGAGGAGAGTATACATTACACAAATAATTTAATTACGATTGTGCTATCTAACTAACAAAAAGTGTAGTATTAAATGAAAATTATAACAGAGTCTGAACTAATCTGCAGTGATCTTCCTTGTGAAGTGGCATTTAAAACCTAAGGAATGAGACTGATGTCAGCAAAATGATGGCATAGGAATTTCTAGCACTCTTGCCCCTGTCAGAAATATCAATTTGAATAACAGTCTCTGTACAAAAATACCTTCACAGGAACCAAGGATTCATGTGAGGCATTATAGCATCTGCATAAAACACAGAAATAAGAAAAGACACACTGAGGAGGGTAGAAAAGATAGATTCACACTACTCCCATCACTCCTCCTCCAAGCACAGGCAGGATGGTACTTGCATGAAAGCAGACAAACAAAACAGTGGAACAGAATTGAGAGCCTGGAAATAAACCCCTCCACAGTACAGTCAACTAATATTTGACAAGGGCGCCAGGAATACTCAATGGGGAAACATTAGTCTCTTCAGTGAATGTGGTTGGGAAAACTGGATATTCTCATGCAAAAGAATGAAATTGGACATCTGTACCACACACAATTAATTTGGTATGAGTTAAAGACTTAAATGTAAGACCATAAAGTGTAAAACTACTAGCAGAAATAGGTAAGGGGAGCGTGAAATCCTGATCATTGGTCTTGGCAATGATTTTTTTTATGTGATGGCAAAAGCTAAAGCAACAAAAGCAAAAATAAATAATTAGGACTACATCAACCTAAAAAGCTTCTTTATGGCCAAAGCAACAATCAACAAAGTTAAAAGGCAACCTTTGAAATGGGAGAAAATACTGCAAACCATCTATCTGATAAGGGCTTAAATACATAAGGAATTCATATAATGCAACAGCAAACAAAACAATCCCCCAAAAACAAAGCATCTGAGTTTTTAAATGGCAAAGGAATTGAAATAAACATTTCCAAAGAAGACAAAAATGGCCAATGGGTACATGAAAAGATGTGCAGTATCACTAATCATCAGGTAAATGCAAATCAAAGACACATTGAGATATCACCTCATACTTGATAAAATGGCTGTTAATGAAAAGACAAAAGATGACATACAAGTGTTGGCAAGTCTATGGAGAAAAGGAAACCCTTTTGTACTATAGATAGAAATGTAAATTGGTACAGCCACTATAGAAAGCAATATGGAGATTCCCAAAAATATTAAAAATAGAACTGCCATATTATTCATCAATCCTACTTCTTTGTGTATTATCTGAAGGAAATGACACTATTTCAAAGAGCTATCCATATCCTCATGTTCATTGCAGTGTTATTTACAATAGCCAACACATGGAAAACAATATGTCCATCAGTGGACTAGGTATAGAACATATGGTATAGGTATATACAGTGGAATATTATTCAGCCATAAAAAAGGAAATTCTCTCTTTTATGATCCTATGGGTGGACCTTGAGGACATTATGCTAAGTGAAATAAGTCAGACAGAGAAAGACAAACACTGTATGTTCTCACTTTTTTATGAAGTCTTAAGAAAACTGAATTCATAGAAATGAGTTAGAATGGTATTTGTGTGTGGTAATCATTTTGCAGTATGCACATGTGTCAGATCATCATGTAGTACACCTTAAACTTATATGTTATATACCGATATTTCAGTAAGCTGAAGAAAGTAAACTTTTTTAAAGTAAATTTTTAAAGATTCAGATAAAAAAAAAAAACCTGAGGAATGAGTAGGAGTGCCATATTACTAGGGGGCCAGTAAAGGATTAGAAGAGGAGAAGAATATTCCAAGCAAAGGAATCAACATGAACAGAGGTCCAGTGGTGGCAACAAGCTTAGTTTATTTGAGGATCTGAAAGAAAGCTAGTGTGGGAAGTGTAGACAATGGGTTTGAAAATATCCAAGATATGTGAAGATGGCAGGACTTACATCATGTGGGATCTTTTAGCCTGGGTCAAGGATTTTACACATAAATCTTGAGAGAATTGGCTTAGTTTTAGTTTCCTGCTCCATCTTTAATGTTGAATTTTACAATTTTGATGTAACATGTGTTCACTTACATGGATGCACTATTTCTGAATAATTTCTCACTTCCTTTCCCATTTTCCCTTTGAGACTTTGTTCTTTAAGAAACACAGTGAAAAGCCTCTGGTTTTATTTGGAATTAAATTAGTCTTTAAAGTTATTGCTTTCAACTGCTAGGAATTTACCCAAGGGATACAGGAGTGCTGATGCAAAGGGACACTTGCACCCCAATGCTTATAGCAGCACTTTCAACAATAGCCAAATTATGGAAAGAGCCTAATTGTCCATCAACTGACGAATGGATAAAGAAGGTGTGGTTTATATATACAATGGAATACTACTTGGCAATGAGAAAGAATGAAATATGGCCCTTTGTAGCAACGTGGATGGAACTGGAGAGTGTTATGCTAAGTAAAATAAGTCAGGCAGAGAAAGACAGATACCATATGTTTTCACTCATATGTGGATCCTGAGAAACTCAACAGAAGACTAGGGGGGAGGGGAAAGGAGAAAAAAAAAAGTTACAGAGAGGGAAGGAGGCAAACCATAAGAGACTCTTAAATACGAGGACAAACTGAGGGTTGATGGGGGGTGGGGGGAGGGGGAAAGGGGGGTGATGGGCATTGAGGTGGACACCTGTTGGGATGAGCACTGGATGTTGTATGGAAACCAATTTGACAATAAATTTCATATAAAAAATAAAGTCATTGCTTTCAGCTACATACTGGGTAATTGATTATTGTTATTGTAAGTGTAATGTGGCAGCGGTTATTGGTTTGCTTATGATATGATCTTATTTTAGACTAGAAATTCTTGGAAATGGTTGGTATCCATGGCAGAAAATTTACAAGCACTATTGTACTTTACTTTATTTATTTTTTTTACTCAAAAAAGAGTGATTGCTTTCTCGGGGCACTTGAGTGGCTCAGTCGGTTGAGCAGCCAACTTCGGCTCAAGTCATGATCTTGCAGTTTGTGGGTTCGAACCCCGTGTCAGGCTCTGTGCTGACAGCTCAGAGCCTGGAGCCTGCTTCCATTCTGTGTCTCCCTCTCTCTCTGTCTCTCTCTGCCCCTCCCCTGCTTGCGCTCTGTCTCCCTCTAAAATAAATAAACATTGGGGCGCCTGGGTGGCTCAGTTGGTTAAGCGGCCGACTTCGGCTCAGGTCATGATCTCGCGGTCCGTGAGTTCGAGCCCTGCGTCGGGCTCTGTGCTGACAGCTCAGAGCCTGGAGCCTGTTTCGGATTCTGTGTCTCCCTCTCTCTGACCCTTCCCCGTTCATGCTCTGTCTCTCTCTGTCTCAAAAATAAATAAACGTTAAAAAAAATTTTTTAAATAAATAAACATTAAAAAAATTTTTTTAAAAAAGAGTGATTGCTTTCTTATATAGAGTTATCAGTTATCCTTCTGGCTATTGCACTTGAACTAGCCATGTTATCCTTTTTTCTCTGGAGGTATATAGCCCAAAATAAGTGTTTTCAACAGCTGAATAGAATGGTATTTCATTAGGTGTGAGTAATTTGAAAACTTTCCTGTTGGTTTATATGATTGAATTTGTACTATGGAAGATTAAGCCAAATATTATTTATGCTTCCCAAAATACATAATTGCATTGTTTGAGGACTATATACCCCTTTACCCCCCAAAACATAATTTCATCTTTTGCATTTCAGTTCAAAGGTTGGATGGCATATTTCCTTCTCTTAACAGTACATTTTCTCCTGTCTATGGCTACTGTTTGTATTATTTCATCAGTAACAGGAATAAATGGGGCTCTTTATTTGTAATCACGGATATGATTGTATACCCCCATATAGAGTTTTTGTTGTAAATTTAGTACTGCTGAAAGTACTTTTAGTACCTCAATCTTCACCCCTGGTCTTACGACTAAAAGGTGATAGAAAAAAACATTTGCGGGGGAGAATGATATGTTTGCTTGTAACCCACAAACACACTGAGGGTGGTAATGACTTCTCCAATGTATTTGTCTCTCAGAGAAGTAAAGTAGTTGTTCTTTTTAGAAACATTTAATATATTGATTTGGTAGATTCTTTCCTCAGTCCTAAAATAATTACTTCTATTAAATTACATTTATTTTTAGGCTTGAATCATCTACCATATATATGAATTGGTCCATTCTTTCACATGAATTGAATTTGTTTTGAAATATTTTACTTGCAGAGTGTCTTAGGTTTGTGCTTCCTTTGTTTCTGCTGCAGCCACTTATGTTTTAGCATTTAGCCTGTTACCCCTGCCTGAATAACTGCAACCCATCTTCCCAACTCTCCTCTCAACTCCAAGCTATCTGACATATAAATGCTGGAATGATTTTTCTCAATAATTACTTTTGACAGTACTTTAATGTAATTTAGCATTGTCTTCTTTTTTAATGAAAATCCAAATAATGCCCTTATTTCGATAAAAGTATAAGAAAATATTAATAGAACAGGGGTTTTTTTTCTCCCCTAACACGAACTGTGGAGGAAGGCAGTCTCATACAGCTTTTGTGGTTCTATGATATCAAAAGGGTCTGGGCTCATCGTTTGTTTTCCACTGTTCTCTCGTACATGGCTTTTCTCCTTATGCTTGCAAAATGGCTGGGTACTGTGACTTTGCATGCATATTGCAGATGATGAAGAAAGACATACAAGCAGCAAAAGGCATTTGCCAACTGAGTCTAACTTAAAGGCCCACCCGCTAGATTTCCTTTTATTTCTTACTGACAAAGGAGCTTAGAAAATCATGTTTTCATTGGGCAAGGACTCTCTGATTCAAAATCTAGATTCCATTAGTAAACAAAGATGATGGAATAGATATTGAACAGGTGACTATAACAGTGTCTACCAGAGTTTCCTGTTCAGAAAAATCACTCCATTTTGCCTAGCATATTAGAGTCTTCAGCTGAGATAGAGTTGGAAGACCAGAGTCAGACATTTAGAGGCAGTAAACCACTCAGCATAAAGAGGGTAGTTGCCTCCCATATGTAATTCAAATTTTATTATAAACTAAACAAAATATGTGAAAAAAGGATCAAAAATGTTCTGATGTTTCCCATTTTAGTAGTTTTTCAAAAATAACAAATGTTATTTTTAAAACATTTTTTTTCCTTTTTTGTGGTGGTGGCGTTGGGCTAGAGGGTGTTATGAGCCTACATGCTAAGCTTACTGCCTACCAGTATTTCAGCAGTACTTCCTATATACCTGTTGTATTAGAAAGATACCAACATTTTAACTTCATGGATACGTTTAATTCACTGTAGAGCCTTGAGGAAGTTATTTAACCTGTCTGAGCCTGCCTTTCTTTTCCCTTTCCTGCCTTGCCTGCCTGCCTTCCTTCCTTCCTTCCAGCTTATTTTGACAGAGAAAGAGGGAACAAGGGTGGGCCACAGAGAGAGGGAGAGAGAGCAAATCCCAAGCAGGCTCCACATTGTCAGTGCAAAGCCTGATGTGGGGCTGGAACTCACGAACTGTGAGATCATAACCTGAGCCTAAGTCAAGAGTCAGATGCTTAACAGCTGAGCTACCCAGGTGCTCCATCCTTTGTTTCTTTATCTATGAAATGAGAGCATTGGTCCTGAGACAAAAGTAGGCAAAAACATAAGTAATGCACAAAAGTGGAAATGCATTTGGCCAATAAAACTATTTTAAAAATATTAAGCCTCTCTTATGACAAAAGAAAATTTAATTTAAAAGATGTCTTTCTCAAACATCTAACAACAGACATAATACCCTGTTACAATTAGATTATACTAGATAGATAGATAGATAGATAGATAGATAGATAGATAGATAAGGTTTTTCCTTTCCTGGTGCTGTTCTACCTGCACAATATTCTATTTATTTACATTCTAGACTAGGTATATTGAGAGACAGAGAAAGATAAGATACACATTGTAATGTAGTTTACAGAAAGGAAGGTGAATCATGGCTCCTACTTCTCATAACTTTATAAAATTGATAATTATATTATCTCCAGAAGCACAAATCCACAGTTTAAATGGTAAACCTCTTTTTTATGCTAATAGGCACTTTGAGACCAACTGAGCACTGTTAAATATATAAGAAACCCTTGTAATCAATTTGCCCTTAACCCTTGACATACTTGTTAGATTGAGCCTTTATTTTCACTCTGTTAAAGATACTAACAGAATACCAGAACAGCTATTAGACTACTCACTAATATACTCTGCATATCTCATTTAATCTTTTGAGTTGTATGATTGTTATGTTTGTTTGCCTGTATATCAAGAATATAATTAGGGGTGCTTCGGTGGCTCAGTTGGTTGAGTGTCCAACTCTTGATTTCAGCTGAGGTCATAAATCCCAGGGTTGTGGGATCAAGCCCCATGTCCAGTTCTGTACTGAGTGTGGAGCCTGCTTAAGATTCTCTTTCCCTCTGCTCTTCTCCCTGGCTTGCGCTCTCTCTCTAGAATAAAAAAGTAATAATAAATTTTTAAAAATATATTGTTAATTACAGTATCAATAACTGGAATAAGTGTTTTTATTATTACATGAAACAAATGGCGTTTATAAGACCAAATATTTTTATGAAACTGAAGCTAGGGGCTCTTGGATTGGCTCAGTTGGTTAAGTGTCTGACTCTTGATTTGGGCTCAGGTCATGATCTCATAATTGGTGAAATCTATCATCGTGGAGCCTGCTTGGGATTCTCTTCCTCTTTTTTTGCCCCTCCCTGTGCTCACTCGCTCTCTCAAAATAAATAAACTTAAAAAAAAGAAACTGAAGCTAAATATTGTGGGAAGAGGATACAAGGAAGGCATGTAAGAATCATTGTTGAATCAGGTTAAAAGTGAAATAATTATTACATATTGGGAGAATTTTTTAAATCAACAGGTTTTAAACTGAAATTGCTTTCAAATATCTTTAGATTCTAGTCCTACTTTAACAAAATGAACTGGACAGAATACAAAAAAGTGCACAATTTAGGTCAATGGGTCATATGGTGAGAGCTTTGGACCTTGGCTACAACTAAAATTTGTGAAGCAGTATACATTTATATATACAATTTTTCCATTCTTTAGTGAACTTTTTAAAAATCAACAAGCAGGGGCGCCTGGGTGGCTCAGTCGGTTAAGCATCCGACTTCAGCTCAGGTCACGATCTCATGGTCCATGAGTTCGAGCCCCGCGTCGGGCTCTGGGCTGATGGCTCAGAGCCTGGAGCCTGTTTCCAATTCTGTGTCTCCCTCTCTCTCTGCCCCTCCCCCGTTCATGCTCTGTCTCTCTCTGTCTCAAAAATAAATAAACGTTAAAAAAAAAAATTTAAAAAAAAAATCAACAAGCAGAATTGAGGGTCATATAAAAGGGCATCTTGTATAGTTTCTTATAAATAATTTGTTGATTCTGAGAACCTCAAAAGGGAAAGTTTTTATATAGAATGTTGTATAGTATAAATTATTGATAAAAATGTTACAAATACCTGATTCTGAAATGATAAATAACTAAAACCTACAGCACCTTTTCTGTGATGTAATATCTTTAAGATGTACTACAAACTAGGCTAATTTTTTTCGTATGGATTTAGTTTGAATTCCAAAGACGAATTTATCCACAGATATTTTAATTTTTTACATTCTAATATTTTTTTCAACTCTCACAAAAAGTAATTCTAATCCTTGGGAAGTCAGGACAGCTTCATCATGATATGACTTGCCTAGGTTTGATATTTTACTGAGATACCTGCCAATTGGAATTAAGACTCTATGGGTATAATCAGGATAGACTTAATTATTGGCTTACTATATTTAAATCAGAATGAACAGCTTACAGAATTTTGTACCCATGCCCTGAAAAAATGTGAAGCTGTTTTGGACTAAGATTTCATAGCTTTTGTGGCTAATGAGGCATGAAATAAATTGGCAAGCTCAAACTGCTCAGAATACAGTGGTACAGTGTGCATTTTCTAATTCCCAGCCCTTGGGATTCCAGCAAAGGTCACAAATTAAACAAAGTCGGGATTAATCAAAACTACAATCAAATAAAACCCAATCATTAATCCTCTCCTGAGTTACAATGGAGTGATTGTGTAATTGTGTGAGAAGCACTGGAGAGGGCTCTTTTGTAGTATATAAGAAAATCAACATTAAGGTGTCAAGCAGAAAAATGAAACCCTGCAGGTGAAGCTGTCTCTGGAGCCAAGAGAAACTGGCAATTTATGCAGAGTTGCAAGTGAACCTTTGGAGTATTGAAAAGGGTGTTGGCACTAACTGTAGAACATGTGGGTCTCTCAGTGGGGCCCTCCATAGAGATTAGTTTATGGGCCGCAGCAGGCCCTGTTTGCTGAGAAGCTTAGTGTTTGGGTGTAGCAGCTCCAAGCAACAGTCTCTCCAAGGTTAACTGCCAAAAATCTACTGTGTAATTCTCAGCTCTTTGTAATTTTGAAAAAGAGTTTATAGAAAAGCATTTCCTCTGTGGGAGTAATTGTCAGAATATGTTATTCCCAACGAAAAGGAGGAAAATTCCCAAAGAAGAGAATTTTGAGCCCATATTTCTTCTGTGTTCCTGACTTTTGAACTTACTGATGCTTGCTTTATGATTGCTGTCTTATTATTTCTGCTATTTTGTATTCCACAGTGATTATCTTCTTCATTTTTCATCCCTTAGTGTCAAGTCAGTGTCCATTTTGCCTATTTTTAAGTCAGCAGTGATATTATCCAGTTATTCTAAGATTATAATTTAAGAAGCAATTTTGATGTTTATCCCCTATTGTTTGTTATAGATGGGTATATTTTTGTATGTGTGCTTTAAGGATAGCATTTTGTCTTATTGGTTAACTTTCTGCTTTGTTTCACATCCCAAATAGAAAAATCTTAAATCATTTACTCTATCTCTGATCTGACTACTGATTTGAAAGCCTCAAAACACATGATTGCCTGTTATTATATGACGCAGACTGAGTTTCTGTATTACAGAATTTTTGTTCCTTACCCTTTTGGGTTTTTTTTGTTTTTTTTTTTTTTTTTTTGCAATTTATGTTCCTTTTTTTGAAAAAAATTTTAATGTTTATTTTTGAGAGAGCAAGAGAGAGAGAGTCAGGGAGGGGCAGAATGAGAGGGAGACACAGAATCAGAAGCAGCCTCCAGGCTCTGAGCTGTCAGCACAGAGCCCACCACAGGCCTTGAACCCGACCGTGAGATCATGACCTGAGCCCGAGTCGGTCGCTTAACCACTGAGCCACCCAGTCGCCCCATGCCATTTATGTTCTAAGCCCTTAGTGTATTCAGAACAGTGTGAGGTGCTGTATGATATACCTGTTCTTTTCTTTCAAGTAATTTACCAGTTAACGGCCTCGTATACTTATAGCTGGTTAGTCCCGTAAACTTGTGTTACTAAAAGTATCACTTGGGCTTTGTTGCAAGAATTTATTGTAACGAGGTATTATTTCAGACTTCATCTTTCCATTTAGGTTCCTATATATTACATTTTTATATATGACTAAAACATCACAAGTTGAGTTTTTATCATTGGAAAATAAAAGACTTGGAATTTTAATAATTTGATTCTTGTTTTTAAACTTCTGGCCATCACAAAAATATACTTGTGTGTTTAAATTCTGCATTTCTTTACTTAATTATTATACATTTTCATGTTCAAAGTAGCTGAAGATTTGGTAGAAATGGAAGAGCATATAGGATACTTGTGTATCTGTTTATGTTTTTGTGATGGGGTAGGGTTATTGTTTCATTTTATTTTACATTTGTGTTTCTGATTTTTTGTATGTAAATGGAATGTTAGGTACATTGTTTTGCTGTTTGTATTTTAACTGAAGAATATGTCATGGTTATTTTTTAACATCAATATTAAGATCTGTTATATTCTGTTTAACAACTGGTTAGTGTTCCATTATATAGATGTTACATTGTTTTTTAAAATGCTTTCTCTGCGGAAGGCCATTTAGATTATTTCCAGTTCTGCAATATTGCAAACAGTACTGCAGAGAACGTGATTATACTTGCATCTTTTCACATGTAAGCATCTCTCTCTAGAATAGATTCTTTAATGGAATTGTTGAGTCAAAACATAATATATATTTATTTTGGTATCTGTTGTTGTTCTCAACAAAGTCTACCACATACGCTTTTGCCAACTGTGGATGAGAACATATATTTCCCCACACTGTTGGGCACACTGTGTGTGATCTATCTTTTAAACTTTTGCTGACCTATTTTTATATTCAGGATATCTTTCCATATCATTACTCTGTTTCTTCTCTAGTAGTGTAGTATTCCATGGTACCATATTTAATTAGTTCTCTGTTGTTGGGCATTTAAGTTACTTCTAATACCTAGCTATTTTACATACAATGGTACAAAATAATAATAAATTTGTAGTAATACAAAATTTGTATAAAGATATGAAAAACCCAGTACAAAAGATATTTTGCCTGTATGCAGGTATATCTGTAGGATGAAGTCCCAGAAGTGGAATTGTAGGATTAGATGGCATATGTGTCCGTAATTCTAGTTGATATTATTAAATGAAAAAAGCAGAATGGAAGACGGTGTGCATAGCATACTGCCATTTGTTTAAAAGAGGGAGGCATAAGAATATACATATGCAGGCACAAATACTTGTTATTTTCTGGGTCAGTGGAGGACAGAATGATGGACAAGGGTTAGAGGGATATTTTTCACTATATATGTATATATATACACACACGTGTGTATATGTGTGTGTATATATATATATACACACACACACACACTTTTGAATAATTTAACCATGAGAATATATTACCTATATAATATTTTAAGTATCTTTTAATATAGTGATAAAAGCCTGAGCTTTCAAGTTAGAACTAAGTTTATTTATTTTTTTTTTTTTAGTTTTTTTTTTTCAACGTTTATTTATTTTTGGGACAGAGAGAGACAGAGCATGAACGGGCGAGGGGCAGAGAGAGAGGGAGACACAGAATCGGAAACAGGCTCCAGGCTCTGAGCCATGAGCCCAGAGCCTGACGCGGGGCTCGAACTCACGGACCGCGAGATCGTGACCTGGCTGAAGTCGGACGCTTAACCGACTGCGCCACCCAGGCGCCCCTAGAACTAAGTTTAAATGTACACTGTGTGACCTTAGGCATTTAGTTTACTCTGGATCTCAGATTCCTTGCATATGTATATGAAATGAGTGAAAACTGTCTTGTAGAGTTAGGAAACTGAAATAAGAAATTGTATGGGAGAGTATATACACAGTGGCCAGCACTTGACACATGTAAGTAAATAGAAAGGTCTTTTAGATTTCTTTTACTCCTTCTGCCAGACTTATTCCTGCAGTATGAAATTCTGAGAGGTAATGTCTAGAGTGATGAAACTTGGTCACAGAATGTCTGTTGTCAATTCCACTGTATTAAAAATATATTTTTTTAATGTTTATTTTTGAGAGAGAGAAACAGAATGTGAGCAGGGGAGAGAGAGAAGGGGAGACACAGAGAGGGAGACACAGAATTTGAAGCAGGCTCCAGGCTCTGAGCTGTCCGCACAGAGCCTGGTGCGGGGCTTGAACCCATGAACTGTGAGATCATGCCCTGAGCTGAAGTTAGACACTTAACTGACTGAGACATCTGGGCACCCGATTCCACTTTATTTAAATGTGAACATAGAGGCAGAGGCAAACCATTTATTTTACTAGGAAGGAGGCCTTTACCATGGCTTGATTTTTTTGACAGTGGCTTCTCATGTTATAAGATGGTGAAAAAAATGAATGTGAATGGGAAACTAAGAAACATGTATACACATACACACACACGTAAGAGCTGTTCAGTGCTTCTTTCAGTAACACACTTATTCAGGAGCTGTGGTTGATGCAAGCAGTCCTCAGGCCAGGTTCTTATGTTATCAGGCATGTATGTTGCAGTCTTACATTAGTGTGTGTGTGTGTGTGTGTGTGTGTGTGTGTGTGTGTGTGTGAACTGGAGCTGCTTATGAGCCACTAAAATTTAGCCAGTGATAACTTCTGGGAAATTCTGTAAAGAAATAAATTTTGAATTAGTGATGTATATATACCCATAGTAGAAGAGTATCAGTTTTTTGAAATAGCAAGTACTACAGGGGTGCCTGCCTGGCTCAGTTGGTAGAGTATGCAACTCTTGATCTCAGAATTGTGAATTCGAACCTCACGTTGGGTGTAGAGATTACATACATACATACATATATACATAAAATAACAAGTATTACATATTATCACTACAATATGTTTAAATGTCTTATGTTTCTTCCAGATTCACTTCATTAATTTTTACTTCTAAATCATTTGTACTTCAAAGACTTCATAAAACTTTTCTTGTCAGGGATGTCAAATTAGAAAAGATTGCTGACAAGTTTATTTCTATGCCTTGGGCATAAGTCTCCAATGTCAAAGAATTGAAGAAGTCCTAAATGCAATTCTTCGTTGTTGTTGTTGTTGTTGTTGTTGTTGTTGTTGTTGTTGTTTTCTTTATGCTCCTCCTAAAATTTTGTATCCTATACACTAATTTTCATCTTTTTTTTTTTTTTCTCTGCCTTGGTTTGCTTGGGAGTGCTTCAGATTACCCAGTCCACCCTCTGCCACTTTGGATGGTCAGCAACTGTAAAAGATAAATTATTTACTAACACCACTAAATGTGTAGCTATGAAAGTCTCTCTTTTTATACTTAAGAGAATAGAAAATGATTTTAGGTGATTTAAATTGACTCGGCAGGATATTAATGTAACTATTCTGTAAACTTTCCTTTGAAATGTTATAAGAATTCATATTCAGAGGCATACTCAAGCACTGTAACTTATTGTAGAATTAACTTGCTTTCTACTTTTTTTCCTGTAAGTCTTTGGATGACCTTTGCCAATTCAGTAAAATATCTAAACATGTAATACATACACACATTGGATTCTATCTTATTGAAAATAATTTTATTCAGTGATACTTTCATTTTCAAATGCAGAGCATTCTGATATTTTATATTTTTTTCACTTGTTTTAATACAGTTAGAGCAGCACTAAATTAATGGATATATTACTGTGTTCTTTACTTTGTTTATCACAAGTTCTGGTGACCAGCATTTCTAACTCTTTGAAGATATTGTAACACCTCAGTGGCTTTCAAGTATTTTCCTTGTAAGGTCAGTCTGGACATAAGCTGCCTTACTTACAAGCATAGTTTCTACATGTAGACTACAACATACACAACTATGCAGCAGGTCTGTAGTTTTCTATTTGTGTCCCATTGTACCTATATCTTATGGAAGAACCATCCAATTTATAGAACATTTGAAAACACTTTTGGGAAATTTTCACAATTTCTGGTTCGGAATTTTTTTTTTTAAGTTTATATTGAGAGAGAGATCACGAGTAGGGGAGGGGCAGAGAGAGAGAGAATCTCAAGCAGGCTCTGTGCTGTCAGTGTCAGAACCCTAGGCAGGGCTTAATCCCACGAAACTTGAAATCATGACATGAGTCGAAATTAATAGTTGCATGCCCGACCAAGTGAGCCACCCAGGTGCCCCTATTTCAGAATTTTTTCATGTGGCTGCAAAGCTTGGCTAACAATAAAGAGTTGGTTTGTTGCCTTTTTTTTTTTTTAAGAGTCTTTAAAATGACAAAAAATACTGTGAAGAATAAAATGCCTCCTGCTCTTTCCAGAATGCTTCTGCGATTCACCTTGGACGCGTCCCTCTGTCACAATCATTTTAGCTCTGAGTCCTTTTGACTCTAATATACTTGCTTTCTCTTGTCCTCTTCTTTTTAGCACAACTGCCACTACTGTAATTTGTACCTTCATGATGATTTTTGCTTGAATTTCCTTAATTGCCTCCTACATGGTCTATTTGTCTCATTGTAGTACCTGCCTCATATTGCCTGCTATAATGCCTAATATAATAGTTCAGATATGCTGAATCTTCTACTTAAACTTCTTTGATGTCTCTGTCTCCTCTCCTCATATACCTCACACACAAAAATATTTTTCTTAGCATGGTGTTTTTAGACCTTCATGATCTCTTTCTTGCTTTCTGCCATACCTACATGTAGTTCAAGTTCATTTACTCATTGCTATGTAGTATTCACGTCATAGCACAATTTATTCATTCGACCATAGTTAGAAATTTGGGTTGTTTCCAGCTTGGGGGTAATACAGGTAAAACACATACATGTTTTATTTGCCTCTTTACCTATAATCTCTTCCATATAGATACTGAATTTATTAAAGCCATATATTCTTTTTATCTTTCTAATTTCCAGCACATTTCTAGCACATTGCATGGCATATAAGTGATTTTGAAAGAATGGAGAGAGAGGGAGGGGGAAGGTTACTCTACTGTTGTAACACAAATCAGACAATACCATTGACCTTTGTAGAATGGTAGTTAAAAAAAAAAAAAAAACATCTGCCCTATATTTCTCAGGCTCCTTACTGCAGCTGTGTTCACTCATAGGCCTTTGTAATGGAGAAGCAAACTCTGAGTATCTCTTAAAAAGTTTAGGGATTTATTAAGATGCCACTTCTCCATATCTATACTTAGTAAACCTTCCACTCCTTCTGTGACTATTGAGCACATTTCATTTCTCTTAGAGACAGAGTTGTCTATGTGAAATTTGGTAGAATATTCATATATACAGTTAAGCTGTTACATTTGCTGGAAGAATACTGATGACATGGAATCAAATCTACACCTTTCTGAACATTTCCATCCCAAGAATCCACTAGGAATGAATGAATTAACCTTACAATTAGCAAAAGAGAATCTTTATCATGGATTATAATCTGAGGAGATAAAGAATTATGAATTCCAGTTTCTTGTTCAGATCCATTCATAAACTCAGTCTTTACTAACTTTATCCATAATTGTATTGCATGTTCTTATTCAGGAAATTATGATGATGTGATTGAAGCATAGTGAATAGCTATTTTGTTGTAGATTTAGTTTCTTGATATGCTGCTACATTGCTTGTTTTCCAAACTAAAAGTGAAAACTGAGGCAAAAAAGGTAACCCTTTCAGATCATAGTCACTCTAATAGGAATCAGGATTGAGTAACTGGGTAGAAAATAAAAGTTTGTTTGCCTTTAATACATTTGAGAAACAATACAATCAACCCTCATTTGTGGATTCTGCCAATTTACCTGCTCACTAAAACTTACTTGTAAATCCAAAATCAGTACTTGTGACACTTTCATAGTCATTTGTGGACATGGACAGAGTGGCAAAACTTTATGAACCACCCTATATGTCCATCACCAGCTGAGGTTGAACTGATGTTTTGCCTTCTTGTGTAGCTCCCAAGCTGTAAACAAGTATCATTTTCACATTCTGTTTAGGCCACATGTTTCACATTTTTGCACGAAGTGCTGTTTAGTGTTCCTAAGACACAAAGGCTATGCTGTACCTTGTAGAGAAAGTATGTGTGTTAGTGAACCTCCATTCAGGCATGAGATACAGTGCTGTTAGTGGTGAATTTAGTGTTATTGAATGTTAATGAATTTGAGAATGTATATGAATATGAGAATATGTAGCAAAAGAAATTTAAGCTTGAGATAAAGTTACATATATTTTATATATGTTCTTTTATATATATATATACACACACACACACACACACACATATACATATACACACACATATAGTCTTAAATACTTACATATATATGTTCTTAAATTTATTTTGCTGCATATGAGACAGGTATCTCTTCTAAAACTAGCAGTCGCTTGCTGCACATATACCCAGTGGAGTCTGATTGTCAGTGATGGTTTTATTTAATCAATTATACATTTAATTGTCAGTATGTGTGTGTATGTTCACCTTCAGTAAGATACCTGTAAACAAGAACACACATAAAATACAGTTATATGATGAAAATGTTGCAACCAGAAGCTTCACCAGTCCTAAGTCTGTATTTCCCTTAGGAGCACAGTTTCAGTATTTGCTATTTCAGTGTTTGCAGCTACTTTATACAATATAATTACTACAAATAAGGAATATTAACTATACTTGATTGCCTTTTACTCATACTGTCATCAAGCTAAATGTATTCCTATTTTCTCAGTTTTTTTCCTTTAGCACTTACTACAAAACAATTGTCCTTCACTTTGCTGTTAATATATGTAACTTAATCTCAAGCTTAAATTTCTTTTGCTACATATTCTCATATGGGACAGGTATCTCTTGTAAAAGTAGCAGTTGCTTGCTGTACATATATCCAGTGGAGCCTGATTGTCAGTGATGGTTTTAATCAATTATGCATTGAATTGTCAGCATAGAAAATGCAGCTTCTGCTTTGAATTCTGTTTTACTTCAGAGTATAATTTCAAGGCAAAGTAGCTTCATTCCTAGAAACTTGAGACCTCTAAAATGTGTTGTATTCCTGATGAATGTTCTCTGTGGGTCCTTCAAATCAGAATATTTTTTACACATGGTTTTAGGTGATATACTGGGAAAACATGCAGTTGCCTTAGAAGCCTTTATAAATAACACTTGAGTATTTGTATAATACATATTTCTCTTCCTTTAACATTTCCTACTCCTCTTCTATAAATTTATTGCGCACACTGTCCCCAACTGCATGGTATTAAGCATTTCTCTCCTTTTTTGCTAAGAAAATTAAAGATGAAGATTCACTCCCATATTAATAGGATATTCCTAGAAATAAGGGGTTATTTCTTTCCGTATTATGTTCAGCCATGCTAATCCTTTTAGAACCAATGATAAGAGCAATTTCTGTGTTTTAATGCTTTGAGATGTAGTCATCTTCTTCCAAGTTTGTTATAGGAGAGGGAATAAATGTCCCTGTGCTCATATAGGATTGTATACTTGAATTGATATCTTACTTTTCAATTAAGTGATCTAAGTCCCCCATCTGTTAAAGTATTTGACACTTGAATTAGACATATCCAGTGTTTAGAATTATGGGAATTTCTAATCTACACTTGGCGGGGAATACCTGACTGGAGACACCACCCTTTTCAGTATGAAATTGCAGAATTTGTTTATTTACAAAAGTTGAGGAGCAAACTATTATCTTTTTGGTCCTCATTCTGTGTGGATGCTCTATAGTATTTGTTACCCTGCTAATTCCTACCACCCCCTTTTTTTCCTTGAAGCTGTTTCCTCCCTTTGACTGTATGATACCTCACTTTTATGAGATACAAACTTCTTGTTTGTCTTCTATTCCTTTTAATCCTTTGACAATGGGCAATAGTAAGTAGCTCATTATGACTAGAATAATGAGGTTAGGGGGAAAGTTAGAAGCATGCTATAAAAACATTAATATGTGTTTCCAAAGATCTTGGCATTTTCTCTGTGTTTTGAGCTTTTATGCAAGGATGTAAAAACAAGCTTGTATCTCCTTGGCAGATCACTCTGGTCACAAAATGGGAAGTAGAAGGAGAGTAGAGATTGGGGCAGGAAGAATCTGTCAGGGAGCTAGTACATTATGCCAGAGAAAAAGTCTTCAGTAAGAAAATGGCAAAAGAGATGGCATGTTCCTAAAGAAATAAGGTTAATGATACCTTTTGAGGGTGTTAAGAAGCATGTAACATACATATTTTTTTAATCACGGACTTCAGAGTCAAATAGAGCTGGACACAATTCTATAGGTGTGACTTTGGGCAAATTCATCTCTGAATCAATTTTCATCACTTATGAAAATGAGAATACTAACCAATTCACAAAGATGTTGTAAGCATAAAATGAGTATTATCAACATGTGAAAAAAACTACAAATGTATGGTGTACATAGTAGGTCTCTGCATGTTGGTTTCCTTTCTTCTTTTCTGTTCTTTTAGTTTACATTTAAGGAAACAGGCATTCAGAATGGCTAAGTAATTTGTGCACAGTCAAAAGGCCAATTTAGTGACTGAACTGGGACTAGATCTGCAACTTTGATTGCCCGTAGATTCTTTCCACTATACCAAACAACATCCATATTCATTTATTCTCATGTATACAATTTTCAGTGAGAAAAAACAAAAACTACTGGTTTATCTTTTTTCCCCTCTTTATAAGATCTAGTAGTACTTGTAGAAATTGCTAAGATTAAGCATTCATTATACTAACCCCATTCCAGAGAGGTGGGTGTTGAGTTCCAGCATAATCATCTTCACTAATGATAATTCCATAATTCTCAGAAGGTTTTTTTTAGGTTCACCTCTTCTCAACTGATGAAATTGTCCATATCTGAATTTTTATCCTTAGTGAAAGGTGCTATAACTGGCTCAGTAGTCATTTTTCCAATTTGGGCATGTTTATATTTTCTAAATTTTTACTTCTAACTTGGTTTTCCAGTTTGCTAAACTCAGTTTGCCCATGTTAGAAGAGCCAAAATATCCCTGATTTTGCTAGATTAATTCAATTATATCTGACTTCATTTTTCACATCTGGTTTTCCTTAGTCTTGCTGGTTAAATTTTAATGTGAATTTGTATGCCTTAATAGTAGATTGATAAAAAGAAAACTCGAGGAATTAAGAAACCCAACTCTCTTTTGCATCTCTCTTATTGCCAGGCCTCTTCAGCATCACAATAGGAAAAATTATATTTGAAAAGTAATTTTGTATCTTAAAAAAGAGGGCCCAGGGGCGCCTGGGTGGCTCAGTCGGTTGAGCGGCCGACTTCGGCTCAGGTCATGATCTCGGGGTCCGTGGGTTCGAACCCCGCGTCGGGCTCTGTGCTGACAGCTCGGAGCTTAGAGCCTGTTTCAGATTCTGTGTCTCCCTTTCTCTCTCTGACCCTCCCCCGTTCATGCTCTGTCTCTCTCTGTCTCAAAAATAAATGAACGTTAAAAAAAATTTTTTTTTAAAAAAAGGGCCCAAGTTGATAAATAGTACATATTTAAAGGGGATTATGAATATTTAACTTTTGACAAATAATTTTGGACATGTGTAAAGTATAGAATAATTCTAATTTTAATGTAAACATGCTTGATGACTTGAATTATAAGGCTGGTGATAGAAAAATGAAAGCTTACAACCAAAGATATCACATTTATAGTTACTGGTCATGTATTGTGCCTTCGCTTTAAGGATTAGCTTTCCCTCCTGCCAAGGTAAGTTGTTAACTTCTTCCATTTACATATTGTAACTTTTCAAAGCACTTTTATATACTAATGGTGTACATATGTAAATAATCAATTATATTTCAGTGTAAAATATGGCCAATGTTTTTTATTCTTTTACTGCCACACCATTTGAAAAAGACTTCAAAGGTTATTGTTCCATGCATATTGTAAACATTGGGAATCATATGCTATATTTGTATAAGAAAAGCAGTCATATCTAGAATACTTCTAAAATATGTTTTTTCAGTATTCTTTAAATAAGTTTTCTAAGTATGGGCAGAAAATGTAGCAAATTAGTTAGAGATTAGATTAGTTATTAACTATGGCTACATTTTACCCAGAGAAAAATTAAAAACTTGAACCCACATTCCAAGATAGAAAAGGCATTAGGAAAATATTTTGCTTAGATGGAATAATTGCTTTTGTTGCCTTCTCTGAAAACAAACCAGAAATCCACACATACTCCTCATTTTAAATGTGCAACATGTAACCACTTATTTTCTTGAAGCCTATATTGTTAGCTTTTCTACTTCCTAAGATACTTCATTGCCTTTCCTACGATTTCACTTCTGCTGTTTTACCTTCTGAATCTTTTCTCTGAATCTCTGTCAGACTTGAACCCAAGTATTAGCATTATATCAAAGGTAGGTTAGTGCTTTTATCTCCCCCAGTTTACATCTTGATTGTCTTGCTCTTGGTTCTGATAATAGAGTATTTGGTGCCTGTTTAATCGCATCTCTAGTGTTAGTCATTTCCTATTTTGAGTTGAGTTAATTAATCCAATAAATTAAAATTAATAAATAAGGTATAGTAAGCTTAAAACTTATGGATTTGCTTTTGCTTTAGGGAAGTCAGAAAGTCCGGCTGTTGGTGAGTGGCTTAGTCTTCTCTTACCATTGGCAGCTGACAGACATACTGATGAGGTGATGATGAACTCAAAAGTCTGACCAGCGCCTGAGTGGGAAAAGAACCCAGACAGTAGGCATGACTCACTCTGGAGCCTGCCAAGATTTTTACTTTTTAATAGAATGCATTTCAAAGTTAACAGGTAGACTTTGCTGGATACTTGTCAGAAATGTAACTTGTCATTCATGGATACCAAAGATATGTTATCTTACTCTGGACCTAGCAAGTCAGAGGTCTTAGTCACAGTCACTGGGGGTAATCTAGTGATAGAGAAAACATTGTAAGTAGGATTTGATTAACTGTGTGTGTGTGTGTGTGTGTGTGTGTGTGTGTGTGTGCGCGCGCGCACGCATGTGTGTGAAAGAGAATTAGTTGCAAAGAATTAACACTAGCCACATTTTACAAGGTGGTTGAGATAAATATGTATATCATCTCCATGCTGATCTTCCCTCTTCAGATTCCCAGTGAGCCGACTCTTCCTTTGAGCTTCCATACTGTATGAAAGCTTTATACCATATAAGATACCTTTATAAGTATATACCTTTATAAGTATAATACCCTTGTAAGATATTATAACATGTATAAATCTGTATATCTTTTCATTACATTAAAAAATTATCTGATACATATTGTATGCTAAATAAGACATCAGAATTATTAGCTACTCATATTCAGTTTCTGAAAATGTTTTCTAACAATCCCAAAATCAGTTCAAAACAATGTCAATATTTAAAATAAGTCTTCTAGTTTTGTTTTCATTATGAGTGCTGGTGAATCTCTTATAATCCCAAATTCAGTTTATACTTCCATTCACCCCCCTTTTTTCAGGTTTCACAACAGTGAAGTATTTAATATCTCATACCTCTATCCTCGTTTACGTACTCTTCCTCCATTGGGAACAGCACCTCATACACATGTGCTTTGTAGCCCACACAGTAGGCAACTTGAAGTGAATGTACCAAAATTTTTTAAGTTAACTACTGGATATGTAACTAAACATGAAATATTGATGGACTTTGAAAGTCTCTAAAATTTAAAAATCTCAATTATATGTAGTACAAATGTGAAGATTTTTGTAATGTATGATACTCTGTATTACTCAATGTTTCTTTTATAAACACTCTTGTAATAAAGTATCTTTACAATAGGAAAAGTTTCTCTGATGAGTTGAAATGTCACCTTCTACTAGACAAGAAGAGCTATATGTTTCTTCCTTTACTTTGGCAACTGTAATTTTTTTTTTTTAAATAAGCCACTCAAATGAAAGTATAAGATAGTTTTAAAATTTCTGATACTTCATGTATAATTCAAACAATAACATTTTATGTGATTTGAATGTTTAAGACGTGGGATGTTTTGTTTGTTTTACTATAGAAAATTTTTAAAATATTCAAAAGTTGAACAAATAGAACAATGAATCTTTGTATTTACATATCAACTTCAACAGTTATCAACTTGTGGCTGATTTCATTTTGTCTCTATTTTCACTTCTCCCATTCTATTTTATTTTGAAGCAAATTATAGACATCATATTATTTTTATCCTAAATCTTCCCATATATATTTCTAAAAGATGAGAATTCTTTTTAAAAACATAGCAACAGTACCATTATCACAACTAAAAATTATTAACAGTAATTCTTTATTCTCACCAAAGTTAGTGTTAGTATTTCCCAGGTTCTTCATTAAATGGTTTGTCCTTTTGATTATTTATAGTTTATTGAGCTTGGCATCAAAATCAGTCTATATATTTCAGTTAGGTCATGGGTCTCTTAACTGTATTTTAAGTTACCCTTCCATCTTTTTACCTCTTTCAATATATTTGTTGGAAAAAAAAACAACAAGTTCTTAGCTCTGCATTCTCGAGTTTGCTAATTGCATCACTGTGAAGACATTTAACATATTCTTCCATAGTATTTTCTGTACATTGATTCTTAGATTTATAGGCCTGTCCATTCAATTGTTGTTTTCACTAATCATATTCCTGGTAGTGCTGGTATTTAAAGACATAGGTCAATATTAGAGATAAAATCTCTGCCATCCAGTTTTTCCGTAATCTGCAGTAGTGGTCCAGCAGTTTAGGAAATTGATAAAGAAGAAACAGAAAAACCACATATTTAAAAAGAAAATATTCTGGAGAAAAGGAGTTTGCATCAGTGTTTTTGGAGTCTATATTGATGCACATTTCAGACAGAAAATGTCAGGGCCTTTCTTGTTTAGCTTCCATTGATAAATTTCAAGGAACCTATAATGTACCATTTTAAACTAGATTAGAGGTTGAAAAAAATGCCGACTGTGTCTGGAGGTTTGGTCAAAGTTGCTGATCTTGTCCAGTAACCCCTGAGTTTGGCTTTGTGTCTCATTCTATTTAATTAGCATTTTCTACCATAGGAAAACCTCAGAAGCCAAAACAACTGATTTTATTGTCAAGCATTTAAATGAGGGCATGTTTCATAGAACTCTGTAAGTTTAACATTAGAAGGGCATAGTTGGAAAAGCCAATTCAGTAAAAAGAATATTACAATTTTAACTTCTCCAATTCTGTGAATTCAATTTGCTTTTTTAAAATTTTTAAAATGTTTATTCATTTTTTTGAGAGACAGAGTATGAGCATAGGAGGGGCAGAGAGAAAGGGAGACAGAATCTGAAGCAGGCTCCAGGCTCTGAGCTGTCAACACACAGCCTGACACGCGGCTGAACTCACAGACTGTGAGATCATGACCTGAGCTGAAGTTGGATGCTCAATTTGATTTTTAAAATTTTTTTTTTTCCACGTTTATTTATTTTTGGGACAGAGAGAGACAGAGCATGAACGGGGGAGGGGCAGAGAGAGAGGGAGACACAGAATCGGAAACAGGCTCCAGGCTCTGAGCCATCAGCCCAGAGCCCGACGCGGGGCTCGAACTCCCGGACCGCGAGATCGTGACCTGGCTGAAGTCGGACGCTTAACCGACTGCGCCACCCAGGCGCCCCTCAATTTGATTTTTAAAGATTACAGTTCTTATAATTGACCTGTTCCTCCTTCTTCGGAAAAAATGAATAAACAAAAGTGTGTAGACGTTAAAGAATAAGGATAATAGTTTTGACTCAGCATTTCTCCTTTCATGAATACAGCTTATTCCTTATCTCTTTCATAGTATATGGAAATTTGTCTACTGATTCCTCTTTACTTCCCCATGCCTGCTTGCTTCTTTGTGTCTTCTTTCTTTCTTTCTCTTTCTTTCTTTCTTTCTCTTTCTTTCTTTCTTTTTTTCTTTCTTTCTTTTTTTTCTTTCTTTCTTTCTTCCTTTCTTTTGTTTTTTCATTATTAATTATAACTATAGGATACAATTATTTCAGTTTGATTATTTGCTTTAATTTTATAATATGCAAAATCACACTGAAGTCAAATAAACCTTCTCAGTTTCAGGGACCTGCTTGTGATATGAAACAGTCAATCTTCTACTTTGATATTCATGATCCAAAGGCTTCTCATTTCTTTTTTGGAGAAAATGAGGCCAAAGCTAATATGGCATCAGTCCTAAAACTACATTTATTTCTTTTCCTTAAATTATTTTCTTAAATTTCCTTAAATTATGAATTTTTTACATATATGGCGTGAATCCTTATTTTATGAAAGTAAGGTAGAAAAAGCCTCACTATACTGATCTGTAACCTGTGGCAAAGTGGAATAAGGTTAGAAGCAAGACATTTTACTCAAAGCCTGTTAGTTAAAAAGGAGTATGTCAGACTTTGGTTTAACAAGTCCTTGGCCTGACAAATTAGATTGAAGAACTAACTTCATTAAATCCCATTATTCCACCTAAATTGCCTGATCATCACGTGATAACTTCTAGACAGCCTTGGGATGATCCTGAATCTATAAAGCCAGAAGTATTCATAATAAAAGGTCACTTTAGTATACTGCGTTTGAAGCAGAAAAGCAATTAATCCAGAAAGGGTGCAAACTAAGTTCTGGTCCTGCATGATAGTACTGTTTCCACATTGAACTTTGTTAAAACATTCTTTATCAAACCCAGAAAGATTATACGCCAGAAGAACTTGGGACAGGCTAGGTGCCGTAATTCTCTGTGTTTGAAATGTGAGATTTTAGATGTAGAGCAAAAACTCTCCCATGAATTTTAATAGGAACTGTTTAGAAGAGCAAATGTTTTTGGTTAAAAATCCATGTATTTTTTGGTTTGTTTCCTGTTTATGAATAATTCATAGAGTAATATCTTCAGTCATTTAAAATAATTTCTCCCTCTTGAAAAGGTTAGGGATTGCCAACAGAAAAGTAAAACTTCCTGTTTCTAGATGTCCTTTTCCAAAATGAAAAATATGGCACAGTCACATTACTCCAGGCTCAATTTTTCAATAATCTTTTACTGTGCTATTTTTTTAAATTAATTTCAAAAGTCTGTGGATGACACATAAGATTATCTACAGTCTACTAAAACTAAATTATTTCCATTGGTAACAACTGCATAGCACCTATCATGTTAACTCATTTATAGTGGTCCATAAATTCTGGGGTTTTTCTTTGCTCTTTTTATATCTAATGTTGAAAATCAACACAATTTAAAATTATTTCATGGCGTGGTTTTAGTTCTAAATCTTGTGTCCTAAGTTTTCTAGTTGCCGTATTACTTCAATATATAGCCTCCCCTTTTTTTTAAGGGCCAGTTACTCTGGAGAGGAAACCATAAGATGTTTCTATTAAGGTAACAAAAATGATTTTTACATGTCTTTGTGGACCTATCACTTTAGAAGCATTTCTCATATCTTTATAACAATGAACTTCTTACAGATTATTTTTAGCACAATAAATGTATACTCACAAGTATTTAAATTACTTAGAGCAGCATTTAAAGGCCTTTTACCTTCATGAATATAAAGCATTAAATGATATCTAGCCTGAATAAATTCTTCAATAGAAAGTTCTTCACATTGCTTGAAGATTGATCTTGGTTCTTTTAATTACTTATCCTGATTTTCTTTCTACCTCTTTGGCCGTTTTTTAAAGGCTCCTTTTTCTTTCCCTTAAGGTTTATGCTCCCCATGAGTCCATTTTTAGTTCTTTTCTACTTCCTCCCTTATATTTTCTCCCCAAGTAATTTTAACTGTTTAATGGCTTCTACCATCTATATGCACTGATGACTTCCAAGTACCAATAGATACACACACGTTGTTTACTCCAGCCCATGTGTCTCTTCCAGGCTTTGGACATTTGTATCAACAATCAATTGTAAATGACCTACTAAACATTCCAACAATCTCATCGTGGCTAAAATTATACTCATTTTCTTTTACAAAAACACTCTTGGGCTTCCTGGCTGACTCAGTCGGTGGAGGACGCAGCTCCTGATATCGGAGGTGGGAGCTTGAGTCCCACACTGAGAGTAGAGATTACTCTAATATAGAATAACAACAACGGGGCACCTGGTTGGCCCAGTTGGTTAAACGTCCAACTTTCGCTAGGTCATGATCTCGCAGTTGGTGAGTTCCAGCCACATGTTGGGCTCTGTGCTGACAGCTCACAGCCTGGAACCTGCTTTGGATTCTGTGTCTCCCTCTCTCTGCCCCCACCCCTCTCTCACTCTCTCTCTCTCTCAAAAATAAATAAACATTAAAAAAATAAAATAAAACAACAACAAAACGACTCTTACTCCAGTATATCCAGTAGTAATAAATGTAACCCATTCACTCAGTTGTTCAAGGCAGAAACTAGTAAATAAGTACTAATGACTTACTTTCTCTTGCCCCCAACAGCTTTTTCAATCCTGTGTCTTATTGATCCTTTGAATTATATCTCCACATGACATTGCTTTTCTCCCTGTAGCAATGTTTCTCATATTTTATTGCTTTTGTTTTTGTAACACCAGCTTAATTAATTGACCCTCTAACCAGTTGTTCCTTTGTTAGTTCTTCTGTTTCCTCCAGATTAATACTTTTTAAAATACATGTGTGGTCATATTATTTCCCCTTAAAACTTTCCAAAGACTATTCATTGCTTTCATGATAAAATTTAGGCTCCTTAGCATGTTATTCAGGGTTCTTAATCTGACCCTTTCCTTTTGTTCACCACTGCAGGGCCCTTAGTACCTTACTTTCATCCTGTTTCTTCCTCCCTAACTCCTCTCTCTGTTTTTCTTTTTTCTCTCTCCCTTCACCCATCCTTCTCTTTCAATTTGGTACCACAGCAGGAATAGTCACCATTTTCTGAGTTTGATATGAACCTGTCTTACTGTTTTATCATTTTCTACCACCAATTGAAATTATCTGTATGCATGTTTTCTTTTCTATTAAATTGTAAACATCTTGAAGTAGTGTTAGGAGCTGTTTTATATCCTGGCAGTATAACTGTGAATAAGATGCAATCTCTGTTCTGAAGGAGGAAGGGAGAGTTCTTTTTCATTCTTGGAACTCCTCAAGAGTTCATTTGATACATGAATAAATGTCTATTTAAAAGGTAACTTTTTTTAAATCTTAGAAAAAGTTTTATTTTTTTGTCAGTTTCTGTATATACATCTAATATTTCAAAAATAATTCTAAAAAAACAGGGAGGGGGACAAAACAAGAGACTCTTAAATATGAAGAAACAAACAAAGGGTTACTAGAGGGGTTGTGGGGGTGGGGGGCTAAATGGATAAGAGGCATTAAGGAATCTACTCCTGAAATCATTGTTGCACTATATGCTAACTAACTTGGATGTAAATTTTAAAAATATAAAAATTTAAATAAATAAATAAATAAATAAACTTAAAAAAATAATTTTATAACAGCCTAAACCAAATATTTAGTGATAGCCTTCTATGAATGAAATCCTATTTGGTATGCAGAAAGATGCAATAAGTACAACAACAACAATGATAATATCATTAGATTATTTCACATTTTCTGAATATATACTGTGTTGTTAATTTATGGAAGCCTCACAGCAGCCTGTGAGAAAGCTGCCTTCAGTGTACTCCTATAACTGAGGAAACTGAGGGTATAATAAAGTGAGAGTAATTTTGCCAGTTATACTAAGAAATGGAAAGGAACAGATCTAAAACTTTGGTTCCCTTTTGCTACCTAATGCTACCCTTATAAATCTTACCTTATTGAGGAATAGGGAAAACGTGAATAATTAAGATACTGATAAAGGAGACGTTAAAGTAATCCAGGGAAGGGATAATGAATTAGGGTTGTGTTAGAGGGAGACAATAAAGAAAATCTGAGGAGGCAGAATGAACAGAAGATTTAATGACAAAGGGATATGTGGACTCTGAAAGAAAGGGAGGAGTCAAAGATGATTTAAGCTAAAAGGTTCCAAGACTTTTGACCTCACTGTTCTGGTGTGCGTGGTTTCTCCTTTAAAGAGACTGGAGAAGGGGCGCCTGGGTGGCTCAGTCGGTTAAACGTCCGACTTCAGCTCAGGTCATGATCTCGTGGTCCGTGAGTTCCAGCCCCTCGTCAGGCTCTGTGCTGACAGCTCAGAGCCTGGAGCCTGTTTCAGATTCTGTGTCTCCCTCTCTCTCTGACCCTCCCCCGTTCATGCTCTGTCTCTCTCTGTCTCAAAAATTAATAAATGTTGAAAAATGTAAGTAAATAAAGAGACTGGAGAAGAGTTTAACAGTTCCCACTGGAAGCAAATTATAAAACCTGAGATGAAAATATTTATTTATTTAATTATTTAGCCTGTCTCAATGAATGCTTATTCTCTCAATTTCTCAAGCCAGAAATCAGTATTCTTCTCAACCACACCTTAAAATAATGAAGCTGTGTCACCATTTAATCAATATTTCCACTTAATCATATTACATCACTCAAAGCCATGCTCTTTCTCTTAAGTAGTAAACTTCTGCCTAAACTTACATTCTTGTTTTTTCTCTGCTGTATTTCTGCAAATTTCTAATCTGTCTTTATTCTTTTCCCATTTAGTTCGGTATATCACTTGCTGCTTGAGTGATCTTTTCTCAATGTAAAGCTAATCCTGTCTCTTGACTGCTTAAAGGCTTAGCCTGGCTCATTCTGACTTTCAAGATAAAAATTAACTACTTGGCAACAATATGTGCTGGGCCCTTCAGTGTCTGCATTGTGCTCATCTCTGTAGCTTTTTACATTGCCCTTTCTTCAAATTATTTTTGCCATACTTTTTCAATTCCTAGATATGACTGTTTGTTTATTTTTTTTAATATCCTCACATTTTATTTATTTATTTACTTATTTATTTTGAAGTAATCCTGTGCCCAATGTAAGGCTTTGAACTCATGACCAAAAGTGGCATGCTATACCAACTGAGCCAGCCAGGCACCCCTAGACTTGGCTGTTTAAATTCAAATTAATTAAGACTAAATAAAATAGTAAAATCTGTTCCTCAACTTGTCCAATACTTGCTGTATTGGACAGCACAGATAAAGAACATTTTATGTAAAAGTTCTAGTGGATATTGCTCTTCTTGAGTATATTAAGCTCTCACTTCCTGGGCACTTTGGTGGCTCAGTCAGTTGAGCGTCCAACTTTAGATTTCGGCTCAGGTCATAATCCCAAGGTCGTGGCTTGAGCCCCACATCAGGCTCCATGCTGAGCAAGTAGCCTCCTTAAGATTCACTCTCTCATCTTCTGCCCATCTCCCCCCACACACACTCGTACTGTCTCTAAAATAAAAGAAAAGCACTCTTTTCCCTATGTCTTTATGTATGCTGCTCTCCTTTTCTAAATGTGTAAGGTGCCCTTCCTTGTTTGGCCTAGCTAACTCTTTTTCCATTAAGACTCAGTATGTGTGTCACCCATTTCTGGAAAACCATATCTGACATCATCTTTTTCTGTCTCCTCTAACCCTCAAGTCCTAATTCTTGTCTTTTTTGCCTCAATATCTATTACATTTAAATTCAGTAATCAGTGTTCAGTAGTAAGATTCTAGCAAATACAAAGTACTGAAATTTTGTGTGAACTGTAGTTTTACTCTTTCTATATATATATATATATATATATATATATATATATGTTTTTTTTTTTTAAGTTTTATTTTCATCATCTGGTGCTCATTATGACAAATGCACTCTTTAATCCCCATCACCTATTTCACCCCTCCCCCTCCCCACCTCCCCTCTGGTAGCCATATGTTTGTTCTCTATAGTTAAGAGTCTGTTTCTTGGTTTGTCTCTCTTTCTCTCTCTTTTTTCCCTTTGCTCATTTGTTTTTTTTTCTTAAAAACAAATAATCATATGGTATTTTTCTTTCTCTGACTGACTTGTTTCACTTAGCATTGTACTCTCTAGCTTTGATGGTGAAAGAATGATGGCAGCATCATTCTTTTTATGGCTGAGTAATACTCCATTGCATCACATCTTCTTTATCCATTTATCGATTGATGGACACTTGGGCTTCCATATCTTGGGTATTGTAAATAATGCTGCTACAAACGGGGGTGCATGTATCTAAGATGGAGATATTTAAATCCTAGAGCCAGGGGTAGTGGACTCAGTGCTGAAATTTTAAGTAGTATCTTTTGTTTTATGGCTGAGAATCAATATCCTCTATAATGTAGCTAGGAACAGCAACTTCACTTTTTATAGGAAATTAAAAACCATTGCTATTTTCTATTATCTTCTTTTGTGAGATATATAATTAACATGGTATATGACTTTGGTGCAAAATCAACTAGTACAAAAGCACTTAGGAAAAGCAACAATACTGCCTTTTTTGCCCCTAGTCCCACTCCCTGGAGTGTGTTATGTTTTCATTTTGAAGTCTCTTCATCACTCCATGCTCAGTACCATTTTTTTCTTACTGCCTCCTTGCTACAAAGGTCAAAATTTAGCTCAAACTGTTGCCTGCCTTCCCCCACTCTCCCAGTGTTTATACTAGCATAATAATTATTTTAGCACTGCTGTTTGTTGCCTGTGTTACTTTGAATTATACACTTAAAACTCTAATTTCTGTTCTATCAACGTCTCCTAGGCTCTCTGATGAGCTACTATGCAAAATTAGTTCATCAGTACATCTACTCGTCTCCACTTCTTTCCCCATCTAGCTTTCAGCTCCTAAATTTTGACAGTAGAACTTATATTTTTATTCATTTTATCAAGACCTACAGCAGTACTTTAAAGTTGAAAACTTGGGGCACCTGGGTGGCTCAGTCACTTGAGTGTCTGACTCTTGATTTTGGCACGGGTCATGATTCCAGGATCGCAGGATGGAGCCCCGCATCGGGCTCTGCACTGAATGTGGTGCCTGCTTAAGATTCTCTCTGTCCCTCACCTCTCTCCCCTGCTTGTGCACTCTCTCTCTAAAAATTTAAATTAGGGGTGCCTGGGTGGCGCAGTCGGTTAAGCGTCCGACTTCAGCCAGGTCACGATCTCGCGATTTGTGAGTTCGAGCCCCGCGTCGGGCTCTGGGCTGATGGCTCAGAGCCTGGAGCCTGTTTCCAATTCTGTGTCTCCCTCTCTCTCTGCCCCTCCCCCGTTCATGCTCTGTCTCTCTCTGTCCCAAAAATAAATAAATTAAAAAAAAAAGTTGAAAAAAAATTTAAATTAAAAAAAATCTAAAAATATATTAATTAAAAATGTATTAGGTTTTAAAAACTTGTAAAATTGAAAACTAATTTCTGTTTTGGCAAATTAGCAACAATTACTTGTTCAAATATTCTTTCCCCAGTCTCTCAAGAGTTCTTCTGCAACTCCTAATAGACTTATATTAGAGTCTCTCAATCTTTCTTCCAAGTCTCTTAATTTCTCTACCTGTGTTTATCTCTTTATTTCTCCTCTCTGTGTTCTGAGTGAATCCTAATACTGTCTTCCAGTTCATTTATTCTGTCCTTAAACTGTGTTTAGTGGTAAGTCTCACACTTATTTAGATTTTGTTTTTAATTTCAGTAACTTATTTGTTATGAAGTATATTACACTTATAGGAGAATGTATTTTGTTCAGTTCACTACATTTTCACAAGTTGACAACTTATATAAATTGGTCTCAGTTCAAGGAACACAATATTACCAGTATTTCAGAAGCCATCTTTGTGTTCCCCTCCAATCTGTAACATTTCCCCTCAGTAACCAGCGTTCTGACTTCTGAAAACATGTATCGATTTTACCCGTTTTTGTATTACATAAAATGGAATCATAAAGTAAATACTGTGTCTGAGTTCTTTCATTGTACATTTTTATTCAGCTTGTTCCATGTAGTTAATAGTTCTTCCAGTCTCATGCTATTTTATTACATTGTATGACTGTATCACTTCTTTATCTAGCACTTATCTAATAATTCTTGTAGTGTTGATGGAGACATAGATTATTTAGTTGAGGGCACTTAAAAACAGTGGTGCCAGGAACATGTCCAGTATAATGGTGGCTCCTGACCCAGCATGATATTGAAGCTTTTGCAAAGATCAAGTCACAGAGCCAGTAAATGCCTTGGTTCTGTTTCTGTTCTTGAGTCTGTCTTCTTGATTCTCTATGCGCTGATCCTAGAGAGCAATTAATTATTGGGAAGGGTGAGGGATGGAAAAATTTTGGCTTCTAGCTTTAAATAATGAACTTGTATCTTCCATAAACTGCTTTTAGACCCATCATCCTATGGGAGCCAAATTCCAACCACCCCAGCCTACCTGCTGATCCAGATTCCAGGCAGGCTGTGTATCCAGCCCCTGCATATCACTTTATAGTTCTGATCCATTTCTGATCCACACATATGTTTAAGTTATATTTGATCCCAGCCATAGCTTTTTAGACTGCTCTCTATTTTATCTGTCACTGCCATATATTTTATGCCTGAAAGCATGAATTTAGTAAAACATCATGAAGAGAAGTCTTTCTTTGAAGATTCCTGGGTTTTGGAGTATATCCATATCTGTTTTTCCCCCTTTGTTTAAGCTCAGAATAGTTCTAGTATTAGTTCTTTGGCCATTTCCTTTCCTTTATTTTCATGATTCTTACCTTCTAAAGCCTCTGGTAGTTGGATTTGGGATCTCATCAGATTAATCCTCCATTACTCTTACATTTTTAACTCTTTGTTTTTTTTCTTCCTTCAGTTCTGGTTTTATTTTCTTGACATTAGCTTCCTCCTTTTGAATTTTTTTATTTTGGTAATGAAATTCTAACTTTCTTATAATCTGAATGTTCTTTTTCACAGCCTCTGAAATCTTGTTTTGTAGCTTTAATATCTTCTTGAATTTCTCTGAGAAAAGGAATTAGATCTTTTTAAAAACTATTGTTTCCTGAATTGTTTTTCCTCCTACCTCAATTATTAACATCTAAAAATTTTTCTCATTTTAGAGGTTTATCACATATATCTGATGATCCTTAACTGTCATTTATATTTAAGAACTGAGTTGATTGTAGTAGGTGGATGAATTGAGGTTCCTTTGTTGGTGTTTGTAGGTTTATTTCTCTGCTAGGTATCTCCTCTGAATGATTTAGCTGATATGTACTTTCATATATTTAAGCTGAACTTGTCAACTGGCAGAGATCAGTTTAGGATGGATGGGTGTAGATTCAGCTATTCGGTTGGAGGTTATCCCCAAATCCAAGAATGAAAAATTTACTCAAGGCCACCAACCCATATGCAACTTGTATCTCCCCAGCTAGTTTTATTTAGTATCATAGAGAAGATCTCTTCAGATTTCTTGGCCTGCGTGTTATAGGTGGGGAAAATAACAAGGTGCTTGTCCAAAAAAGAGGATAGGAAAGTGAGGAGGAGCATTACAGCTATTCAGCAGATAGACTTTGAATGGAATCCCTTATTTTTGGCTTCTCATTTCTATCCCTTACATATGTGGATTTCAAATCCTGAATTTCTTTGGAGTTTTGCAAAGGAAGATCTGCTCACATCTCAACATTAGTCCTCTACTGCGTGAATCCCGCCATTTCTGTTCCTGTCAGCCTACTAGCTTTCTTGTTATTTCTTCCAGAAATGTGTTGAACTCCCCCATCTGATATTAATACTAAAGAAATACAAATACAAAATAAACCCCTAAAAGAAAAGCTATTACCTTTTGTATTTCTTTAGTATTATATCCATGGGGTCTCCATTGGAGTAGAAGAGCTTTCAGACACCAAGCCAAAAGAGATAATTGGAAAGTTCATATCACTAGTGATAAATGATGCGGTTATTTAATACTGATTGATTCATTCACTACTTATTATATATCCTTTATGTGTTAGAAACTGTTCTAATATCAAGAGATATACAAGTGATTAATATACACAAGGTCCCTGTATTTATGGAGTTTGCATTTTAGTGGGGAGAATGTAAATACAATAAGTAACTAAATAGTTTTAGCAACGATTAAGAAACTGTAAGAGTTCTTTCATGAAGACAGACTACTAGAGCAGTTTGATAGTGTACTGGGAAAAATTTTAGATCTAGGAAAAAATTTTAGGTCTAGGAAAGCTTTTAGTGCATTTTTTTAAAATTTAATTTGAATTCCAGTTAGTAAACATACAGTGTAATAGTTTCAGGTGTACAGTATAGTGATTCAACACTTCGTACATCACCTGGTGCTCATCACAACGATACCCTCCTTAATCCCCCATCACCTATTTAAGCCCCCTCTCCTCTGGTAACCATCAGTTTGTTCTCCATATTTAAGAGTCTTGGTTTGCCTCTCTCTTTTTTTTCCCCTTTACTCATTTGTTTTGTTTCTTAAATTCCACATATGAGTGAAATCCTATGGTATTTGTCTTTCTCTGACTTAGTTTACTTAGCATTATACCTTCTAGATCCATCCATGTTGTTGTAAATGAATTTTTCTATTACAGATAATGCTGCTGTAAACATTGGGGTGCATGTATCCCTTTGAATTTGTGTTTTTTTATTCTTCTGGTAAATACCTAGTAGTGCCATTGCTGGATTGTAGAGTAGTTCTATTTTTAACTTTTGGAGGAACCTGCATAATGTTTTCCACAGTGGCTGCACCACTTTGCATTCCCACTGACAGTGCAAGAGGGTTCCATTTTCTACACATTCTCCTCAACATCTGTTGTTCCTTGTGTTGTTGATTTTAGTCATTCTGAGATGGGAGGTGGTTTCTCATTGTAGTTTTCATTTACATTTCCTTGATGAAAAAAGATGTTGAACATCTTTTCATATGTCTGTTGGCACTCTGTATATCTTCTTTGGAAAAAGGTCCATTCAGTTCTTCTGCCCATTTTAGAAAAAAAAATTTTTAATGTTTATTTATTTTTGAGAGAAAGAGAGAGACAGAGCGTGAGCAGGGGAGGGACAGAGAGAGAGACACACACACAGAATCTGAAGCAGGCTCCAGGCTCCAAGCTGTCAGCACAGAGCCCAACACTGGGCTCAAACTCACAAACTGTGAGGTCATGACCTGAGCCTAAGTCCAACACTTAACCAACTGAGCCACCCAGGTGCCCCTCTTCTGCCCATTTTTAATTAGATTATTCATTTTTTTGCATGTTGAGGTTTAGAAGTTCTTCATATATTTTGGATACTAACCCTTTATTAGATATGTCATTTGCAAATATCTTCTCCCATTTTGTAGTTTGCTTTTAGTTTTGTTGATTGTTTCCTTCATTGTGCAGAAGTTTTTTATTTTGATATAGTCCCAATAGTTTATTTTTTATTTTGTTTTTCATGTCTTGGGAGACATATCTAGAAAGAAGTTGCTATGGCCAATGTCAAAGAAGTTACTGCCTGTGTTTTCTTCTAGGATTATTATGGTTTCTTATCTCATCTTGAGGTCTTTAATCCATTTTGAAATTGTTTTTGTGTATTGTGTAAGAAAGTGGTCCAGTTTCATTCTTTTGCATATGGCTGTCCAGTTTTCCCAACCACTATTTGTTGTAGATACTGTCTTTTTCCCACTGCATATTCTTTCCTGCCTTGTCAAAGATAAATTTACCATATAATCATGGGTTTATGTCTGGATTTTCTATTCTGTTCCATTGATCTGTGTGTCTGTTTTTGTTCCTGTACCATACTGTTTTCATTACTGCGACTTTGTAATATAACTTGAAGTCCATTTTGTGATGCCTCTACTTTTGTAATTTCTTTTTCAGGGTTGCTTTGACTATTCACAAGTCTTTTGTGGTTCCATACAAGTTTTAGAATTATTTGTTCTAGCTCTCTGAAAAATGCTCTTGGTATTGATAGAGATTATATCAAATGTGTAGATTGCTTTGGGTAGTAAAGACATTTTAACAATATTTGTTTGTCTAATCCATGAGCATGGAATATCATTATTGCTGTACAGAAATGCAACAGATTTCTGTACGTTGATTTTGTATCCTGCAACTTTACTGAATTCGTTTATGAGTTCTAGCATTTTTTTTGGTGGCATCTTCCAGGTTTTCTGTATACAGGATCATGTCATCTGTAAATAGAGAAAGTTTTACTTCTTCCTTGCTGACTTGGATGCCTTTTCTTTTTGTTATCTAATTGCTGTGGCTAGGACTTCCAGTACATCTGTTAAATAAAAGTTGTGAGAGTGGACATCCCTGATGTTCCTGATCATAGAGGAAAAACTGTCGGTTTTCCCCCATTGACAATGATATTAGCTGTGGGTTTTTCATGTACAACCTTTATTATGTTAAGGTTGTTCTCTCTAAACCTACTTTGAGAGGATTTTTATCATGAATGGATGTTATACTTTGTCAAATGCTTGTTCTACATCTTCTGAAATGATTATATGGTTCTTATACTTTGTTTTATTAATGTGATGCGTCATGTTGATTAATTTGTGACTCTTGAACCATCTTTAGGTCTTTCTTGAATTTTGTCTCCTTAATGTTGAAAAGAAATTAGCCATGTGAATATCTGGGGTAAGAGCATTCCCAGTAGAAGATGGTGCAAATACAAAATCCCTGAGGCAGAATTAAGCTTAGGCTATTTGAAAAATAGAAAAATGACCATTGAGTATAGTGAAAGAGGGGATTCATAGGAAACGTACCCAAAGAGGAAATAGTACATAGGAAATGTGTCCAAAGAGGTTGGAAACACCCAGGTCTTTTAAGGTTTTAAAGGAGGTTGAATTTTATTCTAAGTGGAATAGGAAGCCATTGAAGTATTTTAAATGGGGTTTGGCATGGCCCATTTTATGTTTTTAAAGCTTATAGATACAGAATGTATTTTGTAGGTTGAGCCTTTGGCATTCTCATGGATTGAATATTGGGGATTAAGAAAACAAAGGAATCAAGAATGGCTCATTTATTTTTGTCTCGAATAATTGATCCTGTTTAGTTCTAGGAATGCTCTTCATTTTCCTGTGGTGCTGTGCCCTGGGTGGCTGAGATTTCTGCTCTGGCCATAGTGGTGACCCCTACTTCCAAGATTCCTAGTTTACACTCAAATTCGCAGACATTTATTTGGCATATCCAGGGTGGGTGAAACCATAAGGACTTATGGGCTTACCAGTATGCT
The DNA here is from genome assembly GCF_022079265.1 of Lynx rufus. NCBI lineage: Eukaryota > Metazoa > Chordata > Mammalia > Carnivora > Felidae > Lynx > Lynx rufus. The sequence continues at coordinate 36,382,480 of NW_025814889.1, read as the reverse complement.
GGAACTAGTCTTTTCCCACCAAGTTGTCATGTTTTTGAATTAAATGTTTTTTTTTTAATTTAGAAAAAAAATTTTTAACTTTTATTTTTGAGACAGAACATGAGCAGGGAAGGGGCAGAGAGAGAGGGAGAGACAGAATCTGAAGCAGGCTTCAGGCTCTGAGCTGTCAGCACAGAGCCTGACACGGAGTTCCAACCCACAAACTATGAGAGCCAAAAGTCAGATGCTTAACCGACTGAGCCACCCAGGCGCCCCTGAATTTAAATTTTTAAGAAGTTATGTGAATGTAAGGAGTGCACTGTTAAGGCCACATAAGTAAGAAGATTCTGCCTTGGCTGTTTGCTCCAGTTTTTCAATCTTGTAATCCTATAGAAGCGAATTCAGATGTATTCAAGGACCAAACAGATCATATAAATTACTGAAATGAGACATGATATAATAATTGAAGTGGGACAGTCTAAGGTACTCCAGTTCATTGAAAAACAAAACAAATGCTATGCAAATAAAAATATAGGAAACCATATTTATACCACAGGACACGATTTCTGATATCTCTCTACAGTTTTTTTCAATTCTTGAGGTTGGGTGGGGGGCAGAGTGCAAAGACAGAGAAGTAACGTCAGCTTTGTGGCTGCGTAAGATGTTTCTCATTTTAGTCCTTCCCGCATACCCCCAACAATAAATACTTGGCATCCATACACAAACAGAAGTCCCTTTGTGGGAGCTATGGGATTTCCTACTGTACACCAAAGGACCTGGAAAGAATCTTGCCCACCCATGTATCATGTAATAGGCAGACAGACCTTGTTCCTGCCTGTGGACACTGAAGTGATCCATGAATCAGCTCCAGCCTCTCTTAGGTGTGGGAGCCCCCGGAGAACACTAACTTAGTCACCAACAGAAAAGAAAGCCTTTGTGGAAGTCTAGGTACACAGAGAATGCAGTACTCCATTGGAACAAACAAAATGTGAATTTGTATATACTGGTGAGAGATATGGCTCCTACTTCAAATGTGAAGACAGCATAACACTCAAAGAACATCAATAATCAAGTAAACATGACACTACTACAGGATCGTGGTAATCTTCCAGTTACCAAATCCAAAAACATGGAGATTTACAATTTATAATGTAAAGAGTTCAGAATAACTGTTATAAAGAAATTCAGTGGACTACAAGAAAAATTCAAGAAAACACAGACAATTCAGCAAAATCATGAAAACAATGCACGAACAAAACAAGAAGTTTAACAATGAGATAGAAACATGAAATGGAACTAAACAGAAACTCTGATGCTGAAGAATTCAGTGAATGAATTGAAAAATGCTTCCATAGCAGACTTGATCAAGCAGAAGAAGGAATCAGTGAAAATGAAGACAGGAGCTTTGAAATTACCCAGTCAGAGGAGAACACAGGAAAAAAGAATAAAAGAAGTCTACATGATCTATGTGATACCATCGAAAGAACCAATTTGTGAATTATTGCATTTCCAGAAAGAGAAGAGAGTTAAGAAGGGAACAGGAAGTTTATTTAATGAAATAAAAACAGAACTTCCAAAATATGAGAAGAGTATAGATATGGAAGTTCATGAAGCTTGTATAAGTCACCAAAATCAACTTAAAGAAATCTTCCTAGGCAATAGTACTGGAAGTCCTAGCCCAAACAATCAGACAAGGAATAGAAATTAAAGGCATCAGAATTGGAACGAATGAGGTAAAATTGTCTTTATTTGTAGGTAACATACTTTTATATATAGGAAATACTAAAGGTACCACCAAAAAACAGATAAAATCAATGAATTCAGTACGGTACAGGATACAAAATCTGTATATATATATATACATATATACATATATATACATATATATACATATATACATATATATACATATATACATATATATATATACATATATACATATAAAAATTAGTTGTATTTCTATCACTAACAGTGAATTATCTGAAAGAGAAATAAAACAATCCCATTTACAATAGCATCAAAACAATAAAATAGTTAAGAATGAATTTAACCAAGGAAGTGAAAGATCTCTGCAGTGTAGACTACCAGACACTGATGAACGAGATTGAAGAAGACTCAAATAAATGAAAAGATATCCTGTGTTTATGGGTTGGAAGAATTACTATTGTTAAATGTCCATTCTAGCCAAAGCCATCTATACATGCAGCGTCATACCCACCAACATTCCAATGGCCTTTTTTTATAAACGTAGAAGAAAACAACCCTAAAATTTGTATGGAAGCACAAAAGACTATGAATAGCCAAAACATTCCTGAGAGTGAACAAAGCTGTAAGTCTCACACTCCCTGATTTCAAATGATGTTACAAAGCTATAGTAATCAAAACAGTATGATGTAGGTGTACAAAAAGATTGGAATAGAATTAAGAGCCATATATAAACCTACACATATATGGTTAATTAATTTATGACAAAAGAGCCAATAATACTGACTGAGGAAAGCACAGTCTCTTAATAAATGGTGTTGGGAAAACTGGACCACTATCATACATAAAAATCTGTTCAAAATTGATTAGAGACTTGAACATAAGACCTGAAACCATAAAACTCTTAGAAGAAAACATAGGGATAAGCGCCTTGACATTGGTCTTCATAATGATTTTTTGTATTTGATACCAAAAGCAAAGGAAACAAAAGCAAAAATCAGTAAGTGAGACTACATCAAACTAAAAATCTTCTATACTACAGAGGAAACCATCAATAAAATGAAGAGCAACCTATGGAATGGGAGAAAATACTTGCAAATCATATGTCTGTTAAGGATTAATTTGCAAAATATATAAAGAACTCATGCAATTCAATTGCAAAAAAAAAAAAAACCCACCTAGATAATCCAATTAAAAATGGGTACAGGACCTGAATAAACATTATTCCAAAGAAGATATTCAAATGACCAATAGATATATGATGAAATGATTCTCAACATCACTAATCATCAGAGAAATGCACATCAAGACCACAAGAAGATATCACCTCATGTCTGTTAGAATGGGTTCCATCAAAAGGGCAAGAAATAGGGGCGCCTGGGTGGCGCAGTCGGTTAAGCGGCCGACTTCAGCCAGGTCATGATCTCGCGCTCCGTGAGTTCGAGCCCCGCGTCGGGCTCTGGGCTGATGGCTCAGAGCCTGGAGCCTGTTTCCGATTCTGTGTCTCCCTCTCTCTCTGCCCCTCCCCCGTTCATGCTCTGTCTCTCTCTGTCCCAAAAATAAATAAAAAATGTTGAAAAAAAAAATTAAAAAAAAAAAAAAGGGGCGCCTGGGTGGCGCAGTCGGTTAAGCGTCCGACTTCAGCCAGGTCACGATCTCACGGTCCGTGAGTTCGAGCCCCGCGGCAGGCTCTGGGCTGATGGCTCGGAGCCTGGAGCCTGTTTCCGATTCTGTGTCTCCCTCTCTCTCTGCCCCTCCCCCGTTCATGCTCTGTCTCTCTCTGTCCCAAAAATAAATAAATGTTGAAAAAAAAAAATTTTTTTTAAAAAAAAAAGGGCAAGAAATAGAAAGTGTGGGGAATGATGTGGAGAAAAGGAAAGCCTTGTGCACTGTTGGTGGAAATGTAAATTGGTGCAGCCATTATGGAAAACAGTATGAAGTTCTTCAAAAGCTTAAAAATGGGACCTACCATATGATCTAGCAACTTCATGTCTGGCTATATATCCAAAAGGCCCAAAATCACTTTCTCAAAAAGATATCTGCACCCTCATGTTCATTGCAGCATTATTTACAATAGCCAAGACATGGAAGCAACCTAAGTGTTCATTGATAGATGAGTAAATGAAGAAAATGTGGCAGATAAAAATACAATTGAATATTATTCAGCGATTCAAAAAAAAGGAAATTCTGTCATGTGCAACAGCATAAATGGACCCTGAAGGCATAATGCTAAGTCAGAAAAAGACAAATACTCTATGATCTCACTTATATGTAGAATCTAAAAAACCAAACTCAAAGAAAAGAGAGAAATTATGTGGTTTCCAAAGGTGCGGAATGGGGAAATTGGTCTGGGTTAAGATGTTCAAAAGATACAAACCTCCAGTTATAAGATTAATAAGTACTGGAGATATAATGTAATGTACAATATGATGACTATAATGCTGTTAAAATGTTCTCTTTATAAAAGAGTGCTGATATATTTAAAGTCCAAGATAAATATCTTAAGAGGAAATGAAAATCACTTGTAATCCTATCTAGAGCTAATTAATTGTTATACAACTGTTCAGACTTCATTCTGTGTCTTCAGGAAAAAAGAATTTTCCAGTTTAGCAATAAATATGAAAATCTTTCAGGGATGCCTGGCTGGCTCAGTTGGTGGAGCTTGTGATTCTAGATCTTGGGGGTTGTAAGTTCAAGCCCTACGTTGGGTGCAGAAATTACTTTAAAAAAATTAAATCTTAAAACAAATCTTTTAAAATCAACTAATGTTGATCTATATCATTATTTTCACTGGTAACATAATATTTCTCTAAATGATATACCATGAATTATTGTTTTGGCCCCCTTATGTTAAGGATATTATGTTTTCTATTTCCTGTTATTTTATTTTTTTTTATTTTTTTTTCAATGTTTATTTATTTTTGGGACAGAGAGAGACAGAGCATGAACGGGGGAGGGGCAGAAAGAGAGGGAGACACAGAATCGGAAACAGGCTCTAGGCTCTGAGCCATTAGCCCAGAGCCTGACGCGGGGCTCGAACTCACGGACCGCGAGATCGTGACCTGGCTGAAGTCGGACGCTTAACCGACTGCGCCACCCAGGCGCCCCAATTTCCTGTTATTTTAAATCTAAGTGATGTGTTGACACTTTATTCCACTTCTGTCTTTACTGCTCTTCCAGAGGAACAAATACATATTGGTTTAAAACATTAGATATTAACATTTCTATTTTCCCTTGAAATTGTTCATTCTATGCTATATGAAATATGTGACAGAATTTGTGGATTGAATGAAGATTCTCAGAATTAAAACCTATCTCCCAGAAATACACATTATCTGCTAGAGAAATTTAGTTATTTAACATATTCAGTCATTAAAACTGTTGAATGTCTACTATGTATCAGGTGTTGCTCTAAAGCAGACTCTCGTAGTCATTATATTTATCTTTTTTAGCTTGCAGTTGTCTTTTTAATAAAGTTTATTTATTTTGAGAGACAGGGTTGGGGGGGAAGAGAGAGAGAGAGAGCATGCACAAGCAGGGGAGGGGCAGGAAGAGAGAGAGAGAGGGAGAGGGAGAGAGAGAGAATGGATCTTGAGCAGGATTCACGCTTAGCATGGAGCCCCATGAGGGGCTCAATCTCATGACCTGAGGCAAAATCAAGAGTTGGATGCTTAACCACCTGAGCCACCAGGCACCCTGCAGTTGTCTTTTTAATTCAAGAGATTTTTACTGAGATAAAAAACACATAACATAAAATACACTATTTCAGTGATTTTTAAATGTACACTTCCCTAGTGTTATGTATATTTACACTGTTGTAAAACTGATCTCCAGATTTTTTTTTAATTTTGCATTAAGCACTTCTTTTCCCCTTCCTCTCTGCCTCTGGTAACCACCATTCTACTTTCTGTTTCTGTGGTTTTAACTACTATAAGAATAAGTAGAGTCATACAGTATTTGTCTTTTGTGACTGGTTTGTGTCTCTTAGCATTATGTCCTCAAGATTCATCCATGTTGTAGCATGTGACAGGGTTTATATTTTTTTAATAGGCTAGGAATTTGAGATTAGCTTGGCATACTGTAGGTATTTCTATTTGACACGTTTATTTCTGAATCACAGAATAGATACTTCAAACTTTGAACTTTTGAAAAATGTTTATAAGAACTTCTTATATTTCACAGAATGTTAAATAGTTTGCCAGTTACTTGTCTTTTGGGAGAATTCATAGATGAAAGCCATGGAAAATAGGAAATCATAATATATTGTTATGATAGATATAATGGAGATATAAACAGGGTTCAATGGAAGCTTGAAGAGTGGGAGGCACCCAAGTCTACCTGGAATTAAGGTAGGCTTCATAGACCCTTTTGCTATTTCTTAAGGAGAACTGAGAGAAGAAAGCAGTGGAAGTCCTGTATTCTTAATAGAGAAAATAGAAGATGAAAAGTCACAAAGGTGTGAGATGTTAAGGTATATTCAAGGTGGAACAAATAATATTCAAGGTGAATTCTGAAGGATAAAGCTGGAAGGACCTTGGGTACTACACCACTAATTATAAATTTTATTCTGTAGGCTTAGGGAGCAGGAAAGTGACATGATCCAATCCAAATTTCAGGAAGATAATGCTGGCTCTGTTAACAATGGAGAAAGACCAGTAAGGAATCCATTAGATGGGTCCAGAAGGGAATACTCTCTAAATTTGGGAATTGACACACTCATAGAATTTGAATGAAATAAATATCAATATATATGTAGTCTGTCTTTTTTGAGTGTCACTCATGCTGTCTATAACTCCCTCCAGTCCCTAAACTAGCCAGTCCTGCCACTAGACAGTTTTGAAATGTTTGTTAAGAAAATGTCCCTGTTTTGACAGACAAGAATAGAAGCACCTGGACTTAAAGGTGACTTTACAGCTCCTCTGGGGATTTCTCATGTAGGTAACACGAGATCAACAGAGCCTTGTGCAAATAAGCTTTATAAGCAAGTGACCATTTTTTTCCATTATAGATTCCATCACTCCAAAGAAAGTACCATTTGTTAAAACTAGTATTTCCCCTTTTACCTATATCACTGATTTTAAAATATTTCATGGGACATTTAAATTTTAAAAAATAATAAATTGCATCAGCTTTGATACCAGTCTTTGTATTTTATAGTTTCAGAACTCTGCCTCTCATCATTTTGGCATGAAAATATCACATTCAGTCATCATGCTGCTTTTAATTTAAAAGGTTCCTATAAGCTACATCAGGAGCATCGTATCTAGCATAGAAACTACATGTCTCTTCTTCCTTGAAGCAGATTGTAACTTTAGAGTTTATTTATGTTGGTATTGATATTGAGTTATTTTTTAGGAAGTTATGGGGTTACTGTCAACTCATTACTTTCATCACCTTTTTTTTTTTTTTTACCATCACTTACTTTCTACCGTCTCTGCGCATCTGTGTCTTGCAACTTCTTCACTCTCTCCCAACTCAAGTCTCAGATACTTTAAATATTTCATTCTCTGCAGTGGTAAAGATCAGCTCATATAGAATTCATGATAGTGCTGGGCTTCCCTTTAATAGTGCTTTTAAACTACATGCTAATATGCTTAAAAAGCCTATATTCTGAAGCTTATCTTTTAATCATGGATTTCATGTGTAAAAACATTTTTATCTTTGTTCATAAATAAAACATGTAACTATAGTTTCATAGAACCAAAGCCAGGGGAGTGTCCACTTTTGGGGGAAGGTCTTTTTTTCTTTGTCTCTTTTTTTTTTTTTTTTTTAAGTTCACTGATCCACTCCTATGTGTTGTTTTGTGTGTGTGTGTGTGTGTGTGTGCGTGTGTGTGTGCGTGTGGTTTGTTTTGTTTTGTTTTTTTGCTAATCATGACCTTGTTTTCAGGATGCAATAGATCCTGTCAGCATCTCAATGGGGAAAAGAGATTTTTAATACACTTTAAAAATAATATTTTCTTTGCTTTGAATCAAGAAGATACAGATTTCTTAGCAGGAGGAAAGACTCTGGAACCAAATGATAGTTTATATTTTGAAACCCTTCTACAGTACATTTTGGTCATCATGTTGTAATGTAACAAAGCAAACAGTCCTTAGCCACACGAGTCTAGGGAAATAAGACTCATGACTTGACTAGAGGTTAAAAGATATAATTGGAGACAAATATAAAACACAGGCTATAATTGGGTTTCTTCTTTCTGCTTTTGTTCTCACAGCCCAAACAATGTAAGGAATATTAATATTTGTTAAGTTCCTACCATGTGCCAGATTCACAGTTGTAATGAAGCATATTATTTGTAACTGCCTCAGTCTTAACTACTCTGGGAAGTTTAAGAATCCGTATTCCCATTTTATAGAAAAGAAAAATGAAGTTCGAGAAGTCTCTTGTCTCAAGTCACACAGGAAGTATATGACAACATTGAAGTCCAAAGCACCTGCTATTGTGTCTGATAGTGTACCTCAAGTCAGAGTTTTTTATTTATCTGTTACTCTTTTTGAAAGTTTAAGCTAGAGCAAAAGTAGAAAGAATAAGGCAAAAATTAGCTCAAAGTAAAGTGCTTAGGAAATAAACATTATTTGTACTAGGCTATTGTCTAGAAGAAGGAAGCAACCATGTTTCAGATTAAGGTGGGGGTGGGAAAGGTATCAGTGAACACTCACTCCACCTTAGAAAAAACACATCCAAGAATTTCATAACCAGCTAAATAATTCTTTAAGTATAATGGCAAAATTAACATCATCAGGCATGCAAAAACAAGAAAACAAACAAAAAAAGAATTCAGTATCCATAAATCTTTCCTGAACAAGCCAATTAAAGATAAAATTCAGTAAACAAAAAAGAAATCAAGTAGGCGAGTACTGATTCTTGTCATATATCTATGCACATATACAAAAGGGAAAATAGGGAGAACATAATGGAACCATAATAACACTCCAGCTTGAATATAAGTTGAATTTAATTTTAACAGAATGAGCAAATGGAATTTCAACTGAGTATTTCTTTACCACACAGGAAAAGAATTTCCAAGATACCCTCTCAAGGGTAAGAAAAAAGATTAAGAGATTAGGGTCATGTTTTTCAACATTTAATCTAAGTTTTAATTCACCCTGTGCTCTAAAAAATTAGGAAATTAACACTTCTTACCAGTATATAAAGATTTTTTTCATTTCACCTTCATCAAGGTTTGTAACATTTACATTTGAATTTATAACTAATTCCCAGATTTACTTAAGTCTGGGTTCTACATTTAAATTCAGTGCTTACCACATTTTCTCTTTACTTTCCTAAATTCTTTGCTTTGTTTCTTTTTTGTTTGTTTATCGAATTTTATCTTTAATTGGCTTTTTCAGGAAAGATTTGTGGATACTGAATTCTTTTTGTTTGTTTTTGTTTTTGCATGCCTGATGATGTTAATTTTGCCATTATACTTAAAGAATTATTTAGCTGGTTATGAAATTCTTGGATATTTTTCTAACATGGAGTGAGTGAGTGTTCCCTGATACCTTTCCTACTACCCCCACCTTATCTGAAACCTGATTGCTTCCTCCTTGTAGACAGTAGCCTAAGGGCTCCAAATGGAGTCACTCTGCTTTTCTATAGCCTGAGGGGTGTAAGGAGAAGGCACAGCCCTCAGCTAGGGCCCTGCACAGTCTTTGTGGGACAACCTGGGCTCAGTTTTTTTGTCTTGTGAAATTTGATAAAATGTCACATACTCACTTTGGTAGGAGTGAGGAGAGTTCAAATCATTTGTGAAATTCTTTAGTGATCCCCAAACAACAACCTATCCTGGTAGGGTTTTTTTGCCTGTACTGAGGCTTCTGTAAATAAGTATTTTTCTTGATTTTCATTTCTTGAGCTGTCAATTCACCCTTCAATCTTACTTTCTCCAAATTTGGAGTTGTTAGAATCCTCAGCATTTTGTTACCTCACTTTTTTTTTTAATGTTTATTTTAGAGAGGGGTTGGGGCAGAGAGAGCTGGAGATAGAGGATCTGAAGCTGGTTCTGTGCTGACAACAGAGAACCCAGTGTAGGGCTCAGACTCAAAACTGTGAGATTATGACCTGAGCTGAAATCAAGAGTTGGTCACTTACCCTACTGAGCCACCCAGGTGCCCCTAAAATTACATATTTTAAGTGTTTGTGTAATCTGGTTATATTGAAAATTTAACACAAGTCTGTTAATTCAATAAGTGTTTACCAAATACCTATTTTAGATGCCAAGGAGGGATGTATAAAATACACTAAAGCATGGTCAAGATAAAAAATAGAAACATATACATGGTTGTGTGTGGCCACATTGTACCATTCACATATTGACAACAACTCAAATTGTACTGTGCAGTTGGCCATGTATAAAAGTAGTACAGAATTCTGGCCGTCATCAAATTACATGAGAAGGGACATAGGAATTGATGGGCAGTGACAGCTTTAGAAGGTTATGATGTCAGAAAAGGATTTTGAAAGCTGGGTAACGGTTGATAAGACATAGAGAATTACAAGTAACTGAGTAATATTGAAGCATAAATTAAAATGGGTGAGGAGGGAGATAAAGCCATAATCATAGCTCATGAAAGGCCTTATGGGCCATAACTAAGGAATTTAGCCTTTATCCTATATTAGCTATTTATTTCCACATAACATGTTATCCCAAATTTAATTACCGAAAACAAAAATTATCTCAGCTTCTGATGGTCAGGAATTTGGGAACCTCTTAGTTGTGTGCTTCTGATACCAGACCTCTCACAAGACTGCAGTTCAGATGTCAGCTGAGGCTGCAGTCATCTGAAGTTCGATTGTGGTATCAAAAACTTTGGCCAGGATGGCAAACTCATGTAGCTGTTGAGAAGAGTCCTCATTTTTTCATTGGCTATTTGCAGACTTTATTTCCTCACAGAATGGGCCTCTCTGTAGGATGCTCACAGCATGGCAGCTGGCTTCCCAGAGAGTGGGTGATCCCTGGGTGAGGGGACACTGAAGACAGAAGCCACAGTATTTTTTATAACATGATCTTGAAGTGATTTACATCACTTCTACCATCTTATATTGATCACACAGATCACCATTGGTATCATGTAGAAAGAAGGTACAAAAGGGTATGATTACCAGATTGTGGGGATCAATGGGGGCCATATTGGGAGGCTGGTTATCCTATCCTAGGAGCTATAAAAAGCTATTGAGTGTTTTGAGCGTAGAAGTGACATTTATATTGCATTTCACATATATGATTCTGCTGTGAAGAATGAGGTATAGAGGAGAAAATTAAAGTCATGAAAATACTGTAGTAATCCAGAGTTTTTGAGATCCTGAAATGAAGCAGTGCTTATGAGATCTAAGAGATGGAGAAATATTTGAAAGAAAAGACATAATAATTTATTGGTTTTGATTGGTTGTGGTGAGGGAGGAAGTAGAGGAGTTAAGGATGACTCTTAGGTGTCTGAGTTGAGAAATAGGTGGATATTGGTCCACTGAAATGCAGGACAGTAAGATAGATATAGCCAATAGACATTTGGATATCGTAGGTCTGAAGTTCAAACAGAAGGGAATGAATAAGAGTATAAAATGAGAGGAGGACCGTAAGATAGATCACTAGGGAATTCAACATGTGGATGCGAGGGAAATGACCCAGCAAAATGAAGAAGAAATGTTATGAGCTAGATAGTAAACCAGCAAAGTATGATTTTAAGGAAGCCAAGGGAGAATATAGTGTTGAGAAAACAAGGAAGTATAGCTAACCTATAATCATTAAAATGAGAAGCTCAGTGAAGCTCTGAAGTATAGTTTGGAAAGCCTAAACTAAATGCTTTAATTTAGTGAGTTATATGGTAACCCTAACCTCAGTGTGAAAACAAAATATAAATAATTTTTTCCAAGGTAGTATTGTTAGGATCTTAGGATACCATTTCCATTACCCCCTCCAAAATACACACACACACACACACACACACACACACACACACACACACACGTGTACATCCACCCTCCCACACACACACAGAGTCCACATAACTTTACAAGACAAAATTAGCTTCTTCTCCACCTCTTCCACATCATAAGACGATGGACAATAAAAGGAGTCAGCAAACTTTTTTCTGTAAGGGCCAGATAGAAAACATGTTAGACTTTGTAGGTCATATGGTCTGTTTTATAACTATTCAACTGTGTCATTGTAGTGTAAAAGCAAGCATAAATAATATGTAAATAAATACATGTGGCAGTGTAACAGGACAGCTTTATTTACAAAAACAAGTGTCATAGCAGTTTTACTTCTAGGTGTATACCCAAAAGAATTGAAAGCAGGAATTCAAACACATATATGTACACCATTGTTCATTGCAGCATTATTTACAATAGCCAGAGGTGGAAGCAACCTAAGTATTTATCAACAAATAAGTGGATAAAATGTGGTTTGTGTGTGTGTGTATACACGCAATGGAATATTATTCAGCCTTGAGAAGAAATGAAATTCTGGCATGTGCTGCCACATGGGTGAACCTAGAAATTATTATGCTAAGTGGGGTCCCCACCTGGGTGGCTCAATGGGTTGAGTGTCCGACTTCGATTCAAGTCACAGTCTTGTGGTTCATGGGTTTGAGCCCCTTGTGAGACTTTGTTGCTGACAGTGTGGAGCCTGCTTCAGGTTCTCTGTCTCCTCCTTTCTCTGCCCCTCCCCCATTTGCACGCATGCACCCACGCATGCTCTCTGTCAAAAATAAACATGTTTAAAAAATTAAAAAAAAAGAAATCATTAAGTGAAAAAAAGCCATACACAAAAGGGCAAATATTTTATGGTTCTGCTTATCTGAGGTACTTAGAATAGGCAGATTTATAGACAGAATACAGAATAGAAGTTACCAAGAGCTGAGCAAGCGGGGAATGGGGAATTAATTGTCTCATGGGTGTAGAGTTTCTGTTTAAAGATATGAACACATTCCAGAAATGGATAGTGGTAGTGGTACAACACTGCGGTGTACTTAATGCCACTGAATCTTACACTTGATGGTTACAGTGGTAACTTTTATGTACATTTTACTACTACTACTACTACTACTAATTATAATCATAATAAAATAGGCAGCAGGTGAATTTGGCTCCTGGGTTATAGTTTACCAGTCCCTGGACCATAAATTCTTGAGTGCAGAGATTGTGTTTCTTTCAACTTATATCCATAGTGTCCAACACCTACAGCTGTTTTATTGAAGATGTACAGAAGTTCAATGTAGCCAAATGAAATTAAGAATTTGGGTCTTCCTTTTTTACGTGTGTATTTATTTTCATAGTCTGCTTAATGTTTATTTAGTACTTAATTTTTTATTGCAGATTGAACACATTTACTCTATGATGTCTAGAGATCACAGGAGGAAAAAAATATTTAAAAAACTTTTTTTTTAATGTTTATTATTGTTGAGAGAGTGCGAGGGGGGGAGGGGCAGAGAGAGAGAGGAAAACACAGAATCCGAAGCAGGCTCCAGGCTCTGAGCTGTCAGCACAAAGCCTGATGCAGGGCTCGAACTCATGAACTGTGAGGTCATGGCCTGAGCCAAAGGCAGATGCCTAACCAACTGAGCCACCCAGGCGCCCCGTATATTTTTTTGTCATTAAACATTAAATGACTCTGATTCCTCCATATAATTGTGAAAAATGTCGTTTCTGATAAGCTCATATTATACATAACATGTTTATGTTTTCTCTTTACACATATAAATAAAAGCCTTACATTTTGCACAGTAACTGGCTTATCTTTTTTTTTTGAATGTTTATTTATTTTTGAGAGAGAGAGAAAGCGAGCACAAGCGGGGGAGGGGTAGAGAGAGAGAGGGAGACACAGAATCTGAAGCAGGCTCCAGGCTCCAAGCTGTCAGCACAGAGCCTGACGTGGGACTTGAATCCACGAACCGCAAGATAATGACCCGAGCCAAAGTCGGACAACTCAACCGACTGAGCCACCCAGGCACCCCATCTGGCTTATCTTCATGGTAGAATCAGTGACAGTAAGTAGTCTGGGTGAGAAGTGGACCTGAGTGACAAGAATAGGTTTGTTGTCTTGTGTAGCTGCATGTCGATCTGTAGAAATCACTAATACTGGAGAGAATATTGAAAGGGTTTTTCTTAGGTGAAAACCTGTACTTTTTTCATATTACATTATATCCTTTACGTTTCTTCAGTGCTATTTGTAAATATTTATTAATGTTCATATATATTTAATATAGGTCCCTCTTTACAAAGGAGGAAACTGAGAGGGTAAAACTTGGTAAACTTTAAAGGGGATCATAATCCTTAATGACAGGAGGAATTTCATGTTTCAATTAAAAACCTTAGTCAGCTATGGCCCAACTCAAAAAATTGACAATCCTCCTTTCATTTCTAGGAGAATCACTGATTGATTGACCCTAACAGAGTAAGTAGATATTATCAGTTAGATGATACTCAGGAAACAGAGTGTGTTGTGACATTTGTGGGATTTTGTTGTTATTTTTTGAGCAGTAGGAAAAAGTGTATTAGAGTATAAGATTAGAAAGTAAAAATAGTATGAAAGCTCTCTTTACAGAGGGGACATTCGAAAGTGAATGCCCCTGACATTTGTTTTTTTAATAGCTAGATAGTTTTGAAGTTTTTTGCTTTTTGTTTTTTTTGTTTTGTGTTTTTTTTCTAGACTTGGGCCAGAATCAACTGAGGATGGTATTTTATAGTTCATAGTTTAGAATTGAGACAAGCACAATTGTTCATCTTTCGGGAGACTCTTGGCAGTTTTCAAATGTATTTTTTGAAATATATCATTGAAATACTAGGTTATATTTTAGTGCCAGTACTAGTGTACTAGAGCCACAGTTTATTTTTTCAAACTGTGCTTACCTTATTAGTCAATTTAAAATGCACCCAAATCAAGGGGCGCGTGGGTGGGTGGCTCTGTCCCTTGAGCGGCTGACTTTCGACTCAGGTCATGATTTCATGGTTTGTGAATTTGACCCCTGCGTCAGGCTCTCTGCTGACAGCTCAGAGCTTGGAGCCTGCTTTGGATCTGTGTCTGCCTCTCTCTCTGCCCCTCCCCTGTTCACACTCTGTGTTTCTCTCTCAAAAATAAATTTTTTTAACGTTATCATTCATTTTTGAGAGAGAGAGAGTGCGAGCAGGAGAAGGGCAGAGAGAGAGGGAGACACAGAATCTGAAGTAGGCTCCAGGCCTGGGGTTTGTACTCATGGACTGTGAGATCATGACCTGAGCCAAAGTTGGATGCTTAACCAACTGAGCCATCCAGGCACCCACCCCTCCAAAAATGTCTTTAAATGCATCCAAATCAAAATTAACTACCTTGAAGAGGGAAATTGAAGTAATATGGTAATTTCCAGGTAGAGAAATTCTGTAAAACTCAAACATGTGTGTTTTGATAATCCTTAAGAAGTATTTCCTACAAAATACTAAATAAATTTTGTGATTGTTATCAAGTTTCACAGTACCCCAGAAAGTATTCATTTGTTGTCAGGTTAAGAATTCAAGGCTTTTCTAGAAGAGAACTTTTCGACATTTTTCAAATATTTCTCCAATATGTTGATTCTTTAGAGTGTGATCCATTTTATTTATTTATTTTTTTATTTTTATTCTCAAATTAGTTAACATACAGTGTAGTCTTGGCTTCAGGGGTAGAACCCAGTGATTCATTACTTACATATAACACCCAGTGCTCATCCCAACAAGTGCCCTCCTTAATGCTCATCACGCATTTAACCCACTCCCCTACCTCCACCAACCCTCAGTTTGTCCTCTGTATTTAAAGAATCTTTTGGGTGATCCATTTTAAAGCTTATCTGCAGTGTTTATTTATACTGTCTGGCAGGCCATGAAGGCTTGTGGCATTTCCTAGTGAGAAACAACTCCATGCATGAGTGATGTAAGTGATCTGCCAACTGCCTCTTGCTGATTTGAGTGTCTTTTCTAGCAAGACACAGATGCTTGAAGTGAGCCTGAGGTCATTAAAAAGGAACATATCTGCCCCTTTTGTTTACTGAAGCTTTAATATTTATTAATTAAAGAACTTTTATTATTGAATTCTTTCTAGGAAACTTGTTCAACTGTGTGGTCAGTGGTAAAGTATCAGCTTAAGGAAAAAATTGTGTAATGCCTTAAAACATAATATGACAAGATTTACAAAGACCTGTGTCCCCTAAGATTTATGAGCAGTCATATTATCATCAACATGTAGTTTGTTTGTAGTTGCTGAGAATTCCCATAGTCCTTTCTTTTTTCTCTTTTTGATTCACTGGAAAGCTTTTGCCTCGATAGGTCTATGAATCTGTTATTTTAGTTTGCCTTGATCTCCAATTGCCATGCTCAAATTTTTGAACACCTCATGCATGTGTACAGTCCAGTCATTTTGATGACTTGGGAAGGTGTGAAGAGGCTAAGGAGCAAGACTCCGTATTTTCTCTTAGTCTGATTCTTATTGCAAAGGAATGTAGTAGAGCACTGCAGCTTTTTGTACCTATTGGCTGCATGTGCCCAAAACATAAACAGTCAAAGTAAGTCTTTATTGAATAAAAATAAATTTGCCTCAGTTGTATTACAGAAGATCAGGGCATTGGGATCAGTTCTGTGGCCATCATGGGGAGCCCCAACACTTTTTCTCCAGGATTTCTTCAAGAAGTATAAAATATTAGTATGTGATGGGCCTTTGATTTGGAAGCCTCAGTAAGTTCGCAAGCTGATATTGATTGTCTAGGTATAAACTGTTCAGCATCTTACTCATAAGTAGTTCTTTTTGATAACTGGGAATGTGGTTTTGTTTGTTTTAGTGGCTTTAAGCATTTTATTCAAAGAGTTGAGGACATAAAAAGATAGTTTGATGATTATATTTAGATGCTAATGTAAAAAGCCCTTAGGAGTTCAAAAAATCATGCCTTTTACAACTGGTTATATTTCCAGTTTTCCCAAACAAGAGTATGGAATTATTGCCAGTCTTGGTTTAAAGTATACATGATACCTATATAAGTCATACTGATTGCAGAATAGGTCTCCAAGCCCAAAGAATGCCCTGGCAACTTTGTCTCTAGGATTGCTCTAAATGGTGTTCCTTATTGAGTTATCTAGAGGGAAACCAGGTTCAGTCATTTGCTTTTTTATTTTAGGTACCGAATGGTGCTCTTGCTTTATGAGTTTTAAAGCCTGGGAAACTTGACACGGGGAATATTACTTTTTGAATGGGTGAATAAAGTTAGGGAAAAACAGGGAACAAAAGAGATAAAAGGATGCGACGCATTCAAATTTATTCTGTAGTTCTGTTACCATAATAATTCACTCAGAGGGGATTCATTTTGAATTTCGTATTTAGTGTTAAAAGGAACAGAGCTGGGGCAAGTGCAGGCCAGCACTGAGTAACAATGGTGGATTGAGATCTATTGTATTTTTAAGTGATTCCAGGGCTGTCCAGGTGTCCTGATTTAAAGGCTGCTTCTTGAGTCAGGAAATTGTATCTTGTTCTGAGGTTTACTGTAATAAAGTACACAGTCCTAGGGGATGGTACTGCTGGCCTCATGAATCACTTTACAGGCTGGCTGTACTGACCCAAGCCCCATGATTTATTTATGTCATACCAGAGTAGGAATGGCAAATATGTAAGGCACACATGGTTTCTGGGATGGTTCTTTAACAGGAAAACTGTCATAAATCCATAAAGTGAGATAGGGCAGAGCAGCCGCAGCTCATGTCATGTCCAAGAGATCTCTTCCTATTTTATAGTGATGTATAGTTCTAGAACTGGGTAAGTTTAGCATTTTGTTTGGAATGTGTCCTTGGGCTTTTTGTGTGCTATGTTTTAGTCCATCCAGTCTTGGATTTATTACTTACATCATCTTCTGCATCTATGCTTGTGATTGCCAGTATTGCAACAAGATTAGAATTTTACCTAGCATTTGAACTTCATTTGATTCCCAGCACTAATAAAGAGATGCTCTTAGAATTGTATTTAGGATTTGTATGGCTAGTCAGATATTGAGCCAAAATGGACAAGATACTAATTAATTTTTCACCTTAATCTAAATGAAATCACGTTATTTTAATTAATCTTTTTATTTTGAGATGATTGTAGATTCTGTAGAATCACATATAGTTGTAAAAAATAATACAGAGAGATCCCCAGTTTCCCCAGCAGTAACATCTTACAAAACCAGGATGTGATATTGTGTACAGTATCACAACCAGGATATAGACTTTGATATAGTCAAGATACAGAACACTTCTATCACTACAGAGATCCCCTTTTATACTCACACCCACTTCCCTCTCACCCCACCTTCCTTGTTCTTGGCAGCCAATCTGTTTTCTGTTTTTATAATTTTCTCATTTCAAGAATGTTATATAAATGGAATCATACAGTGTATAACTTTTTCAGATTGTTTTTTACTCTGCATAGTTATCTGGAGATTAATCCAGATTGTTGCATCTATCAGTAGTTCATTCCTTTTTATTCCTGAGTGATATTCCATGGTATGGATGTGCTATAGTTTGTTTTACCGGTCACCTGTAGAAGGACATCTGAGTTGTTTCCTGTTTTTGTCTATTATGGAAAAAACCTATAAACATTTGTGTACAGGTTTTTGTATAACTTGTTTTCTGTTTTTCTAGAATAAATGCCCAGATGTACAGTTTCTAGATGATATGGTAGTTGCATATTTAATATTTTAAGAAACTGTCAAACTGTTTTCCAGACTGGTAGCACCATATGACATTCCCAGCAGCAGTGTGTAAGTGATCCTGTTTTCCCACATCCTTGCTAGCATTTGGTGTTGTCTCTATTTTTATTTTAGCAGTTCTGATAATTGTATAATGCTAGCTCATTGTGGTTTTTACTTTGCATTTCTCTAAGGGAGAATGATGTTGACTATCCTTTCATGTGGTTGTCATCTGTATATTCTTTTCAGTGAAATAATTCTTAATGTCTTCTTTCCATTTTCTAATTAGAGAGTTTGTTTATTGTTGTGTTTTGAGAGTTCTTTAGTCTACTCTTTTGTCAGATATGTGGTTTGCAAATATTTTCTCCGAGTCTGTATCATTCTCTAAACAGAGACTCTTAACCATGACTTTAGTTACTAAATATATTTGTTATATTAATTTTATTTTTTTAGGGCAGTTTTAGGTTAATAGCAAAATTGGGTGGAAAGTACAAAGAATCTTCATCACTGCCATCCCCATGTATACACAATCTCCCCCATCAATTGTGGGTACCAGGGTATATTTGTTACAATCAATGAAGCTACATTAATACATTGTTGTTACCCAAAGTCCATAGTTTATATTAGAATTCACTCATAGTTTTGTACATTCTGTGGGTTTTGAAAAATGTATAATGTTATGTATCACCCATTGTAGTATCATATAGAATAGTTTCACTGACCTAAAAATCCTCATGCTCTCATTTATCTCTCTCTTTCCCTTGCCCCTGAAAACCATTTTTTTTTTACTGTCTCCATAATTTTGCCTTTTCCAAAATGTGTAGTTGGAATTTTATAGTACGTACACTTTTCAAAATGGCTCTTTCATTTAGTAATATGTATTTGAGTTCTTGTCACATCTTTTTATGGCTTTTATAGCCCATTTCTTTTTAGTGCCAAATAATATTCCATTGTCTTGATCTACCACAATTTATCCATTTACCTACTGAAGGACATCTTACTTGTTTCCAGATTGTGACGATTATGAATAAGGCTGCTATGAACATCCCTGTCCAGGTTTTGGGATGTAAGTTTTATGTGAACATAAGTTTTCAGTTCATTTGGATAAATACTGAGGAGCATGATTGCTAGATTGTATGGTAAGAGTAAGGGTTAGTTTTTTGAGCAAGAAACTGCCAAACTGTCTTCAAAAGTGGCTGTGCAGTTTCTCATTCCCACCAGCAATGATGAGAGTCCGTTTTATTTCACCAGCATTTGACATTGTTTGTGTTTGGGATTTGGGCCATTCTAATAGGTGTGTAGCGATACCTCATTAGTGTTTTAATTTGTAGTTCTCTATTGACATATGATGTTGAACATTTTTTCATATATATATCTTCTTTATTTTACACATATTTTCTCCCAGTCTGTGGCTTGTCTTCCCAATCTCTTGATACTTGAAATTTTTAAACACATGTGTTTTATGAAATAATGGTATATGCTTATTTTACAACATAAGTATCCAGAATACAGACTTATTTGCTTAAATTAAATAATTTAAGATTCTTTTGTTTTAATGGAGAGACAATATTAATGAAATGTAGAAGAAGTAATTCTTAGATACACATGTTAACCAAATTGGAGTTTATTTTCCAATTTTATAAGTGTCATTTACAGATAACTTTTTAGAAGGAAACAAGCAATTCCTTTTTAAAATATAATTGAAGAGCTGATAAATAAATTACTACTTAGTGTGCACTGCCTCAAAAGGTCTCAAAATCCATTAGGCCACCAATTTCAACCCAGTACAACATATTGAAATTCCCTCTTCTCCCCGGAGTTTCAAAAGGCCTAAAGCTTCAACCTACCTTATTGTTTCACAGAGTTCTTAGGGCACTCCAGGCTCAGTCTACCAACAGACTTCACATGTACCCGTGTTCTAGTTACCTAGATTTCTCGGGGTAACATTTTAAGATGGAGGCCTTATCTTGGCTCAGTGCTTAATGTGACCTTTGTCACATACAAGACATTTAATGAATGTGTACTGAACTGAGCTGAACCACCAAGGGCAAGAGGAATTAGAAGACTGAATTTTAAGTGAAAAGGATGAAAAAGGCACTAAGAAAGGAAAGTATGTGTTTGGGAAACATGACAATTTTCAAATGACTAAAGCAGCATGCTGGAACGTTTGGATTGTAGCCAAATTGTGAATGGTTTGATTGTCGTGTAGCTTGTAAACTTGTGTACTTATTTTTACATAGAATGGTGAATTTTTATAGCTAGAAGATATTTAGAATTTATATTGTTAATCCAAAAAACGTCCAATTGAGATCTGTCACTAGATTCTCATAATTTCTCATTCTCCTATTCCTTCAGTCTTAGGTTCTTTTTAAATTTAACTTTATTTAATTTATTTTTTTAATTTACATCCAAGTTAGTTAGCATATAATGCAACAATGATTTCAGGAGTAGATTCCTTAATGCTCTTTACCCATTTAGCCTATCCCCCCTCCCAAAACCCCTCCAGTAATGCTCTGTTTGTTCTCCATCTTTAAGAGTCTCTTATGTTTTTGTTCTCTTCCCTGTTTTTATATTATTTTTGTTTCCCTTCCCTTATGTTCATCTGTTTTGTATCTTAAAGTCCTCATATGAGTAAAGTCATATGATATTTTCCTTTCTCTGACTAATTTTGCTTCACATAATACTCTCTAGTTCCATCCATGTAGTTGCAAATGGCAAGGTTTCATTCTTTTTGATTGCCGAGTAATACTCCATTGTATATCTGTATACCATATCTTCTTTATCCATTCATCCATCGATGGACATTTGGGCTTTTTCTATACTTTGGCTATTGTTGATAGTGCTGCTATAAACATTGGGATGAATGTGCCCCTTCGAAACAGCATAGCTGTATCCCTTGGATAAATCCCTAGTAGTGCAATTGCTGGGTCATAGGGTAGTTCTATTTTTAATTTTTTGAGGAACCTCCATACTGTTTCCAGAGTGGCTGCACCAGTTTGCATTCCAATTTTTTTTTAATGTTCATTTATTTTTGTGGGGAGGGGCAGAGAGAGGGAGAGGGAGACACAGAATCCGAATCAGGCTCCAGGCTCTGAGCTGTCAGCACAGGTCTCAATGTGGGGCTTGAACTCCAAAGCTGTGAGATCATGACCTGAGCCAAAGTCAGATGCTTGACCAACTGAGCCACCCAGGCACCCCCACCCGCCCCACCCCCCGCTTCAGTCTTAGGTTGTTAAAGCAAGTATCCTCAAGTGTACTGGCACATACAACCAGAATTCACAGAAATTTGCAAAAACTAGAAACACATAATTAGAGATTATCTGGAATATTTTTTGAGACTATTACACTTGCTTTTGTTGCTTTCTCTCTTTTTGTTTTTTCAAAGTACATCCAAATAAAACTTCTTATATTCATCATCTCCTGTGTAAGACAATGTGTATTTATAATAGAACTGTTTTGAAATACCTTCTTTTTCACATGTAATATTAAATGCCAATTCAACACGTGTACTCAATCCAGTCTCTTAGTTCTCATCGTGATAAAATTCTAGGGTATGAGAAGCAATTAAGTCTTCTTACACAGATGTGTACTTGGGCAAATCAAATAATCAACTATAAATTAATATATAATGTTATAATGTTGTTGTAGTTGTTTTTACAACTTCACAAAAAGCTTTTAATTTTCTTATCTTGCTAGAAGAGTAGCAGAGATAAAATGTATTAAGAATTCCTGCGCTGGGGGTGCCTGGGTGGCTCAATTGGTTAAGCATCCAACTCATGATCTCAGCTGAGGTCTTGACTCAGGGTCATGAGTTCAAGCCTCACATTGGGTTCCATGTTGGGTGTGAAGCCCACTTAAAAAACAAACAAACAAACAAAAAAACAGAATTCCTCCTCTGCAGAGAATGTAACAGAAACTACAATAGGCGAACGTGGGTGGCTTAGTTGGTTAAATGATCTCGCAGTTCAGTTCATGAGTTCAAGCCCCGCATCAGGCCCTGTGCTGACAGCTTGGAACTTGGAGCCTGCTTCAGATTCTGTGTCTCCTTCTCTCTCTGCTCCTACTCAGCTCATACTCTGCCTCTCTCCCTCTCTCTTTCAAAAATAAATAAACATTAAAAAAATAATAAAAAAAGAAACTACCATAGAGCAGATAACAACTCCAATCCAATCAATAGATAATAATAAGCCCCTTTGTCAACTGTGATACAATTCACTAGAAGTTATTTCGTTTTGCCTCCTCTGACTCAAGCAAGAACATTCCCCAATAATGTTATATTTTAATCTCCACAAAATTTAATAGTATAGTCTAAACATGAAAGAGCCATAGAAGAGGCACATTTGTTTTTTGTACTGTTTATAGTAATTTCTTAAGCCTTACTCTGTTCTCCAAAATAACCAAAGGAGGAGTTCCAACATCAATTAACTATTGTTTAATTGAGAGCGTAAGAATAGGCTTTACACATGTACAGCTTACAGATTGCTTTAAATAAGATATCAGGGAAAGGGAGTTGAGTTCAAGATGGTGGCATAGGAAGTTCATAAATTCACTCCCATGGACAGCTACATATGGAATAATTTCCTCTGGAAAAGGCCAGAAAACTGGATGAGCAGAGCCCCACACAAAAGGACAGCATCAAGATGCGTAGGAGAGGCAGAGACACTGTCTTGCCAAAAAAGACCCATCCTATTTGGAGCAGTTCACAGTCATGAGGGATCGCAAAAATACTGAACTATTCTCTCATGATGCTCCATATCAGGCATGCCAGCTCTTAAATCCTGCACAAGAGAGATAAGACCCCTAAATGCCAGGTTTTGAAAAACAAGGACTATGAAAACCGTAGATTTATAGGGAACAGAGACCTCCCCTCCCCCAAAGGGCTCACTCACAGACTCATTCTCCCTGAAACCTAATTCAAAAATACCAATTTGAAAAGCATGTAGACCGGTTGTGGAGGAGACTCACTTACTAATCTTAAAATGCCTACTGGAGAGGTAGGAAGCTTTTGGGACTTTTTTCATGGATGGAATCATTGGCAGATCCAATTGTAATTTCATCCTGCCTTTCCATTGTCACAGCCAGTAGATGCCATTTTGGAACTGTCCCTCTACCCTGCTGGAGTCAGTGAGTGTGCCCTGCTGAGAACTCTGCCCCACATCCTCGTGCAAGGATGTGTCACAGCCTAGCCCACAACTACTTTCCAATGCCAGTCATATACTGGAGCTGGGCTGGGCAATAACCTTGCCAACCACTACACAACAGATATGGCCACATTTAGTAGATGGGAGTGCACATCCCACACAGGAGACATCCCTTGAGTGCCTAGATTTGGTCGTCAGAGGGGATTACATTTCTGGGATCCATGTACCATCTCCTTAAAAAGGTGGCTCCTTTAAGATTGGGAGAGATATATCTTTTGCCTAATACATAGAAACAAAGTTGGGCAAAATGAGACAGAGGATAATGTCTCAAATGAAAGAACAAGACAAAACATTGGAGAAAGACATTAATGTAATGGAGATAAATCATCCACCTGGTAAAGTGTTCAAAGTAATGGTCATAAAGATGCTCACCAAACTCAGCAGAAGAATGACTGAACACAGTGAGATCCTCAGCAAAGAGAAAACATAAGCTTCAAACAAGTTACAGAGCTGAAGAATATAATGACTGAACTGTAAAGTACACTAGAAGGAGTTTAACAGCACAGTGGGTGAAACTGAAGATCAAGATCAGCAAATTGGAAGACAAAGCAGTAGAACATACCCAGATAAAGCAGCAAAACAAAAAAGAATTTTTAGAAATGAAGATAAATTCACTTTGGGGACAGTTTCAAGTAGAATAACATAAGGCTCCCAGAAGAAGAAGAGAGAAAGGGCTAGAAAACTATTTGAAGAAATAAAGGCTGGAAACTTCCCTAATCTGGGAAAGGAAACAGACATCCAGGTCCAGGAAACCCAGAGAGTTCCAAAAAAGATGAACACAAAGCAATCCACACCAAACACATTACAATTAAAATGGTAAAAGTTAGAATCTTAATAAGTTTTAATAAAAATTTTTTAACATTTATTTATTGTTGAGAGACAGAGAGAGGAGGAGACACAGAATCCAAAGCAGGCTCCAAACATATTGCAATTAAAATGGTAAAAGTTAGAATCTTAATAAATTTAAAAAAAAATTTTTTAACATTTATTTATTATTGAGAGACAGAGAGCATGAGCATGGGAGGGAGAGATAGAGAGAGGAGGAGACACGGAATCTGAAGCAGGCTCCAGGCTCTGAGCTGTCAACACAGAGCCCATCGCGGGGCTCGAACTCACGAACTGCGAGATCATGACCTGAGCTGAAGTCAGACGCTCAGCCAACTGAGCCACCCAGGAGCCCCAAAGTTAGAATCTTATAAGCAGCAAGATAAAAACAACTTAATATATACAAGGGAAACTCCATTAGGCCATCAGATTTTTCGGCAAAGATTTTGAAACCAGAAGAGAATGGCATCCAACAAACAGTTCTCAACCTAGCAAAATTATCATTCAGACTTGAGGGAGAGATTAAGAGTTTTCCAGACAGATCTAAAGATGGCAACTTCATTAGTGAGGGACTCTGTGGCACTGTGCATGAGTACTAGCCCTACTGTGGCTTCTGTCGGAAAAATTCCCTGGACCGCAGCCTCGAGTGAGCTGAGAGAACACTTTGCCCAGTTTGGCCATATATGAAAGTGCACTGTATCTTTTGACAGAGACTGGATTTTACAGAGGCATGGGTTGGATTCAGTTTTCTTCAGAAGAAGAACTTCAGAGTGCACTACAACAAGAATACCATATTATTGGTGGAGTAAAGCTCCATATTCAAGCTCAGAGACCAAAAGCTTTGCAGGGGAATCAAAGATCTGATGAAGAGAAGGATTTTTGAGACTATTTTGAGACTATTACTACAAGCAAAAGTTAAAGGAGTTCATCACTACTCAACTGACCTTATAAGAAATGATAAAGGGACCTCTCTAAACTCGGTGGGGGGGGGGGGGAACGGAGGGGGGACACTAATTAATTACAAGAAAACATAAGAAACTAAAAATCTCACTGGAAAAGGTAAATATGTAGTAAAAGTAATGGCTCAATCACTTAAATATGAAGGTTAAAAGACAAAAATAGGAAAATTAAAACTACAATAATTAGTTAAGTTTAGGCATTAGGGATGCTCAGAAATGAAAAGATGTAAACTGTGTCATCAAAAAAAGATTGCATGGGCAAGAGGGCAGGAATGTAAAATTATGGAGTGTGTTCAAATTTAACTTGCTGTCAACTCAAAATATATTTTGTTCTAGGGGCACCTGGGTGGCTCAGTCGCTTGAGCATCCACCTCAGCTCAGGTCATGATCTCTAGTTCATGGGTTCAAGCCCTGCATCAGGCTCAATGCTAACAGCTCAGAGCCTGGAGCCTGCTTTGGATTGTGTGTCTCCTTCTCTCTTTGCCCCTCCTCCGCTCACTCTCATACTCAGTCTCTCTCTCTCTCTCTCTCTCTCAAAAATAAACATTAAAAAAAAATAGATCATTCTGTACATAGGAAGCTATATGTGAACTTGTCAGTAACCACAAAACAAAGACTTAAATACCGAAAAGCACATGAGAAAGGACAGACAGAAAGCAATTCCCAAAATGGCAGTAAGTACATACCTATCAATAATTACATCATTACCATATATATGTGTGTGTGTGTGTGTGTGTGTGTGTGTGTGTGTGTGTGTGTGTGTGTTTATATTTATTTAAATGTTTATTTTCAAGAGACACAGAGACATAGTGGGGAAGGAGCAGACAGAGAGACATAGAGAGACAGAGAATCCAAAACAAGCTCTGTGCTAACAGCACAGAGCCTGATGTGGTGCTCAAACCTATGAACTGTGAGATCATGACCTGAGCCAAAGTCAGACGCTTAACTGACTGAGCCACTCAGGCACCCCATTAATTGCTTTAAATATAGAGACTAAACTCCAGTCAAGAAATTGAGTGGTGAGGGGCATCTGTATGGTTCAGTCGATTAAGCATCTGACTTTAGCCCAGGTCATGACCTCATGGTTCGTGAGTTTGAGCCCTGCATTGGGCTCTCTGCTGTCAGCACAGAGCCCACTTTGGATCCTCAACCCCCCACCTTCCTCAGCTCCTCTCAAAAATAAACATTAAAGAAAAAAAGAAATTGAGTGATGAATGGGTAAATAAAAACAAGACCCATCTCTATGCTGCCTATTAGAGACTCACTTCATAAGTAAGGACACATAGAGACTGAAAGTGAAGGGATGTAGAAACTATACAAATGGAAACATAAAACTGGTGTAGCTATACTCACAGCATACAAAACAGGTTTTAAAACAAGACTGTCATGGGGCACCTGAGTGTCTCAGTCGGTTGAGTGTCCGACATCAGCTCAGGTCATGATCTTGCAGTCTGTGAGTTCGAGCCCTGCTTCGGGCTCTGTGCTGACAGCTCAGAGCCTGGAGTCTGCTTTGGATTCTGTGTCTCCCTCTCTCTCTGCCCCTCCCCCGTTCATGCTCTGTCTCTCTCACTCTCTCTCTCTCTCTGTCAAAAATAAACATTAAAAAAAATTTTTTTAAATAAAAAAAAGACTGTCATAATAAACAAATAAGGATATTACATAATGATAAAGGGATTAATCCAACAAGAAGGCATAACACTTATAAATATATATGCACCCAACATAGGAGTACTACGGTATATAAAACAAAATCAAGGGACCTAAGAGGAGAAATTGACAGCAATACAACAATAAAGGACTTTACTTCTCCTTTACATCACTGGGTAGATCATTTAAAGAATCATTGGCCTTAAATGACACATTAGACCAAATGGATTTAATAGGTTTATACAGAACATTCTATCCAAAAGCAACAGAATGCACATTCTTCTCAAGTGCACATGAAACAGTCTCCAGATAGATCATGTTAGGCTCCAAAACAAGTTTAAATAAATTCAAGAAGATTATATTAGGCATCTTCTCTGAACACAGTGGTATGAATCTGAAACGAATCATAAGAAAAGTGGAAAAACCACAGAAATGTGGACATCAAGCAGCATTCAACTGAATAACCAGTGGGTCATCAAAGAAATCAAAGAAATCGAACTTACCTAGAGACAAATGAAAACAGAGATGCAACATATAAAAATCTTTGAAATGCAGCAAAAGTGGTTCTTAGAAAGAAGATCATAGCAATAAAGATCTAACAAGAAACAGGAAAAAATCTCAAACAATCTAACTTTACACCTAGAAAAAGAAAAACAAATGAAGTCCAAAATCAGTCAAAGGAAGGAAATTATAAGGATCAGAGCAGAAATACATGAAATAGAGACTCAAAGAAACACACAAAAACAAAAGAAAAAGATCAATAAAACAATAAGGTGGTTCTTTGAAAAGATAAACAAAATTGACACACCTTTGGCTAGGCTAATCAATAAAAAAATAGAACAAGCTTTAATAAAATCAGAAGTGAAAGAGGAAAAGTTAAACCGACACCACAGAAATGCAAAGAATCCTAAGAGACTACTATGAACAATTTTATGCCAAAAATCTGGATAACCTTAAAGAAATTGATAAATTCCTATAAGCATACAATCTTCCAAGCCTGAATCATGAAGAAATAGAAAATCTTTATACTAATAAAGAGATTGAATCAGTAATCAAAAAAAACCAACAAACAAGAGTCCAGGACCACACGGCTTTACTGGTGAATTCTACCAGGCGTTGAAAGATTTAATACTTACTCTTCTCAAACTGTTGCAAAAAAAAGAAGAGGAAAGAACATTTCCCAACTCATTTTATGAAGCCAGCATTACCATGATACCAAAATCAGACAAAGATACCACACACACACACACACACACACACAATTACAGGCCAGTATCATTGATGAACACTGATGGAAAAATTCTCAACAAAATATTAGCAAACTGAATTCAGTAATACGTTAAGAGGACCAAATACCATAATCAGATAGGATTTATTCCAAGGATGTAAGGATGGGTCAATATCCACAAGTCAATCAACTTGATACACCACAGTAACAAAATGAAAAAATACTATGTCATCCTCTCAATAAATGCAGGAAAAGCATTTGACAGAATTCAACATCCTTTTATGGCAGAAACTCAACAAACTATGTATAGAATAAACATACATCAGCATATCTGACAGACCTACAACTAACATGATACTCTGATGAAGAAGCTGAAAGCTTTTTCTCTAAGATCTGGAACAAGACAAGGATGCCCACTCTTACCACTTTTATTTAACATAGTATTGGAAGTCCTAGCCATAAAAATTAGGCAAATAAAAAAAAATAAAAGACATCCAAATCTGAAAGGAAGAAATAAAACTATTTACAAATAACACCATACTATACATTAAAAACCCAAAAGACTCCACCCAAAAAATGTTAAAACTAATAAATGAATCCAGCAAAATAGCAGTATATAAAATCAACTTACAGAAATCAGTGGCATTTCTATACACTAATAATGAATTATCAGAAAGAGAAGAAAACATTCCCATTTACAGTTACATCAAAAAAAATAAAATAACCAAGAAAAAATTTAACCAAGGAGGTGAAAGACCTGTATGATGAAATTGAAGAAGACACAAATAACGGAAAGATATTCCATGCTCATGGATTGCACGAATTAATATTATTAAAATGTCCACACTACCCAAAGGAATCTATGGATTCAGGGCAATACCTATCTAAATTCCAATGGCATTTTTCACAAAACTAGAAGAAATAATTCTTTTTTTTCAATATATGAAGTTTATTGTCAAATTGGTTTCCATACAACACCCAGTGCTCATCCCAAAAGGTGCCCTCCTCAATACCCATCACCCACCCTCCCCTCCCTCCCACCCCCCATCAACCCTCAGTTTGTTCTCAATTTTTAAGAGTCTCTTATGCTTTGGCTCTCTTCCACTCTAACCTCTTTTTTTTTTTTTTTTTAGAAGGAATAATTCTAAAACTGGTATGGAAATGCAAAAGATCCTGAGTAACCAAAGAAATCTTGAGAAAGAATAACAAAGCTGAAAAAATCACACTCCCTAGTTTCAAACTATACTACAAAGCTATAAAATAGTGTGATATAGGGCATAAAACAGATATACAGATCAGCAGAAAGAATTGAGGTCCCAGAACTAAACTCAGACATATATGGACAACTAATTTACAACAAAGGCACCAAGAACATGCAATGGAGAAAGGACAATCTTTTCAGTAAATGATATTAGGAAAACTGGACAGCCACATGCAAAATAGTGAAACTAGGCCACGATCTTACACCATACACAAAAATTAACTCAAAATGTATTAAAGACTTGAATGTTAGACTTGAAAACATAAAATACCTGGAATAAAACATAGTTGATAAATGTTGATATTGGTCTTAGTGGTATTTTTGTGGATCTGACTCCAGAGGCAAGGGAAACAACCAAAAATAAATAAATGGGATTATATCAAACTAAAAAGCTGCACAGTGAAAGAACCATCATCAAAACAAAAGGGATACATAGTAAATGGGAAATGTTTTTGTAAATCATATATCCAACAAGGGATTCATATCCATATTATATGAAGAACTCATACAACACAACGACAAAAAAACAATTAAAAATGGATAGACGTTCTGAAAAGACATTTTTCCAAAGAGACATAGAGATGGCCAACAGGCACATGAAAGGTTGTTCCATGTCACTAATGATTAGGAGAGTGTAAATTCAAGTTATAATGCAGTATTACCTCATACCATTTAAAATGGCTATTACAACTGTTATCAAAAAGACTAGAAATAATGAATGTTGAAGAGGATGTGGAGAAAAAGGATATCTGATACACTCTTGGTGGGAATGTAAAATTGGTATAACCACTAGGGAAAACAGTGTAGAGATTAATAAAAAAAAATTAAGAATAGAACTACCATATGAACCAGCTCTGGGTACTTATTGAAAGAACTCATAAATGCTGATTTGAAAAAGTATATTAAAAAGAGGTATGTTTATTGTAGCATTATTTATAATAACTAAGAAATGGTAACAGCCTAAATGTTCCTTGATAGGTTAATGGATAAAGAAAATATTGTGTATGTGTGTACACACACATACACATACATACATACATACATACATACATACAAACATACATACATATAATTGATCCCTTTACTCATTTTGCCCACTTTCACCCTCCTCCTCTGGTAGCCACTAATCTGTTACCTATATCTATCTATATATCAATATAGATATAGATAATGAGTTTTTCTGTATTTTGTTATGTTTGTTCATTTGTTTTGATTTTTTTAGATTCCACATATGGATGAAATCTTATGGTATTTGTCTTTCTTTGTCTCACTTATTTCACTTAGCATAACATCTTCAAAGTACATCCATGCTGTTGTAAATGGCAAGATTTCTTTTTTTTTCATGGCAGAGTAGTATTTCACTGTGTGTGTGTGTGTGTGTGTGTGTGTGTGTGTGTGTGTCTACTCCTCAACCTTTTTCAATATGGCTTCTACTCCTAGCCATGAAACTGCTTTCCACAGTAACTAGAAATATTCTAAAAACTAAATCAAATGGAAATTTTGCATTCCTTATTTTGACTTGTTTATAAACACTTTAAAGTATTTGATGACTTCTTATTGCTTGAAACATACTTTCTTTGGCTTTCAAGATACCACTGTCTTCTTGTTTTCTTATTCCTCTAAGACTGTTCCCTCCCCTTAGTTCTTTTATAGACTGTTATTCTACCAGTGCTATATGCCTCTCTTCTGGTCTTGGTGGTTTCATTATTTCAGCTACCTTCTTTACTGACCATTTCCACATCCATCTTTAATTCAGGGCCTGGCCCCAGGCCCATCAGTACATCTGCCTACTAGATATCTCTTTTCTCAAATTCATAGGGTTATTGTAAGGATTAAATTACTTAATCTATTTAAAATGCTTAACAGAGTAGCCAACTCTGTGGTAATCAAGTTGGCTGTATTGATCATGGTGAATTTTTTCCCAGTGCATTTATACTCTTTTATTCATTCTTTTGAGATCGTTGGCTTATTGTTAAGTCATCATATTCCAAACTGTTTTCTTGGAATACTGGTATTCCTACAGTTGTTTATTGGTATTCCCCAGAAAACTGAGGAAGTAGGGTTCCGTGGTCACCTAGGTTTGGAAAATGGCTTATAAAAGAGTTGGCACCAGATAGTAAATATGTTGAACTTTGGGGACAATTTGGTGTCTGTCACAACCACTCTGATTTTCTGTTGCCTTGCTAAAGCAGTCATAGAAAATACATAAACAAATGGATATGCTTTTTCCCATTTGTAATTTGTTTATGGACACTGAAAATTGCATTTCAAATCATATTCACAAAATATACTACAAATTACATTATGTCATAAAAGTATTTTGGGGGGGCACCTGGGTGGTCACTCTGTTAAGCATCCAACTTCGGCTCAGGTCATGATCTCAGGGCTTGTGAGTTCGAGCCCCATGTCGGGCTCTCAGCTGTCAGCACAGAGCCTGCTCTGGATCTTCCGTCTCCTCCTCTCTCTGCCCCTCCCCTACTTGCTCTCACTCTCTCAAAAATAAATAAACATTTAAAAAATAAGGTAAAGTTCCCATAACATAAAATTAACCATTTAGAAAAAAATAATTTTCTTTTTGTGGTTTCAGCCACTTAAAAATGTAAAAGCTATTTGCTTACAGGCTGTATGTCAACAGATGGTTAGTCTGATTTGGCCTGTGGGCAGTAGTTTGGCTACCCCTGCTTTAAAATGTAGCCTCCCATTAAAGATGTGTAACCTACACCATAAAAAGCTCTTGTGAGTTCTTCACCAGGGTACTATTACGCCCAGTGTTCCTTCTATTTATTTGACCATGGAAATCTTTTTTTCATGGGACATTTGTTAACATCTCTTTCTGTACTTCCGTGGAATACACTTTTGAGAAATACTGACTTAAAGAACAACTGTGTGTGCTAGAAGTGAAATTTGGGGCTGTGGAACAGACTGGAAATAAGAGAAGGTATCTTGTCTTTATTACTCCTTTGATCCAGTCATAGAGAGGATGCACTATGGAAAATGGAATTACCCCTATAAGGAAGGCACCAGTTAGGTGCTATAGCCAAGTCAGATTGGCTGAGTTGAAGGTAGACTTGATAACACTTATGACATCAATCAGCTTTCAGAAATAGAGAAAATGCATATATTGCTATAACATAAGACAAAGTAGAGGGACTCTAAGAGAAATAAAATATTCAATTGAGGAGGAAGAGGCCCAGAGGCTATAAACAAAATATAATCAGTTATAGTTATCATTTTCTCTAGTTTTAAAATCTTTACTGTGTGTGTGTGTGTGTGTGTGTGTGTGTGTGTGTGTTTGCTTTTAAGTAATCTCTACACCCAGTATGGGGCTCAAACTTATAACTCTGAGATCAACAGTCTTACACTCCTCTGACTGAGCCAGCCAGGAGCCCCCGACCCAAATTTTTTATTTAAGTTTACATATAGTAAAATCCCAAAACTTGTTTCGAAATAATATTTTCAGGGCCTGGGTGGCTCAGTCAGTTGTGCGTCCCGACTTCAGCTCAGGTCATGATCTCACAGTTTGTGAGTTCGAGCTCCATGTCAGGCTCTGTGCTGACAGCTCAGAGCCTGGACGGAGCCTGCTTCAGATTCTGTGTTCCCTGTTTCTCTGCCCCTCCCCAGCTCACACTCTGTCTCTCTCTCTCTCAAAAATAAATATTAAAAAAATATATATTTTCAGTGGTCGTTTTCCTATATCTTTGAGAAGTAAATGTGTGACTTAGTAAGCAGTGATGTTTATTGCTTTACTACTTTTGAGTAATATTTTTCCTATTAAAAATAATACCATTGCTATGCAGAAAATGTCAAAAAACACTTATCAGAAAATTCTGCATTTCCCATTGTTTTATGCCTACTGTAATCATGTGCCATATATATATATATATATATATATATATATATATATGAAAAATTAGGTATAATAACCATGCTTTTCAAATTATGTTTGGCATTTTACAAGTAGCTAGAACCTAAGAAGAGATGCAGAGAAGGTGGGATCATCCAAGCTGGCAACAATAATAATTCATCTGCCAAATGCAGGCACAACTCCTTGCCCATGCCTATAGAATTTCTCCACCAGATGTTTCATTCCAAAGCTGTGTTGGAGAGGAGTTGGTCTTACAATTTTTGCCAACAAATTAATAGCAGATGGATAATACAATTGTTGAATAATTAACAGAGGAAGGTAATAAATTACTGAATTTGTTTTCGTCTATTTTGGCCAATAAATGCTTTTGATCGCCTTCAAGATCTCAGCAACACCAGTGTCTCTAGTCCTCTCTCAGCACACCTCACATTACTAATCTATATGCCTGCAAATTTTATATATTTCATCTATAACCTGAGGAATATTGTGAGTATTTAGTCATGGGAACAGTACCCACTTTTTTCAGGCAGTGCACCAACAATTCAAACGTTACATGTTATGTATAATGTTGGATATTGGATATTTTGTGAAATCAAGACACACTTAGCTCTGGATCATTCTGCAAGGTGGAGAAATGAGTGCCATGATACCATCGGCATTCTTCTAGCAAATGTCATAGCAAACAGACTTGGAATGCAGTGGAAGCTTAAAAAAAAAAAAAAAGCAAGCTTCCACGGTAGCATAGTGTGGACAGCTGGTATGGACATGTTATCCATCTATGACTGGAAAAGGTTAACTAAACAGTGGGACAGTGACAAAGTACAGGGATTAATTGCTTAAAGCATTCAATAATTCTTAAAACAGACATCTAAATAAATGGAGGTATGCTGGAGTTTGAATTCTGAGAAACAATGTTAAGAGTTTATTTTCCTTTGGAAATAGAGACATCCTTAAGAAGACACAATAAATGGTATAGCCTGAAAGTGTGAGTAGGACAATAACAGGTGTGCCTTATTTTGAAGGGACTACATCATTATAAGAGAGGTTCATATTCTGAAATTTTCTGTTCATATTACACCATTAACTTTGAGGCAGAACAGACATACTATTATGAAACAGTAAAGACAAAATAAAAAAAAAACTATAAATCTTTTTGTACATATCATCCCCAGATGTTACTGTGAACCCACCACTTAGCTTCATCTCTTGAGGCTCATGCTAAGCTGTTCCCCCCACCCCCAGCACTTCCAGCAGAAATCAGTGGGTTTAAGAACATAATTCACTAGGGATTTTGATAGGATTTGAATAATCCCCAACAAAAACTCCCTTGACTGCCAGCTATTTTTAAAGACAGAGATTTAGAAAGTAGGAGATTCTGAGTTCACCTGTCTGTCTTGTGATGGCCCTTGCCATAAAGGAGGAAATTTGCCTATGAATGCATTATGAGATGTTTGCCTAAACCTTTTTTCAAATAATCTGTTGGGTAGAATTACACTGCAGAAGTCATCTCTGCATGATATTTCTGAGTCCAGTGATGGTCAATATTATTAATGTCTGCAGTATCATCAGAATTTAAGAGTTTAAAATAACTGGTTATTTTCACTATAGAATTAGAAGGTTTTTATGTATTTATTGAATTAGGAACAGTAAATGCAAATACTAAATAAAAATTGAGGCTTGGCAAGCATGTGAGGAATCAGGGGTACCTATAATACCTTACTGTTGGTCTTTTAAATTAGTTCATCTTTCTGTAAAGTAGTGGGTCTCAAAATTACCTTGACTGCTTCTTAAAAGTTATAGATGCCCATCCTTTGAAATTCAGGTGTAGTAGGTCAGCAGTAGAGCAGAGACTCCCATTTTTAATAATTTATTTTATGTTGGAGAACCAAATAATGGAGAACCATTATTTGTAAGGCAAGTCTGAAACATTTTTTAAAGTTATACAACTTTCCACAGCTATTGACCTAATCATTCTTGAGCTCTTCTGGGGTTTTGCAGGTAAATCTATTCCCCTCTCATAGCTGTTTTCCTCAGTAGACACTTTGGATTGCTTTTCATGTTCTAAGAATTTGCTTATCCATTTTCTCTTTATATTACACTTTGCCATAACTCTTGTATTTTCAAGGTTAGGATTTGTTTCTATTTGTTGTTATCCTGATATTTGAGAGTGATTTTTCTAAAGGAGAAGGGAGCTGAGAGGTTTTTGGTCTGCCATCTTGAAATAAGGAATCCAAAATTTTAATTAGAACTCTATTAGATTTTTTTAAAATTTTGACCAGGAGGGAAAAAGAGAAGGCATAGAAGTTTAGGGAAAAGTAGGGTCGGTGGAGTCTTTTTTTTTTTTTCTTTTAAGATGAACATCAATAATTGTAGCATGAGGAATTGTAGCATGAACAGTGAGTCATTTTAGATCAAATAAAACATATGTTTTTATTTATATGAGTTCTCTCTGGAAATAGCTGGACATTAGGTAGAAATCACTTCTATACAGAACCAGAGATAGGGACAACTCACTCTAATGAACTGTGACTACATAAAGAACAAAGTCTAAGATTCTTACCTAAATGATATTGTTTTCCTTTCTGTATCTGTTTCATTATAAGTTGTAGTTCATTTTAATTTCATTGTGGTAAGTACACTTTTTTTTTTTTTTTAAGAGCGGGAACATGAGCAGGGGGAAAGGGCAGAGAGAAAGAGAGAGAGAGAATGAATCTTAAGCAGGCTCTACATTCAGCACAGAGCCTGACGTGGGCTTCATTCCATGACCCTGGGATCATGACCTGAGCCAAAATCAAGAGTTAGACGCTCAACCAACTGCATAAAATATTGAAGGGAGTTTTGATCTCTGCATATCTGGATATCACAAAAAAATACATCACTCACTAGAATCTTTTAATATGGAGATTATGTAGATGCATTTTATATACAGTTTGGTATTTGAATAATTTATAGCTCTAGATTTCTTTTATTTTTTTTTTAATTTTTTTTTAATGTTTATTTATTTTTGAGACAGAGAGAGACAGAGCATGAACAGGGGAGGGTCAGAGAGAGAGGGAGACACAGAATCTGAAGCAGGCTCCAGGCTCTGAGCTGTCAGCACAGAGCCCGACGTGGGGCTCGAACTCACGGACCGTGAGATCATGACCCTAGCCGAAGTCGGACGCTTCACCGACTGAGCCACCCAGGCGCCCCTCTAGATTTCTTTTAAAGATAGGTACTATGTACCATTATTTTACAAATTAGTGTGGATTCTGTAAATTTTTAGTGGATCATATTCTAATCAAGTAAAATGACACATTAAATGAGTAGATATTACCTTAAAGTAATCCTTTTTTTCTAGCATTTTTTTAAAGAATGTGTTCTGAGTTGGGTGCCTTGGTGGCTCAGTCAGTTAAGCGCTGACTTTGGCTCAGGTCATGATCTCAGGGTTTGTGAGTTCAAGCCCGGTACCAGGCTCTGTGCTGACAGCTCAGAGCCTGAAGCCTGCTTCAGATTCTTTGTCTCGCGAGAGCGCGCGCGCGCTGCTCCTCCCCCGCTCACACTCTGTCTCTCTAATATAAATAAATATATATATACATATATATATGTATGTATGTATGTATGTATATATATACATACATATTCTGAGACTAATTCTGATCTCTTGATTTCTAGTTTTTAGATTCCAGGTATATGGTCTATTTTACTATTTAGAATTTTCATGAAATTGGTTTTATAAAAGTGTCTCCAGGAAAGCAAAACTCTGGAGCGTTGCACCACATAATGCATCATTTATATGATTGTGATTATTTATTGAGTTGAAGGTGTAGTTTTTGAACTTTTTACTTATTGTCAGCTAATCAGCCCCATAAAGGATGAAACTAATAGCTGATTCTTCATTACGAAACAAGGGGAGAAAGTAGAAAGAACGTCCAGAGTTTATTGAGACCTTATTTACAGTCAGGGAAGCTGCATTTTACTTAAAATATTCATGGAGGAAGAGCTGGATTCTGGTGTTTCTTAAAAGGAAGCCATTCTATTTTTGCATGAAGTTCTTTATTAGACCTTTTATCTCCAGATTGTTTTATTCTGTTGCTAGTACTTTTTCAGGTGGTGTTGTCTTATAGCTGCAGAGAAGCTTTTGTGTAATTTAATATTTATTTCAAGTTTAACCAAATAGTAAAACTTCTATAAATATTACCTTCTATTTCTTGAACAGATTTTTAGTATTACTGTAAATGACTGTTAACATTGACAGAAAACAATTTTTTCACAGAAATTCTAAGTTACTTCCAGTCTGTAGATGTAGCGCTGAAACCATGTTTCTATATTATACTCTTAAACTAGACTTAATAAGGGAGAGCAGAAGGCCAGTTTCATTCACTAAGTCCTGTCAGTGCTTCCACCTCAGACCTTTCCCCATCTGTTCAGTCCGTCAGATTTTGCCTCTTGCCACCGCCACTTCCTAGTCCAACAATGACTGAATAAAAGGCATAGATTCTTAGAGATCTGATTTTCTTGTTTCAAAACATGAGTAAAGAAAAGAAGTTTGAAAGAAGACTTGGGAAAAATACTTAACAGTGTATATTTTATCTTAAAGGTCACTTAAATTGGGGGGAATAAAAATACATTGTATTCAAAGACATTATGCTAAATGAAATAAGCCAAATACAAAAGGACAAATACTATCTGGTCCTACTTATCAGGTTAACTAAGGTAGTTAAATTTGTAGAGAAGCAAGTGGAATGGTAGTTGCCCTGGCTGGGGGAAGAGGGAATGGGGAGATAGTGTTTAATGGATACAGAGTTTCAGTTGGAAAAAAAAAGTTCTGGAGAAAGATCATGATTTTGATGGTTGCAGGCCATTGTGAATATACAGTGCCACAGAATCATACACTAAAAAATGATTAAAAAAGCAAATTTGATGTTATGTATATTTTACCATAATGAAAAAATACATTGTGCTTATTGTTGTTGTGTTTGCTGTGTAACATTCCTCTTTTAGAAAATCTTAATGACTTTAAAAATAACTTTATTAAGTTACAATATCAATACAATAAAATGTATACATGTTAAGGGTACAGTATAGGAGTTTTGACAAATGTATACACTGTGTAACAACCACCGTAGTCAAGCTATAATACATTTCCAGAAAGTTCTCTTGCTTCCCTTCCCTGTCTAGTCAGTCTGCAGCCCCCAGCTCCAACCTCTGGGAACCTCTGATTTCCTTTCTCTTTGTGGATTAAATTACAATTAATTTTTATTTTTTAAAACAAATGGAAAAGATACGAGCTTTTATTTTTTTCAAACAAATGTAGATACAAACATCAAGTTTTTTGCCAGTCTGAGAAGCAGGCAAAGCTTCATAACAGAAGTGTCAATAATGTCACAGTCGAACTAAATTTTCCAAACTTGTCATAATCTGTAGTGTGTGGAGATATCAAAACCCTCATATTTTAGAAAAAGTGAGGAGAAAAACTGAATACAGATTTTCCCTGCAAAATTTTGTTTAATCAACCGTACTTACTAAGCTATAACTACTACCAGTTTCTTTTAACTTTGATTCTTTTCAAGGACTTCTGAAAAATAAGGTAGTCCGTATTGGGATAGCTCCTCTACCCACTCTTATGTCAGTGTATTTCTTAATATAAATCAGTTTTCTTCCCTTATTTCAGGCAGTAGATATAAAGCAAGAGAAGATTGAGAAGATTCCACATTGTTCTGGGCAAAGGCCTGGCTACTATAATGTATGAAGATTACACAAGGCAGAACCCCAGCAGACACTATTGGATCAAATGCCCTAAGATAGTCTTTGTTTGGTGACATTTGAAAGTTACTTTCCAGCATCAAAACATAAATGTGATATTTATTTTATATTTCATATTCATTGTATAATATATCAGTTTATCATAGTCCCACATGTGATCTTGAATCCAAAATTTAGACATAATTTTATTCTTTGTTCCTTAAAAATTATTCTTGTAATATGGGAATTTGATTCGTAATAAATCTCCAGCAATAGCATCCTAACCTTTCTGCTTTGAATATCATCCATTCCAGTCTCCCCTCTTTGCCTCTGAATCAGTCTTTCTAAACCTCTATTTTACTTTTCTAGTACTTTTGGTGCTTCCATTTTATCAAAATCAAGTTACTCTTTATTCAGTATTTTGAGTAACCCCTATATGTCAAGCTTTGGTCCGAACCCTCAAGGATTTCATAATCCATGTTTATTCCTTTCTGCTATTCCAGACCATCTCTACTCTGATTCAAAGCCACCTTTTCAGCTTCTCTCATTGTTTCCTTTCCCCATAGAAACCCTCTAATCCAGTTACGCCATGTGTCCTCGCATATGCCTGTGCTTTTACACTTGCCACTTTTTCTGTCTTTTTCATTATCTCTGTCAGAATAAGGTCCCTCTCAATTCCTATGTCCTTGGCCTAAGGTGATTTCTTTGTCTACTGTATTCCTTGAGCATCCACTACCCATATGATTTATTGGCACTTACCATTTATTATCTCATCTTATTAGTTATATTGAAATCTTACAGTTAAAGAGGGTAGACATACCACTCAAAAACAAAACCATTTATACAGTATCTCTAATAAGCTCTCCAAACACCCAGTCATGGGAAGCTCTACCAATTTTTAGGCCTCCCAATTCTACTTATTAACAAGAGTTAACACATTAGGTGTTCATTTTATATAAACTGAAATCTCTTTGTGACTTTCCTCCCTTCAGTGCCATTTGTGCCCTCTAGAGGAATACACATTAAATGTCTTATTTCTGCTATTCCTTGTTATTCGGACAGCCTTTATCATGTTGTATGGATAAATCTTTTTGGATTAACATGCCCTTTTATAACCCTATCCTGTCACCTTCCTTTGGATACCCTCTAACACTGTATCTTAAATTATGTCATCCAGAATTGAGCCTACAACTCTAGTTGTCATCTGTCTACTTAGAGTAAAACAAATCTTTCTTTAAATGAAATGTAAATTAGCCAAAGTTAGTGTCTCTTTCCAGTCTTGGTTTCTTTCATATTTTCAAATTTTTCCCTGTTCTCACTGCTCATTTGCCTTCCATGCTACTGGGACACCCCCCCCCCAAAAAAACCCACTTTAAAAATACAATGAAACACAGCTTTAAAATAAGGGAATACATTGGAATAATTGGGAAAACAAACCACCACATTGGATAGAAATGGAGTCAGAGTTGAAAGAGGTATTAGTTCAGAATACATTTGTGAAGTACCTACTCCATGCCAGGAACTATTCTTGGCACTTGGGGTATATTAGTGAACAAGACAGATGAAGATTCTGCCTTTATGGAGCTTGCATTCCAGCTATTTCAAAATAAAGGCTTTAGGCAAAAAGGAACACTGGTGAATAATAATACCAAAGTATAGAGAGTAACTCATACCAAATAAAAGAAAAAAATTGTAAATTTTTAGGCACATGAAATACAGAAAATTAATTATGCTTACAAGCTTCTGGTGTTCAAAGCCATGAATTAAGACTCTAGAAGGAAAATAGTATATTTTAAAAATTAAAGATAGGGGTATTATTTACAATAGCCAGAGGCGAAAACAACCCAAAGTCCCATCAGCTGATGAATGGATAAACAACGTGGTGTATACCTACAGTAGACTATTACTCAGCCTCAAAAAAGAAGGAAATTATGACACATGCTACCCATGGATCAACCTTGAGGACACTGTGTTAAGTGACGTAAGCCAGACACAATAGTACAAATACAGTGGGATTCCCTTTATATGAGGTTCCTGGAGAGATCAAATTCATAGAGACAGAAAATAAATGGTGATTGCTAGGAGCTGGGTTGGGGAGGCAGAATGGGGAGTTGTTTGACAGCTACAGTTTGAGTTTTGCAAGATAAAGAGTTCTGGAGATTGGCTGCACAAGAGTGTGAATGTATGGAACACTACCGAATGTAAACACTTAAAAATGGTTAAAATGGTAAACTTTTTGTTATGTGTATTTTATCACAATTAAAAATAAAAACTTAAAAAAAATTAAGTTAGCTAATAAATTGAAAGACCAACAAACCCATAGAAACATTAGAAGAAAAATTTAAAGATATAAGCCATAAACATA
Source organism: Lynx rufus (assembly GCF_022079265.1). Lineage (NCBI taxonomy): Eukaryota > Metazoa > Chordata > Mammalia > Carnivora > Felidae > Lynx > Lynx rufus. The sequence continues at coordinate 36,341,061 of NW_025814889.1, read as the reverse complement.
ATATAGTTGGGGAAGCCAGCCCTGCACATGTAGATGAATTGACTGATATTTACAGAGCACATACCTGTTAGTATCATTTAAACTGTGAATTGACAGGAAATGCTAAATAGAGAAAAGTTAGCAGTCAAGTGAGGAGTCAGGTTTTAAAGGCAAGAAAGCTACAGGCATTTCAGGTAGAAAGCATAGCATAAATCTGAGTGAAAAGTGGTAACTCAGTGATATAGGGTCCTTGAAGGACAGTGAAGAAGAAATGGGTTGAAAATTGTAGCTGGTTAAATATTAAGCCAAAGCACTTGATGTGGTAAGAAACCAGATTAAAATGAATTGGGAGAGTTGGACATTATACAAGGACAGAGAAATCAGAATGGGTTCAAGAATGATATTGACCCATGATAAAAGGATGGTAGTGACTGTGATAGTGAATCTGGAGATACAAAGCCACGATATCATTAAAAATTATTAGAAAGGAAGAACCAGCAAAATGTGAATATTGGTTATGGAAAGCAAAGAACTCAAATTATTTAGATGTTGTCAGCCAGTGGATCTAGAAATATGGTGATTTAATTAACACTGAAAGAGAAATTTGTTATGGTAGATTGGAAAATTTTATTTAGTGTTGACATTCTACATTAAAGATATTTCTGTGTACCTACAGTGGAGATAATAAGACATTGACCGAAGCTTGAAAGGTCAGGCATTTCAGTCAGGCTTGCCCAAGTAGCCTCACCTGCAAACTGGTTTTTACTGAGCTTAATTAAGGTAGTGTGTGTGCCATACTCTGAGACTTCTGTAAGTGAAGTTGGAAAAAATAATAAAAGGATTTTTTTTTTCATCTCACTGATGGAAGAGTGGAAGAGATAGCACAGTAGTTTACTACTCACTCTGGATAGTTAAATGGTTAAATAACAAGTAAAGGAGGCATTAGAATCAAGGAGGCATCGATAAGAGAATCTAGATTTCAGATTTATCTTAAAATTGAAGTAGATTAAACTATGCTTACATGTCCATGACAATAATACATCCAAAGCAACTGACGTATTCTTGCTTTCGTCTGATCTCCCAATGTTTTCAGGAGTTTGTGAAACTTGATTGTGTAATCATTCAATTTGAAATATCCAGTTGGAGGAAGAGGGAAAAATAAACCTTGGTGGCATCCCTTCATCCACACTCCTTTTCTGTCTGGTGTTTCTACTAAAAACACATATTTGGGATTCACTGTTAAATTAACCACCATCATTCCAACACTGATTATATTTCTTATTTACTAGCGATAGCTGTCTAATGTTTTGTTGTTCTCAAGGATTCAGGCATTTTCAAAAAGATTTTGAGCTCCATTTGCTTTGAGTATTTGCCTCCTGTTTCCAAAATTTCTCAGAAGGGAGAAGGGGACGAAGGAGGTGGTCTTACTATTTCTTGAAGCTCAAATGACACAGAAGAGTACTTTTAGAGACATCTTGATTCTATTAGATTTTTCAGGTCAAAGGGCAGGTTCAACTGTTATGTAGTTTAAAGCACCAGGGATGGAGTGAAAAGACCTCTTTAATGACTTAAAGTTGGGTTTCTGCTACTACCCACTCATTATGCAAGTAATATGGCATGTTAGTCAAGCAGTAGGGGGTCACTAATCACTTTGAAAGGTTCTGTGTATACATTTTTTTTTTTTAACTGAGGGAAAGACTTTAACAGAAGAACAAGGAGAGTAATTTAGCAGGAAGAGCATTGCAGTTCTTATTTTGCTCTGCGCTGTGGCATACATATATTACCTTTCATATTATATGTGCGTATATTACTCCCTCGGGGCTCATGGGAAATGAAGTCAGAATGTGCTTCACTAGCGAGTCTTCCTCTTCTGTAGATAGACTTGAGTTAGTAAGACTCTTAAAGCCAGTAATTATTAATCCCCATCAAGGTTCATTTTCTTTAAAATAGCCATATTTGATTTTGAATAGGTGACTTCCACATCTCAAGCAATTGACTCTGAATAAAAAGGAGCTGTTTCTGGTATTTTTATTTTCTTCTTTATAGTTTTCTGTATCTTCCAGTTCTTCCATGAATGCAAATTACTTTTATCAAAGTTACCCTTTTTGTTCCCAAAGAACCAGTTATATTTAAGAGTTAAGTGGCTACTGAAATAAGATTATTTTTGTAATTTGTTTTTTTTTTCCACGCTAAATTCCATTTCCTCTGAAAAGCAGGGTGTTGGCTAAAATTTTTTTGTTTTGACACTTTTGAGTGCTCTCTGTAAAACTTAACCACGTAAGTTCACCTATACCACATGGTCTTTACTACCAGATGTATTGAGAGAACAACAATTTTTCTTATTCCCAAAAATTAGATGGCTGTTACTATTTATTACATTTAATATTCTTGCCTCTCTTTGGAATTTTTTCTTCTGAATTTTTAATGAAGTTGTTCTCCCCTATAGTTGTCCATTTCAAATTTACCAAAATTGTAGACAAGAGAACAATACTATCTTTTTCCAAAAACAAAAGAAAAACCTAAAAACTAATATACTCATTAAAGATTCTGACATTACCCAATATATATGTGCAATATATAATAAAAATATTTTATTCTGGACTATCAATTGTCCTTTGTAGGCACATACACATGTAGAAATCAGTATGAAGGGTATACTTTTATTTTTTTTTTTTTATTTTTTTTTTTTGAAGGGTATACTTTTAAAATGGAAAGGACAATGGTATGTTAAACTGTTAGGGAATTTTCAGTGATTGTGAGCAATGGGTATGGGAGATGAAGTTTTATTCTGTGCAGTTTGTAGCATATTATCAATGCTTAATAAAAAATAAGTGAAATAATAAAATTTCAATTTGAATTTTATATAAAAAGAGAAAAAGATTTAAAATGATATATCTTAGTAAAAAGGCATTATTGTAGTGGCTCACACTCTAGTGCCACATCCTTTATTTTAAAATTTAGAATCTGAATTATCACCTGTTATATCATATTGCAGTTTGGGAATGTGACATTTTACCCCAGAGATTAACTGTACCGCACTAGCTGGCCAAGCATATCATTTATAAAAGAGTTTGGAATTCGGTCAAGATGCTTCACCAACATAGAATAATGTTTACTATTTCACATTATGAGGCTTTCCTTGAGCACAGAATGGAACTCAGATCCCATCACCTTTGTATCTCACATTTGCAAAGATGCTTATTACTTGATCTAATTGCATACAGTCATTTATCTTTCATTCATCTTCTGTTATTTGCCTGCTGCTAAATGTGTAATTCTGACTATTGGTGCACAGAAATGCTGCAGCAACCTTATTGAGAAAACACATTTCTCATTCCAGCGTTGTCAGTCTTTGAGCTTCCCCAAAGGGAACAGATGACAGCAATCAGCAGGAAATTGTGCATAGTGAGACCAACTTGAACTCCTCCACCTTTAAGCTCATTTCACCACTTAACATTTTTTTCAAGTGGTCAGTGGATATATTTAGACTATTGTTATCCCTTTGGTGTTGATTAGAACTTCACGAGATAAGCCATCTGCCATTTTTTTAGAATTATATAGAGTGTGGGGACAGTGGAAAATTAGACTGGGGTCACTGAGAATCTTCTTTCCTTCCAACAGCAAAGACTGGTTAAACAAATCTTCATTTCCATGATGTAAGCTGATCTATATCCTCTATTTGTTAGTACTGCTTGTTCAGAGTTCTCCAGACCTACCCATCCAGAAAATAGAAAATCCTTGTCAGAATATGCAAAAGATAGTCTTCCAGTTTGTGGCTAAACTAAAACTCTTCCAGATGACTGCTATTGAAGCATAATTATCTTAACAAAAGACAGAAGCAAGGTTAAACTTGGGCAGTTCATTCTCAGATTCAGCATTTCCTTAGGTCAAAAGCTCAGGCCACTTAAATAGTTCCTGTAAGTCAAATCTGCCTTCTTAGAGATGACTTAAATAAAAGATGCGCTATTGAGGAATGCATTTTTGACTGTGAGACTAATTGCTCACCAACTTCATTCTGATTATTTTGTAAATTTCTCCTGTTCACCCCTCTTTTAAATCCCACCTTCTTTTCCTCTGGATGTGAACCAAAAAGTCGTTAGCCAAACCACAAGGAATCTGTAAGGTTTAAGTTATTGTTTCAAAGTGCACAGATCATTGCCAAATAAAGCCATGACTGGAAACGTATTTGCATTGATGAGAGAAAGAGAATTGTAGATGTTTAGAATGCTCCAAGAACAGATGGCTGATTTTCTAAATCCTATCTACTAATGTTTACAATTTGTTATTCACTCTGTACATAAAAATGTTTTCAGTTTCAGTAATGCCTCAATTTGCCTGGAAGGTACCAAATGCTTATCAAAAGAATAAGTTAAATGAGTCAAATGTATGGGTGACAGTATTATTCTTAGTTTAAAAGTCGTTAGTTTTGTTTACTTTTTGAGTTTAACTATAGGAGCTCTTTATTAAGATGTCTGTATAACATGTGATAAAGACATTACAATCAGAGAAACCTGAGTGGGATTCCTGGCTGCACCATTACTTGGTGTGAATTTCGGCAAGCTATATAAGCTCTCGGAGCTTTGGGTTCATCACCCATAAAGTGGTGTGATAATAATAGTAACTTCAAAGGATCGTTTTCAGGATAAATGAAAGCCCTGGAATTTTCCTTATTTTGTAGGCAAGAAGCTCTTCTGGCTGCCATTAGTGAAAAAGATGCCAACATAGCTCTTCTGGAGCTTTCATCCTCTAAGAAAAAGACCCAAGAGGAAGTGGCTGCACTGAAGCGGGAGAAGGATCGTCTGGTACAGCAGCTCAAACAGCAGGTATAACTAAATGCCAGGGAGAGCCCCAGCTTTCACACCGTTCCCTACCTTTATCTTTGCCAGCTTGTATTTTAAGGTCTCGTGTCTCATATTAGACATCTGATCTTTGTATCTAGTTAGTTTTCGTAAGCAGAGACTTTAATCTTCACAAATCTCTGGCTATATCTAGGAATTAGAGATGTCACAAGTCTCATGAGAAAGTTTTTTTGGTTTTGTTTTTGAGAGAGAGAGAGAGAGAGAGCGTGCACATGCTCAAGCTGGGAAGGAACAGAGGGAGAGAAAGAAAATCTTAAGCAGGCTCCACACCCAGCACAGAGCCCGACCTGGGGCTCAATCCCACAACCATGAGCTCATGACCTGAGCCGAAATCAAGAGTTGGTTGCTTAACCAACTAAGCCACCCAGGCATTCCTGAGAGCATTTTTTAACTTGTGCAATGGCTGGATGAAATTAATGAAATTCTGCCCGGGTGAAATGAAAAAGGCTCATTTCTTTTGAATGATCCAACCAGAGTCCCACTGTAGAAGGCATATTTTTACTTAAACAATTCTAGCTATTCAGAGCTAAGTATGTTCTGAAGGTAAGGGCAAAGTTTTGCCCTTTTCTTTTCCAACCTAAACCCTCCCCAAATGTAATGGTTAATATTTATGTAAAACCTGTGGAAATAAAAGCTAAACACTTCCCTTTTGTTGATGGTTGGACAATGTTGTAAATGTACTTAGTGGGCAGAACTATATACTTAAAAATGGTTAAAATGATAAATTTTTTGTTATATATATTTTACCACAATTTTTAAACTGGGGGGAAAATCTTTGAAAATAAACAGAAAGCTGAATCTAAGTCCCCTTCTTTATCTTTAATGCTCTTCACTGGCCATTCTTGTACTGTTTGCAGTGTCCACAAGTCATGTCTTCTAGTATCATCTCCTTTATTCTCAGATACATTTTCTGTGCGTTGTGTCTGCCTTCATTTCCTCTTCTGTCTGAAGTAATAAGACTGGGAAAGAGTTTTTCAAGTGAAGGAATTTCTTCTTTTCTACTCTAGGGGATCATTAATTGATAGTATTTTTACATAATATTTAATGTTCAAATTAACAAGAATCAGTATTTACACAATAAAAATAATTGTTTGTGGGCCATTATTAAAACTGTGTAGAACTAGATTTTATGTTTCTGTGGCCAACTTTGCTGAGAAAATACCAAAAGATGTCCCTTTTCTTTTCTTTTCCTTTCTTTTCTTTTTTCTTTTTTAAATATAATTTTGTTGACACATTGGTTTCCATACAACACCCAGTGTTCATCCCAACCAGTGTTCATACATGCTACATTTACATCCCTCCTCAATGCCCATCACCCACTTTCCCCTCTCCCCTACCCACCCCCCATCACCCCTCAGTTTATTCTCAGTACCCAAGAGTCTCTTATGGTTTGCATCCCTCCCTCTCTTTTTTTCCCCCCTTCCCCTCCCCAGTGGTCTTCTGTTAAGTTTCTCAAGATCTACCTGTGAGTGAAAACATATGGTATCTGTCTTTCTCTGAGGATGTCCCTTTCTACAGGATAGATAGATGACCAGCAAGAAAACCCAACCCACTGCTCATTTATAAGCAAAAGAAACTTTTCCAGTGTCCTAAAATAATTTGTCATAAGAAGAGGACATCAACCAGTATTTGGATACCGGTTAAGTAAAGCAGGAAGAAGGTGCTTAATTTTAAGGACATCTGGGGGTCCCAGGGTGGCTCAGTCGATTGAGCATCTGACTTTGGCTCAGGTCATGATCTTGTGGTTCATGAGCCCAAGCCCCACATCAGGCTCTGTGCTGACAGCTTAGGGCCTGGAGCCTGCTTCAGATTCTTGTCTCCCCCTCTCTGCTCCTCCCCTGCTCACACTATCTCTATAAAATGTCTAGCAGACTAGAGTACTGCATCTCATTCATAGTAGCTTTTGATTACTTGGTTCTCAAGGCTGTATGTTTTCAGTAGGTGAAAGTTGAAGATATGAACTTATAATCTTTAAAAATAATGGCTTAATGCCTTTACATCTAACTATATGCCCTGAGTATTCTATAGTGATGTGATCTATGTAAGGAGGAAGATAAATGTAGTTCTTGGGAGTCCTTCCTAACAGTGTTTTCCTGTCTCCTTTCTATGTAAAGTTTCATATTCCTGCTGTCTCAAAGAGTATCTAGGATGCTATGAGCAAGAAGGAACTGGTCTTGCCAAAGATATTTGATTCTTTAATTTTTCTAAGTGTGTGTACTAACTTTTAGACAAGGGAGAGGCCTTTTGGAAAGCGGATATGGCATCAATATTGTTTTAATTTAAAGCTTCTAGTCCTTGACTTGCTGGAATGTGCCTCAATCTAAAGGCCATTTCCTAACAAGGAAGCAGGCAACGTTGACCGGGCTTTCTAGTAAATGGAGCTGCCACTGCCTGATGGGCTCTTGGCATTCATGGGCAGTTCCTATTGTCAGAAAGAGATGAAGCAACAAGGGATTTACAGATTTGGGGGTCACCCTCTAAGATGGTCCCAATTTACATACCCACCCCAGGGTAACTTATTTCCGTGACTCATTCATGGCAAAGCAGCACTTGGAGAGGCTGCATCAGAGGAAGGGGCCAGAGCCAATGAAAAAAATAAAACCTAAAGGTTGTCTAACAAACTCCAGATGTGCTGTGGTGGGTGCCAACCAGTGTGTTCGGATTATAAGTCATGAAGAAGCCCCTGCTGTGATTGTCAAGCACCCACGCTGGATTTAATGTAAACTCACATGGAACCCTGGAAAGCATTAACACAATCTGTTGAGCCACAGCAGCTGTCACAAGATGGCCTTTCTCTCAGCATTATTTTCTTCTTTTCACCTCAAGAATTTTATAGCCTCCATATTGTATTTGCTGTTAGTGTGAAGTCTGGCTCTGCCCCTGTGTGTGCTCTATGCAGATGTGCCGTGGGCAAATTGGGCTTTTTGAGACAAGCTACATGGTTGGGTTTGTTTTGTTTTGCTTTCTTTTGTTTCTGTTTTTTTAAAGGTCAACTATAACTTTATGAGTAAATGCTACAAACTTAAACTGATGTGGTTTGAATCTAGACAGTCTCATTTACAACTATAATTTTGGAATCCTCTGCATTAGGATGAAATGTCAACAGTATATTCTTTTATTCTAGCATTGTCTAGGCATGAGGGATATAAAGACACAGTACTTGCCTTAAAGAAGAAGCTCACAGGGTAGTGCTTAAAATACTAGTTGTTCTAAACATTTGGCAAAACCATTCTGTAGAAAGTAGTCTTACCATCATTTCCTGCTGACAGTCTCAGCAAATCATCCCTGCATTACGTGATTTATTTGCCCATTCATTTCACATTCTTTGAGTATCTACTGTGTGTCAAATATTGTATAAATGGAAAATGAATGTCTTCCTAGTTAACAACCTGGCAGAAAGCTAATCAGACCTAGATTGTACCTCTCTCTAGCTGTCTCTTTTACCAAAGAGACAAATTATTTCTCTGAGATTCATCTATAGAATTTGGATAATGTTACCTGCCTCACAGGGTTGGTGTGAAATTAAAGAACACAGCAAACCCATAGCACTTAGATTTCCACTTTCAGAGATCCCTGTTTCACAGTGAGAACTATGCTATCTCTAGGTGATACATGCTACATTGAGGGAGGGGAGAGCTTCAGTAACTATGGCTCTCCTTCTCAGTCATCTCTGATAGCTGTTTACTTTTCAGTATGACTATTGTATTTAGAATTATATAGCCAGCACATTGTGTTCTACTCCTGTGAGGAAGAACATATTTCTCAGAGCACTTAAGAGAATAAGTGGTACTTTTTATCCTTCCTTTTTCTTTTTACCTGTTTCTTCAGTGATAGAACTATAATACAGCATTTTTCAAAAATAATTCTGATATATCTTTTTTAAGTCTTATAGTTTCATCATAGAAGATCATTGTTTAAACGCCCACCTGCCTGAAGTTGTCAGGGCTAGGAACGTTACCACACCCAAACATGTATTCTCACTCTCTACTTCTGTGACTTTCTGCTTGCATACATGCCTCTTCTAGCCCTGACTCATACAAGTTCTCAGAAATATGTGAAAATAGGATAACTACAAAAATAGCTACCACTTATCAAGTGACTATAATATGCTGGGCATAGTTGCTTTATACACATCATATCTAATCCTCACCACAGTTCTGTATGGTATTATCTCCATTATGTAGATGAAGCACCTCAGATCCCAAAAGATTACATTTCTTGGGGCGCCTGGGTGGCGCAGTCGGTTAAGCGTCCGACTTCAGCCAGGTCACAATCTCGCGGTCCGTGAGTTCGAGCCCCGCGTCGGGCTCTGGGCTGACAGCTCAGAGCCTGGATGGAGCCTGTTTCCGATTCTGTGTCTCCCTCTCTCTCTGCCCCTCCCCCGTTCATGCTCTGTCTCTCTCTGTCCCAAAAATAAATAAACGTTGAAAAAAAAAAATTTAAAAAAAAAAAAAATTTCTTGGCTAAATTTCCACAAGGACTAAGTGGAAGGACCAGAGTTCATTCTCTTCTTACTCTTTCCATCTTACATGGAAATTCCAGACAGTTGGTAATTAGGAAAGTTGTATTGCAATTCGAATAATACAAACAATGTTGTTTTAAGTTTTTATGACAGTTGTTTGTTCCCCTGAGAGATGGGAAAGGGTATTTTTTATATTTCAATACTTCCCCTCTCTTCCTCTGAAGACCCTGAAACAAAAAAGAAATGGTGTGATTTGACTCTGTTCTCCAAATTACTAAGAGAAATGATATGAACTTGAAGCTGCAAAAGTACGGTGAGGTATAATTTAGCTTCTTTTCTGTCTTTGGAGATGGCAGTACTCTATCAAGACTAAACATGCTGTTGTTCTAACAGTGCACCTTCACTTTCACGTCCTGCCTTCTTTGAACCATCTGCAAATGGCTCCTAAAAGCACCAGCTGGGAGCCAGCCTCTCAGAGACTTTGACCACCCTGAATATATGGAGACTTTCCAACTTCAGAGTGATTATAAAAGAGTGTTTGGTCCCCTGGATCCCTGACCAGTGTACGGGTAGTGAAGAGATATTCTAACCCTGCAGCTGTCCAGCAGGTAGCCTCTGTGGCCAGTTTGTTTGGCCTTTATGTGGGGTTAAGAAAATTGCCCACATAAGCTCTGCTATCCCTGACCTTTATCATGTGTGAACATGACATGCATGAAATAAAGAACAATTACAGGTTCCTTCTAAGAGCAGACAGTCATAGTAGTCATTTCAGGGTCCTATGGGTTTAAAACTATTGTTCTTAAAGAATATTTAGCTGACCACCCACTTGAGATTTAGACAGAATTAATTTAGTTGCTTTTCGGGTTGAGTTTCTTTTTGAAGAAAACAAAAATGAGAAAAATAATCTGTAGTAGCTCTACCTCTAAAATATTAATTTTTCATAATCACAGATTACCCTGGAAACTTGATGATGTTATCCACTGTGAACTTTTCAACTCTTGAGTTTTGTAGGCAAATGCTCTACTTTCTATAATAGGATAATGCTAAATTAGGTCTAAGTAAGATAAGTAGTCAAGTCAATTCACTCATAATGAGAAGCACAGAATTTTGATTGGTTCCTTTTTTTTAATCATTGCTTTTGAGTTATATCACATAAAATGTTTTAAGGTTTAACCTTTTCTTCTCAAATATTAATTTCTCATATTCATAATTTATTATGAAAATCATTGTCAGCATTAAACCTGTGATTCTTTATACCTTCTATATTCTCATTCTCCTGCAAGACCTGAACTATTCTCATTGATGATGTATTAATACAACTATCAGGAAATGTCCTGTGTGGTGTACTGACATCAAAAATCAGTTGAGTTTTTAAAAGATCTTTATAAAGTCAGAATGGCCTCACATCTTTTATTATACCCTCACATTTGGCTATATGTGACGCGGAACATTCATCTTGCTCCCCTTTGGAAGAAAAATTTGGCAAAATATTGTCATCATTTTCTAACAACATCTCCTGTGAGGAAAAGAGGTTATTAATAATGTAGTTCCAACTTAGAATAAACTGAGGGTTGATGGGGGGTGGGAGGGACGGGAAAGTAGGTGATGGGCATTGAGGAGGGCACCTGTTAGGATGAGCACTGGATGTTGTAAGGAAACCAGTATGACAATAAATTTCATATAAAATAAAATAAACCTACCCCAGGAAAACAAAAACAGTAACAACAACAACAAAAAATAACAATAATGTAGTTCCAGAGGCGCCTGGCTGGCTCAGCATCCAACTTTGGCTCAGATCATGATCTCGCAGCTTGTAGGTTTGAGCGTCATGGCGGGCTCTGTGCTGACAGCTCGGAGCCTGGAGCCTGCTTGGGATTCTGTATCTCCCTCTCTCTCTGCCTCTCCCCTGCTTGTATGTGTGCGCTCTCTCTCTCTCTCTCTCTCTCTCTCTCTCTCTCTCAAAAATAAACATTAAAAAAAAATAGTGTAGTCCCATTTCACAGAAGGTAAAATCAAGGCCACTGACCAGCTAACAGCATAAATCACCTATAGGTATCAAAGGCTTATAAGAAGAGTAGATCTGTACTTTAGCACAGATAGCATACACCGTCATATCAGTGTTCCTAATTGGAACTCTGTGGCTATAATTCAAGACAACCTTAACATTTTCCCTGCTGTCCAGGAATCTCTTCTTCCTTGACCCACACCCTTTACAGTTAACAGATCCTTCTAGACACTCACCTAAATTAATTTTAGCAACATTGGCCAATTATTATTTAGTGTTTACTATGTACCAAGCCCTCTTCTAGGTGCTGGTGATAGAAGGGTGCAAGCAAACATGGCTCTTGGAGACTTCTCTTTATTGTATGTTCAACTACTTAGGCATTTCTAGGTATTTTGTCACATAAGAATTTTCACGTCACCTAATGTGGCAAAGAAGTTGCTGTTCTTTCACACTACACAAGAAAATTGAGCAAAAACATATATCAGTGATTTGTCCCACAAATTTCAGATTGTTCAATCTGTCTCATGTTAAGAACTCTAAGCTAATTTTAATTTGTCCTTATTTTATATATTCTCAACAAATTGTCAGTTTCCAAAATGCTCAAATAGAAGAATTATAAATAGATTAAGGATAGCTAAGTTCACTAGCTGAGTAGGTGTGAAGAATCATAAATAATGCATATACATATTTTAGTGGATACAGAAAAACCTTGGATAAGTTGCTGTGTATCTGTGCTTCATTTCCCCCAAGTAAAATGATTATTATCTCTCTCCTGTTTCTGTTCAGGAAGTTTGAAGATGAGTTAGAACCAAGATCTTCTGGAGAACAGTAATACATAAGTACAGAACTGTGTGATGTGTATATATACCTACAGATAGATGTATCACTCAGGGAAGCTAGCTGTCAGACAGATACTAATGCCAAGGTTCATCTGCACAGTGCTCAGCTGACCAGAGCCTGCTCCTGATCTCTTCTCACTGTTCAGTCTGAATATCCCTTTCTGTTCACACAATCCTTTCCCAGTTGTCCCAGTTCTGCTGCCTTGCAGTTACACCCAGGTGATCCCTATTGATACTGGAGGTAATCCTATACTCTTCAGTCAAGTGTTTCCATATACTTTCTTACTTTTCTATTGTGTTGTGTGTATTTTATTTGTTTAACCCTCACAAGACCACTTTATTTCCCTAATCTCTAAGTTATTGATGGAAATGAGTTTCTTCAGTGTTGCTCCAAGTATTTTCAAGAAGCACAGTATGAAAACTATCTGAAGTGAATTATACTTTAAGTAATTGTCTTTTATTCAGTTCTGCTCACTCTCTAGATAAGATTTTTAGTCTCTTGCAAGGAGCTACATGTGACATATGTGATACCTTGCATGATACTTTTATTTATTGCTTTATTGGATAGTGCTAAGGACTTTGACAGCCACTAATTAGGCCCAGGAAACTGGCCTGTGCTTTGAATTGGCACTTACTGCATCTAGCATTATACCTTCATGCATTTGTAAACCCGTATCTATACATTCTTCAGACTTCCTTATCCTTGTTAGAATGCTGGTTACTGATAAAGACAATATTCAATGTTCTATCCACATAGCTCACTCAGAAACAACTTATTCTATAATATAGCCTTGTTCTCTTTTGCTTCCTTTATTTGGGTTATTTTATTACTTTTGTTAATAGTAAACTGAATGTGTGTATAGGTTAACACCGTTCTTATTTTGACTGTAGACCCCTTTTCTCATGTTATAAGGCTGACCATTGGCCCAGATGACAAAGAGAGATATGTCATCTCTTCCTCCTCATAGCATTGAAGGCTACCATTATAGTAGCATGATATGCTAACTGTGAAGTTATAGTTGAAAAGGTACTTCTCATAACCACTCCAGGCATTTGGAACTTTCCAAATAAACTATCTTTTGGATTAAATTTCTCATGCTTATCCATGGTCCAAAGGAGAATAAATTTTTGAAAGTTCAGTAAATTCCTTTTATTTGGTACTGAGGGTTAGGGTGCAAAAAAATATCATTTGTTCCAACTCCAACTTTGAGGCACATGTTTTGTTTTGTTTTGTTTTTATCACAGTTTCAATGAAAGAAAATGCTATTTCAATATTGATTCTAAGTAAGCCAAGCTTAAATAATTTTATTTTGTTTGAAGTGTCTTCCTCTGCCTATCTCATAGTTTTGAGTAAAGAATGTAAATCTAGTGCTTTGTATGTAAAAATGTGATTGCTTCTTATTTACTAAGTTTTGGGAAGAACTGGCTCAAGTTTGTTCTGAAAAATGAAACTATGGGTCAGGTATGTTAAGAAAAAAACACATCAACTCAGATTTGGTTTTCATATTCTTAGCCCCAGGCCCCAACCCACTTACTGAAGTGACATTTAGAACTGCTGAGTTAGAGCATAATAATAAATAATTGGATTCTTACTTTTCAGACTTATTGTTGGTTCTCTGTAGTATGCATAGTTGTTTCTGAACAGAGCTAAAATAATGTGAGGACATACTAATCATCTATTAATATGAACTCAGTTTGGTGAAAGCCATGACTTTGGATTTATCATTTTCTTTTACTAAAAGAAAAAAAATTATGAAAAATCCTTTTTTTTTTTTTTTTTTCAACGTTTATTTATTTTTGGGACAGAGAGAGACAGAGCATGAACGGGGGAGGGGCAGAGAGAGAGGGAGACACAGCATCGGAAACAGGCTCCAGGCTCTGAGCCATCAGCCCAGAGCCCGACGCGGGGCTCGAACTCCCGGACTGCGAGATCGTGACCTGGCTGAAGTCGGACGCTTAACCGACTGCGCCACCCAGGCGCCCCGAAAAATCCTTTTAACTAGCCAAGAAAATAGACATTTCAGTAGGGTCCTTACTCATGTTAAAGATTTTTCCATAGGAATGAAATTTGTCATGGAAGTGTGTTGCCAGTAAGTTTATTATTTGTTAAGTTCCCAATAAACACAAAAAAGGACCAAGCTGTCTTTGGGGTGGAAACATGATTGATTTTCTTTCCTCTTACATAAGAAGCAAGAACGAACAAGGATACACCTTCAGGCCTCTAGTTGGAAGTCTCCTTAACTAAACCACTCAGTTCATTAAGTGCAGTTTTTTACTTTTCACATTACAGCTGGTAATGTTGTTGCTGAACTTTCTGCTCCTACTTAACAAGGATCCCCATAACATGTGGCTCACTTCTTTTGAAGACCCCATTGATAGTCTCATCAAAACCTGTATCTCTACTAACAGTCTATTCAAGGCACATTACATTTTCACTAACACTCTCCTCAAAATCTTTCCAGCTCTTCCAGCTTCCACCCCACTGCCCAATTCCAAAGCCATTCCCACATTTTAGGTTTTTATTGTGGCAGTTACCAAAATCTATTATCTGTTACTGCATAAAAAAATACCTTGAATTTAGTGTCTTAAAACACCAAACACTTAGGGGTTCCTGGCTGGCTCAGTCAGTGGAGCATGTGACTCTTGATCTCTGGTTGTACATTTAAGCCCCATGTTGGTTGTAGAGATTACTAAAATAAAAATAAAATCTTACACACACACACATACACACACACACACACACACACACACACACACACATCTGTTATCTCACATTGTATCTTAGTGTCAGGAATCTGGGAGCAGCTTAGCTGGTTGTTCTGACTCAGGATCCCTGATGAATTTGCAGTCAGGCTATTGGCCAGGTCTACCTGAATGCTTGACTGGAACTACAAGATTCACTTCCAGATTCACCCATATGACTCTTGGCTCTACACCATTTAAGGCTTTTCTAGAAGGTTACTCAGTACATGGTAGCTGGTTCCCCCGAGCATGTGATCCAGGAGAGAGGAAAAGAGCAACAAAGACAGAAGCCACAATGTCTTTTGTAGTCTAATCTCAGAAGTGACATACCATTACTTCAACCTTATTCTATTAATTACATAAACCAACTGTCTATGATGTGAGAGGGAACAACACAGTGGTGTGAATAACTGTAAACAGGGATCTTTGCAGATTGTCTTGAAGGTTGGCTACCACAAGTGAATGAATAAACAATTTGTGGTATGCTCATGCAATGAAATA
Source organism: Lynx rufus (assembly GCF_022079265.1). Lineage (NCBI taxonomy): Eukaryota > Metazoa > Chordata > Mammalia > Carnivora > Felidae > Lynx > Lynx rufus. Next base: position 36,325,674 of record NW_025814889.1, on the reverse strand, counting down.
CTGCTCAACAATAAATAGGAATGAACTACAAACACAGCAATGCGGGTGATTCTCAAAAACACAACTGAACAAAAGAATCCAGACAGAAGAATATTCCATATTTATATTAAACTCTAGAAAAGACTTATGACCTCAGAAAACAGGTAAGACAATAAGGCAGAACTGATTTCATCTTCCCTACCTCAACTCATAAGCGGGGCCTACACTGGGAAAGGAACAAGTTCCATTCTCTCTTTTTTTTTTCCGCTTCCGTTGGTGTTGGGGTCCTCAGTGCTGATGCTGCCTCTCTGACCAACATTGGCCCCCAATTCCTTGAGGAAAGCAGTAACTGAAAGACACAAACCTGGCTGCTTTCTGTAATGTTACTTGACTCACAGGAAAGTTCTATATCCTTGCCACGCCAGATAGTGAGAGTGAGAATCTATAAGCTGCCTCAGTACTTCTCTGTCCATTCTTCATCTATCGCCAGTTTCTTTTTTCCTTCTCGGATGAGCACAAGGCAAATCAGCAAGGCTGATTGATGCCTAAGGAGGTACCAAAGACAGGAACGAGATGCCAATTTCCTTTTCTTTTACTCTTACCCAGAGTTTAGGATTGAATATACTAGGATTTAGGATTGACTTCTCTTCGAGCCCTCTCGCTTAGCTTGGACACAGGGACCCTAGTGTACACTTACATAGATCCCTGTGCCATCAAGACTACTCCTAGCCATCTCAGGCTAAAAAGGTATGTGCTGACGTGTTGAACTAGTGGACAGTCATGCCTTTTCTGCCACCTCTTAGTAGCTCTATATAATATGGCTTGGTTAGCTCTTCTTTGTCCCCAGCTTTGGTCCCTGGTCACTAATTCTGGAATAGCTGGAAAAACCCATTCATCACAGTATTAAAACTAGCTTAAAAATGGCATCTAGGGGCGCCTGGGTGGCGCAGTCGGTTAAGCGTCCGACTTCAGCCAGGTCACGATCTCGCGGTCTGGGAGTTCGAGCCCCGCGTCAGGCTCTGGGCTGATGGCTCAGAGCCTGGAGCCTGTTTCCGATTCTGTGTCTCCCTCTCTCTCTGCTCCTCCCCCGTTCATGCTCTGTCTCTCTCTGTCCCAAAAATAAATAAACTTTGAAAAAAAAAAATTAAAAAAAAAAAGTGGCATCTAAAATTGGAGAGAGAACAATAAAATTGTGTTGCATTCTTTAGAAAGAGAACATTAATAAGGTAAAGCTACAAAGAGCTCCTGAGCTGTTAATGAACAAAGGGGAAAATAAATAGCAAGTGTTGAAGTAACTCAAGTGCTACTCTGTAGCTGTTGGTGAAAAGCAGAATTTAGTAGGCATCTGTCTGTCTCACTAAGCAGTTTAAATTCTTGATGATGAGACCAGCCCAAGAGAGCATTCACGTATCCACTTGTCCACCACACATATATAGTGCCAGGTATCTTTTGCTTGACTGGGCAGGCATTCCTGAGAAGACATATACGTTAGGCACTGCTGGAGAACCCCTTGATGTTGCATTTGACTGTGCCTGCTTTCTCCTGTATTGGCCGTATACACATGTTCCACGTCTCAGCTGTCCTGTATGACATATCTCCTGATAGTGACTGTTATTTTATGATCAGAGGAAGTGAAAACCTTCTGTCTAGTTAAAATACACAGTATTCAGACATTGCCAGAAAAGAAGATTGCAGTTCAGTCAGTATTTAATGATTCAGTGGCCCTTTCTGATTTGGTCAGATAAAAATGTTAATCTCTTTTTAGTTATCCTATCTCCCTTCAATTCTAGGGTTAGTTGTTGTTGTTGTTGTTGTTGTTTTGTATTAGGTATTCAGTATACATACTTCTTTCTCTATACCACTACAAACATTAAGATCAGCTAGATTTTTCCTACTGATGATATCCAGATTTATTTGAAAGGAACTGGATGCAAAGCATTTTCCATTCACTGTCCTCACCTCTGGAATTGCCTTCTATTTCCTCATCTTAATCTCTACTTTAATCTTCACTTCAAGACTCATCTTTGTAGTTTGGAATTTCCTAGCCATGAAATCTTTTTTTCTTTTTTTTTTTTTTTTTAACCATTAGCAAATTCATTCTGTGCCTTTTTTCACTCACACATTCATCCTCCTTTGGATATGAGTTGAAACATGGGAGGGAAGGAAAAAAGAAAAAGAAATTATTCACTTGTACTACAGTTGTTTTTAACGTTATGTATTCTAAGACAAATTATTCTCATTGGTGTGGCTGTTTCTTCAAATATAGGAATTCCCATTCTGTAGCTGTTGCTGTCTGGTTTTCTTGTTGTATGAAGCCATGTGGTACAGTAGAAATAACACCAAACTGAGTGTCAAGAGACCTGAGCTCTAGCTCCAACTCTATTGATAGCTAAGCATATAATCTTAAACCATAGTAATACCATCTAATATGCACAGTTTACAGTTTACAAAGTATTAGTCAAATACCTTAGAGCACCTAACCCTGTGGCTAAATGGGCCAGGCAAATATCGTAAGTTAAAGAAGTGAATAAAGTGTGTAAGACAATAACAGAGAGACTCTGTGATTAAGTAGGGGCCAAATGCTTTTTCTGTAAAAGCAGCCATGTTTTCTTTTTTTAAATATAATTTATTGTCAAGTTAACTAACATGCAGTGTATATACACTGTGCTCTCGGCTTTGGGAGTAGATTCTCATGATTCTTCACTTACATACAACCCCCAGTGCTTAGCCCAACAAATGCCCTCCTCGATTCCCATCACCCATTTTCCCCTCTCCCCCACCCCCTGCCATCAACCTTCAGTTTGTTCTATGTATTTAAGAGTTTGTTATGGTTTGCCTCCATCTCTGTTAGATACTATTTTTCCCCCATGGTCTTCTGTTAAGTTTCTCAATTTCCACATATGAGTGAAAACATATGATATCTGTCTTTCTCTGACGGACTTATTTCACTTAGCATAATACCCTCCAGTTCCATCCTTGTTGTTGCAAATGACAGGATTTCATTCTTTCTCATTGCCAAGTAGTATTCCATTGTATATATAAACCACATCTTCTTTATCCATTCGTCAGTTGATGGACATTTAGGCTCTTTCCATAATTTGGCTATTGTTGAAAGCGCTGCTATAAACATTGGGGTACATGTGCCCTTATGAATCAGCACTCCTGTATCCTTTGGATAAATTCCTAGTAGTAGAAGCCGCCACGTTTTAATTCCAACTTGTGGCCATACATGATGTGAGCTTTGTGTTACACAGGCGTCCATTCTTTTCTTCAGAGTCCACAAATTTATATAAATCTCTTTTCTTGAGTTGTAATTGACATATTAGTTTTAGGTATGAGCACAATTTGATATATGTATGTACTGTGAAATGATTACCATCATAAGTTTGCTTAACATCCATCACACAATTACACATTTTTTTTTCTTGTGACCTGCTATCAGCAACTTCCAAGTACACAGCATAGTATTGTTAACTGTGGTCACCATGCTGTACATTACATCCCCAGGATTTATTTATACTGTAACTGGAAGTTTGTGGTTTCTTTTAATTTTTTTTAATGTTTATTTATTTTTTTTTTTTGAGACAGAGGGAGACAGAGCATGAGTGGGGGAGGGGCAGAGAGAGAGGGAGACACAGAGCCTGAAGCAGGCTCCAGACTCCGAGCTGTCAGCACAGAGCCTGACGTGGGGCTCAAACCCAAGGACCATGAGATGATGACCTGAGCTGAAGTCAGATACTTAGCTGACTGAGCCACCCAGGCGCCCCGAGAAGTTTGTATTTTTTTTGACCCTTTTCACCTATAAATCTCTCAATACCTGAATGTTGGCATTTAATTAATTTTTTTTTGTTTTTTATATAAGCCAGGCCATAAGCTGCCTAACTTACCTATGTTTTATCTTCCTCATTTATAATACTGTATGGATAGACAAAATTAATTTTGAAGTGTTGAAGTCTAAAAGTTCTTTATTTTCCATGTTTTGACAAATTAATTACTTAGAGTGATATTATCTGCTAATTGCTGACATTAGGAGTATTTTTAAAAGATGCCATTATAAAGCATAAGAAAACAGACTGCTTAAATCTGTCTATAGAGATTTGCTTCCTTTATGAAAGTAGTAAGTATTGCATTTTGAATTTTTTTTAAAAATCCTGGTTACTTAGTATCCCTTTAAAGCCTTTTTTTTGTATTCTACAAAGAAATAGATCATCTTTTGATGAGTTTTGCTTGTTTGGAGCTAAGTGAAGTCCAGAGGTTTGGAGATATGGGGAAATCTGGATTCCTCCCAGTCTTCTTTCATCCATCTGTTCCATCTTTTTTGTCATCAATTCCAGATGTAGGAAAATTCTTCACAAAAATTTGATAAGACTCTTTCTTCCCTTTTTTTCTAGCATCAAATCTAACTTGCCCTTCCTATTGTCAGACTGCTGCCTTTTATGATGCAACAGGGAATTTATAAATCTTCTGAGTTTCCTGATCCCTCTTGAATTGTCTCAATGCAAATAAATCAGCCTAGGTTTCCTGTCCCCATGCTTGTACCTCTCCTATTCCTGCTTCTTGGTCTATGTCTGTCAGGTGGCATGATTTATAACTGTTTCTTGTGCTCATTGACCTTGGTCTGAGGATCTCATTAAGCATAAGTAGAATTTAGAAAGATTGGTTTGAGAATGTTTCCCCTTTCCTCTACTAAACTTTTCTTAGTAGGAATCAGTCAGACCAGTATTTTCCACAGAGAATATTCCTACTGCCTCTTTTGGTCTCTTTTTAACTAATGAGAATACTTATTAAAAGTGAATATGGAGGGGCACCTGGGTGGCTCAGTCGGTTAAGCGTCTGACTTTGGCCCGGGTCATGATCTCATGGTTCGTGGGTTCGAGCCCCATGTCGGGCTCTGTGCTGACAGCTTGGAGCCTCCTTCAGATTCTGTGTCTCCCTCTCTTTCTGCCCCTCCCCAGATCACGCTTGCTCTCTCTCTGTCAAAAATAAATAAAAACTTAAAAAAAATGTTTAAGTGAATGTGGAATTGAATGATACTTATATTCAAGAATAGGAAGAATGGTATTAGGTAAACTACAACATTTGCTATCACAGAGTGCCCTTTACATGGGTAGTTAACACAACCAATTAAATCATCTGTACTGCTACATGGTTCTCTAGAAAACAGTACTAAGGGGGCACTTGGGTGGCTTAGTCGGGTAAGCACTGACGTCGGCTCAGGTTGTGATCTCACGGTTTATGAGTTCAAGCCCTGGGTCGGGCTCTGTGCTGACAGCTCAGAGCCTGGAGCCTGCTTCAGATTCTGTGTCTCCCTGTCTCTCTGTCCCTCCCCCACTCGTGCTCGGACTCTCTCTCTCTCTCTCAAAAATGAATAAACGTTTTAAAAAACTAAAAAAAAAAAAACCGTACTCATGCCATTAGTCACTTCACAGATAATAATATCTAACATTTATAGAGCTAAGCTTTGTTTTGAGTGCTTCACATGAATTAACTAATCTTTACAACAACGCTGTTAATTAGAAATCCTCATTTTACTAAGGAGATCCTGAGAGAAAGATGTTAAGTAATTTCCCCCAGTTTACATAGCTAGTAAGTGACTGAGCTAGGAATCATAACAGATGCTATTACTCCAGTGCTGACACTACTAATCACTCCACCAAAATATGTTGCCATCACTGTGTGCTTTTGGTTAGAGATTTCAGTAGCCGTCAGCCATTATTAATGACCCTATAATTCTCTTGTGATAAATATTACTTTAATAATCTTTTACTTATTTGTTTATATTCCAGTATAATTAACATATAGTGTTTTATTAGTCTCAGGTGTACAGTATAGTGATTCAATAGTTCTATACATTTGTCAGTGCTCATCATGATACGTGTACTCTTAACCCCTTCATCTGTGTCACCCATCCCCCATCCTCCACCCCCCCCCCCCCATCCCTCTTGCAACAACCTGTTTGTTCTCTGTGTTTAAGAGTCTGGTTTTTGCTTGTCTCTTGTTTGTTTGTTTGTTTTTCATTTATTTTGTTTCTTAAATTCCATATATGAGTGAAATCATATGGCATTTGTCTTTCTCTGATTGATTTATTTCACTTATATTCATTGTACCCTCTAGATCCATCCATGTTGTTGCAAATGGCAAGATTTCATTCTTTATTATGGCTGAGTTATATTCCATGGTATATATACATACCATGTCTTCTTTATTATTTCATCTATTGGATAGACACTTGGATTACTTCCATAATTTGGCTATTGTAAATAATGGTGTAGTAAACCTAGGAGTGCATATATCTCTTTGAATTAGTGTTTTTGTATTCTTTGGGTAAATACCCAAAAGTGCGATTACTGGATCATATGGTAATTCTGTTTTTAATTCTTGAGGAACCTCCAGACTATTTTCCACAGTGGCTGTACCAGTTGCATTCCCACTAACGGTGCACAAATGTTTCTTTTTCTCTACATCCTCACCAACACCTTTTGTTTCTTGTGTTGTTAGTTTTAGCCATTCTGACAAGTATGAGGTGATACCTCATTGTGGTTTTGATTTGCTTTTCCCTCATGATGAGCAATGATGAACAGCTTTTCATGTGTCTATTGGCCATCTGTATGTATGTCTTCTTGGAAAAATGTCTGTTCATGTCATCTGCCCATTTTTTAATTGGATTATTCGTTTTTTGGATTCTAACCCTTTATCTGATATGTCATTTGCAAATATCTCTCCCATCCCATTGGTTGCCTTTTAGTTGATTATTTCCTTTGCTGTACAGAAGCTTTTTATTTTGCTGTAGTCCCAATAGTTTATTTTTGCTTTTGTTTCCCGTGTCTCAGGACACATATGTAGAAAGAAGTTGCTCTGGCCAATGTCAAAGAAGTTATTGCCTATATTCTTTTTTAGTATTTTTATGGTTTTAGGTCTCACATTGAGGTCTTTAATCCGTTTTGAATTTGTTTTTGTGTATGGTGTAAGAAAGTGGTCCAGTTTCATTCTTTTACATGTAGCTCTCCAGTTTTCCCAGCACCATTTGTTGAAGAGACTGTCTTTTTCCCATTGCATATTCTTTCCTCCTTTGTCAAAGATTAATTGACCATATAATCATGGGTTTATGTCTGGGCTTTCTATTCTGTTTCATTGATCTATGTGTCTGTTTTTGTGCCAGTATTACACTGTTTTGTTTACTATAGCTTTATAGTATAACTTGATGTCTGGGATTGTGATACCTCCAGTTTTGTTCTTTTTCAAGATTTCTTTGGCTATTCATGGTCTCATGTGATTCGATACAAATTTTAGGATTGTTCTAGTTCTGTGAAAAATGCTGTTGGTATTTTGATGGGCGTTGCATTCAGTCTATAGATTGCTTTGGGTAATACAAACATTTTAACAATGTTTATTCTTCCAATCCATGATCATGGAATATTTTTCAATTTGTTTGTGTCATTTTCAATTTCTTTCATCAGTATTTTATAGTTTTCAGAGTACTTGTCTTTCGTTTTTTTTTTTTTTAGTTTTTTTTTTTATTTTTTTTTTCAACGTTTATTTATTTTTGGGACAGAGAGAGACAGAGCATGAACGGGGGAGGGGCAGAGAGAGAGGGAGACACAGAATCAGAAACAGGCTCCAGGCTCCGAGCCATCAGCCCAGAGCCCGACGTGGGGCTCGAACTCACGGACCGCGAGATCGTGACCTGGCTGAAGTCGGACGCTTAACCGACTGCGCCACCCAGGCGCCCCTGTCTTTCGTTTTTTAAGTTTATTAATTTTGAGAGAGAGAGCACGTGTGCATGCTCACATGCGAGCCAGGGGAGGGGCAGAGACAGAAGGAGAGAGAGAGAATCCCAAGCAGGCTCCACCCTGGCATCACAGAGCCTGATGCAGGGCTTGAACCCACAAACCATGAGATCATGACCTGAGTGGAGATCAAGAGTTGTCTGCCCAACTGACTGAGCCCCCCAGGCACCCCTCAGAGTATATATCTTTCACCTTCTTGGTTAAGTTTATTCCTAGGTATTTTATTATTTTTGGTGCAATTAAAATATGATTGTTTTCTTTTTTTAATGTTTATTTAGTTTTGAGAGAGAGAGGGCGCACACAGGAGCAGTGAAGGGGCAGAGGGAGAGAGAGAGACAGAGTATCCCAAGTGGGCTCCACACTGACAGCTGAGAGCCCGACATGGGGCTCAAACCCATGAAATGTGAGATTGTGAGATCATGACCTATGCTAAAGTCAGACACTTAGCTGACTGAGCCACCCAAGTTCCCTGGATTGTTTTCTCAATTTATTTTTCTGTTACTTCATTATTAGTGTATAGAAATGCAACAGATTTCTGTAGATTGATTTTGTATCTTGTGACTTTACTGAATTTATTTATCAGTTCTAGTAGTGTTTTGGTGGAATCTTTAAGGTTTTCTATGTATAGTATCATGTCATCTGTAAATAATGAAGGTTTTACCTCTTCCTTAACCAATTTCAATGCCTTTTATTTCTTTTTGTTTTCTGATTGCTGTGGCTAGGACTTCCAGTACTATGTTGAATAAAAGTAGTGGGAGTGGACATCTCTGTCTTGTTCCTGACCATAGAGAAAAGCTCTCAGTTTTTTTACCATTGAGTATGATGCTAGCTGTGGGTTTCTCCTTTATGACCTTTATTATGTTGAGGTATGTTCCCTCTAAAGCTACCTTATTGAGGGTTTTTAACATGAATGGATGCTGTACTTTGTCAGATGCTTTTTATGCATCTGTTGAAATGATCATATGATTTTTATCCTTTCACTTATTGATGTCATGTATCATGTTGATTGATTTGCAAATACTGGACCACCCTTGCATCCCAGGAATAAATCCCACTTGACTGTGGTAAATGATTGTTTTAGTGTTGTTGGATTCGGTTTGCTAATATTTTGTTGAGGATTTTTGCATCTGTGTTCGTCAGAGATACTGGCCTGTACTCTTTATTATTATTATTATTTTTTTTGTAGTGTCTTTATCTGGTTTGGGGATCAGGGTAATGCTAGCCTCATAGAATAAATTTGAAAGCTTTCCTTCCTCTTCTATTTTTTGTAATAGTTTGAGAAGAATAGGCATCTACTCTTCTTTAAATGTCTGGTAGAATTCACCTGTGGAGCCCTCTGGTCCTCGACTTCTGTTTGTTTGGAGTAATCATCTCTTATTTTAAATTACAGTAAAAATATATAAATTACCATAAAGGACTTCTCTCAATTTTGAAAAATTATTCAGAATCTTGACAGGTCAAGATCTCTTCCCCATCTTATATCAAAAGATGTCTTCTCATTTCAGCAATAATCTTAGAAATTATTGACTAGGTTAATGAAAGCTAGAGGTCAGAGAGTTCTGATTCAGAGAGTATTTGAAATCAGATAGCCCAGTTTGAAAAGTAACCCTAAATTACCATCACAAATAATTCTGGTATTAAAATACTGTTACTACCATATATACTTATGCATGGAAATCTGGCCTCAAAATATGACACAGAATTTATTAAAATAGCTTTTGTTCACCAAAATTTTTTAGATTTAACAATAAATTTGCATTCTCAGGAAGAACTCATAGAGATGAGAGACTGAAAAGTTGTTATTGAAACCCCAAAATTAAGAGTTTAATTAAGTAAATTGGTGAGCTTTGGTACAAAAAAAGTATGTGTGATAGTTGGTTTTCAGTGCTTAAAGTTTATGGTATCACCAGTCGTGTTTCTGAATAGGGCATTTTGAATTGGATATGATGGTTTTCCTGGACCTATATAAAATTACAACCTACTAATGGCCAAATCTAAAATTATGGGATCTCTGAAAACAATTTTGATCATGTACCTTCTAGACCTCCCTAGCTTTTAACTAGCTGATTCATCAGAAATACAAGAGAGATTGTATTGATAGTACTATGTTTAATTATATAGATGTTCTCTTAACAAGTTTACCCAAATTGCGTACCTGAAACCAATACCAAATTGTCTATTAAGACTCACAATGAACATATTTAGGAGCCTAGTTGACTCTTCATTGGCTCTCAGTCACTGGCCTGAAACCAGTGAAAGCACACAGTTATACTATATCCCTCTAGTCTGTGTTCAACATTTGTTAATATCAGTCATTGCTAAATAGGTGCTTCTTAAAATCAAGTTATCTTTTGTAATGGTTTTCCCACACTTGCCTCTCTATCTGCCTTGTTATTTAGAAGAAATAACCAAGCAGAATTATACGGTACAGGAAACCAGTTTTCATTGCTGGTTGCACTTCAGCTGATTGCCATCATTGACTGTATTTAGACATTGAAACAATGGTCATAGCAGTATTTCCTAATCCCAGATTATCATCTTGAATAGTAACGATATTACTAGCTACCACCCTGGCAGCTATTCCTATGGCTGTGCAGTGAAATAACTTTTTTCTCTTAATATATAATAGGAGAGAAAGCTAAATTATATCTTTTAATCTGAGACTAAGATGGGTTTCTCACTTTTATGTCAGTTGGTGAGAGTAATCATAACTTAGCATCTTTACATTACCATAATATTATAATTACAGAAAAGAGAAAACATGAGTTATAATTGAAAGAAATGACTCTCCATCAGAGATTATTTCCTCTCTTGCTTAAAGCTTCTTGTGATACAACCTTTTGAAAAAATCTTTTTATTAAAATATAATTTAGCACATAGAAAAGTCACATCATAAGTGTACTTGTCAGTGAATTTTCACCAAGGAACATATTCGTGTAACCAACATGCACATCTAAAAAGCAGACCATTAACTACCAACACCCCAAAAACTAACCCTCATTCTCCCTTCCAGGCACTGTCCTCTGCCTAGACCTACAAGAGTAATTGCTCTCCTGACTTCTAATGGTATTGATTAGTTCTACCTTAAAATCAAAATTTTAAGTTTAAGATATTATGTCAGTGGAGCTGCTTCAGGTAGGGGGACCCAGAGGCAAGGGTGAGTAGAGCCAGCTCATGCTCAGAGGTCAGAGCTTTGAGCCTCACAGGCTTATTCAGAGGTCTTGAAACAATGGAATTTGTTCTGCTGGGTTTCAAACTTGCTTGAGACTGATCACCTCTTTATTACTTCCAGTTTTTCTCTTTTGGAATGGAAATGTCTATCCTGTCTATACCTGTCCTGGCATTGTAGTTTAGAAAAAACTGATAATTTGGTTTTTAGTTTCACATGTCTACAGATAGAAAGGAATTTTCCCTAAGATGAATCATACCCAGAGTATTCTTGATCTGATTTTGATGATGAGATTTGAGACCTGAGCTGATGGTATTTACATGAGATTTTAAAGGTAGAATTGATACTGTAATAGGTTAGGACTTTGGGGGATGTTGGGGTAGAGTGAATGTATTTTGCATATGAGAAGGATATGAATTTTGGGGGGCTAGAGAACATGCTGTAATGTGCTGAATGGTACTCCCTAAAAGCATATGTCCATGTCCAAATCCCTAGAACCTGTAAATGACCATCAGGTCCAAATAATTTCCAAATAATTGGAAAAGTAGTCTTTGCAGATGGAATTAAAGATCTCAAGATGAGATCATTCTGGATTATCTGGGTTGATCCCAAATCCAGTAACAAGCCCTTATAAGACTCAGAAGAGAAGACAGACACAGGAGAAAGTGGTGTGAAGGCACAGGCAGAGAGACGAGAGTGATGTGGCCATGAGCCAAGGAATACCAGCAGCCACCAGAAGCTGAAAGAGATGAGGAAAAATTCTCCCCTAGAGCCTTCTGAGAGAGTATGGCCCTACCAGCTTTCAGACTTCTTGCCTTTTAAAACTATGAGAAAATAAATTTGTTGTTTTAAGCCACCAAGTTTGTGGTAATTTGTTATGGTAGCTTTAGGAAACTAATACTTGGGTGTACACGATATAGCTTCTTGGGTCCTTCATATTAACAGTTTTATTCTCCTATATCTTCAGGGTTCTATAATATATAAATAGAACTGGTTATAAAAATATATAACTTTTTTTAAATGTTTATTTTTGAGAGAGAGCAGGAGTCAGGGAGGGACAGAGAAAGAGGGGGAGACATAGAATCTGAAACAGGCTCCAGGCTCTGAGCTGTCAGCACAGAGTCTGACACAGGGCTCGAACTTGGGAATGGTGAGATCATGACCTGAACCGAAGTCAGATGCTTAACCAACTGAGCCACCCAGGTGCCTCTAAATATATAACTTTTTAAATGTTTATTTATTTTGAGAGAGAGAGAGAGAGAGAGCACGTGTATGTGGGGAAGGGCAGAGAGAGAATTCCAAGCAGGCTCCACACCGCCAGCATAGAGCCCAGTGTGGCGCTTAATCCCACAAACCGTGAGATCATGATCTGAGCCAAAATCAAGAGTTGGACGCTCAACTGACTAAGCCACTCAGGTGCCCCCAAAATATAGAACTTCTAACACTTATATTCTGAATTTTATTTTGTCTCAAGTTTACTCTGGGATGTGGAATAGGAATTCAGGTTAACCTTTTATTTTGTGCCAAGCATTTTTCTAGATGTAGGGATGCAAAGATGAATGGTACAAATTTATTGCCTTTGAATGCGTTTGGTTTGCTCTTTATTTGAAAGAGAAGTATACATTATTTCTGTGTAATGATTAGCATTCAATGATAGAGGTATGCATTCTATCAGTAGGCCTTGTTGAGACAACCAGGAAGTAGCCTGGGTCAAATAATATTTTCTGAGAAAGGAGAATCCTAAAAGACTAACAAGAGGTAGAAGAAAAAGAAAACTGGAAAAGAATCCTTTTTAGGCAGAAGCATCAACATGACCGGGAGTGCTGAAAGCATGAAGCATCATGAGATCAGAGAACTATAAGAGATTCATTATTACCAAGTATATACTGCTCATGGGAGTGACATAAGATGAGACTCTAGAACTAGAAAAGAATATCGTAGAAAGCCTTGTATTAACAATGCTTGAGGTTAGTTTGGAATTGATGTAGGTAATGCCAACCTGTGGAGAGGTTTTTAGTCTCACTGATGTTTTCAGAATATTGAGGTAATTCACTATGGCGGTTAATAGAAGTTGGAGGGAGCCTGAAGTGATAAGAGGATGGTAAGGTTAAAAACAGGAAGATTAAGAGTCTTTTCCACTTATCCAGATATGATATGATGAAACTAAGAATACAAGGCAGAATCAAGAGGATTCTGGTAAGATGGCATAGTAGGAAGCACCAGGAATCCCCACCAAAACAGTTGAACTGGCAGAATCTGTCAGTGTAACTGTTTTGGAACTCTGGAATCTGTTGAAGGCTTGCAGTTTCCAGGGGAAGACTTGGTAAATTATGGTTAATTACAGTCAATTTCAGCTCTTAGCAGACTAACAGCTACCCATCCTCCACTACCAGCCATGTGGCAAGCAGATGTGCATGTGTTCCTGGAGCAGCTTGCACACAGCTTTTGGGAGACAGGATTGGCAAAACGGGCCCCATCCTCCAAATTCTTGGGATCTGTGTTCTGATCACTGATTGCTGCTTCTGATCACTGAGGTGCTGACAAAGAAGCAGGTAGCTATTGTTGTTGTTTCTTCCTTACCCCCATTGTCCTAAGGCCCTCCTCCTCTGGCTGAAATGTCTTCTAGGGGACCTAACCAGCTAGCACCATTCTCCCCGCTTTCATTCTTTGCATTTTTCACTATTGGGAGCCAGACTTTAAAGACCAGGACATCAAAAACAATTGAATATACAGGAAAAATTAGAAAATGACCATGCATTCAGAAAAGACCTGAAAAGACCTTAAGTTTACACCTCGTGCTCATACACAGCCTACAATGATCAGTCAGTAAAAAAATATTTTTAAAATAGAAAAAATTAAAAAATAAAAAAAAAAACAAAAACAAACCCTAGGGAAGTGGAATAATTTAATTTCCAGAGTTACTGCATTAGATTCAGATGTCCAGTATTCAGCAAAGAAAATCACAAGGCACACAAAGAAATAAGCAAAGTGTGTGCCAAAGGAAAAAAATAAATCAACAGAAACTGTACCTGAAAAAAATTTAATGGCAGCTATATTAGACAAAGACATTAAACCAGTAGTCTTAAAGATGCTGAAAGAACTAAAGGGAGATGTGGGAAAAGTCCAGAAAAGTATGAATAAAATGGAAATATCAATCAGTAAATAGAATATATAATAAGAAACCAAAGAAATTCTGGAGCTGAAAAGTACAATAACTTTTGTAGTATAATAAGTACAATAAGGCAGAAGAATAGGACAGTGGAAATTGTCAAGGCTGAGGAACAGAAAGAAAAAAGATTGAAGAAAAGTGAGCATAACCTAAGAGATATCAACAAATGAATGAACATATATGCATCAGAGGAGTCCCAAAAGGAGAAGAGAAAGGATTCGAATATTTCAAGAAATAATGGCTTAAAACTTCTCAAATGTGATGGAAGACATGAACATAAGCATGCAAGAATCTCAACAAACTCCAAGTAGGATGAATTCAAAGAGATCATACCTAGCCATATTATAATTTCAAAAGATAAAGAGAGCACTTGGAAAGCAGCAAGAGAGAAATGAATCATCACATACAAGGGGTTTTCAGTATGATTTTCAGCAGATTTCTCATCAGAAACTTTGGAGCCAGAAGACAGTGGTCCAATGTATTCAAAGAGATAAAAGAAAAAAAAAAAAAGAATCCTCTGTCTGGTAGAACTGGCCTTCAAAAATGAAGGAGAAATGAAGACATTCCCAATTAAACAAAAGCTGCAGGAGTTAATGGCCACCAGACCTGCCCTACAAGAAATGCTTAAGGGAATCCTCAAGGTGAAATAAGAGGACCCTAGACAGTAACTTGAAACCCTACAGAGAAATAAAGATTTCAATATAGGTAAATAAAAGGGGACTTTTAAATCTAGTATTATTGTAACAGTAGTTTGTGGCTGTACTTTTTGTTTTCTGTATGATTTAAGAGGCTAATACACTTTCAGAAAACAGTTATTAATGTAAAAGCTCATATTACTCTAATAGGTTTGTAACTCCACATCTTGTTTTCTGTGTAATTTAGGAGATGAGTTAAAATTTTTTTATTAGTTCATTTATTTTTTGAGAGAGAGAGAGCAGGACAGGGCAGTGGCAGAGAGAGAGGAACAGAGAGGGAGGGAGGGAGAGAGGGAGGGAGGGAGAGAGAGAGAGAGAGAGAGAGAATATCCCAGGCAGGCTCCACACTGTCAGCTCAGAACCCAATGCAGGGCTTGAACTTAGGAATTGTGAGATCATTACCAGAGCTGAAATCAGGAGTCAGATGATTGACTGAGCCACCCAGCTGCCCCAAGGAGATGAGTAATTTAAAAAAATTACTAGTTTATATTTTCAAAGGTACATAGCATATAAAGATGTAATTTTGTGCATCAAAAACTGAAAAGCTTGGAGCAGCTGAAAAGGAGCAGAGTTTTCTTAAGTTATTGCAGTTAAGTATAAATTCAAATTAGAGTGTTACAACTTCAGGATGTTAAAATGTAATCCCCATGGTAGCCATGAAGAAAACAGCTATAGAATATGCACAATAGATAATGATGAAGGAATTTAAACATTTCACTACAGAACAAAAATAAGCCAACACAAAATAAGACTATAATACGAGAATTGAAGAATAAAAAAGCTATAAAGCATATGAAAAACAAATAGCACAATGACAAAAGTAAGTGCCTCCTTATCAGTAATTACCTTAAATGTAAATGGATTAAGCTCTCCAAAAAACAGATTGGCAGAATGTATGAAAAACATGTGATCCAGCTATGGATCCAGAAGTTCTGCCTTTGGGTATATACCCAAAAGAAATGGGGGCGCCTGGGTGGCGCAGTCGGTTAAGCGTCCGACTTCAGCCAGGTCACGATCTCGCGGTCCGTGAGTTCGAGCCCCGCGTCAGGCTCTGGGCTGATGGCTCAGAGCCTGGAGCCTGTTTCCGGTTCTGTGTCTCCCTCTCTCTCTGCCCCTCCCCCGTTCATGCTCTGTCTCTCTCTGTCCCAAAAATAAATAAACGTTGAAAAAAAAATTAAAAAAAAAAAAAAAAAAGAATTGAAGGTAGGATCTCAAAGAGATATTTGTAAACCCATGCTCATAACAGCATTATTCATAATAGCTAAAATGTGGAAGCAACCCTAGTGTCTGTCAGGGGACGAATGGATAAGTAAAATGTGGTATATAATGTTGACTTTTCAACAGCATAGGTGTTAACTACATGGGTCCCCTTATACATGAATTTTTCCAGTAAATATGGTACTATGAATATATTTTTATGATTTTCTTAACATTTTTCTAGCTTCCTTAATTGTAAGACTACAGTATATGATACATGCAACATATAAAATATGTGTTAATCTTCTCTTTGTGTTATCAGTATGTCTTTAGATCACCAGTAGGTTACTAGTAAAATTTTGGGGGAGTCAAAAGTTGTATGCAGATTTCAACTGTGTGATAGGTTAATGCCTACAATCTCCATGTTGTTCAAGGGTCAACTGTATATACAATGAAATATTATTTGGCCTTAACATGGAAGGAAATTCTGTAATATGCTGCAACGTGGATGAAACTTGAGGACAATATGCTAAATAAAAATAACCAGTTACAAAAAATCAAATACTGTATGATTGCACTTATATGAGGTCCTTAGTGTAATCAAAATAAATAAAGACAAAAAGTATAATGGTGATTGCCAGGCACTAGGGAGAGGGGATATTGGGCACTTATTGTTTAATAGGTATAGAGTTTCAGATTTACAAGATAAAGGGAGTTATGAAATTAGATGGTAGCATTGGTTGCACAACAGTGTGACTGTATTTAATAACACTGAACTGTAAGTGCAAAAATGGTTTTACACTTTTTTATGTATCTTTTACCACAATAAAAAAAGAAAAAGGTCTTAAGGTAAATTTTTTTAAAAATATAGGGCAGTTGAGATGAAGAGATAGTATATACCATAGGTTATAACATGATAGCAAACACCACGTAATCTCAGTGGTTTAACACTGTAAAAGTTAATTTCTCAGTTATGTAGAATCTACTGCATTTCTTGCTGACTCTGAGGTGTTGCTCTCCATGCAGCAATTCAGTGATCTCAACCTACTTAAGTTTTTATATCTTAACTCTGTCACTATGAAGTCTCCTTAGTCATTGTGGCAAAGGAAGAGACAGCTGGAAGATTGAGTGCTGTTTCTTCTATGCTTAAACCCTGAGGTACTTCTACCCACACACCATCCGCCAGTCAAGTGTCTGTTTTGGGTGAGTAAGTGGAGGTAGTTCCACTAGTTGAGACAATTATTCCAGAAGAAAGACCATATATGGAGGAGAATATGGCACATTGCTTTTTAGTAGAGTTGAATGTAATGTATCTATGGGATATACCCAGGTAGAGATATCAAGAAGCCTGTTAGACTGCTAAGTATGATGTTTTGGATAAAGATGAGAGCTAGATATTTTGGAGTCATCAAAACAGAAATGCCTATAGTTAACACCATAAAAATAGATTACCTTATTCAAGAGAAAATACAGGCACATTTTACTTTTTACTGTTTTCTGAGATTTATATTAAAATGTTAATTAACACATCCCATTCTCTTCATCCTTACATAATATAACTCAATGAGCATATGCCCACTATACAACTTATTGTTAACTAATTTCAGAATTTACTTTATTGGATATGAACTGCTACAGTTTTTTAATGAGATTTCAGGGCTTTTAAGACCTTTTTTCCATGTTGTATGTCTTAAAAATGCCTCAAACATTTATGGCATAATATATCACAGGCAGTTGTGATATTATTTTTTTCAACGTTTATTTATTTTTGGGACAGAGAGAGACAGAGCATGAACGGGGGAGGGGCAGAGAGAGAGGGAGACACAGAACCGGAAACAGGCTCCAGGCTCTGAGCCATCAGCCCAGAGCCTGACGCGGGGCTCGAACTCACGGACCGCGAGATCGTGACCTGGCTGAAGTCGGACGCTTAACCAACTGCGCCACCCAGGCGCCCCGGCAGTTGTGATATTATGTACCCCATAGTCATTTCACTGTTTTGACATTATAAATTTAATATGTCCCAAGGAGGATGGGGGTATAAATGCTACACTTAATATTTCAAAGAGGTAAAATAAATGTAGGCCAAAGAAATTCCTTAAAATAATTCAGTCCAAATCCTATCAGTTGCAGGTTATTTTCTTTGTTTCTCTTAAAGCGTCTTAAGTTTTCAATATTTCTGCATTTGATTCCTTAGCAAAACTATGAAATGTCCTTTTTTTTTTTTTTTTTTTTTTTTTTTTTTGGGACAGAGAGAGACAGAGCATGAACGGGGGAGGGGCAGAGAGAGAGGGAGACACAGAACCGGAAACAGGCTCCAGGCTCTGAGCCATCAGCCCAGAGCCTGATGCGGGTCTCGAACTCACGGACCGCGAGATCGTGACCTGGCTGAAGTCGGACGCTTAACCGACTGCGCCACCCAGGCGCCCCTGAAATGTCCTTTTGTTTATACTCTTGGGCCGGTTAACCTATTCATTTTAAGTGCCATTTAATTCTTTGATATATGTAGATAGTTGAACTTCAAAATACCAGTAGAAGGTTTTTTGTTTTTTTTTTTTTTGGTAAATTATTTCCTTCTAATCATAATAAAAATTCTATATTATGAATAGTAAATGTCTTATTAAAAAACATTTTGGGGCGCCTGGGTGGCGCAGTCGGTTAAGCGTCTGACTTCAGCCAGGTCACGATCTCGCGGTCTGTGAGTTCGAGCCCCGCGTCGGGCTCTGGGCTGATGGCTCAGAGCCTGGAGCCTGTTTCCGATTCTGTGTCTCCCTCTCTCTCTGCCCCTCGCCCGTTCATGCTCTCTCTCTGTCCCAAAAATAAATAAAAAACGTTGAAAAAAAAATTTTTTTTTAAATAAAAAAAAAAAACCTTTTAACAGAGATAAGTCAGCGTGTTTGGTGATGATCCTATCTCTTGATATAATTAGAACTGATCTTTAGCCAGTAAATTTCTGCATATTTCTAAAACAGTGTAATCCCCAATAACATAAATTAATAGGTTTTAAAAAATCAATTATATAGTAAACACCAAATGTCCATTAACATTGATTAATAAGTCAACAACTTTAAAAATTAGTAATTTTTAAGTTATAAAAGTAAATATTAATGTATTGATAAATTACTGAGTTGGTAAAATTAGTATTTATTGTCATAAATCTAAATGGGAAGGAGCTACATGTGGGACAAAGAAGGAATTTTTTTTAACCTAAAACAGGAAAGAAAATTCAACATACCCACCTCAACATGCTTAGGAAGCCCAGAGGTATTGTCAGTTCTTCTGGAAGGGTGTAGAGGACATTTAATTACAGTAAATCCTTGGTTTGCGAGCATAATTCATTCCAAAAACATGCTTGTAATCCAAAGCACTTGTATATCAAAGCAAATTTCCCCATAAGAAATAATGGATGATTCATTCCACAACCCAAAAATATTCATATAAAAATTATTACAATACTATAATACAAAATAATAAAAGACAAAATATAAAGAAAAGTAAATTAACCTGCACTTACCTTTGAAAACCTTCATGGTTCATGTGAGGGAGACAAGAGAGAGGAGGGTTACTGTGTAGGATGTCTTTCACTGTCACTAATGGAATCACTGCTATCTATTGGCTGAATGAAATCTTTTTATGTGCGGCTTTAACAAGGAACCTATCCAATGATAGGTTGGATCCAATTGCTTTTGCCTCCTTTTGAGGATTTCACGGAAATGTGACTTTGCATTGATGCTCACCCACAATCCAACAGCGAGAAAAAGAGAGAGAGAAAGGGAGGGAGAGAGGGAGAGAGAGAATAACATTGGCTCAGGTGTGATCATATGATATTTGGCGTCACATACTATTCATATTGCAAGATATCACTAGTTTATCAAGTTAAAATTTATTAGAAATGTTTGCTTGTCTTGTGAACACTCTCAGAACAAGTTACTCACAATCCAAGGTTTTACTGTACTTCTAAAATGAAACTAATGTCAAACATGAGTTTTGGGTGATTAGATGAACCCAGTTTTAACAATAGGGCCATAGTATTTTTCTGTGGTCTTTGGAATCAAGTGATTATTGTCTAAAATTTTTGTTTTGCTACCATGCCCCTTTCCTTTCTAGATTTGTTGCTAGAGAACAGAGGCTTTTGCTATTTGTTAACAGATGGTATTTCCAGATTGCTGGTTTCTATAGCTCCAAGTCTAGATATATGAACAAAAAGGAAATCCAAGGAACTTACCATTTGTATCATTCTTTGGGTCCCAGTCTCCCTAATCAATCTACTACCTTTTCTCCACCATTTTTATGTTTGTGTGGGTTTGGGTTTGTTTTGGGTATAGTTTTATATGTATATATACATAGCTTATAGACAGTTTTTAGTTGTACTTTTGTATTTCTTACAAGGTTTAGGGAAAAGTATATCTGCTCCATCTTCTGGAAGCGGACGTTAAAGCTAACATTTATTCTTGAAGTAAGACAGGCAGAACTCCTTTTCTATTTAGGAAAACATAGGTGTGTTTTGGGTTTAGACATCAAGTAATCAATAGGCTAAATTGTAGCGCTTATATTTTAGATAATCCAGTGTTTTTGGAATTGTAATTTTCATCACTACCCTTCCCCCAGCCCCAGTCATATATTTATGTGTCTTAGTAAATGTTACTTCTAGTAGCAGACAAGTTTTGCTGTCTAGTATCATTAATTCATTCAGTGTCTAATTTCTTCTCAATGGTCCTTAATCGGTATCCATTCCTTCTTAGTATCTGTATACCTGCGGCTTCTTATTTCTAGAAATCAAAGTTGCTTTTTTTTTTTTTTTAGATTTTATTTTTAAGTAATCTCTACACCCAGAGTAGGGCTCAAGCTTACAACCCCAAGATCAAGAGTCACATGCTCTACCGACTGAGCCAGCCAGTTGCCCCTAGAAATCAAAGTTTTTAAGATACTTGAGTTTATCAAATTGTAAGTGAATTATTTGAATCATAAATATATGAGATCATTTTAAAGTACTTCTCTGTAATTTAAGAAGTAACTTGGGAGAATGGAGAGGACACCAAGAATCATCATATACCAGTTTTAACAATTTACCCGCATATAAAAGTTTGTACAATCACATAGGTACAGAGAAAGCCTTTCATACTGAATTCTCACAGAATAGGAAGAAAAAGTGGTATTGCAAGCTTTGGCCTTAATGTCAGTTGCTCTCAGTATGAATGGTTTCCAGTAAGAATCTGAATACTTTCATATCCCCTGGGTTTATTTAAATATACTTCTGTGTACATACACTTGAGTGTACAATTAGTAAATAACTTATATTTTGAGTCAGTTTCATTCCTTACTTTCCCACATGTGAACCATGATTTTGTAAAAAGAAAACATAAAATTTCCTCAAAACCTATTACTTTAAGGATTTCTGATTCACATGATCTAAAGTGGTTTTTTTAAATATAATTTCTAATATAATATACACATACAGTGTATACAGTGTGTTCTTGGCTTCAGGAGTAAATTCCCATGATTCATCACTTACATACAACACCCAATGCACATCCCAACAAGTGCGCTCCTCAATGCCCCCCACCACCGCCATCAACCCTCAGTTTGTTCTCTGTATTTAAGAGTCTCTTATGGTTTGCCTCCCTCTTTGTTTGAAACTGTTTTTCCCCTTTCCCTTCCCCCATGGTCTTCTCTTAAGTTTCTCAAATTACACATATGAGTTTATCAATTTTTTTTATTCTTTCAAAAAACCAGCTCTTAGATTCATTGATCTGTTCTGCTGGGTTTTTTGGATTCTATATTGTTTATTTCTGCTCTAATATTTGTTATTTCTCTTCTTCTGCTGGCTTTGGGGTTTCTCTGCTGTTCTGCTGCTTCTGGTTCCTTTAGATGTTAAAGTGCTCTTTTTTTTTTAAGTGTCTTTCCGATTACATGTGAAGAAATTTAGTGTCACTTCTCTTTTTTCCTGGCTTCTATGTCTAGAAAATTTTAACTTATACTCAGCCACCCAGATAGCCTTAGCCATAGATAAAACTCTGTGGTAAATGTTCCCAAATCCTGGCCTTTGTTGATTCCTTATTATGGTGATTCTCACTGGATCTAGCTAATATTCCCCTTAAACATTCTGATTGCTTTCCAGAATGTAGAGTAACCATATCTTTGAGAATAAATATATATAGCTGGCAGAAATGATCATGATGATATTAAAACTGGAATAGGGCTACTTTAGGCTTCTTAAAGGATGAGGAAATATGTGCTAGAAAGTAAGGTAGTGATCGGGAATAAAATTTCAGTCGTACTTTGTTTTTGAACAGCCTCATTTTAGACATTAGTTTGGGTCAGTGTAGGCAAGTGTATGTATGTGTGTGTGTGTGTGTGTGTGTGTGTGTGTGTGTGTGTACGTGGCTGTGCAGTTACATAGCCATGGAATATCATTAAATCTTTGCAGTATACACAAAGAGCTAGTAACTGTGGTAGCCCCTTGAAGAGGAACTGTCAGGAGTAGGAGGTAGACATAATTTTATGGTTGTAAATTCTTGTATCACATAAATGTACAAAAATATTCAAAAGAATAATAATTAAGTTATTTAAAATAACAAGGCAGTGATGGGGAGAATTGGTCAGTTTGGGTTTCTGTAGCTGAGATTCTTTATGGTTTCATTTTTCTTGGTGTATAATAGAAAGTGCTTGCCGGATAATAAGCTTCAAGATTTCATCAGTAAACTAAAAATAGTAATCAGGACCAAAATTAAACTACCAAACCGATTTATTTAAGAGTCAAAACGGAATCAGTGGAAAATACACTTCACTGTTATAGAACTTAAATGCCAGTTGAGAAAATAAAATAGGATGTAAAGGTAATCTGACTATGACAGCTGTTGGGCTAAATTCAGCACATGTTTCTTCTAATCTTATTGCCATCCCCTTCCTATTACATTGCCTCACATTGTTCTTTCAAAAGCTGTTCAACCAGTGGAAAAGAAATTTTCCCAACTACAAAGATAATGTTCAGTCATTTGTGTATAAAAAGACAAATATATAGCACAACTGAAGAATACTTAATGACTGGGGCGCCTGGCCAGCTCAGTTGCTAGAGCATACAACTCTTGATCTTGAGGTTTTAAGTTTGAGTCCCAAACTCAAACTTAAGTTGGGTGTAGAGATTACTAAAAAAATAATAAAATTAAAAAAAAAATTAATGACTAATCTACATTTTTTCATGAAACGAAGTTTAAAACAAAGCTCGAAGGTAATCTGTTGAGATTTTGTTAAATGTATAACCAGCACTGAATTTGACACACCTAACTGAAATTGTTAGGAGTTATGCTTTTTTCATTTTGTGTATCAGATATCAATATAACTAAAGTTTAATTACAGTTCACTATGATAAAATTATTTCCAAAGCTCAACAAATATATGCAGAAGTAATTTTAATATTTTCTGAATAATTATAATTGGAAATAACCCAAATTAGTAAGGGTAAAATTTATTCACAGTATGTTTTCTAAAATATATCAAAATATTTCCAACTATTATTATTTCTAAAACTTATTTAGGTAGGTTAATAATGTTATCACAAACTGAAAAGCAAAGATTAGTGAACTAGATAACTGATTAGAATTCAAACCTTTTCTTTTACTACCTGGGTTCAGATAACTAACATACACCATTTCTTACCTTAACTAAGTATTTTTCTGTGAAATACAGTTTCTCTAATACCTTGTTTGAGCACTGGCATCTTAATCTTAAAAGAAAAGATTACAGAATAAATAATAAACTCCTTTTCCTCTGAGTGAGTATGTATGCCTATATTCATGGATATGCATTTACAACTACAGAACTTTATTTTAGTAAGTTTCTTCCTTTCTTTTTCTCTCCCTTCTTTTCTTCAGACAATCTTATTCTGTATGTCATTAGGACCAGAGGAATTTAACTATCTGCACATGCACATGGCATGGTTTAAGAGGGAAAATATCTGGGTATAAAATATCTTTCATGTCAGTAAAACATAAAGGACTTCTTCCTTTTGCTTGTTGGTCTTATCTTTAGAAGAGCATAGAACAAGAGCTCCTTAGGAGCACAGAATCATGTATACAATCTGTATAATTTCTAATGTTCTGTGAGCTGTCAGTATTTTAGAGCTCAACCTCATGACTATGCAGGAAGCAAACTTAAAAATCAAATTTCTGAATACTAGACATAGAAACACTAGACTTTGATTATCTTTATGTCTTACAGAAATGGAGAACTAAGTTCTTATGACTATGTCATAAGACTGTCTTCATTCACTTACATGTATTTAATAAGTAATCTTTGGTGATCAATTCCTTTGGGAGGATTTCATATTCATTCCTAAGAAATATATGAAATACATTCTGCCTTCAAAGTAGATTTGTATGTTCTTTATTAGCACTTCTTTTAAGTTGGTTTTAAACTTAAACTGGGTATCACATATTAAAGATTGTGTTGTATTCTAAGAAAATAACTAGCCAAGTTTATTTTCAGTGCACATTACTACTAAAGTCAACATGAAAAAGTTTCTTAACCACATTCTTAACCAAAAGTGAGCAAGTGTTTTGCTCACTTTCCGGGTACACCTCTTTGCCCTTTCCTCTCTCCTGTCTCCCAAGAGCTACTTTGTAGAAAACTTTCCATTTGTCATGAAATACCACATGACATAAGAAAAATTACCCTACATATTTCAAGGTCGCCCTAAGTCATCTCAGAAAAGAGAAATTTGGTTAAGTATTTTCTTTGCTGACATTATATACTGGAGAGAGGAAACGACTTACTAATGTGCATGTATTGTTAGGTAAAAATGTGGAGAACCTAAATGCCCAACTATATGAGACTCAGTGTCCATTCAACTGAATACTGTGCAGCCACTTAAAATTAGATTTTAGAATAATATTTTTTTTTTTGCTTTCAGTTCTTTTGTTTTTATCATAAGTGACTCTTTAATCCCCATCACCTATTTCACCCATCACCTATTTCACCACATCTCCCCTCTGGTAACCATCAATTTGTTCTCTATAGTTACGAGTCTATTTCTTGGTTTGTCTCTCTCTCTCTCTTTTCTCCCTCTTCACTGCAGGAATAAATTTAATATAATGAATGTGTCAGCCTACTGACTTTTAAAAATTTTATAACTCACATTTTTTGCTTGTAATTTTTAAACCCTGTAGAAGGACCACATTGTTCCATGAATATTTTTAAACTATAAAACATATGTAATAAAAAAATAGCTTAGAGAACAATAAGATACATAAAATAAATAGGACTGTGACAGTACAGAAAATAGTAATATCCATCCATATACTCACCACACAGATTAAGAAAGAAACATATGTGAAACTGCTAGAGATAACTGTGTCACCCATTCCTGATCACATACATCAGTCCTTTACCCTTTCCCACCTTCCACACCACTAATATCTCCTTTTCTGTAACTTGTACTGTATATGTACATACTCCAGAATAGCTGATACCATTATTTCATATGCTTTTAAGCTTTATGTGAAGGGTATCATGACTTGTAAAACATGTTCTGTCTTTCCATTTGATGTTATTCTTTGGTGCTCTTAATTACTATTTTATGATTTCATTCACAGATCATTTTTGTTTAGAAAAATACGTACTTTCCCAATTTCTTCATATTTTACTAGCTATTGCTATGTTTTCTTTTTTCATATTACATATTTACTTGGTTAATACTTACATTTAACTGTCATCTGTCTCATAATTTGTAGATCTCATGGATATTTTAGGCAGTGAGATAATGCAAATATTGAAAGTTTTATCTTTTCCTTTTCAATTTCTGTATCTTTGATTTCGTTTGATTTCCTTATTGCCCTGGCTAGGACTTTCATTATAATGTTGAATAGGATGGGGCACCTGGGTGGCTCAGTCGGTTAAGCATCCAACTTCAGCTCAGGTCATGATCCCATCGCTTGTGAGTTTGACCCCCTCATTGGGTTCTGTGCTGACAGCTCAGAGCCTGGAGCCTGTTTTGGGTTCTGTGTCTCCAGGTCTGTCTGCCCCTTCCCTGCTTGCTTGCTCTCTCTCTCTCTCTTTTTTCTCTCTAAATAAGCAAACATTAAAAAAAAAAAAAACTTTTTTATTAAAAAAATAATGTTGAATTGGAGCAGTGGTAAAAGATAGTTCTTTTTTGTCCTTCAATTTAATGCTTTCACTTCAAAACTTTTACCATTATGCAAGATGTTTGCATTACCTACATAGTGAAATGAGAGAGTTCATTTACTGTTGATTTATTAATATTTAATATTTCTTCTTGCATCATTTTTGGTAAGTTATTTTTTAAGAAAAGTATCCCCTTTACCTAAGTATGCAAATGTATTGGCATACTTACAGTATTTGATGGTTTTTAAAATTTCTGTCTATAGTTATACCCTCCAGTTTGGTTCCTTCTATTATGGGTCTATGTCTTTTATTCTTGACATGTTTTGCTGAACATTTATCTATTATTAATTTCAAAGAACCTGATCTTTATGTTGTTATTTCTATTTTTAAAAGTTCATTGGGGGGCGCCTGGGTGGCTCAGTCGGTTAAGCGGCCGACTTCGGCTCAGGTCATGATCTCGCGGTCCGTGAGTTCGAGCCCCGCATCAGGCTCTGTGCTGACAGCTCAGAGCCTGGAGCCTGTTTCAGATTCTGTGTTTCCCTCTCTCTCTGACCCTCCCCCGTTCATGCTCTGTCTCTCTCTGTCTCAAAAATAAATAAACGTTAAAAAAAATTAAAAACAAATAAAATAAATAAATAAAATAAATAAATAAAAGTTCATTGAGGTACCTGGGTGGCTCAGTTGGATAAGCATCCAACTTTGGCTCAGGTCATGATCTCACGTTCATGGGTTTGAGACCCGTGTCAGGCTCTGTGCTGACAGCTCAGCTGGAGACTGCTTTGTATTCTGTGTGTGTGTGTCTCTCTCTCTGCCCCTCCCCTGCTCATACTCTGTTTCTCAAAAAATAAAATGTTAAAAAAATTTTTTTTAAGTTCAGATAAACAACTAACATTACACCACAAGGACTAGACAAAGAAGAAACTTAGCTGAAATTTAGTAGAGGAAGGAAATAACAAAGAAAAAATCAGAAATAGATAAAATAGAGACCAGAATAAACAATAACATAACATTGAAAGTAATGACCAGTTTAAAAAAAAAAAATAAACAAAATTGGCAATGCTTTAACTTCATTAGTTAAGGGAAAAAAAGAGAAGTCTCAAAAACCACAATGAGAAATGGAAGAGAAAATAATACAACAGATAACCACAGAAATACATAGTGTGATAACAGATTACTGTAAACAATAATAATAACAAATCAGATAACTTAGGAAAAAAACATAATTCCTAAAAACACACGTTACCGAGAATGAATCATGAATCTTGACTCCAAAAAAATAAGAAATCTTCTTAGACCAATAACATGAAAGAATGAAAGTTGAATTAGGAAATCAAAAATCTCCCAGCACAGAAAAGTGCAAGACTATGTGGCTTCATTGGTGGATTCTACCAAACCTTTAAAAATTTTTTAAAAACTGGGGCTACTGTGTGGCTCAGTCGGTTAAGTGTCTGACTCTTGATTTCAGCTCATGTCATGATCTCACAGATTGCAAATTCAAGCCCTGATGGGTCTCATCACTGACAGTAGAGCCTGTTTGAGATTCTCTCTCTCCCTTTCTCTCTCTCTCTCTCTCTCTCTGCCCCCCCCCAAATAAATAAATAAACTTAAAAGAATTTTTTTAAACATTAAAAAAAATAATGACAGTGGTGCCTGGGTTGACTCAGTTGGTTAGGCATCCGACTCGTGGTTTCAGCTCAGGTCATAATCTCACGGTTCATGAGTTTGAGCCCTGAGTTTGGCTCTGTGCTGACAGTGCAGAGCCTGCTTGGGATTCTCTCTCTCTCCCTCTCTCTCTGCCTCCTCCTCCCCTCTCAAAAAAAAAAAAAAAAAAGAATAAACTTAAAAATAAGTAAAAAATAAATAATGACAATCTGGGTGGCTCAGTCAAGCATTCAACTCTTGATTTCAGCTCAGGTCTCTCTCTCTCTCACTCTGTATCACAAAAAAATAATAAAGATAATCTTTATCAAAATCTTACAAAAAATGGAATTGTTTTTTTAACCATTCAGACCCCCTATGTCTTTTGATTGGAGTGTTTAGTCCATTTACATTCAAGGTAATTATAAGTAGATATGTATTTATTGCCATTTTATTACTTGTTTTGTCATTATTTCTGGAGATTTTCTCAGATCCTTCCTTGTCTTTGTCACTTTTGGGCTGTCCTTTACACTCAACGAATCCCCTTTAATATTTCTTGCAGGGCTGGTTTAGTGGTCACTAACTCCTTTAGTTTTTGTTTGTCTGAGAAGCTCTTTATCTCTCCTCTTCTAAATGATAGCTTTGCTGGATAGAGTGTTCCTGACTACAGATTTTTCCCATCCAGCACTTTGAATATATCATGCCAGTCTCTTCTGGCTTGCCATGTTTCTGTGGAGAAATGTCCAGCTAGGCTTTGAGTTTTCCTTTGTAAGTTAGGGACTTCTTTTGCTGCTTTTAAGACTTTTTTCTTTACCACTATATTTTACAAATTTAATTACAATATGTCTTGGTATTGGCCTGCTTTGTTGATTTTGATGGGAGTTCTCTGTTCCCACTGGATCTGGATGTCTGTTTCCTTCCCCCAGATGAGGGAAGTTTCCTGCTATCATTTCTTGAAATAAATTTTCTGCCCCCTTTTCTGTCTCTTCTTTTGGGACTCTTATAAGATGGATGTTACCTTGTTTGAAGGAGTCACTGAGTTCCCTAAGTCTGTTCTTGTGTTTTATAATTCTTCTTTCTCTCTTTTGTTCAGCTTCTTTGTTTTCTGTTATTTTTTCTAGGTCACTAATTCATTCTTCTGCTTCTTCCAGCCTGCTGTTCACTGCATCACGCCTGTTTCCAATCTCATTTATGGCATTCTTCATCTATGATTGATTCTTTCTTAACTCTTTTATACTGGTGATAAGGGTCTTACTGATGTCGTCTATTCTTTTCTCAAGCCCAGTGGGTATCCTTAATGATTGTTACTTTAAATTCTCCATCAGGCCTGTTACTTACATCTGTTTTGCTTAGATCTCTGGCCGTGACCTTATCTTGCTCTTTCATTTGGGATGAATTTCTCCACCATGGCATTTTGTCTAAGTCTCTGCCTTCTTCTCTGTGTTAGAAAATCCAGTTATGTCTCCTGCTCCTCAAACTATTGTCCTTAGGAAGAAGGAGTCATGTAGTGCCCCGGCCTAGCACTTCAAGAAATGTCTCTGGTATGTGCTGCATGCACTCTGCTCTTGTGTTTTGGCTGATCTGTCCTTCAGGCCAGTCATCTGCGGAGGTCCCTCCTTGCCTGCTGTGAGCAGTGTTTGGTCCCTGGCCTGATTGTGGCAAGTTTTAGCCAGGTATACTCTGGTCTGGTTGTGAAATAAAACCTGACACCAGCTCCACCAGAGCTGAGGCCCTATAGAACTCTCTGGTCGGGAGATGTGATTTATTTTGAAAAACTGAATGCTTATTGATGGTATAAAGAAAAGCTATTGAATTTTATATATGTAGCTTCTGTCTAATCATCTCACTGAACTTTATTATAAGTTGTAAGTTTTTTGATTGATTCTCTTAGATTTTGTAGGTATGTCATTTCACTTACAGAACTATTCCCCCCAATGTTTATGGTCTGTATATAATATAACATGCCCCCAAATTGAATAGTTGTTTAAAAAATGAGTAGTTTTTATAGTAACATGGAAATATGGGTCATACATATCATGAAGTGAAAAAAGAGTTACAGAGTCCTATCCTAGATATAATATAATCCAGTCTTTATTGTATTTTATTTTTTTAAACCTTTTTTTTTTTTTTTTTTAAGTAGGCCTAAATCCCATGTGGGGCAATGAATTCATGAATCTGAAATCAAGAGTTGTATGCTGTACTGACTAAGCCAGCCAGGCACACCATTCCAGTCTTTATTTTTAAAAATAAAGCAAGCACTGGGGCACCTGGGTGGCTCAGTCAGTTAAGCATCCGACTTCAGCTCAGGTCATGATCTCATGGTCCGTGTGTTCAAGCCCTGCATCGGGCCCTGTGCTGACAGCTCAGAGCCTGGAGCCTGCTTTGGATTCTGTGTCTCCCTCTCTCTCTGCCCCTCCCCCACTCATGCTGTCTCTCTGTCTCTCTCTTGAAAATAAATAAACATTAAAAAGATTTTTTTAAATAAAAAATAAAGCAAGCACTGCATAGAGGGCTTAATTTGGGAAGATTACTCTTTCCCTCCAAAATCTCTATACTAATTTTGGTGCCTGTCATAGTTTGTTTGGGCTGCCATAACAAAATACCATAAACTGGATGGCTTAAACTGCAGAAATTTATTTTCTCACAATGCTGGAGACTGAGAAGTCCAAGATCAAGGTGCCAGCTGATTCAGTTCCTGGTGAGAGTTCTCTTCCTGGCTTGCAGAAGCCAACTTCATAATGTTTTCTCCTATAGTGAGGGTGGGGGGGGGGGGTGGTGAATGAAAGTGAGAATGAGAATGATCTCTTCCTCTTCTTAAAAGACCATGGTCCTATCAGATTAGGACCCCACCCTGATAGCCTTATTTAACCTTAATTACCTCCTAAAGACTCTAGCCAGATATACTTACATTGAGGGTTAGGACTCCAACATGAATGGAGACAGAGGAGGGGTGCACAATTCAATTCAGTGCAGTGCCTAAATTTTCCCTGATATCTTCAGAAATCTGATGTTCATTTTATTTCAGACAGAATTAGTTTTATTGTTTCTTATGACATTCTTTTTTTTTTTAATTTTTTTTAGTGCTTATTTATTTTTGAGAAAGAGAGCACAAGTAGGGGAGGAGCAGAGAGAGAGGGCAACACAGAATCCGAAGCAGACTCAAGGCTCTGAGCTGTCAGCACAGAGCCTGATGGCAGGGTTCGAACTAACAAACCGCGAGATCATGACCTGAGCCAAAGTCAGATGGTTAACTGACTAAGCAACCCAGGCACCCCTGTTTCTTATGACATTCTTAAGGTACTTGTTACTTTTCAGTGTATCATAGAAATTTTTATCTCATTTTAACTTCATGGACCATTTCTTCTTAGACACAAAATAGAATGAAGCTAATGGCGGACAACTATGAGGATGACCGCTTCATGTCCTCCCGTTCCAATCAAACCAATCACAAGCCCTCCCCAGACCAGGTAAGACTGCTCTTGAATGTTTTATAGAAACAAATGTGCTTTTATTTCCTTGTATTTTGTACCAGCATGTTACAAATTCCAGAATATAAGTTAGAAAAATGAAATTAAATCATCAGTTTCTGATATCTCCTTCACTCATGTTTTTAAACACAGATTCAGTTTTTGTATAGGAAGGTGGTGGTGGATGATTCTGAATATTTTAAGAGGAGATACTCAAAAGTTTGAGGACTATAAAAAATCGTTGAATTGGGTTGAGAAAAAAGATTAATCTCACAGATATATACTAATTTGTAAATGTCCTACTTTTCTTATTAAAACAATGCCTTATAAAAAAAAAACTCTTTTGAGTTCAATAAGGCACAACTCTGTTTAGAGATAACTATTGTTTAATTGCAAATTTTAAAATCTCTGATCATCACCCATTATAAAGAGTGAAAATTTCTTCTCTCTCATTTCCTTGGTTGATCCCTCCAGTATTTGCCATTCTTAAGGAAAATTATTGCCTTCAGCTTCTCATCAATGC
Source organism: Lynx rufus (assembly GCF_022079265.1). Taxonomy (NCBI): domain Eukaryota; kingdom Metazoa; phylum Chordata; class Mammalia; order Carnivora; family Felidae; genus Lynx; species Lynx rufus. Next base: position 36,293,934 of record NW_025814889.1, on the reverse strand, counting down.
AAAAGGGGCATTGATGAGTCTAAAGGGAGCCATATTCAACTCCAGTCTTTTGGAAGAACTGAACTCTCCCAAGATCTTGAAAATGATGGATGGGAGAGAGTGGTGAACAGATTACCTCATATCCCATTGCCAAAAATCAGATTTCAACATCTCCATCACACTCAATCTTAAAATGTATAGCTGAAGGAAAAAAATAATAATAATAGTTAAGTAATTACATCCATATGACTAAAAAGTCAAGGGAAACTCCCCCACTAAACATCTCCACTGAATGATAGCCATGGCATTGTCTTAGAAGAAGAAATATTGCAGATGAAAGCAGCAATAATATCCAAATTGTGATTTTTTTGTAAGATACAGAAGGCAGAGTCATAGTTTGATGACATTTACTAAACCAGTTTAGGCAAGCCTTATGTTTTAGAGGGAAAACAATACCAATCTTAATGTAGGCAGAATGGAGAACTGTCTGTCTGAGGTCAGCAGTCTTTCTTTGCCAAGAAATACTTTTGCTATCTCTGCCTGTTCTTGATACCCAGAATTAAATTTATGCCAGTGCATATAAGATGAGTATTAGATTCTTTCCTTGAAATAGGTTTTGATAATGTATAAATATAAGAATTGGATGCCTGGGAGTAGTGGGAGGCAAACAGAAATGGGGAAAGTTTGAAGAAAAGGCAAAAATAAAGAAAAGCCTTCAACCTGATAATGTTGCCCAGATCTTGCTCTGAAATGGAGACAGTATCCTGGAAAGGTAGGAAGAGTAGAAGTGTAACAACAAACTAATTACTAATTTGAGTAGGTTAGGGAATTTAGGGAATCAGAATCTAATATAAGAAGAGTCAAGAATTTAGAGACCATTTTCTTCTACTACATTATGCTTATGTCTTTGTTTTAAATACTAACCAACTCTTTTTCATTCCCATGCTGCTCTGGGACATTGTTCCCTTTGTCAACTCTCTCCCCTAGGATGAGGAGGAGGGTATATGGGCATAGCCAATCAGATGCTCTTAGTTCAGCCATTTTGTTCAGAACGGTGAGAAACACCTTTCCTTAACTATAGAAATGTTTTCTGTTTGTTTGCTTTCATTTTTTTTTTTTTACACAATCATTCTCACATCTTGTTTCTTTGTAATTCATGAAATTGTTTGGTGTGCTTTCTGTGTTCTCATTTTCACATGACTCCTGTGTGTATTGCTATGCTTCTGACATAGTGGGGTTGGGTTTTGTGGCTTTTTTTTCTTGTGTGTTAATAGTCACCTTTATAATTTCTTTATGTACATTTTTGGGAGAACTTCCAGGGCATATAAATAAATTTCTCCTTTTGTGATTTTATTAATAAACTACCTTATCTAGTGTGATTCAGCAGTGTCCTGGTAAGGTTCATAGTGACTTACATCAAACTGGAAGTAGAAAATTGTTCAAATATTCTGCCAGTAGGTTTGGGACATACTTTTTATGATAATTAATTATAAATATATGTCTTTAAAAAAATTGTGCTGTGAACTAAAACTTTTTGTTTCTATCTGTAGAAGGATGCTCTGAATTCCCAGGGTCACTGGTTCTTACAGAGTGCCTACATCCCCTAGGGCTTTGACATTATTCTCAAACTGTCCTTTAAGAAGTAAAGAAGTAAAGGAAGACCTTTTAAAAAATCGGTCTAAAGAATTCTTTCCCTCTCTTTTATGGATTGCTGCTGTGTTAAACAGTTGCCAGGACACTGTCTAGATTCTTCTTTCCAGGCCAGTTGGCTGGAAAACACAGTCCAGCTGTGGCAGTATCTCCCTTTGATCTGATGCCCTGGAGGTTTGACTAAGGAAATCCTTTTCTTAGAAAAAAAAATAATTACAATTAATAAGTTCACACATATTGGTGGCCTTGCACTCCCTGGATTCACTGCCCTTGCTTATTGGTGATCTCACTCTTTTGGAGTCAGTTCTCCCTGAAAATTCTGTGTCTTAGTGTTATACTTCTTAAAATGATGAGAACATGTGTAGACCTCTCACTAGCAAACACAGCCAAGAAGGATGATGAGGTAAGTTGTGGAAAGGGGCATATACTGTGAAGATGGGAAGCTTTCCAAATGACTTTATCCTGAGGGTGTAAAAGGCGAAATGTATACCAGCCAAAAACCTCTTTCAGTTAGAGTGTTGCATGCCAGACAGAGCTAAAGCTGAGAAAATTAGTGTGCTAATTCTCTTTATCTACACTACCCCCTGTAAGGGTAGCTATTTGTCATCGTGAAGGATGTGGCGGCCATACAGTAGTTGAATACAGTTTACCAGTCCCCTCCTTCTAAATGAACCTGCCATGTCTATTTTGGCAGAACATAGGAGCCTCTTGGCATGCCTTAGCAGGAAGCACGTACCTGATGTATATGAATAGGATTGTAGTGATTGTATACCCTTTTTCTAGCCAATCAGAAGAAACAAGTTAGTGGTACAGGAAGAAGGCCCATATATAACTTCACCAGGAGACTGAAAAATGAACAAACCTTCATGTACACTTGTTCCTAAAGTCTCCACTGTATTTTCTCTACTTCCCTAGTAGAATAACTCCTACAGAGAGTTGAAATGCTATTAATTTTTTTTTCCAAATAAAAGTTTCCTTTTTCCGAATAAGTTTATTCCAAAAGTTTATTTTTTCCAAATAAAAGTACAGCTTACTGCACTAAAATATTAACTACCATTGGTTTAACACAGTGGAGTTGTAATTAGCTGGTCTTAAGTGGAGTTCCTATGATACAATACTTCCAATTTTCTAAAATGTGCTATAAATGTCATATTATCATAAGGGTTTCATAAGAAATGCGTGAGTGACTGCAGATGTAATGACTTGACCTCCAGTTTTCCTCACTTGTTTTCTTGCAGAGAAGTTTTTCCTAACAAAACTTTAAACTTTTGAAATTGATGATTTACCTTATAAAACTTAAGAATATAAATAATACTTTACATCTCAAACCTTTTGTAAAACACAGTACATATCAACAGCAAAACCTAGGTCTTACTAGATATAATCAATACTCAGGAAGAGAATCACAGAAGTACGGAGCTGAGAGGGGTCTTGGTAATTTCATAAGAAGTGGCAGAACATGATGGTTAAGACTCTAGGCTTTGGAGCAGAATGTCTCTGGTGAAATCTTAACATCACCATGTATTTAACTTGTGACTTCGGACAAGATACTTAATATCCCCGCAGTTCAATTTCTTCATCTTTCAAATGGGTGTTGTTGTGAGAAGCAGATGAGTTGTGAGAGGCATAAACTTTGTGGAGTCAGACAGCACTGCTTTGCATCTAGACTCCACCTTCTTCGTGGCCTGGGGAAATTAACTCAGTTTTTTGTAAAAATGGGTTTATTAATGGACTACTTTGTAGGGTTGTTGGACAGATTAATAAGTTGATGTATGTAAAATGAATTGAACAGTGTCTTCCACCATATACTCTGCTTATATTATTATATTTGTTGTTGCTGCTGTCATCATTAACTTGAATCCACCTCCAGGAAGTAGTCAGCATTCAGTAAGTGTCAGTTACTATTTTTATTAATATCTCTTCCAGTGCCCTCATTTTATATTGTAAGGGTGCTAAAAAAAAAAAAAAAAAAAAAAAAGATTTAGATACGACATTAAAGCCCCCAGGCATTTCTGTGGTATGGAAAGAGGAACTAGTAGCTGACAGTGAAAGAGATAATCTAAGACATATTGATGATTATATCTCCCTTTCTGTCACCAAAAGTTTAATCTCTTGTATGCTGAGGAATTTTTTTCCCTCGAGAAAACACCTTGAATTTTTCTATAAAAGAGATTTATTCATTGAAACTTTCTTTGAAAGAGTTTGCTGTCAAGAAACCCTCCTGAGACACACAGAATAAAGCAAGTGTTACCTCCAGTTAGAAAGCATGAAAGTCCCAGGGCACCTGTGTGGCTCAGTCGGTTAAGTGTCCAATTTCAGCTCAAGTCATGATCTCGTGGTTCGTGAGTTTGAGCCCTGTGTCAGGCTCAGTGCTGACAGCTCAGAGCCTGGAGCCTGTTTTGGATTCTGTGTCTCCCTCTCTCTCTACCCCTACCCCACTCATGCTCTGTCTCTCTCTCCTTCAGAAGTAAGTAAACATTTTTTTTAAAAATGTATTTAAAAAGAAAGCATGAGAGTCCCTTCTCTCTCCCCTCAGCCTATAGGAAATCCATGTGAAATGTGTTCCCACTATTTTCCATCCCTTTAGTTTGTGTTTTCTTTTTTCTTGTTTTTCCCTTACAGTAGAAAGTAGTCCCCATGGGCGCAGGGACTTCAATATGTTTACTTTTCTATTTCTATCATCTTGGGGCACCTGGGTGGCTCAGTCGGTTGGTTAAGTGTCTGACTTCAGCTCAGGTCATGATCTCACGGTTTGTGAGTTTGAGCCCCGCATCTGGCTCTGTGCTGACAGCTCAGAGCCTGGAGCCCACTTCAGATTCTGTGTCTCCCCCTCTCTCTGCCCCTCCCATGCTCATGCTCTGTCTCTCTCTGTCTCTCAATAATAAATAAGCGTTTAAAAAAATGTATATTTCTATCATCTAGAATAATGCCTAGTATATAGTAGGCCCTCAGTAAGTTTATATTAAATTAATTAACTTTTGAATTCATGAAATCCAGAGAAGAAACAGTAAAGTTTACACTGAAACCAAGAGCATAGAATTAGCTGTTACCTTTAATGTCAGCAGTACCAGTACAAGAAAGGGAAGTTTTGAAAAGGAAGATAGGAAAAGTGTCTAGAAACAAAAGACCTGTACAGAGAAATGTTAAGAATTTAAAGGAAAGCCATAATTAAGCCCTAGAATCAGGCTCCCATAATTTCATTCTAAATAAAAAAGAGTTGACTATAATTGAGAAATATTTTCTGTTGAAAACTGAACATCCTTCGGGTAGAAACTTTCCTCCTAGAACATGTGACTCATAGCCATTAGAAAGAACCTGGAGCATAGTAGGTACCATGGCCATGTGCTCTTTGTATACTTCATTCCGTGGAAGCGCTTTATGTAAACTAGCAGCAGACCCCCTCAAATAAAGGATGTACTTGTCAAGAGACTTAGCATTTGGTCTTGGAATAAGACCAAAAATCTGAAAATGAGTTGCGTGACTATTCGATCAGCACTATAGCATCTCAAAACATGTTTTGGACCAGTATGTTATGAAACTTTTCTTTCTTAGAGATATCACTGTTAAGACAAACTTTTAATACAAATGTTTAATTTTTTTTAATGTTTATTTATTTTTGAGAGAGAGAGTGACAGGAGTGAGGGAGGGGTAGAGAGAGAGGGAGACACAGAATCCAAAGCAGGCTCCAGGCTCCAGCTATCAGCACAGAGCCCGACGCGGGGCTAGAATCCACAAACTGGGAGATCATGACCTGAGCCAAAGTTGGATGCTTAACTGACTGAGCCACCCGGGCACCCCATTTTTTTTAATGTTTATTTTTTATTTTTGAAAGAAAGAGAGTGCAAAGGGGAAGGGGCAGAGAGAGGGAGACATAGAATCTGAAACAGGATCCAGGCTCTGAGCTGTCAGCACAGAGCCTGACATGGGGCTCGAACTCATGAACTGCGAGATCAAGACCTAAGTCAAAGTCAGACACTTACTTAACTGACTGAGCTACCAAAGGTGCCCCCAGAAGTTTTTTATTTTAATGAAGTTGAACTTTTCAATTATTTCTTTTATGGATCGTGCCTTTCGTGACTAAAAAGTCATCGTCATACCCAAGATCACCTAGGTTTTGTCCTATATTATCTTCTAGGAATGTTATAGCTTTGCATTTTACATTTAGGTCTATGATCCATTTTGAACTGATTTTTTGAAAAGTGTAAAGTTTGTGCCTAGACTGATCTTTTTGCATGTGGATGTCCAGTTCTAGCATAATTTTTTGAAAAGACTGTGTTTGTTCCATTTTATTGCCTATACTGTTTTGCCAAAGATCAGGTGACTCTAGGTATGTGGGTCTGTTTCTGGGCTCTCTGTTCTTTCCCACTGATTTATTTGCTGGTTCTTTTGTCGATATTATATTATCTTTATTACTGTAGCTTTATAGTAAGTCTTGAAGTCAGGTAGTGTCAGATCTCCAACTTTGTTTTCTCCTTCAAAATTATGTTGACTATTCTGTATCTTTTGGCACTCCATATGAACTTCAGAATCAGTTTTCTGTTTTCCACAAAATAACTTGCTGGGATTTTGATTGGGATTGCATTGAATCTAGAGATCAGGTTGGAAAGAACTGACATCTTGACAATACTGGGTCTTCCTATCCATGAACCTGGACTGTCTCTCCATGTTTAATTTTTTCATTGATTTCATTCATCAGAATTTTGTAATTTTCTTCATATAGATCTTGTACATATTTTGTTAGATTTATACTTAAGTATTTCATTTGGGGGGATGCTATGTAAATGGCGTTGTGTTTTTTATTTCAAATTCCACTTGTTCATTGTTGGTATATCAGAAATCAATTGATTTTATATTAACCTTATACCCTACAACCTTATTATTGTAATTGTTAGGGTCAGGCGTAAGGCAGGGTAAAGATAGGAGTCAGAGGCTAGAAAATTTTAGCAGTCAAAGGCTTTATTTGGGAACTAAGGTCTCGGGCGAGGTTCGGTGACTCAGGAAGAGAGAGAGGAGTCAGGGAAGTCGCACCCAGGTGTGGTGGGGTGGGGTTTTTAAGCTGCAGCGGTTCCGGGTTTAGGTCTGGGTGGGCCTTTTTAGCGTCAGGTGGTGCTGTTGCTCGGTGATTGGTTGACCTCCAATTCGTTCTGGCAGCTACTAGGGGCTTTTCGTTGGGTTGCACTGGCAAGATGGCTGTCCCCTCTACTGTGGTTCCAAGGACATCCTAACAGTAATTAATTGCTTATTAGTTCCAGGAGTTTTTGTTATTGTTCTTCAGTCATTTGGATTTTCTACTAGACAATAATGTCATCTCTGAATAGAGACAGTTTTATTTCTTCCTTCCCAATCTGTGTGTCTTTTATTTCCTTTTTTTTTTTTTTCTTTTGTCTTATTGCATTAACTAGAACTTCTAGTACAATATTGGAAAGAAGTGGTGCAGGGACCATCCTTGTATATACCTGATCTTAGTGGGAAAGCCTCAAATTTCCCACCATTATGTATGATGTTAGCTTTATATATATTTTTTGTAGACATTCTTTATCAAGTTGAGGAAGTTCCCCCCTCTATTCCCAGTTTACTGAGAGCTATTATCATGAATTGGTGTTGGATTTTGTCAGGTGTTTTGTCTACATCTATTAATACAATTATGTGATTTTCCTTCTTTTGCCTGTTGATGATCATGATGGCTTACACTAATTGATTTTCAAATGTTGAACCAGCCTTGCATACCTGGGATAAATTTTACTTGGTCTTGGTGTATAATTTTTTTTTTATGCATTGTTGGATTCAGTTGCAAATATTTTGTTGAGGTCTTTTGCATCTATGTAAATGAGAGATACTGGTCTGTAGTTTTCTGTTCTTCTGATGTCTTTGCCTGGTTTTGGTATTAGGGTAATGCTGGCCTCATAGAGTGAGTTAGGAAGTATTCCCTCTGCTTCTGTCCTCTGAAAGGGATTGTAGAGAATTGATATAATTTCTTCCATTTAAGGAAAATGGGTAAAATTTATCAGTTAACCCATCTGATGTAACTACTTTCTTAGATGTTTACCTTAATCTTTATAATAATATATCTTACAGTTAGTAGACTACAAATGCATTTTCCTTAAAAAATTATAAGTTCGAGATAAATTTCTTTATGTAGATACAATATTCCTTGCTTGCTTTAAATATCGCTAACATGTATTAGAGAAAGACTCCAAAATTATAAGGTCTTTTTAAACCTGGCACTCACATCCTGTTATTTTATTTAGTCATCTCCAAGTTTAAAGAAGAGTCCTATTCTTGGGGGGAAATTTTGTCTTCTGTAAAATAAATTTCTGCATTGAAACTCATTTTTTTTCAATTAATTTTCCATATCAAAATGGAAGCTATGTTTTTAATCAGATTTTGTTCAAAGTAAAAAAAAATTTTTTTTTAGACAGAAGCAGTGAAGGAAGTGGGAAGTTGTTTAATGGGTTTAGAGTTTCAGTTTTGGCAGGTGAAAAATATAGAGGTTGGTTGCACACCAGTGTGAATATACTTAACACTACTGAACTGTACACTTAAAAATGGTTAAATGGAAATTTTTATGTTATGTGTGTTTTACTACAGGTTTTTTGTTTTTTGTGGGGGGGTTTTGCCACAATTTAAACAACGTTTTTAGTGAAAAACAACTAATTGTGATCTTCTGGCAAAATGTATTCAAAATATGCACTCTTATTTGAAACATTATATAAGTAAGACAGAGAGGCACCCTTCTTTCCCAGATAAATATCTTAAAGTTTTGAAATGGAAAAGGACTGCCTTTGAGCTTTTGTTTAGCTTTTTGTTCTCTACTTGGGAACAGAGCTATTGATTTTAGTAGTTGATCTCTTAGCATATTAAAGAATTTGTACTGTTTGCGGGGCTTCCATGAGTTGAACTACTTAGGATAGGAAGCTCCTCCAAAATGATCATTTACATAATTTATTGTTTTTAAATATGTTCACACTGGGGCTTACTTTAACAAAGGTACACAACCCATACTTACTACCAAGACTTTATGTAGCCAACCTAGCAGCTACATGCTGAGTTTTTAAGTGAGTTGAAACACTAAGTAATTTTACCAACTTCAATTATATGGGATCTTTGCTTTTTTTTTTTTTTTCAACATCTTATTATGAAACTTTTCCAATATACAGGAAAGTTGAAAAAAATTGTGTCTTAAACCTAGAGTCTCTAAGATTTTGTTATGTTTACTTTATCACATCTTCCCATCTGTATGTCAACCGGTCTCATTTTTTCATGCATTTCAAAGTAAGAGACACTTGTATCCATCACCCCCTGCTTATTAATTAAGATTCAAAATTTTATGAATTTTTATGAAAATTTTATGAAAATTCAAAAATTTATGGTTTCTTTTTTTATTAGTGAAATGCACCAATCTTAAGCTATGCTATTCTATGAGTTTTGTGTGACCTAAACTCCTATTAAGATATAGAAAGGGGTTAGCAAATATTTTTTTAAGAGTTACATAGTAAATATTTAGGTTTCTGTAGCAGCTACTTAAGTCTACCACTGTAGCGAGAAAGCATTAGTGGACAATAAGTAATTAAATAAGAATGGTTCTGTTCCAATAAAACTTTATTTATGGTCACTGAGATTTGAATTTCATAGAATTTTTACATATCATGAAATAGTTTTCTCCAACCATTAAAAAGTGCAAAAATTATTCTTAGCCAACAGACATGCAAAAATAACGGCTGTCTGGATTTAGATCATTTGGTCATTGTTGTTTGCCAGGCCCTGATACAGAATATTAACATCTCCCAAGAAAATTTTCTCTCACCTCTTGTCGTTGCCCAGTCTGTACCTACGTACTCACACCTAGAAGCAAACACAGTTAATGTTTGTGTGTTTGCTTGACATAAATTAATTTGCCTGTTCTAGAACCACATATAAATGGAATCATACAGTCTGTCCTCTTGTGTAAGGTTTATTTTACTCAGCATAATACATTTAAATTTCATTCGTTTTTTTTGAGTAAGGACCTATATGTGAGACCTGAAACCATAAAAGTCCTTGAAGAGAGCACAGGTCTTTGACATCGAATGTACAAACATCATTCTAGATATGTCTCCTTAGACAAGGGAAATAAAAACAAAAATAAACTATTGGGACTACATCAAAATTAAAAGCTTCTTCACAGCAAAGAAACAACCAACAAAACTAAAAGACATCCTACTGAATGGGAGATGTTTGCAAATGACATATCTGATAAGGTGTATCCAAACGATGTAAAGAACTTACACATAACTCAACACTAAAAAAATAAATAATCCAATTAAAAAATGGGCAGAAGACATGAACAGACATTTCTCCAAAGAAGACATCCAGATGCCCCTCAGACACATGAAAAGATGCTCAACATCACTCATTATCAGGGAAATGCAAATCAAAACCACAATGAGATATCACTTCACACCTGTTAGAATAGGTAAAATCAAAATCTCAAGAAATAACAAGTGTTAGAAGGACGTGGGAAAAAAAGGAACCCTCATGCACTGTTGGTGGGAATACAAACTGGCGCACCCACAGTAAAAAACAATACAGAGGTTTTTCAAAAATTAAAAATAGAGCTACCCTACAATCCAGTAATCACACTCCTGGGTATTTAGCCAAAGAATACAAAACACTAATTCAAAGGGATTTATGCACCCCTGTGTTTAGTGCAACATTTACAATATAGCCAAATTATGAAAGTAGCCCAAGTGTCCACCAACAGATGAATAGATAAAGAATATATGGTATATATATACAATAGAATATTATTCAGCCATAAAAAAATAATGAAATTTTATCATTTGCAGTACCATGGATGGATCTAGAGAGTATTATGCTAAGCTAAATAAGCCAGAGAAAGAAAAATACCATATGATTTCACTCATCTGTGGAATTGAAGAAACAAATGAATAAAGGGGGAAAAAAAAAAGAGACAAACCAAAAAACAGACCCTTAACTATAGAGAACACACTGGTAGTTACCAGCAGAGAGATGGGTGAGAGGATGGGTGATATAGGTGAAGATTAAGAGTACACTTATCATGATGAGCACTGACTAATGTATAGAGTTTTTGAATCGCTGTATTGTACACCTGAAACTATTACAACACTGTACATTAACTACACTGGAATAAAATAAAATAAAAAATAAAATCATTCATTTTTTTAATTGTAGATGTAGTTCATTTTTATTGCTTAGTTGTATTCCATTGTGTGGTGACTGATCACAGTTCATTTGGATCTCTGATGTCTGGCCTGTCTCCAGTTTGGGGCAATTATGGATAAAACTATTCTTAAACACATCTTTAGGTGGACAGATGCCTTTATTTCTTCAGGTAACTACCTACAAATGGACTTACCTTTGTTATTTGATAGGTATCTCTTGAGTTTTATAAGAAACTGCCACTTTTTCAAAGTGGTTATATCATATTTTTTGCTCCCACCAGCAACAAATGAGACTTCTGGTTGTTCCACATCCTTCTAAACATTTGATACTTTCCTTTTTTTTTTTTTTTTTTTTTGATTTTGACCATTTTTATACCTGTATACAGGTATTTCATTGTGGTTTTCATTTTAATTCTGTCACTGATTAGTGATGAGCACTTTGTCATGTGCTGACTGGCTATTTGCATATTTTCCTTTCTGAAGCATCTGTTCACATTTTTATTTTTAATTGAATTTTTGTTTTATTAAGTTGTAAGCATTCTTTATATGGTTTAGATACCAGTCCTTTTTGAGATACATATCTTGCAAATATTTTCTCCTAGTCTGTGGCATGTGTGTTCAGTTTTTTAATGGTATTTTTTCATTATCAGGTCTTTAATTTACTGAAGTCTAATTTATCAGTTTCTATTGGTTATTGCTTTCTAGTTTCTAAGAAACTTTTGCCTAACACATAAGAGCTAGAATATTGTTTTTTTTTTCCTTTTTCCAGACACTTTATCATTTTGTGTCTACATTTAGTTCTGTAATCCACCTCTAAGTTTGATATATTTTGGTAAGGTAAGGGGTCAAGTTTCTTTTTCTTCCCCAAATGCATATCCAGTTGTTCTTAAATACTATTCTTTCTCTATAGAATTCCTGTGCACCTTTGTAAAAAAATCAAAGATGTAAATATGTGTCTATGTTTGTGCCTCTTCTGTTTTATATTACCACGCTGCCTTAATTGCTTGCTATAGTTTCATAATATGTTAAAATCAGGTAGTGTAAGTCTTTCAAATTGTTAATCTTTTTTTTTTAAGTTTATTTATTCATTTTGAGAGAGCACATGTGGGGAAGGGGCAGAGAGAGAGAGGAAGAGAGAGAATCTCAAGTAGGCTCCACACTGTCAGGGCAGAGTCCAATGCAGGGCTTGAACTCACAAACCATGAGGTCATGACCTGAGCCAAAATCAAGAGTTGGACACTTAACTGACTGAGTCACCCAGGTGCCGCATCAAATTGTTAGTCTTTATTAAAGTTGTTATAGTTATTTCAGGTTGTTTGCATTTTCATATAGATTTTAATCTGTCAGTTTCTATGACAAAAAAGGCAGGGAGGGTATTTAGATTGCATTGATTCTGTAAACTAGTTTGGGGATAGTTGACATTTTAACACTATTAAGTCTTTCAAACCATGAACATAGTATAGTTCTCCATTTAATTAGATCTTCTTTAACTTGTATCTACAATGTTTTATTTCAGTTGTTTGCTGCAAATATATAAAAATACAGTTGTTGTTTTTTATATTGAAATACCTTACAGTTTTGCTTACCTCACTTATCCTGGCAGTTTTATTATTATTTAGTTTAAAATATTTTCTCTTCTTCCTACAGATTTGCTAAAGTGTCTAATTGCAAATTGGGTCATATTTTTATTGATTTCCAGGTGAATCTCATTGTGATCAGAGAATATACTTTGTATTATTTTAATATTTTATATTTTCTGAGGCTTTCATTTTATGTCCCAGAATACAGTCCATGTTGATGAAAATACATGTGCTCCTGAAAGGAATGGTATTCTTTAGTTATTGCATATAGTATTCTATAAATATCAGTTAGGTCCAGGTGGTTGATAAAATTGCTCACAAATTGCATGACTTTACCAAAAACTTATGAGATGGAGATGTCTATTAGTTGCTGAGAAAGAAATATTAAAATATTCAAGTATAATTGGAATTTTTGTATTTGTCCTTTGAATTCTTCGATTTTTGCTTCATATATTTTGACATTGTTATTATTTGCATACCCATTTATGATTGTACTCTTATTAAACTATTCTTCTTGTCATTATGAAATATCCTTATTTCTAATAATACCCTTTGTCTTTAAATTATTAGTCTTAAACCAACAGGGAGCAATGTAAAGTGACAGTAGAGGTCACTTAAGTGTTGTCTGGCAAATTAACAGGCATTCAATGAATACTTCTTGAATATTGACTTTCTCCAGCTTTAGTTTTTCTCAAGATTGCTTTTCTTCTTTTCTTTAATGTTTATTTATTTACTTTAGAGAGAGAGAGGGTCAGAGAGGGAAGGAGACAGAGAATCCCAAGCAGGCTCCTGTCTGTTGGCACAGAGCCCAACATGGGGCTAGAATTTACGAACTGAACCGTGAGATCATGACCTGAGCCAAAATCAAGAGTCGGATGCTTAACTGACTGAGCCACCTGGGCACCCCTCTCAAGATTATTTTTAGATAGGGGCGCCTGGGTGGCTCAGTCAGTTAAGCGTCTGACTTCAGCTCAGGTCATGATCTCACGGTCCATGAGTTCGAGCCCTGCATCAGGCTCTATGCTGACAGCTCAGAGCCTGGAGCTAGCTTTGGATTCTGTGTCTCCCTCTCTCTCTGCCCCTCCTCTACTCATGCTCTGCCTCTCAAAAATGAATAAATGTTAAAAAAAAAATTACTTTTAGATAATTCATGACCTTTTATGGGTCCTTAGAAATTTTAAGATTATTTATTCTATTTCTGTGAAAAATGTCATTGGTATTTAAATAAGGATTGCATTGAATCCATAGGTTAGATTGCTTTGTGTAGTTTGGACATTTTAATAATATCAGTTCTTCCCATCCTTGAGCATGGAATATCTTTCCATTTATTTGTGTCTTCTTTGATTTCTTTCATTAATGACTTACAGTATTCAATATACAGGTCTTTTACCTTCTTGGTTAAATTTATTCCTAGGTATGTCATTCTTTTTTTTTTTTTTTAAACATTTATTTATTTTTGAGAGAGCACAAGTAGGGGAGGGGCAGAGACACACACACACACTCTCTCACACACACACACACACACACACAGAATCCAAAGCAGTCTCCAGGCTCTGAGTTGTCAGCGCAGGGCCCGACACGGGGCTTGAACCCACGAACTGTGAGATCATGACCTGAGCCGAAGTTGGATGCTTAACCAACTGAGCCACCTAGGCGCCCCTCTTTTTGATGTAATTGTAGACAAGATTGTTTTCTTAATTTCTCTTTCTGATAGTTTATTATTAGTGTATAGAAACACAACAGTTTTTTGCGTATTGATTTTGTATCCTACAACTTTACAGAATTCATGTATTCTAACAATTTTTTGGCACAGTCTTTAGGGTGTTCTATACATAATATGTCATCTGCAAATAGTAACAGTTTTACATCTTCCTTTTTGATTTGGTTGGCTTTTATATCTTTTTCTTGCCTAATTGCTTTGGCTAGGACTTCCAATACTAAAAAAAACGTGGTAAAAATAGACATTCTTTTTTTTTTAATGTTTATTTATTTTTGAGAGAGAGCGAGTGTGTGTGCAAGCTAGGAAGAGGCAGAGAGAGAGGGAGACAGAGGATCCGAAGCAGGCTCTGTGCTGACAACGCAGAGCCCAACACAGGGCTCGAGCTCACAAACTGTGAGATCATGACCTGAGCTGAAGCCGGACGCTTAACCCACTGAGCCACCCAGGAGCCTTGGTAAAAATAGACATTCTTGTTTTGTCCTGATCTTACAGGAAGCGCTCTCAGCTTTTTGTTACTGAATATGTTAACTGTGGACTTGTCATATATGACCTTTATTATGTTGAGGTGTGTTCCCTCTATACCCACTTAGTTGAGAGTTTATCACAAATGGATGTTTAATATGGTTAAATGCTTTTTCTGCCTCTATTGAGATGACTATCATCATTTTATCCTTCATTTTGTTAACGGTGTATTGCATTGACTGACTTGCAGGCGTTGAAGTATCCTTGTACCCCTGGAATAAATCCCACCAGATCCAAGATGTGATCCTTTTAATGTATTGTTGAATTCAGTTTGCTAATATTTTCTTGAGGTGTGTGTGTGTGTGTGTGTGTGTGTGTGTGTGTGTGTGTCTATGTTCATCAGAGATATTGGCTTATAATTATTTTCTTTCTTGTGGCATTTCTGTTTTCTTCTAGTTTTGGTATCAGGGTAATACTGGCCTCATAAAATGAGTTTTCAAGAGTTTCCCTTCTTCTGTTTTTTGGAAGAGTTTGAGAAGAATTGCTGTTAATTCTTTAAATGTTTGGTAGAATGCACCAGTGAAACCATCTGGTCCCAGGCTTTTCTGTTTGGGGAGATTTTTGATGACTGATTCAATCTCCTTACTCAATATTGGTCTGTTTAGATTTTCTATTTCTTCATTATTCAAACTTGATAGGTTGTACGTTTATAGGAATGTATCCGTTTCTTCTAGGTTATCCAATTTGTTGGCATATAATTGTTCCTAGTAGTCTCTTATGAGCCTTTGTATTTCTGTGGTATCAGTTGTAACATCTCCTCCTTTATTTCTGATTTTATTTATTTAAATCCTCTTTCTTTTCTTCCTTGGAGAGTCTAGCTATTGTTTGTCACTTCAAAACACCAGCTCTTAGTTTCATTGATCTTTTCTATTGTCTTTTTGGTTTCTATTTCCTTTATTTCTGCTCTGATCTTCAGCATTTCCTCCTTCTATTAACTTTGGCCTTTATTTGTCCTTTTTCTAGCCCCTTGAGGTGTAAAGTTAGATTGTTTATTTGAGACTTTTCTTGTCTTTTGAGGTAGGCATTTATCACTATGAACTTCCCTCTTAGATTGGTTTTAACATTTTAAAGAGAAATAAAGTAAACATTGAAGTAGTCCCCTGTGATTTTCTTTACTGGCCATCTGCTGAAACATTATGTCATGAGAAGAGCTGATGATATATATACTTCACAGGTCAACAGTAACTCACTAACCCATAGCCAGAGAAAATACCAGAATGGCTTGGGACCTCAAGAAGCTTTTATTTGAATCTTTAAAACCTAAGAAACTTTTCTTTTCTTTTCTTTCTGTTGAATTGGTTGTTAATCTCTTTTTAGCTTTGGAATAGCACTTTTCTGTTTAGAC
Source organism: Lynx rufus (assembly GCF_022079265.1). Classification (NCBI taxonomy): domain Eukaryota; kingdom Metazoa; phylum Chordata; class Mammalia; order Carnivora; family Felidae; genus Lynx; species Lynx rufus. The sequence goes on along the minus strand of NW_025814889.1, from coordinate 36,277,956 downwards.
TAGAGGAAAATTAAGATTTTTTGCTGTCAGGAATTATTTCTTTCAAAGTGGTATTTCTCTTCTATAAAAGGGTACATGTATATAATTTTGTTAAGTCACTTATACTGAATTGTGTTTAATAGTTGGGAGTGAGAGTACTTTTTGGTATGTGATTTTGCTACTTCTCCTGTGGGGATAGTAATATTTTCCTGCAAGAGTGGATGCTTCCGCTTCTACTTCCTGCTGTCCTCTTTCCCCCAAACTTATAAGAGCCCTTGATAAACAGAGCGGAGAACCGAGCATTGTATACCAGTGTTCTCACCAGCCTCACCAGATCCTGACTCTTTTATTCAGCTAAGAGAGGTGCCAGTCATCTATACCTGCTGAGCCTTATCTCACAGCAAAGAGTGAAACAAAGAGAATTCGTCACAAAAATAATCACTCCTCTGTGAACAAAGGTTCACATCATTCCTCCTTGATGTGTTTTGGCCTTTCCAGAATAACTGTGGGACAATGTTGATCTGTTTATATGACTTGGACAGAGCTGTTAGGTTTTTAGCACAACCTTTCAACTGCCAAAGTTGTTTTTTCTCTGACAGACTGACTGTTAGGATCAACTATCATTTTTCTGGCCCTTAGATATTAAATTCCTCAAACTTCAAATATGTCTTTTCTGTTTCACATGAATTATCCAAGAAAAATGTAGACAGCTGTTTGTATAATTAAAAAAACATTACATGAAGGTCAGATATTTTAAGTAATTCATTAACCTCTTAGATCCTTAGTTTATTCATCTCTAAAATGAGTGTGATGATAACTGTCCTATTTCTCTTAAGGCAGTGTAGTGAGTGTGAAAGGTGTTTATAAGTCCATAAGCTGCTATGCAAATAGTAGGTGCACAGCCAGCATTCACTTCAGATAGCTTTTGTGTGGTATTTGAAGTGTAACACAGGCAGTCTTCATTTTTAGTTTTAGAACATTTTTTACAGATACATCAAAGGAATGCTGATAGGAAAAGGATATAGTTGTTTGACACCAAATCTCTGTATTTTAAACACCAACTTTCTGTATTTTTAGCGTTAGTCAACATTTTCTGAAGTCACTGTGCTTTGTGATAGCCTGCAGATACTCTCAGAATTCTAGAACCTTTGCTCTAGACTACAGTTTTTGCCAAATTCAGACTACAACTATGTTACACGCTTTGTGGACTGTAATAGTTGATATAGTAAGATAAAGTAATGCAGGGGCGCCTGGGTGGCGCAGTCGGTTAAGCGTCTGACTTCAGCCAGGTCACGATCTCGCAGTCCGTGAGTTCGAGCCCCGCGTCAGGCTCTGGGCTGATGGCTCAGAGCCTGGAGCCTGTTTCCGATTCTGTGTCTCCCTCTCTCTCTGCCCCTCCCCCGTTCATGCTCTGTCTCTCTCTGTCCCAAAAATAAATAAAACGTTGAAAAAAAAAATTTAAAAAAAAAAAAAAGATAAAGTAATGCATGCTAGCTACAATATGAAAGCTCTATCAACATTATCATAGAAATAGAATACTGCTTTTATTTACTAACTGTAATCATTCCCCAGTTTTTTCACTGTTTTGTGTACCTTTGTACTTCTAAATTCAGCTTACCATTCTTTCTTCCTTCATGATTTAGAATGATTTGTGACTGAACCAGATTTTATCTTCAATGTTTTTCTTTTTCTTTCCTTTTTTTAAAGTATGATTTCCATTTTATTTGTTTTCCAGAGGATAGCTTTTCTTCAGACTTAAAAACTCACCTCCTTACATTGGCTTTGGCAGAGGTGATAGGGTAGCACCTGCAGATCTAAATCCCATTGGGGGGTGTTTGGTCCTTCTGGGCTTCACAAAAGTCATACCCTACTACCTTGCTACAAATGGCACAACTCCTGCAGTAATGTAGTTTCACTTAGAGCTTGAGAAGCATAAAGGTGTGAAAGACCCTTGCTTCAGAAATGTCCTGATAGCTATAGCCTCTGCTGTGTTTCAAACCATGAACGTTTTAATGGCCTAGTCCTTGGGCACACATCAGGCACAGCGGATGCAATGAACAAGCTGCACATAATGTTGGCGGCCCTTTTCTTCATGATAATTGTTTCTTCTTTCCATGGTCATCTTGGAAGCAAGCACCCAAGAGCTCCGCTTTTTCTCATGAAAACATTTTTCTGCTGTAGAGGTATTATAACTGTTGGGATTCCTTCAAGATGGCTGCCTCTGCTCTCCTTCTAAAAGCCCACTAGGGTATTTAGGCCCCCAGGAGCCACAACACACTGGTACTCCTGGTGAATTTATACATCTTCTTCCCGATTAGGATTTCTCTGATAACTGGTCACCAACCTAGAAGTATCTCAGAACTTCCCCCTCCCTGGCCTTTCACCTTTTTTTTTTTTTTTTCCCTTAAAGCCTAGACAGTCTTCCAGAACTGGATGACCATGAAGATAGATAGAGGCATGCCCAGCCCCATTTCCCCATTCCAGCAGCAGACAGGAAAGGAATAGGTCTCACTGTATCTCCTAGATTTATATATACTCTCTTCTCTCTACTTGTCAGAATGCACACTTCTGTGCATAAATGACTGTGTGGGGACTTTCTTTGTGTGAGAACTAGGAGTCTTAAGGAAGGCAGATTGAGAAAAATTGGATTTGTAGTCAACACTAATCACTTAACTTCGAAAGGGAAAGAATTACCCATAATCCCACCACTCTGATGCAATCTCAGTTAACATTCTCTTGTCTCATAGTCCAGTGTTATTGTTTTTCTTAGGTATTTTCTTAGGTATTTCTTTCTTAGGTATTGTCATAACTGTGATACATGCACATTAGTGCACTTAAAAATTTCTACTTTCTGGGGCGCCTGGGTGGCTCAGTTGGTTAAGTGTCTGACTTTGGCTTAGGTCATGATCTTACGGTTTGTGAGTTCGAGCCCTGCGTGGGGCTCTGTACTGACAGCTCAGAGTCTGGAGCCTGTTTCAGATTCTATGTCTCCTTCTCTCTCTGCCACTCGCCTGCTCACACTCTGTCTCTCAAAAATAAATAAATGAAAAAAAAATTTTTTTAATTAAAAAAAGAAAAAAATTTCTACTTTCTTAAAAATCTACTGTTATGGGGCACCTGGGTGGCTCAGTCGGTTAAGCGTCCGACTTCGGCTCAGGTCATGATCTCGCGGTCCGTGGGTTTGAGCCCCGCATCGGGCTCTGTGCTGACAGCTCAGAGCCTGGAGCCTGTTTCAGATTCTGTGTCTCCCTCTTTCTTTGACCCTCCCCTGTTCATGCTCTCTCTCTGTCTCAAAAATAAATAAATGTTAAAAAAAAATTTTTTTTTAATGTACTATTATATCCCACCTATGAAACTGACAAAATATTTTTTCTTTTGTGTCCTTTATAAGGCAGTTGTATTATTTTTATGGCCTTTTACCTTGGTGGTAAAGGGTGTTTGTCTTCAGACCTAATTTGAATGCTGCTCAGTAGCTATGTAATTTCCCACAAATCACTTAACCTCTTCTCTAAGTGTTCCTCATTTGTTAAATGGCAATAATAAAACCTGCAGCAAAGGCTATTGTGCAGATTAAATATAATAAGGTATTTAGTGCACTTAACCCTTTGCCTGGCATGTAGGAAGTGCTAAATAAATGACAGTAGCAAAGACATTCTTAGTGGCTGTGATACAACCCTGGAATATTTATGAGATCCATTGATGCTACTGTTTATTTTATAGATTTTTCCTGCCTCCTAATAGAGTAACATTACTTTTTTTTTTTAATTTTTTTTTTAACGTTTATTTATTTTTGAGACAGAGAGAGACAGAGCATGAACAGGGGAGGAGCAGAGAGAGAGGGAGACACAGAATCTGAAACAGGCTCCAGGCTCTGAGCTGTCAGCACAGAGCCCGACGCGGGGCTCGAACTCACGGACCGTGAGATCATGACCTGAGCCGAAGTCGGACGCTTAGCCAACCAAGCCACCCAGGCGCCCCTAGAGTAACATTACTTTAATTGCACAGGTAACCCACAATCCTAGTAATTATTTTTTCCTGCAGCAAAAGAAATTAATTTTCTTTTCTGAATCTCTAATTGAATTGTTAAAGTTTACCAGTAGTGCCTGAGCAACAATATAGGTACCTCTCCAAGGCCTCAAGGCATGGGATGTTAAGCCCAATATGTTAACCATACATATTAAGTCAGACCTGATTACCTTTAAGGAGCACCCCATGATGGCAGGTGACTTCTTCTTCTGGAGTTTTCTGACCTGAAGGTGATTTTCAGGCAATAGTAAGAAGTAGAAACCACCACCTCTATACTGGAGTCTAAAGTAATTCTGGACACAGTTGAAAATTACGTAAGTTCCACAGAGGCAAAGACCTCTTAGACTACATGAGAAAGTTGTAAGTAATTTTGGAGAGAAACCTTTCTCTTGATGTATTCTTAAGACATCATTTATACTGTTCCATAGGTACATCCTACATTTTTATAGTTTCTGCCGAATGATTTAAGGTGACATTGTCCTGTGACTCATGTGATTTATTTCTTAGACTCAGAACTACGGTATTTTAAATGTTTCTGGAACATATGCTCTCAGATCCTTTTAAAAAATTTTTTCTAAGTGTTTTATTTATTTTTTTTGAGAAAGACAGAATGCAAGTGGGGGGAGGGGCAGAGCACGGGGGAGACACAGAACCCAAAGCAGGCTCTAGGCTCCAAGCTGTCAGCACAGAGCCCGATGTGGGGCTCAAACCCACAAACCGCAAGATCATGACCTGAGCCAAAGTTGGACGCTTAACCGACTGAGCCACATGGGTGCCCCACCATTGGTCCTTATCTTAATGATTATGAGCATTTGACTAATGGGGAAGAGCTGTCTTTCTCCTGTTTGAGGTGCAGTTTGTGATTGAGACATTCTTCCTGGACAATAAAAATACCCTTACACTTTGTGCAAAATAAAAGTTTTCACATCTCAGTTGATTTTCACAGTCATCTGAAAATGTGGAGACCCTGCAGAGCTCAGTATATATTTATCAAATGAAAAAGCTGGTGAGTTTTTACCATAAAGGGAAGTTGCATATAATTTAAGTTTTTATGCATTAGTACCAGATATTTTTAATCTTTTAAATTCTTCTGTACCTTAACAGGTTATTTATCCTATAATCTGACTCTATTCATGTGTATCAGTTTTCCAGACTGATCTAGCTCCAGTCAGTATCTAGTGCACATTCTAGAATATGCCATTAAGTTCACCATGCACACCCACCAGTTACCATATGATAGGGCCCCCTTTTAATAGTTTTGGAAGACAGGCTTAGCAGTTGCCTATTATATCACATTTTTATTTTGTGGAGTTATGTTTTAGAGGACATGATTTGAATCATATTTTATCTGAACTATTAAACAACAATCTTGTTACAATAGGGTTCTACAGTATTCCTTTCATTAACTTGTCCTCAGCTTCTCACTAATTTGTTATTTTCTATACATTCTCTCTGTCTTTAGGATTACTATCTGTTTTGGGTTAAAGGAATATTTTCTGAAATACAAAAATGCATCATCAACCAAAACAAAAGAGTTATTCTCCATTGATGTGTCTTCCTCCTTCTTCCTGATCCGAAGATGACGAGGCTAAAGTTTCCAGCTGGATTTGGCAGTTAGCATTTCTGGGATAAATTAAATGAGCACACTTGATTGAGGTGTAGCTGGACTGTATCACTGTCTTCCTATTATCCTGGGAGATCAAAGCAGAGCACAAAATGGGGCTTAGTCTTTAAAATATTTGAAACAGATGGCTGGTTCTTTTTGGTGAAAATTCAGGTTTTAAGGCAAACCACTTGTTAGCAAGACTTCATTTCTTTTCATTGAAAGATAGTCAACATTGAATATGTACCACTCTTTCTTCCTCAATTTCAAGACTAGAATTACAAACTTTTTGTATGAGGAGGGATTTGGCAAACCTAGAAAGCACTTGGACTGTCTGCGTTCCTTTTCATGTGAATATAAAATAAGTTATTCAAATTTTGCTTTTGTCATTTTGGATATTAAGTGAAAACATCTTAAATGTTTAAATTTTCATAGTCATTTTGTTGGTGGGTCACTATTTAGAATCTAACATTCATATTGTTATATCCTCCAGAAATTGAATCAGAATGTTTATCCCTCACTTCATGTTTTAATAAGCTGAAAAGCATATTCTCCATACTCCTTTATCATTGACATCTGGGTCCTAAGTTCACATAGAATAATTCCATAAGTGTGGTTTGAGGTTTTTATTGTTTGGTTTAAAACTGACTGAAATGAGAAAATTAAGTCAAAAATATTTTTTGGGAGTCTACTCCAATCCAAATACTGCACTAGGTATATGGATTAAAATATATGTTTCAAGACTGTAAAACAAATACTAAACCACATTTTCTCCAACAGAAAAAATTATACAAGGTACAGTAGGAAAACCCAGGCCTCTCCAAGAAACTCAAGGTTTCACAGAGAAGGTGACAGTGAGCTGCCTCTTGAAGGAGCAGTTCTCATTTGCCAAACAGATAAAATTTTAGACAAGGAAGCATAAACAGCATAACAAATTTGGTATACTCTTAGTAGTTCACTGTGGATAATGCTTAAGGTGTAATTAATTATTTCTATATAACATATTACCCCCAACTTGTCAGCATAAAAGATAATAAGCCTTTGTTATCTCAGAGGTATCTGTGGGTCAGGAATTCAGGAGCCACTTAGCTGGGTAGTCCTTACTTAGAGTCTCATGGGGTTACAGTCAAGATGTCAGTTGGGACTGCAGTTATCCAAAAGCTTGACTGGGAATGGAGCATTCAATTTCAAGATGGCTCATCTACAGTTCATGTTGGCTGTTGGCAAGAGCCTTCAGTTCCTCCCTGTATGGATCTTTCCATAAGGCTGCTGGAATATCCTCAGGACATGGTGGCCAACTTCAGCCAAAATGAATGAATCTGGAGAAGAGAATAAGGAAGAAGCCACAAATGCCTTCTGTGACCTAGAATCAGAGGGTACATACCAGCACTCTTACCATATTCTGTTTCTTAGAAGCAAGTCACTAAGACCATCCCACATTTAATGGAGTAGAGTATCTCAGGCTCTACGTTTTGAAGAGAGGCATGTCAAAAGAATTTGTGGAGTTATTTTAAAACACCAGAGAGTATCAGAGTAGGAGGAGGGCAAGCCATGAAAGCTGGTGCAGTCAGCAGGTAGATCATGAAGACCTTAGTATGCCATGTAATCTGTACAGGATGGACAGAAAGAGAATACTGGAAACGAGAAGGTCAGTTAAGATTAGCTTCTTATTTTGTCTTGGACAGTGATGCTGAAGGCCTGAATAGATGCAAGGATGGAAGAGTTAGTAAAGTGGGAATATATTCATTATCAAGAAACTTTGGTTCTTCTAAGAAATGTCTCCAACCGTTTCCAATCTTCTTTGGGTTAGAAAATAGAGAACATAGTATAAAAGCCCAGTTATGGTTTAGGAAGTTAACTTGCCCACAGGAACTATTCAAATAAAAAGCAGTGAATAAAGCCAAGGGGAGAAGCATCAAGCTGTGATCCACAGCCACTAGCTGAGTAACATAGCTCCTAACCATGTTTACAAGTCAGGTTACCTCTCCAGGTCTTGAATTTTTCATTTAGAAAGTAGGGCAAGGAGAAGGGGAATAGATTACCTACATGATCTTTAAAATTCCTCCCATCTTTTAGCTCTGTACTGAAAATGAGTACAAGATGCTGTTTTGGTCCAATTAGTGTTTCACGCTTGTTTAACCTTGAGAATGTTTGACTCTATAGAAATATTTGACCTATTCACAAACATTTAAATCAGGATATACCAGTGTCAAGGAATTTTCACTGAATTTTTGCGGGAGCTGAAACTAAGTTAATTCTATTTAATTTCTTTATCAGTGTTCCTTACATGTGATTGAAAATGGCTAGTGTTTTCAATATTCTTATTCAATATTCTTATTCTAGTATTTTGCTGAATCATTTTAGTATCCTTTCTTTTCCATTTGCCTATTGCCAAATTCACTTTTCTATTACATCAACATTTTATTTTATGTTAATATCACTATTGATGCAAATAATATTCATTATGAATTGATTCTTTTATATATATATATATATATTTTTTTTTTTTTTTTTTTTTTGCATCATGATAAGTGTACTCTCTTTAATCCCCATCCCCTATTTTTCTCATCCTCCTACCCCCTCCCCTCTGGTAACCATCAATGTGTTCTCTATAGTTAAGTCTTTGTTTTGGTTTGTCTCTCTCTCTTTTCCTTTGCTCATTTGTTTCTTAAATTCCATATATGAGTGAAATCATATGGTGTTTGCCTTTCTCTGACTTATTTTGCTTAGCATAATACTGTCTAGCTCCATCTAGGTCACTGCGAATGGCAAGATTTCATTCTGTTTTATCGCTGAGTAATAGTCCATTGTATATATATATACACCACATCTTCTTTATCCATTCATCTTTCAGACACTTGGGCTGCTTTCACAATTTGGCTATTTTAAATAGTGCTACAATAAACATAAGGGTGTATCCCTTTGAATTAGTGTTTTTGTATTCTTTGGATAAATACCCAGTAATGTGATTACTCGATTGTAGGGTAGTTCTATTTTCAGTTTTTTGAAGAACCTCCATCTATTTTTCACAGTGGTTACACCAGGCTACATTCCCACCAGCAGTGCATGAAGGTTCCTTTTTCTCCACATCCTCACCAATACTTGCTGTCTCTTGTGTTCTTGATTTTAGCCATTCTGACAGGAGTGAGGTGATGTCTCATTGTAGTTATGAAGTGAATTTTTTAATGGTAGTTATTATTTATTTCTTAACTAATCTGTGAGACAGTTATAAGAATTTCCTAATATTATAGTTACCCCACTGTCTGGAATTGATCTATTGTACGGATTGGCAAAGTTTTGGGTAAAGGTTTGTAGATTAAAAGCAACCATAGGTAATATGTAAATAAATGAGCATGACTCACAATCTGATATAACTTTATTTATGGATGCTGAAATTTGATTTGTATGTAATTTCCATATGTCACCCAAATATTCTTCCTCTCATTTTTTTCAACCATTTGAAAATGTAAAACCCATTCTTAGAAGATGGATTACAGAAAAACAGGTAGTGGTGTTAAATTTGTTCCACGGACTGTAATTTACCAGCCTCTGGTCTATTGCTGATCCAGCTCTTCTTTGTTTTTCTCATTACTCCGCATCCAGTGGTTGTCTCACCATCCACGGTTGGTGGTGGAGCGAAGCACAGTGATAGGGTTAAAATGTCTTAGGGATCAGAGTGTCAGCTAAAATTGTCAAGAATAACTTGTATTTTACATCTATTCAGATCTATTTTATAGATGATGAAACAGATTCTTGAAAATAGTAATAGTTAAAAAAATAGTAATAGTTAATAATTATTGAACAAGTTTCCTCTGTGGTAGACACATGGATTATTACAATCACATAAAATACACTGTCCCCAAAGTAGCTTGTCCTTGGTCTCATAGCTAGAATGTTGCAGAGCCTGGAGTTAAACCAGTCTGTCTCCAGAGGCCATGCTTTTAACTACTGCACAGTATTGCTCCATAGTTCTGTACTTCCTCACAGAGTTTTTGGTACAATGCAGACATTTTATAGCCACATAATGTGAGGAATACAAATCTGTCTTTCTGGTGAGGACAGCCTCTGGGTGAAAAAGCCTTTTTTCACCAGTCTTTGAAACTGGATGCCCAGTAATTAACATTACCAGCCAAGGGCCTACATGCTTATGGCTACAGTGTTTGAATGAGTCATGCTTGTGGCCACAGCCAGCCACATTGCCTTCCCTGGCAGTAAAGAATGGAGACTACTGTGTCTGCTTGGATTATAGTGCTATAAAGTATGAGATGCCCTAGCAGCTTTTTCTGGAGAAATATTCAAGTCGATAAGATTCTTAGTAAGATCATAAGATACAGAAGACCATCTAAGTTACTTTAATTCCATGGCTAATTAGCAAAAATTTCATGAGTGAAGTAACTAACATGAGAGCAGATAAGGCAAGCAGCCAGGCAAACAACTCTGCTTTCCTAGAAGGCACAAGTTGTAATTGCTTCAGGAGACACTGGGATGCAAGAGTTCCAGTTTAGAGGAGTCTGGCCCCTGTAATCAAACCGCATATTGTGTGTGTGTGTGTGTGTGTGTGTGTGCGCGCGCACGCACGCATGTGTAACGTGTGAACCTGATGCTCTATTGTTGTGCACAAAAAAGTATGATTGTTTAGATGGGCATGTTAATTAAATCAGAGCTGAAAACCTTCAGGTACATAGAATGTACAGCACTGAACTCACAAGATAGTCTGAGACACAAATGTCAGCCTTAGGATGGCTTTGCAGTATTCTTTGAAATGGTACATCTGGGAAATGGTATATGGATGGTGTATTAGATAGATGAATACAGAAGTACACCAGACCAAATGGCGTGAGACTTTATTGTTTAGGTGAGAATGGCAGAGACCTTGCTGCCTGTGGATGATCTAGGGCTTTCTAATTGTTGTCAGCAATAGCATCTCATACAGAAGATTACAGCTGCTGAAGCCTATAAAGCAACTTAGTGTAAAGAATCCCCCAGAACTGAGGGATGCGTGTATTTGGGCAGATTGCTTGAAGCGTGGAAAGAGCTGTTCCTCCTGTTAGTTGCTGTGAAAGTCTATGACACTAAAAGTATACTCCCTGGAAAGAGACCAAGGAAAAGCACTAGTGACATGAACAGTTTAACATGGTAAAGGAAAGGTGTGTTCTACATTCTCTTGTTGCTTTTCCTCTTTGGTTGATTTTCAGGGTTGGAGTTTCCACTGCACTTTTTCATTGTTTCCTATTTTCTAAGCCCAATAAAATATTAGGTACTCTGATTATTTTAGAAACATGGTCTCTGTCCTTTGTGTTTCCCATGAAAACTGCTACAGAATTGGATGTGGGTCCATATGTATGGTAGCTTTATCATGAGTACCAAAAGCTGGAGCTAGAGGCTTGTAGATGAGACAAATTAGGAAGATTCTGTACAAACGTACCTTTTTCCCCCACTGTCAAGTCACTTTATAACTATACTAAGAGCCTCCTTCCTCTGTAATATCGTGTAACTTTACCTTCTTGCAGTCTAGATACACCCCCATTTCTAATTCGTTGGAACTTTCTCCCTTGGTCTGTTGGCACTCCATTCTTTTACTTGCAAGTACTACGCTGCTCTTCTCTTAGGATCTGTCAGCTCTGTCACAGAGTGTGTTGCTCTTTCCTCTGTTCCTCAGTTTCCAGTGGGACTGCTGCACTCTGCCACTGTACTTCAGAGCTGATCTTCAGTCAGCACTTACTGAACTCTGTATTGGATCAGAGGGAATCTGGGCACATGAATCCTTCTTCCAAAAATTGGGTCATATATACACAAAAAGGCTTGATTTGCCCCAGGTTACTTAATCCTGAATTCCTCTGGCTGTTAACTTATAACAGGATTTCTGGTATTTTGTCATAGTAACTTTTCTATCCTCAAATAATAAAAGCTTTGCTTAAGCATCAACTACTAGTAATAATGTAATGGTGATATCTATCAGAGTTTGTGCTTTGCTAAGCAATTTTAACTTTCAGAGAGGAGGAGGAGGGGAGATTAATTCAGTGACTATTTGGGAGGTTTTATTCTGAAATAAAGAAAATGGGTAGAGGAAAACCATCTTCTTAATTTTTGTTTTTCCCAAATCCTTTTTTTTCCACCCAAAGCCTGGGTTACTCCCAAGGTAAAAGGGTAATGTCTGGAAATCATTAATCCATGGGATTTGTTCACGGTGTATAAGATTTTCAGAAAGAATTTGCTTTTTAAATATGATTTCCTGATTGACTACGGCAGACATAAATCCAGGAAGGACGGCTCTGTCAGAGCAGCCAAGATCCCTTTCCAATTCTCAGATATCTGACATTTTTTGGTATGTATGTGTGGAGTGGAAATACAGATTCTTCGTGTGGGTAGGTCAGGAGGAGAGAGAGGTAGAAGAGGAAAGGAAGAGAATGATGGTGCTACTGGGGCTAAAATAGGGCACCTTTCCTGGAATTAGCCTTAGCTCACTGGGGGCCTAGCTTTATTTAATGTATACTAATGAAAAGGAGAAGTTAAAGAGACAGACACCCTGTGTCTCCTGTCCTGGTACTGGTTTCAGTTCTTGAAGTGCTCTTTTATGATATTCAGAAACACTTCCATCCTCTCAGTTTGCAGATTTCTAAGCTGTGCTAAACCTGAATATAATGGCTAAGGGCCATTTTGCTCAGATCTTTCCTTCCATCTTGCCCTTGCCGTCCTCTTCCCACTGCAAGGATATCCGTGTGCCTTCTTATACACACCAAATCACGTGTCTAACCTGTCACAGTTTGTTTCCTGGTTATTTCTAACTTTAGCATTAAGAGATCAAATTCCTATATGAAAATTAGTTCTTCTCTAAATAGCAGAAATACCCATTTCTGATATCTCTCCACAGCTATAGATATTTTCCCCTGCGTTCCAAATGATAGATAAACTCTCCTCTCCCACCTGTACCCTCGTAGGGGGTACATTCTTGTTAAGCACTGTTTGATGAGGAGCCATGTCTACCATGTCTGTCTTCAGATAGAATGAGCCCCTCAGTGGCCACAGCCTATCAGTGAGCATTCTATAGTAGACTTCTAAATATCTGCATGGTCCTGCTGTGTTTGATTTGACACTAGAGTTGAAATAATAATGTGACTAATGGCAAACTGTCTCTGTCTACTCCTCCAACTCTTTTAGGTGTGTGTACACACACACACACACACACACACACACACACACACACACACAGCTTTAACCTGACCTTAAAATAAGCTAATCACAAAACAGTCTCCTCCAGAGACTAGCCTCTGGGAGCCCTTATACAGATATGTTATCAAATCTCATAGTTACTAGATAATCATACTTGGCCCTTTTCTTCTCCGTATTCCTGTAGACTAGACTATGAGAAGGAGCTAGTGGATGTGTTCCCTATAATGTACATTCTTTGTTAGATCATTCCCTATTTATTGAAAGACTGTCAAAGCCAGGAGGTTCCTTTTGTTTACCCTGGGTACCTCCACTTGGCCTTCTCTTCCTCTTCCAGTGCAATTGGTAAATGTACCATTGGAAAGAGAAGAAAATGAAATGTTGTGATAAGGTTGTTATTGTGGTTTGCCCAGCAGGCAACAAGCATGTTGCTGTTTTTCAGATCCATCTGTCTAGCAGACATGTAATAATGCCAAGAAGTGTTGTTGTGCATGACTGCAACAAACAATTATAGCAGGAGTACTTTAGGCCCCACACCTCAGAGGATCAGAATGGAGTGTGAGTTATTAATTTCAACACTCAGGTAGGTGCACAGGCATGCAAGGAGTTGAGGCCACCATTTTTGCTTGCGGCCAACTGCCTAACTAGTTTTTCCTTTTCAATGCAGCATCAGTATTCATTTGGCTCGCCTGTTCCAAAAGTGTGAACCTCTTTTCTCCCTCTTCTGCCTCATTTTTCTCCCCCATGCCTAGAATCTTTTCCCTGTAATTTCTCATTCATGAGTGAATAGCCATGGAACTTTAATTTTTTTTTTTCAACGTTTATTTATTTTTGGGACAGAGAGAGACAGAGCATGAACGGGGGAGGGGCAGAGAGAGAGGGAGACACAGAATCGGAAACAGGCTCCAGGCCCCGAGCCATCAGCCCAGAGCCCGACGCGGGGCTCGAACTCACGGACCGTGAGATCGTGACCTGGCTGAAGTCGGACGCTTAACCGACTGCGCCACCCAGGCGCCCCAGCCATGGAACTTTAGTATAGAATGGGGTGGTCACTTACCTGTTTTATTGTGTACACTTTTAGGTGTACACACAAATACTTAACCCCTACATTGTTCACTAAAATACAATAAATGATTTATTGTGGAGAGGCAAGCCTTCAGCCAAGAACTGAATTGAAGATGCTTTCCCATCTTTATTAGCTCTTAAGAGCGAGGAAGAATTTTGGAGCATGCACCTATTCTTGGCATTTCTTAATCTAGCAGAGTGGGTGGTTTTCTTGAATCTAGTTCTCTTTCTCTCATCTGACCATATCTTCAGGGTGCCTACTATGTGTCCCCCTGATTGGTTAGCTTGTAGTAGCTTCTGTGCCTCATAGTAGCATTCTCTCCACCTAATGTCCATTTATCTGCACTTCTTCATTTGTACATACTTGTCTGCCCCCTTATTGGTAAATGATCTTATTTTCATGTATCTTACAAATTTCCAAGTGTTAAAGCAGGTATTTGAAATACCTACAGCCTTTAACATCCTCCACGAGCGTATGAATAAAAGGGCCCAGTGGGAGATGCCCTTCCCTTACCAGTGGGCAGGCCCGCAACACTCTTGCTGTATTTGAGTAGCATTTATTATACTGCATAAAATAGGATAGGTTTTAACTAAATGAAGAGTAACTAGGCAAAATATAGTGAGCAGCTCTGTAGTTCAGATTTCAAGATTCATTTTATTCTGTACCCTGTTTCCTGTCTCCTTACAACTTTGAGTACAGATTTTTTTTCTCTCTCTCTGTATCCAGATCAAGAAGTAGAAAATGTTTTGTTTTGCTAAAGTGGTAGTATATACTTAAAGAAAAGTTGACAACGGATTTCTGAGCCATGAAACTAAGAGGAAATGACCACATGGTATTTAAAAATTTTTTAATGTTTATTTTTGAGAGAGAGAGAGAGAGAGAGAGAGAGAGAGAGAGAGAGAGAACATGAGCGGGGAACAGGCAGAGAGAGAGAGACACAGAATCTGAAGCAGGCTCCAGGATCTGAGCTGTCAGCACAGTCTGACATAGGGCTTGAACCCACAAATTGTGAAACCATGACTTGAGCTGAAGTCACACTTAACCAACTGAGCCCCCAGTTTTTTATAAAATGATTACCACTTTTGTTTGTACTTCAAAACCTGTAGCCTTTGGCAATTTTGATAGACACATTTAAACTTTAACAAACCATAAAGCCTTTTTAAAATCTAAAACCTTTGGAGAGAGTTTTTACTTTAAGAACTAGATATTTCTGTTTGTAGTAAGATTTCTGATTAACATTTATTCATCTCAGTGACCCAATAGTCCCTGAACCTGAATTCCTAGTGTAACTGAGTATTTATTCTTCCTTTACTCAGTGTTAAAGAAAAAAATTATCCATTCCCTTTTTAAAACAGTAAGACAGACTTTATTCAAGACAACTGTGGTAGGGATAGGAAGCAGTGCAATGGAGTTGTTCAGTGGGGAGAAAGATTGTGCTTAACAATCTTTGAACTGAATACGGTAAGGAAAACTGGAAATTCATGGCCAAGAAGCAGGGTTGGGATCAGTATATGGACACTTACCAAGACAAAACACCAGGGATAAGGGCACATTCTGGCTAAACTGACCTAATAAGATCCTTGCTGAAGGCAGGCCAGCGATCACCTGGAGAATGAGGGAGGATGAGGAACCTTATCATATATTGAGAGTAATCAAATATCAAGGATGAGAGATTCTTGATAAACCAATTTAGCAGAATTCTTGATAGAGCTAGACAATGTAGAGATGAGCCCAAAATTAGGACCAGTTGAGAAGAGAGTTCAGGGAGAACCTAACTAAAGTTTGGTGAGAATCTTTGCCACCAGTATATAGATAACATAATGAGAGGGTTAAGTGAGCCTAAGTGATTCCCCAGTCCAAATATTTCATTTACTATAGTAGTAATAGTAGGTCATCTGTAAGGGAGGCTGAAAGAACAGATTCTGCTTACTATAACACACCTATTTTAGGTACTTAGAAAATATTTATGATATAAATGATTGTTTTGCTTTTGTCATGATTTTTATTTTTGGTTTAGGAGACAAATACAGGAAAGTCACATTCTATAAAATTTGGGGAGTCAAATAGTTAAACATGAAAAATAGTTAATGAAGTAAGGGTTAGGATTTGGAGCCTTAACTTTAACTTGCCTTTAACTTTAGGTTATCTGTTAATTTTTCCTGGAATTTTGGAAGTTTATTAACTTACCCCTAAAAGAAAGGCAGCTATGCTATACTAGAATTGTTTTTCAGTTACTAGCCCTCTAAGTACAAAGTAAGTCTAAAGCTATTCTCTCTCTTGCAGGAAAAGTGTCTAGTGAGGGCCATTCTCAAAAGTATATTTTTTTCTATTTGGTAGGGTTAAAAATGGGTAAGACTGTACCACCAAAAACATTTAGGGAATCCATTAATTGTCCTTCTGTTTGGGCTTCAAATGAGAAAGCTAATTAAGAAGTTGGATCTCAGAGACCATTAAGAATAAAAAACTTGAGGAGTGCCTGGGTGGCTCAGTCGGTTAAGCATCTGACTTCAGCTCAAGTCATGATCTCGAGGTTTGTGAGTTCAAGCCCGCATCGAGCTCTGTGCTGACAGCTCAGAGCCTGGAGCCTGCTTCGGATTCTGTGTCTCCCTCGTTCTCTGCCCCTCCCCCACTTTCTCTCTGTCTCTCTCTCTCTCTCTCTCTCTCAAAAATAAACATTAAAAAAATTTTTTTAAAGAAGAAAAAACTTGAATTTTATAACCTTATATATGAAGACAAAGTTAAACTAAGCTTCACAGCACGGCACAGAGGTTTATTTAGCAATTTGTTTGCCTGAAGTTGATTTCAAAAGTAAACTTGAAGATAAACCATGAATTTATGCATTTTAATTCTTGTATACACTCAACACATTAGCTCCATTATTTCATGACTTTTTTAATGTAGAGTAGAACCACACCTTATTCTTAATATTCCCACCAGCTAAAACTGGATATGGCATGACACAAAGGCATTCACTAAATGTTTGTTAAGTGAATTATATAACTTTTTGGTTTCAATAT
This sequence comes from Lynx rufus, assembly GCF_022079265.1. Classification (NCBI taxonomy): domain Eukaryota; kingdom Metazoa; phylum Chordata; class Mammalia; order Carnivora; family Felidae; genus Lynx; species Lynx rufus. Next base: position 36,261,098 of record NW_025814889.1, on the reverse strand, counting down.
ATGTCATTTGATATACTATATTTTTTGAAAGAACTCTATTCTTTCACAAATAACTGCATTTAAGTGAGAACATAACACAAAATTCCAGACTTTTGTAAAGAAACTTAACACTAGCCTTCATCTTTCTTATCCTGAAGTATATAATTGGCCAAGAAGATAAACTTAGTTATTGAAGGAGAAAAGACTTTGAGACTAGATTGATTAATTTTATTTATTTATTTATTTATTTATTTGGTTCTTTTTTTTTTTTTTTTTTTTTTTTACTTTTCAGAGTTAGCCCTCTGCTGGAGCCTCTAGACAAAAATACAGTTAAGAGACTAATGTCTCTAGGCAGTTAATGTTATTTGTTCTGGGACTTTCTTGATACACCTACACTGGGGGACAGAAGTGTAATGATAACCCAGTGAGAAATCAAAACTACCACTAGCATTTTTGCCATTAATATATGGGCAGGTGAACCTGTCTCTGAAGACTTCAGCAGCAGATACAAAGAGGAACAAGAAGATTTTATAGCCAATTAAGGGTAGTCAGCTAGCCACAGAAGAATCACAGCAAATGTAAAATAATTTTCCAGGAACACAGTAAATGATGGATAAATGTTAGCTTTTTAAAAAATGGCATCTTCAGGGCATCTGGGTGGCTCAGTCACCCTTAACTTTAAGTCACTTAACTAAGTGTCTGACTTCAGGTTAGGTCATGGTCTCATGGTTCTTGAGTTCACGCCCCACATTGGGCTGTCTGCTATCAGTGCAGAGCCTGCTTCAGATCTTCTGTCCCTCTGTCTCTTCCCCTCCTCCTACTCACTCACTCTCAAAAATAAACATTTTTAAAAATGGCATCTTCTTGGGGTGTCTGGGTGGTGCTTAGTCCATTAAGTGTCCAACTCATGATTTGGACTCAGGTCATGATCTCAAAGCCCCATATTGGGCCTGTGCTGGACATGGAGGCTGAGATTCTCTCTCTCCTTCTCCCTCCCCTCCTCATGCTTGCACTCTCTCTCTCTCTCAAAAATAAAATATTTTTTAAAGTGGCATCTTCTTGGGGTGCCTAGGTAGCTCAGTTGGTTAAGCAACTGACTGTTGATCTCAGCTCAGGTCTTGATCACAGGGTCATGAGTTCAAGCCCCATGTTGGGCTCCACACTGGGCCTGAAGACTACTTTAACATAAATAAATAATAAATAATAACAAATGGCATCTTCCAAACAGCAAAATACTAGTTACCCCAAAATCTTAAGTTCCAAATAATATTGAGTACCTATTCACTCAGCCTTTATGATGAAGCTACACCATTCCTTTTTAAATGAGTGCCTAGGGTGGATGCCTGGATGGCTCGGTTGGTTCTGACTCTTGATTTTGGCTCAGGTCACGATCTCACAGTTTATGGGTTCAAGCTCTGGTGTTGGACTCCATGCCGGCAGTGCGGAGCCTGCTTAAGATTCTCTCTTTTCTCTGTCTTTGTCCCTCCCCAGCTCATGCTCTCACATCCTCTCTCAAAATAAATAAGGAAATAAATAAAAAACAAAATTAAAAAAATAAAACCAGTGCCTAGAATGTGTTACAACGAACTAATCTATACTTAGAGTAAGTGTCTGACAAAGAAACAGTAGAGGGAGAAGAGAAAAGGAGGCTAAATAATGGACTAGTTAAAAGTCTTTCACTGTGCACATTCCATCCTGGTATTGAAGAGTCAAATGGTCTAAGAAAGTGTGTTCAGATATCATAGATACATGGGTTGCAGAAATGGAAAACGAATTTTCACTCACAGTCTACACTGAACAATACAGGAGCAATTCATCTGTCTTCCAAAAGACCTTTACCCATCTAATCTCACTTAAGTGGAAAGGAGGTTAAAATAAATACCTCAGAAGATCACTGTCCTGTGTCACCATATGTCATCAAATGCTGGCCTCTGAAGTCAGTTTGAGAATCTAGTACATAAGCAAATAAATCCTTTAGAGAAGAAACAAAGCTATCAGTAAGTCAACCAAAAATATCTTATCCCTTTTTGTAATTTAAATTCTTTTCCTTAATAATTTGGTAAATATTAAGACTAGGGGAACATTGCCTTTTGGCATTACATTTGATACAAGCAGAAATTAATCTTGATAAGTTCATTTTTTAACTTCATTTTGACAAAAAAAGATGTATAACTATTTTTCTGCATAGCTATGGAACTAAGCCTGACCACATTTCTGATAGTTTTTGGTAGGACTTCTTGCCAATGTACTGAGGTTGCATGTGGACAGAAGACATAACTTACAGATTCTGTAAGGCATCCTCATTCCACTTGACAAGCGTCCCTTTTCCCTCTTGAGATTAGGCAGTGGCAGTTCTACCTTGTGGGAAATGCAATTTCTTTTCTAAGTGGCCTGCCCAAGTCAGATAGGGGGAAAAGGAAGAGATAAGGGCATTTCCCACATGATTGACGTGGTTAAATGTGTCCCAGAGAGGCCAAAGTGATTTTTTTAAGAGGGTAGATTTGAGAGCTGTGCTACTTGGGCTGTTTCCTATGCCTTCACATAGTAAGCCCTATGGGGTTTTTTGTTTTGTTAAAGCAATTCCTTTAGCCATGGGAAGAAAGGACAGACATCTGGGCTGTTGCATAGATGAATTTTTATTCTGGAAAGAATTTCAAATTCCATCATGTTTTAACTTTTCAATTTGGACTTTGAGGAATTATAGAGTGCAAAAGACTATCATGTTTTTTAGTCAGTTAGCACTTCAACATGAAATGCATTTAAATAAATTTAAATTTACCTTTAAGAACAAGGACATGAAAAATAAGTTTTTTCATTTCAAGTCATGTAGTAATGAGGTAGTATTTTTCTAAATGTCATTTACTATCAGAAATTTGACTTTTCCATTACTACCATTTATCACAGTGTCCCCTTCCTCTGTGGTCATATTCTTTCATGCCAGTTTGCTTATTCAAACAGTAATTACCTAAAATATCAGCTTTTTCAGCCTTGCAGCCCAGATTTGATAACATCTATAGTCCCCCCCCAACACACACACACACACACACACACACAGAATAAGTGGTAGTCCCAAAAGTGAATTCCCCCTCCCCCGCCAAATTTTTTTTATCAATGGAAGACAAGGCCAAGCTAAAAACAAAAACAACAACAACCAAAAAAAAAAAAAAAAGAAAGAAAGAAAAGAAATAGGGCTACATTGTGTGGAGGCCTCAGGGATGTGGTGTGTTATGGTTCTATTACCATGACTAGGCAGTTTAGTTATTGAAGTGCAAAGTGTGCATGCATTTAAGGGAATATTGCCTTTATATTGCTTTTAAAGATTATGCTTTGGAATTCTTTATAAAATTTTCTGCAGTGAGTGTGCATTTGTGGCCAGAAATAAAATACAATTCTTTTTGAGAGATTGGTGATGTTAGTGAAAAATTATCCAACTTCCCCACTCTCTAAATCCTCTGCTTTATTCAAAGAGTCCCTTCCTTCTGTGGTTGGCAGGGCCAATATGTCTATCATAGGTAGGAAATGCCAGCACAAACTGGTACCATGAGCCTGCTGATTAGGGGTTTCTTATAGAACCCAAGAGCTTTCCATACCAGCACCTAAGTGTTTAACCTTTATCCTTATAGAATTGTGTGTATGAGTTTAAAAAACAAAATAATGCTAAGTTGATTTACTTTCTCTGGTTTGTCTAGCCAGGCTTCAACTTCTATAATATGTAATACTAGATAGGCCTAACCTCTGAACTCTGATCTCTTTAGTAAGCTAAAGATTGTTTTAGTCACTATGCCCTGGCTCTTCCCTCTCTTTTTTTTTTTAAGTTTTTATTTATTTTGAGAGAGAGAGAGAGAGCACAAGTTAGGGAGTGGCAGAGAGAGAGGGAGAGAGAAAGAATCCCAAGCAGGCTCCACACTGTCCAGATGCAGAGCCCAATGCAGGGCTCGAACTCACAAACCATGAGATCATGACCTGAGCTGAAGGTGGATGCTTAACCGATTAAGCCACCCAGGTGCCCCTGGCTCTTCCCTCTCAATTATTTCATGGAATTAATATTAGAAAACACAGGAAATGTGATGTATTTATAAAGCCACCGTTAAAAACCATGTTTTTCCAGGAATAGGTAATGTTTGAATAGTACTCATAATGTTTATAACATTAAATGGATAAACAGTGTATCAAGCAAAATATGAAGTGTGATACTGTTAAAGTTGGTTTATATAAGTTTATTAGAAGACTTAGAAGAAAATCACCCAACATTGCAAATGGTAATGCCTATAGCCTATTTTGTCACTTCTTTTATGCTTTTTTCCCATATTTTTCAGAGTAAAATATGTATTAATTTCATAAAATATGTAAAACTTTATTCATTTAAAAAAAACTCTTAAAGAGAAATAAAGGAAAGCAGCAGGAGCAGGCCTCTCGGGAGGCCAGGGAGAAATCAGTGTCACTTTTGAAAGTAATGCCAGTCCTTGTTTCTGTAAAGAAGATTACTGAGCTCCTTTATTCATTAGGTGGGTTAGAGGTGTCCTGTACATGAAAAATGCCAGCCTAGTGACATGTAACAGGTGCAGACCTCTGCCTTTTAAGCCCTGGGAACATTTTGAGAATTGCCAGCATTTTGGTGGAGCTTTGCAACTCTCACAGCTGCTATGTATCAAGCAGGTGCTGCTCTAACATTTCCTTGTTCTGAGTTGTGAGATCTGGCCCAACTCTTCCTAAACGCGCCAGGCTTTGACCAACTACCAAGTACCTGACCAGAGTATTGTCATGAGAGCTGTCAAATGAAATTCTGGGGTAGAAGTCATCTGTCATGTGCTTCCAAGTGGAATCAAGGGATAGTTATTCATCCAGGGTAAAGGGAATACCAAAAAAAAAAAAAAAAAAAAAAGTGCAGGACTGTTTTTCAAGATAAACATCAAACCAGTGTTACAACTGAGAGAATTTCAGAGAGTCCTTGGCTGTGAGTCAGGTGTTTGGTGTTATATAAGAATTTATCAATCACTGTTTAAAAAGAATATTGGATACCTCTGTGAAATGAATGAGGGGCGCTTAAGCCAGGATGAGGCAGATTTAGTAATGAGTTCACTCATCACATCTCATGGCCAAGAAAAACTTGCACCTTCTCCAGAGACAGAATTTTTCTTCCATTCCGGGAGGTGAAGGAACACATGAAGTATATGCTGTCCAGGCTTTCAGTGAGCAAATTTCGCTAGCATTTTTTTTTTCGTAACCTCTTATAAATAAACGGGAAGAGAAATCATGAGGTAACTGGAGTCTTTCTGTATCATGAATGTCATCGTGGTAAAAACAAGTTAGTCCTGTGTTTAATCCCCTGCCTAAGTACGGAACTCTCAGTTTCATCTTGATAGACTAAGCCAGCATTCCCTACCTGTCTCCCAAAAGGGGGTTTAGATGTGACAGTGTAAATGTGCAAGTGTGTGGAACTGTATCTTTTTATAATCCTGAAGATTTCAGTGGTGGTTAGAGCAGTTTGAGTCTTTGGCCAGTTTTCTTTGACTTGGAAGACAAAGATATTTGAACTTCTTGTTTCAGATTGACCTTGACTTTCCTCAACTTTTTCACTTCAGATCATCCAGCCCCTCTTAGAACTTGACCAGAATAGAAGCAAATTAAAGTTGTATATTGGACACCTGACAGCCCTCTGCCATGACCGAGACCCCCTGATTCTTCGTGGACTCACTCCACCAGCTTCCTATAACTTGGACGATGACCAGGCAGCCTGGGAGAATGAGCTGCAGAAGATGACCCAGGAGCAGGTAAGTCTGTCACTTGAACTTTGACAAGACACTGTTAAAATTCAGCTGCTATTTAGATTGATGCAGTAGGAGCTACCTTTGGAAACTCAGTGTCCAGATTCAGGATTCTTAGCAAAGGGTAGTTCTTCAACAGATAATAGGAATTACCATTTGCAAAAGTACCACTTTACTCTTCCCTCAGTGTGACTTGCTCAAGTATCAAAAAGGGCTGCTTAGCACTCTCAACAATAGCCAAATTATGGAAAGAGCCTAAATGTCCATCAACTGATGAATGGATAAAGAAATTGTGGTTTATATACACAATGGAGTACTACGTGGCAATGAGAAAGAATGAAATATGGCCCTTTGTAGCAACGTGGATGGAACTGGAGAGTGTTATGCTAAGTGAAATAAGCCATACAGAGAAAGACAGATACCATATGTTTTCACTCTTATGTGGATCCTGAGAAACTTAACAGAAACCCATGGGGGAGGGGAAGAAAAAAAAAAAAGAGGTTAGAGTGGGAGAGAGCCAAAGCATAAGAGACTCTTAAAAACTGAGAACAAACTGAGGGTTGATGGGGGGTGGGAGGGAGGGGAGGGTGGGTGATGAGTATTGAAGAGGGCATCTTTTGGGATGAGCACCGGGTGTTGTATGGAAACCAATTTGACAATAAACTTCATATATTGGGGGGAAAAAAAGGGCTGCTTAGAAAGGAGAGGGTTAAGGACAGTCTGCTCATATGCCATGTGTTGTTTCATAGAAGCGATGACCACTGATAATTATGGGTACTGAAGGAAAATCTGAGTTAAGGATACTTGGATAAAGGATTCTTGACAAGTCAGTAGCATATATCTTCAGTTGTCTCTAGGGAACAGTGGGTTACAACACACTTAAGTTTTTAAGTAAAAGAACCATTCGATGAATTAGTTAACGTTGCTTCCCATGCTACATTTTCTGCCTACTGTTGCCTGTAAAATACCCAGTGATTCTCTTTTATTCATATTGTGATTTTATTTTATTTTTTGTTCTTTTGTTTAATAGAGAAAGGCTATTCTGGACAGAAAAACTGTGAATAAAAGAAACATAAAAATGAATGAGGAGAGCTATAGAGAGCAGACATAGAAAGTGAAGGAAAGAAAAGTTGAATAAATACAGAGAAAGAGAACAGTTTTTAAAACATTAAGTCTAAGCTCCTTTTGTTCCTAGTTTATAGATGGGGTTGATGATATCCCTAACTAGGCTATAATCATACTAACCAAGAGACTTAACTGCACTGGTGGTGTAAATTTACTAAAATTCTGCAGAATTTTGAAGTGGTATGCTGTTGTCCAGCTAAATCCTTGCTATTTGTTAAGCACTATTTGTTCACTTACAATGTGTGAAGGAAAATTGTGTTAAATACAGATACTTCCATGGTATAATGTTAAAGACAGCAGTATTAACCCACAGATCAAGAAATGCAGACTGGAGTTGTAGAGCCGTACTTACTTACCCCTGATATGGATATTGCCTCATAGAACACATATTTAACAGCCTAATTAGTTATCTACCTCACTTATTTAATTAGTAAAAAGGTAAGGCCTGCCTCTCAAATGTAGCATGTTGCCATAGAAATTTTAATTTCTCTCTTCTTGAAAGAGAAAAATCCAAAGGACAGAATGAAATTGGATTCCAAGTAGCTCCTTTGGATATTAATAACCATGTAGTGAAGATGCAACTGAAAGCCCACTGGAAGCAGAACACATGGCTGGTTAATTTTCAAAACTTTTACTTCAGGGGCACATAGGTGGCTCAGTCGGTTGAGCGTCTGACTTCTGCTCAGGTCATGATCTCATGGTTCGGAAGTTCGAGCCTCACATCAGGCTCTGTGCTGACAGCTCCGAGCCTGGATCCTGCTTCAAATTTTCTCTCTCTCTCTCTCTCTCTCTCTCTCTCTCTCTCTCTCTCTGCCCTTCTCCCACTCGTGCTCACTTGCTCTCTCTCAAATAAACATTAAAATTTTTTTATTTAAAAAACTTTTACTTCAAAATTTTACAGAAGAACAATGCTTCTTAAAGCACTGACCATAGTAATGTATCAAAGTTTAACCGGCATTAAATTATTTCTTTGTGTAACAGCCTGTCTTTGAAATGAAGAAAGTATTTTAGCTTAGTTCCATTTTTCAAATATGCTTGAATGGGCTTAACTCAGTCTCTGTAAGGGGAAAAAAAAATCTCCAGGATGAGACCAAAATCGAAAATTTCGAACTAAGAATTTTTCAAAAAGTTTTGAGTGAATGAAACCAGGAATTCACTAATAGACTTGCATTACACGTTATGTTAAAATCAAGCTACTGTAAACATCAAAACAATTTTGCTCATATACATGAATTGTGTTAATATGTTTCTTCTTGATTGAGAATGTGCTTCAGTCACTGAAGTTATTGCTTGAAGTGTGTGAAGTTGTATCTTTAGCAGGCTTCCCTGGAAAACCTGGGAAACAGGGGACTTAGGTTATCTGTAAAAGAATACAGCAACCAACACCACCTTCTATTGGTGGAGAAACCAATCAATTTTCTGCCTCACCACAAGTAAGAATTTAAGGGAACAATGCAGGCTATTGAGAAAGATGACCCTTAATACTACAAAATGATTTGTCTATGAAAGTATTATGTTCAAGGTTTGACTTTACTTTTTGAAGCCCTAGAAACATATGACATGAATCACTGCCAGATACACCCATTGGTTTATTTTATGTGTATGTATTCTGTTTACATTTTTGTTTTGGGGATGTAGAGTCTTCTGCAACTGACATTTGTTATCCAAATCTGTGTGTCCAGTGTATTTCACTGTCCCCAGTAACACCCTCATGAGGACAGGACAGGAATCTTGTCTATATCAAGAAAGATGCTTAGCGTATAGTATCTGCTCAGTAAATATTTGTTGGATGAATAAGAGACAGAAGACAGTAAGGTAAATTCTGTACTCCTTATCACATCCTACAAGACTTTCTTTCATTTGGCTTATTTATTAAATACACATCCCTTCTCATCCTAGCCGTGAAGCATACCCAGCCACTTCGTTTTAAACTATTTACAGTTTCTATACTTCTGTCCTTTTGCTCATATTGATCCTTGTGCCTAATGTGCCCTTCCCTACTTTGTCTCCCTGGACAGTACCTAAATAGGAATCTGAGTTTTTTGTTTTTTGGGTTTTTTTTTTATGTTTATTCATTTTTTAGAGAGTGTGAGCAGGAGAGGGACAGAGAGGGAGCAGGGAAGACAGAGGATCTGAAGCTGGCTCTGCACTGACAGTAGAGATCCCCTTGCAGGGTTTTGAACTCATGAACCGTGAGATCATGACCTGAGCCGAAGTCAGACATTTAACCAACTGAGCCACCCAGGCATCCCAGGAATCTGTGTTTTTAAGCTCAGCTAAGACATCATTTCTTCTATGCATCCTTTCCTGAAACCCCAGGCAGAATGTGCTGCTCCCTCTTTAGGGTTTTTGTAGTACCTGTAACACTTACACTTACTTGTTTTCATATCTGTCTTCCCATTTTAAGCTTTCTGTCTGTTGAAGACATGAGCTATATAATTTTCATCTTAAAATTAGCACCACATCAACAAGTACCACTTGCTCAGTAACTTAAACGAGTGAGTGAATTCTAGTGAGTTCTGCGTAGTTTACTAGTTTGTATTTCATATTTGAGATCCTTATTTCTCCAACTACAAAAGATCCTTCACTGCCAGAACCATGTCTTATATTTCTAAAGTGCCTAGCAGAATACTGCGTGTATAGAGAATGTTTACTATATACTTAGCTGATTATTTATTTGGCAATCCAAGACAGTTTTCTCAGTGCCATTCAGTAGCTTTGGATAATCTGACTATTGATGTCAGGAACCCTTCAGACTCATCCTGAGTCATAATCCTATAATCTACAACCTCCTGGCCTATAGAAATATAATCTTATTTAGAAGATTTATTTATAAGAGTTCCTGGAATTTCTTTTTTTTTTTTTTTTTACTCACTGGTTTTGGTTTATGTATCCTGAAGCTCTGTTATTGAGTGCATATACATTAACGATTATTATATCTTCTTGATGAATTGATTCTTTTATCATTGTATGTCTTTCTTGAAATCTGATGGTATTCCATGTGCTTTGCCTGATATTAACATAACCGTTCTAACTTTTTTTAGGTTAGTGCGTGCATGGTATATCTTTTACCATATTTTGCTTTTAAGCTATCTATGTCTTTATATGTGAAATGAGTTTCTTGTCACAGATATATACTGTCTAGTATATATCCCACCAACCCAGAGGACACAGGTCTGGGGGAAGGGCTGTCTCTTCCTCCGTGGTTCCAGAGGGCAAGGCTACCTCCTAGGTTTCAATAGGCTAGGCTATCACCCAGGGCCAGAGGAGTGGAGTTGCCACCCCAGTGGGCCTGGAGGAGAGAGCATCCAGCCAGAGAGGATTATTCTCAAGCCTTAAAATCTAGTGGAATTTGCCCTGTGAGGTTTTGAATTTGCTTGGGACCCATGATCCCTTCTGGAATAGGATTGGCTAGCCTATGCCTGTCCCACCATTGTATTTTAGAAGTAGATAATTTGGTTTCAACAGGTTCACATCTACAGAGGAATTTTTGCCTCAAGGTGAATCATACCTTGAGTCTTTTCCACATTTGATTTAGATAATATTTAGATGAGATTTGCAGTTTAGAGTTGAGGCTGAACTGAGTCAATACTTTTGGGCTGTTGGGGGATGCCCAGCTGGCTCAGTCAGAGGAGTGTGCAACTCTTGATCTTGGGGTTATAGATTTGAGCTCCAGGTTGGGTATAGAGATTACTTAAAAATAAAATCTTAAAAAAAAAAAAAAAAAAAGGACTTTTGGGCTATTGGGATGGGGGTAAATGTGTTTTGCATGTGAGAAACACATGGAGGTGGGGTATTACGGGCTGAATTATGTCCCCTCAAATTTTTATATTGAAACCCAAACTCCAAGAATGTGACTGTATTTGGAGACAGAGCCTTCAATGAAGTAATTAAGTTGAAATTAGACTGAGAGTGCGGGCCCTAATCCAATCTGACTGATTCCATATAAGAAGAAGAGATTAGAACATATGGAGAAACACTAGGGGTATGTGATCATAGAGGAAAAAAAAACATGTGAAGACACAGAAAGAAGGCCGTCATCTGCAAGCCAAGGAGAGAGGCCTCAGAAGAAACCAACCCAACCAACACCTTGATCTTGGACTTCTAACTTCGAGACCAGTGAGAAAATACATTTCTGTTATTAAACCACCCAGTCTGGTATTTTGTTATGGCAGCCTTGCATATTAATATGCCTTCTTTTTGAAAGCTATTCTTGTCTGGATATGGAATTCTAGGTTGACTCTTCTGTTTTTTAATACTTTAAAGATGCTGTTACATTTTTTTCTGGCTTACATAAGTTTCATATGAAAAGTCTTTTATATTCATATATATACTTTTTCTTTGTCATGTTTCTTTTTTTCTCTGACTGCTTTCAAGATTTTCTTTTTATCTTTTGTTTTCAACCATTTGAAACTAATGTGCCTACTTGTGTTTTTCTTTGTATTTCCTGTTTGGACTAAAATCCTGTTTTGGATCTCTGAGTCTCTTGGACCTGCATTTTGTTGTCTTTCATTAATTTTAGAAAATTCTTGGCCATTTTCTCTTTATATATGTCTTTGCCTCTTTGTCTCTTTTCCTTCTCTCACTACAGTTGTATATTTGTTAGGTCATTTGATCATGTCCCACATTTCTTGGATATCTGTTTTGTTTTGTCTTTCATGTTATATTTAGAGATTCCTACTATCAACTTGGGTGATTTCTGTTGATCTGTCTTCAAGTTCACTTGCGTTTTTTGTGTGTCTCATAATTTTTTTATTAAATGGCAAATGCTATATGTAAAAGAACAGTTGAAACTGAAGTCAATAATATTTATGTCTGGAAATAGGCATTCCTCTTCCATCAGGCCATTAGTGTTGGGAACTGAGTCAAGTAAGTCAGTAATTGAGCTGGATTTGAGTTTTGTTTTAGCAGTGGTTACTTCATTGCACACAGGCTTTAAATTTTCCAGCAAATTGCCACTATCATATATTTAATATAAGTTCTAGAGTATTGACTTTTTTTTGTTTTCCTACTTTGTTCTCAGCTTTCAGTACGTTCCTCATGCCTGTGTCATGGAGGGCTCTTTCTTTATCCTCTTGCCCTTCTCCAAGTAGCAGACTGCTCTTGTTACTCAGTCCATTGTTCATGGTTGGGTCAGGGGAGGTTTCTTCATTTTTCTGCTCCAGATTCAGTCGTAGGCAGCCTCCGTTTCAGTGTTCCTGCCCCACCCCAGTGACAGACAATTCTCCCTACTCTCAAGGTCTAGACTGCAGGCAGATTTCCTTCTCTTCTCCAGAAGCAGCAGACTTCTGCTTTGAATCAGTTCAGAATTTGGGGGCATAGTGGACTCCCTATCTCTTCTCTGGTGATAGATTCCTTTGCCTAGTGTCAATGCAAGATGGGATAGATTTTTTACTATTGCAGTGGCAGCCAGTCTTTAGGAACAGGGTTCCTGCCCTGCCCCCAGCACACACTGCTTTTCTTGTCAAAGCAGAATCAGGCCCTAGGCACTGAAAGGTTTCTTGCCTCCCCTAGCACACTACTCTTGCTTTATATCCAAGAAGAGTCCAGGGTGCAAGTGGGTCTTGTGTACCTGTCCTCTCATGGCAGGCATTGCAACTTGTGCTCAGACAGCGTCTAAAGTATGGATAGATTTCTGTAGTGCTACTGCTCTACCCTCAAACCTTGCCAGACCCCGCTTCCTGTACCATGGAGGTAGGGCTATCTTGGGATTCCCACTCTGTCCCTAAAATTCTAACTAACACACTGTAACAGCCAATAGAATTAGGAAGTAAAGTCTTAACATTGTACAGAATTCTCTAACGGTCCATTTAGGAAATACGAGGATTGATGTCATTTTTACTCCTCGTGCTATGTTCACAGAACTGGCATGGACTTACTCCAATAAAAACATCCCTTTTTTGAAAGGTGGAAGATTATGTATACCCATAGAACTATTAAAGTTTTTTCTCAACCTATCAATAGGTTGGTAGCTTAATGATAATTATAGAATAGCTAGATGGAAGAATGTGATATATTCTTTCTAGGCTCTACCTTGAAATTGTTCATAGCAGTGACTTTTAATTTCTGAGGTTTTGTAGGTCTGCCCCCAAATTTTATACTCTTTGGAGTTGTCTTTGTGTGTGATATATTAGTTTTGATTGGATTGAACTTGACATGGATGACAGGCAAGCATGTATACATTAGTGTCATGTGCTACAGGTGTCAGCTTCATGGGAGATGATAAATGGTAGATGATAGTTATTACTGTTTACATGCTCATTATTTTTGGTTAATATTTTACTAAGACTGCCTGTTGGGTTCCACATCAACCTTGGAATTTTGCCTTGTTCTAGAACCTTGAGCATGAAAAAGTCTGACCCTAAATCTTTAGCTATACCTGTGCTTTCTTAATTTCAAGCTTCCTATCATTGTGTATCCATGTTGTGATCTAAGAGAGCAGTCTTAAGTATAGATATTTTAGGAATCACAAAAATGGTTTGCAGAAGATTGAGAAAACCTATAGTTGCCATTTTTTATGTCCACATGTTCTTCTTTGTGGTTATACCAAATTATTTTTAATGAAACATTTCAAGCTTTCAGAAGAAGCATAGAGATTAATATAACATCAGCTTTATACTCAGAATTAACAAACACTACTTTGTTATATCTGTTTTAGGTTTTTTAATTTTTATTTGTTTTTGTTTCAGGTTTTTATTTAAATTCTAGTTAGTTAACATGTAGTATAATACTGGTTTCAAGTGTAGAATTTAGAGATTCATCCCTTATGTATAATACGCAGTGCTCATCACAACAGGTGCCCTCCTTAATACCCATCACCTATTTAGCCCATTTCCCCCTCCCTCCATCAACCCTCAGTTTGTTCTCTATAGTTAAGAGTCTCCCTCTTATGGTTTAACTCCTTTTTTTCCCCCCTACGTTCATTTATTTTGTTTCTTAAATTCCACATATGAGTATAATTATATGGCATGTGTCTTTCTCTGACTGACTTATTTCACTTAGCATAATATGCTCTTGCTCCATTCACGTTGTTGCAAATGGCAAGATTTCATTCTTGTTGATGGCTGAGTAATACTCCATTGTCTATATATACCACATCATCTTTATCCATTCATCAGTTGGTGGACATATGGCCTCTTTCCATAGTTTGGATATTGTTGGCAATGCTGCTATAAATATCAGTGTGCATGTATCCCTTTGAATCTGTATTTTTGTATCCTTTGGGTAAATACCTAGTAGCACCATTGCTAAATTGTAGGGTAGTCCTATTTTTAATTTTTTGAGGAATCTCCATACTGTTTTCCAGAGTGGCTTTACCAGTTTGTATTCCCACCAACATGTAAGAGGGTTCTTCAGGGCTTTTAAATTTTTTTTGAAGTATTTACTTATTTATTTTGAGAAAGAGGAAGAGAGAGCGAGCATGGGGGAGGGGCAGAGAGAGAAGGAAAGAGAGAATCTCAAGCAGGCTCCATACTGTCAGCACAGAGCCTGATGTGGGGCTCAATCTCATGAAATGTAAGGTCATGACCTGAGCTAAAATCAAGAGTCTGACACTTAACCAACTGAGCCACCCAGGCACCCCTTCAGAGCTTTTTTTAATGCTAAATATAGTTAAAGTCTTCTTCATACCCCTTCTCAGTTGCATTTTTCCTGTTTCATCTGTAGTGGCAACTGCTATCCAAAATTGGTATGCATTTTTGCAGTCTATTTTTTTACCTTTTTAATAAATGTACATATTTGTTTCCATAAACAATATGCAATATGATTTAGTATGATACAAATTTGAAATAAGTGGCATCATACTACTTAGACCATCTTTCTGTTCTTTATTGTTTACTATTCCCAGGCTCTCTAGTCACTTAGTATTGGAAAAAGAGACATTGTTGAAATTTTTTCAAATAAATATACATTTTTTACCATTTTACATATGGTTCTGGAGCCCTAAAGAAGCTGTCTTTGAAAAAATAGATTGAGATAGTGTCAAAGTAGAATGCTATTATGGTACAAAGTTTGAAAAACTAGATTGAGATAGTGTCAAAGTAGAATGCTATTATGGTACAAAGTGCCTAGCATTAAGAAAAAGTTTTATTAAGTTCAATTTTAGATTTGAACATCTTCTCTGTTTATTTTAGTCCCATATTTGACCACTGTCTGTTATCTTCCAGTATCGCAGCTCACAATGGAAATTACAGGTCTGTATTTCCCACACTACACTTCTATCTTCTTCTCCTACATAAGGTGCCTTTGTTCCTTTTTTTTTTTTTTTAATTTTTTTTAATGTTTCTTTCTTTTTGAGAGAGAGAGCGACAGACTATGCGCAGGGGAGGAGCAGAGAGATAGGGAGACACAGAATTTGAGGCAGGCTCCAGGCTCTGAGCTGTCAGTATGGAGCCCAACACAGCACTCGAACTCATGACAAGATCATGACCTTAGCTGAAGTCGAACACTTATCCAACTGAGCCACCCAGGCACCCCAGGTGCCTTCATTTCTTTACCAAGTCCTCTTGCCAGCTCTTAGGCAGGAAATCTTGTTAGTGTCTCCATAAATCCAGCACTGAATTGATACTAGCTAACATGTAACTAACATCTACTCAAGGAGTTGGATTATTGGTTCTTGGGGCAAGTATTATAGAACTGTTGGGAAAATTGTGGAAACTTTTCAACTAAAACTTTTCTGTATATGCAGACAATTTGAGACTTTAAGTTTTCAGACTTACTTTCAATAGAGCTTGAGAATTTGGGTCTTGGTGTATTTGGGAGGGATAACAATGAGTTTAACAGAAGTATTATATATGTTTTTTAAAGGTTATATTGCTACATAACAGTTCCTTGTTTTCAGAAAGATGTAACAAGGTGGGACACTCCAGATATTTGTAGGTACAGATATCTGAAAGACCACACTCCTATGTATAACATAGCTGCAAGTGATTATGTTCAGCTTTACAGTGAGGACAGGAAGCATTTATAAGTCTCCTATGACTCTCTTATTCATACACTTCTGTTTTGTATAACATAATTTCCCTGCAACAATGAACAGCTTTTCAACTTGTCACCAGCACAATGGCTCATATAAAGTGAATGTGGTAACCAGGTTGGAGCATAATATTGTTCATGGGTCAAAGTATCCTGGTTTGAAGAAATTGTGTGTATTGTGATTTTATGCACACTGGCCAGAATCAATATAATCATCAAAGACTAAATTGATTCATTTGGGAATACCTATAGTTAATTATATACACTTTCAGTATTTTGGTTTGCAAGTGAATGGATACATGGAAATTATATTTTGAAGACTTGGGTCCTATTCCTTTGGGTTTTTATCTCTACACTTTACCAGGCATACATTGTTCAAATAGTGAAATTAAGGCTATTTCGTCTCTAGCTGTGATCTTGTCAAGTTCCAACAACCAAGTAAATTTGGTACAGGTCACATTTGAGATAGTTTATGGCCAGAGAAGCCTTGTTTGTAAATATCTTGGGTACACAAAAGAACATCCACTATTTTATCTTTCAGGTAATTTTTCTAACTCACATTATGCATTTTTACTTCTTATCATATAAAATTAGAAGTTATATTCACAATATTGTATTCATTCAGCATTGAGGTTAAAGGGAAGCATGTTCCAAAAGGATGGAATGAATAACCAGAAACTCAGTTGTACACCTTACTGTACTCCAAATTGAGTGAATACTTCTGGAGCAGCGCTTCTCTGAAATGATAGAGGATATCAGAATCTCCCAAAGAACTGTCCTCTACTCTACATTCCCATCTTCGTGATTCTAATAATCAAGGGGAAATGAGGTTAGAGAAAAATAAGGTGAATCCAGGAGTGAACTCTCAGGCACTGTCAGGAGAGAAAATTGATTACTTATGCAGTTTGTAGTATCCTGAAAGATTAAAACATACCAGGAGCCCCCATGGGTGCTCATACAGAATCAAATTACAAGCAACATCTTTATCGTCTTTCCAGTATGTACTACTATGAATGAGTTTCATAGTCTTTTTTTCTTTAACATCTCAACAATATCATAACACCAGAGTTCATTTCAACAGAAATTATTTTCAGGAGACCCTAAACATTGCTGCCCAAGTACTCAGGTATTCAGGACTCCTTGGAGCCATGACAGAGTCTAAGGCTATGTGTGGCAATAGTACAGCATAAATCCAGAACATCTTATAGTTATACCAGAAAGTGTTCCAAGAGTGGTGGTATATTTCAGAAGGACATGGGGCTCTCAATGGCAAAATGTTGAAGAATTTGAGCAGCAAAATAAATATTGATAGTAGCAGATTATAACCCATTGAATAAAATAGAAATCTGTGAATCTATACTGGTATGAAGAAATGAATGAATAAACAAATGGGGGAGAAAGGAAAAAGCTGTATCCTATAGTAGAATGTGAGCTAGTAAAGGTGGAAGGAATGATGTCATTAGAGAATCACTATTTAGCAACCATCATAGTAGTAACTGCTTTGGGCAAGAATCATCAATAAATGTGAAAAACAGTAGGTAGAAGTTTGTATTTACATAGTCTGAAAGTATCTCTTCACAAAAAAACTATCCCACTTAATTAGCACAAAATTCTTTTAGTTAATTTGCATTGGAAAAACCCAATAGATACCATTTAAACCAAGTAACTAAAGTTTAACATCACCCTTAGTGGTACAAATCAACATTACATGCTTTCTGATTATATGCACTGAGAAGAACACAGGTGTTTTTCTGCTACACAGTATGTAATCTAAATTTAACAATTAGGAAACATATAAAGTTATATAGAGATACAGTAAATGAATGATAGAGGCAAAGATAGCAAAATGTTAGCAGTTAAGTAATCTGGATGAAAGGTTGGAGAGTTCTTTGTATTCTTGCAACTTTTCTGTAAGTTTGAAATTATTTCAAAGTAAAAAAGTTTTAAAAATTTAAGTCAGTAAATATGGGGTTCAGATTTTCATCATCTTGTGAAAATGGAGGTGCTTTAGAGTATTGAAAATATTAAGAAGTGTATTAGTCTAGACGACTCCAAAATATTACCCATAGGCAGCAAGAAGATGATGCAACCCTTTACAGAATGAATTTGGGTTGGGGGCAGGGGGTGTGGCACCTGGCTGGCTCAATGGGAAGAGCATGCAACTCTTGATCTTGGGGTTGTGAGTTCAAGCCCCATATTGGGTGTAGAGATCACTTAAATAAATAAAATTGTGGGGAAAAAAAAGAACGTTTTATATATAGACTAATTGTGTAACCCCACAACCAGTGGGTAGACATTATAAGGCAGCTTTTAGTTTAACAGAAAGAAAAACTTCTGTATCTGTCAACCAAAAAAAAAAAAAAAAATGGATAGCCATATAGGAAATTAGTTCTTTCTTGGAGAAGCTGCTCACTTGCGTATTGGGGCGCCTGGGTGGCTCAGTTGGTTAAGTGTCCATCTTCAGCTCAGGTCATGATCTCACGGTTCGTAAGTTCGAGCCCCACGTTGGGCTCTGTGCTGACAGCTCAGAGCCTGGAGCCTTCTTCGGATTCTGTGTCTCCCTCTCTCTCTGCCCCTCCCCTGCTCATGCTCTGTCTCTCTCTGCCTCAAAAATAAATAAGACTTTAAAAGAAATGTTTTATAAAAAAAAAAAAAAAAGAAAGAAAGAAAGAATTCAGCATTTGGAGATTATTTGAGTCAGATTATTTCCAAGATGTTTCCCCCCTGCCCCCAATCCTGGCTGTCTGTCATTCTAGTGTAAAGGGAATGTAAACAGCCCTAGCCCCCAAAATTTTAAGACTGTATTTGAATATGACATTGTAACTCAAACTCAAAAAATAAATTAGGTAAAAGATTTGAAAAGCAGAAGGTAGGAATAGTTTAAAAATAAACAATTGTTTCAAAAGGGCAGCTTACATAGAGAAATTAAAAGTACAGAACTTAATTATAGGGTAAAGGCTTTTGTCTAAATGGCGAGGGCCCAGGTTTCTCCTTTTTTCTATTCATCTAAGGGCAGAATGAGAGAGTATATTAAATTACAAAAAGATATGTTTCAGTTAAACATAGGGAAAAATCTGTGGACATGGAATAAATTTCAAAGGGACGTGGTAGAATTTCCTTTCAGAGAGATTTAAAAACTAAAGTTGAGTCCCAGACACTTAGTGCCCCCCCTCCCTAACCCCATCACACTTATCATATTATGCCCATTTGATATAGATCATCTCATGCTGTCAGTAAATATATATGACCTGTATGTTGAATGCAAATATTTTTGAAAGTAAACCTTTCATTTGTAAAACTTTAGTAGCCCTGGAATTTTGGTAAAGCCAGTGTTTTTGGTTCCAAAATTGAGCCTTTATAAACAAGGATTAGCAATGGGTAGTTGTTTTTAAGCCTTAATAAAGAAATGTTTTTTAATTTCAGATGTTCGCCAAATGGCCCATCGATAGCTAAAATTACCCCCAATTTGGCAGACATAGGGAACATAAAACACTAAACATAAGAGAAAAATGAAAAAAAAAATTGGACTTTATCAAAACTTTAAACTTGTGCTCATCAGAACATTCACTTTATATGTGTGTGCACACGTGTGTGTACATTGAGCAAAGGACTTCTATCGCAAAGATATTTTAAAAATTGGTAACAAAAAGACAAAACAATACAATTTTTAAATGGGCAGAAGACTTGAATAGACAATTCACAAAGAAGATACACAAATTAAGCACATGGAAAAATGCTCACACAAATGAAAGCCACAATGAGATTGTGCTACAATCCCACAAAAATGGCTAAAATTGACAAAACTGGTAATACCACTTGTTAGGTGTCAAACAGCTGGAACTCTGATACTGGTGAGAATTTAAAGTGGTACAAGACTTTGGGAAGCCATTAGGCAGTTTCTTATTAAATTAGAAATACTCTAATACTCCTAATTAGATATACTCTTATCCTGTAATCCAGCAGTTCCCTTCTTACTTACTCAAGAGATGTGTCCACAAAAAGATGTGTACAAGAGTGTTCATAACAACTTTATTTGTAAACGTCCAAAACTGGAAACAGTCCACATGTTCATTAACAAAACAGGTATTTTTAATTATTTTATATCATGAAATGGAATACTACTAAGCAGTAAACAACAATGAACTAAATACAAGCAACTTTATGAATGAATCTCAAAAACACAATATCAAACAAAAGAAACCAGATACAAAATAAAATGTAATTAATGTATGAGCAGAATAAACTAATCTATGGTGGTAAAATTAGAACACTGGTTTCCTGTAGGAATTGACTGAAAGATAGTACAAGAAACTTTCTGGGATGTTGGAAATGTTCTGTGTTTTGGTTGGGGTGATGGTTATATGGATATATGTATTTATCAAAATTTGTCAAATTGTACACTTAAAGATCTGTGCATTTCACAATATGTCAATGATAGTTAAATTAAAATGAAAACAGAAGGGCACCTGGCTGGCTCAGTCGGACAAGCATGTGACTCTTGGTCTTGGGGTCTTGAGTTTGAGCCCCACATTGGGTATAGAGATTACTAAAAAAAAAAATTAAATAAACTAAAAAAAAACTTGAATAAAAAAATGAAAACTGAAAAATCATTCCCCACTGCCAGGCTCCTTTTTAACTTTTTGAAGAAGTTGGACTGATAAGCAGATCCTGCTAAAACTTAAGATGGAATTTCTCCCTAGAGTACAAATTCCTTTTCTCCACCATGAATGCCAGCCTCCCATCAGGGGCCCGACCACACTGGAATGAACTTGTATCAGCCAGTCTGTTCTGTGGGTCATGGAGCTTTGGATTCCATCTCCCTTTCCCAGCACTCTGTCCCATTTTTTAATTTCCAGGGAAGTATTGTTCCAAAACTTGGCTCAGACCTTGCCCTCTCCCTGGATTCCTTCTTCCATTTGTTTTCTTGATTTTGATCAATCACTCTTTGGCATGTATCCCTCTCTTTTCAAGGTGGTGAATCGGGGGGTTAAATGCTGGGGCCAGTATTGGGCACAGGACCTAAAAGTCCTCTCCCTCACTCAGGGAGTGCATCAGTCATCAGTCACAACATGACATTTCATCCTCCTGTTTTAGCATCTGCACAGATTGCTGTACCACAGAAGTGAGCCAAATGGACTTAGGAGCTGTTGGGGGGCAAGGGGCAGGGGGCAACAGCAAGAGAAAATAAGAAAGAAAGAAAAAGAATGGTTCTTTGTGGGGCAACAAACTTTGTTCTGGTTCCCAGCCTGAATGTTTCTGATCTGGTTTTCTTCTTTTTGTGATGTTTGAACTTGTTTCCTTAGCTCCAATGTTGAACTCTTGTACAAAAAACTAAGAGCAGCAGAGTGTGAGAGGCTGAGAGAGGCAAGACCAGCAATCCAGCAAAAATAACTGCAGAGCTGCGAAGATAAATGTGTGCCTGTATCAGGACTGGGCTTGAGAAGTGTGTGTGTGTGTGTGTGTGTGTGTGTGTGTGTGTGTGCGCACGTGTGTGCGTGTCTTAACAAATTTATGAGAAAAATCCTGTGGAGTAGCCTCACTGTTTCTCTCCTATCTGCTCTCACACAGTCTGGCACTTTCTCCTCCTTCTGACAGCTGCCATTAACCTTTTTGTGCAAAGAGCAGAGTATCTTGCCAATTGGATGTTGAAAATTTGGCAGAGAAAAGCTTGTTCAAAAAAAAAAAAAAAAGGAAAGAAAGATAGGGAAGAGCTGGGCAGACCCCACGAGAGAGGACAGGGGCTGACAGGGTACTAAGCTGGGCCATAGGACACAAAACTGCACTGCCTTAACTGCTGATAAAATCCCCAAAAGCTGAGTTGGGGAAAGGAAGAGGAAATGAGGATTTGAATATAAAAGCAATAAGGACCTCTTTTACATAGTTGAAATTACACAGATATTAAGCATTATCCGCAGCTCGCTCTCAATGTGAGAGTAGCCTTATGGTGTGCACATGAAAGGCTTCAGTTAACTAGGGACAAAACTATAGGTTTGGGGCAGAATGTAGAATAATCTTGCTTGTGGAGAGAGAGGTTAAGAGACCCTGCTAGACCAAAACTTTTTTTGATAGAAAGGATCCATTGAACCATTTCCTTTTTTAATTTGCCTCAGAGAACGGGAATTCTCCTGTTTCTATTTTGTCTGTAGATCTTGCCCTCCACTTCTTGCCTAGGATAGCTCTTGGTCCCCATTACTGGTGCCTACCTCCAACTAGCCTGGACTAAATAAAAGTGAACATAAAACACCTCTCTGAATTCAGGTCTCACGTGTCCTTGGCTTTGCAGCAAAAAAATGCAAGAAACTTTTTCAGTTTTTATTACCTCAGTCTTGCACTGGACCCTTTAGAGTTCTAAAATATGAATGTGGAATATTTTTTAATTACAAAGCTCTATATTTATAGAGATCTTAATGTTTTCTAGCTGCCCTAATTGCATTTTTTCCTTTGTGTTTAAAGTATTTCCATGGGAGAAGAGGTTAACACTCCTGATTCTGTAGAGCTCCTACAGGAGCAATTATTTACCGTCTTGGAATTTTAATGAGTCTTAACAATTACTACAGTCCAGTACATTAAACACGGGTCTGTCGTCTCCAATGTCATCTTGCAGAGATAATGCTCCTCCAACTAAGCAAAGAAGAAAATTAATGCTGTGGATGGAAAAAAAACAAAAACAAAAAACATGACCAGCATAGGCACGGAAACTTGGAAATGACAGTTTTTTGGTCTAGTCAGAGCATTTGAAATAAATGGTCCTTAGTTTTCTTCCAAACTATTTAATTCTTTACCAAAGGTTTGGTGGGACAGTCCAGAAATAGAAGTAACAAATTTTTTATGGGCAGAGTATCTCCTCTGGTGTATGCCAGGGACTCACAGCCATGTTTCTGGCCCAGCATACCAGAAGGATTCAAAGCTCCTATAGTAACGGTGGTGAGGTACAAAAGTAATTCTCTAAGGGAGACCTGTTTAAACTTAAGAAAAGACAAAAGGTGTGGGACCAAACCCCTCTCCCAGTGGGACATGACCTCTTAGGTGTAAAATCAAAAGGGTACCATAAAATGTAAGCAGTCTTTCCATACAGACAGTACGCCATTCCTGACTTGGCTCTCCTGTGCCCCATAACGTAAAGCCCTGCTTCCCCCAGAAAGTACAGGGGAAATGCTACCACAACCTCTTTTCCTATACTGTTCACTAGTCTGAAGAGTCCCTGCTACTCGAATGACCTAGCCCTTCACAACAGCCACTAGCTATTACTGCTGTATTCCCCGAGTCTCTAAGAGAACCTCCTGCACCCCTTATAAGAACAGCCTGTTTGCTGGAGCCACTGCCATAGAAGTGAGGTTTTCTGCTAAGTCAGAAAGGTGGGACTAGGCCATACTCACTTGCCACTGGGGCAAGTGAAGATGTATTTTTGATGTCTGGAGTTAGAACCCAGAAGGCATCTTGCAGTATGTAAAACGTTATGAATGGTGGTTAAGTTCTGTGACTCCTTACACCAACAATATTGTATTAGTTTGCAAAGCTGCCATAACAAGACATTACAGACTGGGTGGCTTCAACAGCAGTAATTTATTTCTCACCATTCTGGAAGCTAGCAGTCAAGATCAAGGTGTTGGCAGGCTTGCTTCCTCCTGAGGCCTCTGTCCTTGGCTTGCAGATGGCCACCTCCTCACCATATCTCTTCACCATATCTCTACGTGACCTTTCCTTCGTGTACGTGCATCCCTGATGTCTCTGTCCAGATTTCCTCCTCTTCTTCACAAAGACACCCAGTCATCAGAATAGGACGCACCCTAACAGCCTCATCTTAACTCAGTTATCTCTTTAAATACACCTCTTTAAGTCACATCTCCACCTACAGTCACATTCTGAGGATATGCGATTAGAGTTTCAACATGTGAGTTGGGGGAGGGAGCATGATTCAGCCTGTAACTAACATTATGGGTCAGTAGTCTCATGGGGACTACTGGGAACCTAACTACTACTTAGGTAATTGTTTCTGGGTTTCAAACAACTGACTTTCAAACTCTGGAAACGGCATTCCAAATAAATCCTGGGGCCCTGCCTATTAAAAGGTAGGAGGGTACTGCACAATCTGTTACTCACACCCACTAATTATAAAATACTCCCTTAGGGGAGTTGCAGGGTGTACTGGTGACTTCAATCCAGAATACTATGAAAAGAAGTTAGCAACTGGACCTTTCTTTATTTTTTTTTTATTTAAAAAAAATTTTTTTTTAACATTTATTTATTTTTGAGGCAGAGAGACAGAGCATGAACAGGGGAGGGGCAGAGAGAGAGGAACATACAGAATCTGAAACAGGCTCCAGGCTCTGAGCGGTCAGCACAGAGCCCGATGCAGGCTCGAACTCACAGACCGTGAGATCATGACCTGAGCGGAAGTCGGACGCTTAACCGACCAAGCCACCCAGGTGCCCCTGGACCTTTCTTTAAAAGCTGTGTAATAGATATAAAAGCACCAAACATAAAGTAGACACTTGTTTAGTGAATGAATCAAATCAGGAATTTTTGGAGGTGTTCTACACTGTATGAATGCTATCATATTGCTTTGTCTACTAATTTTTATACAAAAGACCACCTAGGCATATCTCCCTATCTAGCATATGCTGTCCTGGTGAAAGGGAGCCTTTAATTTTAACACTGAACAGATCTTGCTATAAATTGTAGTGATGCTTAGAAGCCCTAAAGATTAGGTTTTGATTGATAGATTAGGTTTTAACGTTATCAGAGTAAAAAAAAAAAAAAAATCCTACCCTTTTCTAATGTAAACCCTAAGCCAAAGGTCAGACGCTAACATCCTATTGCCAACTTAACAGAAAAGCATGATATGGTAGTGGCTTAAAAGTAGTATCATAGAATGTTTGATAAAGCTCCTGCCTGATTTCATCTGTTCTTAAATTTCACTGTTCAATTTATTCCTTTGAATCATGTATCCCACCAAAGTACTGCCTTTTTAAATGCAGGAATTTCTAGGAAGGATAGCACATTGACATTACCACCTAGCATGTCTGGTGGGGTATCTGAACACCAGAATGATTAGAATAGTGAGTAACTCAGAAGAGGTCAAAAAAGACCAAATTGCCAGATTAAAAACCAGATTAGGGGCACCTAGATGGCTCAGTCAGTTAAGCATCTGACTTCGGCTCAGGTCATGATCTTGCAGTTTGGGTTCGAGCCCCATGTCGGACTCTGTGCTGACAGCTCGGAGCCTGGTGCCTGGAGCCTGCTTCAGATTCTGTGTCTCCCTCCCCCTCTGCCCCTCCCCCTTTCATGCTCTGTCTCTGTCTCTCAAAAATGAATAAACATTAAAAAATTTAAAAAATAAAAAAACATTAATCTCCTCAGCATAACCCAGGCCTGGTGATAAAGCATCATTATACTTTGAATTCTCTGATTTTCAGCTATTTGATACATCAAGAGTATGTGGGAAATCACACCAACCTTTCAGGAGCTTTTAGCCTAAATTTGAGCCAACAGATACTATTCCTAAAAAAAAAAAAAAAAAAAAAAAAAGTTCAGCAGGGCGCTGGGGTGGCTCAGAAGGTTAAACATCCAACTCTTGGTTTGGGCTTAGGTCATGATCTCATGGTGGTTTCAAGCCCGGTGTCCGGCTCCACGCTGACAGTATGGAGCCTGCTTGGGATTCTCTCTCTCTCACGCTCTCTCTGTTCCTCCCCTACTTGTGTGCTCTCTCTCTCTCTCTTTCTCAAAATTAATAAATAAGCATTAAAAAGAAAGAAAGGAAAGGAGAGGAGAGGTGAGGAGGGGAGGGGAGGGGAGAGAAGAGGAGGGAAGGAAAGGAGAAAGAAAGGAAAGGAAGGAAGGAAGTTCACCACAGCTGGATGTGAGGATGCACCTAGCAGGAAGGTAGGGAATCATCAGAAAGATGATGCAAGAAACTTTTGCAACATTTGCATGCTTGGGTTTTCTCAAGCATCCTATGATGAGACACACAGAAGGCACAATGAGAAATCCTCATGAGAGCTGAAAAACTCCTCTAACTAGAAATAGCCTGCAGGCTTTAAGTTGGGGATCACTGTTCTAATATTATTTTAATATCAGGAATGAGCTATATTTATTCATGGATTGATTAAAGCTGGAGAGAACTTAGAGATCTTTGGATCCCCCCCACACACACACCTTTTTCTTTTGCACATGAAGAAGCTGAGGCCAGAAAGGTGAAGTGACCTGCCTAAGATGATAAAGCTTAGTGGCACAGTTGGGACTGGACGTCTCCTTCCATTTCAGACATTTTCCCATTATTGCACCTTGTAGCCCTCTTTGGAAGAAGATGTTCTTAGCCCCTCAGAGGAAGCTCTAGTAATAACTGTATTCTCCTATAGTGATATTAAATAATCTGCAGGACGCTGCAAGGCCATTTGCCTTCTAGCCCAAGCAGAGTATGTGTCAGCAACAGATAACAGCACGTAGATGCATGTCTGTTCCTGCATTGTGTGCAGACTAAGCACTGTGACTTTCTTTGGGGGAGAAAAGTAAATAGTAGATAATTTAAAATATCTATTAAGTTTCTTTAACTTCCTTGAGGGCTGTATCTTTGCCACTACCTCTCTTGCGCCCTGCACACTCAGTTGAACCCTTAGTGTTTATCTCTTTAATACCATCTACGATACTGCAGCCCACAGGCAGCAGTCCTGTAGGCACTGGGCATAACTGGAAAGAGCCACATGCAGGAGATACTGGGGCTATTTATTTGGCCTCCTTAGGTTGTGTGGGGTGGGATGATCCTATGCCTTCTCCATCTTCTCTTGAAGAACTCACTTTCTCACTTGGCTGCTTCTGAAGGTTGAGCTCACCTCCCTCCAGCTGCTTTCTCAGGAAGAGAAGTAGAGAGAAAAGATCTGGTGATCCTTCTCTTCGATAATCTAGGTGAAACTTCCCAGAAGTACTCGCTTTGGTGTGGACTTTCCTTCACAAGCTTGGTCATTCCTTCCATGTGGAAATAAAGCTGGGTGAGGCCATTTGAGCTCTGGACTGCTATGGCTTTTCCCTCACGTTTTGGGGGAACTGTGCTCATGAACATGGTGAACCTCAGCATTCACTGAGCCAGGCTGGCCTGGAGATGGCCCTGGAGCCTCTCATTCTCACCCTTCTTTTTTTTTTTTTAATTTATTTTTAAAAAAATTTTTTAACATTTATTTATTTTTTGAGAGACAGGGAGAGACAGAGCTTGAGTGGGGGAGGAGCAGAGAGAGAGGGAGACACAGAATCTGAAGCAGGCTCCAGGCTCTGAACTGACAGCACAGAGCCTGACACGGGGCTCAAACTCACAAACTGTGAGATCATGACCTGAGCCAAAGTCAGACGCTCAACCGACTGAGCCACAAGATACAACTCCAGACCCCCACCTCATCCTCAACCTTCTCCACGTCACATGAGACCCAGTCTGCCATATCATTGTATTATTGCCATATCATTGTATTAATGCCATATCATTGCCTCTCACCACTGCTCATGATCCTCCATAAGATGGCCATGTGTACCCAGGGGAGTCGCTCAGAACAGCCCACATGACTCCAGAGCCTTGGTCAGTAATGGCACCCCTTCCAAGGCCCTTGTTACTGGGCCAGGAACTTGTGCCACACAAAGAATCATTCTGTCATCTTCACCAAGGAATCAGGAGACACCACCCAAGGAATGTGTCAGGTTGGCAGTAAAAAAAGAAAAACTTGGGGCGCCTGGGTGGCGCAGTCGGTTAAGCGTCCGACTTCAGCCAGGTCACGATCTCGCGGTCCGGAAGTTCGAGCCCCGCGTCAGGCTCTGGGCTGATGGCTCAGAGCCTGGAGCCTGTTTCCGATTCTGTGTCTCCCTCTCTCTGCCCCTCCCCCGTTCATGCTCTGTCTCTCTCTGTCCCAAAAATAAATAAACGTTAAAAAAAAAAAAAAAAAAGAAAAACTTAGGGTGCCTGGGTGGCTCAGTCAGTTGAGCATCCACCTTCGGCTCAGGTCATGGTCTTGCATTCATAGGTTTGAGCCCCACATCAGGCTCTGTGCTGACAGCTCAAAGCCTGGGGCCTGCTTCGGATTCTGTGTCTCCCTCTCTCTCTGCCCCTCCCCTGTTCATGCTCTGTCTCTCAAAAAATAAAATAAAAACGTTTAAAAAATTAAAGAAATTAAAAAGAAAAACTCAAGCAAGATCCACAGTTCCCTGTGGGAGGCTTTCCAGTCTCTCCCTGCCACAGTCTCATCAGAATCCGATCCATGTGCTGGAAACAACACACAGCAGTCCTGAACATAGAGTGTGCACTGAGCACATGCCACTGCCACTGTGGTGGAGGAAATTTCCTTCTCTCTTCCTGCTTGGCCAGAGAGATTCTCTGGAACTGGATTAGGCACTGTGCCGGTTTAGCACTAAAATCTCAGCTGCAACAAAACCCTGCTCTTGACCACTCTGACAGTTGCGGCATTAGATTTCTTATTAGTTGTTTGGGTTTTGTTTTGTTTTGTTTTTTTACTCTCTCCCTTTTGACACTTTTCTTTTCTGAGAGCCAAACCAAACACACTGGGCTGGCCGGCCTGTCTGTGTCTGAGATTCCCAGAACTGTGCTGCTGTTCTGATGGATCCCTTTGGCAAAGAGGGAAATTTTTCTCCATTTTGATAATGACAGACCCCTAATATTAATGTCTCTATTCACCTCACTTAACAGATTTGTAAGAGATAATGTGAGATACTACCAAATCAACTTAGGCAGCCATATTAAAATTCTGCCTCAGTGGAAAATATGGTTATTTGTTTATAACACTCTACACTTTCTCAAGCCTCAAGTTTTACCTCAACAAGTCTTTGGACTGGTAAAGCCTTGTGGAGACCAACCTATCCATCTCTTTGCCTTAGGAGTGTGCTTCATGTGAGCACTCCACCCAGATGGGTAACTGGCTTACTCTTTTTCTTTTCAGCTTTACTGAGGTATAACTGAAGAAGTTGTAAGATGTTTAAAGTATACAATGTAATGACTTGATATACCTATACATTGTGAAAGGATTTCCCCCCTTTGAGCTAATTAACAATCCATCACTTCACATATCTACTGTTTTTTAAGTCCTACTCTTTTCACAAATTTCAATTATACAATACGGTGTTACCAACTGTAGGCTTATTCTTCGAGGGGATGATATATCACAGTTCCTTTGATGTTCCAGGAACATTTTTACACTAAAGATGATATCCCATTCTCTTGTATCAGAGACCAATCAGACCAATATAAATCTCCTATTGGGTTTCCTGGGGGGCTTTCTATTTCCACTCTTACCTTTTGCAGTCACGTCTTTTTTCTTGTCCTACTCTTTCTCTGTTCACTCCCTTCACTTGCACAGAGAAGGTATAACACCTATATCAAGATACAGTCTTGTAGGAAAGTTGGTAACCTGAGAGGTTCTTACAGGCACAGAATACCACATAGAAAAAACTCAAATTATCTCAGCGGGAAGAATGCTTTAGGCAGGAAAGCAGCAGCCAGCATTTCTGAGGTGTCTAGACGTAAGTAGCTTAGAAATTAAAATGTTAGTGACATCTGCAAATACAAACTAGAGTTAGAGTTATCAGAAAGCAAAAGTTTGTGCTGCTTTATGTACACATAACTTTCTAAATCTGGATTGCTACATCCATTGTACTTGCCTGGTTCCAGCTCCTGCTCTGTGTAAGGAGATTAATTTAGAGTGGCAGGTGTTAGCAACAAGTGTTTGGTCCCTTAGATTGCCACTGACCCCAATTCATTTTACCTGGGCTACTTGACCTCTCACTTGTTGCCTTTCACAAAATCATGACTCATTCTAACTTTCAAAAGAATAATAAGCAACAGTGAGTAATATGACAACTCTTAGATGTCTGATAATTAGCTAGCAAAACCAAATTTCTCGTAGGATTTTCCTCTGAGGCAGGGGAGACTTCCTCTTTTCTATGGAGACCTTGTGCATCTGGAGACAGTAGAGTTTGATCCCCTAGCTACTCAGTGGTTGGGCTTGAAGGATGATGCATAAGTGTTCCTGAGGCAGACATTTCTGTCAATCTAAATTATACTGGCCACTTTATCCCCTTAGGCTGTAGTTGTCTTACTTACAAGGTTAGAGAATTGAACTGGTGGGGGTTAGTGTAGAAAACTAAGTTTTATGCTTTGTATTAATATAGACTCCTTAAAAATCTTAACTCTTTATTTCCTTCAAAGTTGGGGAGCTGCCAGGGTAGAACTGCAGAATTTGCAGAGCTGTAGCTAAGAAACAGAGCAGCTTTTTAGTTGCTTTGTTTTTGTTTTCTTTTTAACCTTTGAAAACTAAAGGTAAAAATACATGATGATATTACACTGAAAAATCTAGCTACCCCAAGGCAAATGGCATGCATTCATTTAATCAATATTTAGGGAGCACCTCATATGTGCCAGGGATGACATGCTCTTGAAAGTACTAGAAAATAGTAGGGTGTAATTTATGATTTTCTTGCTCTGAAAGGCTTAAGTACCTGGAGTTCCCTCCTACCTTGATGCTTCTGTCATAAGGGAATGATAGGAAGAAGTTCCTTTAGTGATACAAAACCAAAGCAATCTTGGGGAGATCACTTTGGAATATCACACTGTTCAGGAGTGGAATTTTGAGTTTGGATGATGTATATGCAGGTCCCCTTGCTGGAATGGAGCTAAACTCTTATTTTTATTATGCCATTTTGTTTAAGATTAGTCATGGAGGAGCAGCAGCATCTGTTTACTTTGGGCCTAAGCAGCAAAAGCCTTTTTTTCCTATGAGAACAAAATTAGATATTGCCTGACAAAGGAGTTCATTACAAGTTAAGGAGAAGGAGAAGGCCCAGTAGCAACCTCATGGTCGTTACCACTTCCACTCAGCATTACACAGAGCCTAGGGCTGTGGTGGCAGTTGCTTTAGGCTGTAACATGACAAGCAACTGGGGCGGGTGGAGACTTTAGGAAGAAAACTGGGAGATTTAGGCTGCAAACTCAGACTTGGAATACCAGGGAAGAGAAGGTTTTGGAGTTGGTCTTTTTTTTTTTTTAATTTATTTATTTTTGAGAAACAGAGTGAGACAAAGCGTGAGTGGGGGAGGGGCAGAGAGAGAAGGAGACACAGAATCTGAAGCAGGCTCCAGGCTCTGAGCAAGCAGTCAGCACAGAGCTTGATGCGGGGCTCGAACCCACAAACTGTGAGATCATGACCTGAGCTGAAGTCGGACGCTCAACCGACTGAGCCACCCAGGCACCCCTGGAGTTGGTCTTAATCTGTGGGAAATAATCATAGGACAAATACTTCAAGAACAACTTTAGTTTTCCCTGTTACTAAATGCTAGAGGGATTCTACAGAGTGAAAAAGTGGCCAGATACCTCTAGAAAAGTAAATAACTAGGCAAGAAATACCCACTGTGTGCTCAGATCCCTCTGACCACATACATTTTGTATTTTATGAATAGATATTATGGCAAAATGCATTTCATTTTAGGGGCACCTGGGTGGCTCAGTTGGTTAAGCATTTGACTCGAGTTCAGCTCAGGTTATGATCTCCTGGTTTGTGAGTTTTAACCCCACATCGGACTGTGCACTGGCAGCACAGAGTCTGCTTGGGATTCTCTCTCTCCCTCCCTCTCTACCCCTCCCCCCACCCCCGTGCATGCACTTGCTCACACATGCTCTCTCTCTCTCTCTCTCTCTCTCTCTCTCTCTCTCTCTCACAAAATGAATTAACTTAAAAAAAAAAAAAAGATGCCAAAACAGTGAAGGACTCTTTTAAAAAATGTGTTTCATTTTATTCTCATTTCTCAAAAATCCAATCTCAGAAGTTATTTCATGTCTTCATATCACCTAAGCAGATGTAGTTGAACAGCCTGCTGATTTGGGCTGGGGAACTCTAGCCCAGATCTGGCCAGGGTGGAGGACTGTTTCAGCTTGATCCATCACCGCTGAAAGGCTCCAATTATCATGCCGGTGACCAGCTCAGACCTCATGGCCCATGCATCCTGAGACCTAGCTGTTAAAAACCTCAAGTTCAGATTCTTGTCTGCTTAAACCAAACTAAGCATCTCTGTATAATTTTCTGCCCACCACAAAGCTATCTCCGGAAAGGAATTAATCTGAGTCACTGCCAACCACAACTGAATTTATTCAGTTACCTCTCTTGTAACCATCTCTTCTGTATATCCATCCATACGTCCTTTTCTTTCACCTCATCCCCTATGACTGTGAATAGAGCTGTTTACCTTGAAATGAGGCTATTTTCTCTTTAAGAGACTTCCCTTTAAGACTGTCAAATTAGTGAGTTTGTTAGCTCTCCCTATGCCTTTACTTGGCTATGGAGAGATATGGTAGTTATTCTGAAATCATGACCTGTGCTGAGCAGGGGCAACTTCCCTGAACAAATCCACCCATCCCTCAGCTGCACTTCTGTTCCTCCATCTAGTCCAGCTATGTTCCTTATTATTCTTCATACCATCAGCTCTGTTCTCCTACAGAGAACAGTCCTAACATTGAAGGCAGAAAGGGAACTCGGTTGGTTTCCCTTACAGCTAGGCTTTCATAAGAATATTTTTGGTGGGTGTGAGGTTGTAGAACATCATCTCTGACAAACCTCATTCTGAGCTTCCACTGCCTGCTGGTCCCCTGAGCAGTGGTGGAGGCTGAAGCATTCTCTCCTTCCCTTGTATTCACACACTTCCAGCTTGTGTTGCTTCGAGCATTCAGATTGAGTTGCTTTTGCGTTTGTGATTCTTGGCTTGAGTCCCTCTAGAAATCATATTACTACTCTGAGTTCAGGGAGGGCTGGAATAGCTACTAGGAACAGAATACATTATAATAACATTCAGCAGACAAAGCCAGAAAATTCTTGCCAGAGACCACCTTAGTATCCTTTACTTGGCCCATACTCCATCTTTTGAGAACTTTAAACAAAGTGAGATGCTACAGTATATGGTTTATGTGCCCTGCTATAAGGTCTGTATCATCACACAGTCTTGATTTTGAGATGCTTCACATTTTATCTTAAAAAGCTCTTTGAGGGGCACCTGGGTGGCTCAGTCAGTTAAGCGCCTGACTCTTGGCTTCGGCTCAGGTCATGATCTCATGGTTCATAGGTTCAAGCCCCGCGTTGGGCCTGATGCCAGTGCAAAGTCTGCTTGGGATTCTCTCTCCCTCTCTCTCTGCCACTCCCCTGCTAGCACGCTCTCTAAACAAATAAACAAACAAACTTAGAGAAAAAAAACTCTTTGGAAAGTTATCAGTGTCCTCCTCCCCCATCCAGGATTAGCATGCATTCCTTCCGTCTATACACCAGTCGTTTCTCAATTGCTAATTATGTGCAGGGTATTTTGCTAGGCAGCATTGATATGTAAAAAGAATCCATCAAGGAATTTGAAGAAGAGTTGGGGAATTAAATAGCCAATTCTTGAAACTCAAGACAAAATTAACACTTCAGCAATATTTACCTCTGAAGAGAACAGAGAAGAACAGCAATATTTACCTCTACCTTCATAGAGAGAAGAGCCAGTTGAGCTCAATCATAAAGAGTGAGTAAGACAGGGAAGAGAGGTGTGTAGGAGGGAAGATTATCCACATTTTAGAATGAGGGAACCACATCAAAGTAAAAGCAAAGACAAGAGCATATACCAGGAGGCTATTTGCACGTGGCAAGGCTATAACAGAGGATGAAATTGGGACAGTAGGATGGAGCCAGACTGTGGTTGCCATGCCAAAGAGACTGGCCTCCGTTCTGTAGGTAGGAAATAATTTAAGACGTTGGAAGAGGAGAAGGGAACCTAATCCAACATGTTTTTAGAAAGAGTGCTCTTAAAACCAGGGTTGATGTGCATGTGACGCTATTACAATAAGCAAAAGATCTAGGATAAGATAGCTTGTGTTAGGGTAGTGACCGTGAGATCAGCAAGGAAGAAACTAAACCAAAAGAAACATAGCCTGGAAAGAGCGTTAACAGGAATTTCCCAGAAGAAGAAATGGCCAATAAATATATTTATGAATGTTTTGCCTCAATTTTTGGCTTCGCTATAAATGAAAAGAATTACAAAGAACTGCAAATGAAAATAGCCCTGTCATATCTGCAAGATCAGGGTGTGTGTGTGCGTGTGTGCATGTGTGTTGCCCCACTATATTGAGTGGGTGGGGAAATGAGCACCCATATTTGTTGTCTGTGGGCTGAATATTAGTTCAGCTCTTCTGGAACAGTTTGGTAAGATGTCAAAAGCTTTAAAGAGGTGTATACCCTTTGATCCAGGAATTTAAAGAAAACAATCATAAATACGCAAAGACTTATGTACTAGCAAACTCAACATGTCACTATTTATAAAAAGAAAAAATTGAAAACAAACTAAATTTCTAATAATGGAATTATTTAAATTAAAATACATCAATAAACTTGATTACAATATGAGCCATTTAAAAATTGTGTTTTAGGGGCGCCTGGGTGGCTCAGTTGGTTGAGTGTCTGACTTCAGCTCAGGTCATGGCTTGGGGGTTTGAGCCCTGCGTCAGGCTCTGTGCTAATAGTTTAGAGCCTGGAGCCTGCTTTGGATTCTGTGTCTTCCTCTCTCTCTGTCCCTCCCTTGCTCACACTCTGTCTCTCTCTGTCTCTCAAAAATAAATAAATATTTTTTAAAAATTTTTAATAAAATACAAGTTGTATTTTAGAAGAATTTATAATCACATGAAAAACTCCTTGTAGTAATTATTAAGTGAAAACAACAGTTTATTAAACAGTATGAACAGTACGAGTTGATGTATAAGTGGAACATTCACAAAGAAGTATTTATTAAGCATTTGAAAAATAGTCAAATTCAGGAGAGAAGGGAATTAGAATTATGTTGACATACCCTGATAATCCTTAAATTTAGGTCACGTGAGGGTTCGTTTACTGTTTTCTTTTGTGTATGTGTGAAATTTTCTATGCTTAAAGTTGAACAAAACCCACAAAAACTTACCCCAAAAGAAATCATAAAATGGGCAAAGAAAGTAGATTGTGTCAATGCACTAAAGCACTTAGAATAATACCTGGTCCACAATAAATGTCCAGTAAGTTAGTTGCTGTTATTATTACCACTTTATAAATAAAGCTCAAGGAAAACAGTCTAAGCAGAGGACAAAAGACAAAGAACAGAGGAATGTCCCCTAAAACTCAGGTTTTGCATGTGTGGGAGGAAGCAGAAAGAAGAGGAACAGCAGCAAGACAGACAAGAAATATAGGGACAGGCAGAGAAGAGCCAGAAAGTCAAGTGGGAGAGAGATTTTAGAAGGAGGTGTTACCAGAACAAGTATCGCAGAGGAGTTCAAGGATAAGACAGTTAAGACCACTGGATTGTGCTGTTAGGTAATCCTTGAGGTTTGGTTTGTTTGTTTTTTTATAACATGCATACAGAAACTACACAAATCATAAGTATGCAGCTCAATGAGTTTTTACACACTCCTATAATGAACACCTGAAGAAGCAGAAAGTTACCAGCACCTCGGAAATCTCTTGTCATGCCACTACTCCACCCTCCACGGGTAACCTGACTTCTAACACTTCATTTTGCCTGTTTTTTAATTTTATATACCTGGAATCACAGAGTATGTGTCTAGCTTCTTTCATTCAATGTCATGTTTATGAAATGTGTCTATTATGATATACATATACGTTCATTCTCATTGCTGTATGATATTCCATTGTATGAATGAATATACCACAATTTATCACCTAGTTGTTTGTGGGCATTGGGTTATTACCATATTTGGGCTGTTTTTCTGGGTCCCCTTGTCTGTTCCATTGGTCTGTTTGCCTGTTCTTGTGCCAATAGCAAGCTATGCTAATAACAGTAACATAGTTCATGTTCTTATCACTTTGTTGTTTGAGATGCTTTGGCTCTTCTTGGTTCTTTGCATTTCCACTTACGCCTTGAATTAGCTTGTCAGTTTACATGCACACATGCCAGAGTGTTTTATTTGGATTGAATTGAATCTGTAGATTAGTTTGGGCAGAATTAATTCTTTATACTATTGAGTCTTCTGATCCATGATCATATTGTATTCCTCCATTTAAGATATCTTTTATTTCTGTAAATAATGTTTTACAGTTTTCAGTGTGGGGGTCTTAGCTTAGTAACCTTTTGAGAGAGCAGTTTCAGTGAATAGCAAAAACTAAATTCTTAGATGCTAAGGAGGAAAATAGGAAACAGAGGTAGCAAATATAGACTGTTCTTTTGAGATGTTTGGCAGTGAAAGAAAGAGAAAAATTGGGACTAGCTTGTGAGGGAAGCAGATTCAACAGGTCATTTCAGGATGAGAGTGCCCTCTGAAGCCATGGTGAAAGACCAGGGGAGAGGAGAGATTGGAAACACAGAGTTAATTGAAGGGACAAGGTCATAGAAGGGTGGCTACAGGGTACCTGGAAAATAGATTAGGAACAAGGAGTGTTGTGAGGTTGTTTTGAGGTGTAGTGTGTTTCATGTCTACATTACCTTAGTAACAATTTCCTCAGACTCACTGGTTGCTTTTTCAGTGAATGGTACTAACCCATCATGAGTGCTGTGCTCTTGGTCACTAATGGCCCCAGACCCCATGTGCAGAATGTTTGGAGCAGCAAGACTTGTTGCCCTCATAGTCATCCCTAATCCACATTTTCAAATCCCTATTTCATTGAGCAAAGCATGTTATTTTATATTTTCTCTACTGTACATACCTATTCATCTATTACTACAATAATCTCCTCCTTCAGAGTATCTTCATCAAATTAAGGTTTAGTAGAATTGGGTTTTTCCACTCAATCTTGAGGTACCCAAGAGATTTGAGGAAGATTTTGTAGTGATATTTTATATATGGAGGGAAACGAGGGTGCTGAGATAAGGGATTTAATGCTTAAGTTGCAGCAGGAGTTTGCGGGATTCGTGGGAACAAATCCACTTTGCAGTTTTGTAGAAATTATTTTACGTTGGAAGTGTTTTTAAGTTTGTTGTTTGGTTTAGATGCAAAGCTTTCAATATGTACACAGAAAATTGTATCTTTCTATCTAGAGAGGGCACCGTGCAAACTTAGGTGCTGCGTATAATTATGGTGTTTTAAGAAAGTAAACCAAGAAGACAGTATTTTTCACCTCAGTACTTGCAGTGGTGGAATTAGCCTGCCAATATTAGAAAGTAGAGAATAGGAAATAGAAGATCTTGTTGGATTACTCAATCTTAATATCCACTAAGTTTGGATATGTAGCTTTAACAAGGAAGGGAAAGAGGGGAGGGGAAAGGATTTAATTCCTAGCAGCTAGGGTGTAATAAGAATTTACGTTAAACCCCAAATATTACATGTTTGTACTTTTTGGGAAATTCTTTTCTGATGTTTAAAGGGGCCTTCTTTGGGGAGGAGGTGAGAGTTGAATAGGCAGGCATAGGGGCAGGGTGTGGGCAGGGGTAGAGGGAACAAGAAGAGTGAGATATCTGGTAAATTATACTTCAGAAGCTAGAACACACTTTTCCCAATTTATCCATAGGACCCACTACATACTGATACCGTATAAAAACTTCCTTTTTTAAACATGCGATGTGTATGCTAAAGAAATATTTTAAAATAACAAGGTACTAATATATTTCAAGATTTGTTTTCACACCTGTGCTGTATAACACATCTGTCTACATTTTTAGTTTGATGGCTTCACATTGCCTTTCTTTCCTAAGTGGTCTTTTTTTTCTCTCACACATTCCTGTACTCCTTTGACTTCAGAATGACTAAAGCTTTGCATTTCGAAGTCAAAATAAAAAGCCTCATTTTAAATGTAATTCAGGTTTCACACAAAAAATTGATCTTTGAGATTTTTTTCAAGACAGGAAATTTTAGCATATATTGGATCAAGTGCCAATAAACTCTCTCCCTGCTCAGCCATGCCCAAATCTAATACTGCTTTCAGATAAAATGCAAACCATGCATAATCCCTGGAGAATAGAGAAAGTTCCACCAGATGGAAAGCAACTCCAGCTAATGAAGGAACACTTCCTTCTCTAAACTCTTTTTTTCCTTCTCTGAACTATTTGATTCTTCTGATCCTCTTTTTAAACACCTTTTCCCAGGCAAACCATTCATTAGCCCTTGGAAAAAGCATAGCCTATAGTCTGCCTCTGTTTTTTTTTCCCCCTAATCTTTTTCTACCACTTCTACTTATGCTTTCTCCTCCACTGCTAAACCACTCCTCCAGCTTCTTGTGTACACCCTCCTGACATTTGTAGGTAATAATCGCATTCCCTTCGCTTAGTCTTCAGTTAGTTCAGGTCTACTACTTAGTTCTAATCCTGCCCCATAAAATGATCCTTTCAGCTTCTTAGTCATGCCTGCCATTTTCCTTTGAACTCATTCCAGTTTGTCTCCATTTTTCTGGTAATAAGGTGCCTGAAATGGAACGCAGTGCCCTAGGTGTGGCTTCACTGAAACCATGTAATAGAGTGAGGGTCCTCTGAGGGATAGTGCCCAAGCCTAGCCAGCCCAAGGACCTTTTGTCACCTTCAAAGAACTGGTACTGCTTCTGTCAAGACCCAGTAATTCCTGTATTCCTGAACTTCAGTGAACAGCCAAGTACATTTCCTCCTCTGTGCCTCTGTGAATAGTTCATACTATTTCTCCAGACCCTCTTTCCTGCCCTCATCTCAACAGCCACACTCTTCAAGAAACTTCCTCTTCCTTCTTTCCTTTTTTTCTGTCTTTGCAGTTTTATTTTGCTGTAATTCACACACCATGCAATTCACCTATTTAAAGTGTACAATTCAATAGGTTTAGTACATTCTCAGAATTGGACAACTGTCACCACATCAATTGTCAAACATTTTCATCATTCTAAAAAGAAACACATATTTATTAGCAATCACTCCCAATTACCCCATCCCACCCCAGCCTTAGGCAGCCACTAATCTACTTTCTGACTCTGGATTTACCTATTCTGGACATTTCATAAAAATGGAATCATACAGTATGTGGTCTTCTGTTGACTGGCTTATTTGACTCAGCATAGTGTTTTCATGGTTCATGTTATATACCATGTATCAGAACTAAATTCCTTTTCATTGGCAAAACAATCAATACTTTTTGAATGAATATTTTATACATTTCTATTTGCCCCTTTTCAGTCTTGGAATATCAGAATTACATGTTTAAAAACACATGCAGCTTTGAATATTTATATTATATCTTTTTATCCAAATTTCTTATAAAATTGATGCTGCTTGTGGTATTAAATAATATAGAAGTATATAGAGTAAACAAAATTAATTAAAGACCTAAATCTGAGACCTAAAACTATAAAAATGCTAGCAGAAAACACAGGCAGTAATTTCTTTGGATTTTTGCCTTAGCAACATTTTTCTAGATTTGTCTCCTCAGGCAAGGGAAATAACAGCAAAAATAAACTATTGGGATTACACCAAAATAAAAAGCTTTTGCACAATGAAGGAAACCATCAACAAAACAAAAAGGTAATCTACTGAATAGGAGAAAATATTTGCAAAGGATACATCCAGTAAGAGGTTAATATCCAAAATATATAAAGAACTTGTACAACTCAACACCAAAAAAATAAATAAATTAATTAATTAATTAAAAATCTTATTAAAAATGGGCAGAGGACTAGACATTTTTCCAGAGAAGACATACAGGTGGCCAACAGACATATGAAAAGGTGTTCAACATCACTAATCATTAGGGAAATGCAAATCAAAACCATGATGAGGTATCACCTCATACCTGTCAGA
The DNA here is from genome assembly GCF_022079265.1 of Lynx rufus. NCBI lineage: Eukaryota > Metazoa > Chordata > Mammalia > Carnivora > Felidae > Lynx > Lynx rufus. Next base: position 36,221,529 of record NW_025814889.1, on the reverse strand, counting down.
ATGGTTAGAATCAAAAAGACAAGAAGTAACAAGTGTTGATGAGGCTATGGGGAAAAGAAGACCCTTGTGCACTCTTGGAAGTAATGTAATTGGTACAACGTGGAAACCAGTGTGGAGACTCCTCAAAAAAATTAAAAATAAAACACCATATGATTAAGTAATTCTACTAATGGCTATTTACCCAAAGAAAATGAAAATACTAATTTGAAAAGATACATTCTTCCCTATGTTTATTCCAGCTTTATTTACCATAGCCAAATTATGGAAGCAATCCAAGTGTCTGTCAATAGATGAATGGATAAAGAATTGATAAAGAAGATAGAGGGAGGGAGGAAGGGAGAGACGTATCTACACATACACATATATACAATGGAATATTACTCAACCGTAAAAAAGGAATGAAATCTTGCCATTTGCAACAATATGGATGGACCTAGAGGGCATTATGCTAAGTGAAATAAGTCAGAGAAAGACAAACACCATATGATTTCACTTATATGTGGAATCTAAAAAACAAAACAATTGAATAAACAAATAAAAAGCATAAACAGACCTATAAATACAGACAACAAACTGGTGGTTGTCAGAGAGGATGGGGATGGGTGACTGAGCAAAATGGATGAAGAGGAGTGGGAGATACAGGCTTTCAGTTATGGAATGAATCATGAGGATAAAAGGTACAGCGTAGAGAATATAGTCAGTGGTATAGTGATAGTGTTGTCATGGTGACAGATGGTAGCCACACTTGTGGTGAGCATAGCATAAACATATAGGTATGTTCAATCACTCTGTTGTACACCTGAAACTAATGTAATATTGTGTGTCAACTGTAATTAAAAAAAAAAAAGTATAGAGAGTAAAATTGAAAGTCCTTCCATCCCTTAGCAGTATCAAAGTACCCACTTCCCCAAATCTATACCAACACAGATTAACAGTCTTTTGCCAGTGTGATAGGGGGAACAAAACTCTATCTTGTTTAATTTGTATCTCTTTAACTACTCATTAGTAATTATTAATACTCAGTGAGGTTGTGTATTTTTTATGTGCTTATTAGCCATTTGTTTTTCTTCAATGAGTTTTTTTGTTCATATCCTCTGCCCATTTTTCTATTATTAGGCTTGTATACAAGCCTAATACTTTCATAATACATTGATCCCAATCCTTTGTCTTTTTTTCCTTTATTTATTTTAATTTATGTTGAGGTATATTCTCTCTATACCCTCTTTGTTGAGAGTTGTTATAAATGGATGTTGAATTTTATCAAATCCTTTTTCTACATCTGTTGGGATGATCATATGACTTTTGGCCTTCATGTTGTTACTGTAGTTTATCACATTTTACTGATTTGCAGATGTTGAAGCATCCTTGCATGCTTAGAATAAATCCCACTTGATCATGGTGTACATCCTTTTAATGCAGTATTAAATGCAGTTTGCTAATATTTTATTGAGGATCTTGTATCTATGTTCATCAGCAGTATTGGCCACAATTTTCTTTCTTTGTGGTATCTTTTCTGATTTTGGTATCAGTAATATTGGCTTTGTAAAATGAGTCTGGCACTGTCCCTCCTCTTCTATTTTTTGGAAGAGTTTGAGAAGGATTGGTATTAATTCTTCTTTAAATGTTCGATAGAATTCACCAGTGAAGTCATTTGGTCCTGGGCTTTTGTTTGTTGGGAGGTTTTTGATTACTGATTCAGTTCCCTTGCTAAAAATCTGTTTGTTCCAATTTTTTATTTCTTCATGATTCAGTTATGTAGGTTGTATGTTTCTAGGAATTTATGCATTTCTTCTAGGTTGTCCAGTTTGTTGGCATATAATTTTTTGTAGTAATCTTTTTTGATTCTTTGCTTTTCTCTGGTACAGGTTATAACATCTCATCTTTAATTTCCAATTTTGAGTTCTCTTACTTTTTTTCTTGGTAAATTTAGCTAAAGGTTGGTCTATTTATCTTTTCAAAAAACCAGCTCTTAGTTTCATTGATCTTTTCTATTGTCATTTTAGTCTCAATTTCATTTCTATTGTTTTTTTTAGTCTTTTTTGTTATTTTGTTCCTTCTGCTAACTTTGGGCTTAGTTCTTTTTCTAATTCCTTGAGGTATAAAGTTAGGTTGTTTGAGATCTTTCTTGCTTCTTACTGTAGGCATCTGTCACTATGAGTTTCCCTCTTAAGAACTGTTTTTACTGTAGCCCATAGATTTGGTATGTTGTATTTTCATTTTTGTCTCAAGTAATTTTTTTTAAGTTTATTTATGTATTTTGAGAGAGTGCGAGCAGGGGAGGGCAGAAAGAGAGGGAGAGAGAGAGAATTCCAAGCAGGGTCTGCACTGTCAGCACAGAGCTGACACAAATCAGCACAGGGTTCGAACCCACAAACCGTGAGATCATGACCTGAGCCAAAACCAAGAGTCAGACGCTTAACCAACTAATCCACCCAGACGCTCCTCAAGTAATTTTTGATTTCTTTCTTAGCCCTTGGTCACATGTTGTTTAATCTACAAATATTTGTGAATTTTCCTGTTTTCACTTTGTAACATTTCTAGTTTCATATCATTGTGGTTGGAAAACATGCTTGATGTGATTTCAGTCTTAAATTTATTAAGATTTGTTTTGTGGCTTTCATATGATCTATCCTGGAGAATGTTTTGTATGCACATGAGAAGAATATGAATTCACAGTATAATTTTTAAATTTAGATCTTTAGGTAATTTCAAATTTATGTTTATGTATGATATGAGCAAGAATCTGACCACAACTGGGCCCAGTTGACCTAATACAGTTAATTGATTTCAAATGCCTCCTGATCAGATTCTAAATCCCATTGATCTAATTTCATCAGTACAATACTCTTCTAATTCGTGGCTTTTTACAGTATGTTTTGTAATCTGGTAAGCCAGTCCACACATTGTTTTTCTTCCTTTAAAATATTTTCTTGGTTCCTGTTGTATATTTATACATAGGGATAAATTTTAGAATTAGTTAGCAAGCTCTGAAAGAGCCTTTGGGATTTGGTCTGAAATGTATTTATAGTATATTTTTAGGTGAAAACAAAATCAGCTTACAAATAATCTATATACTATCATTGCCATTTTGTTTCTAAAATTACACGTGTGTGTGTGTGTGTGTGTGTATGTGTGTAATAAAACAAAGTCTCAAAGAATATATGACAAAATATGTAGCAGTGGTTATCTCCTGATGCTAATATTACAGTTGATTTTTTTTCTTGGTGTTTTTGTTTTAAAATTTTTCTACAATGCATGCGTAATACTTTTTGAATTAGAAAAAAAAACCTGAAAATTTTTAAACTAAAATGAATCCATTAAGTAACTTCGTGATTATCTGCTTAGCAGAAGCCAAATTAGAAAAATATTTCATAGGAAATGAATATGTGACTTGTAGAGAGTAAAGTGCAGATACCCGACTCAGAATATAAACCAAAGATGTTCACAATATTCCTAGGAAGGACTGAGATGGGAAACTGAAGCAATACAACCTCACAACCTCCTCTGTTACTTTGTGTGATTGACTTCAGTTCTGTTCAAGAGATTTGAGAATAGTGGCCTTTTCACCTAGCAGTATTTCTGGGTTATATTCTTTGCAGCTGTATTTAAAAGGCACTTTGCTTCTTTGGTTTCCCCATTTCAGAGATTCATATTCATATGACACAGTCAGACCTTGAGATGCGTCAAGACTTAGAGTAGTCTAAATCTGGTCCTTGCATGTCCTGGTATTCAGTCAACATTTAACAGAATAAAGATTGCAAAATCTGTTCCCAACTCTTTGATATATTTGAAGACGCAGCATGCTAATTCTTGGCTCACAGCATGTGGATTCTGTCAGCAGTGTAATTAAAACTTGGTTCTTAAAAAAAAAAAACTTGGTTCTATTTGCCTTTTAATCTACATGCTCTGTCTAGGTAATCTTACCTATTCAACAATAATTGTAACAACATCTAACATACATAATTTTCTGTGTGTCAGGTATTGTACTGCAGTTTATATAAATAGCTCATTCAGTCCTTAAAACAGGGGCACCTGGGTGGCTCAATCTATTGAGCTGTCAGCACAGAGCCCGCCGCGGGGCTCAAACCCACAAACCATGAGATCATGACCTGAGCCAAAGTCAGATGCTTAACCGACTGAGCAATCCAGGTGCCCCCATGTTAGCCCTCCTTAACTCTCACCTGGGCTTGCCACAAAACTTCTTTTAGCTTAGTGTTCCCTCCACTCAGGCTAACATGTTTTTATCTTCACAGGTCTCTTCTAAAAAAATGAAGCTGACCATGTTACTACACTGTCTGAAAACTCTTGGACTTCCTTTTTGTGGGTGTTTCTTTCTTTGTTTTTTAACCAGATTCAATCTGAACTCCTTAGCTTTACAAACAGTCTGGCCCTGTCTGTTGTCCTCATCTTCATTTACTTTTTTTAATTTATTTTTAATTTTTTTATTTTTTTTAATTTTATTTTTTTAATTTACATCCAAATTAGTTAGCATAATCAGCTTCATTTTCTGTCACTCTCTGCCCAGCCCCCTTACCTTATGCTCTAGCCATGCTGAGAAGCTCCCTCATCCCCAAGGTCCCACGCCCTTTCTTAGCCCTACACACCTGCCCTTGTTTCATGTGCTTGAAAGCCTCTTCTGCCTTTGACCTCCCAGCAAACTCCCGCTCAGCCTTCAAGATTCACACCACATACTGCCTTCAGTAGCATCTTCTTACACTCCTCCAGGATGCAAACAGCCCTATTATGTCTTCCACTACAGTGCATGTCTGAGCCTCGGCCACGGCCCCTACCATCCTGTGTTGTAATGATCTGTTTGTGTGTTTTCTTCCATTAACCCAAGTGGATCTTCAGGGAAAAGACCAGATCCGTTCCATCTTTCAGCAAGTAGTAGGCCCTCCATAAATGTTGTTTTAATGCTTGAAGGAATGTCCAAGAGAGTGTTTGAAACCAACAGGAAGTTAGAATTATATTTCTAAGCATCTTAAATGTTTCTCAAAATAATCTCTTTAGCTATATGAGCAGATAGTCTAATGTACTGAACAAAAGTGGTATATAGCAAATGGGGAAAGTCTTTTAAATTGTAAGTTTCCCTAGGATGAGAACCATTACACAAGATTAAGATCCTACCTGAGGTCATGCATGTATCCCTTTCCCCATCCTGGACAGAGGTGTGACATTGGGACACAGTGGAGAGAATGTTCCACCTGGAATGAGGGGACTGGAGCTGGGGCTCCAGCTCCGCAGATTACTGGTGAACTAGTCACACCTTCACGAACAAACACTTGATGTTAACGTTCACACTTTCCTGGTTGTTAACGTTGATGCAGGAAGACTTCACATAGAAAGTGCCTCTCTTTTTTTTTCTTAATTTTCAGCTTTATTAAGGTTTAATTGACAAAATTGTGATCTATTAAGTGCACATGATGATTTGATAGACATTGTGAAGATTCCCACAGTCGAGGTAATACATCTGTCATCTGACATACTTCCTTTTTTCCCCTTATGAGAACACTTAAGTTCTACTCTCAGCAAATTTAATTCTACAGTATGATGTTATCAACTGTAGTCATCGTATTATACATTAGGTCCTCAGACCTTATTCATGTTATAACTGAAAGTTTGTGCCCTTTTACCAACCTGCTCCATCTCCCCCACCCTCCAGCCCTTGAGAGCAACCTGTGAGTTTGACTTTTTCCCCCCAGGTCCCACTTATAAGTGATACCATGCAGTATCTGCCTTTCTGTCTGGTTTATTTCGCTTAGCACAAGGCCCTCCAGGTTCATCCATGTTGTTGGAAATGCAATTTCTTTATTCATGGACAATAATTCTTAACCCAGTGCAAACAGGATAATTTTATTTTATCTGAAATCCATCTTTTCTTTCCCTTTCAGCTTCAGAATGAGCTAGAAAAAGGTGAACGGGACAATGCAGAACTGCAGGAGTTTGCCAATGCCATTCTCCAGCAGATAGCAGATCATTGCCCCGACATCCTGGAGCAAGTGGTCAACGCATTGGAAGAGTCATCCTGACCCTGCTTTATGGGGAGTAGCCAGCCCAGCAGCCTGCTATAGTAAATCCAGGTGCCAAGAAAGAAGAGCTGGACGGAACAGGCTCCCAGGAGCTTCTGGCACCCAGCAAACACTACAGACTGTATCCCATCTTGGTTGGTCCTTCAAGTATGATTCCAGCACCCTTTCTACAGCTCTCATCTTAACTCTGCCTTTCTACTTTGGATATTGTCTCTACACTAATTTTCTTGATGTCCAGCGTAGGTAAGTGGCCAAGTTTCCATGAAGAACTGCCATCTGGTCATCAACAGTGGAGGACTGTGGAAGCTGGTGGTTCTGCCCTTACAGTGGGACATGGAGTAGGTAGCCTGTTTACCTTCTGTCCTTGACATGAGAACTAAATCTGGAATCTCCTTGGAGTTCAACATATTGAAAGAAACTTCCCCATGGACCAGAGAGCTGAGTGTTCTAATATCACAACAGGTGCTTTCTCCTAAAAGGGTTAAAAAAAAAAATCTTAAAAAGAGAGAGGGGGGAAAAGAGAGAACAGGGACAAAGAGAAACTGACTCTTCTTACTGTTTCTTTCGCTCACTTTCACATGTAATGTTTTATGCAGGGGAGCTGCAAGCAGGCCTCATGAGGGCTTAGTGAACACTAATACCACAAGTTTGGAGTCTTCACCCAGTCCTGTTTGTCTCACTCATCCTTGCTCTTCTCAACCAGTTAATAAGAAGATGGTGTGAACAGTTCTCCCCTGGTCCCTCTTGTTTAAGACCTTTGACCTTATTATACTTAATCTGTCAGATTATACGTCTCAGTCTGAAAGAGAAGAGGGGTTTGACACGAACCTTGCCATCAACCACCTGCTGCTCTGCTTCTGTAGAAGATGACCGCTCCTTGGGCCCAGGCTGGTTTCTCCTAAACATCTCCCTCATCAGCATTCTAGTCCCCTGAGCCCCTAAAGAATGCTTCTGCCTTCCCACCATCCATGTTCTATGTATGCTCTTGCGGCCCAGCGGTTGCTGAAGTTTATGACCCACCTTCTACCCTTTTAGCTTTACTCTTGATGTGCACTCCCATAACCATAGCCTCGTGCATTGTCTGGAACCTCCCTTCTGGCACAAATGAATGTTTCTCATCCCACACACATTCCTTCCTCCATTCTTTCATTCAAATAGTATGTATGAAATGCCTACTATGTGCAAGTCACTGTTAGGTATCCATCCTTGAAAAAAAGTCTCTTTTTAGTGAGGGAGAAATGTAAAGGACTCTGAGACATACCTTGTTTGAGTCAAAGCAGTAAAAGGTATACCTATCCTCTCCCTACTCCTTCTGAGTAGAAGTTCTCTTTTTCATAAAAAAATGTTTTACAGATGAGCATTTCTCACTATAATGTAATTGATGAGTTCAGGGGCAGGGAGCTGAGTCACTTACTTGCCTGCAGGATCTTATTTGGTGGTTCTGGATTTTTATTTGTCGTCGTTACCCTGCAAGAGTATAGTGTTTAGGAGGGCTGCAGTAGTAGATAGTGTTTTCTTCACACATCTGTGTACACCACATGGAACTTGGCCAGCTCCATGTTGTGGATCAAAAAATTGACCCTAAAGTTGCAAATCAAGTTGAAGGTATTGGCATTTTGAGGGGCATTTTTCCCAGGCTTAGACAATGACAGTCATAAATAAATAATCAGGCACCAAAAAAGAGACCACTTAACCCAAATGTAGCCTTTAACCGCCTCTCCAGCCAGACGCCCACCAGATACTCACATCTTCTGATAAGAGTTGCTGGGCTAAATGCTTTTGTCTTGCATTTTGTCCTTTCCCCCTCCCCAGTTACTCACCCAAAGAATGATGCTGCCTGTAAAGTCATCACAAGCCTTCAGTCCAGTATCTTCCCACCAGCAGCCCTTGACTGTCCCATTAACTTATATGGTCATATCTCTAGCTGCCCTGATTCCCTGCTGTAAAACAGCCTCTCCTATGAGAAGCTGTAGACTGTTTCTTATCGAAGGTTTAAGTGGACTCTGCTCATAAACTTCTTACTGAGATGCTTCCTGATAGCCAGGCTGGCCAGAAGCAGGGGAAGTGGGAGATGTAGGGGTAAGATAGTAAGTGGTGGTCGTTTGTGGTCAATCACCTCAATTCCATGTATTTATTGCACTGCCCATAAATCATGTAGATAGCCCCCAGTATTTTAAGCCTGGTGTATTAGCATCTCACTTTATCTACCATAATGCAAGGAACTGAGGTATGATAATAGCCTTCACAGGACTACGGCAGAACAGAGAAGGCAGGAGAAGAGGCCATCCACAAAGAAGTGGCCTGTTTCTGGCTGTTCTCTAGCAGCTTTGGCAAGGGAAGGCATCAGCAGGTCTCCCTGGGTCCTGCTCATTCTGTCTTTGCTGTCAAATACAATACCTGTCACTTTTGCCCACTTGGTGCATGACTCTCACTGCACTTCCTTTCTTCCCCTTTTCATTTCAAGCCTTCTTGTTGCTTCTTCTCCAAAACTTTATTGAAGTCCTCTGGACAAATACTTCTAGTAAGAAAAATATTTGGGGCAAACATTATCTGTGTGGTCTCTGTGAACCGTAGCAGGGATCTCCTTGATTTCTCTTGGGTGGTCATTCTAGCATCTCAAATGGTTCTGGGGACTGTTTGGTTCTAGATGAAAGTAGGTTCTGGCTAAACTTTAGTAGTGAACATGACCTGACTGTATGTTATAGGGACAAAATTAATACAGTGTCCAGCACTTAGAGTATCTTCTTGAGTTGAGATAACTCATTGAGCCAACTTTTACTAAATGCACTATTCCCATCACACAAAGACTTATCATTGCATGACACTCTTCTGGTGTTCATGGTTTCACTAGGTCACTCAACTGCTGCCGAAGGTCTAGAGCCTTGAAAGCTCACTGCACATTGCCTATTATGTTCACCAAACTCATCCATTCCATTGGCAAGTCTAGTTGCCCCTTAGCACCTAAAGATCTGTACCCCAAATCAAGGTCATCACGAAAGGGGACAAGATGAAGAAGAGTGAGTGGAATCCAATGTGGGGCTGAAGAAATACAATGTGATTTTCTCATCTTTTCATATACCTCTATTCCAGGTACTCATTGAGTTCTTGATGAAGTATCTGAATTGAGATTTACAAAGACTTGGATACTATTTGAAATGGAAAAGATTTTAAATAGGCTTTAATATATTAAGAAATATGAATGGGAATCCCTAAATCCATCTCAGCTCTAACCTTTAACCTAGTACCTTATAACCTAACAAAGATCGAAGTGCTTCTCTCTCTTCCTTACAGTTGGTCTTTAGAAATATTAGTGAAGCAAACTGGACCCAAGACTGCCTTTGGTGTCAGTAGTAGCAGTGGGACTTGACACCTTTTGTCAATAAAAGTCTGTTTGGTTTTCCACGGGAGCTCATTGGCTCACCCACTCCCCAGAGAGAAGAGGAAGTCATTACAAAGTTTTATTAGTCATCCCTCCCCTGCGACATTCAGGATTGGCATTTGGATTTGCTGCTGATCCCAGAACCATCCTGCCCTCCCCTTTGACCCCAGCAGTGAAGCATAGGCCCGCTGGCTCCCCTCTCGGGGGTTTTGAGGAAAGAGCAAATCAAAGAATATGTTGTCGCATCGAATGTGACCCTCACGTGGCACTTCCTAAGTTACCATGGGCCCTGTGTCAGCAATATCAGTAACTCCCACGTCTGCCTCCCCAGCCTCATGTCCCTCCTGCAGGAGTTCAGAACTGGAGAAGCAGGTAAGGAGACAGTAGATGTGGTGTGGATGCTACCCTTTGCAAGCCTGCAAGGCCGACCCCTCCATCACTGCCAGTCCCTGGGCTTCTCAGAACAGCGACTTGAACTGGTCAAAGACATGTTCTAAAAAGAATCTGGCATTTTCCCCATGCGGACTAGGGGAATGTTTGGGCAAAAACACACACACACATTACAGGGAAATCCTTCTGAACAAAATGGCTGTCTTTATTTACTCTTTTTAAGCAAAAACTGTTTCCAAACTTTTTAGTGTCAAAACTGTAACCAAGCGTCTCCTGATTTCTTCCAACGTGTTTGGTGAGTGCTGTGACCCTATTGTAGGTATTTCTTCTGACTCTTTTGGGGGAAAGGTGGTTTTAGGGATTGATTTGGGGGGAGCGGATTTTTGTCCCATCCCACCTCCTCTTTGTTTCTCTGCTTGTCGATATTGTCTGTGTGGCTCAGAGCATTGGGGCAGTTACATTGTGTCCATTGTTGAGATTATTAAGATATTAAAAAGTAGTTTGTAGAACTGAAAAGTTAAAGAGCTGTGTTTTTAAAAATGCAAAATGATATCATGTTAATAAAGGAATTCAAGCTATGGGGCAGCCCAACTCCTCCCCCTCCTCCCAAGTTGGCTTAGGTGGCACCTGGGCTAGCCACTTGGGAAACACGATGACCACACTCTAGGTAGGGGACTGCCTGAGTGAAAGAGACAACTGCTGCGTAAAAGGAATTGGAATCTGGGGCTCAGAGAGTCCCCACTGTGCCAGAGATTTCCTATACATCCTCAGGACCCCCTGGGTAGAGGTTTCAAATTTTGTGACCCCATAACCACCCTCAAACCCACATTGGTCCCAGCTCAGTGTGCCTAATACTGTGTGGTAACCTAGGCTTGACTCGGAAGCGCCACACCCGGCAGCCCTGTACAGGCCACAGAACCTCTTTCCTGCCCACTTGGTGCTATATCATCCAGTGACTCATCCACTATGGGCCAAGCAGTGGCCAGCCTGGAGCCTGCAATCCAGGTGAATGAATTGTACTCAGATCTCAGTTCCTTCTGGCTTCAGTCCCTAGATTCCTTCCCTTTAAGCTTTTTAGACCCTACATCTCCCCGGCCCAGGCTGTCTCTCTTGGCCCTAGAGATGCCCTGATCAGGAAAGGACGGGAACCCTGCTGAAGCCAGAGAATTCGCCCTGGGCCAGAACAATCGCTCTGAGCCCAGCCCTTCTTTCCACACCGCACCAGTATTGCATTCACGCTCCAATGCAGCCAGACCTACCTGAGGGCAACACACCATCCGTTCTGGCCTGTCTGCCCACGCAGGACTAGCCGACTAGCCCAGGAACCTGCTGAGCACACCGGGATGTCCAGGATGGGGACTCGGGGGTCTCCCTGGGACTCGCCCCCTCTGCTTTGGAAGAGGGGAGCTGCACTTTAGTGAGGAGCTGAGGAGCACTGGGCACTGACTCCTAGCTTGAGTTCCTTTTGGTGACAGTAGCAGCCGCAATGATGGTGTCTGTGATGCAGATGCACCTGCTGCCTTCAACTGTGTGTGTGTGTGTGCGTGCGTGTGTGTTTGCGTGTGTGTGTGTGTGATGGCCAGAGTCATGTTACTGACAGGATAATGACATTACAAAGAAATTGTGTTATAGTCAACTTTGCCTTGATAATTATTGTAAACACTTTGTCCATTTTTTCTTTTTTATTCACAAACTAAATCCATCAGGAAATTATAAAGTTATTTAAAAATTGTGTGCTGTGTCTTTCTTTGAGTCTCATTCAGTCTGATTACCCAAGTGAGATTAGTCCTCAAATGCCAGAAAAGCAGGGAGAAGCCAGTGGTCTCCCAGAGATTAACGCTTTGGTAAGTAAGCCAAGAACCAGTGGGGCTCCAGGTTAAGGTGGGGCCGGAGGAGCCCAAGGCTGGCTCAGTCCTGAAGGGCCTGGCGGGGTGATGCCCCCAAATGAGTAGGCCTCCTTCAGGCTCCCATCTGAACTCTGGATTGGCAACCCCTGAGTTCCTTTTTTTTTTTTTTTTAATTAAAAAAAATTTTATTTTAATATTTATTTTTGAGAGTGAGAGAGAGAGAATGTGAGCGGGAGAGGCACAGAGAAAGAGGGAGACACAGAATCTGAAGCAGGCTCCAGGCTCAGCTGTCAGCACAAAGCCTGCCGTGGGGCCCTTAACCCATGAACCGCAAGATCATGACCTGAGCCGAAGGCAGATGCTCAACCAACTGAGCCACCCAGGAGCCCCCTGAATTGCTTTTCAAAGTCAATTTCCACCTTCCTTTCTCCCTTACATGCTAGGCCCTGAGCCAGTTTCCCCGTTCCGCATCTAACTGCGTTTCCAGAGCTTGTACTCAGGTGAAGGAGCAGCCATGGCATAGCTGAGGTGGTTTCATTCAGGACTGGGACTAAGGGGGCGCCCAGGCGGCTCCATCAGTTGAGCGTCTGACTCTTGATTTTGGCTCAGGTCATGATCTCATGGTTCGTGGGATCAATCCCCCGAGTCAGGCTCTGCGCTGACAGAGGGGAGCCTACTGAGGATCTTTCTCATTCTCTCTCTCTCTCTCTCTCTCTCTCTCTCTCTTCCCCTCCCCTGCTCATGCTCACTTGCCCTCTCTAAATAAATGACCTTTTTTTTTTAACTGGGACTCGGGCTTCACAGGGGTGCATCTGATGTATTAGCTCAGGGATGTGGGGTTTGTAGGAACCAACAGAAAGTGCCAATACCAAGAGTCAAGGAGCTAGAGAACCTGTGTTTGAAAATTCCCCAGCTTTGGTATTTGTCTTGGTCTTACGCTCAATAAGAAGTTACTCTGGGGGACTTCTTTGTGAGAATTCGCTTTCTACTTAGCTCCATTTCTGCGTCTACTCCAGAAGGGAATCAACCTGCTTGCTGCATGCACTCCCTCTCCCATGGAAACTGCTGCCCACTGTGGTCTGGCACTTGGGAATTGGACAGGAGAGTCAGACGTCGCCCCTCCTGGCAGGTTCTCCCAGCACCTGGGCTCTAGCCCTGCCTGCCTCCAGCTGGCACAGCTGCTGAGAAGTCCCACCAGGTGGAGGAGCACCTGGGAGGCCGTGCTATTTGCAGGACTGGAAACCTGACGTTGCTCGTCATTTCGTCACAAAGCAGGAGTGATTCCACTTGCAGAACGTGTATCATACTGCAGGATATAAAATCCCAACCGCCAGCAGATGTGTCCACAGGAAGCTGTCAGATTACACTGGTCAGCTGTTTCCAGGGTTTTCCATTAATCTTATTTCACTATTTGTTTATTCACTCTGCGGTCTACCAGCACTCAGTTGCAGACAAATGGACACAGAGACCACAAGGTTTAAGGAAAATATGTGAGAAGAGAACTTGCAATTGAGAATTCCATCCATTAACTTGGTTTTTTTTTTTTTTTCTCTGAATTGGGAAAAGACTGCTATTATTTGATTTTTGAGGTGGAATGTCCCAGGCTGGCTCAAAGATGATTAAGAACTAGCTAGATCCGGGGGTAAGGGAGTGTTCTGAGCTGGTTTGAGATCCACGAGCTTTCCCAGATGTCCTGGAAAAAGCCCTAGTTTCCCAGCCCAGAGCCCTTGGCTGCCCCTTGATCTCTCACCCTCTTTTCAACCTTCCCCTTGAAAATAAGGCCGCCTTCATCGAGGTCACAAGCCACAGCCATAATGAGGATAATATATGATTATGTGTTTCCCTTTTGAAAGCTCCTTTAAGAGTGTAAAGCATAAAATTGCTTTTTTCTTGTCTGCAATTTGCTTTAAGATAATCCAGTATGTGTGTTGAGAGGTGGTGAGGAGCAGGTTATAAGTACAGAAATATTGGCCACGAATCAGTAACTGTTGAAGCTGGGGGCTGGGTGCACCGGCTTCATTATACCATTCTGTGATTGCGGGTGCTGGGAATTTTCCTGAGTTCAAGAGTCACATCCTCCAATTATACTTGCCCAGTCATCACACATGCACCTTTTCCCCGAGTTTCCAAGTAACCCACCTTCACAAATTGCCAGCAGAGCACTCAGTTCAGTGTGCATGCTCTGCTGTGTTCTGGGTACCAGCCATGCAAGTAATACCAGCTTGGGGCACGTTTCCCATGTGTCAGGCTCAGCTCTCAGCACCACACACGTTTTATCTCCTCTTCATAGCAATCCTATGAGGTAGGTGCTGTTACCCCCATTTTACAGATGAGGCACGGGCCAGTTAAACAACTTTCCCCAGGTCTTGCAGCCTGTAAGTAGTAGGGCTGGAGTTTAAACCCAGCCCTGTCTCCAGAGCTTGTGCTTTTCAGCCCATTCCTGTGGCCACTTCTCTTAAGGAGCTCACAGTCAGTACAGGACGAATCCCAATAAATTGTGGGAACACAGAGGAGCAGGCAATGCTCTTCACAGAATCTCAACTTTGACCTTGAAAGATAAACTGAATTTTGCCAGCAAAGGAGTTCAAGGATGGAGGAGGCAGAAAAGAGCCTGAGCAAAAACAGGGAGGTGGAAAAGGACACCATGTATTTGGGGATAGCAAGCAGTCTCATGTCAATAGGTCAAATACTGCTTGGCTCAAAACCATGGAGGAGAAGACAGGGAGGCTGCAAACATAGCTTAAAAGGAGGTTGGATGGGCCCATACTGTGAGAGATCTCTACCGTCCTGGAAAGGAAGGCAAGGTAGAGCATTACCCACACCACCAGTGACCATAACTACAGCCACAACAAGAGCTGATGAAAGAAAGAAAGAAAAAGAAAGAAGAAGGAAGGAAAGAAAAAGAAAGGAAAGAAAGAAAGAGAAAGAAGAAAGAAAGAAATTAAAGAAAAGAAAAAGAAAAGCACCTGGGTGGGTCAACTCCAGGAAGTCTCCAGTCCTAGTGACCATGGAGGCTGCTGGAGATAGGAGCAGGCTGTAGCTGGAGCTGTTGGAGGGAAATCGCCCAATGTTACAAGGCCAAGAAGTGATGGGCCTAGGGTCAAACCTGGGTCCGTCTGTTTGCCAATCTTTGTCCTTGGTTCCCTTCTCCAGAAGGCTCTGTGGGATCCGGGACTCTGAGGAGACTCCCTGCTAGCCTTGTGAGGCATCGAGGCCAGCCTGGGGGCTGCGGGTGTTCAAAGGAAGAGGAAAATAATGTGTCTTGCTCTTTCACAAGCAGGATGGATGAGTCACACAGGATTTTGTGCTCTTAAGCTCTGGGCACCATTTCTTCCCCAAGAATCAGGCAATGAAGCACTATGAATGCTCTCGGCCCTTGATGGGAAAGAAATGAGGTTTGAAGCCTTGGTAATACCACGTCAGCCCTCCCTGTCCACAGAGACCATTCCCTTGCCATGTCTGATGGAAGAAGTAATTGCCCCACCAGAAGCAACATTCACAGGGTGATTGAGGGATCCGCACATCCTCACATTGGTCCTCTGTCTTGCTTCCAGCTGTGCCACGACAGCATGCTGACCTTCATCTTTCCCTTCCTGCATTAACACTCCTCCCCGTCTCTCAGTCTCAGTGCCCCCAGCCCTTCAACCTTGCTTGTGAGGGTGAAGAACTTGAACCATGTTCATTTAAGAGGGAGTGTTGGACACGAGGAAAAAATGTCCACCAAATGTCCACAGAGTTTCCATGCCAAAAAGCCGCCTCTGTGGCCCCTGGTGGAATTCACACTCAAGAGGTGGTTCCTTTGTGGTTTGTCTTGAGCTTGATTTTTTTATTATGATTTTATTCTTTTAAAAAAAATTTTTTTTACATTTATTTATTTTTTGAGAGACATAGAGCACAAATTGGGGAGGGGCGGAGAGAAGGAGACACAGAATCCGAAGCAGGCCCCAGGCTCTGAGCTGTCAGCAGAGCCAGACACAGGGCTTGAACTCACAAACTATGAGATTGTGGCCCGAGCCGAGGTCGGATGCTTAACTTACTGAGCCACCCAGGTGCCCCTATCATGATTGTATTCTTTAGCATTGTCGGAAATGAAGCTTTGGAGGGAGTCCATTTGCAATCTTGGAGTTGTGTGCACAATTTAATGGGGTGGCATCCCTGAACTCCTTACTGTGTGTTTGTGTGGCATAGATGTGCTGGGAACAAAGCCCAGCGATGAGAACTTCTGTGTGACGTGCTACGGCCCTGCTGTCCCTCCCATGGCAGCGAGCTGGGCGTCCAGGTAAATGGAGAACCAAGTGGACAAAGGCAGCAACCTTGGAAACACAGGGCAGGCTCCAGGGTGAATGAGTGACTGAAGTTTTTCTTTGATCGTTATCATGAGTATGGATGTCAGGAAGATCCTACAACTTTAGGAGTCATCTGACTCTAGGAAAGAAGAAAACTCAAGAAGCCAATCTATCTTCCTGGACATTCCCACCACACGAAGCTTCTGAAAGGACACCTGTCCAGGAGAGGCTGTGCTACCCCAGGGAGGCTGTCTCTGGGCCACACTAGCTCCTTGCCCAAGTACAGCGTCTGTGGGGCCAAATGGCTGTGGGGAACACGATGCTTATCCCTCTTACTGGGTAGAGAACAAGGGCAATGTAGGGATTGGCATGTGGAAACCTTGGCTTTGAAAATGAAAGAAGACCTAAGTTCTCGTCTTATCTGCACTGCTCATTAGGTGTGTGGCTTTGGAGAATTCACTAGACCTCTTTGGCCTTCAGTTTTATCACTTTTTTAATGTGTTTTTCTTTGAAATTTATTTATTTATTTATTTATTTTTAAAAATTTTTTTTTTCTCAACGTTTTTATTTATTTTTGGGACAGAGAGAGACAGAGCATGAACGAGGGAGGGGCAGAGAGAGAGGGAGACACAGAATCGGAAACAGGCTCCAGGCTCTGAGCCATCAGCCCAGAGCCTGACGCGGGGCTCGAACTCACGGACCGCGAGATCGTGACCTGGCTGAAGTCGGACGCTTAACCGACTGCGCCACCCAGGCGCCCCTATTTATTTATTTTAAGAGAGAGAGAGAGAGAGAGAGCAGGGGAGGGGCAGTGAGAGAGGGAGAGAGAGAATCCCAAGCAGGCTCCACATTGCCATCCCAGAGCCCAATGCGGGGCTGGAACTCACAAACCATGAGACCATGACCTGAGCCAAAATCAAGAGTCACTTAACCGACGGAGCCACTCAGGTGCCCCTCATTTTTTAAATAGAAATAACAGTGTCTACTTCACAGGTGCATGGTGAAGTGACGCGAGATAGCACACAGGAAAGTGCAGGAGAGGCACCCAGCAGCTATTTGTTGCATTAATAAGCTCGGTGGGGGGGAGGGGGGCTGTCCCTTGCTTGGGAACCGCTTGCTGGGCAGCACCCACCAATGGTAGGGTAGAATTATCCCCGTGGCCTACGAGTAAATCTACATACTATTTTGCCTCAAGACTTGAAAATGAACCATCACCTGTTTAAAAGTTCATCTCACTCTGACCAGAGCCTACAAGTGCTATTTCCCACTGCGTGGAATCCTACAGATGGGAAAACTGAGGCCTGGAATGGGGAGTCTCAAGTGGGGGAATCGCCACCCACCTCCACCCCCTCCCCCTGTCCCAGGCCCCCTCCCAGCCCTGCCCGAACTCAGGAAAGCACATCAGACAGCTCTGGGCCTGCCTTCTGGGAGTCTGGCCCCCGGGCTTAGGCTGCAGTGCCCTCCCCCAGGGGAGCCAGATGCCAACAATCATATTGCTTCTGCTTTAGGAGGAAAAAAACCCCAGATGCCAATGTGCCTGCCTCATCAGCTGGGGCCGTGTTATCCTCCTGCAGGGATGGGCTCTTGAATGCAAGCTTTGTCTGCCCTGCCTGTTAGTCACTGTGACAAAAGAGACCCAGGGAGACTGGAGCCCAACGTTGGATTCTTTGGCCAGGACGTCACGTCGTGGAGTCCAGGCCGCAGCGTGCAAACAAACCCTGGGTCCAATACCTCTGAGCTCTCCTACGTGGACTAAAACTTGCAAAAGGCACTCGAGTTGTCCCCATTCAACCCCAGAAGTGACAGGACACTTTGACCTCCATTTCCTTTTGCTCTGTCCCTGTCTTCTTCTCCCTGTCCCCTCTGCCGGGAAGACCCCTGAGGGCAGTTAATGTGTCTGCCTCCTTTTCGGCTCCGCTGCGGGCCCATAGCACATACTCCAGAGCTTACGAAGCCTTTTGAGCTGGTTCGCTCCATTGTCGGCTTCCCTCGAGGTTTGTATTCTGGGATACGCTTTTCCACAGCTGGCCAGGTTTTAGCCTATGTCACTGGAAATGTATCAATCCCCGAAATATTCACACAGACATCTGTCATGAACCCAACTTCCCCTGTGGGCAGGACAGGTCAGAACAAGCCTGTGCCAGAGCTACTTGATGTCATGGGGAGTCCCGTCGGCTGCTTCTTCTGTCAGATTATTTGTTTCCAGGCCAGGCCAGGGAGCAGCAGGCTCCCTGTTATTGCATCTCAGACACAAACAGCTGGGAGAAAAGCAGCTCGGGTTTGACCTCCGAGCCTCGAGATCCCGTTTGAGGGTCTTACCAGGGCCTTTCTATTCTCCCCTGTGCTGAACTCTTCGCTTGGGTCCTCTGGTGTCTTTGAGCTTTTATTTCCTTCCACTGTCTCTTAAGAAGTCTGATAAGGGCTCCTTCTGGACCTCACTGACCTTGGTGAGGGAGCAAAGACTCAGAATCTAATGCAGGTATTAGTTCTTCAGAGGAAAATCTTCATGCTGAAGGGCTCATTTAAAGTCTTGGGAACTTGCCAAGGACTGAAATGCAGCCAGTCTTTCTAAAGGTTCCTCCTGTCCCTCTGAGTATGTGTATACATACAGCCATACACCCTAACTCTATGTTAATACACACACACACACGTATATGTAGGCTCTGGCCAAGTGTGAGGGTCTCCATGTTATGAAGGAAATAAGTAAACAACCTCAACATTTCTGTTTCCCTCTGAGGCTTGCAAAGAAGGTGTTAAGAGCACAAGATTTAAATCATAAACTTTATTAAAAGCCAAACAGCCCAATGTGTGACTCTTGCCAACTCGGACAGAGTCTTTGGGGTAAAGCTACACTGAGCTAATCCAGAAGGAATCAAGTAGAGGAAGACAGTGAGTGGGAGTGAGCCAAGCTATCCAACCTATGGAAGGCGGAGTGGGGGCTGCCACGCTCCGATCCAGCCACACACCCTGGCTGAGTGAGGAGATGCGGCCGGAGCCCAGGTAAGGCCTTCAGGGTACTGAATTTTTTTCTACCTTTCCTACTGTTTCCTTAACAAATGGAGACTCATTTATACCTGAAGGACTCATGGCAGGGCAGCAGAACTTGTAGTCCAGCCAGTCCCAGAACTGGCCCAAATTGCCCACTGAGTAGCCTTTGAGAGACAAGCGGGAAATGGAAGCCCCAGGCACTCAGCTACCAAGCCCCTCTCCACCCAACCTGAGGCAGCCTCCCTCCTCCAAAGATCAGCTGCCCCTTTACTGGGGGCAGGGACTATGCCCACAAGACACAGAAATATAAGCAAAATCACTGTGTGCAAGGAGTTCTGAATCCAGTTGAGGGATCAGAACAAAGACATGAATCAGCAGTAAGCAGCATAACTCAGGATGGGATCAGAGTGGAGGGGACCAAGAGGAGGAGATTTTACAGTGCAGAGGGAACCACTCTTAGCTCCAGCCCAAGTTCAGCTCCAAGATGTCTTCCTAAAATGGCTCTGCCAATCCCGGGCACTTCACTAACACTTAGCCCAGCTCCCGTCCTCCATCTGTTTCAGCTCTGAGGACATTTCTGAACCAGTAGAGTCTCTTGTGACTTTGTGTCATTGAACTTGAAGAGTCTCATCTCCTGTCTCTAACACGAGCCAGCCAAGGACAAGAGCCTGCCTCTGCAGAGCCCTGTGGTGCCTGGCATAAGCCATCCCATTCTATACATGACATAAGCCCTCCATCCCTGAGCTGGCCCCTGTGGGATCTCTGATCTGAGGGGGCTGGTGAGGACCCACAGGCAACACTGGTGGGGGCAGGAAGGCAAGGAGCTGTGGTCAGTAGAAACAGGACCACACTGGTCTTCTTCTGGTCAGCTAGAATTCAGCCATCTTTCCTATCTTAATAAAAATATTGGTTTTATTATAACGTGTTAAAATCTTCAGCACAGGGGCACCTGACTGGCTCAGTTAATAGAACAGAGACTCTTGATCTTGGGGTCATGAGTTTGAGCCACATGTTGGGTGTAGAGATTACTATAATAATAAAATAAAATGTATTCTTAAAAAAAAATCATAGCTGGGGACTAGCCACAGCATTCTTCTAAGTCTCCTTCATGTAATCTCCTGGGAGCACCGAGGGCCTTTGCCCAGAATCTCTGCAACCTTCAAAGATCTGAAACGTGGGGGTGGGTCCGGCTGGACTCCATCTAATCCTCTTGGCACAATTTCCCATATATGTGTGTTTGTGGGTGCCTCTGTAAATAGCGATTAAATATTCTTGCCTGGATATCTGTGTCTGCAAAGCAGGGCTTCTATTAAATGTAATTACTTCCTCCCGGAGTTTCTTTGCATTCTCCCTCCTGAGAGAGAGAGGAAGAAAAGAGAGGTGTGTGCCTCAAGCCCCGCATATGAAATGAGGGCCCAGAGGTGGCTCACACAGGCTGTAGTGTTGGGTCACACTTCCTCTTGACAGCTGGGAGATAGCCCGTGACCGAAGGAAGGCTGGGCTGCTCTACCTAAGCCCTCCTCACCCACACCTGCCACTAATCTGCCCCATGGGGACAGCTTCTCCAACCCAAACCTGCCCAGCCTTTCCCAGCAGCTGCCCTTATTTTCTTTCTCTTCCATTTCCTCCCTTTGCCTAAAAAGATCCCACCACACACACACAGACACACACACACAATTGTTTTCTTCTCTTCCTCCATATGTAGCAACCAGATTAGGAAAACACAGGGGCTGGGAATTACGCTGGTCTGCAAGCTGGAGGTCACTATATTCAGGTGCGGACTAGGGATGGTTTCAAGGTCTGAGGTGTTCCCAGCAAGTCTGGGAAGGAATGTGTCCTGAGTCTCCAGGACACAGAATCCCAGCTGTTGGCAGCTGGGCCAGGTTGGTGGAGAAACTCCATCATTTACGTTCGTGCCTCTCACCAGCTTTTCTTGGGATGCCTTTTGAGGTTTGCTGATATGTGTCTGTTTCCAGGTTTGCGTCAGCCACTGTTGACTGTGGGTAACTTTAGTTACCAGGGCAAACCTGGGCCCCGCCAGCTCCCCTCTGCGCCTCCTAACGCCTCCCAGCCCAGAGGCGGCAAGCTGACCCAAACTGGCAAGGCCACCAGTGCCTGCCTCTTCCTCCCCTTCACTGCACACAGCTCTCAGTTCACACAAAGCACCCCTTGGGGTTGTTGTTGTTGTTCACAGTGGCCCTCTGTGAATTTTAAAAATGAGAGCTAGAAGAGAGTTCTTTACACGAATACCTCAACAAGAGGTTATTTATATGAGAACATACAGCATCCTTGATCATCCAGCTGCTGAGTTAAAGGGAAGGAAAGAAGCCTTTATTAAGTGCTTATGATGAGTCAGACACTGAGCGAACCCCTTCATATGTTCCTGAGATCGCTGTCCACGTTTTATACAGATGCTGAACGAGAACACGGCCCACATCTGTTTTAGTATCAGTGCATCCTCGTGCTTAGAAGAGTGGCTGGAGCATTCTAGGTGTTCAATAAAAATGCGTTCCATAAACGAATGGAAAGGAAACAGGGGCACAGAGGGGGATGCTGCTTGTGTGGAATCTCGCATCCTGGCCATGACCAGATGGATAGCGGTCTACGCCTGCCTGGCCCTCAGCCCAGGCTCCTTCCTTTCCACCTTCCATGGCTCTTCCTCATCTTCTCCGGATGCAGCTCATGGGGCTCTTTCAAAGATTCCCCCAAACGGTATGGTGGTTCTTCAAAAAATTAAACACCTAGGTGGCTCAGTCGGTTAAGTGTCCAACTCTTGATCTCAGCCCAGGTAACAGAGTTCAAGCCCCATGTTGGACCCCACGCTGGGCATGGAGTCTACTTTAAAAAAAAATTCAGGGGCGCCTGGGTGGCGCAGTCGGTTAAGCGTCCGACTTCAGCCAGGTCACGATCTCGCGGTCCGTGAGTTCGAGCCCCGCGTCGGGCTCTGGACTGATGGCTCGGAGCCTGGAGCCTGTTTCCGATTCTGTGTCTCCCTCTCTCTCTGCCCCTCCCCCGTTCATGCTCTGTCTCTCTCTGTCCCAAAAATAAATAAACGTGGAAAAAAAAATTTTAATAAAAAAAAAAAAATTCAACATACAATTACCATATGATCCACCAATCCCACTTCTGGGTATTTATCCCCCAAAGAATTGAAGGCAGTGTCTCAAAGAGATATTTGTACACTTGTGCAGCATCATTCACAACAGCCAAAAGGTGGAAGCAACCCCAGTGGCCAGCAATGGATGAATGCATCAAGCAAAATATCCCTCAGTGGAATATTATTCAGCCTTAAAAAGGCAGACAATTCTGACACATGCTACAATGTGGCTGAACCTTGAAGACATTATGCTAAGTGATTAGGATGGACACAAAAGGACAAATGTTGTGTGATTCTTCTTATATGGAGGACCTAGAGCAGGCAAATTCACAGAGACAGAAAGTAGATTAGAGGTTACCAGGGGCTGGAGGAAGGGCAGAAAGAGAGTTGGTGGTTCGTGGGCAGAGAGTTACAATCTGGGAAGATGAACAGTGTTCTGGAGATGATAGTGGCCATTGTGGGGCCACAATGTGAATGTGCTTAATGCCACTGAGCTGCTTAAACAGGGTTAAAATGGTCATTTTTATGTTATCTAAATGTTATCATAATAAAATTTAATTAAAAATAATAAATACGGGGGCACCTGGCTAGATCAGTCAGTAGAGCATGTGACTCTTTTTTTTTTAGGGTGGGAGAGGGGCAGAGGGAGAGAGACAGAGGGAGAGAGAGAGAATCTTAAGCAGGCTCCATGCTCAGCTCAATCCCATGATGCTGGGATCATGATCTGAGCCAAAATCAAGAGTCGGGCACTCAGCTGACTGAACCACCTAGGTTCCCTGAGCCGGTGACTCTTGTCTCGGGGTTGTGGGTTTGAGCCCCACATTGGTGTAGAGATTCCTTAAAATTAAAATCTTAGGGGTGCCTGGGTGGCTCAGTCAGTTAAGCATCTGACCCTTGATTTCTGCTTAAGTCATGCTTTCATGGTTTGTGAGTTCAAGCCCTCCCTCGGGCTCTGAGCTGACAGTGTTTGGGATTCTCTCTCTCTCTCCCTCTCTCTCTGCAACCCCTCCTCAAAATAAATAAATAAACTTTAAAAAATAAAATAAAATCTTAAATAACAATAATAAATACAAACAGAAAATAGAATAGAGTTAATTTAGTGTTTTTCTGGGGAATGATGGAAAAGTTTTAGGTGTAGACTGTGCTCCATGGTTATACAGCATTGTGATACTTAGTGCCACTGCACTGTATATCTACGAATGGTTAAAATTATAAATTCTATGTCATGTATTTTTTACCACAATTATGTTTTTTATTTTAAAAGCTGCTCCCATACCCGATTCTTACAGTCTTGGACACTTGGTCCAAGCGACTTGGTCCTTGTCACTCCCTCGACTAGAATCTTTCAAAGGCTCCTTTTAGCCAAGGATAAAGCCTGAACTCATCAGCCTGGCACCAAGGCCTCTCCACTGGTCTGGTCACTGCTCATCGGGCCTCCCACCTCCTTTGCTCAGTGTTGGCCCCTTTAAAGCAAGTGTCTCTGGAATAGTGAATGACTCAGGCAGCACCATGCCAGCCCCGGCCATCTCCCCAAGCTGCCCAGGGGCTTCCATCCCTGATGCCCAGGCTGTCTGGCCACTCTTGCTCCCTCTTGTCTGCTCTAAAACTACACCTGAGGGCTTCTTCCATTTTCTAAATGGGGAATAGGGCACTAGGAGGTTGAAACAACTACCTTTTATTAGATTTGTTTGGTTTAGAGCAGAATGCTCCTGAGGAATTCACTTTCTATTAAAGAAAGGCTGCTTTCGATTAAGGGCATCGTCAGAGAACAGTGGGGGTTGCCCTAACTTCCCCTCTTACTCTCTAAAGCAGCCGGTTCTATTTTTGAACAGATATGTATGTAGAAAACGCTTCCTTAGAGGTTCATAGATAACGAGAGCTGGAAAGGATCTTAGAAATAATCCCGTCCACTCTCTTCATTTTAAACAGAAGAGGGGAGTCTGGGTGGCTCAGTTGGTTAAGCGTCTGACTCTTGGGTTTCAGCCCAGGTCATGATCTCATGGTTTCGTGGGTTCAGGCCCCACATCGGACTTTGCTGACAGTGTGGAGCCTGTGTGGGATTCTCTATCTCCTCTCTCTGCCCCTCCCCAACTCTCTCTCTCTCTTTCAAAAAATAATAAATAAACTTGAAAAACAAAATAAAGATAAATATAAGAGGGTCTAGAAATAATAAGCAATGTGGTCAAGATCCCACTTTCGGCAACACCCAGGCCCCTGCTCTTTAGCCTTGGGCTCCCTCCAGCATGGCACATGAGACTTCTGAGCTGGGGTGACCCAGCTCCAGCTAAACTAGACACTGGCTAGAGTTCCCCCACTACAGTCAGTTCTTCCTCCTGCCGTAGCCCGACAACATGCCTCCCTGCTCAGGGAACCTCCCTGTCCACAGGCAACGAAGAGCACATCTGCCCTGAGGTTAACCCAAGAGCCAGTCTGCTAGAGGCGAGACCCAGCCTGAGCCTGGATACCATCCCCCAGCCCTTTCTTTCTACCTCAACAAGAATAAATCTGTTCTACGAGAAATAGCAAAGATCAATATTATTTACTGCACCTAGAAATGGATACCCCATCAGGGCCTCTTATGGAAACTGCAGCTCACATTATTTAATAAGCTGATGATATCTAGTGGAAAGAGCAAAACACTGTGTGCAGCTTCCAAACTATAATGTTCACTTAGATTCTAAAATTGTCAGTAGATACGAACCTTTGGGGATTAGATGAGGATTCACCCCTTCTCCATTTTGGAACCATAAACTATATCTGCTACCTAGGTTTGCACCAAATTCAATTTCTGTATCTGAAAAAAATGTTAATATATATTCAGCTTCACAGAGAGCCCCTGAAATGGCTTGAGGAAAAAAAGCCCAAATAACTTTGAAATAACTTTCAGAATTAACTTTCCAACCTTATAAAGGTATTTGGAATAGTCTTTCAAATGAATTATTGTGGTATCTGAGAAATAAGAAGACTAAAAAATATTTATGCTTTTGGGGCACCTGGGTGGCTCAGTCAGTTAGGCCTCCAACTCTTGATTTCCGCTCAGGTCTTGATCTTACAGTTCATGAGTTCAAGCCCCACATCAGGCTCTGTGCTGACAGCTTGGATCCTGAAACCTGCTTCAGATTTTGTGTCTCCTTCTCTCTCTGCCCCTCCTCCACTCACACTCTGTCTCTCTCTCTCTCTCTCTCTTTCTCAAAAATAAGTAAACATTAAAAAAAATAAAAGAAAATGAGTGTAATTTGGAATGATTTTTAGTGACTCTAAATTGAGTCCTAATATGTAATAATTTATTTTCAAAGTGTCCAGAAATAATTTAGTAATTTTCTCTAAATGTTTTGCTGGAGAATAACATTAATCTTTTTTTTAATGTTTATTTTTGAGAGAGAGAGAGCATGAGCGGAAGAAGGGAAGAGAGAGAGAGAGGGAGACACAGAATCTGAAACAGGCTCCAAGCTCCAAGCCATCAGCCCAGAGCCCAGTGCGGGGCTTGAGCTCACAAACCATGAGATCATGACCTGAGCTGAAGTTGGAAGCTTAACCGACTGAGCCACCCAAGGGACCTAATCTTTTTTTTTTTTTTTTTTTTTTAGGTTGGTGTTTGAATCCTTAGAGCAGAAGGTAGCCAACTTTTTCTGAAAGCAGCCAGAAAGTAAATATTTTAGTCAGTGTTGGCTTCATGGGCAGTCACACAGGACCCTGCCTTTAGAGGGGCCATCACACTGGGTTTAATGCTGTATTGTTGCCATCGTGGAATTCTTAATAATTTTTTAACAAGTGGCCACACATTTTCACTTTGTACGGTAAATTTGGTAGCCATGCTTGCTCTCAGGTTCATATAGTCTCTAATACAACTGCTTAGCCAAGCTGCTGCAGCACTACAGCAGCCATAAGCAATGTGTAAATAATTGCATGTGTTCCAATAAAGCTTTATTGGTAGACACTGAAACATGAATATCATATAATTTTCACATGTCATGAACTATCAGTCTTCAAAAAAATTTTTTCCAACCATTTAAAAATGTAAAAGCCATTTTTAGCTTGTAGGCCATGCAAAAATAGGTAGTAGTCTGGATTTCACCCCTGAGGTATAGTTGGCCAACACTTAGTCTAGAGAAAAATCTGTGGAGACCGCCATTTTCCTCTTGTTGAAATTCCAGATGTTTGCTAGGATTCCCGGGAAGTTACTGGGCTTACACACAGGTCATGCTACTGTGCCGCCATATTGGAATGGCATGTTATCAGTTAAGAGCTGTGTGTGTCTGCATCATGGTGGAGAGGAGGGAAATGTACCTTCTGGGAATACCTTTCCAGGGAATTCACCTTTTCCTTCTGACACCCTGGATCTGACCCAACCAATGAAAGTAGAGATGCAGATTCAGCCACCACTCCACCTCCCTCACCCTACAAAGCCACTTTAGTCTCTAAGTTGTGCTGTTGGGTCTGCTTCTTCTGCTTGATCAGAGAACAGGAGGGGCACTAGAGACCTCAGTGTCAACACATGTGCTGAATCCTTCCTGAAAGCATCTTACATGTGTTTCTCTGGGAAGCGATGTTAATGGCAGAACCCCAGTCTGGCCCCAGAGCATCAAGGCTCAGGAACACCCAGAACTTCTGTCTTAACGGCATCCTTGAGCAGATGTCCACTACAGCTTACTGGCTCAAGAACCCTCCAAGAAGAACATGGAGACAGAAAGGAGAGGCGGCCTTTCCCACTCACTGCCTTTGACACAAGCTGCTACTCCAGGCATCTGAGTTTCACAAACACCCTCCTCCTGCTGGCCTGTCTCCCTCAGAGCCTCAGCCTTGACTTATGTTATGAAAGGCGATGAGATCAGGCCCACTCAGTAACAGCCCAGCCCTTTCCCCAGCCACTAATTCTTCTTCAGTTACACGTTCTATGGCCCCCTCCTAATGTGCTCATCCCGAGAGATGGATGACCGCGGCTAAGTGCTGGTGTCTGAGTTCATTCCAGACTCATGTCTTGAAACTGAAGGAGCCAAGTCAACCCCCCAAGGAAGGTTATAATTGCTGAAGGAAACAATCATGAGGAGAGGGGTGGGGGGGTGGGTTATGGTGAAGATATTGCACATCTGGGACCTTTGCAACTCAGAATTCTCCATGAAAGAAGAGAAGAAGAAAGAATTAGAACATCACTGGCGGCTGTATCTCAGGCCACCACTATGCTCTGTGGTGACTGTGTCTGAGACAGTTTCATCCAAATAGGTGACCAGGGGTAAAGATGGATATCCAGTCGTGGGTGTGAGAAT
Source organism: Lynx rufus (assembly GCF_022079265.1). Lineage (NCBI taxonomy): Eukaryota > Metazoa > Chordata > Mammalia > Carnivora > Felidae > Lynx > Lynx rufus. Next base: position 36,194,249 of record NW_025814889.1, on the reverse strand, counting down.
AAGCTCTCATTGTTAGTGGCTGTTTTATTTATTTTTTAAATGTTTATTTATTTATTTTGGGAGAGAGAGGGGAGGGGAGGGGTGGAGACAGAGAGAGAGAGAATCCCAAGCAGACTCTGTGCCATCAGTGCACAGCCTGGTGGAGACTGATGTGGGGCTCCAACTCAGGAATCTGTGAGATCCTGACCTGAGCTGAAATCAAGAGTTGGACACTTAACTGACAGCCACCCAGGCACCCTTAGTGGCTGTTTTAAAATCAGTTAACCAATTGGGTTAAGGGCTGTTGAGAATACAAAGCGGGCTAATTAGCTAAGAAACTCACCATCCTGTTAGAAAGGTAAAACAGACATATAAATAGACATTCAGTGTCAACACAAGGCCATATGTGATAAGATCATAATTCACTGTTTCAATGCACCTGAGTGCCTCCCGTGTGCTAGGTAGAGACAAAAGCTCTTGAGTGTTGGGGTAGCAGAGTGGGCTTCGCAGACAGTGAGGACTGTGAAGATGGATAGAATCTAGATAGGCTAAGGACAGCGAAAGGATCTCTGGAAACAATGATGTGTGTAAGTCAGTCTGTAGGCATAAAATATTTCAGCTGGAGGAGACAGTCCATATGGACAGCAGCGGGAGGGACCACTGGACATTACTTTTTCTTTTTTTTAAAGTTTTCTATTTATTTTGAGAGAGAGTGTGTGTGTGTGTATGTACACACACATGTGAGTGGGAGAGGGGCAGAGAGAGAGAGAGAGAGAGAGAGAGAGAGAGAGAGAGAGAGAATCCCAAGGAGGCTCTGTGCTGTCAGCGCAGAACCCAACTCAGGGCTTGATCCCACGAACCCCGTGAGATCATGACCTGAGCCAAAATTAAGAGTTGGAAGCTCAACCGGCAGAGCCACCCAGGCGCCCCCTGGACATTTCTTAAGGAGACAGTCGGTCAGGGCCTCAAGTGCCCAAGCACCAAGTCAAAGATTCAGCCCTCATTCTCAGTGGCCACCTAGACTTATGGGCAGGAGAGTAACATGCAAAAGTGGTGTTGAAGAAAATTCATGAGCTTTCAGAAGGCAAGGATTTGTTCGGATTAGCTTACATGGATGCCATCAAACAGGATAGCCTGAGGAGTGAGCCATTCAATTCACAATAATTGCAATATGTGCACAGGGCTCATTTCTGAGTGCTTTGGCAGGCAAAGCAAAGATGATCATTTATTCCTCCTCTCACACTCAACCTCGGAAGCTCATATGCATTTCAGCTCCCTAAAAGAGGACAGGCTTTAAAGTCAGACAGACTTGGTTTGCAACACAATTCTGCCACTTTCGGCCTTGGTCTCTCTGTCTATAAAATGGGATAATACACACTTTGCAGGGCCATGAGGAGGTCAAATGCTGATCCTTGGAGAGTGCCTGGCTCAGGTCTGGGCAAAGGGTAAATGTTCCATCACACTTACTTGGCCCTTTTCTTCTTTGTCTCTTGAAGAGCTAAATGCATTTTTTTCCAGTCTTTTTTTTTTTTAATGATTATAGATTCACAGGAGGTTACAAAAATAGTACAGAGACGTCCCCTGTACCCTTCACCTAGTTTCTGCCAATAGCCACATCTTACATAACTATAGTACAGTAGTAAAACCAGGAAACTGAGATGGTGTAATCTCCAGACCCTACTCAGATTTCACCAGTGTGCTCATTGCATGCATGTGTGTTTCCAAGCAATGTTATCACGTGTAGATTGTCACCAGTCAAGATAGAGAATTGCTTCATTGCCACCCCCTTATGCTATCCTAAATAGCCACACATATCCTCCTCCCTCCCACCTCATCCTTAACCCCTGACACCACTAATCCATTCTCATTTTTATAATGTTATCCATTTGAGACTTTTATATAAATGGAATCATGGAGCAGGCAACCTTTTGAGTTTGGCTTTTCTCGGGATAATGCCTCTGAGATCCATCCAAATCATTGCATGTTCCAATAGTTGGTTCCTTTTTATTGCTGAATAGTATTCTATGGTGTGGATATGCCACAGTTTGTGTAAACAGTCACCTACTGAAGGGTATCTGGGCTGTTTCCAATTTTTGGCTATTACAAATAGAGCTGCTATGAACTCTCACATACAGGTTTCTGTGTGAGCATAAGTTTTCATTTCTCTGGGATAAATGGCCAGGTGTGCAATTGTGCATTGTGTAGTCGGTGTATGTTGAGGTTTTTAAGAAATTTCCAAACCACTTTCCAGAGTGGCTGTACAATTTCATATGTTCCCTGACAATGTATGAGAAATCCAGTTCCTCCATACTCTGCCAGCATTTGCCATTGTCACTTATTTGTACTTTAGCTACTCATTAATACGTGTGTAGTGATAGCGCATAGTGGCTTTAGTTTGCATTTCCCTAGTAGTTAATCACACACACATTAATTTTGTATAAAGTGTGAGATGTAGATCGAAGTTCACATTTTTAGTCTGTGGATGTCCAGTAGCTCCAGCACTGACCGTTTGTTGAAAAGGTGAATTGTTTTTATATCTTTACCAAAAGTCAGTTGGGCACACTTGTGGGGATCTGTTTCTGGGTTCTCTGTCCTTCCACTAAGACCACACTGTCTCAGTTACTGTAACTATATAGTAAGTTTTCACATCGAGTAGAGTAATTTCTCCCACTTTATTCTTTGAAACTGAGTGGATTTTAAGACAATATTCATCTTAGATTTCATATTAGGCTGAGACCAGGCACAGGAAATTTCCACATAAATGGGGTGATTTGAAAATTTTTTCAGGAAGCTGTAAAAAGGTGTGTTTTTTCCACGAAAATGAGTGAACCCATTCTTTCTCTTTTTTTATTGTTTGTTTTTCTTATTATGGTAAAACATACACAGCATAAAATTTACCATTTTAGCCACTTTAAAAAAATTTTTTTTCTAACGTTTATTTATTTTTGAGACAGAGAGAGACAGAGCATGAACAGGGGAGGGGCAGAAAGAGAGGGAGACACAGAATCGGAAACAGGCTCCAGGCTCTGAGCTGTCAGCACAGAGCCCAACACGGGGCGCGAACTCACGGACCGTGAGATCATGACCTGAGCTGAAGTCAGACACTTAACCGACCAAGCCACCCAGGTGCCCCATTTTAGCCACTTTTTAGTTATTTTATTTTATTTCAATGTTTATTTATTTATTTTTGAGAGAAAGAGAGAGAAAATGAGCAGAAGTAGGGGCGGGTGGCAGGGGGCAGGGAGAGAGGGAGACAGAGAATTCCAAGCAGGCTCCATGCTGTCAGCACAGATCCTGATGTGAGGCTCGAACTCAGGAACTGTGAGATCATGACCTGAGCTGAAATCAAGAGTCGGACACTTAACTGACTGAGCCCCTACCATTTTAACCATTCTTAAGTGTACAATTCAGTGCCATTAAGTATATTCACATGGTTATGCAACCATCCATCTCCAGACTTTTTCATCATCCCCAACTCAAATTCTGTGCCCATCAAATAACTAAAAACCCACTCTCTTTTCCCTCAAGCCTCTGGCAGCCACAAGTCTACTTTCTGTTTTTAAGAGTTTAAGTAGGTACTTTCTGTAAGTGGAATTGTACAATATCTGTCCTTTCGTGTCTGGCTTCTTTCACCTGGCATAACGTCTTCAAGGGTCATCCACATTGTAGCCCGTATCAGAATTTCATTCCTTTTTAAGACCGAATAATGTTCCTTTTTACTCATTCATCTGTCAATGGACATTTAAATCGTTTCCACCTTTTGGCTCTTGTGAATACTGCTGCTATGAGCCTTGGTGTACACATATGCCTTCAAGTCCCTGCTTTCAATTCTTTTGGGCATAATACCTACAAGTGGCCCATTCTTTCTTAGGCCTGACTCCGGACTTGTTCAAACATTTGCTTCCTTCTCCTTTCAAGACCCCAGGGGCCATCAGCAAGTGGGTCCATTGGGCCACTAGGGGGAGCTCCCCACCCTGGGATTTGGTGGGGTCTTCCTTTGTTTGCAGCTTGGTGGAGGTGAGAAAGGACACAGTAAGACTACAGTGAAGGAAATGGCTGCCCTCCCACGCTCTCAGAGGCCAATTCTCATGGGTCTGACCCATTCACATCCTCGGCAGACTTCGGGGCTTTTGTTCCCTGGAGTTCCAAACACACCCTTGAAATTGCTTTATTAAAAGGAACACGTCTGAGCCCCCAGGGGTGAGAGATTGAGGTAAGAATCAAAGAACTGCCCTTTCCTCAATTCTTAGTTTGGGGAAAATTGGTTTCCCGCCTCATTGTGAACTTGAACAGATTATATATATAAAAAGCACTTGATCTTCGGCATTTTTCTCAAGTTCCCTGGCCCCCCTCTTCCTCTCCCATGATTTATAGAATTAGGGCCAGAGTAGATTTCCTGTCCCTGAATGACTGTAAGAGGTAGGAAAGGAGACTAACTTCTGGTCTGTGGTGGGCTGGGGCAGGGAGTTTGACCCAACCAGCTGCAAGGGTTCTCTCCAGACAGGCTCTTCTACAGCCAGTGTGCAGCTGACCTGGATCTCTGCTAGCCACGGAGTTGCATGTAGGTAACTTTACCTCAGTTTTCTCATCTTTAAAATGGGATAATAAAAGCGCCAACCTCATAGCGTTGTTGTGAGGATTAAATCCCTTAGCCCACTGCAAGTGCTTAATTAGAACAGGTCGTTATTATTGTTGTGCTGGTATTATTATAATTCTCCTGCAGAAGTGAGTCCTGGACTAAGGCATACTTTCTCACACCAAAGGCCAATAGAATGTTTATAAAAATGAACAACTATCTATACGGTACAGCACAGTTGACAGTGCCCCCCTCATCAGCAGCCATGGAAACTACCCTAATCCAAAAACTTTTCCTGAGGACTGAACTCCTGAATCCATGCTACCAAGACTGTGCTTCTAATGCTGGGTTCTGCTGGAGAAGGTGTTCCCTCCCCCACCCACAGAAGACCTCAGCTCCACCCCGACCACCATGCCTGGGCCCCTGAAGGGAAACCAGAGAGGAGGAGGCTTCCGGGCTTGGTTCAGGAGAAGATGGACATCTCCTTTAGTTAGAAACAGAGGCCGAATGGAGTTCCTTCCACGGCTTTGCTTCTGTCTCTCTCGGCCACCTTTTGGAGCAGAGCAGAGGTCAAGTGGGAAGTCTCAGAAACAGCCCCGGGTTAAGTGGTTCCCCTTGTTGTAGCAGCCTGTGTGGGGAGGAGTTAGTGGACAGAAAGGATGGCACCCTGGGGCTGCCCGGTATCTCATCCTGGGGCTCCGGGATCCGAGTTTCTACCTGTGAGGTCAGCTGCTCAGAACATCCTTTACTGCTCCCAGCCAGCCCCTCCCTGACCCCAATGAGATTGGAAATAAAGTTGCAGTGGGTTCTGTGAATCTCACCCTGGGGGCTGGGGTGTGAGTGCGGTGTTAGTGTTACTCGTGTAGGGGAAGACACACCATCTCTGGCACGACCTACATCAGGACCGCCTTCTTAGCAGCATGGACTCTGAAACCCAGTCCTCAGCAGGTGGCACTGCTGGCCTGGGGCAGGAAGCAAGGGCCTGTGGTCAATACTCTCCCTTGACTCCCTTCCTTCCTCCTGTCTTTGGCCCTTTGACAAGGCTGAGATCACAGTGTTTCAAACCGTGGAGAGAATGCCGCAGCGGCCCCTCCAGCCCTGGCATCTGCTTTTAAGACTGACCCAAAGCCCTCTCAGGCGAGGCTCAGTCCTTACAGTGCCTGCAGGCTCCCCTCTTGTGCACCCTCTCAGGACACCCCATGCCCAAGTAGCCCTGGCTGCACACCTCCCTCTCCTACTTCTGCGAGCTCTTAGATGGCTGCTCCCCAGAGAAGAAACTCCCCTTCCTCTTCCTTTCCCGGCCCAACTGCCAGTCTACCTGGTTCATTCATCTTTCCCACCACATAAAAGGCACACTGGGGGCGCCTGGGTGGCGCAGTCGGTTAAGCGTCCGACTTCAGCCAGGTCACGATCTCGCGGTCCGTGAGTTCGAGCCCCGCGTCAGGCTCTGGGCTGATGGCTCGGAGCCTGGAGCCTGTTTCCGATTCTGTGTCTCCCTCTCTCTCTGCCCCTCCCCCGTTCATGCTCTGTCTCTTTCTGTCCCAAAAATAAATAAAAAACGTTGAAAAAAAATTAAAAAAAAAAAAAAAAGGCACACGGATCTGGCTTGGACCGCAGTAAATATTTATGTGCTTGGTATTTGGAGCAAATGAGTGGCCTCTGTCTGCCTGGGTCACTGTCATCAGCCATCATTGCAAGCAGGGCCAGGCCGAGAATTCTCTAAGTGCAAAGGGAGAAGGTTTTAAAATACCGATTGTGACCAGATTTGTTCGGATCCTCTATTTGGCAGAATGAAGGCATCTTTGAAACACACACTCAAAACCCCTCCCAGGGAGGGAAAATCTTGAGGACTGGGTTGCCTGGCTTAGCTTTCAATTACCTGGGCCTTCACTGTTAGCTTCTGGAGACCCTGAACTTACTGCAAAGCCAGACGGACATTTAAAAAAAAATTTTTTTTAAGGTTTATTTATGTTTTAGAGAAAGAGACAGAGTGTGAGCAGGAGAAGGGCAGAGAGAGCAGGAGACACAGAATTGGAAACAGGCTCCAGGCTCTGAGCTGTCAGCACAGAACCCGATGTGGGGCTCGAACTCATGATCATGACCTGAGCTGAAATCGGACGTTTAACCCACTGAGCCACCCAGGTGCCCCCCAAAAGTACATTTAAATTAAGGAAGCCAAGTGAGCAACTCCTGGCTGCCTGCCAGTGGTTGGGGCAGTGGGGAACCAACAGAGGCAAGTAGCCGCCTGGGTGGTAAGACCCAGAGGCACTGGGGAGGCTCCCGTGGGTCCCCCTACCTATCCCTGGGGCCCTGAAATATCTCCTGCACTCAGAGGTCTCAGTGCCTAAAATTCCACCACTGGAGAATCATCTGCTGTGGATCTGGTGGATCTTCTCTTTCCAGAATTTCCTGTTAAAGCACACCACAGACGGCAGCCCAAGAATGAGAGAGGCAGGTGGGGATACAGGTATGGTTATCAGGCTACAAGAAGGCAAAAAGGAAATTAAAGGGGGAGGTAGGAGGCCAGGCATGAAGGAGGACCTCAGCACTCTGCATGAGGGTGAGGTCACTACCAGCTCTTCCCCTCCCTGGGCCAGTTGCCTCTTGCCCTGTTCTCTCCTTATCTGTTTCCCTCCTTCCTACTCAGGCTTGGGAAAAGCAAGTCAGCACCTCCCGCACATTACTAAACCTGTAAAAACCACTGGCATTTATCTGTCCCTTCTCCTTTTAAAAAAAAATTTTTTTTTAACGTTTATTTATTTTTGAGACAGAGACAGAGCATGAATGGGGGAGGGGCAGAGAGAGAGAGGGAGACACAGAATCTGAAACAGGCTCCAGGCTCTGAGCTGTCAGCACAGAGCCCGACGCGGGACTCAAACTCACGGACCGTGAGATCATGACCTGAGCCGAAGTCGGCCGCTCAACCGACTGAGCCACCCAGGCGCCCCTGTCCCTTCTCCTTTTAGATCTCAAGGTGTTCAAGGCCCATATTTGAAACTTGGCAGGAAAGGAAATTCGCACTCTGTCTCCTTTGATCCATCTTTCTCAACCTTGGTGTCTTTTTTGTTTTTCCCTAAAGACTTTATTTTTAACTAATCTCTACACCCAGTGTGGGGCTCAAACTCACAACCCGGAGATCAAGAGTCACATGTTCCACCTACTGAGCCAGCCAGGTGCCCCTGGATCTCAGTGTCTTTATGGAGACACATGAAGTCTCAAGGACTTTCAGGACTGGAGAAATGTTCAAATCTAATTCACAATGGAGCTGGTTGCTATTTTTTAGGAGTCATTTTTTTATCAAAAAATTTAATTTTTTTAATGTTTATTTATTTTTGAGAGAGACAGACAGAGTGTGAGCAGGGGAGAGGCAGAGAGAGATGGAGACCCAGAATCCCAAGCAGGCTCCAGGCTCTGAGTTATCAGCACGGGATTCGACGGGGCTCAAACTCATGAACGGCAAGATCGTGACCTGAGCCAAAGTCAGATGTAGGTGATCCTATTGGCCAAAATATTTAAGAACCTCAAGAATTAATGCAGGATGCCCAAGCTAGTTCTGCGTTAGGACCCAGGCGGCTGCATAAATGCATAGTGAAAACCAGACTACATATGTTAAGTTTAACCTTAACAACTGTCCATTACAATGATATGTTTTCACTTGTCACTGTTTGCTTCTTGGGACACAACCACTTTCCTAAAGCCCAACAAACACTTCAGATAGGAAACTGCCTAGCAAAGCGTCCCGGCCCCATGGAGCGGAATTCAGGAGTTTATAAATGCTTTTGATGATAATTACAGGTCAGGAGACAAACTGTTACTTACCTTGAGATGTTTGGATTACCTGTGGATTTCCTTTATCATCCTTATTAGTACCATTTAGCAAAAGTTAACCCAAACACGGTGATGATGGCAGAACCTGGAATCCAGTGTCATTTGGGCAGAGCGCACCCCAGCTAGACCTGGCCAAGGCCAATGCAGGAAGAAACCAGGCTGGTGGAAAACCAGGTAGATTTGAGCTCTACCCCACCCCCTTTCTTTCTACCACCACTGCAGTGTAGCCTGAGAGGACTTAACTAGTAATTTCCTGAGGCTTGGGGGTGGCCACAGCCTTCCCCAGGGTTTTACACATTCCAGCCAGTGCCTCTCCACCTTGTAGGCTGGGTGCCGGACCTTTGGGACCCTGTGACTGAGTCTCACACTGGGCTGAGGATCAGAAATCATCTGTGGGGCCTTAACAGTTACAGACTGCAACCACATATACGTAGAAGGCTGGAGGTGCCGCCTGGAATCTGGTTTTAACATACATTCTTTCCTGAGAAATTCTGATAAACCAGCAGTTCAACCCATCAGTGTCCTAGGAAGCCTCCCAAGGAGCTACTTCAGAGCTAGTGACCTTGACACTGGCATAGGTGTGTCTCCTGCTTGGGGCCACTTCAGTGCTCCTCACTGCAAACGCAGCCTCCTTTCCTCCCCCCTCATTCTCAGGGTATCTGCCTTTCCTGGCGTCCTGTCTCTGGAGAAGAAGGAAGAAGGGGCCCCTCAGGCTCTGGAATGCTACCCCCCCCCCCACCAGCTGAGCTCCTGGCCTCCCTCCCCCCAGGGAGTGGGATCTTGCTCCAGCCCTGCCCCCTCCCTTTCTAACGGCAGGGATATCCCACCCTCCCCGCTTTTCTTCTCTCTGCTTTCAAGCGTGTCCAGGGCTCCCTTACCGTGAAAACCACATCACTTGACCCCATGCACCACCCCCCCGCCCCCGCCACACGGTCTGGTCCCTCCCCCACCCTCCTTAGCTAAACTTGCAAGGATTATCCACACCTACTGAGCAAGTGCTCTGCCAGCTCCTCCAGCCTTGACCCTCACACCCGCTCTCCTATTTCCCAGCTCCCTTCACTCAGACCCCATCTCCCACCACCCTGACCTTTAACCCTCCTTCCCGTTCTCTATTTCTTGCTGTCAACACTTGATGGCCCTACTGACACACACATTTTGCAACACAAAATGTTGCAGTCAAATTCATGATCTTCCACCCACACTTCCATTTTTCTCCATTTCCCCTTTGACTCAACCATAGATTCATTTAGTTCTGGAAGAAATCTTAGGGATTAGTTAGTGAGATCCATGCTCTTTAGCAGTGAGGACACTGAGGTCCAGAGAGAGGAGATGAAGTGTCCAGGGTAAAAGAGCTCTTCAAGGAAGGAAGAGGGGGGACAGCCCAGGCCTCTACCCTTAGTCCCGATGGCCGTAAGCTGCTACGGCTTCAGCACCTAGGGGTATGTGGCATGGGCATTGGTCCTTGGTTTTGTTTCTGTCCGCTTGTACCCTGGCCCCACCACTAGAGCAAAGCTCCTTGAGGGCGGTGCTCTGTCCCCCTTTCCTCAGTGGGTTCCTCAGTACAGAATACACAAGAGGACTTCAGTCAAAGCTGAGAAGGGGAAAACAGGAGGGACGTGGCACTGTTAAACTGTCACAAGGAAAAATATCATTTCCTGATAACAATTCCAATTAGTGCCTCATTTTTGGTCAAGCATTGGAGCAGCTTATTTTTTAAATTGTTTTTAATGTTTATTTTTGAGAGAGAGAGAGAGAGAGAGAGAGACAGAATGTAAGTGGGGGAGGGACAGAAAGAGAGGGAGACACAGAATCTGAAGCAGACTCCAAGCTCTGAACTGTCTGCACAGAGCCTGACGCTGGGCTAGAACTCACAAACTATAAGATCATCACCTCAGCTGAAGTCGGACGCTTAACCAACTGAGCCACCCAGGTGCCCCTGGAGCAGCTTATTAACAGGACCACATTCGTTAGCCCTTCTGGTTGTCCCTTTATTGGACCTTGACAGGTGGTACTGACGTGAAATTCTTGCCGTCCCAGTCAGTGGGGGTCTCTGGGTTTTGCCGATTTTTAGTGACACCTTCACCTCCTTCATTCTAGATATTTGTAAAGCAGGAATTCATTCAAGGGACAATTTAGGACTCTGTCTTCTCTTGGGTGAAAAAAATGGGGATTAAAATCCAAGAGTTCAAGAACCAAGAGCAACATTAGACTATCTAAATGGAAAATCAAGTCATGTCTATTTAACAGTAAAAAGACTATTATTAATATTTATTGAGCATATACCACACAAGGCATGATTCTTGGGGAGGGGTTGTTGTTTTTTCAAAAGTTTATTTATTTACTTTTGAGAGAGAGACAGACAGAGAGAGAGAATGTGGGAGAGGCAGAGACAGAGGAAGAGAGAGAGAATCCTGAGCAGGCTCCATGCTATCAGCACCGAGTGTGACCTGGGGCTCGAACTCACCAACTGTGAGATCATGACCTGAGCCGAAGTCGAAAGCTCAACCAACTGAACCACTCAGGTGCCCCAAAAGACATAAAAAAAAAAAAAAAAAAAAAAAAAGAATCCACCAGTTTTTTTAAACCCTTGTTCCTAAAAAAACATCCAGATAACAAGCACAAAAGGAGCCCTGAGTAGCTTAGACAGCAGAGGTACAGCACCATGAACCAGCTGTCAGGATATAAGGTCACTAGCTTTGCCTCTATGATTGTTTGGGGCTGCAGACGCTCATCAGGCTGGTTCCCCAAGAAATTTTCGGTGCATCCCAAATAAATCCTTTGAAAGGGGCCAGAGAACAGACTGGGGCAGAATGAAGAACTTTCCAGCAACAGGGACCGCCAAGGAGCCAGAGCAGCAGTGCTACCTGAAGCCCTTCCTGCTGGGGCTGGGGCGGGTAAGGGGGCAATTGCCCTAAGAATGCACAGTCCAAGGGCCAGAGGTCAGCCCTAGACGTACCCCCATGGGAAAGCCACAGAGAGCTTAGGAGATGGAGTCTGGCTCCTCTCTCTTTCCGACGAGGTTTTGTTAGCCCATCTGGCTTGGAAGAGACCTCTGGGGGTGGTTGGTGGCCTGTGAGGGCATGGCCAGGAAGGGGGGGGGGGCAGTGTCTCCAACAAATGGAGCAGGAATCAGTACACGTTTTCATAGGCCCAAATATTTGTTTTTTCTTTCTTTGTTTAAACCACAAATGCCAAGTCAGGATATGTTTTATTTGGGGGAGAAGGCGAGAGACCCCACCCAGCAATCACAGACAAAACATGGGTGAGATCTGTCCGCATTCCCATCAGCTTGCCTCCAGGGCTGGCTCTAGACTCCCCAGCAGTTCAGTGACTCAAGCGATGGGGCGCTCACCACTTCCCTTGGGAATCTGGCCCAGGACTCTGCTGGCTCCTCATTCGAATGTTTTCCCAGTTACTGGGCCACAAGCCCCTTTCCTGGGGCCATTGCAGCTTTCCTCTGTGGGCCACAAGTTTTGACTCATCCTGGACAGAGACTACGGTAGGAGGAAAGAGACTACGTAGGTACCGGCATTCAGGTGGGAGTGCTGTCATCTGTCACCTGCTCTTCTCCTGGGTCATCAGCTGGGGACCAAGCAAAGGTATCCCTTCTTGTGCTCATTCTACGCCCCAAATGAGAAGTTTGGCCCCTAACTCCACCCCACTCCTTTAGATGCAAACTTCCCTGGGCTGGGAACTGGTCTGAGTCATCTTTGTGTGTTAAGGGCTCAATAAACGCATGCATGAAGGGGACCTCCAAATCCCCCCAGGTTGCAGTCCAGAGTGATAGGAGCCTCCTGGACGAGACTTTCCCTTGACCTCCTGCAAAGACCCTACCCCCGGAACTGATGCTTTCTTCTGAGGAGGAGAGGAACTGAGCCTATTTGTAATTTGACAAAGTGGATTCAAAGCTTTTATGGCTGCTTTAGACCAGCTCTGCTCCCAGTTCCATCTGTCCCCAAAGATAAAGCCTTGAACTAGCTCCCCTCAGTGAATGCAGGACCATCCCCCGCAATGGCAATTATAGGCTATTCATTTAAAGTTGCTGGACCTGGTCTCATAAACCCCATTCACTGTGAGGTGAGAAAAGTCGTAGAGAACCTCCGGCCCAAGGCAGCACAATTCCAAGGAAGCCCTTCCCTCTAATTAGTCAGGTATTTGCTAAAACAGCTCTTACTTTCCTTATTGTAAAAGCCAGAGGACAATAGGTCCTTATAGCCAGGCCAATGTGGTGGGTTCCTGGTCCCTCATTCCCTCACGCTCCCTGTGGCCCCTTCCCCCACTGAAAGGGGAGGCTGTCACCTTGTTTGGTTACTAATTAAGAAAAGGCAAAGCCTTCGATTATTACTATTGTTTTGTTTTGTTTCCTCACTGTACTGCATTCAAAGGCAATTTCTTTAGCAGGGTGACCTCCTACTCACTCAGGGAAGAGACTGGGTCTCAGAATGTAAAAGAAAAGGCATTTGGAGGGCACGCCTCAAACCTTGCTGGCTGCTCTCTGTTGGTGCCCTGTTACTAGGGTCCAGCAGCCGGGGCTGGAGCTCCCGCCTCCTGGGAAGCCTTCGCTAACTCCTTGGACAGCTCACCCAGAGGTGCTATGAGCTAATCTACCAATAGGACTTGGGGACCTCAATGAAAGTATTTAAACTTCGGTCTGAGCTCAGGCTAAAAACTGGGCTCTAGTGACTTTTCAGGCTATTAACTTCCTTCAGTGATTATGGACTGGTCGTGCCAATGTTCTGTGCCTCAGTTTCCTCATAAAAAGGCAGGTGAATATTTCAGCCCCAGAGCTGTCGCAGAAGCCATCGGAGAATGCATTTCCCATTTGGAAACATTTTACTTGGTGTACCCCCTCCTCCACCAGATTTCCTAGTCCCGGAGATTTCTGCTGGGTGCTGTAGGAGAAGGGGGGGGGCGGTCCAAGATCAAGAGGGGATAACTTGAGTTTGTAAAGCGGATATAACAGATCTTCTCTGGGGGTATTCAAAGGAGGACGAACGCGTGCGAGTGGCTGATGTAAATTCAGGAGCTATGGCCGGAACCTTCCCTGCTCTCAGCGCCTCCAGCTCCGCAGCGCCAGCCAGGAGCGCGGGGTGCCCCGAGGGGGCTGCTGGACAGGGTGAGTCCCTCAGGTCCTCGCAGAGGACCAGGTCGAGTTCCGGGAGGAGGCCGCGGTTGTGCTGGGCCGGGGGAAGGGGGAGGGCGGCGGGCCTCTGGGGCGGGCCCCCACCCCCCGGCACCCCCGCGTCCAAGCCCGGGGCCGCTCTGCCGAGGGGCGGAGGGGCAAGGCGAGTGCGCCCGTGGGGCGGGAGGCAGGTGCGGAGTTCACGGTCCCCGCGCCTGGGAGGAGCCCTGGGGAGGGGTGTCGCGGGCTCCGCTGGTGGGAAGGAGCGAGCCAGGGGCCGGCGCGGCTGCCGGGGGGCGGGGAGGAGGCGCGGGAGGCGGGGCGGAGGCGGCGGAGCCCCCGGGATCCACTCGCCCAGCGCCGGCCTCTGCACTCCGAGCCGCGGCCGCCACCCGCCCCGCAGCCAACTTGGGGCCGAAACTTCTTCGGGTCCCGCGCTCCGGAGGAGAGCGCGCAGCCCTGCGACGACCGACGGCGGCGGCCCGAGCCAGGCGCCCCGGGCCCAGGGCCTCCCTCCGGCTCGGCCGCGGGCTCCGCTCCCCGACCGCCCCCGACCGCTGAGCTCGGGGGATCCCGGGCGCCGAGCAGGGAGCCCTCCCGGCGGCAGCCCGGTGCGCGGACTCCGAGACCCGGGACCGCCGGGGGAGGGGAGGTTCCGCGGCCCCCGCGGAGTTGGCTCCAGCGTCTGGGGGGCAGAGCAGACGCCCCGGCGGGCCCCCCGGAGCGGAGCGCGCGGGTCCACGCCGCCAGCCCCGCGCCGGGCGGCGGATGAAGAGTCCGGTGCGGGGGCCTGAGCGGCCCGCTCGCTGAGAGGAGCCAGTAGGATCTGCTCCGGGCGTCCCCGGCGGGGCAGAGCCCTCCAGACCGCACGCCGGCGCGCCCGGCCGACCCAGCGCAGCCGGGCGCTGGAAGACCCGGGCCGAACGGAGCGGCCAGCCAGAGCCCGCGGGCCTGCCAGGCGGCGGGACATGCAGGTAAGCGCCCGGCTGCCAGCTGTGGGAAAGGGAGCCGGCGGGCCTCCGTCGCCGCCCCCGGACCCTGGCCCCCGGCTGTCGCCGCCCGAGAGGCGTCCTCGTCCTGGCTTCGGCGGCCGAAACTTCCCGGAGCGCCCCGACTTAGCGGCCCCCTGGGCGTCCGCCTGCGCTCGGCTCCCGGCAGCGGGAAGGGCCAAGGGGCGGCGCGGAGGCTCCGGGGAGCGGGGCCCTGCGCTCGGCGGGGAACCTCGCGGCGCTTGGCTCGAGTGGCGGCCCCGGGTCAGGTGGGGGGCAGGGAGCGCCGGGGAAAGCGTAGTGCCCCGGCCGCGAACAAAGCTGGGGCGACGGACTCTCCGCGCGCGACTGCCTCCGGTGAGCGTGCGGGGCTGGGCACCGAGGGCGCGCTCCTGGCCGCGGGCAGGTAGGCTAGGGCTTGCTCGCCCTCCCCCTGCAGCCCCGGCGCCCGCCGCAGTCCTTCCCCAGGGTAGGGCGACCGAGGAGGGGGCCGGGGCAGCTGTAGCCCCCGGGCGCGCCCAAGGACCGTCTCTGGTCCCTGCTGAGTGCGAGCCCCTTGGAGCTTCTTGGTCACTTTTCCGGGCTTGGTCGGCCCAGCTGGACTTCTGTGCTTGAGGTCTGCGCCCCGCATCAGCAGACTGGAGCGAGGACTACATCTGGATTTTTTTAACCCCCAGGAGCGGGGTTACTTTGGTGCCCGAATTCCTGCCTAAGCCTCAGAGCAGGTAAGGCGCTGAGTGGAATTGGGAGCTTTCTGTTTTCTTTCATTGCTCCTCCGCTCCTGTGCCTCATCCATCCCAGCCCTGGGAGAAGGCGGGTGGGTGGGTGGGGGGAGGGTGCCCTAGTTCTCCATTTTCTCGTGGAACCTCAGTGGATATTTGGCCATGCACTCTAGTCAGAGCCACATTTCCTAGATATTTCCATCCTGCGAATCACTGTGAGAGATGATTCAATTTGCTTGGAGCATGATTGCTTCTGTTTTGCAAGAGGGAAACTGAGGTGGCTCAGGCCGTGGGTTGGTTACCCAGCTGTGAATGGAGGCATTTGCTCTCTACCCTGTCCCTGCCCGCCTCCCCCTCCCCCCTTCACTGCTTTGCCACCTGATCACATTGACAATAGCTTTCAGTTACTACCACCCTGCGCAGAGTTTTAACCTGGTACCTGGAGAGAAAGGTTCAGGATCATGTTACCAGTCCCTTGAACTGCTACAGTAGCCCAGGAATGTGCCCACTTGACAGAGAGCTGTCATGGGGCATCTGTGCCATGTCATCCATGTTGGTGCAGAAAACCTTGGGCCAGCAGGGC
The DNA here is from genome assembly GCF_022079265.1 of Lynx rufus. Classification (NCBI taxonomy): domain Eukaryota; kingdom Metazoa; phylum Chordata; class Mammalia; order Carnivora; family Felidae; genus Lynx; species Lynx rufus. The sequence continues at coordinate 36,178,450 of NW_025814889.1, read as the reverse complement.
AGGGCCAAACACCAGCACTTAATGCGCACACGTGGGTGGAACCTTAGGGTGACTCCTTCTGTGGCTGGCCCCTAAGGCAACATAGGGCCCTGGGAGCAGCAGACACACCCTCAGAAAGCGTGAGGACCCTTTCCTGGACCCAGCCACACCTCCTGCTGTCTGATTCAGCTGTGGGCTTTACTTATCAAAGGCAAGACTCCCAATCTCAGCCAGGGATGAGTGGATGCCAGGCCTCAAGCTTGTGCCCACACGCCTGTCCAAGGCTCACACACACAAGTCCTGGCAAACACACCGACCTATGAGTGGTGGTTTTTCTCCATTTCAAAATAGTGTCTGTTCTGTCTTTGACACAGAAGATTTGTGGTTATAAATAGCAAGAGGGAGGTGTGTCTCCTGGGAAGGAAAGGCAATGCCAAGAGACCTCTTTTGCACAGTTGTGAGCCAGGAGCAATGTAGCTGGGCCCTTCATTGTGATGCCAAGTCCATGAGCCCAAGAGAAGAAGCAGACTTAACAGGGGGTCTGTCTCCACACTCAAACATGCAGGTGGAACTCACACCAGGGTAGGAGCTGAATGGAATACAAGGACCTAAAGAGACAGTGGTGGATAAATACCTAAGGGCAGCTGTGAGAGACAGCTCCTCTTTCTTTCCTGAAGAAAATCAGACAGAGGGTGTGTGGCACACTGAGGGCGTTGGAAGCGGGGGCTTCTGACTGCCAGGGGTGCAGAAGTCAGCCTTGGAGAGCTTGCTGGCCCTCTTCCATCCGTGTATTTCCTACTTTCCCAGGCTTTCGCTTCTTATGTATTTGAGTATGAATATATGAGTGAGGGTGAGTGAGGGTGTGTGTGTGTGTGTGTGTGTTAGGTGTTTGCTCAGGATGTCTGAAACCAGTCCCCTCTTAAGTTCCTTTGGTGGCTATAATATCTCGAAGGGTATCTCACTGACTTGAAAAAAAAAAAAGTTTTCTAAAATTTTTTTAAAGCCCAAAAGCGTAAGTGAAAGGGATACTGCCAAATTGCTGGCCGCCATATGCTGTGAAAAGCAAAAATCTGGGATTGTTATTCACCTGAATATCCACCCCCCCTTTTAACTCTAGTGGCAGCTGAAAGATTTTTTTGTTTGCTCTTCTTCAAGAAGGGCAGAGGACTAGGCTAGTCTGTTCTAATTTTTACTTCTAAGATAGTTCTGTTGGTTTCTGGATTGCCACATCTGGCATCTCCAGCAGGGGAGGAAATTTTTATATGAGGTGATAGTCCTTGCCTTCTCTGAAATAAAAAAACAACATGTCCACAAAAGCTTTCCTCTTCACTCTTCTGGTTTGGTCCTCCCTAGCTCCTTTTCAAACTACCTGCCATTTATCTCTGTAGTCTTCTAAACAGGTCTTCCTTCAGACTCCACCTTTGTTCACCCCCACACCTGAACACAATCCTGAGTGTTTGTAACTCCTTCAGGTCTCTTTAAGACTCACAACAGCACTAAGCTATAAAGATCCTCTAAGGAGGAGAGAATATGGAAGCTCCCCAGCCTCATCTGGGCATCCCTGCCTGGTTTCTACTGAGCATCTTTAAACTGTATGTAGGAATCCAGAAAAATCCAGCAGAGGGGTTGGGAGTAGATACCATGATAGATGAGAAGGTCTGGTTGTTTCCAAACTGAGCCACCTTTTAAAGTAATAATAACCTTCTCTCCAACTCTGAGGGGCATGGTTTCTAGCTTGTTGGTGGAGCCAGGAGCCAACCTGGGAGCCCACCTGCTGTTGGGGGTAGTTCCTGTGCCCTTCCTTCAGCGACAGGTCCCCCAACTGCGCAGAGCAGGTGACTGCTCCGCTCCTACCGGGCCCTCTCCCCCCGGCAGAGGCTCTGTTTACCTGGCTAAATTTAAACCTCCGCCCCCTCCATCCCAGTTTGACCCTCTGGCTGGCGGTCTGGCCACTGGGCTGGCTGATCCGGCAGCATTTCCTGACTTCTTTGCCCCTGCGGTTGCAGTTGGGTCGTTTCGTGCTGCATGAATCCTCTTCCAGACTTTCTAAAGTTGGTCTCTTTCCTCCCTGCTTCTCCACCCATGTGGCGTTCTTCCCAACTCCTTTCCTCTTGGGTGACTTGGAACCTGGTTTGGTCCTCGAGGGAGACCCTCCAAGTGCCGCGCACGGAGGTTTTAGGACACGTAGACACATGTTGTCACCGAAGGTCCCCAGGGCTGCCGGTGCTGACTGACCACTACCCAGCCCCGCCCGCCTGGTCTGGGACCCCCTAAGAGCAAGTACAGTGCTGGCGGCAGTTGCAGTCCTTAAAGGCACAGGAGTGTTTTCCCAATTTCTTTTTGCACCCCCAAACCTCCAACCCCCGCCCCCGGCCCCCCTTAGATCCCAACCTGTCTGTATGTCCGATTCTTGGCATCAGCGTCTTTTCCTGTGGTGTTGCAGGGAAGGTTATTTACCCTGGTGGGGATGGGGGGTAGGGGAGGGGGGCGGGAGCGAGGTGCATTGCAGCTTCTCCTTTTGAGGTGTCAGCTCTCTCTTCCATAAAATGAGGGCGCTGGAGGCCCTTTCCCGTGCTAGCGTTCTGTCGTCTTCAACAGCTTTAGCCGATTCCGCTTCGGAAATCCCTCTGCCTTGGCCGGGCCTGGGGAGGGGAAGCCGCCAATCAGAGGAGGTGCGTTCCCACCGGAGGGGCGGGCCGGCCGGCTGCTTTCACAGAGTTACTGTTTCACAAACCGTGGTCGCGCAGGCAGGGTTTGTGGTCGCGCCGGAGGCTCTGGTTGTGCTCCTGGCTTTGGGCTCCGGCCTGGCAGGGGCCTCTGTGGTTAGTCGGCCTCCCGAGGAGAGGATTACCGCGAGGCTCCGTCTCCAGCTTCGGGTGACTTGAGGCTGGGTTTCCAGCCCTCTCTCCTCTACAGCCCCCTTGAGCCCCAGAAATGCGAACCCCTCAAAGGTTGCTCTTGTCTGACTAATTGATAAAGGGTCAGGAGAGGATTCCCCCAGGCCTGGGAAAGCTTAGTTAGAAAAGGCAGTGGGTTAGAAGTTTTTGGTTTGCAAACGTTAGTCCCCAAAGGTCACTGTGGAGTTATCTAGAATGTTCAGTGGGTAGATTTGCTGATTCCTGCTGGGAGAGCAAAAGATACGGTAACAAAGCTTTTCTGACACTAGCTGGGGGTGATCAGGTGTGCTGCTGAGGGTCCTTTGCTCTCCTTCCACAGAAGGGGAGCTCGGCTCCCTGCACTTGGGGCATCTCCTGGGTCTGAACCAGGACCCTGCACCCTCCTGCGTTTCTCCTTCCAGCAAATATCCCACGTGATCCGTCTTCCATTGCTGCAGGGGGCTGCAGTTCAGAGGAATCTCCTCATAGATCATCTCTAAGATTATGTACTTCACCTATACTCATTGAGAAAGTTCTCCTGGAAAAAACTGAGTAATGAATTACTAAATATTTCACCCAGATCTTGTTTGGGGTGCATGAGTTGCAATCAAGGTAATTAAACCTTAGAGCGATTTTGTATATAAGGTTAAAACTGGAAAATTCCAGGTCGCACTCTGGAGCAGGAGCTGGTGAATGGGACTCAGGCTGGGAGGAGGGGAGAAGAGAATGGGGAGGAGTTCTAGACTGCACTATCAGATTATGCCCTGAGACCTGAAGCTATAGAAGGCGAAGACAATGAAGACCTGGGCTTTGGAGTCAGGCTGCCTGGATGTGGAACCCCAGCACAGGTAGAACCTCCGGCCAGGTAGGTTACCTGACTTCTCTGTGCCTCAGTTTCCTCAGTTGTAAAGTAGAAACAGTAACATGATACTTATGTGTTTGCTGTGTGGAGGGGTGTAGTAAGAATTAGTGTATATAAAGCACTAAAACTGTGTCCAGGACTTTGTAGGACTGTAGAAGTGCAATGTTACCATGCTACTGATGAAGGCCTGTTGGCAGGACAGGGAGAACTACTTGGCCCCTGCCCCCTACTTGCTCTGCATTTAAAGATGGAGGCTGTTTTGTGTGGGATATTAGCAGCACACTCATTGCTTAAGTCAGCATGTGCCCTCCAGTTCTCCAGGGAGCCTCATGAAGAACACCGACCCTGTCCAATCAGGCATAGATGTTTTGATCGTCGCATCAGTGGGAATTGAGGGTCCCTGTTTGTGTAATGACCCATAACAGGAGAGCATAGATGTTCAGGGGTGGCTGTCGTGGAGGGAGGGAAAAGTGGGGCACTCTTAGGAGGAGAGTGGATTCTGATGTGGTCCTGTAGAGTTGAGGACTGAACAAGTCTCCAGCTGAGAGGGAAGGGGTCTTGCTGACCCATCTCAAAAAGTCTGTTGTTTTTACTAAGCAGATGCTGAAACATTCCCTGTATTTGAAACCACTCAAATTCTTGACGTTTGTGTTTTCTTATTCTTAAAAAGGTAACCTCTGTGATACCAAATCTCAAATAAGCTTTAAATATAAAGGGGAAGATCAGATTTGAGACTTTTCCTTTTTCCCCTGGGCTGGATGTGTCTACCACTGTGAGAACAAAGAGTACAGTTACTTAGAAAAGAGACACTTTCAGGGTCTCATTCTCCTGTGTCCCCAAAGGCCAAGCAGGTAGCCAGAATGCATGAGGGAGGAGCTGAGAGTTTGTAATACAATAGTGAGTGAAGGAGAGTTCCCTGTGGCAAATTGAGAGCGTATTCCCACTTAAAGGCATTCTAGTTGAGACATTTAAAATTCGTTTTGTTGGAGGGGGGAGGGCTGGGTGGCTCAGTTGGTTAGGCAACGACCCTTGTTGATCTCGGCTCAGGTCCTGATCTGGTTCATGGGATTGAGCCCAACGTTGGGCTCTGTGCTGATAGTGTGGAGCTTGCTTAGGATTCCTCTCCCTCTCTGCTCCGTCCTTGTGCATGCACCGCTCTCTCAAAACAAATAAACTAAAAAAAATGGTTTTTTTTTAAACTCATGGTCAACCCTCCCAACACCTCTCTCTGTGTTAGGGAGCCTCAGGCTGACAAGCAGGGACCCCCTTGCTTTCCCAGCTAAGATCCCTTCTCCAGAATGGACGTGAGGCTGCCTCTAGAGGGTTGCATTGGGTCCTTTAATTTGTCAAAACCCAGGGATTACCCATCCCTAGTCCTAATCTCCTAACCTAATCTCCCAGTTTCTCAAAGAGAATGGGGCCTCTTTCAGAGGTGTCAGAAACAGAGCCAATACAAATGGGGTTTCTTATAGACTTTGTGTATCATTCGTGATATTCACAGGGAGCTCTCACACCTCCCAGAGAATACCCTCCTTGCCTTCACTGCAACTTGGAAGAAATACAACCCAGCCCTGCACAAAGGTCTCCCAAGCTCACCACAGCCTCCAGCAGTTCCCTCTCCACATCCACTTCCTGCCACACGTAGGTGTGCATGATGTTACAGACCCCGCCCCACCCCCCCACCTCATTCAGGGCCTTTGCACCTGCTGCTCCCTCTGATTGGACTGCTCATGCCCTCCTCCCCCCCCTCCCCCGCCACCCATTTGGGTCTCAGCTTCTCAGAGGGATCCTGCCAAGCAGAACTGTCACCTGCCCCAGGCACTCTGTTTCCTCTGGAGCACTTACCACCATCTGTAACTCTCCTGTTTATTCTTTTTTTTTTTTCTTAAACGTTTATTTATTTTTGAGAGAGACAGAGCTCTCACAGGGGAGGTACAGTACAGAGACAGGGAGCCAGAGGATCCGAAGTGGGCTCTGTGCTAATAGCAGAGAGCCCAATGTGGGGCTCAAACTCATGAACCGCGAGATCATGACCTGAGCCAAAGTCAGACACTTAACCACCTGAGCCCCCCAGGTGCCCCTATTAGTTCTTGTTAAAAGTCTGCCCCTGCCCCATGTTTGTCTTGTTCTGCACTGCATCCTCAGAGTGAAAACAGTGTCTGAATGGTGTCTGAGGTTAAAAAAAAGTCAAGCTATATTTGTTACTGTTGATCTGAGGGCAATGAATTGTGTAGCATGTTCATTGCTAGAAATAGGCCCATTTTGCCTAATAAGTATGCCATCCCTTACTGATTTTCTGATGATGGTTGAATTATTCATATAACAAATATTGATGTAGGCATGTCCCAGGTGCTAGAGATATAAGACATAGTTCCTGAACTTCAGTAGCTTTTGTTCTAGAAACTTCTACTGCATGCAGATAGCAAGTGTGCAGTACTTCAGAAGCTCTCAACTCTTTTATTCTCCCACAGCCTATGCGTTAGACCCATCTTTGATTGTGCGCATCACAGGCAGTTTGGGGATGCAGTAGAGGGCGGAAATGCAGAAGGAACAGGAAGCCAGAGGAAGCCGTCGAGGCCCAATGGTAGATCCATGACTTGTGGCACTGACCTGACCTGTTGCTCAAGCTGGGTCCTCACTTGCTCTCAAGGGGATCTGGAACATCCCTCCATGCTGCCATTACTGGTGGGATATTTTTCACCCATGTGTGTGACCAGATTGAGAGACAGTGAAGAAACTGATTTAGGAGTTCCCTGGGTATCTTGTATCCCAGGCACTCAGTCATTCCAGATTGGCACCATCTAGAAGTTACTAGATCTCATCTCTTTGGTCCTAGACTGCTGAGCACAAGCATCCAGGAAAGCCACATCGAGTATCTTTCGAAAAGAACTGATAGGAAAAGCTCTCTAGTTTGCCACAGGCAACTGTACCACTACCTCCTGTGATGTGTCATAGCCTAGTTTCCCTTCTCTGTCACTGGCAGCGGCTGTCCTGGTTTCCTTTATCTCCTCAGACCTCTTCTCTCCTCTGCATCCATTCTGATGGCTGTAAGTACTATCCCCTTCCTTCCCATCTCATGTTTTAATCTCCTGCCTGCTGGTCTCCCCTGACCTTCAGAGAAGTGTGCCCAACGGCGTAAGCAGTGTCTCATCTAGGAAGTCGAAGAGGCATCCCAGCCTGCCTTCTGACCCCTTCCCTTAAACCTGCTCTTCGCACAGGCTTCTTCTCCTCACCCTTCCAGTTGCTCCACCATAAACCCTGGAGTCGTTCTTGATTTCTCTCTCTCACTGCCCACATCCAACCCACCAGGGAATCTTGCCAAGTCTACTTTCAGAAGATACTCAGATCCCTGACTGTTTCTCACCTTCCCCACCCCTCTCTCATTCCACCAGCAGCTCTCTGTGGGATCACAGTGATGGACGGACTCCTCCCTGGTCTCCCTGTTGAACCACATCAGATTGTGCCACTGAGCCCTCCGCTGGCCTTCCATCTGGTGCAGGAGAAATGCAGAGTCCTTACGACAGCTCACTCGCGTGGCCGATCTGACCCTTGCTTCCTTCCGTGACCTCTGTTCTCTCCCTTTGCTGCATCACGGTGACCTTCTTGCTGGTCTGTGAGCCCAGCAGGCACGCAACTGCCTTGGGGCTCCGCACTTTGCTTTCCCTCTACCTGCACTGCATCCCACTCTCATGCTCCTTCCTCTGGCCTTCCGTCAAATGTCATGTGCTTGTGATCTTCCTTGACCACTGTATAAACCCCAAACCTCCTACCTATTCCCCACCCCCTTCTCTGCCTTACTTTTCTCCATAGCACTTATAACCATTGGACGTGCATATTTATATATATTTTACATATTTGTTCTTTGTCTGATTCCTCTTTCTAGAATATACACATCACAAGGGCAGGGATTTTGTCTGTTTTGTTACGTAGAACAATGCCTGACTCGTAGTGGGTGAAGGAATTGAAAGAACGGTGAGGGTCTCTCACATCACATGGAAGGGCTACAAGTGGAAGAGGTGGTCCTTCCTCGGCTCTGTGGTTTCCCCATTCTTCTTCCCCCTCCCTCACTGGAGGGCAGACGCGGGGCAGCTGGTGAGACTGTGTGGCATACCTCTCTTTGTTCTAACTGACGAAATTAAGACAGGTTCATTGAAAAACAGAATTTTTTTTTCATTTTTTCAATCCATTCATATTTTCAGGGAAAAATATTGGAAAAATTAAAACGTTAATTCCAAGTTAGAGGTAATCATGGATAATATTTTGGAGCATTCCTTTTCAGTCTTCTCTGCACATACGTGTACAGGCACATATGTGTTCGTAGACGTGTGTGTTCCTTACGTGCTTGCTCCTTTCCCAATGGTGACACCTTGAGGATGAGGATGGTGCCCGTGCCCCTCCCCTTCAGTACCTCGCAGGGCCTGGCTGGAGCGGGTGCACATAGGGCCGAGGAACAAGTGTGTGGTCTGTCACCTGGTGAGCAGTTGTAGTCTGTGTGGAGCCAGGCCCTGGGTTTCTTTGCCTTTTTGTCTCATGAGCCGCAGGACCAGCGTAGCATCTCTACCACTTGTGTTTCCTTACAGTTCTAAAACCGTATGTCTAAATCTCACCCCTATTGATTGTTTTTGACCTGATAATTCTTGGTTGAGGAGGGTTGTCCCGTGCATTGCAGAATGTTTAGCGGCATCCCTGCCCCCTGCCCGCTAGATGCCGGTAGTGCTAAGTCAGTGTGTTGCTAGACATTGCCAGCTGTCCTGTGGGGGCAAAACCTCCCCCTGGTTAAGCACCACTGTCCTAAAGTGTCTCTGTTGTCTCCCTTGTTTCCACGCCCCCTAAATCCTTTGGAATTGTCACTCATCTTGCATCCTGTTTCTGTGCCACTGCCTGAGTGTGAGTTTTTATGCATCAGATGTGAATTATGGCCCCAGCCTTCTCACCTGCTGTCTGTCCCTGGTCTACACACACAAGGGCACCCCTCACCCTGCTCACTCTAGGTCCCTCTCCTGCTCACAATTCTTGGGTGACTCCTCCTTTGCCTACTGAACAGACATCTTTACTCTGCTGTTCAGTGCCCTTCAAAATCTTACCCTAACTTACCACCTTTCCAGAGTTCTCTCCTACTGCTTCCCCTACTTCTCAGGGTCTGCTCACGCCTCTTGTTCCTCTCAGACCCCTTCCCTTCCTTTTTGAAGAACCTACCTGTTCTTCAAGGTATGGCTCAGATGCTACCTCCTGGGCACCTCTGTCAGAAATGATCTCTCTGTGGCTCGGAGTTGGCTTCCCGAAGAGCTGTTATATCAGGAGACATTCGTTATAATGGCCCTTTTCACACTTTGCCCTATATTGTAATTACTTGTGATGGGGTCTTATTTTCACCACTAGTTATGTGGTTGGCTAAGCTGTCTTCTCAGGTAGAAGAACTTAGGTGAGTTCCCACGTGCAGCTAGGACTATATGTACCCAAATCACCTCAGGTGATTTCCCTCAGCCATCCTACTGATTAAATGGGTGCCCAGCCAGAAGAGGCTCTGTTATTTACTATGTACTTGTTTAAACAGAATATCAGCTGGGGTGCCTGGGTGGCTCAGTTGGTTAAGTGTCTGACTTTGGCTCAGGTCATGATCTCACAGTTTGTGAGTTCAAGCCCTGCGTGGGGCTCTGTGCTGACAGCTCAAAGCCTGGAGTCTGCTTCAGATTCTGTGTCTCCCTCTCTCTCTGCCCCTGTCCTGCTCATGTGTGTGCTTGCTCTCTCTCTCTCTCTCTCTCTCTCTCTCAAAAATAAACATTAAAAAAAAACCAGAAGAATTGAGTATTGTATAATTTGATTTGTTTCAACATTGAGGAGGCAAAGGAGACCTGAAAATTCACTTATGTGCCAGCAACTTTTTATCAAAGTACTGTTCAAAGCTCTGCAGCTCCTGGGTCTTTGGAATTTTCCATGAGGACCCAATCTGAGAGGTGGGTTCTGAATAGCAGAAATGATACCCTACGTATCTTTGCTTCTCTCTTCCCAGTGACAGTCCCAGCATTCAGCACTGTTTTTACTTGCTTAATAATATTGATAAATTAGTGAGCTGGTAGCTTCAATGTTTTTAAAACAATCTTTAAGTTTATTTATTTATTTAAAGAGAGAAAGCACAAGTGGAAGAGGGGCAGAGAGAGAGGGAGAGCAAGAATCCCAAGCAGGCTCCACACTGTCAGTGCAGAGGCCAATGTGGGGCTCAAACCTATGAACCACAAGATCATGACCTGAGCCAAAGTCTGACACTTAAATGACTGAGCCATCCAGGTGCCCTGAGCTGGTGGCTTCTAAAGAGGTTATAATCCCCAGTTTAAGAAAGCTGGTCTTGAATTGTCTTTTTTTTAATTTATTTTATTTTATTTTATTTTTTGAATTGTCTTATATCATCAATACTAAGATACATTTTCATATATCTGAGATTACGATGCATCTTAAAAACATTTTTTAATGTTTATTTTTGAGAGAGAGAAAGACAGAGTGTGAGCAGGGGAGGGGCAGAGAGAGAGGGAAACACAGAATCTGAAGCAGGCTCCAGGCTCTGAGCTGTCAGCACAGAACCCAACCGGGGCTCCAACCCATGAACCTCAATATCATGACCTGAGCCGAAGTTGGATGCTTAACTGACTGAGCCACCCAGGTGCCTGTAGGATGCAACTTAAAATCAGTATGTGTCATAGTTCATTTGGGAGAACTTTGCAATTTAGAATCCGTAGCATCTCATAAATAAGGTAATGTCATTGATCACTATTTACTAAGATGACCTGATGTCATTTCTTGGTACCCGCCTTAGTGGTCCCTTGGAAATGTGCTACTGTTATTTTGCCAAATAGTAGAGTTAGAGAGTCACCTTCATGCTGAGCATCTACCAACTAAGAGTTAAAACTGAGATAGGAAATATTAGGCAAAGACCAGATGTCCCGTGGATCCTGGACGCTGGTGTTCGAGGACTCTCAGTCTCCCAGGCAGTCACTTGGGAATCAGAAGTTTGTGGTTTCTGCCCCTGTTTACCAGGGATCTTGGGCAGAAGATACCTTGGACAAATCTCCCTGTCCTCATCCATAAATGGGTTTATAACGTAGCCCTGCCTTGTCTAACTCATAGAGTAGTTATTAGGATTGAGACAGTGTGTGTGAAAGTGGTTTCTAACCAATGTAAGGCATTGTGCCTACCTGTAGGAAGATGTGTGGAGTTGAAATGTGACCCAGACAGAGACTTTTTTAAGTCCACTGACAAAACGCAGCTCCAGGTGACTCAGCAGTGATTCATACCTGGCACTTGTCTTATTTCTTTATTTCTAGGAAAGAGTCTTTGAAACTTTGCAGAAGCTTGTCTGGTGAGGTAAAATAGTATCCCAAAGGATCAAAGAGAAGTAACATCCTACAACTAGAATATGCACTTTTTTGCTTTTTTTCCATTTCGTATTTTCCTGTTTCACTGCCTTGACATTGGAAATTTAGTCAGATAAAGTATCATTAATATTAACACAGATACCTTTTTCATGAAAGAGTAAGTCTAATCTCTTATGTACAGTGCTTAAGAAATCAAATTCTGAGCCCAAAAGTACTGGCCCAATCCTGGCCCCAAAACTGACCAGGAGTGGGAATATCGCACAGAGGTGACCTTGAACAGGTTACCCACAAACTTGACCTCAGTTTTGTCATCTGCTGAAACCCTTAAAAGGCCGTTGTGAGGATTACACAGAATGCTTGGAAAGCACTTAGCAGGGCCTTGCACATAGAAATCACTCAGTAGATGTTTGCTCTAATTGTGCTCCTGAACAACCATGAGAAATGCTATTGTGCAGTCACAGTAACTAGTTCTGCTGACACTATCCAAAGCTTGGTTGTGTCTGGAAAGAAGGGATGGAATTGGTGTTATTTTCATAGTTAAGCACGGGCTTTAATAAGCTACACAAGCATGTCAATTCAGCAATTATCTGACCTCAATAACATTGCATTTTCAGATACGGACAGTGTATTATACTGTAGCCAAATCAAGAGAATCCTGGTCAAAAGCTTACCAGGTAGCTTTTAAATATTTTTCTTTCATATGAGATTCTTGAAGCGTCCTGTTAACCATCCATGTGCTGAGGAGTAGCCTTAAGTGGCATTTTTTATCCTTAAAAACTTGCGATGCCTGGCGGTGCCTGAGTGGTTCAGTCAAGGTAAGCATCAAACTTCAGCTCAGGTCATGATCTCACAGTTCACAAGTTCAAGCCCCACATTGAGCTCTGGGCTGACAGCTCAGAGTCTGGAGCCTGCTTCAGATTCTGTGACTCCTTCTCTCTGCTCCTCCCTTGCTCGCACTGTGTCTCTCTCTCTTTCAAAAATAAGTAAACATTAAAAAAAAAAAAAAACAACTTGCGATGCCTGCCCTCAGAGAGGGAGTTGTGGAGAGATGGTGTCCGGCTGAGATGTCTGGCTCAGTAGGGGACACACGCTTCTGAAAAAACACCATGAACTTACTTCCACAGTCTGTTTATAGCTGCAGGTTAGGGAAAGTCTTAGTGCCCCAATTCAGACTTCATACATTCTGCCCTGTTCCTTCACATGCCGCCCTCTGTTGCCACAGCTGAGCAGCAGCGATGCTTACTTTTCCTTTTCAGTCAACTTTATTGAGATATAATATGCATACAATAAAATTCACAGGTTGTGAGTGCACACACTTCAATAAATTTGGGCAGATATATACAACCATGCAACCACACCCCAATCATATTTTGACTTCCTGAGAAAGTCCGCTGGCAACTTGCAGTCTCCACAGACTCCCCCCCCCCACCTCAGGCAAACTCTGATCTGATTTATGTGAGTAAGTCACTTTTACCTATTCTAGAATTTCACACAAGTAGAATTATACCAGAATTCTCAGTTTTTTCTTGGTGTCTGGCTTCTTTTGCTTAGCACAGTATCTGTGAAATGTGCCCGTGTTGTTGAGGTATTAGTAGTTCCTTCCTTTTTATTGCTGAGTAGTATTTTATTGAATGAATATGAGACAGTGTATCCCCTTTTGGTAGATATTTGGATCATTCTAGATATTTGGTTAATATAACAACCTTTTTTTTTTAATGCTTATTTATTTTTGAGAGAGAGGGAGAGCAGGGCAGGGGCAGAGAGAGAGGAGGACAGAAGATCTGAAGTTGGCTTTGTGCTGACAGCAGGGAGGCCAATGTGGGGCTCGAACTCACAACTGTGAGATCATGTTCTGAGCCAAAGTCGGATGTTTAACTGACTGAGTCACCGAGGCACCCCAATAATCTGGCTTTTAATTGAGATATTTAGTCTTTGCATTTAGTTCCATCTTTACAATTTTTATTTTGAAATCAATGTAGACTTACAAAAATGCTGCAAAAATAGTTCAGAGAATTCCTGTATATACTTCCCTTAATTTCCCTCATATTAACATTTTACACAACCGGTGTGCCTGGGTGGCTCAGTCAGTTGAGTGTCCAACTCTTGATTTTGGCTCAGGTCATGATCCCAGGGTCATGGGATGGAGCCTTCTGTTGGGCTCCGTGCCGAGCGTGAAGCCTGCTTGGGGTATTTTCTCTCTCTCCCTCTGCCTCTCTCCCCCACTCTTTTTTTTTTTTTATTTTTTTTATTTTTGGGACAGAGAGAGACAGAGCATGAACAGGGGAGGTGCAGAGAGAGAGGGAGACACAGAATCAGAAACAGGCTCCAGGCTCCGAGCCATCAGCCCCGAGCCTGACGCGGGGCTCGAACTCACGGACCGCGAGATCGTGACCTGGCTGAAGTCGGACGCTTAACCGACTGCGTCACCCAGGCGCCCCTCTCTCCCCCACTCTTGTGCTCTCTCTTAAAAACAAAAAATTTACACAAGCACAGAACAATGGTCCACAATAAGAAATTAGTATCGTTTGAGTATTCGTAAGTAATTCACAGATCTTCTTCCAATTTCGCCTATTTTTTTTCCTATTGTCTTTTTCTGCCCCTGGATCCAACCCAGTATCTCACTTCCAGTCAGTGACACTTCCTCAACGTTTCTTTTGTTTTTCATGACCTTCATATTTTTGATGTGCGCATTTAAAGAATGTTCCGGTTTGGGCTTGTCTGATGTTTTCTCAGGATTAGATTGTGGTTATGCATTTCTGGCAGGAATACTACAGACGTGATGCTGTGTCCTTCTCAATGCATCATATCACAAGGTACATAAAGTCAGTATTTCTTACTACAGGTGATGTTAACTTTTGATCATTCAATTTTTTTTTTAAGTTTATTTGGACAGAGAGAGCAAGCGGGGGAGGGTCAGAGAGAGAGAGAGAGAGAGAGAGAGAGAACCCCAAGGAGGCTCTGTGCTATCAGCATGGACCCCATGGATCCATGAGATCACGATCTGAGCTGAAATCAAGAGTCAGAGGCTTAGCTGGCTGAGTCACCCAAGCACCCCTAATCATTTAATTTTTGATATGCTTTGATTAAAGTCTACCATATTGCTATTTGTTTTCCACTGATCTCCTCCCATTTTTGTTGTTGTTATTGTTTGGTTTTGGTGGTCCTCTACGGCTGCAAACATCCTTTGCTTCTCAGGGTCTGTTTAGAATCAACATCACACCTCTTCACAGTCCACACTTTACAGAGTTGATATTTTACCTATAGATTTAATCTATAGGGTTACAAACCCCTATTTATAGTTATTGCTTTTGCTTTAAACAGTCGGTTGTCTTTTAGGTAAATTATGAGAAGAAGGAAAACAGTTTTTTCTACTTTACAGTCTTATTTATCATTTCGGTTGCTCTTCATTTTTTTCCTGCAGATCCACGTTTCTAGCCTGACAGATATGCTTTAGTATTTTTTTGTAGTGCAGGTCTACTGAAAGTGAATTCTCTCGGCTTTCATTTATCTGAAAATGCCTTTGTTTCATTCATCCTTGTTTTTGAAGGCTAGTTTTGCGGGGTATAATTTTTTTTTTCTTTCTGTACATCGAAGCTGTTGTTTCGTTGTGTTCTGACCTCTGCCGTTTTTGATGAGAAGTTGGCTAGCTTTTTAAACGTTTTTTGTTGCTGGACACAATGTGTTTCCACAAGCCCCAGTCCCCACTGCTTTCAAGATTTTATCTTTATCTTGCAGAATTTTGACCATGATGTGCCTAGGCATGGTTCTTTTTACGTTTATCCTTCTTGGAATCTGCTGAACTTCTTAGATCCATCAGTTATAGCAGGATTCATCAACTTTGGGAAATTTTAGTCATTATTTCTTCTGATGGGTTTTTTCTTTTTTTTGATGCCCCACTATCATCCTTTTATTGTTATCTTTTAATTGCATTTAGTTTCTGTTGCTGTGTCTTAATGCTCATTGACTCTTCTGCCATCTCCAATGTGATGTGAAGATTATCCAGTGAATTTTTCATTGTAGTTACTGTACTTGTTAGATCTTAAATTTTCATTTGGTTCTTTATATAGTTCCCATTTCTCTGCTGAGATTCCCTTATTTCCATATTAAGACCACATTTTTATTATGTTCTTTGAACATACTTTCCTTTGCTTACTTAAATGTAGTTATAATAGCAACATCAAAGTTTTTGTCAGCTAAGTTGAACACCTAGGCCTGTCAAATTTGATTTATTTTGACTATTTTGTCTCAAATTTTTCCTATTTATTTATTTGTTTGTTTGTTTATTTTTGTCTGGTGATTTTCTATTGAATATTAGATGATAATAGGTTTCAAAGACTCTGGATTTTGTTAGCATTCTCTGAAGTGTGTTGATTCCTGTTTTGGCAGACAGTTAAATTGCTGGCTAATCACTGTGCCAATGTAGGTTTGGTTTAACACTTTGTTAGTGAGGATCTGTAGAAAGCACAAATTTCAATGTAGCAGGACTCAAACTGTAACTTCATCTTTCCTGCAGGTCTTGTTAGGGCTCAGCGTTTTTAATTTTTTAAAGTTTTTAAATTTTTTAAATTTTTTTAATGTTTATTTTATTTTTGAGAGAGAGAAAGACAGAGCACAAGTGGGGGAGGGTTGGAGAGGGAGGGAGACAGAATCTGAAGCATCCTCCAGGCTTCACAGTGCCAGCGCAGAGCCAGATGTTGGGGCTTGAACCCATGAACAGTGAGATCATGACCTGAGCTGAAGTCAGACACTTAACTGACTGAGCCACCCAAGTTCCCTAGGGCTCAGTTTTGGACTTTATTAGATTGAGTCTAGAAGAAGTCTTACTGTAGGGCATGGCCCTTACTCGTATGGCATGTGTCAGCTGGATTCCAGGGGTGTTAACTACCACTTACTATATATATATACATATATACATATACATATACATATACATATACATATACATAAAGTTTTTTTGAGATATGATTCACATTCCATACAATTATTTGAAGTGTACCATTCAGTGTTTTTTATTATATTCACAGAGTTGGGCAACCATCACTACAATCTATTTTAGAACATTTTCATCCTCCCCCCTTCAAAGAAACCCCACCCCTATTTGTAGTCACTCCATTTTCCCCAGTCTCCCTACCAGTCCCAGGCCACTACCAATCTGCTTTCTGTCTACATATTTGTCTATTCTGGACATTTCAAAAAATGGAATCATGCAATATGTGGTGTTTTGTACTGGATTCTTTTGTTTAGCATAATGTTTTTAAAGGTTAATCAATGTTATAGCACCTCATTTCTTTTTCTGGCTGAATAATATTCCATTGTATGGATATATCACATTGTATTCTTTCATCAGTTGATGGACATTAGGGTTTTTACTTTTTGACTATTATGAACAATGTTGTTACCGATATTTGTATGCAAGTTTTTGAGTCTCTTGGGCAGACACCTAGGAGTTGAATTGTTGGGCCATTTGGTAACTCTGTGTTTAACCTTTTGAGGAACTGGCAGACTGCTTTTCAAAGTGTCTCTACCAATTTACAGTGCCACCAGCAATGTATGAGGCTTCCCATTTCTCCACATCCTTGTCAGCACTTGTTATTATCTGACTTTCTTATTATAGCCATCCTAGTAGGTATTGATATGGACTGAATTATGTTCCCCTCAAATTCACATGTTGAAGCCATAACTCTCAATATGATGGGATTTGGATATGGGGCCTTTTGGAAGGTCATAAGGGTGGAGCTCTCATGATGGGATTAGTGTCCTTATAAGAAGAGATACCAGAATGCACATACTCTGTCTTTGCCTTGTTGAGGAGGTGACTGTCTACAAAATAGGAAGGAAGACTTCGCCAGAACTTAACCATGCTTGCACCTTGATCTTGGACTGCCAGCCTCCAGAACTGTGAGAAAATAAATTCTTGTTGTTTAAGCCATCCAGTCTATGGTATTTTGTTATGACAGCCTGAGCAGATTAAGACACATTTGAAATGATATTTCATTATGGGTTTGATTTGATTTGCATTATTGGCCATTTGTATATCTTCTTTGGGGAAATGTCTATTCTGATCCTTTGCCCATTTGGAAAACTGGATTGTCTTTTAATTATTGAGTTGTGAGTGTTCTCTCTCTCTCTCTCTCTCTTTTTATGTTTATTTTTGAGAGAGAGAGCACGTGGACCTGTGTTTGGGGAAGGAGCAGAGAGAGAAGAATCCCAAGCAGGCTCCACTCTGTCAGTGCAGGGCCCAACAGGGCTCAAACTCATGAACAGTGAGATCATGACCTGAAACAAAATCAAGAGTCAGACGCTTAACTAACTAAGCCACCCAGGCACCCCGAGTTGTGAGTGTTGTTAATATGTCATGGCTTTTTAGATCTTATATTTGCACACATTTTCTCCTGTTTTGTGGGTTGCTTCCTCTTGGGAGCATTGTTTGCACCACTAAAGAGGAAAGTTCAAAACATATTGAGCAGCTAATACAGGTCTCTGAGGCATCCTGCATTGTTATCAATAGATGAAGTGACCTGAACGTGTTGAGAGAAGCCGGTTAAGCTGTGATAAATTGCCAAAATACAAATTGCTTACATAGAGAGAGTATTTAATGTTGTTAATAAGTAGAAAATCCTGTAATTGTCACTAATATTGTTAAGGTTCCAGGAGCTCAGAAGCCTAGGGACTTTCCTTTGGAACAGATGACTTGTGCATCAAAGCCCCATCTGACAGTTGGCTTGTTGAGTAGGAGTGTTGGCTAAATGAGGCACCTAGTAGTTAGAGCTCAGGGATCTTAGGAATGTCCAAATTCCACAGTAACTTGAGCTTTATGTCCATAGTGTCTTTGCATAATTTTAGAAGCTTATAGGTGAATGAAAGTCCCCTGAAAATAAAAGTAAATTTTTTGTAATGGAAGCATGTATCATTATGTGTTGTGAGAATTCTTCCTCCGTTCCCACAAAATACTACATGGTGTGTGTCTGTTAAATGTGAATTGAAATTAATTTAGTTCTGTGTTTCATGACACCTCTCAAGATAATTGGAGCTAATTAGAGATAACACAGGATTCTAATTGAACATTATCATCTTGCTAAATATTTTGGAAAGTATTTCTAGGAGTCATATTTCAATGGCATGTCCATCATTGAGCGTGAGTCAAGTCTCCCACGCCAGCCTGTTCTTTCCATCAACTAGCAAGCTTGTAGTTCATGGGAATCATTTTCCCAGAGCAGGTGATAATACGATAATGCTTTACATGTGTGTGTGACCTCAGGCAAATCATTTCACTCTGCCATTTGCCCATTTGTATGGTAGTAAGAAGGCTTTGAGGTGTTTGGATTAAAGATGAGATAGACAGGTCCTGACTTGGAGAGGTCTGGATTGGAGAGCTCACCATCTGCCCTCAGGCCGATACTTGCCTTTCCTGAGGAACAGTTTCTTGAGGAGCTCATGTGTGTGCCCCCACTTCCCTGGGGTGTTGTGAGGATCAGTGCAGGGATGTGTGAGGGGACTTTGAAAATGGCCCTCTTGTCCTCAGATGCGAAGGATCACGAGAGGCACTGTTAGGGCTTTTTGTCGGTGGCCACCTTGTTGCACAGATTGCCCACATCAGAATGGGCATTGAGAGAGGCCCGGGAGGCCCGGGACAAGGAATGTGGGAACTTCCCACTTTGGGGCTTTTGCGAGTTCTCCAAACCGATGGACAACGTGGGCCCAGATTGTTTCTGTACAGTCCTGTTTACTAGGCTGTCTCACGTGTCACTTCCCCCAGGTGATTTCTGTGGTCTCGGGAGATCTGAGAATCCTGTGTTCTGAACTTGCTGTCATTTCAGAGCTGCAGAGGCTTGTCAGCATGGCGGCACGGCAGATCCATTTAATCCTTATGGAGTTCCTTCTTGGCTCTTTCCCTGGGGACACGTTTTCTGTCAGCCACCCCATATCAAACATGCATCCGTGCCTCAGCTTCAGGATTTAGAAGGGTACATGAAGTGAAGTGAAGTAAATGAATTCCTGTGGACAGCCGTTTTCCCTCCAACATACGCTGTGCTTTCTTCAGAGGGGATCTTTCTCTAGAGGGGAAATAAAAACCCTTTTTAAGACAGATAACTGAGCCATGTGGCTCACACCCATGCATTAGGCTGAGTGTAGACAGTTGGGATTTTACTGTGTCCGGTTGTTCTAGCAGAAGGCAAATCGGGTGTCCTGAAATACGCTGGGGCCCCTCAGGGCACTGTCGTGGAAGAAGTCCTACGGTGAAGGTGCACATATGCTTAGAATCATGATGGCAGCTCTGGGTTCCACAGACTGAAGTCAATTCACCAGTCACCAGGGCAGATGCCCTGCCCTGCCACCACGGAGGGTCCAGCATCAGACAATGGCTCTGATGCGGTGACAGGGAGCCACTGCCATCCCAGGACCTGCACAGTGATTCTGGCGCTCCACCCTTTGCCCTGTGGTGACAGCACGAAGCCTGCGTGGGATCCTCTCTCTCCCCCTCTCCCCCTTGCATGAGTATGCTCTCTCTCTCTCAAAATAAATGAACATTAAAAATAATAAATAAATAAACAAATGAATGAATAACTCAGTCATTTCTTCAGTCACATTACTCACATGAAGTGACAACAATATGAAGAACTGTGACCAATTCTGCCATTCAGAGGTGATAACAGTTTTGTGTCACGATGGCATAATTTGCAACATTGAGATTTGTTTGGCAGTGTTGACATTTGCATACAGATTTCAGAGTTGTTCAACTATGATAAAATGTGTGCTTGAGTGTCAACTTTCATTGACTGATGCTGGCTTCCTTGGATTGTATACTTTGTTAAGAAAGATTGTGAGGCCAGGTGTGGGTTTAGCAGGAAAGATTGCTGTGATCCATTCCTGATGTCTTATGATTGGCGTCTGGGTAAGGTTAGAGGGAGAGGGGCCTATATGTGACGATTTGCCCTCCCAGGGTTTGAGTCTGGAGAACATTTAGAAGACCACTATGATAGGGGTCAGGTGGCACAATG
The DNA here is from genome assembly GCF_022079265.1 of Lynx rufus. Lineage (NCBI taxonomy): Eukaryota > Metazoa > Chordata > Mammalia > Carnivora > Felidae > Lynx > Lynx rufus. The sequence goes on along the minus strand of NW_025814889.1, from coordinate 36,158,367 downwards.
AGATTCCACCAAGTGTGGCACAGGGATAGATTTGATAAGACTGGTCACCTATGTAGTCATGGGCAGTGACTTGGTCTACTTGAAGTCTGCCTGATTGGAACATGGTTGTGGCACTCAAGTGAATGATGATGTTAGGGGCTGGACTGAGGGGAAGTGGGAGATTTCACTTTTGGACATGTTGAATTGGAGGTGGCTAGTCTATCCAGGAAGTCATAAATACGGCCCTGGAACCCCTTTCAAGTTGAGCTGTGGAGGTCAGGAACTGAAGGTAACATGAGGGGTCAGCAGAGGTAAGGATAACTTGGAGGTGGGTCAGAAAGGGGCATAAGATACTTGAGAGACCAGTGTGGGCAGTGGAGCAAGGTCCCAGAGGCCTGGGGAGGGGAAGGGCTGTAGATTACAGGTCACCAGCAGCCTTCAGCCCCAGATATTCAGTAGCTCTTTCACCCCAAGGTTATCTGATTCTTCCCCTCCTACCTGTGATCATGCTATGCTTTCTCACTGGGAGAAAGCATACCCTTACTGGGCTGCCAAGCTTCCCTCTCACAGGAAATTTTTATTTAAAATTTTATTCTCAAATTTTTACTTAAATTCTAGTTAGTTAACATAAAAGTATAATATTGGTTTCAGAAGTAGAATTTAATGATTCATTACTTACATACAACACCCGGTGCTCATCATAACAAGTGCCCTCCTTGATGCCCATCACCCACTTAGCCCATCCCTCCCCCCCACCCACCCACCTTCTCCTGATCCCTAGCTCAGCCTTTCTTGGTGCCCAAAGAACCTCTGTGGGATTTCTAAACTTTCCTTAACTTATTGGGTCCTTTTTTCCTTCTGATCGAAGTTTTCCTGGCTTCAGCGTTTAACCAGTTTGTCTTCCCCATGGGACTTCTTCAGGCTTTCTGTATTATTTCTCTACTCGCTCTGGGCCTCCCGCATGACCCTTCATCGTTAGTATCACACCCTTTCTCAGAGTCACGCCTGCTTCTAGTTCCATTATCTTCTTAGAATAAATGTTAGTGTATAGAAAAACCCAATTGTATTTCGATTACTCTAGTTCCAGCCCGACTACTTATTCTCAATCCATTCAGCAGTGGGTTTTAATGGCTGAAAGGCAGGCTGGAAACCATCTCATCCAGCACTTTCCCACATGTGTTTCTCCCTAGAGGTTAATAGATATTTGGTCCGGGGGGAGAGGGGTGGTGGAGAATTGCATGATTACATAAGTTTGAGAAATGCTGGTTTCAACCAAATTAAACACTTTTGTTTCCCCCTACCACAGAACTTTAATGTGTTCATATGCAATGTGAATCCCTCAGGAGGGGAAGCGTTTCCCATGCTTACTTGACTATGAAACCCTCTTTTGTCTGAGCAAGTCCCTGCCCTCGTCCATCACCATATTTAGTAGATGAGCCAACTCGTAAGTTCTGAGAATCCGACATCACTGAGGTTATTTGCCTCCAGTAGACTCCAGTGACTCTATCATGGCCACTCCTTGATGTTTATGAACCTCTGACAATGCAAGTGGCAATGGTTTTAACTCTGTTGTGATGTCTGGGGAAAACTGTTCTGAACTTTCCCAACTGAAAATAAGAATTAGCCACAGATTCTGAAGAGCTCACAGCCAGTTTAAGCCCTTTTATTAGGGACCCAGGAGCAACAGTGAGGCCCCACGAGGAGCTGGACCCTCACTCCTGAGTGTGGAGTTCCAAGCCCTTCCTGCCTGAGTTAGCCTGCCCATGGGCCTTTGTACATGCCCTCCCCACTGTTGACAATGCCCCTTTGCACCTTGCAAACCCGTGAAATGATGACCTTTACCACTAGATTCACTCAGAGGGGTGCTCTTTTCATGCCTCCCTGACCTCCATGGGCAAGGTTGCTTTCTTCTCAAAGCTCCCAAAATCTAACAAAATTGTCCTCCCAAACTCTAACACACATCTAGCACATCCCTTTGACTATTTGTATTCATCTTTCCCTTCACTGGACTCGGGCCCTTAAAGGCAGAGACCTCTTCCCATTCATTACTGTGCCCGCAGAAGCACACCGTGCTTGACCCAGAATAGATCTTGGTGAATTTGGTTAAATGCATGATCCCTCTCTGGTGAGGCTAACCAGTCAGAGGAAGTGGCAGAAAAGCCACCAGTGTGGGAAATCCATGGAAGCCTTTCAGAGACAAATGGCTTGTGAGGAAGCACTTGGAGGAAACCATCAGACTGACAAGCAAGAGAGGGAAAAACTCTTCCAGGTGCAGGGTAGAGTGGAAAAGGAAGTCAATGGAGGCATGACAGGGAAAAGGAACAAAGAAGGCAGAAGAACTTATTCTCCTGGACAGAGTGGGGAAGTGAGGTAGGGCAAAGGAGCAAAGGAGAGCTGTGATCTGGCAAAAGAGAAGGTGGAGGGCTTTGAAGGCCCAACGTGCTGTGCAGAGAGGTGAAGGGAGGTGGAGGGAGGTCTTGCCCACTGGGGAGGCTCTGGACCCATATGGCCTCCAGCTGCCGGGTGGTTCTCTGGCCAATCCCTTGCCCAGATGTTCGCTCCGTGCCCAGGGCAGGCTCTGGCTGGCTCTCAAACATTTACATAACGGAAACCATCTCAGAGGAGGGTGTATTTTTAGCCAGGGGCTCTGGCTGTGGTAAGCAATGACTCTAATCATCCTGATAGTTACTGGAGTGTCAGAGAGCATTGGATGGCCGAGTTCGAATTGAATTCTAATTCTGACCTTCCTCCTGACAGACCGTGAGGTGCTGGGAAAGCCACCTGATCCTTTCTTCTAGATCACTCTTTGCCATTTGTACGTAGGAAGAATTGCAAATTCCCATACAAAGGGTTGAACTTAAAAAAATGAATATAGGACATTTTTCAGCTAAAAGATGCTACACCAAAGTGTTAATAATAGTTCTCTCTAGGGGCGCCTGGGTGGCTCAGTCAGTTAAGTGTCTGATTTTGGCTTGCGTCATGGTCTCAGCGTTCATGACTTCAAGCCCCACATCAGGCTCTGCACTGACAGGTGCAGAGTCTGCATGGGATTTTCTCTCTCTCTCTCGTCTCTCTCTGTCTGCTCCTCCCCAACTGTCAATTGTGCACCTGTGCTCTCTCTCTCAAAATGAACTTTAAAAAAAAGATCAAATTTTTAAAAAAAGTTCTAAATGGTAGAGTTTTAAGTGTTATTTCTCCCTATTTCTTATTTTCTAACATTTCTAAAAGTAAAGAGATAATAAAATAAAACCGAAAAGTTACTTTTAAGTATGCAAATGCTAAATAATTGTAATAAAACTTGAAAACATGTAGTATGTATTGGGATAACAGATTTGACCTGCTCTTTACTTGACTTTGACATTGACTTAATATTTGGCAGCCAGCTTCTCCATACCTTTCCCGTGTATTAAAAGGAAATTTAGGAGAAGCCTGGGTGGCTCAGTCAGTTAAGCGGCCAACTCTTGTTTTTGGTTCAGGTCATGATCTCATGGTTTGTGGGATCGAGCCCCTTGTCAGGCTCTGCGCTGACAGCATGAAGCCTGCTTGGGATTCTCTCTCTCTCTCTCTCTCTCTCTCTCTCTCTCTCTCTCCCCTTCCCCTCCCTAAATAAATAAATAAACATAAAAAAAGAAATTTAGAATGCCATCTATTAAGACAAATATTAACAGTTAATGCCAGTGGTAAAGTGCCATTGAAATTCAATGACAGTACCCCTGGTACTCAGACTGGTTGCAGTCTGAGTTTGGTTTCTTTCTGAGAGGGCTGTGGTCAAAATCTCACTTCTGTGGCAGTGGGAGAGAGGAGGCCACTTGAGAGAGTCCTTATTTATCCCTGATGATGGGCAACAATTCCTGAACCCCTGGAACATTATATCAGGTCCATTGGATCCCTGATTGTGAGGTAAGAATGGATTACACATGAGGTCACAGTCAAGAAGACCTCCATGTGTCTTTTGATCCTTGGGGTGCTGCTACCTATCAACTTGGGCAATAGAAGTGGGACATTCTCCTTTCAACCCAACTTTGTATCTGGTGGCATACGGACTTAGCTATTCACTGAGCTGAAGAAGATGTATGTTCTGATCAGAATCATGGAAAAAGACCTTTAATTTTTCAATTATCGTCTGACAGGGTCACAAACATTACTGTGTTGCTGTTGTCGTTTTAAACACAGTAACAACATTTTTAGTGTATACAACATAAAATTGACCACTGTTAAGTATTGCACTTCTGTGGGGGCGCCTGAGCGTCCGACTTTGGCTCAGGTCATGATCTCATGGTTCATGAGTTCGAGCCCTGAGTCAGGCTCTGTGCTAACAGTGCAGAGCCTGCTTGGGATTCTCTCTCTCTTCCTCTCTCTCTCTCTGCCCCTTGCTTGTTTTCTCTCTTTCTCAAAAATAAATAAATAAAGATTTAAAAAAAGTATACACTTATGTGGCTTTAAGTACATTCATGTTGCTTTGCAGACATCACACCATCTACCCCTAGAAATTTTTTGTCATCCGCAACTGAAATTCAACCCATTAAACACTAACTCTCCAATCTTCTCCCTTCCCTCTGGCTCCTGGAAAGCACCATTCTGCTTTCTGCCTCTATGAATTTGACGACCGTGGGTACTTAGTGTTAGTGGAATTATACAATAATTGTCCTTTAGTGTCTGGCTTATTTCACTTAGCATAATGTCTTCAAAGTTCATTTATGTGTCATTGTATGCACGGACCACATTTTTTTTTAAATGTTTATTTTATTTTTGAGGGAAAGAGAATGAGTGGGGGAGAGGCAGAGTGTGTGTGGGGGGGTGGTCAGAGGATCCGAAGTGGGCTCTATGCTGACAGCAGTGAGCTCGATGTAGGGCTCAAACTCACAAACGGTGAGATCATGCCCTGAGCTGAAGTTGGATGCTCTACGACGGAGCCACCCAGGCACCCTGGACCACATTTTGTTTATCTGGTCATCCATGTTTGAACATTATTGTTTTTTAAAGTTTCTCTAGTTAAGATGTTTAACACCTGATAATATGTTTCTCTTGCCCATTGGACTGTAAGTTCCTTGATGATTTTATTCATCTTTGTGCTCCTAGTGCAGTGCAGTGATCAATAATGTGTTGAATGAGTGGATAAATGGATGAACTGGCTGGTGCTTGGATTTGAACATTTGCCCCTGAATCAGAACCTGCTCTTCACTTGAACCTGATGTTCTGGGCAAATGGAGCTACAAATCTTTACTTTTCTGAGCCTTTGTATCTGTGACATTAGGACATCGTACTTGCTATTAGATCATTTGCCTGATCGAATGCTCTTTGAGCTTTTCAGGTTAAAATTGCTATTGAAAACACTCAAGACATCAACACTAACACTCTTTTTCCCCAGAACCTCTACTTGAATTTAAGAAATTCAAACCTGCTCCATTTAAAACCATTCAAGACTTGTCATGGATTTATGTTAAAAAAAAAAAAAGACCTGATGTAATATGGAAAGAAAATGCCTTGAAATATCCCAAAATCCATGTCTTTTTTTCTGTTTCTGCCATAGCTAGGGCTTCCCCCATGACTGGCTTCTGAGCCACCAGATTCTCTATTTCCTCTTTTTCTCCATACTCTTTGGAGACCCTAACTTATGGTGAGTCTGCCTTTAGCTGTCTTTTCTTTCCCTAGATAATTTTTTCTCACTGCATCTAACCTATTTTCTCGATATGGGTGATTCCCAAAGCTTAATCTCTGCCCGGACTTCTCTCCTGAGCTTCACTTCTGTGTTCCAGCTGCCTCTAGATATTTCTATCTGGAGAAGTTCACATGTCTGACACGACACCTACATTTCTTCCCACCTGCCACCGTCCTTCCCAGGAATCCATCTTTTCTTTTCCTTGACCCCCAAAATCTCATTAATTACCCAGCAAATATCTGTTGATACTGGATGATACCAAACGGTGAGTGCCAACATTCTCAGTACATAATTAGTGGGTTAATCCAACCTTTCCAGGAAATGAATTGTCAATCCTCTAATCCACAGTCTCTCACAGCTCTTTTGCCTCTATTTCTGTTACATCATGTGTCAGTTTCCTAGGGCTGCAGTAACAAAACCCCACAAACTAGGTGGCTTAAAACAGCAGAAATGTATTATCTCACAGTTCTGGAGGCCACAAGCCTGAAATCAAGGCATCAGCAGCATTGGTCCCTTCTGAGGCCTGTGAGGCAGAATGTACTATGCCTCTGTCCCAGCTGCTGGTGGGTTAGCGGCAATCTTTGGCATCCCTTGGCCTCTGCACACACACTCCAGTCCCCCTTCTTCACATGACAGTCTCCCTGTGTCTCTGCACATAGTCTTCTCTCCATGAATGTCTCTCTGTCTGTATTTCCCCTTTTTATAAACATACTGGTCATAATGGATTAGGGCCCACCCTAATGACCTCACTTTTAACTTGATTACCTTGTAAAGACCCTATTTCTGAATGAGGTCACATTATAAATGAAAGAATGAATGAAGTTGGTCTTAATCCAACTTGGCAACCTCTGTCCCATCATTCCCATTCAAGCGCATTGTCCTCTGGCCCAATTTTTGGCTTCTGTTCTCCATGCTATTATTCCCTTTCCCAGGTTCAGATTCTAGCCCTCAGCCAAGGCCCATCTCGAGTTCACTCCGTGCTGCCACTGGCCCAGCCATTGTCTACCTTCTCCTCACCCTCGCTCATAATGCTGTGCTGGTGCCTCTTCTGTGGCTCTGTTAGCTTCAGCTTCGTGTGGCAGTGAAGTATCACAGAACTTTACTCCTGTTAAAAGGGATCTTACAAATGGACCAAAACCAAGATGTCTGCATTTGATCACTTGGGAACATTTAAAAAATCATGATAGATCCCTGAGCCCCACATTCTGACCAGCAGGTGTGAGTGGGGGTCTGGAATCTATACTTCCAAAGCTCCTCCAGGAGATTCTGATACCCAGTCAAGTTTGAGAATGAGTCATCCAATCCAAGCTCCTTATTTTACTTACAGGGAAACTGAAATCCAAAATTATTTTTTTTTAAGATTTTTTTAAGTTTATTTATTTATTTTTTTTTAACGTTTTTTTTTGTTTTTTTGTTTTTTTGTTTTTTTTTTTTTTGGGACAGAGAGAGACAGAGCATGAACGGGGGAGGGGCAGAGAGAGAGGGAGACACAGAATCGGAAACCGGCTTCAGGCTCCAAGCCATCAGCCCAGAGCCCGACGCGGGGCTCGAACCCACGGACCGCGAGATCGTGACCTGGCTGAAGTCGGACGCTTAACCGACTGCGCCACCCAGGCGCCCCTTATTTATTTATTTTGAGAGAGAGAAAGAATGCATGAGTTGGGGAGGGACAGAGAGAGAGGAAGAGAGAGAGTCCCAAGCAGGCTCTACACAGCCAGCACAGAGCCCAACGTGAAGCTCAAACTCATGGAATCATGACCTAAGCTGAAATCAAGAGTCAGATGCCTAACTGACTGAGCCACCCAGGCGCCCCGCTCCAAAATTGTTAAATGACTTGCCCAAGGTCACATAATTAGTAGCAGAGCCATCCAGTTATATGGTTCTCTTACCTTCTCAGTCAAGTGGAAGCAGTTGAGGAACAAAGCCTGGACCTCTCTTATTTCTGTAACCTACATACTACCATCCACATACATCAGTCAAGACGAGCAATTCACAGTAAGTGCTACTATTAGGTGACTAGACTAGTGGCCATGCCAAAAGCTTCCAGAGGACAGGTGCCAAGGCTGTCTTTGCTACTTTGTATTTGCAGCGTCTGGCATAGTGCCTGGAAAATAGTAAGGTGCCCAGTTAATATTGGTTGAATGAACGAAGCATCTACCACCTACCAGGCACTATAGTAGATGCTTTGCATATATCATCTCATTTCATTTATCTCAACTATGACCCTCTGAAGTAGGTTTTAATACTCCCATTTTACAGGTAAGGAAACTGAGGACCGGAGGTTAGATAACTTGCTCAGAGTCATGCAGCCAATAATTGACATAACTGAATTTTAAACCCCAGTTCTGTATTCAGTGTTGCAGAATTTACACTCACTCAGGGCTCAGCTCTCTGCCGAAGCTGTACGTCACCCCAAACCAATATCTAGTACAAAGGTGTTTAAAAGCCCCAGATGTTTAGAAACTTCAGTGTAGCTCTCAGCTATAGCTCAGCCTTGCTGCCCCATGAGGTAATATGAAAGGTTGATACACTGAGAGTTTTACTGTGTCTGTTACAGAACATACAGTACCCTGACCACTTGATTGCTTCTGTGTGTGTGACTCAGTACTATCAAAAGCTTTTACAAGTGTTTCATCCTCTTCCTTGCTTTTTTTTAAAAATGCTTTTAAGATTCCCCTCCCTTTGTAGGGCAGAAGTGCCAGGACCAGGGCAAGCAGAGTTCAGAGAGTGTCCCAGCATGAACTATTCTAATGCCAGGTTTCAAATACAAACTAATGGTTGGGAAACCCGAGTCGGGGGTGCAAGTTGGCTCCACACACCCCGTCCCCTGCCCAGATCACTTGCGCGGTGAGTGGGTTCCATCTGTACCAGAGGCATCACATGTCAAGGACTCAGTGCTAGAAATGGCAGCACTCTGATCCTAGCTGTCAGGCATGAGAGGGAAACCTAAGTAGCCACATCCCAGAGACAGTTTCAGCTCTGTCATCTGAAATGTTTCTGTTTTTTTCTTTCTTTCCAATTTGATGTTTTACTTGGATCTTGGCCTTGAGTCTATTCTCCATGTCGACAGTTTCCTCGTTCCTTGTGGCCTCCTCTTTGTTACTTCCGTGACCATCCTTTCTGAGGCTGCAACATCTTCCCTCCCCCACCCAACCTCAGAGGTGTGGGAATGAGTAAGCAGGAAGCCCATTTGCAGGTTCTTTCCCAAGAGGGGCCAGCCTCCCACTCTGATACCCTACCTCCTCCTACTTCTAAGCCCACTTCCCCTCTGTCCCTGAATTTTTGAAATATGTACATACATTTCTTTCAAATTCCTACTTATTTTTCATTTAAATTTTTCACTTAATTTCATTCAAATTCCTACTTATTTTTCATTTAAAAAAATTTTTTAATGTTTTTATTATTTATTTTTGAGACAGAGAGAGACAGAGCATGAATGGGGGAGGGTCGGAGAGAGAGGGAGACACAGAATCCGAAGCAGGCTCCAGGCTCTGAGCTGTCAGCACAGAGCCTGATGTGGGGCTCGAACTCACGGACCGTGAGATCATGACCTGAGCCGAAGTCAGATGCTTAACCGACTGAGCCACCCAGGCACCCCTCCTCTTTTCATTTTAATGGACTTGAACATAATTACTTTAAGGACTCTGGTCTTATAAATAACCTAAGGCTCCTTACTGACGAAGCTGGGATCAAGAGCGCACTCCTGGAGGGGTCCCACTGAGGCCATGGGTGGGCCTTGGGAGTGCTGACGGTTCCTTTCCTCTTCTCTGTGCCAGGATAGCAAATTGCATATCATGTCTGACTACCTGGAGAAGCTGAATGAAGTCAGGGATCCCAGGGAGTGGTGTTTCAGTGTTGGGTTGTGGAATACATGGCCCTTTTATGGTGAGGGACTTGGAAGCCATCTGCTATCTGAGTTATCAGATCTACCACCACAAGGCCAATATTTACACTATAGGCAAAGTCTTTTTACAGTAAAATCCAAAACACTATCCCCATTTCTTTGTAGAACAGTTCTAAGCTCTTGCTCATTAAATCTTACTGGAGTTTGTAGACCATGAGCTGGATTCTAATTTTTTTTTATTGTAGTGATATGTGTTAAATGGAATCTGACCTATGTCCACCACAAGGGAATTCAGAATTAACCACTGAAGTTAATGTGGTACAGAGAACCCCAAGCTTCTCATTCTCAGGATATGAACAGGAGTGAGTAATGAAAGCATCAAGTCAGTAATTTTTGTGGCTCAATAGTGCCGCATGTAGATTTGTAGGCTCAGAATGGATTCTCCGAGACAGGATGCTATAGTAGAAAGAGCAAGAGATGAAGCATCCAGAAAGTAGATTGGTCCCTAGCTCTGCAATGCTGGGTAGTCTACCTGACTTCTCTGTGTTCCCATTTAGTCACCTATAATGTAGATGGACCGGGCTGCACAAGTGGTTTTTGAGGGTTCTTACTAAGGAACTCGTATGGAGATCCTTTCCCTCTCCAAGGTTCAACTGCATAAATGCTTTTCTTTCTTTCTTTTTTTAATGTTTATTTATTTATGAGAGAGAGAGCATGAGCAGGGGAGAGGCAGAGAGAGAGGGGGACAAAGAATCCAAAGCCAGCTTTACACTGACAGCAGAGAGCTTAACGTGAGGCTCAAACCCATGAACTGTGAGCTCATGACCTGAGCTAAAGTTGGACATTTAAGTGTCCAACTGAGCCACCCAGGCACCCCTGCTTTTATTTCTTTTGCTTCAACATACAATTTTTGGTGGAAAAGCAGAGTTCTATTTCTTAGGGGAAAAAAGTTTAAAGCCACTAGAGTAGATAATCACCATCTCTCTCTTTGTGATGCACTATAAATAGGTCTACCCATCAAATTGTCTACACCACTGGATAGTACTCTCATGTTTTTTTAAAAATATTTTTTAATGTTTATTTATATTTGAGAGAGACAGAGAGACAGAGTGCAAGTGGGGGAAGGGCAGAGAGAGAGGGAGACAGAATCTGAAGCAGGATCCAGGCTCTGAGCTGTCAGCACAGAGCCCCATGCAGGGTTCAAACTCACAAGCCGTGAGATCGTGACCTGAGCCAAAGTTGGACGCTTAACCAACTGAGCCACCCAGGTGCCCCTCTCATGTTTTTTTTTTTTAAAGTTTATTTATGTATTTATTTTGAGAGAGAGAGAGAGAGAGAGAGAGAGAACAAGGAGGGGAGGGGCAGAGAGCACGTGAGAGAATCCCAAGCAGGCTCTGTGCTGTCAGAGCCCGATGTAGGGCTCCACCTCAACAAAGAGTGAGATCATGACCTGAGCCAAAATCAAGAGTCAGACACTTAACTGACTGAGCCACCCAGGTGTCCCTACTTTCATGTTTTTGGGAAGGGTCTCTATACCAAAAGCACAAGTCAGCCACGTTCACCATGTATTCAAACTCATACCTTGGGGTCCTTATACTAGAGTCCAAGCCAGGAGGTCCTTTTGGGCAGCAGGGAGAGGATTCTTATCAGAGTCCTTATACTGGGCATAGGCAGCAGTTTCTAGAACAATCATAAGAGACAACGTTCTCCAACACCTTGGCCATCCTGGCTCTACTAAAACAGAACTTGGAAGAGAACTTGAGATTCCACCTCTCCGGACTTCCTAAGCTGTGTAGTATGTAAATCAGTCTCTTTGGCTCTGAGATGGGGACCAGGAGAATTTGGTCCCATCAAATTGACAAGGTAATTTGAGAAAAGGCAATGTGAGATGTGACAATGGGACCATTCTTTCTTGTTATCAGCCTGGCCTCCCCTTGGTGTATGCATATTCTGTCCCCAGTGATTCTTCCTTGATCCCTGCTTACAATGACCCGCCACCAGGAACCTTCTTCTGTACTGAGAACGTGCAGCCATCACTGCTCAGCTGCCTCGTTTGCCTCTACTCCACTTCCTTCCACCCCTTGTCCCCAGTCCTCTTAAATGTTTATTCTTTCATGAAGTATTCCCTGACTCATGGAAGTGAAATGATCCAATTTAGATTGTAAATGGGGAAATTATTCCTCCGGACCAGAGAGAGAGAAGAGAGGAAAACAAGAAACAACAAACCCAAACAGAATACGTGAAAGGAAGACGTACGTATTCTGTAGTTTCCATTAAAACGAAAGCTCCATGGGGAAGACCATTGCAACTGTGAAATATATGGTGAATTTCTTTCACATATAGACACTCAGGAAACATTATTAATGAATGATAATGATTTGTCACATGACTGAAAGTGTTTTCAGGGAAGGAACAGGGATAGAAAAATGGAGACATTCTTATACTCCATGGGGAATTGCTAGGCAGACCATCCAGATGCTGTTGGGGGTGGGGGTGGGGGTTGTGAATTCCTTGTGTGTCAGCTGTCACTGTGTAATCTCAGTTTTCTATCTCAGAAATATATGTCATCATTGTATGTATCATAATTTTATGTATTTATGTGCATATATACATACACACATATACATATGTACATATATATATACATATATATATAATTAAAGTGTGCTTCTTTGAGGTCATTTTGGGCTGGGCAGTACAAAATGTAGTCCTGAAACATTAAGAATAACCTAGAATAGGGGTGCTTGGGTGGCTCAGTTGGTTGAGCGTCCTATTCTTGGTTTTGGCTCAGGTCATGATCTCACAGTTTCATGGGCTCGAGCCCCGTGTCGGGTTCTGCACTGGTGGTGCAGAGCTTGCTTGGAATTCTCTGTCTCCCTCTCTTTCTGCCCCTCCCCACTAGCGCTGTCTCTCTCTCAAAATAAATAAATAAACTTTAAAAAAATTAAAAAAAAGAATAACCTAGAATTACCTTTTATAATGTAATCATAATAATCTTAAAAGCATCTTCATGAGGATGAGGTGTAAAGAACTACAGAACAGAAAAGGATGCATCTTTATCTCTATACTTGCTAATATAATCAGTATTACCCTTATGTGCAAATGTATATGTATTTATGGAGACTGTGTGTAAGTCAAAGAATGCGATAGCCTGAGCTCATCCCATCTCTTTGTCTTGCCTTAGCATTTCTCTCCGTTTTATTTTTCTTCTCTTTCTAAGTTGAGGAAAGGTAGTGGTGGTTTGTGCAGATCGTCTGTGTGGTGAGGGAGCCACTGGTCAGGGAGTGGAAGAGTAAGCGGGGGAAGGAAGGCGGCCAGGAGCAGGTGAGCTGCTAAGCTGGTTACTGCTGGGGGCCTTTGAGGTTAAATCCTCTGGAGAACGTAGCCAGAATGGAACACACGGCCCAGGGACTCCTGTTAGTGGCCGAGGGCCATCCCAGGGAGCCCTTAATTCCCCATGCCTAATTCCTACCAGTATGGGCAAAGAGAGCTTTGCTAAGAAATGTGGTATCTGGTAGTTAAAAGGTGGGCTTCTGTGTCCTGAAGTGTGGAGGGGAGGGGCCTGGGTGGGCACCAGCTGCGTGCTCTACACCTGCAATGTGTATTTGCTGAATTGTTCTGTATTTCACTCTTTGTGATTCCCTACAGTCTTTCCTGGATCTAATGGCAAGGATTATGTATTGTACTTTGTGTGGTTTTACAAGTGAAAAAAAATGAGGCAAGGGAAGGCCAGTCAAGCTAAGCCAAGGACTAAGTGAGCAAAGCAGAATAGAACCCATGTTTCTTAACAATTTCACTTATTTTAGTCTGAGCATACACTAAATATTCAATAAATCTTTGACGATAGGATCATGGAGAACAAATGGTATTAATTCTCCTCTGTCTCTCTTGATGTTTACCCCTTCAGTGGTCTCCCGAGTGATTGTGGTAATGCTGGGGGGAGTCGTGGCGCCAGGGGCAAGGAGAGACGCCAGCCTTGTCACAGCTCAGCTCCTCTGCCCCTGTCTGCTGAATCGAGTGAGAGATCCCTGCAAGACAGTGGCACATTAAATATGACATTATTGTCAACAGTCCTCGTACCGTGTGGCATTTATTACTAATAATGATCAGTCATTGCCATGACCGTTTGACTGGACAGTCCTTCAGTCACAGTTTTTGAATCTTGTGTATATCTTAGATTTTAGATAAACTTGTGTATATCTCCCAAAGCATGTTTTGTATAGCCGTAGTCGTGAAACACTTGCTTTTCTTTTCTTGCCTTTTTTGAGAGAGCGAGTAAGCCAGAGCATGAGCAGGGGAGAGGGGCAGAGGGAGAGGAAGAGAGAAGATCTTAAGCAGGCCCCATATCCAGCAAAGAGCCCAGTGCGGGCCCAGCTCAAACCCACAACCCTGGGATCATGGCCTGAGCCGAAATCAAGAGTCAGATGCTTGGGGTGCCTGGGTGGCTCAGTCGGTTAAGCATCTGACTCTTGATTTCGGCTCAGGTCATGATCTCATGGTTCATGAGTTCGAGCCCCGCATAGGGCTCCTCACTGACAGAACAGAGACTGCTTGGGCTTCTCTCTCTCCCTCTCTTTCTGCCCCTCCCCTGCTTATGCACTCCCTCTCTCCCTTTCTCTCTCTCTCTCTCTCTCAAAATAAATGAATAAACTTAAAAAAAAATCCTTGAAACATTCTAATCATCTTATGTTGTTGCTTTGACTTTGAAGTGGTTACCTTGGGATAGGGACACAGCAGTTATCAAAGAGTGACTTATTAATAAATCTGGGCTTTTAATAGATATCTCACTACTTAGGTTAGTGCAAGTTTGTAGTCATCACTAAAGGCTTCCTCTGCCTCCTTCAAGTCAAAATCATTTGAACCTAGTGTGCAAAGTATGTGTCTTCTACTCCACTTGTTCCTCAGATATTTACTGAACACCTGCAACATAGCAGGCACTTCCCTGAGTATAGGGGCCACTAGGGTGAAGACAGTTCCTGCGCTTTGGTCCCATGAGACCTCACCGCCCTGAGCCTGGTGGTTCTATGAAGTCTTAAGCTCCATGACTGGAAATGCTTTTACCAAGGGGGTTTCAGAGACCTCACCATCAAGGATGGGGAGGGATGATCCAAACTGTAGGGAACAAGAGAAATGACAGCCAAGTTTGCCTGGAGGAGTCAGGAAAGGCTTCATGGAGGTAGCAAAGAGGAAAGGAAGATTTACAGGCAGGTAGGCAGGGATGGAGCAGTGTAGGTGGTGGTATGACAATGCATGCAATGGTTTTGATGGAGGAAACATTTTTTTAATGCTTATTTATTCTTGGGAGAGAGAAAGAGCATGAGTGGGGGAGAGGCAGAGAGAGAGAGGGAGCCAGAGGATACATAGTGCAGAGCCCGATTCAGGGCTCAAACCCACAAACCGCGAGATCATGACATGAGCCAAAGTTGGATGCCTAACTGACTGAGCCACCCAGGCACCCCTGGAGGGAACATTATTTATAACAACTTTACTGAGATCTAATTAATGTACAACAAAGTGCACTCATTTAAAGTATACAATATGGTGAGTGTTGACAGGTGTATGCCCCATGAAATCACCACCACAATCAACATACAGAACTTTGCTTCATCCCAAAGTTTCCTCCTGTACCTTTGCAAACATTTTAATGCAAATAACGTGCCTTTTAAAACTCAGGGTGCCTGGGTGGCTCAGTAGGCTGTCTGACTCTTGTCTCAATGTGTAAGCAACAGTTAGAAAAGCAAAGCAAAGGTAAGTCCTGGCATTGTCTGCGAGGCATTCTCTGATTCCTAGGTCAGGTTAGGGCCTTTTGATTTGAGTCTCTCACCCCCAACCTATACAAGGTACTTCTCCTGTCAAAACATTCATCCTGGGACGCCTGGGTGGTTCCATCGGTTGAGTGTCCTGCTCTTGATTTTGGCGCAAGTCATGATCCCACAGTTGTGAGATCGAGCCTCACATGAGGCTCGATGCTGAGAGTAGAGCCTACTTGAGATTCTCTTTCTCTCTCCCTCTGCCCCTCTCCCCTGCTTATGCTCTTTCTGTCTCTCTCTTTAAAATAAAAAATAAAATGTTTTTAAAAAAAACATTCACTCCCCATTTTGGTAATTACTTACGAATTGTTTCCTTTCTCCACAAGGCTATAGGCTTGTGACACTGGTGCTAAGGTTGGTTCACTGCTATATCCTCAGCCCCTCTCACAGAGCACCTAGTAGAAACTCAACACATATTTGCATGCCTGTCAGCTGAATGTCTCCCGAACCACCATGACTAGGAGATCCTTCTAGGGAGAGGGAGTGATGCAGAGAGGACACTACCAGACAGGCCAGAAGCACTAAGACCAGAGCCTCATACAAGGTGTTGTAAGGATGCATAGCAGAAAGTAATGGAAGGTTCTACAAAGTTCATTTGAGCCAAGCCTTGAGGAGTGAGGACAAGTTCTTCAAGCTGGGAGGGAAGAACATTCTAGGCCTGGGGCTACAAAATACACAAGGCCACAAAAGCGTGAAAAGGTTGCATGTGACCAGCAGAAGAGGCTGGAATTTGGAAGGATGAAGACTTGCAGGCGATGCAGCTTGAGGAGTAACTGGGGCCCCTGCAGGCTTATGGCAGCTGATAGCGAGGAGTTGGGACTTGACTCTTAATGTAACAGGAAGTTAGTGGAGGTTTCTAAGCAGGATAGCCATATGATCAGATTACAGTTTTAGGAAGAAATCTCTGGGATAGAGTAGAGAGGTTGTGAACCCCTCCCCCTGCAGAATGCATTTTGGGCAAGCACCAAGCACCCAGGTGGTTCTTCCACAAGTCAACACAAGACTACACCTGGAGAAGCAGTGGGATGAATGAGAAGGGGGGAGGGGAGAGGTGCCTTGGGAGGCAGGCAGGAATCTGCTGGGGGCTGAGGGCCAGCTAGTCAACCAGAGGAGCCTTTAGAACCCTCTTCTGAGGCATCTAAAACTCAGGGCCTCCTAGGGCCTAGAGCATCAGTGATGCTTATGTCACACGACACTTTGTGGTCCTGCCACGGGCATGGTTTAGTGGTCGGATGTGGGCAGAAAACCTTGGTGACACGGCCAGAAGGATCCTACCTTACTTCAGACGTAATCTGGTCACAGCTCCTGGTGTTCTGATGACTGTTTTAGTCTAATGTGAGCATGATTATTCCTGTCAGAAAAGTTTTGGTAGGAGTTCATTGGAAAAGGCAGGGGTCTTCTTTATAAGTCATGTTTGACGAGCTTAACAGTGTATTTCAAAGGTACTTTTTTGCCAGCAATGACCAACAAATTGCTCCTGAACTAGATGGGAAAGATCTAAGGACATCATCTAAGCACAACAGTATCAAAAGTATCTCCACTTGCCTTTATTTGCCCTTAAAAATCTGTACAAACAAACATGAACAGACTCTGGACTCTAAGAATAATATTTTCTGTGGACATATATGGACAGCTAAGCAAAACCCCAAGGGAGAAAAAACTTCTATTAAAATAAAAATAAAGATTCCCCACAGCTTTATCCTTTGCTCACTGGGGTCCCTTTATTCCACTTTGAGATAAAAATACTTCAGTTTCTCAGGGGATGCTGATTAAGAGTTGAACAAAAAGAAAGTATTTTTATGTATTTATCTACCTACCTACCTACCTACCTACCTTCCTGCCTACCTATCTCTGGCCCTGAATCTTCCAGCCATAAGCATAGAACTTCGTGCGTGGCTGGGATAATGGCACTTTGAGTAAATACTAACACTGCCACTCAGGAAAAAAGCCATCCTCCTCATTGATCAGTGAGAATACTGTGCTCACCGCTTCTACCCCCATCCAAAAGCCCATATCCGTCCACGGAAATATTTAGTAAAAGGCGAAAGATTTATACGATCTGAAGAGTAACCAGAGTATCAAAAGCCCATATCTGAAGCTTGTGGAGGGCTCTGTGATCCGAATCACACCCCTCGCACCTCGCCACCCCCACTGCCTGGCACACTGTGATCCTTGCCCCTGGAGTTGCTTTTGGCTCCTGTCCACGCTGTGTCAGCATCTAGAGCTGACAGTCGTGGGAGCTTATGGAGGCACCTGGTGGTTGGTCGGGAGGAAAACAGTGAATGGAGAGTGTGTGGTCAGTTTTCACATGTGCACTGGAGGAAGCGCACAGAGGGTTACCATCTCTGTGGGCGTGTCTTTGGGGAATTGTCTGTACTTGGGTCCTGGGGAGTTATTACAAAGTGGTATGAACCTGGCTGGCTCAGTCGGTAGGTAGACCAAGCAAGCCTTGATCTTGGGGTTGTGAGTTCGAGCCCCAGGTTGGGTTAGATTACTTAAAAAAATTCTTTTAATAAAAAATAATAACAAATAAACAAGGTGGTTTGCAGGTTGGGCACAAACTCTGAACTTCCTCCCTTCACAGGGTCTTCAGTGGAGAAGGTCCCGTCCTAAGAAGGCAACTCAGGGAAACTTCCCCTTGCTTGTGAAGCCTGCGGGCATGTGTGTTTGTGTCCACACTGAGATGCACATGACAAAGTGTACACAGTGCCTCAACACAGACCAACAGGTTTTTTCTGTTTACATTTAACTAGCTTTGAACAGCAAGAGGAAACCTTAAATGTCTCTTTTCTTCTCACAAACCCTTTCTCTAATAAAATTACTGGAGATAAAGCAGGGAATAATTAAAACAGTCATTTAAATCAAGGACCTGGTTTGGCTCGGCCTCCCTTGGAGACGTTTTAGCTTGTGCTGTGCTAATAAAGGCCGGGCAGGCTAAGCTGACCTGAGTGAAAGGCAGAGTGGCCGTTCCAGAGGCTGGGGGGAGGGGGTCTTGTAGGCCACTGTGGCTCACTTGGCCCCTCACTCAATATTTTTGTCCCATTGAAATCAAGTTGAAGCTGACATGGAGGGCAGCCTCCAGGAGGTGGGGGAGAGACCAGGAGGTCAGGAGAGATGAGGAAGAGAGTAGTTCCGGTGTGGAGTCGGACTAGGCTATCACTCTCTGGGGAAGCTGGAAAGAATTTAGTGTTGTATGTCTACAAACCTCAGTTCTGCCTCCTTATCTGTCACTGGCTGGTTCCTCCTGCGCAGAGAACTCTGTAAAGCAGCAACCCCCAACTTTCTTTTTTTTCCCCCTAAAACACACATGAGGCACACTCCCATGGGCATATCCAGATTACAGGCTGCGGCACAGATAAATCAGGCTGTGGGTTGGGAGCAGTTCCCAGTGAAACTCCACTTCTTTCTCTCCCACTCAGACCTCCATACAAGTAAGTGTAAGACGTTACTCTGTATCCCGAGCCCTGGGTGCAGGATTCTGGCCAATAGTGGCTGCCAAATAAATATTTACTAAGTGAAAGATAGCCTGAATCCACACTAATTTGTATTTTTGAACAGTCATTCATAAATTCTAGCATTTTAACTATTAGTTGGCAATTAATCCCAATAAGCCAACAGGATCTTGTGATTGCGAAGGGCCGTTATTGTAGGTTGGGCAGAAGGAATATTTGTTAGCATTTTTATGGGCTCTCAAAGTAGTTTTAGCTCTAAAACTGATAAAGCCAAGCACAAGCTTTATCAGTCCTGCCACTTGACTGTCAGCACTATGTAGATAAACTCATAATAGTTCCCTGAGAGGAACTTTTTAAGAGATTCTTAAGCAGGAAACCAAGGGAGAGAGATTCTTAATGTTGCCTCATTACCATAGACCCTTTGGGGGCTTAACGTATTCTGACAAAAGGTTAATTTCAAGATCTTATACAAATGAAGGATAAGATTCTGCATCAGATCCAAATTTGGGGCATTTTGTCACCTCACTGCTGTTGGCAACTCTGAAAGCTGGAGTTGGTCCAAAAGGACACAGACCACTCCATCTCCTAGGGCATCTTGGAGCAGGGAGATGGTATTAGATGGGGACTGAAGGGCAATTTTACCTTGTCATCCAGATTTTTCTATTCTGGATGATTTTTTAAGATAAGGATTTATGTATCACTTTTAAGAACAGCAGGCATATTTTAAGTAGGCATATTTTAGTAAAAATAATAAACTGTGGTGTCAAGATTGCCAATCAAATATAGTCATGGCAGTTGTCACTCATCTGGCCACCAACAATCTGGATGATTCTGGAAAGTTCCATAGCTGTTGGGAGGTGCTGGGGCAGAGCAGGGGAAGCAGGGAACCAGAGTCAGGTGCACAGCAATCCCAAGCAGGGTCTGTGGTTGCTGAAACGAGATTGTTAGGCATGGAAGCGGTGGTTTAGGGAGTTAGGTGAACCAGATGATAAGTGTGCCCATAATAATGGAAAATGAGTGCACAGGGAGAATTTCAGAAATAAGAAGCAATACAGCACAGGTGATTTGAGCAGGAGTTAGGTACAGATCTTGGTTATTAAGAGCATGAGAGAAGGATCTAGAGAAAAACACTGTAGAGAAACGAGGCTCCATTTCTCCCCGTTGGCTACCCTGCCTGGTGCAATCTGAAGAATACTTCATATTTTCTCCATGGATTCAAGGGCACTTCCCAACTATTTTAGGTATGCCAGCTAGACACAGTGAACTCTGGACCGGTAACATTTCAGCCTCAAGATATAATTTCCTTCTCTCAGGAGGCCTTGAACAAAATTTTCTGTTAGTTAATTTGAAAGCCCACACTTTGTACTTCTTAGTTCTAATTGTGGTCATCTTCTTTTCTGAATGGCCTTAGGTTGGTTTTTACATACTTTTGTGATCTAATAAGAGTCTGAAAGATGTTTACATCCCAATATTCAACCGCCCTGAAAAATCGGAGATGCATTGTCATCACTGTTTTAACAAATTACTGTTTTCAAATTGCTCTTTTACCCTTTCCCAAACTGATTTTGGTAGGAAGAGTGACTTCTGAAACAACCCATACTTTGTTCCATATAGTATGTTAAAAGGGTGGAGAAGCATAAGAATAGTGATGAGTATTAAGATAATACTGATAAGCCCAGGAAAGAAGCAAACAGGCATTCTGAGTAATGATTCGGGAAGCGTATCCGGGAGAGGAAGATTTTGAACAACTCTACCTTGTAAGGCAGACTTACCTCATGATTTGCTCCTTCTTTAAGGAACCAGGCCCACTTAGACTCTTCTTTAGAGACAGTCCACTGTCCTCTCTGATGCCCTTGAATGTATCACTTCACCTTGCTGAACAAGTTCATCCTCATGTAAAGCAGGGTGAAGATTATTCGATCCTGGAGAAAGCTGTCACAACATTTTGATAACCAGCAGAAGTGATTCAGCAAGCCTGTCTGTCATTATCTGGTGAGGACTCCAGAGGGTGTAGTTTCTTTAGGGAAACTATATGGCCCCCTCCTCCTGCAACACCCACCAAAAGAAGTATGAAGGCCAACATAATGTACTGCTATGGTGTTAGTATTAAATGTAATAAATTAAATATAATAATTGTGCTTTTATCCATCTGGTTCTCTATTGCTTAGGGTTTTAGGGAAAACTGAAAAATCAATAAGGCAAAATATATCAATAAGGCATTTATACTGATGAAAACAGACAGGAGTTGTTTTTTTGGTTTTTTGGTTTTTGTTTATTGGTTTGGTTTGGGATTTTTTGGTTTTTGCTTTTGACTAGGGATATTTTGGGGACTTTGAAGAAAGGACCTGAAAATTATCACTCAGCCTGGTATTTATTTTGCAACATATGCTGACTTCTAACTTTCAGAGCTGACCAGCCTAATCCTTGATCATCCCAGAATGAGTTTAGGAATTGTGATCATTTCCTTTTTACTGGGTATTTGCATACATCACTCACCAGCTAGGTTTAGAAGGATGAGCAGCAGTCTCTCTGTGCTGAAATAGAATGATGTGAATTTAGGACCAACCTGAAATGTTCATTTCTCAGTTAGCCCTTAATGAGCATTTATGTAGCATGAAAATATAGAGAGAAGAAAACTGTCTTCCATAGTGTACTTTTTAAAATAGGCTAATAAGAATGGTTGGGGTTTTATATTTTCATCTATGTTTTGCATTAGGACTTTCATGGATATTTGCTCTGTGTTGAGGGGAAGGGTCAATGTATATAAATAAGAAGAAGGATATCTGGCAAGATTGGGAACATGACCTCTTGCCCTCCAAAGCCTGGGAAGCCCTAGTGAATGCTCCCAATCTTAGCAGTGTATGGACACGGTGTGAACTCTCCCCTCTGCATACAGAGTGGGGGTTAGAGGTTAATGAATGAGTGCTCTCCTCACCCACGAGATCCTGTTCTATGGTGGTTTTATAAATAAGGGCTTAAATGGGGTCAGAATAGGACCTGCATATTGCTTCCAAACCCTCTAAATCTTTTTGAAGTGATGGCGTTCAGAGATGACACCCTTCCACCAGGGAAGGGAGGCATGGGGCTCTTGGGCTTGGGGAACTGGACGGCTGTACTGGTTCAATATGTCTAAGAGAAGGACCAAATGGAAAACAAAGTGGGGGGGGGTCCTTTGCTGCCCCCTATTCTTCTCTAGTAATCCCTTAAAAAATAATTGCAGACCCAAACCTCTGGCCTCTAGCACATTTTCCACTTGATTAGAGGCCTTTGTGAGGTCGGGAAAGGGACCCGCGGCCTTGTACATTGTGCTGAGGCCTGAAATGTCCAGCTGGGATTTTTTTCCATCAAAAGGGGATTTTAGTAAAACCATTATCAGGGGCTTAAAGGAGAAAAGCTGTTGAGCTGCAAGTGAGGGGGTAGATTAGCATTAGCAGGCTTGTTCTGGGCACTGGTGGAGGGGTGGGAAGGTGTCTGCAGCCCTGCGCACAAGTGCTGTGGTTTCTCTGCAATTCCCTGGCAGGTGTAGAGGCAGGAGTGGGCACAGGAGTGGGAGCTGCCGGGCTCGGGAATGGTCCATGGGGCTTTACCTCCAGGGCATCAAGTGCGAGGCAACCCAAATGAAGGAGGATTGCAAGAAAATGCAGGGTACCTGCTGGGTGGTATATGAGAGGCCCCAGACGTGCTTCATTGTAGGTTATGTGCCTCTATGTCACCTGGAACCCTCCCCCCACAACACACACACATACACCACTCTCTGGGCCCCTCTTTACACTCTCTGTAGATGGGGCAACCAGAACTCAAGGAGCCTGGAAGGGGCTGTGCTGGATCACTTTAAATTTTTTTTTTAAATGTTTATTTATTTTTGAGACAGAGAGAGACAGAGCATGAATGGGGGAGGGGCAGAGAGAGAGGGAGACACAGAATCGGAAGCAGCTCCAGGCTCTGAGCCGTCAGCCCAGAGCCCGATGCGGGGCTTGAACACACGGACCATGAGATCATGACCTGAGCCGAAGCCAAGAGTCGGACGCTTAACCGACTGAGCCACCCAGGCGCCCCTGGATCACTTTAAATTAAGGACGTGGATGTGTGTGTAGACACCTTTATTTCTGTGGGGCAGCAACAGAGGGGACAGAAGGTTAGGAGAGCAGCGGCAGTGGCTGCCCTGTCTGCAAATAAGTAGTCTGGCTGTGTGGACTGGCAGCCCTCTTGGGTCAGGGCTTGCGGAGTTACCTGAAATTGTCTTCTTGGGTTACTAGAGTTGTCGCAAACCTTCTTTGCTGAAACCGAGCATGCAAAGCTGAGCCGCGTGGAGCTGGTAGGCAGCTGGTAGGCAGCGTTCAGGCCACTGGAGCCAACCGCTGCCTGTAGGGCCCGTGTGAGGGATGTCACTCGCCAGTGGCCCTGGAAACGCCTGTTTTCTGTTTCTCCCCGTGTACACTGTCACCCTAGCTTGCTTTCCCTGTACAACCAGGATGCGGGATAGAACATACTGCTCTCCTGACCACAGACGCTGACGGCTGTGGGGGGTGGGGTGGCCCCTGTGTCGGAGCAGGATGCTGGCAGGTGCACAGGGCCGTCACCTTCCATGCACATCCTCAGCCTCGGGCTCACCTCAGGCCAGCCTGGGGGCCTGGTAGCCGGAATGTTTGTCTCAAGTCGGATTCACACAAAGCAAGAGGGCCTGTCTTCTTGACGATGTGTGCTAGCCCAGGAGAGCTGTTCTTGGAGGCTGTGAATCAAAGAGCAACCCTGCTAGTTCCTTCCAACGACTGTCCTGAGAAACTGCGAGTCTTCAGTCTGTGCTTTCCCTCACTTAATTTCATTGCAATCGCTCTGAGGAGCCAGAATAACCTCAGCCTCACGTGGAGGGATGCAGGCTCCCCGGCCTTGCTACCACCTCTTTTCTTTATTTGGGCTGCTGTCCCTCAGGCTGTGTTTGGCATGGTCACTAACAATGGTATATTTCAGCTACAATGTCCGTAGAGCTGTCTGGGGAGATTTTCTGCTTTTGTAAGACATTCATGGATGATGCCGGGATTGCTAATTTGCTTCGTGGCTGGGCCCTGAGTTCCAGAAGTTTTTCCTTTTCTCTCATTCTCCAACCCAAACTATCCTCTGTATTAGTTAATAAAGCTGTGCCCTCCACAGTGAATGCAGCTTGGTAGAAGTAGCCACGGGGGATATCCACCTTCCACCTTCCACATTTTCATTCCGTGTTTGCACCAACTGCTCTTCAGATCCACGCTTTGATTCCCTGAGGCCAGACTACGGAGCACCTGGACAGCAAGAGCCCTCAGGCCTCTCCAGCCCTCAGCCTGCCCCTTATTGTGTGGTTTATGGAATCTGGCCAACTTGGCTTAGAAGTTCTTTTCTTTTTGTTTTAATTTCTCCTACCTTTTCCTAATGTCTGTTTTCCATAGGAGGAATTTAGATATGTGAGCAACCTCACACCTTTATCAGGCTCTTAAACATTTTCAATGTCATAGAGTCCTTTAGATTTTATGAAAACGTCTTCATCTGTAATAAAGATGCTCATTTTGTAAGAAAAATAGACACTCCTAAAATTTTAAAAATACTTTTGTTTTTCCTCAAAGGCTGTCTAGAATTTTTCATTACAGATGATATGTGCTCTTTTTTTTTGCCATAAAAAAAGCCAGAACTTCTACTCTTGCTGTTAAAACTCTCTCCACGGGGGCACCTCTCTCAGTTGGTTGGGCGTTCAACTTCAGCTCAGGTCATGATCTCACAGTCTGTGAGTTCGAGCCCTGCGTTGGGGTCTGTGCTGACAGCTCGGAGCCTGGAGCCTGCTTCGGATTCTGTGTCTCCCTCTCTCTCTGCCCCTCCCCTGCTCATGCTCTGTCTCTCTCTGTCTCAAAAATAAAAATAAAAACATTTTTAAAAATTAAAAAAAAAAACCTCTCTCCACGTATGACTAAAATTTCAGCCCATTTGTTCTCCCAAACTTCCCAAATATGACAATCTAACCAGATTTGTACAAGATGGTCTTTAAGAAAAATTAGAAATTGATGTTTGATTCCCACAGCCTCCAAAAGCAGAGCACTGTGAGCTAAATCAGGGAACCTTTCTGAGGTCACATCTGTTACCTTGCTCAGAGAACAAAGTGCTGTACACCTGGGCTCCTTTGAAGAGCTTCACTGATGTTTTAAAATTTAATTTCATCTTTTTGGTAATAATCCCTCCTTTGTCAGCTCTTAGACCCTGGGGAAATTCTTTGGGTTGGGGGGAAGATGGGGCGGGGGTGGTGACTGGAGGGCATTTGTCTGAGGGGGAAGGTTTGGGCGCCCCACTGGAAATAACCTCCAATTCGCAGACAATGCTGCCGCCTGCTGACAAAACATAGGGCTTGCAGGCTTTGTGGATAAATACGTTTCCTCTTTCTACTTTCCATCTTCCACATTGGAAAACAAATTTCCATTCATTTGTAGTAACTATGCTCTATTTTTCTGCCTTATAGTGGATCTTAAAATCATCTTAGTAGACTAGCGGGAAAGAAAAATACAAGGTTGGACTCCCAGCTACCTCTGATACTGGTGTAAACCTGATTCATAGCTGCGTCACAGTGGGGAGGATCAGTCTTGGGTGAGTGGGAAAGGTTTCTTGTTTTTTGCGGGGAGGGGGAAGGTCAAGGAGCAATGTAGAAGAAGTCAACATTTATTTTCCACCCCTGCCTTTCAGTAAAATGTAGTGCTTGACTTCTGTCTCCTAACTCGCATATATGCATTTTTTCAATTTTTTAAAAAGATTTTATTTTTTTTTTTTAATTTTTTTTCAACGTTTTTTTTTATTTATTTTTGGGACAGAGAGAGACAGAGCATGAACGGGGGAGGGGCAGAGAGAGAGGGAGACACAGAATCAGAAACAGGCTCCAGGCTCTGAGCCATCAGCCCAGAGCCTGACGCGGGGCTCGAACTCACGGACCGCGAGATCATGACCTGGCTGAAGTCGGACGCTTAACCGACTGCGCCACCCAGGCGCCCCTAAAAAGATTTTATTTTTAAGTAATCTCTATACTCAACGTGGGGCTTGAACTTCAAACCCCAAGATCAAGAGTTGCATGCTCTACTGACTCAATTTTTGTTTCTAAACTAAGCAGTAATGAGGCTGTTTGCTGCTAAATCCTATGTCGTACTTACTCAAGCGAATTTCTGCGGCTCCTCTTGTGAGTCCACTGAAATTTAGACCTTCATGTGTGGGAAGAAGATAGGGCAGCTGTCTTCCTTTGGGCCATGCTGCTCTAATTGTCGCCAGTTGACTCTGAGTACAATGGCAGGGCATCTGGCTAAAGTGCACAGACGTCAGCTAGGGTTGGAAGAGCCAGTCATCTATTCCAGATTCACAGAATGAGGAGACCTTGTCTGCTTCCTGCAGCAGCAAGCTGTGAGCCTGATAAAGCTTACATCAGAGAATCTGGTCAGACCATTTTTACAGAGTATTCCTGAAACTCTCGAAATTGTGTGCATTTGGAATGAACAAGAAGAGCTAGAAATTATCACTTTTTTCATTTCCATGTTGTTTCCTTTGGACACACCTACTGGTCTGGTCCTCTTTTTTGTTGTTGTTTTTTTGGTTCACAGTAGTGAGCTTTTGAGCTATGAAGCTAAGGTTTAAAACACTGAAGTATAATGGAAGGTGCAAATTAGTTGCCTTCCATCTAAGAACATTAAGAATTTGAGAGGTATAACTGTTGTTAATGCCTCCCTTATTTCATCCATCTGTCCACTTTTAGCCTCAGTGATTTTACTAAAGAGTCTAGGAATATTATGACTAATTCTTTTGGTTCCTCCCTACTTAGAGACCATTTCTCAAAAAGCAAATGGTAGCACACAAATGTGTGCATTAAAATGCCAGTTTAGGGTAAGGATTTCCTAAGGAGAAATATTATTATGGACGTTTGCAAATATTTTCATATTCTTTTCAGATGAGGAAAATAGTACTTGCAAGCCATGCTGAGTTATCCCTTGCTATTTATAACAAGTTAATCTGGTCTCAAAGAATGATTTTCCCACAGGCCAGGTCCAGTGACTCGAATCCATGATATGAGTAGTAATTACTGACAGACAGCTGTGTGCGAGGCCCCGTCCTTCTGGAGTGTGGATTACATAAACTGAGGAGCAATAAACATAACAGAGTGCCTGATATTAACAAATTAGACCCTTGTACTCTTTCTGGACAAGAGGGATTTGTAACTAAAACATCTGGTAAGTCAAGCCTTTTTACCTTTGAATGAAGAGGAAATAGCTGGTGATCCTGCAACTTGATTCTACTTTATAAGGATTGTGTGACAGGCATTGTAGTGTGCTGAACATGTGCGAACTCTTAACACCAGCACAGACTTACAGCATTCGTACTTCGCATCACTATTTGTGACAAAGCAGTGTTCTGGAAACCGGCTCAATTCCTCTGAGGACAACAGGGGACAGATTTAACACT
Source organism: Lynx rufus (assembly GCF_022079265.1). Lineage (NCBI taxonomy): Eukaryota > Metazoa > Chordata > Mammalia > Carnivora > Felidae > Lynx > Lynx rufus. The sequence goes on along the minus strand of NW_025814889.1, from coordinate 36,131,172 downwards.
ACTAGCTACTTCAGTACCCTAGAGCCCATTTACCAACTTGCACTAGTTTTCCAGCTTCTCAAATAACTCTATATATGATGCTGACAAGACATATCTAAGTTTGCACAACGTAATAATACATATTAAATAGTAGTAACTTTCAGCAGTTGGTGGGGTTTGTTTTTGTTTTTGTTTTTTCCCTACTCCCAATGAAAACAGGCCCTGGTTTAGCACCTTTCTGAAGCCAGGGGTTAGGGTGGCCCTTTACAATACCTCAGGGAAAGATCAAAGAGCTACCGGCATGCTTATCACCCTCTGAGGTGGTCAGTCAAGTCTGCAGCAGTCGGTTCTGATAAGTACTCCTCATATCACCGTGGCAAAACCTTACCTTTGTCAAGCCTCTCTCCCCATTTATAAAATTAAGTGTGCAGTATCAACCAGATTTGTGAAAACAAACATTTGAGACAGAAAGTGAACACTGTGTCATGACTAAATTCTTCCAGCAGGTTGCATTCACATCCCTAACACTGTCCCCCCTTAAGTTTCTTTGCTGCTGCAGAAGACCTCATTCTTTTCTTTGCAATTGACACTATTTTCCACCATCACAAATAAAAGTGAACTTACAAGGATATGTGGCATTTGTGTTTTACACAATTATAGTCTAAGCACAATGAGATAATAAAAACGGAAGTCTTTTTTTAAAGAAAAGAATGTGCAATTTTCTGGGTTAACAAACAGCAAGCAGAGGAATTCCACTTCTGTTTTGTTTTATTTGTGGGGATGCTCAACATACCCCCACACTAGTGCTGCAGTTAAGATCTCAAGCTTACTTTCTCTTCCACCTTAACAGGAAGACTTGACTTTACATAGTACCAAATGTTCTGGGTTGGTACAGGCAACTCCACCAGGCAAAATCAGAGCAATCCCTGGAAAAGAGGAAAAGACTGAAACTGATCATTTGTGGACATTTAAATTTATCATTGTCTAGAAATACTTGTTTTCTATGCAAGACCTGAAAGTACCTGCTCTTTCTAGCTGTGCACTTACCTTTGCTAAGTTCTAAACTAGTAGTTGCCAGTGACCCAAATATGAATGTCTTATCTGTTTGATACCACTTTTCAAAATATTTTAACTTGCTACATCATATTGGAACAAAAACAAGATATGTGACCCAAGCATAGGCCTGTGTTTGACCATAGCTTTCCAGTTTCTAATCCTGTGCTCCACATTATCTCAACAGAAAGCCTCACCCCTGCCTCCGTAGGAGTTCAGAGGCATACAGAGTTTAGGCCTTGCCCTCTACTAAGTGGATAGAATGAACTTAAAAGGGACTGATGTGAGATGCAGGGAAGAGAAGGGCACCAGAGAGGGCGACTGATACATGACTTACTGTAGCCTCCCTTTCTCCAGCAGGGCAGCTGAGAGCAGAGGCCAGGGGCTCCCCCTTTCAGGGGACTGGCAAAAGACGGTTGTCAGAGGCTGCATGAGGTCTTGGTTTTGTTTTACAAATCTGATCTTTTAATCAAGAGGTTCTTATTCCTTGAAAACACAGTGGTCTCTGGGGGCCATACCTTTCCCCTTTGAAAACTTGAGTTCACATTTTCTAAGTCAAAAGTAAAAAAGGTTTTACTAATTCTGAGACCAGCGTCTATCTAGTAACTGCTGCAGGAAAGCACCAGGATTTAGGGAACAGGCCATACTTCAGTTTCCATATCAAGTGTCCTTTTTAAAGAGAAAAGTCCTTACCTTTAAAAGGAAACTCCAATAAAAGAAACATTTGCTTTTTCAGATCTTTGTTGATTTGAATCAGGAAAGAATATGATCAGTTTGAATTTTCTAAACTATTTAAAGACAGGCTGTAAGTTAGGCAAGCATCCCTGTCTCTGTTGCCAAATGTGGGGTAAATCAGGTGTGGGGCAGGGGGGGCTCCCCCACTTTAGGACTGAGGAATCCCACAGGAGGGAGTCCACAGCAGGGAGCATCATGCAACAATGCCCAGCACTTCTAGCTAGAGGCCTAGCATGGTCCTTATGGGGCTGCAGAAACTGTCTGGACCCCAGTGAGGTTGCACTGATAATCTTTTCCAGACAGACTTCAAGGGCTATTGCCCAATGAGGCTCAGAAAAGAAAGGTATGTGGAGCCCTGTCCTCACCACTACCCAGTTTCTATGAGGTTTATTACTTCTAGATGATAAAGTTTACACTAAGGTCCTGTTTTGGTTTTTCACTTCTGAAGTTTCAGCAAATACCTGAACCAGGTTTTCCTGTTATTCTAAAAGTTGCCCTAAAGTGCTTTTTAACTTTTGTAGCGCCCACAAAACATCTTATTTTCTTTAGTGCTTCTAATTCCTGTAGGTATGGCGGAGATCAGATCCACCCATATTCCCTTTAAGTAGTGCCCTGTGGCATGAGCTTGTCCACACTGTGATCAATCAGTTGCCACTCATTTCTGTGAGGTCACCTTACTGGAAACCAAGGTACGATTAGTAACTAAACCTTCTTAGGAACGGAAGGGAGCTGGACTTTGGAAGTGGACTTGGTTTGAGTCCTGGTTCCCCTCAATTAGTGGCTGGGTGACTTAAGGCAAGTAGTATGCCTTATCTGGAAATAAGAATACCTGTTTCAACAGGTTGCTTTGAAGACTAAAAGGAGAAATATTCAGGTACCATGCAAAGCATACCATAGGTTCTCAACACATATTCATTTCTTTCTACCCATGAAGGTTGAGAGATAAACAGTTAACCTTGACTGATGAAAGTAAATGGTTTATTCATCGTTTCCAGAGACACTCCAGATATATTAAGCATACCCAGTTCAGCATGAGGACAGTAGGCCCATGATCTTAACTTTCAAACATTCATTCACCGGCCTTTAATCAGGCTTATATTTATTTAGCCTTGCAAGTAAAAAACAAAACCAAACAGAAAAGTGGAAAACTTCCTGTTAGTTGGTAGGACTGTGTATTAAAATGAAGAATGTGAGCACAGAGTCCAAGACTTAGGAGGTGCTCAAATTTTGATGGACTGAATCTGTACAGTCATGCAGTCTGGGAGAAAGATCCTCTAAGAACTTAGAGCTTATGGAACCTTCATGCATTATAGTGCCAAATCAGAAAGCTGACCCTAATTCCAAGTCCAGACTTCTTATTAGGGTTCACACATCACCCCCACCCCTGCCCCAGGCCATAAGCACTTGCAACCTAAGAGGGAAGAAAGAGATCCACACCTTCCCCAAAGAAAAGGAAGATGGATCTAGTGTCAGGCTCAATTAGACCCAATTGTGATAGCTCTCCAAAAAGGAACAATGCAGCTTTTGTGATAGGCTCCAGCAGAAAGCTTGGAAATTTTACAAAACAACCTTACCCCGAGAGAAACTTGGGTTCTAGCTCTCTTCCTGGAAAGAGGGGTCTTTGCAGGAAAGTTTTATACCACTCTTACTAGCTCTTGCTGGGATCAGTATTTTTGGTTTAAAAAAAATCTCAGAAACAACGAGAAAGACCTATGTGAAACCAGGAATATGCACTGCTCCACTGTTTGAGCGCTTATACCCTTCCACTTCCACAGGGTGTCGATTATTTAGTTAATGTCTACCAAAGGGAACTCTTTGCTAGAATTGTTGGTATTCATTTATCTGCCCTGAAGAATTCTAAGAACCCTCACCACAGTGGATCGAGTGGCCAGCTTCAGAGCTGGAAGTGCTTAAAATGCAAATGTGCAAGAACTCCTGGCCAACCTCCCCATCCCCCAGGAAAGTGCTTAAATACAGCCAGGCCTGGAGGAGAATGTTAAAAAGAGGGGCTGAACTGCCTTCCTCCTCTCCACTAGGACCCTCACTCACACTGTGAGATTCAGCATGCATGAGTGAGCAAGAGAGAGAGCGAGCAAGGACAGCGCTCTTTTAACTTTCTGAACAATGGCTTCAGTTCCCTCCACCCTTCACCATTTCACATCCTCCCCACACCCACTCAGAGTGGAAAGAAACCCCTCTTTCTCCCCCACTTCCACATCCCATGAGCCATTTTTCAACAGGACCCCTTGATCTCATTTCCACCCTGGGGAAACCGTGACTCTTACAGATCACGTTTTTAAAAAGTTCCATTTTGTTCAGCTTTTTAAAATTTCCATGTTGTTGACAGTTTAAAACCAAGAATTATACCAATCTCCAGTCCAGTCACATTTCTAGAAACAAAACATTTAGGTGTCAGTGGTAAACCTCATACAGAATAAATGTTTAACTGTGAGCTTACTCACACCACATAGGATGCACCAAACCCTATACCTTATTTCCTCTTAGAGTACACAAACAGCACCTCCTACTTTGGCGTGGGCCCAAACACACACTGCCTTCAAAATAATTCACAGATACAAGGTTTTTTGTTTTTGTTTTTTTTTTTTCAAAAACATACTTCATATTTCCTCTTTTATTATATAAATATCAGTTTAACCTTTTACTGTAAGAATATAAACGTTTTAAGAGGATCTTTGTTATTATTTATACAAATTCACAAACAGTACAATTAATTGATAAAGGTCTCTGGGTTTCTTTAACTCCATGGTCTCGCAGGTTGCTGTGGAGGATTCTAAAAAAATAAACAAACAAACAAAAACTCCAACAGAAATATACATCCTACTCAAAAGCAATTTTTTTTTTTAAAGCCACGAGTCCCAACCCCCACCAAAATAAAGAAAGCCATCTATTCCTCCATTTAGAAACAGATTTTTGTAAAACCCACAAACTCCCATTGTATTAACAGAACAGAGATGAGACAGGAGTTTCAGTCTCCTCCCCTTCACGTTACAGCCCCAGGGGCTCCGTAGGCCAACTCTGCCCCTCTGCTTCCAACAGGAAGCCTCACTGTGTGACCTTTTTGTGGGGAAACTTGGAAGAGGGTGAGGGTAGGGCAGAATTTGCATATATAATAATCATTTTCAAGACACAATCTGCGTCTCAAGCAAACAAACAAAAGTTCAACTCTCATTTCTTCCACACATTTGTGCTATAAATTAAGTCAAGATTTATGGACACCATTGGGCCCTCAAATCCCAATGGACGGGGAGAAAAAATTCTAGCCAGAATGTGGAAGTGGACACACTGGATGGATGGGGTTTGGGAAGAAGCCAAAACAAAATGGACGTACAAACCCAATGGGCATCTTTCCAGTCTAGGCACAAAAATGTTTCAGTCTCAAAATATCTCTCTTGTAGAATTCCAGGGCTTCAGAGAAAAAAGTAAACTAAAACGAGGTAGCCAGACATATATATATGTATATATATATAATTTATATATATATAATATATAGACTATATTCAGCAGAAAAAAAAAGAACCGTGATTTCGAATTTCTCTAAAAAATGAAAATAAGAAAAAGAAAGACAATAAAAAGGAAATGAACGTGAATAGCAGAGCACTGTAGGAGAAGGGAGGAGAAGAGCCTGGGATTAGTTACAAAGTGGAAGGAAGAAGGGTGAAAAGGCCGTGGTAGTTGGGTTTGCTCTTTATACATTTCAAAATAAAAACCAGATCACAGTATTCAAATGAAAGCTTAAGTGAAGGCAGACATTTTCCTCAACTCCCCAGGGTTTTAAGGACTAGTCACTCCCCACCCCCTCCCCCATTTCCAAATGCAAAGCAGTGGGGGGATACAGTAGCTCAAACAGTCCTCCATCCCCCTGCCGAGAGGAGTGGGTGGGTAAGTAGCTGATTCAATCTCTCTATCCTCAGGGAAAAAGAGAGGGGAGTTAAGGTAGGGGTAGCAGAGGAACCCCAGATGCAATGAGAATGGGTGCATAGTGGGCCGAGGTGCTGGAGGAGGGAGAAAATGAGCCTGAGGCTTCGTGTCACTGCCCCCATCTCATCCACTACAATGATCTATGTGTAAGTGTGCATGTCAAGTGTTGGGGGCGGGGGGGAGGGAAGTGTGGTGGTGACCGGAGGATGAACAGGGTGGGACAAGGGGAGCAGGTGCTGCTGCCCTCACCTGACCTTCTCACTGTCCGTCATCTGCCAGAGTCCTAGGTTGAGTACCTTGAGGCAGGGCAGCTGCGTGATGCGCTCCAGGCCGCGCTTGGTGATTCGGGTGCAGCCATACAGGTCTATGCCAGTGAGCTGGCTCAGGTGCTCCGCAATCAGCTCCAGGCCCTTGTCTGTGATGCGCACACACTGTCCGATGTTGAGCGTGCGCAGCCCATGCATCTGCCGCACCATGCGGTTGATGCCATCGTCGCTTATGTGGCAGGAGCAGAGGGACAGGGACTTGAGGCCGTCCAGGCCCTGAGCTATGTAGGCCAGACTCTGGTCCCCCACCTTGTCACAGAACGACACATCCAGCCCCGAGAGGCGAAGGCTGCCCATGGCCAGATGCATGATGCCAGTGTCACTGATGTTGTCGCAGGAGCGCAGGTTAAGGCTGCGTAGGCTGCCCATGTGCGACAGGTGCAGGAGGCCCGCGTCCGAGATGCCCCCGCAGAAACTGAGGTTGAGGAGCCTCAGGCCCGTCAGCCCCCGGGAGATGTGCTTTAGAGAAAGGTCAGTCAGCTTCTGGCAGTCCTGCAGCGTAAGCTGCTCCAGGCCCAGGCAGCCCTCGGCGGCGCTGCGCGTCATGCCGGCCAGGTGCCCTATGCCCACGTCCGAGAGGTGGCGGCAGCTGCGGAGATTAAGGCTCTTGAGGCGCTGCAGGCCCCAGGCGATGAGCAGGAGACCGGTATTGGTGATGTTGCTGCAACCCCCCAGCTCCAGCACCTCCAGGCCCTTGAGGTACTGGGCTATGCGGCCCAGGCTGCTGTCGGTGATCTGCTTGCAGAGACTCAGGTTCAGGGCACGCAGGGAGCCGATCTCCTGCACAAACGCGTGGCCCAGCCCGTTGTCAGTGAGGTTGTAGCAGCCGCTTAGGTTGAGGCTCTCGATGTTGGCCATGCCCTGGATCACGTAGCTGAGGCTGCGGCGGAGGCTCAGGATCTGCACACGGCGGATACCCCGGGCCTGCAGGCTGGGGAACAGCGACGGGTTGGCCCGGCGCAGGTGCAGCTTGGCCTCCACCCCCCGCCACACCGACTTGTGGTAGGCGGCGTCCCGCCAGGCCGTGCACACCTGCGCCGCGCGCCCCTTATCCCGGACGTCCAGGTAGCCGAAGATCATGGCCAGCAGCTCGGGGAACAAGCACGAGATGTGGGTCTCCATCTTCCTCCTCCCCCCTCCGCGGCGCCGGGGGGAGGAGGCGCGGGCCCCGCCGCTCCTGCCCCGAGAGGCGACAAGAGCGGTTCGCCCCGGCCGCTGCCGCCGCCGCCTCGGGCCCAACGGACGGCTCCTCCCCGCCTTCCGGCTCCGGCCGCCGCCGCCGCTCCTCCTCCTGGTCCGTCCGTCCTTCCTTCCTTCCTGCCGGCTTCGCCTCCCTTCCCTTCCCTCCCCCCGCCCCGGGCTCCGCTCGGTCCTCACATCCCGGGCGGGGAAGGCGCCCTCTCACTCACTCCCGAGCCCGGCCGGGCCGCCGCCTCCGCCGCCTCCGCCGCCTCGGGTCTAACCACGCCGCGCTCGGGCCGCGCCGCTCCGCCCGCTCCGCCGCCGCTCCCACGCCCCCTGCCGCATCCTCTGCCTCCTGCCACTGCCGCCGCCGGCCGCCGCCGCTGCTGCTCCGGGCCGGGGGGCCCCGGGGGCTGCGAGCACGGGCTCCGGGCGCCGAGGAGGCTTCCTGCTGCCTTTGTCTCTCGCCCGCTTTTCAAACCTCCCAGCCCGGGCCGCCCGCACTCCGCCGCCCAGGCGGGGGGACCTGGAGGCCAATCCGGGCCACCGGGCGCACGTTCCTTCTCCCCCCCGCCGTCCGCGGCCAGTTGGGAGCTGCCGGCCCGGGCACGGAGGACGCCGCGGCCGGCGCGGCCGGAGCGCGGCTCGGCGCCGGGCCCGGAGCGAGCAGGCGGGCCGCGCGTTTGGTAGAGTCCGGGCCGGACCCCTCTGCCCGACTGCTCCTTCGCGCGTCCCCTCCCTCACTCCCGCCGCGCTCCCCCCGCGCGCGCTCGCGCAATGGTACGAGCCTGCGCTGCCGGAACTGTCGGAGCCGTTACCCTGGAAACCGAGTTCTTCCTAGTCTAGCCGCCCCGATTTTTAACCCTGTAGGCGCCATTTGAGAGCAGCTGTCAGCCAGGCTCTTCCCCACCCTTCTCCTTTTCACCCTGTAGCCCGCTATTGAGCCATTCCCTTTCTGGGCCACGCCCCAACCCCATTCCTTCTCTTTTTCTTTGCTGCTGACGTCTGCGCAGTCTTTTCCCATAGTTTACCCCTGCAATTCCTGACCCCCTACTTTACACCCTTCTCCCTTTATTATCCTTGCAAGACCCTCTTCCAGTGGTAGTACTCAATAATCATCACTCCGACTCTCCTTCCTTCTTTTACTGTCCTTAATGCCCCTTAACATGTCTCTGCTATCACACCCCCAATTCTTCCAACGGGGCTGTTTCCTACGATTCCTTTCTCTCCAGTCTTGTGCCTCAAATTATGAAGAAACTCGACTTTATTCATCTCTGCCCTAGCTTATCACTGACCCTCTCCGGCCCTCATGCTAGAAGTATCCATTACCGCTTCCATCTAGCGTCTTCTGGTTGTGTCCATACGCCTCTGTGAGTACTTTATACATCAAAACTTCCCTCCACTTCCGCACTTGGCTGCTGAACTGTGAACTGAACTGTCGGGAGCGCCACAGATGTCCTCCCATCTCCTCAGCCTGCTTTACACTTAGAAGGGAGCAGCCGTCCCTAAGCCTTGTTTTGTGATCTTTTCCTTTCTCCCCAGCCTTTTAGACTACCTACAGTTTTAGGGACAGTTGTATGATAGTATATTTGTATGTACAAACACAAAGATACTGTTTAAATAAAATACAATGACTATTGGGCTTGGTTTAAAATGCTCCAAGCAAATGTCTGTTGGTCTGTCAACTGTTTCATTGAACCAGGGCAGTGCTCTCTTCTACAATGTGGCTCCTGAGTCTTAAATGCCACACTGAATATAGGATTTCAGAGTTTCCTTTTAACTATCCCCAAACCATGAATCTTTGCATCAGAGAAAATGACCCTATTTTTAATGAACTTATGGGTCCGTACAACTTGATACAGGACAACCTGATCTGTTTATCGGAAAAGGAAAATGGTTTCATTGATTGTTTGAGGACCTGAACAAAATTTTGAATGGGCTCCATTTTCAGTATATGAGATTAGCTTTTGGCCACTTCTCTTTGCTCAAGAGACCAATACAAGTGCATACAGATTCACTAATAGGCATAATATATATTACACACACCCCATCCACCTCTCCTATTTCTTAAAATTTTTTTAAAGTTTTCTTTATTTTGAGACAGAGCGACCTTGTGCACACAAGTGGGGGAGGGGCAGAGAGAGGGAGAGAGAATCCTAAGCAGGCTCAGCACCCTCAGTGCAGAGCCCTAACCCACAAACTGTGAGATCACGACCTGAGCCAAAGTCAGAGGCTCAACGCTCAACTGACTAAGCCACCCAGGTGCCCCTACCTTTCCTGTCTATAAATCAGGAAATGCAGAAGCAAAAACTCTTACACATTTGCCACCTCACCCACATTACACATGATGTGAGGCCCATAGATTTTTATAACCTCTCTGAAATAATGGACTGTACTGTTAGTCACCTAGATGATACAGATGTGCTGAGGCAATAATTTCAGGCCATACCTGAGCCAACACTCTTCTCCTAGAGTGTATCTGGCCTTATGTTTGTCTCAGTCACTTATGACTAAATTTTTACCTTAAACTCTACATGAAAGTCACTTTTTTGTCGTTCTGTAGATGTAGATGTATTTGTATTGATGTCAAAGTATCAGTCCAAAACAACTTAATCCTACTTAACACAAAACAAAGTGCTAGACCACACATGGGGTAGGGGGAGCGGATTTGTAAACTGGGAGCATGACCTGAAGAAAAGGAGCTTACTGGTTTTCCTCCTCTAGACAGGGTATTGTTCTCAACTCTGAAGAGTCATTCAGTGATGCCCAGAAACACTTTCTCTAGAAGTTGGCCACTTGATCCTAGTTCTACCAAAACTTTTTCCTGAGTTTTATTAATACAGAGCCTTTTGTTGAAGACGTTCAAACATATTTCAAGGATTTGCAGTAATATGATTATTTTCATGTTCAACAAATAGGAAAATAAACATCAAGAAGCATCTCAGAAAATGAACATTAGTGGAGAAAAGGAAGTGTGGCATCAAATGAGCCCTATGCTGTCTGGAGATATGGTGACTTTTTATAGCATTGAGAAAATGTCTCCCCTTTCTGGGTGTCAGTTTCCTTATGTAACAGTAGGGTGATTTGACTGGATAATCTTCAGGGACCTTTCCAGTATTAACACCCTGGGAGACCATGAGCCTAGATTAGTCCTACTGGCTTCTCAACGCTGGAGCTTGCGCATTGTTCTTAAGACAGGCCAGAGTTTAAAATATTTTCACATGCAATGGCTCCTTGGGGATTTTGGTTTAGGCTCAGATTTGGGACACAAAAATGGATGCAGCATATTAGAGAGCAGAGACCTTGATTATCTGAGAATGATGGATACCAATGTAGAAAATCCTGTGGATAGCTGTTCATTCCCCCCCCCTCCCCCCCGCCACTTTGCTGAACTTTATTAAAGCAAAAGCAAAGGTAAATCTCTAGAACATAGTCATTTTTCTGGGATTCTTCCCTCAAAAATATGACAGTTGATTTCCAAACACATGCTAGAGTGTACATGGTTCCCAACTATACTTGTCAGTGAGAAGCTGAAATCCTAAGATGTACATCTTCCAACTGTCTGTGGTCTGTCTTTGGATCAACAGTAATTGCCTGAACAGCTACTATGGCTTCATTAATTTTTGCCTGTAGGTCTCTGAGCTCTTCTATGTGCAGCAATTACAGATTTTGAGCACTTCATTAACAACTGCATCTCCAGTGTCAAAACCAAGAATATATTTATCTAAAGTAACAGGCAAACCCTCTTTTGTTTGATTTGCTTTAGCAACTGCATCCTGCTCAGGTGCTCCTGGACCAAAATGCGAGTTGCCTTAAGCATTACCAGGTAACCATTAAGATGCTGAATCTGAGGGGCGCCTGGGTGGCGCAGTCGGTTGGGCGGCCGACTTCGGCCGGGTCGCGATCTTGCGGTCTGTGAGTTCGAGCCCCGCGTCGGGGTCTGGGCTGATGGCTCAGAGCCTGGAGCCTGTTTCCGATTCTGTGTCTCCCTCTCTCTCTGCCCCTCCCCCGTTCATGCTCTGTCTCTCTCTGTCCCAAAAATAAATAAACGTTGAAAAAAAAAAAATTTAAAAAAAAAAAAAAAAGATGCTGAATCTGAAGAAAGTTAGCCAAAGCCATTACACCAGCCTTAAGATCAGGATTATTTACATCCAAATTGATCAGTGCCTCTACACTGTCAGCATTTTTTGTGTTATCAGGTAGCAAGCCCTTGTATTTTTCAGCATTGTCTCCATACTCAAGTCTAACGGCTAAACCAAGAAGCCAGTGAATTACTTCTTGTTGATCTTGAATCCTGAAAGGACAGTTAACATGTCTGAGATACTTTTCAAAGGACTTGGACCAGTCACTGCTGTGGATGTTTTTTAAACTACCTCTGCCTTCAATCTTGTGGTGTTTGATTTTCTGGTCTTCAAGTCAAACAATAAGGTTTCTAAATTCTGTTTCAGTTTTTCAGTTGAAGCTAGCAGGGTTGTGGTAGTTGAGGGCCATCAGCTTGCCTTGGAACGTGGTCCCTGCTTCTTGCTTTGGTTCCCTGGGCGTGGGTTGGGAGAGGGGAGGCAAGGAGGGGCAGGCAGCACAGGCACTGTTCGTGTTCTAAGGACTTGTTCAGATTTTCGTATATGGTTCAATAAGTTGCAACCAGAAAGGAGTTTTTTTCTGAATGAGCTATTCTGTATAGAAACAAAAATGAGAGCCCTGTATAAGAAGTCTCTCCAAAACTTTATCAAGAATTTTAAAGGAACTAGATTTTCAGATGGGTGTGTTTTTCATCTGGGTGAGGCCTGGGAAAATTGAGAGGCCCAACCCGGATATCAAGCTTACTTAAGGGTGTGTGTACTTCCTCGTTCAGAGAAGGAAGATCTGGCAGGAAAGATCGGAAGAGATCTGCAGCTTTTTAAAGTCATTCAAAAAAATATAGATCCAAAACTAGTGACCCTGAGTCTAGCTGGTAAGTGTTGGATCAAAGGAGTTAAAATATGTTGTGTGTGTTTTGTATTAACTCTAAAGTATCCATGGCACTACTGTGTAGTAGACACTCTGTAAAGGTTTTTGAACTGAAATGAATGAGAACAGTAATAACATAATATCTTTATGAAAGACTTCATGCATATCAAAACGTCTCCAAGAATCTGGACAACCAATAGCAACGGACATCTGAGGTTTATAAAATGGTACCTTTCCAACTACTTTCCAACTTCAAGATTTCTTGATGGAAACATTCTTTCTATTCCTTCCTAGTCCAGTAAAACCTTGGATTGCGAGTAACTTGTTCTGCAAGTGTTCCGCAAGATAAGCAAATATTTCTAATAAATTTTAACTTGATAAAAAGAGCTATGTCTTGCAATACAAGTAGTATGTGAGGTCGAATGTCACATGATCATAACTGAGCCAATGGTTCTTCAAATTTGCTTTGATATATAAGTGCTTTGGATCACAAGCATGTTTCTGGAACGAATTATGCTCGCAAACCAAGGTTTTACTGTATTACTAAATGAGAGTTTCTTGGGGCATCTCTCAGACATTTCTCCAAAGAAGATACACAAATGGATAATGAGCATATGAAAAGATGCTAAACATCAGTAATTGTTAAGGAAATGTAAATCAAAAGCACAATAAGATACCACTCACATCTATTAGGATGGATACTATTAATAAAATAGAAGATAACAAGAGTTGGTGAAAATGTAGAGAGACTGGAACCCTGGCATACTGTTAGTGGGAATGTAGATGGTTCAGCCCCTGTGGAAACTAGTATCATGGGTCCTCAAAAACTTAAAAACAGAATTACCATAGGGGTGCCTGGGTGGTTCAGTTGGTTGAGGGTCTGACTCTTAATCTCAGCTCATGTCTTGATCTCAGGATGGTGAGTTCGAGCTCGTTGGGCTCCACACTGGGCATGAAACCTACTTAAAAAAAAAAAAAATTAAACAGAACGAACATTTTGAAATAAAGATGTGAATAAAAGGAAAAAATCGGTGAAAGTTGTTCTCATATCAACAAATTGCCAGGAATACCCTGAAATATTTGTTTACTCTTTCTAGGTTATTAATTTGCTATATCCTGTAAACATGGGCTTTATCCACCACAATAAAAATAAGGACTTGGGGTCTGGGTAGCTAGAGCCCTCTCATTAGGATAGCTGTGCACTTTATTATTATTATTATTATTATTATTATTACTATTATTATTATTTGAGGGGGGCAGAGGGAGGTTTCCCAAGGAATTTATTTGGGCCAACCTGGGGACAGGGAAGCTTTGCATCTGAAAGAAAATGTTGGGCCTTTTGGTGGTGAAGTGTGGCTCTCCCTGGGGCCACAGGACCAGATGGGACAGTGGGAACTTGATCTTGGAGTCCTGGAACTGCTTGGCTGCCAGTGGGCTGCCCTTGCTGGCTGCAGTCCTCACCTTCATGATCTGGATCGAGTGAGCGCTGTGCCAGTGCCTATGTCAGGACAGCACCGGGTGCCAGAGCCTGCAGTGGTCGGTCCCCATACTTCGGGTACGTGCCGTGGGTGCCGTTGCTGGAGTCATAGCGCAGCCAGGCTCTGAAGCTCTTCCCCCACAAGGAGCATTTCTTGCACCCCTGTCTGCAGCAGACAGTTGCGCCTGAAGACTTTTTCGTCTTCCTCAGCTGAGACACAAAGTACCAGAAGGGGGGGCTTGGTCCCAATATGATTAGGTGCAAAAGATTCCCTGGCCATAGAGGGGCTGAGTGCTGCATTGGGGGTGGGCAGGCCGCCCCCCACCACCTTGGACCGTTGTAGGGTGCCCGAGGCCTTCGTGGGGCACTCTCGGCCTGTCGCCACCACCATGAAAGGCGACTGTGCACTCTATTGTCTGAACTAGAAAAATTCATGAGAGTGAAAGGGATTGCCAATAATGATCACCCCCAGATGAATGGTCACTCCCTCCTTCTACCCTGGAAGTGGGGTTGCCATTTGTAAGTTGTAATTTGCAACTTTTGAGTATTAACTTTAATGTATATTTTCATATTTTCAGGCACCTAACCAAAGGATTAGAAGTACTCTGATAGTGGGGTGCCTCGGTTAAGCATCCCACTCTTTTTTGGGGCACCTGGGTGCTCAGTTAAGTGTCCGACCTCAGCTCAGGTCACGATCTCATGGTTCGTGAGTTCGAGCCCCATGTCGGGCTCTGTGCTGACAGCTCAGAGCCTGGAGCCTGCTTTGGATTCCATCTCTCTCTCTCTCTCTCTCTCTCTCTCTCTGCCCCTCCCCTGCTCATGCTCTGTTTCTCTCTCTCAAAAATGAATAAACTTAAAAAAAATTTTTTTTTTAAAAAGCACCCAACTCTTTTTTTTTAAATACGAAATTTATTGTCAAATTGGTTTCCATACAACACCCAGTGCTCATCCCAACAGGTACCCTCCTCAATGCCCATCACCCACTTTCCCCTCCCTCCCATCCCCTATCAACCGTCAGTTTATTCTCAGTTTTTAGGAGCCTCTTATGGTCTGGCTTCCTCCCTCTCTAACTTTTTGTTTTTCCTTCCCCTCTCCCATGGTCTTCTGTTAAGTTTGTCAGGATCCATATATGAGTGAAAACATATGGTATCTGTCTTTCTCTGCCTGACTTATTTCACTTAGCATAACACTCTCCAGTTCCATCCATGTTGCTACAAAAGGCCATATTTCATTCTTTCTCATTGCCAAGTAGTATTCCATTGTGTATATAAACCATAATTTCTTTATCCATTCATCAGTTGATGGACATTTAGGCTCTTTCCATAATTTGGCTATTGTTGAAAGTGCTGCTGTAAACATTAGGGTACAAGTGCCCCTATGCATCAGCACTCCTGTATCCCTTGGGTAAATTCCTAGCAGTGCTATTGCTGGGTCATAGGGTAGATCTATTTTTAATTTTTTGAGGAACCTCCACACTGTTTTCCAGAGCGGCCGCACCAGTTTGCATTCCCACCAACAGTGGAAGAGGGTTCCCGTTTCTCCACATCCTCTCCAGCATCTATAGTCTCCGATTTGTTCATTTTAGCCACTCTGACTGGCTGGTATGAGGTGATATCTCAGTGTGGTTTTTATTTGTATTTCCCTGATAAGGAGTGACATTGAGCATCTTTTCATGAAGCATCCCACTCTTGATTTGCGCTCAGGTCATGATCTCACGGGTTCATGGGATCAAGCCCTGAGTTGGGTTCTGTGCTGACAGTGTGGGGCCCGCTGGAGATTCTCTCTCTCCCACTCTCTCTGCCTCTCCCCTGCTCGTGCACTCTGTCTGTCTCTCAAAATGAATAAATAAACTTAAAAAAAAAAGAAATACTTTGATAGAATACCAGCTATTATTTGTTAATATTAACAAAAACCTTAGATACTTGTTACAAAGCAGATAGCATCTTCGAAAAAAAAACCGAAACAAACCTGTGTTGTAAATATAGCTATTTCCAGGGCAATGAACACCTAAAAAGGTGGATTTTCACTCATTCAGTAGTTCAGGGAATGTTGAAACAATTTTTGTGCACTGCTCGGTGCTTTGAAGCAGACAAAGATGTTGAAGTGATGTTTCTGTCTTTAACGATTTAGACCAAGCAATGAGCTAGAAAACGCCTACTCATAGTGATGTGTCTGTTGGTGTTACAGTGCCGACAGAGTGATAGAAATAAAATGTTTCCATTGAGAGGGTAACCATAGGGAAGCCTAGAATTTATGAATCGTTTTGATGGAAGGAAGGTCATTACATCAAGTAGAAACTTGTTTAGACAACAGGCTGAAATTTTTCCTTACTTGTTTGGAAAGAAATAAGAACACTGTAACAGCAGCCATACATTGTCATACTTTGTTACGGTTCTTCCCCTTTGAGACACCAGGTTAATTTTAAAAATCATCTTTTCAAAGAATTTTTGGCTTTTTTTCCCTTCAAGAATAAAGAAACTTTAATTCTTTTTTTTTCTAATTTTTTTTATGTTTATTTATTTTTGAGAGAGAGAGAGAGACAGAGACAGAGAGAGCACGAGCAGGGGAGGGGCAGAGAGAGAGGGAGACACAGAATCCGAAGCAAGCTCCAGGCTCCGGCTGTCAGCACAGAGCCCAACACGGGGCTCGAACTCATGAATGGTGAGATCATGACCTGAGCCGAAGTTGGATGCTCAACCGACTAAGCCACCTAGGCGCCCCAGGAAACTTTAATTCTTATTCATCTGGAATTAGAATTCAGTATCTGAAGTCAGAAAATTTTAGTTCATGGTTTGGATTTTCTGCTGTGTTTACAAACCCGATTGCCCTGAAAAAATTTTTTCTTGATTGGCAGTCTTTCTCCTCATTTGCCCAATTCACTGCTCTCTGACAATAGAGCTTGATAGTACACATCCAGGCAGGGATGGAGAAGAGGAGCCATTCAGTGTTCTGCCTGGCCCCTTAAAAGGCCCCTTAAAAGGTGCAAAGGTGGTTCCCACGTGTGTCTCCCGTAAGTGCTTGCGACATGGCAGCCCCTGAGGTCACCTCTGTTCCCAAGATAGCATCATGAGCTAAATCTACACCAGATTTGGAGTCTGAAGTTGTGCATTAGAATCCTAGCTCTCCTATTATAATAGACACATGGCCTCAGGCAAAGTGACTGAAATTCTTTGAGCTTCAATTTCCTCATCTATAAAGTGAAAGTAATTCCTTTCACAGAGCTGTTGTCCAAATTCCCTGAGGAAAAAACAATCCACAGGAAAGGAAGGACCTAGTGTAGGACCTGGCACATAGTAGAGATCAAATAAATGCTGTGTTTTGGGTTTTCTTTTATAAATGCACTGTGGGGGAAAAGAAAAACCCACACAGGTGTGCCCTCAATTTGTACAGATATACATTTGCTGACAGTTGAACATTTTTTTAAACGTTATTTCCTGTTTTTAAGAAATGTGCAGGTTAAAGGGGTGGAAACACAGCAAAAGTGCAAGAACATAATAAAATGATCTTTCAGTTAGAGCAAGCCATCTATCTCTCTCCATCTCATTTTCTCCTCCAAAAGTCAGGAAGAGCAGCAGATTCAATTCAGTCACCAAGAAATGGTCCCAGACCACTTCCGCCAGAACAACATCCATCCTGTTGCCTTCAATGTATGATCTCACTACCAACTCTCACACTCTTGCTTGGAGCCACGGTTCTCAAACTTGAGCAGAATGACTTTGAACACTTCTGAGTCAGAAGGTCTGGGGTGGGGCCGAGAATTGGCATTTCTAACACGATCCCATGTGATGTTGATGCTGTTGACTGGGATCACAGCACTGACAACCCTGGTGAACTTCCTACTACCCAGTTTTCTTTCTCCTGCTTTAAGACTTCTATTAAGGAGCGCCTGGGTGGTTAAGCATCCGACTTAATCTCGCAATTTGTGGGTTCGAGCCCCGCGTTGGGCTCTGGGCTGACAGCTCGGAGCCTGGAGCCTGCTTTGGATTCTGTTGTCTCCCTCTCTTGGCCCCTCCCCCACTCACACTCTGTTTCTCTGTCTCTCAAAAATAAATAAACATTAAAAAAAAGATTAAAGACTTCCATTAAATGATACTTCCTAAAGTCTCTCCCTTTTTAGCAAAATAAAAATAAATCACAGCAGAAAAAAAACGATGTTTCCCACCACTCATCTTTCATCTTTTAGATCATAAGCTCATGATGACTGAATTTTTCCCCCCAGTGATAGAGTGAAAAGAATATAGGTTTTGTAGTCAGATTCTGGTTTAAAATCTTGATTCTATCACTTATTACTTCTGTGACATTGGACAAATTATTTTAATCAGTTGGAGCCTTGGTTTTCTTACTATGAAATGGGACTAGTGATTTTTGTATCTTGGGGGTTTTGTGAGAGTACAGTTCCTGACCATAATGAAAATAGCTAATATTTATTGAGCATTTATTGTGTATTAATCATTCTTTTAAGGTCTTTACATATATGGACTTATCTATTCTTCACAACAGCTAAATAGTACAGGCTAGCAACAGCTAATCAGTTAATAAGTGGAATCTGAACTAAGAAGAAAAGTCCATTTTACAGATGAGGAAACTATGGCACAGAGAAGTAACTTGCTCAAGACAAAACAGGTAGCGGAACTGGAATCTGAACTTTCATCATACTGAACATCATTATACCTTGCTAGGATGTGGTTTCTGTATGACATCAAAGAAGAAGGGGTCCAGGAAAAAATTTGTTAACAGTGAATGAGATAGTGACTGTACTGTAAGCAATATTGGGCCAGGGCAAGGTGTGGCTTTCACACAAAACGCTTGAAGACACTGTTTGATTTGCTAGCCAAGGTAGGTTGGTATTTGTGTGCCTGTATGTGTGTGTGTGAGAGAGAGAGAGAGAGGGAGAGAGAGGGAGAGAGGGAGAGAGGGAGAGAGAACATGTGCAAGCCTGTGTGATGTGCACACTGTGGGTAGATATGTTGATAATCCATTTTACGTCTCCAGACCTACAGCTGGATGCCTGGCTGGCTCTGGCCTTGTAGTGTCCCCAAGGAATGCACTTGTGTGTAATTATGTCACCCTCTAGTGGTTACTTCTCCATTAGCCCTTCCTCCATGAAACCGCCACTCCGTGTCAGTGCTTCTTCGAAATGAGACTCAGTGAGCAGAACCTGAGGGAGACTGCACGGAGGGGCTGAGAGAAGGGGAGCATGGCCCAGGGCAAGAAGAGAGAGGAAGAGTGTGAAGGAAGGGAACGCACCACTGGAAATAACCAGTAGTTCACTTCTGGCAGGGGAAGAAGGGGAGGCAGGAAAGGCAGAACATTTTGGAGCAAGGGGGGGAAGGAAGGAAGATGGGCTCAAGTGAGAGTCCTGATATCACTTTTCACTCAGTACCATTTGTATTTATGGGATGGGACAGTTAGTGCATCTAGAGCTCTTTCCAGAGCTTCAGTACTGAGGGCTGAAGTGGGATTACACAAGGAGTATTCTTAGCCAGTTTCAATTCTCTTTTCCAAGGGAAGTAAGCACAGACTGTGGGGCTAACAAAGGCTGGCTACTTTCCAGGTTTTCACCACCCTGGAATGGACAGCTAACTTTCCTCCTTCTCCGTAGCCTGAGGCTGTGTTCTCTCTGCCAGTGAAGGTCATCCTCATAGATCTGTCATATCTTGATAAATATTTCAAAAGGCAAGGATGGAATCACGATCAATCTTCCTCAGAACTGGTTTGTAACTCCACATCGGGTCTGGAACTCTGCTGTCTAAAACCTTACTGAGCCAGAGTTTGAAGGTTATTCCTATTTTGAAAAGGTACTGGGGCTGAGCCAGGTTTTTCTGGAAAGTTCTATGTGGATGAACCAAAGCATTTACATTTCTTACATAATGCCAGACCCAGAGGAGTCTGAGGCACCAGCTCTGTTGCAGAGCTCACAGCCAGCTTCCCTTTTCTGCCAAGAGGGTAGGGTTAAAGGTTTAGAAAATAGCCAGAATTAACTCTTCACACCCCAGAAAAAAGATAGTTACAAAAAATTTTTAAAAAAAGAGAATTAAAAGAAAAAAAAAGATGGGGCGCCTGGGTGGCGCAGTCGGTTAAGCGTCCGACTTCAGCCAGGTCACGATCTCGCGGTCCGTGAGTTCGAGCCCCGCGTCGGGCTCTGGGCTGATGGCTCAGAGCCTGGAGCCTGTTTCCCATTCTGTGTCTCCCTCTCTCTCTGGCCCTCCCCCGTTCATGCTCTGTCTCTCTCTCTGTCCCAAAAATAAATAAACGTTGAAAAAAAAATTTTTTAAAAAGAAAAAAAAAGAGATAAAAAGCAAATCTTTACATCATGTGATACTGTTGTTTTCCTGGATACCAGTCATTCCCCAAACTGCCAATACACCAAGCACTGGCTTTCCCCTCTTCAAAGAGGGATGTGAAAACAGTACAAAAACTCTGTTCAAATTTTTTCTAAAGTTAAAACAACTTCTCTTAGTTTTGAGACCTAGAATCCAGTGAAGTTTATTTGTTGTTTACTTTTTATTTTTATTATTTAAAATTTTTTTAAATGTTTTTATTTATTTATTTTTATTTTTTAAAAAATTTTTAAATGTTTTATTTATTTTTAAGACAGAGAGAGACAGAGCATGAGTGGGGATGGGGCAGAGAGAGAGGGAGACACAGAATCTGAAGCAGGCTCCAGGCTCCAAGCTGTCCGCACAGAGCCCGATGCAGGGCTCAAACTCACTAACTGTGAGATCATGACTCGAGCCAAAGTCGGACGCTCAGGATGCTCAACCGACTGAGCCCCCCGGGCGCCCCTGTTTTTATTTATTTTTGAAGGAGAGAGAGAGACAGAGCATGAGCGGGGGAGGAGCAGAGAGAGAGAGGGAGACACAGAATCCGAAGCAGGCTCCAGGTTCTAAGCTGTCAGCACAGAGCCTGATGCGGGGCTCGAACTCATCTGTGAGATCATGACCTGCCTGAGCCGAAGTTGGACGCTTAACCAACTGAGCCACCAGGCGCCCTTACTTTTTATTTTTAAACTTCACTTACCATTTAAGGCCAAAGTGTTCAAGTAACTTACTCAAAAGATCTGTTGTAACCATCAAGAATTCCTTGATTTAGCTGGGTGAGGGCATGACCCGAAATTGGAGTTGTCAACATTCTGACATAATAACAAAACTTAGTAATTAGGTGACACCTTCCCTTTAAAGCTTTGAGAGCACTGGGTAGACATTTGATGACAGCACTTATTTGTTTGTTTTGCAAATGGAGAAAATAAGGCATAGAATAAAGAAGGGATTTTCTCAGGGTCCTAGGAACCGTTGAGGTTGAGTGCATCGTTCCTCTGACCTGCGAGCATCTTTGAATTCCTCACTCAGGTGCGCACTCAGGATCACCTCTGTACGCGATGTTTCAAGAAAACTCGTATGCCGTGGGAAGCATAATCAGTTATTGGCAGAAGTACATAGAATTAAATTTGATCACTTATGTTACTAAGTGATTAGGATTGCCAGTTGATTTAACTACAATAAAGGAGGACAAGTGAACATTTTATTTTAGAAAGAGTGATTATGCGTGTCACCCAACCATGTTACTGACAAAGTGCTTTGGGAAAATAGAAAACAATCTTTGGAATCCTTTTTCAGCCTAGTCCTCCATTTTTCTGATTTTAACGCTATAAATTTTAAAAGTTTGGCATAGTTTTAAAAACAATATGAAGACTAAGAGATTTGCTCGCAAGTGAATTAGCTTGCATTGTGTTTTCATCAGCAACATGCCTTAGTCTGTAATGCTTCACTATACAGATGGCATATCAGCTGTCATATGCTACCCTTAATATCCTAATTATCATAATTTTCAATATAAACATAGCATTTATTAAAAACTTTCTGGGGGCTCCTGACTGGCTCAGTCGGAAGAGTGTGTGATGCTAGATCTTGGGGTCATGAGTTTGAGCCCTTGTGCAATGGGTATAGAGATTATTAAAATAAATAAATAAACTTAAAAAAAATTCTGTAAGGTGGCCTAAACTGTAGATAGTTGCAACTACTACATGAATTAATATGTGAACTAAAGTTTTTCTGTGTTCTGTAGCATGAAGATAGTAAGTGCTTAAAATTTGAGTATTTCTTAATCCTTGACCAACGTAAAGAATCGCATGCTTAACATTAGATCGTCTTAAATTCTCCATGGCTCTGGGAGAGAACTGGTTTTTCATTGTAATGCATAGATCATATTCCAAACTGAGGGGTTTGTTTGTTTTGTTTTGTTTTGTTTTTTAACAATATCAAGTTTAAATTCTACTCCTGAAACCATTACTCCAGTATTTGTTAACTAGATTGGATTTAAATAAAATTAAAAATAAAATTAAAAAAATCAAGTTTTAAAATTCTGTTTATTTAAATTCTAAGACAAAGCTGGAAACAGGAGAATTGAAGACCTGAAAACAACATTGTCTGCCATTGCTGTTCTGCCATGGAAAAGAAATGGCGTGCAAAAAAAAAAAAAAAAAAAAAAAAAAAAAGGAGGTTGGCAGGAATTAAATTTGTGGTGTTATGCAAGAGAAGGCATCCAGATTACATATAAAAGTTAAACTGTTTCACACCCTGTTCCTAAACATAAGGGATATGCAAATATGTGGCAGCAGTAGGTTGAAGCCTGAATGTTTTCTTAAACATTTCTTAAATGTTAAGGATCCTGAAAGATTCCCAAACAAATAGAAAATTCTACTTTGAATGAGTGTCTGTGGTCCTAGATCCTGCTGAGTGGACCTCCTTTTAATGTCCCTCCTGCTCACAAAAAAAGAGTAAACTATCTCTAACATCCAAATAAAATCCACAACAATAAAACAATTTTGGAAAGGCATGTTAGAGATCCAACTGGATTCTCTTCCTGCATTTTTCTGTAGCATATCAATTTGATTTGCTTCATGGTTAAATGGTTCTTGGTCTGAGTGATGGTTTCATGGGTGTATACAAATGTAAAAAATTCATCAGGCTGTATATTTAAAATTTGTGCATTTTTCTGTTTTGTCTCAATAGTAATAATAATTTTAAAAAGCTGTTTGTGTGTTTAAGTCAGAAGGGGGTTTAATGGGTCAAGGAAAGTTTATTTCTGTGCATACAAATTATCACAAGTTCTGTTTGTTCAACAGGCTAACCAAACAGGTAGAGATTCTGCAGCAGCTGCTGCCTAGAATTTAACTGTGATGGGAACTCGGCCCTACCCCTCAACCCCGCAACCCTGTCTTGCTTGTAACTGTCACTCTCACCCTGGACCTTCCTGACCTGGCTGCTCTCACTCCAGAACTAGGGCGAGAGTTGTATCTCTTTTGTTACTCTTCACCTGCAAGCCTCATCCCCATTCCTCAGCCCCTGATACAGTGTGTGCAGTCTGCACTCAACAAATATTGCCTCTAATTCTGATCATTTTCTTTGGTTAATATGTGTTGAGGGTGGGGACCAGAGTGGGAGGGGAAGAGGAAGCTGGGTTTTTTTAATGTTTTAAGTATTTTAATTTTTAAAGTTTATTTATTTATCTTTGAAAGGGAGAGAGCACGAGCTGGGGAGGGGCAGAGAGAGAGGGAGACACAGAATCCGAAGGAGGCTCAGGCTCCGAGCTGTCAGCACAGAGTCCAATGCGCCCGCAAACTGTCTGTGAGATCATGACCTGAGCCGAAGTTGGAGGCTTAACCAACTGAGCCACCCAGGCGCCCCAAGCTGTTTTTTTAAAGAATAGATCAGTGAATGAATCTGTATTGTGGGAAGCAATCTGGGGTGGGGGCAGGAGCTGGAATAGAGAACACACAGACATTTCTGGTTTTGCCTCAGTCTTTGAGAATGTTTTCTTAATGTTGAAAAAATGCAATAGTTTTATCATTTGCTGCACACCATTCCATGCTGTTCCCTACGAACCAAATCAGGCCACATTATACTTGCTATGTTATCCCGTGCTGTTTTTCATTGACTTTTTGGTTGTTGATATTGGCTTTTAGGGTTTGGTGTGTGGTTTCTCTTGACACAAACATGAACACATTTACCACTGAAATTTTCCTAGGGGTCTGGTCATTTGAAGCTGGAAATTGTCTTCGGGATACGTTTTCACATTCCTGTTCTTGCTTTCATCTGTGTGCCACCCATGGCATTAGGCTTTCTGTGGTGTGGTGGATGTGCTACATGTAAGTAGAAAAATGCAGCTTTTCTGATGCAGCCAAGAAGACAAGGAAACCATGGTAATATTGTGTGCTATTAACGCACATTTGTTTGTGGTCTATCAGAGCTTCAGGTCCAGCTGTCTTTCCCTATTACCGCCATCCCAGACAGTGACATCCACAAGGACAAGGCCCTTTTGCAGAATATCAAGGACACGCCTCCCTTATTCGTGCTCCAGTGGCTGAGATCCGACAGCACTCCTGCTAATGTTTTCTTGATTTGAGCTCGGTGGCACTGGCTACTGGGCATTTTTTTGCAGAGGATCCTCATTAGAAATCCCCTCTGTGTCAGTGTTTTAAATCTGTTTTTTAAACAAAATCTCTAAATGCTTTTGAAACCCACAGTGTTGTTTTATTTTGCTGATAGAACCCAGATGGCAGGAGAGAGTTGTTTTTTTCCATCATTTGAATCGCTGCACATGTACTGTATCACCTGGACACAGAAGGGTGATGTCAGGACAGTGCTGTGGCCACAGAGCCTGGTTACGCTCAGGAAAGCAGCGGAGCCAAAAAATGCCTTCTGATTCAACACTTCCGTTCTCTGTGTGACTTCAGCACATATCTAGTTACAGGGTTTCTTTTGGCAAAAACAAATTTTTGTGTGAGAGTTAGCCGGGCAAAGCCAGTGTCTCCTTGGCCAGTTGAGTTTGAGGACCCATCTGCCTCATACATCATTAGCAGCATTGTTGGTTTAGGGCCTCTCCATAGAATCTTTATTCATGGAGAAGTAGAAAGAAGCTCTAACAGCCCAGCTGGATTTCCAGGTCCTGAGTGGAATTTGTAACCCCTTTGACTTCTCAACTGAGAAAATTGGATGCGGCTGTCACAGAAAGAGAATAAATATGGAACCCCACAATGCTATGCTTGCAGCTACTTTTATTCCATTGAATTGGACACATAATAAAAGGCAGGCATACTCTGGGAGGCATAGGGCTGAACCAATGCGAGGAGCCCTACAGTTCTGTCGGTTGAGCTGGTGACAGTTGTGGGCAGGACACTTTATGCCCCTTTAGTTGGCCACTGGCTGAAAGATGCCGGCAATAATATCCTCTTCTGTGATCCTACTGCCAGTGTTCTAGTCTTAAAACTAAATGACCTATGAAAGAGGAAATACAAATGTCTATAACCATCTAACAGTGTATATACCCTCACTAATAATCAAAGAAATGCAGTTTAAAATCAGATAGGCATTTTCACCTATTATGAGAAAAGATTTTTTTAAATGACACTATCTAAATATCTTAATTACCTTTTGTCATTTAAAACTATAACCTAGTCTAGTATTTTATTAGGCTTTATTTTCATTCAAGGTTGGAAATCTTAAAAGTAGTTTATTTTCAAAGAGCAATAAATTGCCCAATGTACTTAATGAGCCAATTTAGCTGGATTGGTGGACTGGCCAATAGATGCCAGAGATGTTAGGGGCTGCAAAAGACGTTAGGAATCGTACAGTTCAACCTTTTATTCTGTAATTGAGAAATCAGGGACCTAGAGTAGCTGTGTGACTTGTCTAGGGTCGCACAGTTATGAAGAGCTGGGACTGCATTCGTAAAATATCATGGGCTGTTATTTAGACCTTGCTATAGATAAAGAGCTTAATACAGGATTCAACTTTTTTTGTCTTTTTTAATACCTCAAGGATGTTGTGCTTTACTATCTTTCTAGGCAGACAAAATGTCATAGACCTCAAAGAACAGGAATTCAGGCATTGTTACCTTCACTCAATCTGTCCTTTATGTGACTGAGTGGCTGGATACCTCTATATATTTTTAATGAGGATAGCAATCTATCTGTAATTGAAGTCCCTTTGATAGTCTTAGTTAGAAACCACTTGAGCAATTATAAATAAAAATAGGGTGTTTACAGTCCAAAAGGGGGATATTTTAAAAGTATATAGATGATTCTAACATCAGGCAGAGTTTCTGTTAAGGTAAATGTTAGCTTCTGTAATGAACAAACACCCCAATGTAAGTTGGCTCTAAAACCATCAAAGTTTGTTTCTAGCCCAAGTAAAAGGCAAAATGCATATTCCTTATTGGCAGGCAGTTCTCCAAGGGGTAATTTTGGGGCCTGTCTTGTGACTCTATCCTTAGCTCTCACTTTGAAAGCCACTATGCTTGGGGAGCCTGGGTGGCTCAGTCGGTTGACTGTCCGACTTCGGCTCAGGTCATGATCTCACAGCTCGTGGGTTCAAGCCCCACATCGGGCTCTGTGCTGACAGCTCGGAGCCTGGAGCCTGCTTTGGATTCTGTGTCTTCATCTCTCTCTGCCCCTAAGCCACTCGCATTCTGTCTCTGTCTCTCTCAAAAATAAACATTAAAAAAAAAAAAATAGGGGCGCCTGGGTGGCGCAGTCGGTTAAGCGTCCGACTTCAGCCAGGTCACAATCTTGCGGTCCGTGAGTTCGAGCCCCGCGTCGGGCTCTGGGCTGATGGCTCAGAGCCTGGAGCCTGTTTCCGATTCTGTGTCTCCCTCTCTCTCTGCCCCTCCCCCGTTCATGCTCTGTCTCTCTCTGTCCCAAAAATAAATAAACATTGAAAAAAAAAAAATAGAAAGCCACTATGCTTATCTGCATCAAGGTGAAAGAAGGAAAGCGAGCATGGACAACTATTTGTGGGTGGATTTTGTGGGCCAGGCATGGAAGTGGTAGACATCATTTCTTCTAACATTCCATTAGAAAGAACCCAATCACATGATGGCATCTTAGTGCAGTGGAGGCTGGAGGATGTAGTCAAGCCGTGTGCGGTTTCAGTGACTGTTAAGTGAGCTCTGCCGTGAATAACTTTGAGTGTCCAAAGTAGGAAGACAGCATATGGGGTGAAGTATCTTCTTAGGCAAATATACATATATGTGTATATACACACAAACCCAGGAGTGTAGAAGTTATTGATAATTATTTCTACTATTTTTTGTAAAGATTGTTTTTAAGGGGTGCCTGGGTGGCTCAGTCGGTTAAGTGTCTGACTCTTGGTTTTGGCTCAGGTCGGATCTCACAGTGTGTGAGTTGGAGCCCCAAATCAGACTCTGCGCTGACAGCATGGAGCCTGCTTGGGATTCTCTCTCTCCCTCTCTCTCTGCCCCTCCCCCACTCTCTTGCTCTCTCTCTCTCTCTCTCAAAATAAATAAATGAACTTTAAAAAAATTATTTTTAAGGAATCTCTTAATCTAATGTGGGTCTCAAACTTACAACTCTGAGATAAAGAGTCACATGCTCCACCGACTGAGCCAGCCAGGCACCCCTATTTCTACTATTAACTATAATTTTTTGTTAATTTTGATATAGGTATTTCTGCGGACTCATTCGAGGTGTTATACATACCTCAAGCTGTTTATTTCTTTAGTAGTGGTGACTTTTTGATCAATGACATGTATTTGCAAGATGGCCAGATTTCATGGATATCAAAACTGTTCTGGGGCACCTGGGTGGCTCAGTCAGTTGGGCATCTGACTTCAACTCAGGTCATGATCTCACACTCTGTGAGTTTGAGCCCATGTTGGGCTCTGTGCTGACAGCTCAGAGCCTGGAGCCTGCCTCAGATTCTGTGTGTGTGTCTCTCTCTCTTTACCCCTCCTCCACTCATGCTCTATCTCTCTCTGTCTCTCAAAATAAATATTGAAAAACAATTTTTTTAAATAGTGGGATCTCCCCAAAGCCACATGCACATATACTATCATCAGTATTTTTTATTTCAATTCAATAGTGACCAAAGGCAAGTGGTCTGAGGGCCTGTACTGGTGGTTGATTCCACCACTAACATTCATTATTCTCATGGCTGCATAATGCACAGACCACACCTCCTCCCCTTCTTTCCACTCAGGCTGACAGTGTTCTCCTTCTGCCCCTTATCATGTTTCTGCTGGATTAGTCCTCCCAGCTGGGCTCTCAACCCTTAGACTCTCATCCTCTATACTCCATCAATCATTATTGCTGGCAAACTATAAGCAGTTTTCCTAAATACAGATCTGATGATGCATCTCTTCTGTTTAAATGCCTTTGATGGTTCCTAGGATTACAGAATAAAGCCCAAACTCCCAGGTGGGACCTCAAAGTCTTCCATGGGCAAGTCCCAGTATGAAGGTCCTGCTTCACCAAGAATTAATGATTTGTTTTTCTTTGCATTTTGGCTTTGTTTTCCCTCTCTCTCTCTCTCCCCCACTCCTCTCCCTCCCTCTCTCTCTCCCTTTCTCTGTGGACATGAAATTGTTGTGTGATGTTCTTCTCATTCTTAGAATGTGTCATGTGTTTTCAGGCCTCTGCACCTTTGACTACATCTCCACTTGTGGGAATTCTGCCTGTCCTCTTAGGGACAAGTTCAAATACCACTTCTATCATGAAGAATGCCCTCCTTTGGAATTAATAAGTTGATTGTAGAACTAATACTTGGATACAAATATTAGCATAACAATTGGATAGCAGTTGGTATCTCCATTGTAACATGTCACTCGGCTAAATATTGTAACTCGTACATGTCTTGTCTCAAGTCTACAAGATTATAACAATTTCTCTTACTCTTTGAGTAAGATCTGGTAGGTGCTCAATAATATTTATTGATTTGGGGGCGCCTAGGTGGCTCGATTGGTTAAGCATCTGACTTCAGCTCAGGTCATGATCTCATGGGTTTGAGATCTTTGTGGGTTCGAGCCCCGTATCAGGCTCTGTGCTGACAACATGGAGCCTGCTTCGGATTCTGTGTCTCTCTCTCTTTACCCCTCCCTTGTTCGCACTCTCTCTCTCAAATATAAATAAACATTAAAAAATATATATTATTGATTTGAATTGGAGTCACAGAAAGAATTCCATTTACATTACTTTCTGGCATTTTCACTGGGTCTGAACTTTTTCCTTTTTTCTTGAGTGGCAAATGTAAAATAGCTACTCATTTAGTTCTGATCATGAAAAATTGCTTCCTGCTCCATTACATTGTCTCCTTTTCCTAATGACAACTCTAAAGATGATGAGTGGAGGTTGTCATTGAAGTAGAAAATGTCTATATCCCTAGCTGGTAGGTGGGATGTTGGTCCTGGGCCATGGGTTCCAGAGTTAGTTGCCCTAACTCAAGTGCCCATAGTTTACATGTTCCCTCTATTACAGCCCTTGTTGTGCCAACCTTAAATAGTAGACTTCAAATGAAGCTTTTGGTTTCATATGAGTAATAATTTGTTTATTTGCTTAGCTTCCACTCGACCAGCACCATTCATAAATTTTTTGTGATGATGGAAATGTCCTATTGAAAAGCCACATGTGGCCAGTGGCTACCATACTGGACAAGACAGTGATATCGAGCTCCTGGGAGAGTAACATCTTTATAATTTATTATAATCTCCTATATAGTGCTAGGTGCTCAGCAGGCCCACAATAAATATGTGTGAAATGATGAACATTTAACATTCATCGAATGGCTGCTGAATTCAGGGTGCTTGCCGGGGGCCATTTGTGCATTGCCTCCATTTTCTGCGGAGCCCCGAGCTGAGGTGGCCCAGACCCTGAGGCTTGGCGTCCATCACTGCAACCTTCACCAGGGAAGCAGGCAGCAATTGGGAGCCATTTAGCAAGAGGGTTGGAGCTCTGTGAAAGAGGCCTGGCAGAGCCATAAAAGAAATGAAAGAATCTCAGCGGTAAACCAAAAGTCTCTTTAACGTGCCCAGGCCTGAATTTGGTGATCATGCTTTTTCCTGAAGAAGCCTCAGAATTGGATTTTATTGAATTCCCCAAATCAGAACCTGTGAGGCCCACAAACCTGGCCTGAAGACAGCTGGCAGAGACTCCAGCGGTGGTGAAGGAGATGGGCATGTGTTCAGCATGAGCGGAGGTGAGAAAGGTGGCTGGCGTGGCTTCTCACCTGGTGAGGAAGGAAGTGAGGTTGCATCTGAGAGGGACTGAAGGATTTCTGTCTATGGTTTTCATTAGAAAGCTGCCTGGCACTTCTTCCCTTTGAGCCACAGCACCACCTAAGGGTCAGTTTGAAACGCAGGAATAACAGCTAGGGTGAGTAATAGGTAGACCCGCATAACTTAGTTATTGGTTTCCCCCCACATAAAAACGAAGTGTAGGGGTGCCTGGGTGGCTCAGTCGGTTGAGCGTCAGACTCGATTTCGCTGGGGTCATGACCGGGTCATGATCTCATGGTTCGTGAGTTTGAGCCCCGTGTCAGGCTCCTCACTGACAGTACAGAGCCTGCTTGGGATTCCCTCTCTTTCTCTCTCTCTCTCTCCCCCGTCTCTTCACTCTGTCTCTCTCTCAAAATAAATAAATAAATAAACTTAAAAAAAAGGCGTCGAAGTGTCATTTCTGCATGAGCAGTAAGCTCTGGGGGGGAATTAGCTTGCAGTCTGTCTGTTCCCACACTGCCATTGGAGCCCTGCCAGCCAGTCCTTCCTCCTTCCGGGCACACCTGACCCGGGACAGCTGGAAGACAGGCCCTGGCACTCACCACTCAAGGCCTCTGGATCTAGGGCGGCTGCTTCTGCTGTTCTTTCCACTGTAATAGTCACCTCCCACTTGTTTATAAAAAACGAAGTAACTATCCTATTTTCCATTTGGAAATTGCCAATTTTTGAAGCCTAAGGTTGGCAGCTTCAGTAAGATTCCAAGAGAGCAAGAAGACTAGAATGAGGTGAGGCAATAAATTCTCATCCAAACTTAGTTCCTGGGATGAAATTACAGAACTGTTTAGAAGAAAAGAAGAACTAGAATAACTGTGTTCCTAAAACTCCATGTGTGCAAATCCAGATTTATAAATAGTTCAGAATGACTACTCAATTAGTAAAATGACTGTTGTATATGTAATATATATAATTATAATATATAAACACGTATTACAGTTCCTTTAACTAACAGTGGCATACTTAAAAGCCTTTGGGCACCTGACAAGCAGGATGAGTTTGTGAAGCAGCCAGGAGAGATGCAATAGAAAACAGCAGGGATTTGGGGAGATGAGGAGGGCTGTGTACCTCTCACCCACTCACCGAGGCAGTCATATTCCCCAAATTTAAAAATATTGTGTTGGCCAAAGGGATTTTGTTGTCTGCCAGTTGGTGATCCTGCTTTTTTAAACAGTAAGATTGCCCCAGGTCTTTTTACAATACACTTCAGTTTGCAAAAACAGGAACACGTTTACTTAACAGCACAAGATACATTTTTATTCTCATTAGCCTGTGGCATAGAGAGGTCATCACCCCGCCCAGGATGGGGATCCAGAATTCTATTTCTTTGCTTCTTTCACTATCCAAGCCAGGAAATTTGCAGAAGTGGGTGGCAATTTCCCAGGAAATTTTTTTTCCTCATAGGACCAGACCCAGTGAAAATAGGTTACTTTGAAGAAAGATGAGTGCATCCAGACAGCTTTCGCCTCAACTCCCTAAGTCTCTTGAAACAAAGTCCACACCCATGGCTGCCATGCTTCTTGAACAATTTCCTGTACCACACCGATCTGTGGCTATACCTTTTCTGCCTTCTTTGCTAGAGCATCTTTTGAAATTATTCAGGATTTAGGAGAAGGAAAAATTCCTTTCTTATCTTCTGTGCAGAATAAGACTTCTGATGAGGGTTTGCTTGGTCCCCAGGGAAATGACTGATTTCCTCTGCCCACCCCCCCCCCCCAACTGTAACAGATGAGGAAGAGTCAGCTGGGATGGGCCACATCTGGGAACCACACAGGGCCTGAAGTCTCTGGGATTTGCTCTGCCAGGGGTGTGGGGTTATTCTCGCCCAGTAGGAGAGGCCACTTTCACACTTCTCCAGACACTAGGAACTGGAGACTCAGGAATCATTTTTCTCTGAAACATCAAGAACTAGATTTTAGTGTGGAGGCCTCAGGATCTATTTCTGTGTCCTTGTCATCCTGTGCTGTGATTGCATCCATTTTGCTCCATATTTCCCACATTGTGGGAAATTTCTCATCGGGAATGGCAAACACAGTTTTGAGGACGGGCAGTTTTGCATTTTTCTTGAGGGCTAGAATTAAAATCTCATCGAGCTCCTGCCCCCTTCTAATCCCCTTCATCCCCCGTCCCCAGGGCATTATTTCTCCTGCAAATGAGAGAAACAAAACACACACACTATTTGGGAGATGAGCAATATGTTGGTAGCTGGGATACCTGCTCCAAAAAAATATATATTTTTAAATGCTTTATTTATTTTTGAGACAGAGAGAGACAGAGCATGAGCAGACAAGGGGCAGAGAGAGAGGGAGACACAGAATCCCAAGCAGGCTCCAAGCTCTGAGCTGTCAGCACAGGGCCTGACGCGGGGCTGGAACTCACAAACTGTGAGATCATGACCTGAGCCGAAGTCAGTCGCTTAACTGACTGAGCCACCCAGGCACCCCCCAAAAAATATTTAAAAAAAAAAAAAATTTTTTTTTAACGTTTATTTATTTTTGAGACAGAGAGAGACAGAGCATGAACGGAGGAGGGTCAGAGAGAGAGAGGGAGACACAGAATCTGAAACAGGCTCCAGGCTCTGAGCTGTCAGCACAGAGCCCGACGCGGGGCTTGAACTCACGAACCGCGAGATCATGACCTGAGCCGAAGTCGGACGCTCAACCGACTGAGCCACCCAGGCGCCCCCAAAAAAATATTTTTTAATTTTCATCTCTACCAAGCCTCAGCAAAGTAGATCACACAAAAGAATGCTCTGACTTCGGGCTGAGAGGATTCATTGAGAAAAGCCTGGAAGGAAAAACTAGAGACACCTAGAGAGAGAGAGAGAGAGAGAGAGAGAGAGAGAGACCCTTGGGAGAAATAATTAAGGCTGGCGGGGAAAGGCTATGTTAATTGAGCTGAGAAGAAAGATGAGCACCTGGGGATTCTTTTGAGAGGTTGCAGGATTGTCTGATCAAGTCTTGGGTACATAATTGCATTCATCTTTCATCACTACTTTAAAAATATATTTTTGGGGGGCACCTGGTGGCTCAGTCAGTTAAGAATCTGACTTCGGCTCAGGTCACGATCTCACAGTTTGTGAGTTTGAACGTGCGCGTCGGGCTCTGTGCTGACAGCGTACCTGCTTGAGACTCTCTTTCTCTCTCTCTCTGCCCCTCCCCCGATCACTTGTGCTCTCTCTGTCTCTCTCAAAATAAATTAAAAAAATCCATATAAGAGAAACAGCTAGCTATAGGACTAAATGGTAAATATTGGAAGAAAAAATAAAAGGGGAGGAGACAGCGCTGGTTTTGCCAGAAGGTGATTTTGCCAGATCTGCATTTCCTGGAGTGAGAAGAGAAGAAACAAAATGCTGAGCCAGCCCCTGGCATGGTCATGGCAGCTGCTGTTACATGTATAGTTAATCCAGGCCTTGTACTCCGTGTACAGTACCCATGTGGTTTGCACTGAACCTGCCCTCAAATAGTTATCCCAGGTGCTTGTCTCTGTGCCTGAATTGTTGAACATGCATTTAAGGCAGAGGTTTCTCTTTGAGTATGAGGACCCTCTTTTAAGCTCCCCACCAAAAGGTCATGTGCCCCATGAGACTATAGTTGTACTTTCCACTGAGAAAATACATAAAGATCCCCTCATTAGGTATTAATGAGATTTTTTTTTCTCATTTTATTTTTTTAAAAACTACCCTTGGGGCGCCTGGGTGGCGCAGTCGGTTAAGCGTCCGACTTCAGCCAGGTCACGATCTCGCGGTCCGTGAGTTCGAGCCCCGCATCAGGCTCTGGGCTGATGGCTCGGAGCCTGGAGCCTGTTTCCGATTCTGTGTCTCCCTCTCTCTCTGCCCCTCCCCCATTCATGCTCTGTCTCTCTCTGTCCCAAAAATAAATAAACGTTGAAAAAAAAAATAAAAAAAAAAAACTACCCTTTAGGTCCAACATGGGGCTTGAACTCCTGACCTCCAGATCAAGGGTGACATGCTCTGCCAACTGAGCCAGCAAGGCACCCGATTTTTTGTTATCTTAAAATATTTTTTGTTGTATAACATAACCTATACAGAACAGTGCATGGAGCATATACCCACAATTTAATAAGTTGTTGTAAAGGGAACTGCCATGTACCCATTACCCAGGTTGAGAAATAGAACATTGCTGGTGCTCCAGAAATTAATTCTCTTATGTCCTCTTCTCCTCACAATTCCCTTTCCACCCTTAAGGAAACCATTCTCTTGATGACAGTTACCATAATTGTTTCCCTGCTTTTCTCTCTGGCTTAGCCACCCATGTATGGGTCCCTAAACAATATAGTTTCGCTGTAAATGGAATCATAGTTTATATATCCTTTTGTTATATATCCTTTTGCTTCTTCTCAACATGATGTTTGTAAGATTCATGCATGCTGTTGCATGGAACTGTAGTTCGTTCATTTTCATCACTGCCTAATATTTCATCGTGTTAATATATCACAATTAATTGGTCCATCCATTGTTGATGGATATGTGTGTTGCTTCCAGTATGAAACTGCTAATACCATAGCTGTTCTTGACATGTGTCCTGGTGTGCACGTGGGCAGATGTCTCCAGGAAAATGGAATTGCTGCCTCATCAGGAACACTTTTTTTGGTTTGTTTTTTTTAGAAGGTTTATTTATTTGAGAGAGAGAGAGAGACAAAGAGTGTGAGTGGGGAAGGGGCAGAGAGAGAGGGAGACACAGAATCCGAAGCAGGCTCCAGGCTCTCTGAACTGTCAGCACAGAGCCCGACACGGGGATTGAACCCATGAACCATGAGATCATAACCTGAGTTGAAGTTGGACACTTAACCAACTGAGCCACCTAGGAGCCCCAGGAACACTTTTTTAAAATGGTAACTGAGGAGCCTGGGTGGCTCAGTTGGTTAAGTGTCCAACTCTTGATTTCGGCTCAGGTCATGATCTCACGGTTTGTGAGTTCGAGCCCCACATTGGGCTCTCTGCTGTCAGTATGGAGCCACTTTGGATCCTCTGTCCCCCTCTCTCTCTGCCCCTCCTTCCCTTTTTCTCTCTCTCCCAAAAATAAATGAATGTTTTTTAAAAAATGTAACAGTTTTATTGACCATACAGCTCACTTGTATAAAGTATACAATTGAGTGTTTTATAATATATTCCTGGAGTTGTGCAACCATTACCACAATCATCAGTAACACTTAAAAATTTTTTTTGTTTATTTATTTATTTTGAGAGAGCACGAGCAGGGGAGGGGCAAAGAGGGAGGGAGGGAGAGAGATGCTCTATGTTGCCAGTGCAGAGCCTGACATGGGGCTGGAACTCATGAAACTGTGAGATCGTGACCTGAGAAAAAAATCAAGAGTCGGATGGATGCTCAACAGACTGAGCCACCCAGGATCCTCCATCGGTAACACTTTTAAATGAATTAGTATTTGATTAATTACAAGGGTCTACATACATGTAGACCATTGCAGTAAAAGTAGGTGGACATATTTATTCATTCCAGAGGTAATGCTTGGTTTGCGTATGTCCTGTGGTTCTGTGGCCCCCCAGGTAAGGAACCACTGCTTTAAGGAACTGACAGGTAGAAATTTGTCATTAAAATAGATACATGTTCCTTGAAAGATTTGCTGCGTTAATTAATTCCATAGTACTACAGACTGCTTTAGGGCAGTGGTTCTCAAATTTTATTGTCCATCAGAATCACCTGGAGGTGCCTG
This sequence comes from Lynx rufus, assembly GCF_022079265.1. NCBI lineage: Eukaryota > Metazoa > Chordata > Mammalia > Carnivora > Felidae > Lynx > Lynx rufus. The sequence continues at coordinate 36,095,778 of NW_025814889.1, read as the reverse complement.
GGTGGCTCAGTTAAGACTCTTGATCTCAGCTCAGGTCTTGATCTCAGGATGGAGAGTTTTCAAGCCCTGCACTGGACTCCACGCTGAGTGTGAAGCCTACTTAAAAAAATTGCTTGGAGGGCCTGTTTAAACAGATTGCTAGGCACCACCCTCAGAGTTTCAGATTCAATAGGTCTGGGTGGGGCTTGAGAATTTGTGTATCTGATCAGTTTCCAACTGATACTGATACTGTTAGTCTGGGGACCGTACTTCCGGTAGCTGGCTATTACCTTGGAAATTAGAGGACTGGGGGCAGAAGGAATTCATTCCATTATTAAATAGATAAGAATTAGGAAAAAGACACTTACAAATTGTTGAAGGGAAAGGAGGCAATTCACAGGTCCTTGTAGTAGCTCAGAGTCTGACAGCAGGAAAGAGAGGAGAAAATATGTGCTGTAAATACTATGGAGACACAGTCAAGAGAACTTGACAATTGGTTTGGCCTGGAGGGTAAAGGACAGGGAGGAGTCAAAACAGGCAGCAAGATTCTAGGCCTGGATCCAGGGAGAGAATTGGTAGAGAACTAGCAAGATGGAGCAAGATCATGAAAGAAGAGAAGAGGGTGGTCTATCAGTGTCTCAACTTCTGCGCTTCTTGACTCTCTGGGAGGATTTCCCCAACCATCAATTCACTGTCAAAAGGTGACTGATTATTGCCTTCAGGTCCCATTCTTGCAGGGTGAAACCAGAAGCCAGAGATCAGGAGAGTTTTCCTGGGCCATTGATAATGAATGCCTAGTGGGAATTCAGTAACAGTGTTCAGAGGGACTACATAAATTTAACGAATAAGAATGATTCTGAGAACACTAGAAATCATTGAAGCCCTTCTTTCTTTTTTTAAAAAAATTTTTTTTTTTTTTATTGTGAGAGAGAGAGAGCACCAGCAGGGGAGGGCAGAGAGAAAGAGAGAGAGAATCCCAAGCAGGCTCCGTGCTGTCAGCAAAGAGCCCGACACAGAGCTCAAACCCATGAACCATGAGGTCGTGACCTGAGCCTAGATCAAAGTCAGATGCTTAACCAGCTGAGCCACACGGGAGCCCCTGAAGTCCTTATTTATTGCAGTACCTCTCCTACCTTTCTCAAAGCACCTTGAAATTTTCTGTCCCCAATTAAGGGGATAGATACGTCAGTAGAAACGGCTTTTTTGTGGGCTGGGCCATATGGAAGCCAAAAGGGCTCCTTTGTCTCCATGAGAGGCTGCCTTGATGGCCTGCCTTCTATTTTCATGGGAGCCAAAGAGGGCTTTTCTTGTTGTTCAGTTGGCAAAGACTTACTGAGCACCTTCCAGTTACCCTTGGGGTACGCTCCTAACCACCGGGGAGAAAATGGTGAACAAGACCGTTGGAAAGAAACAAAATACAAATAAACGGGTAGCATGCCAAATTATGCCGCCTTATAGTAAATGCTGTGACAAAAACATGGAAGAAGCTAGGGAGAGGATGATGGAGGTGGAGCCATTCTCTGGATAGGACGGGCAGGGAAAGTTTCTTTGAAGGTGTGACCTCAGGACAAAGGAGCCTGATCTGCACAGAGAGAAGGGAACAATTCCCAGAAGTCAGCAAGGCACAGAGGGGAGAAACAGCATGAGGGGTGGGTAAGGAAGTATATATAGCAGTTTGCAGTTTCTGGAGCACAAAGTGAAAACCAAAATAGGATGGAAAGGTTGACAAGGGTCAGATTTTTGCAAAGCCTTGCATAATGTGGTGAGGAGTTTTGATTTCATCCTTTAGGAGGTGGGGAACCTTTGAAGGGTTGTAAGCAGGGGAGTCACATGGTCAAATATGAGTTTTGAAAGGAGCTTCTAGGTAGCTATAGTCATTGAAAGGTAATGCAATTTTATGCTCTCAAATAGACATAGTCCCTTAGCTTCTCTGCTATGAGGCATCTAAAACTTCTTTCCATGCTCTCTCCGAACTTTACATTTCTTCACATAACCACTCTGCTCCTCACCTCTGCCAGGGTTTCCCATGAGCACCTCACATCATGCCGTCTTTCCTGACGTTGATCTCTTGGTTTGTCTTTTCCCACCCAACATATACATAAACTCCAGCTCTCTAAAAACTATTTTTCTGTTTTATTTTATTTAAAAAATTTTCTTTTAACGTTTATTCATTTTTGAGAGAGACAGAGTGTGAGTGGGGGAGGGGCAGAGAGAAACAGAGAGAGTGAGAGAGAGAGAGAGACAGAATCTGAAGCAGGCTCCAGGCTTTGAGCTGTCAGCGCAGAGCCCAACGCCGGGCTTGAACTCAAGAACCATGAGATCATGAAGCTGAAGTCAGATGCTTAGCTGACTGAGCCACCCAGGCGCCTCTATTTTTCTATTTTAGTATCTCCAACTTTAAACAGCCAGACCTATTCACAATCCAGATATCATTTTGGTTGAAGAGAAGTCTGGATTCCCCCCAAACACACTTTGTGTGTGTGTGTGTGTGTGTGTGTGTGTGTGTGTGTGCGCGCGCGCACACTTATACTAGTAACTTTGCAATCAGCCTTTTTTTGATAAACATTGCTTTTTGTGCTACTTCCTATATATCAGGATGTTGTGATCTGACAGTCATACTGTTCACAGCCCCAGTAGCAGGACAATGGTGGAAAGAACAAAAACAAAGCGGAGAGGTGTTATGTTCCAGTGACAGGGGAACTACCAAGCATGGGATATATTTGCCTGTGTTTGGGGAGAAGTAGAAAGATCTGGATTCCAAGCCAGGGTCTAGCCTTCACTTGCTGTATGAGCAAGTTTCTTAACCTCTTTATACCTTAGTTTCCCTATACTCAAAGTGAGGATAATAATGGCATATACCACATAGAATTTTAGTGAAGAATAAATGGGAGAATTGGATGTAAAATGTTTGGCTCAGTGCATGTAGGAAGTGTCAGTAAGTGTTCGCTCATATTTAGTATTGTCACCGGCTATCAACCAAGAGCCTTTTTTTTATTGTCTAGTAAAACTATACCAGCCACAATGGGGGCATACAGGAAAGTAGGGGAGGTGAGTTCTGACCTTCAGGGAGCTTTGGATCTACTGGAAGAAATATGCACAGTACCAAGACAGCCTGTGTGGGATGGGGTGCTGCAGACTAGTTCCCTGTCTTCACAGGTGCCAAGGAAGTCCCAAATCAATGGAAAGATTTTCATGGCGTGGGATTAATCAAAGACAGCTTTATGGAGGAAGTGAATCTTGAGCACGGATTTGGAAGTATTGCTGTAGATGAGAAAGCATCCTGGGAAGAGGATCAGTAGGAGGGCTTGAGAGAAAAGAGGGCTTATTCTAGGAGCAGAGGGAGACTGGAAAAGATATCCCATAGCAGGAATTTCAGGAGAAGGATGAAATATAAAATGATGCCAGGCTGGGAAGTTTAGAATGATTGAAGACCTGGGAACCACTGTAGGTCCTCAAATGGGAATATTAAGATGCACAATTAGTATTTTAGGATTAGTATTTTAACATGGGTTATGTGGGAGCCATGGGTTAGACCACAGAGAACTGGTCTGTGTAAGGAGGGTGAGCACTTACCTGAAAACAGGGAAAGGAAATATGTGAACCAAGTGCCTTTTAGGAGGTGCTTGTCAAGTGTTTTGAGATCCATAAAGAATCTTTCTCTACAGGGGCACCTGGGTGGCTCAGTTGGTTAATGGTCTGACTCTTGATTTCAACTCAGGTCATAATCTCACCGTTTGTGGGATAGAGCCCTGCATCAGGCTCTGCGCTTGACAGAGTCTGCTTGCGATCCTCTCTCTTCCCCTCTGTCAAAATAAATAAATAAACATTAAAAAAAAAAAAAAGAATCTCTCTCTACAGTGGTAAAAGCAGCCACGGGGAGAGGAGAAGGGTCTATCACTCCTGTCCCTTCCCTCCCCCACCCCTGCACTGCCATGGAGATCATCCAATAACTGGCAGATACCTGGACATGAGTGCAGCTAGAAGGTCACAAAAGGAGGCACTCCCTTCCCAAAGACTGTTAAGAGGGTCTCTCTTGTTATGTCAGGAATGTTAACAACATTGGAAATGTATTTTTTAATGTTTATTATTAATTTTTTTAGAGAGAGACAGAGAGTGATAGATAGTGATAAAGAGAGAGATAGAGACAGAGTGCAAGTGGGGGAGGGGCAGAGAGAGAGGGGGACACAGAATCCAAAGCAGGCTCCAGGCTCCGAGCTGTCAGCACAGAGCCCCATGCGAGGCTCAAGCTCACAAACCGAACTGTGAGATCATGACCTGAGCTGACGTCAGATGCTTAACTGACTGAGCCACCCAGGCGCCCTATAAATGTATTTTTTATGTAGAGTCCACACTCTAGCTTGGACTCACAGCCCCAACATCAAGAGTCCCAGGTTCTACCTAGTGACCCCAGCCAGGCACCCTGCAAATGTATTTTGTAATTACACATTCCATAGCTCCTCCTTGGGTCACACAGAAAGAATTAGCCAGTGGCAACCAGGAAAAGGCTCCCATGGAGGCTGTTGGTTATTTCTGGGTACGTTTCTAGGTGTGAGGTGCCTGTCTGGGACAAGAGGGCAGGTGTGGGATGTGACACCATTTCATGTGCGACTCCTGTATGTCACTTGAGTCCTCAGGCTCTGGGGCAGGTCAGTCCTGAACACCCGGTGGTGGTGGCTTTTGTGAACAGTTCATGACCATGTCAAGCCCTTGCCAACTGGGTGGGGTTCTCATGGTTTCAGCCCTTGCTGACTGCTCTGAGGTGTGTGTGTGGAAGCACGGAGGTGTCCCTTTGAGGACAGCCTGGCTGGGGTCAGCCCCACTTGCCCACGTCTCTCTCCTTGGTCTCCTATCTCTGGACTAACTGCATGTGGCCACTTAAAGGAATGCAAATTGGTGACTGAGTCCACCCAGCAAAAGGAAGAGGACCTGGAGCCCTGTATTCAAATATGCACCCTCTGGTTGGGTAAAGGTGGGCATCACATCTCAGTAAGGGACCTCAGACATGGCACAGCAGGGTCTGGGATGTGCAGCGACGTCTCTCCCACCCCCACCCCCTCGCCACCTGCCTGTCCCCACAGCAGTTTGAAGAGAGGTGGGCTGGGCAGACATTGCAGAGTAGGGCTTTCCTTAGATTCCATAAAGGACCCTAAATAATGTAAGCCATCACCCCTTACTATTCTTGATCCTTGTCCCCTAACACATTGGGTGTTCACTTGTTCCCTGCCATATCCCTGGCACTTAGAGCTGTAGCTGGCACATACTAGGCCCCCTGTGTGCATCTGATTAATGACTTTAATGAATGAATGAATAACTGACTGAAGAAGTAGGGCAGAGCAGATGTCTGACCAGCTCCTTCTGGCCCTCTGGAAGCATCTCTCCCATCCCCGAACCTCTACTACTGAAGGACAGAGACCCTGGATTCTCTTGTGCTTAACTTTGTTGTTTGACATGACATTCACCTCTCCTAGGAAGGGGAGCTGCTTTGGTTCTCTGAGGAGATCTGTAGTTATGACAAAAGGCAGCACAAGGAATTCCCTTCCCTGTCTTTCCAGTATTTACAAGCTCTTTCTCCCGATGCAGAGGACAGCATCCCTTGGTTGAGTCCTGCTGTAAAACTCACCAATGACCCACAAACCGAGCTTTCAATGTGTCTCACTCATTAAGACCAAACCATGAGTCCCTGCTCAGCTTCCTTCCACCCCAGTGGGATTGAGGCAGAAGTTTCTATGCTGCCCATGCTGATGAAACCAATCCCCAATCTTCTCTCTTCTCCTCCTAGCTCCGCACAAGGAAAGCAAAGAATGTAAGTGAGGGCAGAGTGGCCCTGGAGTTTTGTGACCATGCAGAGGGCAGCTCACGTCTGCCTGCATCCTAAGTGAGAGCATCCTGGGGGGAGGGCGTTGGGGTTCAGTTTCAGGTGTCATAGAAGTCCCCACATGTGCTACCATCTTTTTTCTTTTCTTTTTCAAGTTTTTAACATATATTTTTTTTAATGAGCTGAGAGTTTGATGGGGAGCGCAGGGTGGTAGGAACAGCTGTCAGCAGTGAGTCCTATCTCAGTCCGTGTCTGAGTCCGGTCTCAGCTCTTGTTTGCGAGGGGCGGGATTAGAAGCTATTGGGAAGTTTGGCCTTAGCTGGCCTGTCACTGGGGAGTCAAAGCCACAGTGACCATTAGCAGGCACTGACTCCTGTCCTTGGCTCAGAAACAGTACACCCCCCCCCCCCCCCGCCATGGCCTCAGTTGAACCTAGGATTTGCAGAACCAGAAAGATTTCACAGGAGCTTGAAGAAAAGGTGTGACAGAAGTGAGAGACGCTGGTATGAGGGGGGCATCCCTGGGGATAAGAAGTGTCACCCGTGGGGAGACACAACTGAGCACTCTGGCAGTGGAAATGTATGAGGATGTATGTGGGGCAGGCGGGAGCAGGGGCTTTGCAAGAGGCAGGGCGGTGGGAGGGCGGGGGTGGGGGAGGGAGGAGGACCACAGGGAATGGGGGCAGCTCTGACTCCTCAGTCCCCAAGAAGGACTGGTAGGTGGAGTTGAGGATGTTTGCACAAGGAAACTCTTTGAAGCTCTTCTCTGGTCCTCCCCACTCTGGACCTGGTTCCCTCCCCTCCATAAAGCCATTAGCTTCTGGTGCCAGCCCTATCTCTGCTCCATCTCTCTTGGTTCCAGTCGGTGCATTCACAGACCTCCTGCCCTGAGGGAGGGGGAGGATTTATGGGGGGTAGAGGGGAGAGGGGGAGGGGGCATCCTTTAGAGGAGGAGAGGTCTGTTAGGAAAGTAGGGTGTGGGGAGCTGTTAGTCAGCCGGGCTAGAGGCCGGATCATTTCCGAGCTGGCTCTGCATGACAAAGGGGAAAGGAGCAAGTTTCTTCTTTGATCTGCCCCCTGCCGGCCCCACACACCTGCCTGTTGGTGCTCCCGCCCCAGCTGAGATCTCAAGAAGGAAAACCAAAAGGGGGTGGGGACCAGGCTGTGGCCCAGCTTCCCTGGATCCTGCTCAGGCCACCTTCCTCTCTTGGTGGCCCCAGGACAAAAATATCTCCTAGGCTGATGACCCGAAGCACCTGCCGCCCCCTCCCGGAGAGCCTGGAGACCCAGGGCTGCGGGAGCAGTGCGGTGAGATGATGCGGGGGCGGCGTGGAGCGTGCGCGCCAGTGTGTGTTTGCGCGTGTATTGTCGGAGGTGTTAAGGGGTCCTGGGAAGAAGACACATTGGGGATGTGGGGTCACGCCCTGGATGGAAGCTAAGGGAGAAACGAGATGGGGGTGGGGGGTGAATGGGAGGGGGTGTGTTTTTATAGACTTACTCCAGGATCCAGAAGCAACGATTTTTCGTATGTTTCCAAGGGCTGGAGGAAAGGTGTTCTTTCGCGGATACAGGCACAGGCGTCAGTTACAAAAAATATGGCAAAGATGTGGGAAGCTCTTGACCTACTAGGGAAGGGGCCATTGCTTCTGGAAGATGCGTCCTGGGCACAGACATTTGAGGCAAAAGTTGCAGACCAAAGCTGGCTGTGCCCCACTGTTGCTGTCTGTGCTCCTGGCTGCCCTTCCAGGGCCACAGCGCACAGGAGGGGAAAGAGGCCACCCAGGAAGACACCGCCTCATCCGCAGGGGCTTTAGGGGCACACGGCTGGCTGTGGCTTTCACATTTCTCAGAGAAGTTGTCTTGAGAAGGTGCAAAATCCTCGTCCTTCTGTCTGCTATATTCCTGGTAATGGGAATGTGGGAATGCTGGAATGTGGGAACTTTCTTGGAGTGAGAAGAGTACAGATTGGGAGGGAAGACACCTATTTGGCTATAGGTAAATCCAACTCACCAATTGTTCTTAGCCCGCGAAGGAGAGCCTCTGACTGCAGTGAGACATAGAGAGAGGAGGCGATGGATACCCTGGTTTCTTTGGATGTTGGGGAACGGCAGGTGTCTGCTGCAGCAACCAAAGCATCCTCCTTCATGGTGCACGGAGCACCATTCTTGGAATGACTTGTTTTCATTTCTCTTTTCTAGTTTCTCAGCTCATTGTTTCCTTTGGAATTAGGTCCTGAGTAGGGTTCCCACAGTTTGGGGTAAGAGACGTGGAGGCTCCTATGGTGAGCAGAGTAGCAGTAAGAAATGGAGGTTGGAAAGAGGCTGAATTTCTTTGGGGGAGGTGGGGGGGGGGAGAGCAGAACTTGACATTAGACCCACCCAGAGCTCATCCTTTGTGCTTCCCTCCTCCTCTCCCCTGGTCCTGCCTCATCTGCTCCATTTCCACATTGATTCTCTCTCTGTTCTGCTTTCTCCAGGGAGCCCCATTTCAGAAGCCGACTGCCCCCGGGGTCTTCCCAGGGCACTGGGGAGGGCCGAGGCCGAGGCCGACCATGCCCAGTCTGCTGCTGCTCGCCGCTGCACTGCTGTCCAGCTGGGCTCAGCTTCCGGCCGAAGCCAGCTCCTGGTGGTGAGTGAGAGGGGCTGAAGTCCTTCTCTACAACCTACGCCTCCTTTGGTAATTAAATGTGGAGAAGGGTCACCGTGTGTTGTGATCATTCCTTTATTCGTAGGAATCCTGAGGACTGCTTTTATCCCAGGAAAACTAGGACAGCTTTTTCTCTCACAGGCCCCCAGAGGTAAAGGTTCACCAAGAATAAAGGATTAGTTCATCTGGTGTTTTCCTCTGATCCTGTCTGCATTCCCCTTTTCCTGGACCTTCCTCCGTCCTCATGGGTTGTTAGAAATAGCTCTTGTGTTGCTCTTGGATCAATAAGGATATTGATTTTTTTTTTTCTGGTGGGGGCAAGGAGAATAGAATTCCTATTTTAGAAGTCTGATGACCAGATGAGAAATTGAGAGATATGCAGGACTGTGCGTGGCTTTCTTTTGTGTTTTGAAGACTAATGTCATTGCCAAGTCAACATGGAAATGGCAGGCACACCCCACCTATTTTGCATGGTCTGCACCCCCCCCCCGCCCCGCTCACATTTTTATTCTGATGGCAAATTTAACTGAACACTTTACTATATCTGGTAGAGGATGGAGCCAAAGGGAGAGCCCGTGAACTGATAGAGTGGGTTAGGGGATTTGTGGGTGGGATATGGAAGCGAAAACATTTAGACTATGTTGTGATGTATGAAAATTGGCTTCTGTTTTCGAGGCATAAGGGGAGTTCTATTTCAAGGAGTTTTTCGCTTTCCATCACATATCCTGCACTTGGGCTAAAGTGAACAAGTCGCCCCTACCCCTTGAACAAGTCACGTGCTCTCCTGTTGAGGTTTGGCCGTTTCTGTCCTCTGTTTGGAATCAATGTCCTCTGCCCTCTCTGTCACCTTCTCTGCCTGTCCCCCGCCCTCCCCCTTTTAAGACCCGGTTCACACCATCGCCTTGTAAAAGCTTCTCTCCAGCTGTAAGAGCTCTTTCTCTATCTGATCACTGTGGATGCAGAAGTTCAAGTCTGCCTTTGGCATTTGACATCTCACGCGTCATCTGTGGCCGTGCCTCAGTTTTCCTCCGTTGCCCTTTGAAGGCAGGTGCTCTGTTTTACCAATTTTTCTTCCCAAGCCCTTAGTACAGGGCCTTGTACACAGAAAGTGTGTGATAAATGCGTTGAATGAATGACTTAATGCTGCACATGGCATATGCTCACTCCTTGGCCTTTTTTCCGCTTTCTGGATCTCTGCTGTAGGTCATTAGCTGTGAACCCGGTGCAGAGACCCGAGGTGTTTATCATCGGTGCCCAGCCCGTGTGCAGCCAGCTTCCCGGGCTGTCCCCTGGCCAGAGAAAGCTGTGCCAACTGTACCAGGAGCACATGGCCTACATAGGGGAGGGAGCCAAGACAGGCATCAAGGAATGCCAGTACCAGTTCCGGCAGAGGCGTTGGAACTGCAGCATCGTGGACAACATGTCTGTCTTCGGGAGAGTCATGCAGATAGGTAAGAGGCCTCCCAGACACCGCCTGGCTAAAGGAACTGGGCTCACCCGGCCTGGGTGCAAGTACCTCGGGACTGGTGCGGAGAGCCCTCACAAGCGTCCAGTTCTCTCGAGGCTGGGAAGCAGTGTGCAAGGCGACGGGGAAGCACTCAGGAAGCAGAGTCTCGGATGATGTGTGGGTGGCACAGCTCAGTGCTCAGCTGGTGCTCCGCTGCTGGCCTCCTCCTGTTTGGGACAACCAAACTTCCTCACTCGAGGAAGGTGGCAGAACAGCCGAGCTGAGTTAGAGTGGATTAGCAAGACTGCCTGCCGCCACTGCCCTTCGCCCCAGCGCAGGGCAGCTCCCGTGCTCCTGCTCCGGTGGCAGCATTGGGTAGAAAACCAAAAAAGCCTGTATGACTTTTGCCTCTTCCACTTGGACCCTGAGAGAGATAGAAACTTTGAGCCAAATTGCTGATAGCTATCATTAACCTGACCCAGATCCAGTCCTGGCTTTTTCATTCCAAAGGGGATGTGTGTGAAAGTGGGGGAAGGGGACAGACCCAGAAGAAAGAGGAGAGGCCACCTCTTCCTGGATTCCTGTCCCTTCCCCTCTCCCACTTGGACCCTCTGGCTGCCCTATTGCTTGGATGGAGGTGTGATCTGGGGTCTAATTGTTTTAGGTCCTTTTGAAATGCAATCCTCCTCTCCCTGGCAAGAAATTGAGAAATCCGGCCCTATTCTACTGGGTCTGATCCCCAGGGCCATAAAAGGAAGGTGTTAGAGCACTGTATTCTTCTGTCTGCCATTCTCCCAAAAAAGTTTCTCCTCCAAGGATGGCATTCCGGAATTACCTGAGGCTGAGTTTTCCCCAAAGAATGCTTTTAGCAGCAAGCAGGGTGTTTGGAAGACCTCTCCTTCCTGACCCTTTTCCCTACCTCCCCTGCCCCATATTGACAAGCGAGGACCAGGGGAAAGTATGCTCTGAACCTTGCTGTTCTCTTCCTTCCTTCAGTATTCACTCAAGGGCCATACAAGGAATTCTCATGTGTTCCTGCAACAGTCTTATCAGGCAGTTTTCCTAAAAAAGAATGGACTTGGGTTAAGTGAGAATTGTTTGTAGTTTATTGATTCTTCTAAATACACTCGGTATATGGTGAAGTCTTAGCAGCACTGCCTGCTCTGGGTTCTGGGGGAGGAAAGTAGGAGACCCAGGTATAGAGAGAGGCATCCACTAATCACTGTAAGGGAACTCCTGTTTCTTTGGGACCTCATGTGTGCCTGACATTGGCTAGATCCTTTTCATGTGTAATTTTGTTTGAGTGAAGGCCAAGAATTGAGCTTTACTTCAGGAAAGAATCCAGATTTGACTGGGGGAATGACCTATGAAAGCAGATCCTACCATTGTCTCTGTATGCTATTCTGTTACAAATGGAACCCTCCGCTTGCCTTCTTTCCACAGTTTCTTTTTGTAGCTTCCCTGCAGACAGACTTATACTACCCAGGAAGTTATCCTCCAGTCATCCCCTTGGGCCCAGGGTGGCTCCTAGTGAGTCTTCTGTCTGCTATCTTGTGTTACAACTTGCCAGAAAGTCCTGCCTTTTTTGAAGCTGCTGCAAGACTCCACCAGCAGAGGGCAGCAGAGTAGCTTGGAGGGAGCTACTGACACTGCCCCCAGACTTGGTCAGGGGAACATGGGGGCACCTTCCTGGCAGTGGGTGTGGAGCAGAGACAGAGAGCATGGAACTGTCCTGCTGTCTCCTTCTAGGGGATAGATGGCAGGTATCTCCAGCAGTTCCATGGCTGCTGGTTTCTTAGACTTTTTACTTGAGATGGTTTGAGTTTCCACTCTGAGTTGTTCCACATATAGAGAAACTCCCCACCTTGCTCGTCCATTCTGAAGCCTTGCATCATGTCTTGCTTTCTGGGAATGGCACTATGGTCTGTACTAACCAGGCCTGTCGGAGGACCCAAATGCTCCCCCTGAATGCAGAGCTACCCACACTCAGTACCTAATGATGCCCCCAACCAAAAGAGGCAGAGTAATTGCAAGGACAGCTAATCCACTTGAGGACAGACTGGGATCTGAAACCATCAGGACAGACCAGGACCATCAGAGCACATAGTGGCTGCAGTATTACGCTCAGTTGCGGGTACGTTATTTTGAAAGGCAGTTCTGGGAGGAGTGATTTGGCTTTGAAAAGCATGTTTCCTAAAAAACCGAGGAAGAAATCAGACGTGTAGCCTGGAAAAGAGAAAACATAAAAGGCGTATCCGTTGTTTTCAAAAGCTGAAAGGCTGTCAAACGGAAAGGGATTAGACAGTGTAGCTCCAGTGGGTGGAAGTTATAGGGAGGCATTTTTCAACTTACTGTAAGAAAGAATATTCTGGTGAGTAGAGTCATTAGTAGATGATGGGATGGGATGGGTTGCCTTGAAAATCCAGCCTGCTCCCCTGAAAAATGCGTGAAAGGAAGACTCACGGTGGGTGGGTTGTCATTGGGCTGCAGATCAGAGGCTCCTTCCTGTCCCAGAAGGCCCAGTCAGGGGCTTGAGGCTCCATTTTAGCAAGACTTCTTAGACATGGCTCCCTCAAAGAGGGGCCTAGGCCCTCCTCCCTAAAGGCCTTTTGGTCACCCTAGCATCCTGGTTGCTCATTCTCATAGTCTGACTACCCTAGATTAGATAAAGCTCCAGTGGTTTCAGCACTGACTACATGTCGAGCTTGATGGCTGAATCATGAGAGTGACTTCCTGCATCACCTGGGTTTTTCTTGCGTGGCTCCTAGTCCACATCTGACCAGAAGCTGACCCCTGGTTACTTGAGAAACACTGACTTGCCCAGTCTGGTCTGGTTGCAAGCTTCACCGTGTCCTGCCCAGACAATTGAGAAATAGGGCAAAGTTGAGAGATCACTCTAGACCTATTGATGAATGCAGGTCACTTCCCTGTCCACCTGCCAAGACAGGATTATGGGATGTCTGCTTCTGACCACAAGACTCAAGAGAGGAGGAAATGGAGAACAGAAGATTCTGCCTAGTTTAATCCCTGAGATCAAGATTGGATCTCAGATTCCTGCTAAGAACCTAGCCCTTTTCTTCCATACCTGAGTTTTTATGAGTGGTATTTATTATGACAGCCTTACTGAAACAGAATTCACATGCTGTACAATCACCATTTTAAAGAGTACATACAGGTTGGTGTATATTCAGAGGATTGTGCAACCATCGCCGCTGTCCAATTCCAGAACATTTTCGTAACCCTATGAAAAAACCTGCATACCCGTTAGTAATCACTCTCCCTCCCTCCCCTTCTGCTGAAACCCTAGGCCATCACAAATCTTCTGCTTCTATGAATTTTCTTATTATGGACATTTCATATAAATGAGATCATACACTATGTGGTCTTTTGTATCTGGTTCAGTACAGATACCAAATGCTAGGGGCACCTGGCTGGCTCAGTTGGTGGAGCATGTGACTTTTGATCTCGGGGTTGTGGGTTCCAGCCCTATGTTGGGTGTAGAGATTACTGAAAAATAAAATCTTTTAAAAAATGTTAAGTATAGTGAGTATATATGAGTATATATGAGTATAATGAGTAACATTATATAAGTATAATGTTAAGTATAAATCTTTTAAAAAATTCACTCAGTATAATGATTCAAGGTTCATCCATATTGTAGCTTGTACCAGCACTCGATTACTTTGTATGGCTAAATAATATTCCACTGCTTGGATAATGCCACCTTGAGTTTACCCATTCATCCACTGATGGACAATATGAGCTCTTTCCATTTTTTTGGCTATGATGAATAATGTTTCAGTGAACATGCATGTATAAGTTTTTGTGTGAGTGTATTTTTATTTATCCTGGATATATCTTAAGAGTGGAATTGCTAGGTCATATGGTGATTCTGTGTTTAACCTTGTGAGGAGCTGCCGGACTGTTTTCCAAAGCTTAAGGTTCCCACTAGGACTACATGAGCATTCCAGCTTCCTCATATCCTCACCAACTTGTTACTAGTGCCTTTTTTTTTTTTAAAGCTTTTATTTTTTTTAAGTCATCTCTACACCCACTGTGGGGCTTGAACTTACAATCCCGAGATCAGGAGTCACATGCTGTACTCACTGAGGCAGCCAGGCACCTTACTATTGCTTTTTTGATTATAGCCATCCTCGTGAGTGCACAGTGGTATCTCACTGTGATTTTGATTTGCATTTCCCTAGTGGCTGAATATTATTTTTTCATAACATTTTTTATTGAAGTGGAACATAACAGGAGTTTTTTGTGTTTTTGTTTTGTTCTGTTAATCTCAGTAAGATCTCTTTTTAAGTTTATTTATTTATTTTGGGGGTGGGGAGTGTGCATGCAAGTGAGGGAGGGGCAGAGACAGAATGAGAGAGGGAGAATCCCAAGCAGGCTCCATGCTCAGTGCACAGCCCATGCTGAGCCTGATGTGGGGCTCGGTCCCACAACCCTGGGATCATGACCTGAGCCGAAATCAAATTGGACGCTCAACCGACTGAGCCACCCAGGCGCTCCTACATCATATGAGTTTTTAAGTGGTTAGAGGAATACAGTTCAGATTTTCTACTGGGAGTGATTTGGATATTTGGAGAGACCATGCTGAGGGTCCTATAGATGTGGTTTCCCAGTGCTCATGAGTTGGGAGGCAGTGTGGACCCCATAGAAGACAGAGGGAAACAGCTTGGATGATCCTGGACATTGTAATTCGGGTTCACTTCTACTCCTGGTCTTTGCCACTATCTAGCTAGATAATGGCAGCAATAAAAAAGGCAGATGCATGGCCCATAGAATGGTGAGAACTTGGCATCTGTGAGGGAGAGGTTTGTGTTAGGATACAGTCTTACTATTGGTCCCATGATTGCTACTCTGTCTCATCTTCCTCCCACAGGTTCTATAAACTCCTTAATGCCCACTGTCCCCTCCACTTAGGTCTGCCTCCTAGGAATCTGCTGGCTATGTACCCTTCCCTGGAATGGATGTTAGTGTGGGCCAAGGCTGGAGGGGTTCATTCTACTGTGTGTGTTCACAGGGCCAAGAAGGCAAATTTATGCTCATTATCAGGAGAAGTTTCTGACCATTAGAGCCATGGGAAGTGAAAGGTGCTTCTCCTGACATCATTTCCCCTGGAGTATTAAGGCCCAGGCGATGGTGTTGGGTCCAGGAGAGACAGAAGGAAGGAAGGGCCTTCCCAGAGAGCTGGCATCCTTCACCACCTCTCTTGCCTTCTCTTGCAGGGAGCCGGGAGACGGCCTTCACCTACGCAGTGAGCGCGGCAGGCGTGGTGAACGCCATCAGCCGAGCTTGCCGCGAGGGTGAGCTCTCCACGTGTGGCTGCAGCCGGACAGCGCGGCCCAAGGACCTTCCCCGGGACTGGCTGTGGGGCGGCTGCGGGGACAATGTGGAATATGGCTACCGCTTTGCTAAGGAGTTCGTGGATGCCCGTGAGCGGGAGAAGAACTTTGCCAAGGGGTCGGAGGAGCAGGGCCGAGTACTCATGAACCTGCAGAACAATGAGGCGGGTCGGAGGGTAAGCTGGAGCTCTCCCACCTCCACACATACTGTGGGGTCCCTGGCTTGTTCCTGGGCTGAGCCAGGAACGGTGGCCTGGCTGTGAAAAAGGGGGTAGGTCTGACCATGGTGATTCTTACCTACCGTGGCTGACCTGGATTCCTGCATTAATGCCCCATTCCATTTCACAAGGCTCTGTTTCCCAACGGACACATGAAGGTGTAATTTTTATAAACCTCATTTATTTTTCACAGGACATCTGTCCCTATGGGACTTAGGAGGCTCCTTGCCATCAGGATTCCAGGCATACAGAGTAGAGTTCTTGTCTGCCCTTCCTTTGTAACGTGAGCAGATAGGATGGTGGGAAGTTTAGGCCATTTGACCTAGCCAAGGGTTTATGATTTGTTGGAGGCTCAGGTAAAAGCAGAGCTGACTTTTAAGAGCTGCCACCATGCGTATCCAGAAGCCCAATCCAAAAGCACATGCAAGTGCTAACATCAAACACAGTTCTGTGCATGAGTGGAAGCAGGATGGGTAACCGCCTTCTCAAGGCTGTGTCACCAATGTGATGTGAGACGTGACTGTTGGGTGAGCCTCCGTTTCAGTGGAAACTATAATGTGGGGTTTGAGGTGAGCGTGGTTTATTGCACATGCAGAGCATACCTGGGCGATGGCTCTAGCTTTCCTTTGTGGTGTGCTGAGGAGCACGGGCCTTCTCTGCCTGCCCCTCGCTCATGAAGGCCTCACCGCTGAGCACATGCTCTGCCTCCCCTTCCCTTTGCTGCTCCCGACATGATCTGTCTCTGCTGCAGGAAACCAGAGGGCTCGCTGGGGCAGAAGCTCTCCTTCTGCTGGTTTGGTACATCCCGTGTGCAGGGGAGTGTGCAGGGGAGTGTGGATGTGCGTCCAGGTCTCCTCCTAGAGAGGTCTGAGGTCTGAGCACTGGGTGGTGGGAGTCCCTCCTGGCACAGGGCCAGGGGACTGCAGACCTCTTAGGAAACCACACAGACTTCTTTCTGGGAGCTCTGTCTGCACTCAGGTCTGCATCAAGCCAGTTTGCAAGGTACTGTAGGGACACCAGAGATGAACCCATTAAACAGTGGGGCCAGCAGCTTCTTGAGAAGAAATAAATTGAGAAATTTAATGTTGGTTCATTGGTGATTCAGCAATAAGATATGGATGTATTTCTTAAAAAGTTTATCAACTTAAAAAAATCCACTCATGTTTCATAGGAACACATATTCAATAAACGGAACTGAAATGTCTTTTATAGGAACTGGGATCTGTGATGTTGGCTTGGTAGAACATGGTGCACTTGTGTAAACTTAGTATCATCAGTAGTGTGATGTCAAGTTGAAATTAGAATTGGTTACTTGGCCAGTATCTTTCTTACAAAGCCCATACCCGGAGGCTGAATCTGGGGTTGGGGGGGGTGGTTATGGATCTGGGTGTGGGGGGTGGTATTAATCTGTGGTGATGTTAGGAATTCTGGGTGTTGCTCCAGTACAAACCAGAGCAGAGAGAGCAGCACTGTCTTAGATGACCTTCCATTCTCAGGGCATCTCCGGGGCCACTTCCTTCCGCTGTCCCCCAGGACTTTGTCTCTGTTTGGCAGTCTGCTTGCCAGTCTTTGTGTATCTACCATGAGACATTTGGCAAAAAAGGTTAGGATCTTCACTTTATCTCCTGAATGCCCAGATTCTATCCATTTTTCAAGATCCCACTTCAAACAGCACCTACTCCTTAAAATCTTCCCCACCCCCCATAATTAGTAGTCTCTCTGCCTCTGAACCACAGTAGAGCAGTTGCTATGTTTCTTGAGGTATTCCTTACTCTACCTCATCCCACTGGCTGTGACTTCCTGAGGACAGGGATTCCATCTATAGCTCTTTGAAACAACGCTCACTGTGCTTTACATGAGTGGGCGCATGCAAATGTGCAGAGCAAAGCCCCCGTACTGCCTCCTAGGAAGAGGTCAAATTCATGGAAGGCTGTTTCCCGTCTCTGCTCTGTGCTATCCTTGGGGCGTTGTGGCAGATGCTGAGGTGACTAGGCATTCATCCTAATCTGGACTCCATTTCAGTCACAGTCTTGACCCCACTTCTGCTGGCTCCTCATTTTATTGCCCTTAATTGTTTGTTTGTTTATTCTGGCCCTTATCTTGGCAAACCTTCCTTCCATCTGCCTTGTTTCTCACTTACACACCTTTCCTGTCTTCCTCTGTCTGTCTCCCTGCCTTTGGGCCCCCTTCCTCCAGTCTCCACACCTCTTCCACAGCCTTTATCTCTCCCTTTGCTCCTGTCTGCTCCAGGTTGGGAATTCCTGTCCCTCTCTATTTTTTCTCCCCTCTCTGAGGAGCAGGCCTCTGCCATCAATCACCATCTGAGGCCAAAGGTATTCACCTCCCACCTTCTCACACCTACACAAACAGTTCCTTAAGAAAGACTAAAATGGCGGCAGGGATCAAAAATGTCCTGCACTCGTATTCTACGACCAATTAAAGATTTTACTTTTAAGTAATCTCTACACTTAACGTGAGGCTCAAACTCACAACAGCCCCAAGATCAAGAGTTGCACACTCCGCCGACTGAGCCAGCCAGGAGCCCCAAACCATTTTTTTAACAGACTATCTAGGATCTGACATGTTGGCCACAGAATAAATCTTGGGCATACTTTGCAAGCAATTTCTCTTGGCCTTTGAGAGTCTCTAGTAACCCCATTCTAGACATCGATGGCAAGAGCAGTGGGTTGATACTGCCTTGTCACTCAAGGGCTTAAGCATTTTCCAGATAAAAGCTGCCTAATCCTTGTGACATTCCTATCAGTTACCAAGCTCAGTCACACCATTAGTGCAGAAGAGGGACTTAGGGCTTTGCCAAGGAGCAAGATGTAGAACCAAGAAAATATTTTAAAACTTTGTTGCTTTTTCAGTTAGCAGAAAAGGCCAAACATTGAGATTTTCCCCCCTTTTCCTGTAAGAGGAGCTTATATATATTATCAATAGTGAACTATTTGAATATACAAATATTACAGTGTCTCCATAGATGAAGGGTGGAATGAATGTCTGCATAGTGAAGATCCGTGACACTCTTCCTCTTGGATTTGTTTTACGAAAGCTCCGTTCTTACTCTGCGGAGTCGTCTCCGGCTTTCCTTCCCCAAATCTCCCTAAGTGTTTGCTTCCAGTAGAGATGCTTATCCTGTTCCCTTGGTCACTTAGTGGTGGGGTATACGGTTTTAGGCTCTTAATGTTTCCTCTTTCCAGCAGCACCAGATGCCTGACCTCCCTCTCCAAACCGAGGACCATTTCCAGAGGAATGTCAGGCCCCGGCTCAGACTGGGGGATTTGTGCCAGAAGAGGGTAATTGCAGACCCTGTCTTTGAAGTGCCTGTTGGAATGGGGTGTTGGTTCCTTTATGCCCTGGGCCTGGAGCTGCCAGCCAAGTGCTGGTCCTTTAACGCTGGGGAGGAGGCTTCTTCCTGCTCCACCCTAAGCTGTTTTTAAGCCCCAAGATTGGAGTGCAAAAGTGCTAGTCATCCTGACTCCCTTCTGGGTGGCCCTGGCCAGATTACTGAGCCTCTCTAGAGCTTCAGTTCCTCCACCACAAAATAGTGGGGATAATTCCACACCAGAAAAAAAATCAGGAAGAGTTTTGACAATAGTAAGATGAGCTGATGATGGTTAAGCTATTTCTTGCACCTGCAGTGGTCTCTGCGCAGTGCTGAATAAAGACACAATCTGGGGACTCTTGAAAAGAAATCCTAGAGAAACCCTTGAAAAAATGAGTCCCGACTCCGTCCATGACAATAGCTGTGGCATAAGAAAATGTTTTGCAGCGGGCTTGCATTTTTATCTTGCCATCTGTACACCCGGGCCTGCCTCCAGGGCTATTGGACACAATGCATCAGTATGCTTTCATTGAAAAGCACTTTGTAAGCAGCTTTTTGGTCTACGCCTGCTTTTAAAATTTTGATTTGGGATAACCCAAGTTCAAATCCACTCCACATTGTTGTGGTTCAGTGGCTTCAGGGATTTGTTTTCAAATACATCACCTCTGTTAGTGGGCCCACTGACCTACTCTTGCAGTGCACAGGGCCTTACCTCTCTGCCTCCACACTCAGTCCCTCCAGCGGGGGGGTCTGCGGGTGCTGTGGTGCAAGAAAACGGTCTTGTTCACAAACACCGTGTGGTGTGTGGTGAGGCCCCTGTGACTGTGGAGTTGAGGACCAAATGTTAACACAGAAAAAGGGACTGTTTAGTTCTTAGGGGATTTGGCAGAGTCAGAGAGAGCTTTTTGCTAACCAGGGTCATGCCAGCAGTTTCTGTGACAGGCTAGCAGTACGACTGGATTTTTTTTTCCCCGATTGTATTCCATATGATGCAAAAGCTGGACACTGTTTGCTGGTTTGTGTTTGTTTGTCTGAGACTTTGGTCAAGATAGAAATATCCCTGTTTTCCTGATGGTCAAGATGACACATTGATCATAACAAGTTTCAAGTAATAAGCAATGGGAAAAAGGGAGCACCTGGGTGGCTCGGTTGGTTAAGCATCTGACTTTGGCTCAGGTCATGATCTCACGGTTTGTGAGCTCGAGCCCCACTTCTGTCTCTCTCCACCCCTCGCCCGCCCCTCACTCATTTATGCCCCCTTTCTCTCTCAAAAAAAAAAAAAAAAGCACAAAAAAGAAATGGACAAAGTAGAAAGGGCAAGTGCACCAGATGCCATCCTTATAGCTGATCAGACACAGACACTGCCTCCCCTGTGTTTTTCTATGCGGTGCTCCCTTTATCCACTTTCGATTTGGGTGACTGAGGATCCTGGAAAGATCTTTCTATACTTTTGAAAAACTAATCCTCACCTCCCCAACCATTAGCCATCTTCAGTATTTGGCCTGTGGCACCCCCAGCCACCCTCTTGACATCTTCCAGCAGCGTGCTCCCTCTCATTGCCTTCTTTCTCCTCCCCTCAGGCTGTGTATAAGATGGCAGACGTGGCCTGCAAATGCCACGGCGTCTCAGGGTCCTGCAGCCTCAAGACGTGCTGGCTGCAGCTGGCTGAGTTCCGCAAGGTGGGGGACCAGCTGAAGGAGAAGTACGACAGCGCGGCCGCCATGCGCATCACCCGCAAAGGCAAGCTGGAGCTGGTCAACAGCCGCTTCAACCAGCCCACCCCGGAGGACCTGGTCTACGTGGACCCCAGCCCTGACTACTGCCTGCGCAACGAGACCACAGGCTCCCTGGGCACTCAGGGCCGCCTCTGCAACAAGACCTCGGAGGGCATGGACGGCTGCGAGCTCATGTGCTGTGGCCGTGGCTACGACCAGTTCAAGAGTGTCCAGGTGGAGCGCTGTCACTGCAAGTTCCACTGGTGCTGCTTCGTCAAGTGCAGGAAATGCACTGAGATCGTCGACCAGTACGTGTGCAAATAGCCAGCGAGGGCCCACTCCTCTGGCCTCGCCTCTGCTCTGCCTCACAAAGTTTATATTATAGAAATCTATATAAATCTATTTTATATTTGTATAAATAAATGGATGGATGATAAATAATTAAAAGAAGAAAATGGAAAGGAAAAGCTTATTTAAGAGACGCTGGAGACCTTTGAGGATTGAACTGTGCTGGTTCTCTACTCTGGGTGGGTGGGGAAAGGGGATTCTCCCCCTCCCTCTGGTGGGTCGTTGCAGTGGGTAGGGACTCGGGGATATTCACTGTCAGGCCACCACGGCCTCGAGGAGACTCATGGTGGTTACATGGAGAAGATGCTTTTGTCTGAATCTGGAGTCTTTGCTGGGTGGACAGCCGCCCTGTGACCCCCGTCGTTAGCCAGGAGGCCCTGTGCAAGGTGGCAGAACTCAGCTCAAACCATCGCATCCTCAGGGTCTTGTCCAGAAAACCGATCATTTCTGTAAGAGGCCCAGGGCTTGCTTACCCTTGGGTTTATGTGCACCCTTGCAGAATCCACAGTTACAGGAATGAGGACAGGTCCCATGTCATCTCTGACCGGTGGCCACGAAGTAGACCTGCATCTCCCCAGACTCCTGGGCCTGACTTTCCAGCGAGAATTATTCTCCCTCCACAGTTCACTAGCTCCTGCCACCCATTCCCTGCGCCGAGGGGAAAGCGAGTCCCTTGGCCTGACTTGTTAGGAGAGATGTGAACGGAGTATTTGTGCCACAGCTGCAGAGAGCCAGGAGCGTAACTGGACCAAGCAAACATTGCACTGTGCTCCCGCAGGGAGGGGCAGCTGGGGTGTTGCTGTCACTTCCTCCATCACGGGGGCCCCACCAATGACAGGGCGCGTGGCCAAGTCAGGCTCCGCTGGCCCGGCACCGTCTTTTCATCTCTGCCCCAGATGTACAGTTTCTCTCTGATATTAAATACCCTTCACTGGAATTTCTCTCCCTTTCCTTTTTGGACATGCGATTATGTTTCATGAGTCTCCTTTTATGTTTGATCTGATCCTTAGAACCCTGCTCCACGGTGCACGTATGGGAGAAGGTAAGGGCATGGAAATGCTTTAGAACTCTAGCCTGGTGGTTGGAGACAGAATAGTATGAAAATTAAGTAAGTTTATGCATTTAAGCACTCTCCCCAAGGGTTAGCCCAAAGTTAAATACTCATAAATGATAGCTATTAGTATTACTATTATGAAAAAAATATCACAATTATAAGCAAAAGAATTCAGAGATTTCAGTTTAAACCTCATGTCTACCTTCCCTTCTTCCATTTTACAGCCCACCCAGTTATCCCTGGTTTGGTCACTGGGTCCTTGGTAAAGCACAGGTGATGGGGACACTCTCTGCAGCCTTCTCTATGTTGTGATCTCCTGTCTTGGACTCCAGGATGTGGAGACGGGAGAGAGAGGGAGACAGAGTTCAGGGGTAATCCACAAAGGGAGATGTTATATTCTAGAACGGGAGGAAGTAGTTATGGGAGACACATTGATCCAGGTGCAACGGAGTGGCTAGCCTGCAGGTGACCCAGTAAGTAACCACATAAAAACACCAGTTTTATTCTAGAAAAGTTTACTTCTGGGGAAATAATGGAATTAAAGGAGTTTTGGGTTGTAATGAACAAATTATATTGCAAAACAATGTAAAAGAGGTTCTGTCTGAGGGTATTCATGGCCATGTATACTACTTGTATCTTCAGTGCCTAAAGAAGAACCTTCTGACTCGACATCAAAGAACACCAGACCTCGGGTTATTTCACTAGTAACTGCTCCTCACACTGTTACTCAGATTCTTTGGTTGACATTTTCAAGATGAGTAGTCCATGAAAGAAAGGGATTCAACTCATCTGGCATACACAAGATCAACGCTGTGTCCTCATCTTCATTAGTTGGCATTTAGCCAAACTAACGTGGTCACACAGACCAGCCATGACAATAAGGGTTTTGAAACACTGGCTGGCATTATTTCCTACATCACTGTTGTAACTCCTGGAGAGTTACCTTATGTCAGGTGCTCAAAGTGTCTAAGAGCTGAAATCCAATTCATCTTTAGAAACTTCAGGAAATTAGGTGAGAGTGACTGGTCCACAAAAAGTGACTTTCACGTTCGTGAAAAGGAGATAGATCATCCCTGTTGTGCTGAGGTTTTCCTGCAGAGTCATGGCAAGGGGATTGAGTAAATATTAAATGTTTTCTTGAGAAAGCAAGTCATATGTTCCAATACCAATGTGACTGTTGCAGCCGTTGACCACCAAGGTTAGGAAAGATTTAACCTTCAAAATAGATTGGGATGGAGTAATAGTTACATGCTTGTTAAATCCTGATGAATTGGCGGTTGTCTGTGTTGTGACCAGTAATGCTGTAGGAATGTGGCTGGAAAATACCAACCTAAGAAAATGAGATTCTCCTCAGAACCACACAGTGTTCGAGCAGGAACAGAAGGTGGCAGTCAGATCTCCTGCTCCTGGGTTTCCAGATAAGGACCTCCAAATCTTGAGTAGGTCCCAAAGTCTAGTGTGTGTAAAAATGCAGAGGACTGGGCCTCGAGCATCAGAGATTTTTATTCAGCTGGTCTGGAGTGGAGCCAGAACAACTGTCTGAACCTTTAACAAGACCCTGAGGGGATCCTCTGCTGGTGTTCCAGACACTACACTGGACCTATGGTCAGTAAAAGTGAGCCCAACATCCACAGGGAGACAGGCATCTGAGTCGTCTCAGCAACGCTGTGGAGGATTATTTCCTGGTACCTGAAATTTATTATGGTTAACCTAGAGTCTGACTGAAAGCACACTGCATTGGATATAATGCCTGGACCAAGCAGTCCTAACCATCTCAGGGATCCTTTTTATTCAGAGGGGAAAGAGCATTCTGGCATAGAGCAGAACTGATTTGCCCTGGGATGTTCTACCTCCCTCTTCTGCCTAGGACTGGTCGGGGGAAACCTACAGATCTATTACAAATATAGTACGGTCATATTTGCTTAACTGTCTGCATGTATTCACCTTGTCTTCAAGATAAAATTCGGAGAAAGGTATGTCTGACTGCCTCCACTTAAAAGTAGATAAGCGGGGGGCAACGCCTGGGTGGCTCAGTCGGTTGAGTGTCCAACTTCAGCTCAGGTCATGATCTCGCAGTTCGTGAGTTTGAGCCCTGCGTCGGGCTCTGTGCTGACAGCTCAGAGCCTGGAGTTTGCTTACGATTCTGTGTCTCCTTCTCTCTCTGCCCCTTCCCCACTCATACTCTGTCTCTCTCTGTCTCTCAAAAATGAATAAACATTAAAAAACATTTTTAAAAAAAGTAGATAAGAGGGTAGGAAGGCAGTCACAACCAGGGTTAAGATGAGGGTGGGCCTACATTCATAAAAGCGTTCTGATGCAAGTCTGTCAAGAACTTGGATTCGAAACCCTAATTTGGAGAACTCAGTGGTCATCCGCTGCCTATCATCTGAGGTCAGAGACAAAACCTGCTATTTGTATTAAAACCCCAAATTAGTTATTGCTTCTGAAATTCTGCTCTGCTCACTGTCTTACTTAAGCTTTGTCATTTGCTGGAGTTCTAGGAGCTAGCAAGACATCTGTGGTTGAGATTGCTCCACGACGAGATACAGATCTCACAGCTGCAGTAGCTTATCAAAAAAGAAATCTATTTCTTGGGCAGAGAGCCACACGATCCAGGGAAGGTGGAAGAAAATAGTCATTTCCATCTTAAAACAGGCTCTGACGCATAGCCAGACCCCACTGACACTGGTCACATGTATTTTGGGAGAACTTCAGTGTGTGTATGTGTGTCTGTGGGTGGGTGTGTGGGCATGTGCATGCGTGCTCATGCACACCCATGCACACAGGAATGAATGTTTTTCATTAATTTGGGAGGAGAGATGGGGAGGCACTTGAGGCAAGGAAGCTGTAAAAAAAAAAAGTAAAAATAACCATCATTTTTTCTGGCTGAGATGTTGCAGGATGTGGATTGTCCATCTTTATTGGAAATCTTTGTGCCTTGGTTGGCTAGTGATGACAAACTTCCTATCTCTAGAAGGGATTTTGGGAAGCTGAGAAGGGCCACCAGAGACATGCTTGCTAAATATTTTTCTTACTCCTTTATAGCGAAGGAATCCCTGTGCTGTATTTGTACCAAAACAATAAGTAAAGGCTGCTTTCATTCCTGGTTTTACATGAGAACTATGGGTAATTTGCCCATAAGTAGGGAGATATGAGGGTCAGACAGGCAACAGGGAAGACTGAGCTCTCCCGCGGTTAATTTTCTAGATTGTTTGAGAGTTTGGGCATTCATCCTGTAGATTATCCACATTCTTTGCTTTCTCCCTCCTGCTGCCTGCCTTTTGCTCTTCAATCTGTTCATTTGCAACTCTACCAGAGGCAGCAACAGAAGATAGAACCAAATCAGTTCATTTGGGCCTCCTAAGTAGTTTTGATAAATAACTGAGTGGGAAAAGGAGTGGCTAAAATTAGATTTTAAAATTATCTGTGAATTTAATGTGTCACTTATGTGTATTATCTGCTGCTCCCCATGATAACTGAAAATAGACTGAAGCTGTCCACAGCCAAAGCAGGTAGGAAATCACAGTATCTATCAAGAGAGTTTGTCTAGGTGTGGGGCCTATCAGCAAAGCATCGGAAAGGGCCTAAGATGTAAAAGAAAAGACACTATAGAAAGGGTGAAGCTTTTTTTTTTTTTACCATTTTATTTAATTTATTCTTTAAATTTACATCTAAGTTAGCATAGAGTGCAACAATGATTTCAGGAGTAGATTCCTTAGTGCCCCTTACCCATTTAGCCCATCCCCCTCCCACACCTCCTCCAGTAACCCTCTGTTTGTTCTCCATATTTAAGAGTGTCTTATGTTTTGTCCCCCTCCCTGTTTTTATATTATTTTTGCTTCCCTTCCCTTATGTTCATCTGTTTTGTATCTTAAAGTCCTCATATGAGTGAAGTCATATGATATTTGTCTTTCTCTAATTTCGCTTAGCATAATACCCTCCAGTTCCATCCACGTAGTTGCAAATGGCAAGGGTGAACCTTTTTTAATCCAATCATATTGTAAAGCTAAAAGGAATGAATATTGTTTTAAGTGTCCCTGGCCCTCCAGTACATTTTCTAAGATGCCCGGCGTGTGCCCTATCTGTTGGGTCAATCAGTCCTTTGGCTAGTACATGATTTGAAGTTTATATCTTCTCTCATATACTTATACCATTTCCAGAGACTGTTTAAGTGGAAGAGAAGTTTCATGAAGAAAGGATTTTGAAAAATCTCCCGTGCTTCCAACTATGTCTCCCAGAACTTTAAAAAGTGCCTAGCACAGAGGAATGTTCAGTAAATATTTTCTGAATGAATGAATGAATGATTCTTACTGAACAGATGAGATTAACTGCCCAGGCCATTGTGTAGTTTGTGCTCTCACAGTTGTAAGCAGCAAAAATCAACTTGAATCAGTTTAAAGGGAGTCAGGTAGTATAAGAGTTAGGAGAGTCTCATTGACTCCAGGGTCTTTGTGGGGCTGAAGGCAGATACCTTGGCTCTCTCTCCCTCCTCCTCACTCTTCTCTGTGGTCTGCTCTCCTCTGTGCCTCTGCAGACCAGCTTCCTCTGCCCCTCATGGGGAAACGTGGCAGCCAACAGAATCTGAGTTAACAAGCTCCAGCTCCAGCCATGGGAAGTGACTCTGAATCTCTCCTAAACCTTGTGCCAAATTCCTGGGCCAGGGCTCTCTCCACCATCCTGTGACCTTACAGTGGTTCAGGGTCAATGAAGTAGAGGAGTTTATGAATTCATCCAAGGGGCACCTGGGTGGCTCAGTCAGTTAAGCATCGGACTCTTGATTTCAGCTAGGGTCATGATCTCACAGTTCATGGGTTTGAGCCCCTGAATCAGGCTCTGTGCTGGCAGTGTGGAGCCTCCTTGGGATTCTCTCTCTCCTTCTCTCTGCACCTCCCCTGCTCTCTCTCTCTCTCTCACTCTCAAAATAAATATTTTTTAAAAGTAAAAAAAAAAAAAAAAAAAAAAGGAATTCATCCAAGCAGGAGAAGCCACTCCTTCCTCCATCAATTTCCCTGATGACAGATCAGACAGCATGTATAATCTAGCTTGTTGTTGTGCATGGAAATACCTAGGTGTGTGTTTGTTTGTTTTTCTGAAATAACCTAGGCAATTCGCCCTTTTATCTGTGGAAATGCATAATTATGGGACAAGTCCTGAGACTCTTCTCAAAGAGGTAAAAACCTGAGCCCAACAGTGTGAAGAGGAAGGCTCCTGTTCCCTAAATCACTGCAGGGATGAGATGGATGCCCATTGATGTGTCTGACAGACACAGAGGAGATGAGGATGCTAAGAAGCAGATGACTAGATGAGACTCAGTGACAACGCCTGGCTGACATTCCATCCCGCAGACGTAGCAATTTTTTTTACACTGAACTCTATTTGAAGAGTCAGCCATTCCTGTTAATGATTTAAAGATATCTTCCTTTTGGTGGTGTAACTACAATGTCAAATGCTTCCTTCATACTTTCCCTAGTTCTTCGAAGTCTAAGTACACGCCAAAAAGAACATGTAAGAGATAAAAACAAACAAAAAGAATACGTATGAGAGATAAGGATTACAAGATTTTTCTGTAAATCTTCCATACCTCCCAAGGAGTGACACAGCAAACATCTCAAACTTTACCCATGCCCTGTGGCCAGCCTTCTTTTGTCCTTTTTGCTTTGAGAGCACAAGCCATCCAGCCTTCAGATCTTGAGCTGCGGACAGGGAAGACCCATTTGTAAGGTAGAAAGTAATTCCTCTCACACTTGCAAGGTGCTATGTTTCCTTCCTCATTTGACGTTCTGACTGACAGATCTAACGGCTCATCCGCCGGCGCCAAGACTGTGGGCTCATGAGGCTCCCTCTGGGCGCTGGGCTGTGCTTCTGTCTGACCACACGGGGTCGCTGTTTTACCAGTTCTAGCCAGACGTCTGCGTGGCTCACACCTTAGTTCAACAGTTGGGCAATGGGGTCCTGGTGAATTAATGGCAGAAACGAAATCTGAACACCAAACGAAATCTGACTTTTAGATTTTTATTTGTTTGTTTGAACCAATTTGGAAAGAGGTGTTATTTTACTTATTTTTAGAGATGAGTGTGGAAAGTAATAGAGTTAAGGAAACCATGAGATTAAAAAATCAAGCAACCGGGCTGCCTGGGTGGCTCAGTTGGTTGAATGTCCACCTCTTGGTTTTGGCTCAGTTCATGATCACAGGCTTGTGGGATCAAGCCCCATGTTGGGCTCTGTGCTGAGCATGTAGCTGCTTGGGATTCTCTTTCTCTCTCTCCCTCTGCCCCTCCTCCCCACTGGTAAAAAAAAAATTTAAATCAAGCAACCATTGGGGGAGGGAGAAGGAAACCATGAGGACAATGCCTAGTCCTGCTTGGCTGGGCCACTGAACTTGAGTGATGACAATGGAGTGCGGGTCAGGGAAGTGGCTGCATACTGGGCATGCCTTTAGCCAAAGTTTGTTCCTTGCTCTTAAGTAGTTTCTATGCTGCGAAATACTTTGCATGCTTTGCTTGAAGGTTATCATTATAGACGTGGGGAATAATTATAGCTACCAATTATCTAGTGCTTACTGTATACTGGCTGCTTTATATATATTACACATAATTCTCTCAGTACCTCTGTAAGCTAGGCATTATTATCCACATGTGACAGATGGCAAAACTAAGACTCAGAGAGGCTATGTAATATCATTTGACTCACACAGCTAATAATTGATGCTGACACCGGAGCTCTTTCTGGTTCCTTAGTGGGTTTCTGGGTAATTATAGCATCTAGTCACCTGAAATAAGAGGTGCCTATTTCCTTTTAAGTCTCAAGGTGTGTACAGTAATCTTCCTCATCTAGCCAGCATGAATTTTGGATGAGAAGAGCGACTGAGGAAATTTCTTTTGATGGGGCACACGGTGGAAGTAACTTGGTGATCTCAAATCTAAAGTCAAAGGACGGGGGTGCCTGGCCAGCTCAGTTGGTAGAGCATGTGACTCTTGATCTCTTTTGATCTCAGGGTTGTGAGTTTGAGTCCCATGTCGGGTGCAGGGAGTATTGAAAAATAAAATCTTTTAAAAAAATTGAAAAGATAAAGTAAAAGGACAAAGCATACAGAGCCAATTACAGGAAATCAGGCACAAAATGACCAGAGTATATTTATGTACGTGTTCAAGCAAAGAGAGAGCTGTGTATTGCTGAACTTGGGGAGTTACATGTCTAGGACAGTGCAACCAACTAGGCAACTCACAGTATGAATTACAGAGCTGCCTTTGTGGTGGGGTCATTGTACACAAGAGAAGTGGCTTTTTTTTTTTTTTTTAAATAAGCTCCACGCCTGACATGAGGCTTCAACTCACAACCCTGAAATCAAGTCATGTGTTGTACCGACTGAGCCAGCCAGGCACCCCAGTTTTTTTTTTTTTTCTTTGCGAATCTTAATTTGTTCTGGCAATGTAAGTAACACAGCATTAGGACTTAAGCCCTCAGGCTAGGTGAGACATTGTGGCCCTTGGAGAAAGCACCAAGCTGGCAGGAGGCGGTGAGATGGACTCTTCATGGAAAGGGGATGAGCTGTACAGATGAACAATGGGTAGGTTTCATGTGTCAAATCCCAGGTGCTAACAGGGAGAGGAGGAACTGTACCAGCCTTAATGTGGAGCTTTAAAAGAAAAAAATACCCTTCCTTTCAATTATTAAGGACAGGTCTTAGGGGAAGGGGACAAGTCAAGTTGCTCATTGCTTGCCCTTCTATGGACCTACAGGGTCTATGAACAGAGGAAAGAATGGGGATTGGCTGGTGGGAGAGCAGGGGTGGGAAGGGGAGTCACACAGTTCCCGGGTTTATGAGTCAGTCCCTGTGCTAGCCTTCATCCCCCAAGGCCAGAGCAGCATCTCTTCCTTCTGAGGAGATGGCCTGAGCTCTCAGGACTGGATGCATCAGCTTTCTGGCCTTCCCCATGATCCTTGGTTACTGGGATTCCCTTGTATCTCAAAAGCCTTGGAACAGTAAAGTCTCTCTCCAGGAATTTCCTTTCCAGTCAAAAAGCAGCCAAGTCTCCTGGCAGAAATGTCCTTTCCCTACCAGCAGGGTGGAAATCTGGCCAATCCTCAGGAAGGGGCCTCAGAGGCCATTCTCTTCTCTGCTGCTTCCCCTGTATTTACCCAAAGGAAAACTCTCTTTCCATTGCCTTTCCCAGGTATTAGGAGTCTGAGGTTTTGAATAATAGTGGTCTTTACAATTCACAAGGGCTCTAAAAATGTCTGATGGCAAACAGACAAAACCATGAGCTGAGCTTCTGAACTTCCCTTCCCCAAGTGCTCTTCCAGCTGTCCAGTCTCTATGCCAGGACTTAATTCTTCTTCACAAAGAAGTAATTTCTATCACAAGGAAAGGAGACAATCTGAAATACTTTTGAATTACGTGACCCATTCAGCCATTTGAAAGGCCCCATCTCCAAACCCAGTATAGCCTTGGCCCTTGACCAGACCAGTCAAAGCGTGGAGGCTGTGTGCTCCACAATGGGGTCAGAGGCACTGTGGGGACAGTGACACTGAGGGCAGGACACTGAGGGCAGGACACAGAGGGTGTTTTGATGCCAAGTGAGAACGTGGAGCTCTTCCCGTCACACTTGCCAGGTGTGCCCAAGGGAGTGGCTCACCCAGGCATCTGGGCTCAGAGCAAGAGTAGGGGAGTGCTGTGGAGTGAGCAGCTCTTGGGGTTCCCCATCCTCCAGCTGCTCAGAGAGAAAGGAGCCCCGGTCAAAGCAAGATGGGGTTTAGTGTCACAGGAGAGGAAGCTTGAAATGGACATCGAGCAGAGCTTGGATTGCAGCTGGTTATTTTGAGTTCAGTCTGAAGCAATGCTCTCTCTATCTAGTGTGTGGAAACAGTGAAATAAGCAGTTATGTTCCCCTTTTGGTGGTGCTGGTAAGGAGGGAGTTCATTGCTTGCTAGGCACTGGTTCCTCATTGCTTGCCCTCGATCTGGCTGAATTGAAAACTTGGGACTCTCAGGATCTAGACCTAGAGATACCGCTGAGTGAATCTGGGGTGGGGCCTCGGAACCTGTGTTTTAAAAAAACCTCTTGGGTGATTGTGCTCACCAGCAAGGTTTGGGAATTGCTTATAGGTTACCGTGTCTGACTACACCCAAGTGTTCCATGCAGTAAGATTGGCTATTGGCAGGAACAGTTGGGCTTAGAAGTGTGACCCAAGTCCCAGGGTGTTAGAGGTCTGAGGATGGGAATTCAGAGTCAATCATCAATGTCTACACACTCAAGAGTCAACTGGGAGGGGTGCCTGAGTGGCTCAGTCAGTTAAGCATCGGACTCTTCATTTTGGCTCAGGTCACGATCTCGTGGTTCCTGAGTTCGAGTCCCGCATTGGGTTCCATGCTTTCAGTGCCACGTCTTCTTGGGATTCTCTGTCTCTCCCCCTCTCTCTCCATCCCTCCTGCACATATGTGCTCTCTCTCACTCTCTCTCAAAAATAAATAAACTTAAAAAAAAAGAATTCTCCCCTACATTTGACAAAGGCCTAAAAAGAGAAAGAAAAAGGGTGAACTGGGAGGGAGACTGGTAAACTGTCCCGGATTAGAATCTCCCAAGAGACTAAGAGCAGTACAGTCTGTCCCCAGATCCTCCTACATGAGAAGATGTGTAAGTGTAACCTCCTAGACCCGTTTCTAATCTCTACTGTGGTCAGTTGACTCCCCTAGTTTTGGAGAGTTGCACCAGACACAGCATGCACAAGCAGCACTGCTCTCAGATTGTACAAGACTACACGCCTTGTGTGCAGATCTGGGCAGACCTGAGAGATAAGAGCTCAAGAGAAGCCTCTGAACGTTGTGGGTTCCCATGCCGGCCAGAGCAGGGCAAAGCTCTGCTGAACTGAACAGTTGCACACACTGGCTGGCTCTGCCCCAGGACCGACTGGCAGAAGCCAACTGGGGCTTTGTGTTCTCTAAGCAAAGTCCCCAGGGAGCATCTCTGTTTCTGTTTCAGCAGTCCTGAATTTGGGTTTGGCACCAAATTAAGAACTCACCCCAATAAAAACTTGGTTAACCTGTAGAGTCAATATGAACTTTTGATGGGCATGGAGACCCAGGGCCAGAGACCAGAATTCTCATCAGCTCTGTTGACAATTTGTGTAAGAACCTTAGACAAAAACATCAGGCTTCCAGGCGTTAGCTTGCTTATCAGCTCCTGGCCAGCTCTACCTACCACTCAGGGGTTGTGTAAGGCTTAGCTGCCACAGATGAGGAAGTAATGTTGAAAATGCACACAATCCATTCTGGTGTTAGTTATTTCAGTTATGCTGTGGAGTGTTGTGAACTGACCCAATCCCTGTTTCTAAGCCTTCTATTGCATTTTCCCAACAAAGTAGTAAAAAACACTTCTTCTGCCAAACAAACTTTTTTTTTTTTTTTTGGTAACAAAAAAAACCCCAAGGTGGATATAGAATAGCCAGACAGAGGCTATTTGTCACCAGGACAGGTAACTGAGAATTATAGATCTCATTCCCTAAGAAAGTTAAGAAAATAAGATACATTTAGATGTTTGGGAGAATTTAGTACAATCTGGGGACAGGGAGAAAACCAGACACACTCTGGAGACTCAGCTCAGCTACTCAACTCTGTTGAGTCCTGCCTCCCTTAGGGAATTAACCAACCTCTAAAAAAACATTAGCAAGGGCACAGATCTGGTGCAGATACTTGGCTTCCCAAGCAACTAGCTAAGTGATCTCATGCAGTTTCCCTGGCAATAAAACAGGGATAATAATATCTTTACCTCAAATAAGATAATGGATGTGAAAACCTTTGTGAAATATAATCCTTTGAGAGATTGAGATATTGGTATAGATACATTGAGACTGTATCGAGGCAAAAGCAAAGAAAGCATGATTTTTAAAAAGTACAGAATTATGACATGTAAGATCTTGGGAATCATCTCTTGATTGAAGCCAACTACATCTGTAAGGAATCTCACCTGGATTTCTTTAGTCTCTTGTATACCCGGAAATCCACCGTTCTTTCCTGTGTCAACTTTGGTCTTTCCTGAGAGGGTCATTAACTGAAAAATAAGTGAATGTTTATAAATTAGAATTTCAAAAACGTGAAAATTCAAAATTAAGTAGAAAACCCGCTCTTCTTCAAAAGGGAGCCATTTTTTAAATCTCCAGTCTGCTTACCATTGTTTCTGGGGTACAAAGACCTTAGGAAACCTCAAAAGGACCAAGAAACCTGGACAAGAAGCAGAAGGAAAGTAGGGTTATCCTTGGGGCTCTCAGAAGATGTGGACGGGGAGCCAGATGCTCAGAGGAATTCTGGGATTTACTCTGCCTTCTTCAGGTTCTGGCCACGCTGCTCATAACTCTTTCTTTTCTGTGGCCTCCATCCCACGCTGTGGCAGTCACACAGAGGGCTGAGAATCGGGGAAGTGCCCCCGCCCTCGAGAAAAGTTCTCTGATGGGGGAAGAAGATTCTCAGGATCTCAGGTTGGACGTTGGAAGGCATTTTCTGAGGGATAACTCCCCCGGGGCGGGGGGGGGGGGGGTTGTGTTACCCTTGTACAAATGATGATTTCAAGGACACAGGAAGTTCTCTTGGGCTGTTCTGAATAATTAAGATTACACATTCCCTTGTTTATCTAGGGGAAATGCCTCCCAATTCTAAACATTTGACTTACAAATTCCCTTTCCAAGAACAATGCCCATTCATGAGTTGGGGACATTCTGTACAAACAATGGCTGGTCAGCTGTCACAATTCTCAGGACAGGGAGGTGGTTAGCATGTCACCCCTACAGAGTGGGGTGTGTTTAGAAACTCAACTCCTAGTGTTTGTTAGGGACACATAAACATAAAAGACAGGTCCAGACCTGTCCAGAGGAACATGCCCTGTGCATGTGACAGTCACACGTCCTAACGTGTCACCTAACCTTTGCTCTGAGCTGAAGAATATTGGGTAACTGTGACCTCCACTGAGGTCATAGTAACACACCTTCAGATACTATTCAGGCTAACAATGTTTAGAAAAAATTAACTCCCAAGTAGCACACTTATCATTTTTCCTGCTTATCTTTTTTTTTTAAGATTTTATTTTTAAGTAATCTCTACACCCAGCATGGGGCTCAAACTCACAACCCCAAGTTTGAGAGTAGCATGTTCTACCGACTAAGCCAACCAGGCACCCTTCTCCTGTCTTTTGACAATACAGGAGTAGAGAAACTGTTTGGAAATCAAAACACCGAGGTTATCTTTTTTTTGCATTTCATGTAGAGAGTTTCTTTCTTTCTTTCTTTTTTGCATTTCTTTCTTTTTCTTTTCTTTCTTTCTTTTTTGCATTTCATGTAGAGAGTTTTATTTATTTCTATTTCAGCTTTTTAAGAAAACATCATTGGCATAAGTACTGTACAAGTTTAAGGTATACAGCATAATGACCTGACTTACCTATGTTGTATAATAATTGCCACAGTAAGTTTAGTTAACGCCCATCATCTCAGATAGATACCAAAAAAAAAAAAAAAAAAGAAAGAAAGAAAGAAAGAAAGGAAAAGGAAAGAAAAAGACAAAATGCTTTTTTTCCTCATAATGAGAACTTTTAGGATCTACCCTCTTAGCAACTTTTAGATGAACCGCATAGAGCAGTGTTAACCACAGCCATCACGCTGTCATTATGTCCCCAGGACTCATTTATAGAACCCGGGCTTTTTCCAAATCCCAATTTGTAGAGTTCTAGGCAGACATAGATTAAGATTTTGTAGGAGTTAAAGGCTATACAATGGAGGTGGGGGAGACAATAAAAAAAATAATGAATACCAAATTATGAATAGCAAGAGAGACACCCTGAAGCTTAAACTTCACTCTGGTTCTAGGGAAAGCATCCAGAAGATTCCATGAAAATCTTATAGAGGCTTAAGTTGTTTTTTGTAAAACATTCTCACTCCTTCTTGCCTTAAGTGAATTCTGGAATTTCCTTGACAATGTCCTCAGTTGAAAACTTGCTAGGGTGCCTGGGTGGCTCAGGCATGAAGCATCTGACTTTAGCTTAGGTTTTGACCTCACAGTTCGTGAGTTCAAGTCCCCATCAGGTGAACTCCAGCTCTGTTTTGGGGGAGCCCCACTTCTCTCTCTCTCTCTCTCTCTCTCTCTCTCTTTGCCTCTCCTGGGATTCTCCTTCTCTCTCTCTTTGCCCTTTGCTCAGTTGAGCCCTCTATGAAAAAAAAAAAAAAAAAGAAAGAAAGAAAAGCTTTCTAGGGTAAAGGCTCTTCTTTTCTCATGTCCCTATGCTAAGGGGCTTGAGGAGGGGGAGGTGCTGCGTGCATACCCCACAATTTCAGAACTAGCCAGCAAAGCCTCCAGTCAGACCTTCCCCTCTCCGCACCTGGGGGTTCCTCTGCAAAGGCAGTGGGATTGAGGCACGTGGCTACCTCTTCCTCCCAGCCAGTCTCCTGACAGCAAGCTGGGCCATGTTGGCAACTCACAAGCTGGCCACACCTGTGGAACTCGTCCCCTGATTTTTGTATTATCTGGCAGTTTCAAAGCCTAGATCCCCTTTGGATCCCTGAGCCCCAGCTCCCCTGCCTCGCCCTCATGGCTTCCAAACGTGCCCCGTGCTCTCATTACTACACTTCCTGGCTGTCTGCCCTCGCCTGCCCTCATTTTCTGCTCTCAGGACTGGGC
Source organism: Lynx rufus (assembly GCF_022079265.1). NCBI lineage: Eukaryota > Metazoa > Chordata > Mammalia > Carnivora > Felidae > Lynx > Lynx rufus. The sequence goes on along the minus strand of NW_025814889.1, from coordinate 36,060,216 downwards.
CCTCATGGCCAGTCATGAGCACCCCACCCCACTGGCACCCTCAGATTCCACCTTCCACTGGCCATCTTGTTGAGAAGCAGCACTCAGCAGCGTGTGACTTACAGGGGTGAGCCAGTGGCATCCAGCCACTGAGGAAATACACTTCACTTTCTCTCCCACTGGGGCAAAGAGGCTTCTCAGATCCGATTCCTGACCACTGCAGGGTAGGAAGGGTCTTTTGCACCTGTATAAAAACAGCTTTCAAATGCTCAAAGTGCTTTCCCGGGGCATGACCTTGAATGGTTACCTCCTTACCTTGGCCATCCACTGTCTGATTTCTCTCTGTTCCTTTCTTCTGCTGTGGTTTGCTGAAGAAAAACCACAGACCTAGGCATTCGCCCTCAGACAGACTCCTGCGGCTGGACCTCTCTTCTCCTCAGATGTGCCCCTCTCCCCTCTTCGGTTTCTCACCCCTGCCCCCCCACTGCCCCCCCACTGGTGTCCTCATCCTCTCCGCTGATGCTGCTCTGCCCTGGCCCTGAGACTGGGGGCGACACGAATTCCTGCCATTTCACAACCCCTTCTCCCTCCAGAATTGTCCATTAACTTCACTCTTCCTCCCCGACAGCCTTCACTGTGGAGGAGAGAGAATTCAAGGAAGGTCCCAATGGGATTTTGTCCACACCTCCACTAGATCCCCCTCATCATGTGCAGTGGAGGTGTCTGTATATCTTGAGGCTACAGTTGGGACCTGCTAATAACCCCTGTTCCAGTGAGGGATTGGCTACTGGAAGGGAGTTTATTTAGTGATTTGTTATGGTGTTTTCTTTTTACTTTTTTTTCAACACTTTATTTATTTTTGATAGAGAGAGACAGAGCACAAGTGGGGGAGGGGCAGAGAGAGATGGAGACACAGAATCCCAAGCAGGCTCCAAGCTGTCAGCACAGAGCCCGACGCGGGGCTCGAACTCACAAACCGCGAGATCATGACCTGAGCCGAAGTCGGTCGCTTAACCGACTGAGCCACCCAGGCGCCCCAGTGATTCATTATGTTATGTCTGCTAGATTGTACAGGTGCTGAAGACAGTGCTTGGATCTGTTGGATACAGCACCAGTTCACGGCACATGTGACTGACACATGTTAAAAGCTCAGTAAACATTTGTGGAAGGGAGGGAGTAAAGAAAGAAAGGAGGAGGGAAGTTGCTTAGGGGTAAATATTTCTAGGGAGGGTGCAGCCATGCTAAGGGCTAGTAGAAGGTTCAGATTGGAACCTTCTTTTTTTTTTTTTTAATTTTTTTTAACGTTTTTTAAATTTATTTTTGAGACAGTGAGAGACAGAGCATGAACAGGGGAGGGTCAGAGAGAGGGAGACACAGAATCCGAAACAGGCTCCAGGCTCTGAGCTGTCAGCACAGAGCCCGATGCGGGGCTCGAACTCACAGACTGCGAGATCATGACCTGAGCCCAAGTCGTCCGCTTAACCGACTGAGCCACCCAGGCGCCCCCAGATTGGAACCTTCTACTGAGAAGCGCCGTTGAAGGCAAGAACGATGAGGGAATACACCACTCAGTCCAGAACAACTAATGATCTTTTTTTTTTTCAGTCTTATTTTTTAATACTCAATGCTTAAATAATGATGTTTTGTGCAGCCCTTTGTATTTGTGATAGAAGAGATATGGAAAGAGCAAAGGAAATAGCTGACCAGGGCAGTTTGTCTTTACAAACTAGGGAAGAAGGATTTGACGAAAAAAATGAAAAGGATGTGTGTGGGTGAAACCTTCAAAGAATACACTAAAGCAAATTCCTAGTTGCGCACTCACCTGTACACCTGTATTTACCTTTATGGCTTTCTCTAGGAATTAGAAATTGCACGTTTGCATTGATAGCCATATTCCAATTCCAGTCAACACCATAAAGTTCATTTTCATTTTCTCTGACAGTGAGAAACTGGCTCCAATGAAAAGAATAAAAAAGAAGCAATGGGTCACCACGATCCTAGCTCCCGTGTCAGCCTCCTTGTAATGCCTGCAAGGGCGTAGCTCAGACTAGGGCAGAAGCAGTCTAAGCAGACCAGCGTGGCTGTGGGTGCACCCCCAGATTGTAAAAAGTCCCAGATGTGTCAGTGCTTCAGATTGATTTGGATACCCTTTATTTATGTACTTAAAAAAATTTTTTTTAACATTTATTTATTTTTGAGACAGAGAGAGAGCATGAACGGGGGAGGGTCAGAGAAAGAGGGAGACACAGAATCTGAAACAGGCTCCAGGCTCTGAGCTGTCAGCACAGAGCCCGACACGGGGCCCGAACCCACGGACCGCGAGATCATGACCTGAGCCGAAGTCGGACGCTCAACCAACTGAGCCACCCAGGCGCCCCGATTTAGGACACCCTTTAAATGCGCACCAGGGCAAAGCTGAGCCAAAGCCAACTGGTGCCTCTGTGATTATGTCAAACCTCCAGGGTTCACATGGCTTAACTCTGGGTGACTTCCTCCTGTTGATCTAACCCTAGACCCAGGAATATGAGGTGAGCTTTTGGTTAGACTGGTATCAGATTAATTTTGGTATTTGGAGAAAATGAGAAGGTAGGAGAGACAGAGAAGGAAGAGAAAGCAATAAATGTATCATCACTTTAAAGCTGTCATAAAGATTGTTAAGCTGATTGCATACAAATTAAAATTTCCATGTGGCAAAAATAATGAAGGCAAATCAAAACACACACAATAAACTGAGAAAATATTTGTAGTGTATATCATGACAAACCCAAAAGAAAAATGGGCAAAGGACCTTCAAAAAATCATAAAAGAAGAAATACAGATGGCTTTCAAACCATAAATAATTGATCAACCTCATTTTTAAAAATGTTTATTTATTATTTATTTTTAAGAGAGAGACACCAAGAGCACGAGGTGGAGAGAGGCAGAGAGAGAGGGAGACAGAGACTCCCAAGCAGGCTCCGTGCCAGCAGCACCAGTGTAGAGCCTGAAGTGGGGGATTGAACCCTCAGGAACTGTGAGAGCATGACCTGAGCTGAAGTCAAGAGTTGGACACTTAACTGACTGAGCCACCCAGGTGCCCCTGGTCAACCTCATTTTTCCACGTTTTTATTTATTTTTGGGACAGAGAGAGACAGAGCATGAATGGGGGAGGGGCAGAGAGAGAGGGAGACACAGAATCGGAAACAGGCTCCAGGCTCTGAGCCATCAGCCCAGAGCCTGACGCGGGGCTCGAACTCGCGGACCGCGAGATCGTGACCTGGCTGAAGTCGGACGCTTAACCGACTGCGCCACCCAGGCGCCCCAACCTCATTTTTAACAAAAGAAATGTAAATTCAAATTATAAGAGATGTAATTTTTCACCTAATAGATGAGTAAAGATGAACAATTTTTGGATAAATCACTGTGTGAGAGAGGATGTGGAGAAACAGGTACTCCATGCATTGTTAGTTGGAGTAAAAATTGGTACCACAACTTTGGAATAATCTATCAAAATAAAAATACACGCATCTTTTGATCCAGTGAACGAACCTCTATAGAATTATCCTAAACATGTGTGTATACAAAGATGTTTGCACAAAAAAACCTTCTTACATCATTATTTGGGGAGGAAAAGTCTGAAAGAACCTAAATGCCTATCAATAGAGGGAATGAATATTAAACATGGCTATTATATAAATTGAAAAATACACAAAATGGTTCATGGGCATATCTATGAATGCATGTGAAAATATACAAGCTTACTGAAAGGATATAACAAATTCATGATAGCACTGGATGGGAGGAGGAGGGCAGGATTGACTGTGAAGATCATAGAATTTTTTTTTTTTTTGGTCTTAGACTATTTCAACTTTCTCTATAACATTTTACCTCATTTATGTAAGAAAAAAAAACCATTATGACTAAGCATTCTCATCAGCTCTGAAACTTTGTGTATTGCCTCCTACTTTTCTGTATTTTTCCAGAAGGCATGATATAGATCAGTGGGTATAAGGTGATATCTTTTGTGTAAAAAAAAAGGCACCTGTGTGCTTGGTTACATGGAACCATCTCTGGAAAGATAGACAAGGTGACAATGGTTGATCGCTGGCAAGGGGAACAAGGAAGTGGGTGAGGGGTGGGAAGGAGATTAATTTTTCACTGCACATTCTGACTCTGTATATATTTAACCATGTGAGTGTATTACTTAATAATCATAAAGAGCAAACAAAAAGCATGTGTTAAGAGCCAGCTCTGCTTAGAGAGCAAGATAAGCATTGCCTGACCTCTAGATCTGGAGTTGCCTCGACTTTACCAAGAGAAGAAAGGGCATCTTTTGGTTCTCTGAAGTCTTTGCCTGAGGAGAGAGAGAAGGGGAAAGTTGGGGTGCACACCCTCAACCCCTGCCGAGAGCCGGGAGCAGCTATTACCACACCAGTTATGTAGTGCACAGTCAGGAAAAAACACTGAAAAATGTCCAGTATGGCAAAGACAAGTATATTTTAGGGAGTGAGAAGGAAGCCCATGGCCAGGCAAACTTTCAGATAGTTATTCTGTTTTCAAGTCAGAGTCCTCAGCAAGAAAACAAAACAGTCCAATCAATGGAAAATAAACTATGAAAACCTTATGACAAACATGGATGAACCCTGAAGACGTTATGCTAAGTGAAACAGACCAGTCACAAAAGGACAGATACCATGTGGTTCCACTTCTATGAGGGACCTACAGTAGTCAGAAGAGACAGAGAGTAGACTGCAGGTTGCCAGGGATGAGGTGGGAGTAGGGGATGGGGAATTCGTGTTTAATGGGAACAGAGATTCAGTTGGAAATGAAAAAGTTCTGGAAATGCATGGTGGTGATGGAGTCACGGCAATGTGAATGTACTTACTGCACTGAACTGTATGCTTAGAAATGATTAAAATGATAAATCTTATGTGATGTACATTTTACCACAATTAAAAAAAAGAAGTTGCCTACCGAGCTGACAGTCCTGACGAGCATAAAACCATTAACTAGTCATTAAAGGTGCTATGTGGAGCACCTGGGTGGCTCCATCGGTTAAGACTCAGACTTCAGCTCAGCTCATATCTCACCATTCCTGAGTTCGAGACCCACATAGGATTCTGTTCTGACAGCTCAGAGCCTGGAGCCTGCTTCAGATTCTGTCTGTCTGTCTCTCTCTCTGCCCCTCCCCTACTTGTGTGCTCCTCTCTCTCTCTCTCTCAAATAGTAAATGAATAAACTTAAAAAAAAAAAAGGTGCAATGCTTAACCGGTCTTATTGCCTCATGAACCTTAACCAAACCCTCCTTTATTTTTTTCTCTATAAATTTTTTGATGAGAGTGTGAGTTACAACTCTGACATTCGGACATAAACAGGCGTGCATGCGTGAGCTATTAACATAACTATATATATATATACATATATATATATATAAAACTAACAACAACAAAACTAAACTAAACAGCCCTCAAGTGATGAAGACAGTGAGCCTTACTCAGATTTCCTTCACACAGGTGGAAACATCCAATGAACCATTGGATGAACCAAATGAAACCATTTCTGTTTTCTGTAATGGCCAAGAGGGGAGAAACATTGCAACTGTGGGAGGACCTCCCCCCGGCCCCTCACTCCTTCCACACAGCAACTATCCGTTGGTAATGTTCAGGTGAATGACATTTCACTGCTTTTTGACCTCTCCACCAGTGTCCTAACTGAATTTCCTTTCAAAGACAGTGTCATAATATGTGTGAGCGAGCATATCTCAAGCTCTAGACTTTAGGGAGAGTCCTGGTTTCTGGACTTTGAACAGAACTAGGGCAGAGGGAGTCTGGTATCTGAAAGTGATATTGCTGTCTACTTATGCCAGCCAAATGCTGGTTTTGTAACTTTGTGTAGCCATGACCCAATCCCTGCTTGCCCCAACACTGATTAGCCCACTTTATTGTGCTCTTGTTATTCAAAATAACAGTCTGAGTGAGAGCCAAGGTGTCCTGTGGCATGTCACCCTATACCGCCTCTACCAATGACAGGGCCCATTTGGTGTGCCCAGCCCAGGCCTGTGCTCTGGTCCCCGAGCCTCCCACTCAGCACCACGGGATCCGTACATGGCCTAATGGCATGGAAACATCACTGCCATTGGACTCTGACTAGAGAGAAATTGAAATACCCATCTTTGATTGGGAAACCTAGCTAGAATATTTCTAATCTGCCTTGACCCTTGTCTAAAAAGAACTTTTATTTCAGTTGGCGTTTATTTGTCTTACAAATGGGAGCTCTGGCTCAGGGAGGAGGATTGGGGAGAAACAGACTATTACAGCAATGGGGTACAATTTGAATCCTTGACACATTAGGTTTTTTGTTTTTTGTGTTTTTGTTCTTTTTGTTTTGTTTTGTTTTGTTGTTGTTGTTTTGGTATTACCTTCAAATAATCTCTAATTATCAGAAACATCACAAGCTTTTGCTTTCATAGACCAAAGAACCCCTCAACACATCTTATTTCTTCCGGTGTTAGAAAAAACAGGGCTCATTCTATACTCTTACTACCTCCAAACATTCAGGCTACAGGGGATACTTGGCTTCTTCCACACTCCAATCCGACTCTCTTTCTGAAGAACATGGAGAGGCAAGTACTAATATCACATCTCCTTCTGTGGGCTGAAGATTTGAGGGTGGAGGAGAATCAGCTCCTTAAGGAGGGAGAATGAACCAAACCAGAAAGGGGATTCATGGACCTGTTTGGGCCCTTTAAAGCTTTCCTTGAAGACCTTGCCTGGAGGCAAAAGCCTCTTTATCTTGGAGCAACCACAGTTGTCACCTCCTCTTCACTCACTTCCAAAGCTAATAGTGCCTGACTTTGTTTCCACTGCAAGCAATTCTTTATAACGTCCCTCAGACAGGCACTCTCTACCCCTATTCTCTATTTTTATCCCTACATTTTTCTCGTTACTGGTACAGGTCTTCCACAAAACCGGTTAACGGAGGGAATCCTGATGATTTTTTCATTCATTCACCTTATATTTGCTGAGCACATAATTTACAAACCACTGGAGGTTTAGACTTCATTCCATTAATTTAAGAAATGATATAGTTTACAACTCATTTGGAAAGACTTTGCTTGTTAAGTTTCTCACTTCAACTAAATTATAGTTGGTTTGTTTTGTTTTGTTTTGTTTTGTTTTGCAGTATGAAGTTGTTGGTGTGTTATTAGTGTTCAGGACAGTGTTGTGAGTCACAAGTCTACTCCTGACATCTGGTAAAAGGTCTGCCACGTTGGCCCCAGTGTATTTACACCTGTAAGTGCAGTGTTCATTTTACCCTGTGGTTCTCACTGGCACCAATGTCTGAATCTTGAAGCTGGCACAGTATAGCTTTTCCCTAAGATTCGGATGTACTTTTTCACCTTTAAAAACCCCAGCATTTGAACTTTACCAATACAGCTAAACACACATTGTTTTTCCTCCCAGTTGCTCCTAAAGCTGGATGTTCCTGGAGTTCTATGTCTCTACCAGGCCTATCTCAGGTCCACAGTAGGGATAAGAAGTACACAGAAGCTTCAGCCTAAGTCCCATTGCTGTAACTCTGGTGCTCAAGGGTCTGCTGTTCCTTCCTAGTTTTTTCAAATTGATGCCATAGGGCTGGGTTTTTACTTGGTTTCCCTGTCTAGGCTTCTAGTTTCCTACTGAGATTAAAGACTGCAGTGTCTGTCTTTCCGTATTGGTTCCCTTAAGGACCCCTCTAAAGTTTTATGTGATCCTGGTGAGGCTATGAAGACCTCCTCCTAATCCCTGGGTAATAAAGTGCGATAGGTGTGTGGCCTAGGCTGGCCAATCAGAGGGCCCTATCTTCCTTAGTGGTGGCGGTCAGTTCAGGAATAGGTAAAACCCATGCCAGCCCAATCAGAACTCTTCTTAGGCTTTTTTTTTTTTTTTTTAACTAAAGTTACCTGGAAAGATGTTCTCTATCCATTAGGACTGCTGAGCTTGGGGAAAGTGAGACAGGAACAGTTAACAGCCATCTTGACTTTGGCAACAGAGCCTACATGCTAGGGAAGCCAAGCAGAGGCAAGGAAAGTTCAGAGATAGAGTGAGTGGTGGATTGGATTATAGCTTCCAAATCTTCATGCTTAATTTGAAATTATATATATATATATATAGAGAGAGATAGATTTATCTATTTACCTATCATCTATCTCTATCCATCTCTCTCTCTCTAATCTTTTGCCATTTGACTTTGCATTGCCTCCCACTAGAGTAAATGGAATTACATCCGTGCCCATTGACTTTGGACTTGGCCATATGACTTATTTTGACCAGTAGAGCAGGGATGAAAATGACCAGTGCAGGGGCTCCTGGGTGGCTCAGTGTGTTAAGCATCTTCGGCTCAGGTCATGATTTCATGGTTTATGAGTTCAAGCCCCACATCAGGCTCTGTGCTGACAGCATGGAGCCTGGAGCCTGCTTTGAGTTCTGTGTCTCCCTCTCTCTCTGCCCTCCCCTGCTCACACTCTGTCTCTCTGTCTCTCTCTCAAAAATAAACAAACATAAAAAAAAAAAAAAGAAAGAAATGACCAGTGCGCCCATTCTAAGCTGAGGCCTTATGAGTTTCCACCAACAATTTTGGATCTTCTGCTCTCTCCCATGGAAAGAACAGATAGCTGTTCATCCCTCTGCTTTGGTCCCAGGATGAACACATGGAGCACATCTGTAGCTAACCTGAAGACTGTAGTCCAGCTAAGCCCATCCATGACCAGCCAATATTAGCTTAAACATAGCCAATCTACAGACTTGTCAGCAAGAAATAAATTTTCATTGTTGTAGGCCACTGAGATTTTGAGTTACTTGTTACATAGCATTGAGGTGAGGGGGCTAACTTGCTACAAAACATGTTTACAGCAAAAGTGACTAACATAGATGGCCAGTGAAAAAGAGTTGTGAGTGTATCATTTAAACCTTTGATCACATTGCATCTGAAGTTAATGCCACCCAATTATGTGAGTTTCTATTATTAGGAACTAAACAGGTCCCAACCAATGCAAAAATCCTTCGTAAGCTCGCAGGATATAGTCTTATAATCTTCACTAGTCCTTACCAAATCACTCCCTCAGAATATTGGTTCTGTATATCTGCTAGCATCCTGACGTAAGTGGTCAGATCACAAGCAATAACACTATTGCCACAGCCTGACCTTTAATCTGACCCAACACCCAACACTTTTAACAGAGCTGGTGTATTCCAACTGCCAAATAATCATCTGTCCTTTGTCCTAAGGGCTGATATCTGTCCTAACTACAGCTGAACTTGCCCTAACCTTTGGATGCTGCCCTTTTTAGATCCAGCCTCAGTCACTGGATCTGTTTCTTCAGTTCCTTTGGTCTACTTAACACTTGGCTGTACTCTTGCCCACAAACCTACATATCTGAAACAGAATACACTTTTACTATGACAATGTAAATATAGCAAATATAAAAAATAAGTGCAAGATAAACATTTCACCTTAATTCGTGATGTTATCTTTGCACTGCAAATAGAATGTTTTTTTTTCTAACTTACCCTGAATTCTATTCTGGAGTTAAATTTGTGAGGAGAGGAAATCTGAAAATGTGGATCAACTTGGTCAGAATCTAGAAATAGGAGGATGGAGAGCAAAATTGGTGTATGTCCTCCCATGGAGCAGGTGCATAGCTCCAAGAAAATCCACATGCTAGCAAGGATTATTTATAGAACATAGATGACATTAGGCCAAAACTTTAGATTGCTCTTTAGACTCCCTAATTCTTCTTTTTAAAACACGTATATAATTTTCAGACATTTATAATATATTTTTAAAATTCAAGCACAGATAATAATATAGAAAACACAAATAATATAACAAACACCTCTACTCTCACAATCCAAGATTTCTGTTAAATTTTTGTCTTATGTGCTTTATCTTTTTTCCTGCAGAGAAATAAAACATTATGAATGTAGCTAAAGTCCCTTTAACCATGACTCTTAGTTCTTTTCCCTCTCCCTTTCCATCCCATGAGCAGATAAGTTCTTTTTAATTCAAATCAATGCCATTTTACTGTTCAGGTTGTTTTGCCACTTGGTTTTAGTTCGTGTGTGTGTGAGTGTGTGTGTGTGTGTATGTGTTTGAGAGAGTGAGCGAGAGAGAGCATGCATGAGCAGGGTAGATGCAGAGAGAGGGGGACAGAGGATCAGACACTGTGCTGACAGCTGTGCTGACCTGTGCTGACAGCAGAGAGCCTGTTGCGGGGCTGCAACTCAAAAACTGTGAGATCATGACCTGAGCTGAAGTTGGACACTTTTAACTATGAGCCAACCAGGCGTGCCCAAGTGTGTGTTCTTTTGATAGTATATGTTTATTTTCTTTTTAATTTTATTTAAATCCAAGTTAGTTAACATACAGTGTAATAATGGTTTCAGGAGTAGAATTTTGTGATTCATCACTTACATAGAACACCCAGTGCTCATCCCAACAAGTGTCCTCCTTAATGCCCATCACCCATTTAGCTCACCCCCCACTCAACACCTCTCCAGCAACCCTCTGTTTCCTGTGTTTAAGAGTCTCTTATGGTTTGCCTAGTCTATGTGTTTTTGAGATATATTTTTTTTCAACTTTTGTGTAAGTGAGATCATATTGAATGTATTCTACTGTAACTTGCTTACCTCAAAACACATTATGTTTTGCAATTTATAGCAGGGGCACCTGGGTGGCTCAGTCGGTTAAGCATATGATTTTGATTCAGTTCATGGGTTCAAGCCCCCTGTTGGGCTCTGTGCTGACAGCTCAGAGCCTGGAGCCTGCTTCAGATTCTGTGTCTCCCTCTCTCTCTGCCCCTCCTCCACTCACTCTCTGTCTCTCAAAAATAAAAAAATGTTAAAAAAATTTTTAATTGAAGTATAGTTTTTAGATGTACAACATATTAGTTTTCAGATATACAACATGATTTGACATTTGTATATATTGCAAAATGATCACCACAATGTCTAGTTACCACTTCAAAAAATCCTTTGCAGTAATTGACCTATTCAGATTTTCTATTTCTTTATGAATCAGTATTGGAAGACTATATGTTTCTAACAATGTTTCTGTTTTTTCCCAGGTTGTCAAATGTGTTGGCATATAATTGTTCATAGTAGTGTCTTATGATTCCCTGTATTTCTTTGCTATCAAATGCAAAATGTGACATCAAAAATATAAAAAGTTATGGAGAGGGACTAAAAATGTAGAGTTTTAGAATGCATTCAAACTTGTTATCAACTTAAAATAGATTGCTTTTTGACATCACAATTTACATCTTTTTATTTTGTACATCCCTTAACTAATTATTGTAGTTATAGTTATTTTTGCTACTTTTGCCTTTTAACCTTAATGCTAGCTTTGTAAGTGATCAACCCACTACCTTTACTATATACTTATATTGGAATTTTACTCTTGTATGTTTTCTTCTTACTAATTTGTGCCCCCTCCCTTTTTTTTTTTAGCTTAAAGAAATTCCTTTAACATTTCGTGTAGGACCAGTTTAGTGGTGATGAAATAATCCTTTAGCTTTTGTTTGTCTGGAAAGCTCTTTATCTCTCCTTTACTCTTTTTTTTTTTTTTTTTAAAGTAGGTTCCATTCCTACCATGGGGCTTGAATTTACCCCCCTGAGACTGAGAGTCACAGGTTCTACTGACTGGGCCAGTCAGGTGCCCCTCTTTATCTCTCCTTTAATTCTGAATGATAACCTTGCCAAATTGAGTGCTCCTGGTTGGAAGATTTTCCCCTTCAGCACTTTTGAATATATCAGGACACTCCATTCTGGCCACAGCATTTCTTTTTCACATTGTGCTTTGTTTTTTCTCTTGCTGTTTTTAAGATTTTCTCTTCATCTTTAACTCTTGACATTTAAAAAAAAAATTTTTTTTTTAACGTTTATTTATTTTTGAGACAGAGACAGACAGAGCATGAATGGGGGAGGGCCAGAGAGAGAGGGAGACACAGATTCTGAAACAGGCTCCAGGCTCTGAGCTGTCAGCGCAGAGCCTGACTCAGGGCTCTGTCTCACAGACTGAGAGATCATGACCTGAGCTGAAGTCAGACGCTTAACCGACCGAGCCACCCAGGCGCCCCATTAACTCTTGACATTTTAATTATAATGTGTCTCGGTGTGGCTCTCTCTGGGTTTATCTTTTTTGGAAGTCTTTTGGCTTTCCTGGACCTGGACGTTTGTTTCCTTCCCCAAGTTAGGGAATATTTCAGCTATTATTTTTTCAAAGAAATTTTCTGCTCCTTTCTCCTCTCTCTTCTCCTTTTGGGACCCCTCTAATGCAGATGTTATTCTGCGTGATGTTGTCTCACTTTTTAAAAGTAATTTTTCTTCTTGCTACTCTGATTGGGTGAGTTCTACTTCCCTCTTTTACAGCTCACTGATTCTTTCTTCTGCTTCATCGAGTCTGCTGTTATACCCCTCTAATGTATTTTTTCAGTGCCGTTATTGTACTCTTTAGTTCTGTAATTTCTGTTCGGTACTTTATTATATTTTCTGTCTGCTTGTTGAAGTTCTCACTGTGTTCATCCATTCTTCTCCTGAGTTCAGTGAGCATCTTTATGATCATTATCCTAAACTCTTTATCAGGTAAATTACTTATCTTTGTTTCATTAAGATTTTTCACCTCTGGGGTTTCATCCTGTTCTTTTTTAGGGAATATACCCCAGTCTCCTTATTTTGCTTAACTCTCTCTTTCTATACATTAGGTGAAACAGCTATCTTTTCCAGTCTTAAAGGAGTGGCCTTTTGTAGGAAAGAAAACCTATCGTTTAACTTTGCCTTAGTTCTTGGTTGTTTCTCCAACTTTAGTGATTGTCTAAGCAACCAGTTTTATTCCTTTAAAAAAATTTTTTTTTAATGTTTATTTTTGGAAGAGAGAGAGAGATAGAGTGCAAGCAGGGTAGGGGCAGAGAGAGAGGGAGACACAGAATCTGAAGAAGGTTCCAGGCTCTGAGCTGCTAGCAGAGTCCAATATGGGGCTCGAACCCACAGATCATGAGATCATGACCTGAGCCGAAGTCGGTCACTCAACTGCCTGAGCCACCCAGGCACCCCAACCTGATTTATTCCTGATAGGTCCCAGTTATTGAGAGGCTTCCAGTTCCAGAGGGACAGTCTCAGCCCCTAATTTCAGGCTAATTGGAAAGTAGACCCTCAGGCAGCAGCTTTAAAAGTATGCAAATATATATAGTCCTGTGGTACCATAAAGGTTAACCTTGCTGGCCTCCAGATCAGGAAATCTGAAAGTGTCTCCTTGGAGACAGTTGCAAAAATCAGGACTCCAGATGAGTCCTTTCTGGGAGGTACCAGAAAACTGTAGCCAGGCCAAGAGACAGTGCAAAGATGGCATCCCCAGGCTACATTCCCTGAGAGCATTTCTGTAGCCTCTGGGTGTGTGGCTACCCAAAATTTGCTGCTCTATTCATGTCTTCTGCACATTAAAAAAACATTTTTTTAACGTTTATTTATTATTGAGAGACAGAGAGAGACAGAGCATGAGCATGGGAAGGGCAGAGAGAGAGCAGGATACACAGAATCCGAAGCAGGCTCCAGGCTCCGAGTTGTCAGCACAGAGCCCCACGCGGGGCTCAAACTCACAAACCTCAAGATCATGACCTGAGCTGAAGTAGGTTGCTTAACTGACTGAGCCACCCAAGTGCCCCTCTGCCCATTTTTTAACTGAATTATTTGTTTTTTGGGTATTGGGTTTTACAAGCTCTTTATATATTTTCGATACTAACCCTTTATCAGATATGTCATTTGCAACCATCTTCTCCCATTCCAAAGGTTGCCTTTTAGTTTTGTTGATTATTTCCTTCACTGAGCTTTTTCTTTTCTTTTCTTTTCTTTCTTTCTTTCTTTTTTTTTCTGTAGTCCCAATAGTTTATTATTATTTCCCTTGCCTCTCGGGACCCTATCTAGAAAAGAGTTGCTAAGGCTAGTGTCACAGAAATTACAGACCGTGCTCTCTTTGAGGATTTTTATGGTTTCAGGTCTTTTTTTTTTTAATGTTTATTTATTTTTGAGAGAGAGAGAGAGAGAGAGAGAGCGTGAGTGGGGCAGAGACAGGGAGACAGAGGATCCAAAGCAGGCTCTGAGATGTCAGCACAGAACCTGATTCAGGCCTCAAAATCATTAGCTGTGAGATTATGATCCGAGTCAAAGTCAGAGGCTTAACCAACTGAGCCACCCAGGCGCTCCTGGTTTCATGTCTTGCATTGAGGTCTGTAATCCGTTTTGAATAGATTTTTGTGCATGGTGTAAGACAGTAGTTCAGTTTCATTCTTTTGCATGTTGCTGTCCAGTTTTCCTAACGCTATCTGTTGAGGAGACTGTCTTTTTCTCATTGGATATTCTTTCCTGCTTTGTCAAAGGTTAATTGACCACATAATCAGGAGTTTATTTCTGGGCTTTCTATTCTATTCTGTTCTATTGATCTATATGTCTGTTTTTGTGACCTATATGTCCATTTTGATTACTTCAACTTTGTAATACATAACTTAAATTTTGGAGTTGTGATGCCTCCAGCTTTGCGTTGCTTTTTCAAAATTTCTTTGGCCATTCAGGATCTTTTGTGTTTCCCTAAAAAGTTTAGGATTATTTGTTCTAGTTCTGTAAAAAGTGTTGTTGATATTTTGATAGGAATTGCATTAAATGTGTAGATTGCTTTGGGTTATATAGACAATTGTTCTTCCCATCCATGAGCATGGGTTATTTTTCCATTTCTTTGTGCCGTTTTCAATTTCTTTCATCAGTGCTTTATAGTTTTCAGAGCACAGGCCTTTCACCTCTTTGCTTAAGTTTATTTCTAGGTATCTTATTGTAACTGTAAATGGGGATTGTCTTCTTAATTTCTCTTTCTGCTGCTTCAATATTGGTGTACAATCATGCAACAGATTTCTGTAGAATGATTTCGTACCATGTGACTTTACTCAATTTGCTTATCAGTTCTAGTATATTTTTGCTGGAGTCTTTGAGGTTTTCTATATATAGTATCACGTCATCTGCAATAGTGAAAGTTTGACTTCTTCCTTGCCTGTTTGGGTTCTTTTTATTTCTTTTTGTTGTCTGATTGCTGTGGCTAGGACTTCCAGTACTATGTTGAATAAATATGGTGACAGTGGACATCTTAGTCTTGTTCCTGACTTTAGGGGAAAGGCTCTCAGTTTTTCCCCATTGAGGATGATGTTAGCTATGGGTTTTTTCTATAAGCCTTTATTATGTTGAGGTATGTTGCTTCTAAACTTACTTTGTTGAGGGTTTTTATCATGAATGGATGTTGTACTTTGTCAAATGCTTTGTCTGTATCGATTGAAACAAGCATACAATTCTCTTTTTTTAATTTATTTTGTGAGAGAGAGAGGGAAAAGGGGAGAGACAGAGACAGAGAGAGAGAGAGAGAGAACAAGTGGGGGAGGGGCAGAGAGAGGCAGAGAGAGAATCCCAAGCAGGCTCTTCATTGTCAGTGCAGAGCTTGATGCGGGGCTCAAACTTCCAAACTGTGAGATCATGACATGAGCCAAAGTCAGATGCTTTACCCACTGAGCCACCCAGGTGCCCCACCATCATATGATACTTATCCTTTCTCTTATTGATGTGATGTGTCACATTGATTGATTTGCAAATATTGAACCACCCTGGCAACCCAGGCGTAAAACCCACTTGATCATGGTGAATGTTTTTTAAAATGTATTGTTGGATTTGGTTTGCTAGTATTTTGTTGAGGAATTTTGCATCTATGCTCTTCAGAAATATTGGCTTGTAGTTTTCTTTTTTTGTGTGGTGCCTTTATCCAGTTTTTGTATCAAGGTAATGCTGGCCTCATACAATGAATTTGGATATTTTCTTCTTTTTCTGTCTTTTGGAATAGTTTGAGAAGAATAGGTATTAACTCTTCTTTAAATATTTGGCAGAATTTGTCTGTGAAGCCATCTGGTCCTAGACTTTTGTTTGTTGGGAATTTTTTCCCCAAGTTTTTTTTTTAACGTTTATTTTTGAGAGGAGGAGAGAGACAGAGACAGAGCATGAGTGGGGGAGGAGCAGAGAGAGGGACACACAGAATCTGAAGCAGGATGCAGGCTCCGAGCTGTCAGCACAGAGTCCGACATGGGGCTTGAACTCATGAACCGTGAGATCATGACCTGAGCCAGTGTCAGATGCTTAACTGACTTGAGCCACCCAGGCACCCCTTCCCAAGTTTTTATTTAAATTATAGTTAGTTAACATATACAGTAAAATTGGTTTTAGGTGTAGAATTTAGTGGTTAATCAATTACAATAACACCCAGTGCTTATCACAACATCACAACTGGCATCACAACCCAGTGCCCTCCTTAATACCCATCACCCACTTAGCCCATCCCCTACCCACCTTCCTCCATCAACCCTGTCTGTTCTCTGTAGTTAAGAATCTCTTATGGTTTGCTTCCCTCTCTCTCTTCCCCCCTATGTTCATCTGGTTTGTTTCTTAAATTCCACATATGAGTGAGATCATATGGTATTTGTCTTTCTCTGACTGACTTATTTTGTTTAGCATAATACATTCTAGCTTCATCCATGTCATTGCAAATGGAAAGGTTTCATTCTTTTTGATATCTGAGTGATGTTCCACTGTGTGTGTGTGTGTGTGTGTGTGTGTGTGTGTGTGTCTGTGTGTACACCACTTCTTTATCCATTCATCAGTCCATGGACATTCGAGCTATTTCCATAATTTGACTATTGTTAATAATGCCTGCTATAAACATCAGGGTGCATGTACCCTTTTGAATCAGTATTTTGTATCCTTTGGGTAAATACATAGTAGTGCAATTACTGGGTCATAGGGTAGTTCTATTGTTAACTTTTTGAGGAAACTCCATACTGTTTTCCAGAGTGATTGTACCAATTTGCATTCCGACCAATAGTGTAAGAGGGTTCTCCTTTCTCCACATCCTTGCCAACATCTATTGTTTCCTGTGTTGTTAATTTTAGCCATTCTGACAGGGGTGAGGTGGTATTTCATCATGGTTTTGATTTTCATTTCCGTGATTATGAGTGATGTTGAGCATCTTTTCACGTGTCTGTTAGCCATCTGGATGTCTTTGGGAAAATGTCTGTTCATGTCTTCTGCCTATTTCTTTCTTTTTTAAAAAATTTATTTATTTATTTATTTATTTATTTAGAGTATGTGCACATGGGTACAAGCAGGGAAGGGGCAGAGAGAGGGAGAGAGAGAATCCCAAGCAGGTTCCACACTGCCAATGCAAAGCCCAATGTGGGGCTTGAGCCTATGAACCTTGAGATCACAACCTGAGCCAAAACCAAGCGTCAGATGCTTAACTGACTGAGCCACCCAGGTGACCCACTTCTGCCTATTTATTACTGGATTATTTATTTTTTGGGTGGTGAGTTGGATAAGTTCTTTATGTGTTTTGGATATTAACCCTTTATCAGATATGTCAGTTACAAATATGTTCTCCCATTCCATAGATTGTTTTTTAGTTTTGTTGATTTTTTCCTTCACCGTGCAGAAGATTTTCATCTTGATGAAGTCCCAATAGTTCATTTTTGCTTTTGTTTCTCTTGCCTCTAGAGATGTGTGTAATAAGAAGTTACTATGGCTGAGGTCAAAGAGGCTGTTGTCTGTATTCTCCTATATGATTTTGATGGTTTCCTGTCTCACATTTAGGTCTTTTATCCATTTTGAATTTATATTTCTGTGTGGTATAAGAAAGTGGTCCAGTTTCATGCTTCTGCATGTTGTTGTCCAGTTTGTTTTTTGAACACCATTTGTTGAAGAAACTGTCTTTTTTCTACTGGATATTCTTTCCTGCTTTGTTGAAGATTGTTGACCATATAGTTGTGGGTCCATTTCTGGGTATTCTATTCTGTTTCACAGATGCATGTGTCTGTTTTTATGCCAGTACCATGTTGTCTTGATGACTACAGCTTGTGATGCCTCCAGATTTTCTTTTCTTTTCTTTTTTTAAAATATTTTTTCTTTATAATTAAAAAAAATGTTTATTTCTGAGAGACAGAGCACAAGTGGGGGAGGGGCAGAGAGGGAGGGAAAATCCAAAGCAGGCTCCAGGCTCTGAGCTGTCAGCACAGAGCCCAACCTGGGGCTCGAACACAGACCGTGAGAACATGACCTAAGCTGAAGTTGGATGCTTAACCAATTGAGCCACCCAGGCGCCCCTGCTTTTTTTCAATATTATTTTGGCTATTCAGTGTCTTTTGTGGTTCCATACAAATTTTAGTATTGTTTGTTCTAGCTCAGGGAAAAATGCTGGTGGTATTTTGATAGAGATTGCATTAAATGTGTAGATTGCTTTGAGTAGTATAGAGATTTTAACAATATTTGTTCTTCTAATTCATAAGCATGGGATGTCTTTTCATTTCTTTGCATCCTGTTCAATTTCTTTCATAAGTGTTCTATAGTTTTCAGAGTACAGATCTTTTACCTCTTTGGTTAGGTCTATTCCTAGGTATCTTATGGTTTTTGGTGCAATTGTAAATGAGGATTGCCTTCTTAATTTCTCTTTCTGCTGCTTCATTATTGGTGTATAGAAATGCAACAGATTTCTGTATGTTGATTTTATATCCTGGAACTTTGCTGAATTTATGTATCAGTTCTAGCAATTTCTTGGTGGAGTCTTTTGGGTTTTCTACATTGAGTATCATGTTGTCTGTGAATAGTGAAAAGTTTGATTTCTTCCTTTCCAATTTGGACACCTTTTATTTCTTTCTGTTGTCTAATTGCTGAGGCTAGAGACTTCCAGTACTATGATAAATAACAGTGGTAAGAGTGGACATTCCTTTCTTCTTCCTGACCATAGAGGAAAAGCTCTCATTTTTTCCCTGTTGAGGATGATATTAGCTGTGGGTCTTTCATATATGGCCTTTATGATATTGAGGTATGTTCCCTCTGTCCCTACCTTGTTGATGGTTTTTATCAAGAATTCATGCTATATTTTGACGAATGCTGTTTCTGCATCTATTGAGAGGATCACGTGGTCCTTATCCTTTCTTTTATTAATGTGGTATATCACATTGATTGATTAAGATATTGAACCACACCAGCAGCCCAGGAATAAATCCCACTTGATCGTGGTGAATAATTCTTTTAATGTACTGTTCAATTCGATTTACTAGTATCTTGTTGAGAATTTTTGCATCCATGTTCATTAAGGATATTGGCCTGTAATTCTCCTTTTTTTTTTTTTTTTAAATCTTTATTTATTTTTGAGAGAGAGACAGCATGTGAGCAGGGGAAGAGCAGAGAGAGAGGGAGACACAGAATCTGAAGCAGGCTCCAGGCTCTGAGCTGTCAGCACAGAGCCCGACGTGGGGCTTGAACTCACGAACTGTGAGCTCATGACCTGAGCCAAAATCGGACGCTCAACTGACTGAGCCACCCAGGCACCCCATGTAATTCTCCTTTTTAGTGGAGTCTTTGTTTGGTTTTGGAATCAAGGTAATGCTGGCCTCATAGAATGAGTTTGGAAGTTTTCCTTCCATTTCTATTTTTTGGAAAAGTTTGAGAAGAATAGATATTAACTCTTCTTTAAATGTCTGGTGGAATCCCCCTGGGAAGTTATCTGGCCCTGGGCTTTTCTTTGTTTCAAAAGTTTTGATTACTGATTCAATTTCTTTGCTGGTTATGGGTCTGTTCAAATTTTCTATTTATTCTTGTTTCAGTTTTGGTAGTTTGTATGTTTCTAGGAATTTATCCATTTCTTTTAGGTTGTCCAATATGTTGCCAGATAGTTTTTCATAATACTCTCTTTTTTGAAAAAAAAGTTTATTTATTTTTGAGGGTGGGAGAAGAAGCAGAGAGAGAGAGAGAGAGGGAGAGGCAGAATCCCAATCAGGCTCCACACTCTCAGCACAGAGCCCAATGTGGGGCCTGAACCATGAACTGTGAGATCATCACCTGAGCTGAAATCAAGAGTTGGAGCCACTCAGGTGCCCCCATAATATTCTCTTATAATTGTTTGTATTTCTATGGTGTTGGTTGTTATTTTTCCTCTGCAATTTGTGATTTTATTTCCTTGGGTCTTTTTTTTTTGCTTGATAAGTCTGGGTAGTGGTTTATCAATTTCATTGATTTTTTTTCAAAGAACTAGGTCCTGGTTTCATTGATCTGTCCTATTGTATTTTTTAGTTTTATATCATTTATTTCTGCTCTAATCTTTATTATTTACTTCCTTCTGCTAGTTTTAGTTTGTTGTTGTTGTTGTTTTTTGTTCTTTTTCTAGCTCCTTTAAGTGTAAGTTTAGGTTATTTATTTGAGATTTTTCTTGCCTCTTGAGGGAAGCCTATATTGCTACACACTTCCCTCTTAGAACTGCTTGTGCTGTGTCCCAAAGGTGTTTTTTCTATGTTTGTTTATTTTTGAGAGAGAGAGAGAGAGAGATCATGAATGGGGAAGGGCATAGAGAGAGGGAGACAGAGGATCTCAAGCAGTCTCTGAGCTGACAGTACAAAGCCTGATGTGGGGCTCAAACTTATGAACCATAAAATCATGGCCTGAGCTAAAGGTGGACCTTTAACCAACTGAGTCTCAAAGTTTTTGAACTGTTGTGTTTTCATTTTCATTTGTTTCCATGTATTTTTTAAATTCCTTTTTTTTTTTTTAAAAATGTTTATTTATTTTGAGAAAGAGAGACAGAGAGAAGAGGGGGGTGAGGGGCAAAGAGAGAGGAAGAGAGAAAATCTTTCTTTTTTGGGGGGGGAGGATCTTTTTTTTTAATTTTATTTATTTATTTGAGAGAGACACGAGTAGGGGAGAGGCAGAGAGAGAGAGAGAGAATATCCCAAGCAGGCTCCACACTGCCAATGCAGAGCCTGATGTGGGGCTCAAACTCACAAAACCATGAGATTGTGACCTGAGCTGAAACCAAGAGTTGGACACTTAACCAACTGAGCCACCCAGGTGCCCCTGGGAGAGCAAATCTTAAGCAGGCTCTGTGTTTAGTGTGGAACCCAACACAGGGCTCTATCCCACGACTGTGAGACCATCACCAGAGCCAAACCAAGAATTGGACACTTACTCAACTGAGTCACCCAAGTGCCCCTGCATGTATTAGATCTAAAATGAGTCTCTTGTAGGCAGCATAGAGATGGATCTTGTTTTTTGATCTATTCTGTCATCCTATGTCTTTTGATTGGAGCACCTAGTCCATTTATATTCAAAGTAATTATTGATAGATATGTATTTATTGCCATTTTATTACTTGTTATGTGGTTGTTTCTGAAGGTTTTCTCTGACCCTTTCTTATCTTTCTCTCTTTCCTGGTTTGCTCGTTTTCTTTAGTGATATATTTGGATTTTTTTCTCTTTATTCTTTGCATATTTGTTACTGGTTTTTGATTTGTGGTTACCATTTGGTTTGTATACAATATCTTCTACATATAGCAGTCTATATTAGGTTGTTGGTCATTGAAGTTTGAACTCATTCTTTACTCCTTTCCTCTCCATGTTTTAGGTATATTTTGTCATATTATACATCCTTTTATTTTGTGAGTCCCTTAACTGATTTTTTACAGAAATATTCATTTTTACTGCTTTTGTGTTTCCAACTTCATATTGTCATTTCTTGGTCTTTCTTCTCAAAAAGAGTCTCCTTTAGTATTTCCTGCAGGGCTAGATAGTGTTCATGAACTCCTTTAGTTTTTATATTTCTGGGGAATTCTTTATCTATTTTGAATGATAGCCTTGTTGGATAGAATATCCTTGGCTGCAAGTTTTTCCCTTTCAGCACTTTGAATATATCATGGTAGTCCTTTCTGGCTTGGAAAGATCCTGTTGAAGAATCCACCGATAGCCTCATGGAGTTTCCTTTGCATGTTACTGTCTTTATTGTCTTTCAACTTTTAATATTTTTTTCTTTATCATTATATTTTTGCCATTTTAATTACAATATGTGTTGGTGTGGATCTGATTTTGTTGATTTTGATAGTGGTTCTCTGTGAGTCCTGGATCTGGATATCTGTTTCCTTCTCCAGATTAGGAAAGCTTCCAGCTGTTATTTCTTCAAATAAATTCTCTGCCTGCTTTCTCTCTCTTCTTCTTCTGGGACTCCTATAATATGAATGTTACTACATTTGATGGAGTCCCTGAGTTCTCTAAGTCTAATCTTGTTTTGCATAATTCCTTCTTCTCTTTCATTCAGCTTGATTATTTTCCATCACTTTGTCTTCTGGGTCATTAATTTGTTCCTCTGCTTCTTCCAGCCTGCTGTTCATTCCATCAAGTATGTTTCCCATTTCATCTATTGAGTCCTTTATCTGTGCTATGTCACTCCATATTTCTTTTTTTTTAATGTGTGTTTATTTTTGAGAGAGAGAGAGAAAATGGGGGAGGGGCAGAGAGAGAGGGAGATAAAGAATCAAAGCAGGCTCCAGGCTCTGAGCTGTCAGCACAGAGCCCAATGTGGGGCTTGAACCCACAAACAGTGAGATCATGACCTGAGCCAAAGTCAGACACTTACCAACTGAGCCACTCAGGTGCCCCTGTTATTCTGTATTTCTGTGTTAAGGGTCTCACTCATGCTCTCCACTCTTTCTCAAGTCCAGTGAGTATCTTCATGATCATTGCTTTAAGTTCTCTATCAGGCATGTTACTTATATCTGTTTTGCTTAGGTCTTTGGCCACAGCTTTGTTCTGTTCTTTTGTTTCGGACAAATTCCTCTGTCTTCTCATTTTGTCTAAATCTCTGTGCCAGTTTCTCTGTGTTAGGAAAGTCAGTTACATCTCCTGTTCTTGAGTTTAATGGCTTTATGAAGAAGAGGTCCTCTAGTGCCCTGCAGTGTAATGTCCTCTTTTCCACAGGGCCTGACACTTCTGAAGGTGTCTCCAATGTGTGCTGCATGTGTTCTGCTGTTGTGTCCTGTTCACTTTATCCTTTTGGCCAGTCATTTGCAGAGGCTCTCTTTGCCTGTGTGGGCAGTGTTTGGTCCCTGGCCTGAATATGGTGAGTTTAACTATGTGTGCTCTGGTCAGCTTGTGAAATGAGACCCATTGCTACCACCACCACAACAAAGGGCTCACAAAACTCTTGAGTCAGGAGACTTTGTGTTGGGAAGGGTGTGGGCTGGTCTTCTGGGGGAGGGTCCCACCACACTGGGACTGAGGCAGGTCTGACTGGGAAGAGTGGTTTTCTGGAGCATGGAGGAAGAGGCTTGGTGTAAGCAAGTTAGGTAGCAAGTGTGGGCACTGTGCTGGTACCTGCAGGTGGCTCTGTGTTTATGCTGAGTGGGGGGAGAGGGAAATGGTAGCAGCTAGCTCCTTTGTTTCCGGAGGGGTCCCTCTATGTATGCTGCCTCTCTGGGACATGCTCCGATATGAGCAACTGTCCTCACCACTGTGTGCCTGGGATACTCTTCAGATTGTTGTATGTCCATGGGTTGTTTGCTTGCCTTCTCTCCAAGAGCAGCCCCAATGGCCTCTGAGCTCTCCTAGAGCCAAGCACACTGACCTTTAAAACTCCAGGCTTTAAGCCCCATTGGTTGCAAGAATTTGCAAAATTTGGGTCCTCTTTCTTTCCAGGCCAGTTGCTACGGGGATTTGTTTTCCTTGTGTGCTCCTTTGTGTGCTAGTTTATCTCTCACCCTTCTCTGAGTCCATAGCTCCCTCCTCACTGCAGCAGCCACAATCTGTTTCTTTCCCAAACCACATCTCTGCACTTCCTACCTTCTTCAATGTGACCTCTTCTCTACCTTTAGTTGTAGAGTTTGTTCTGCCAGTCTTCAGATCAATTTCTAGAGTATTTAGGATGATTTGGTAGTTATCTAGTTGTATTCATGGGACAAGGTGAGTCTAGGGTCCTCCTACTCTGCCACCATCTTCTCTTCTCCCTTTTCTCCTTCTAGATCACCTTTCATTAGACTTATAATGAACATATATTCCTCTTTTCTCTAAAAGTCTATTCTTTCTGTCTCATCTGTGATGTCTTCTAGGTTAATCCAGCCAGTCTTTTGATTTTCTCTTTAGCTATATCTAATCTGCTGTTCAACTTATTCACTAGATGATTGTTTATTATTTTTAGAAATTTGATTATTTTGCATTTCTACTTGTTCTTGTTTCATTTATTCTTGTTCTTACATTTTTCTTTTAGATAGTTTATAATTTTAAAATGCTTATTTTTTAGCATCAATAATATTGTTCTACATTTAAATCTTAGGCTTACATGGTTATTGTAAGGTTGTTAATTTCTCAGGGAAGACTTTTTTCTTTTCCCTGTTCCCTATTTTCAGGGGAAAGTTAAGCTTTAATTCACATTTACTACAGTGGTTTTCATTCCCTTTGTGAAACCTGAGTAATTAAATTTCTTTCTTGAGTATTCAGTGTTGCATTTAAAAGGAAGCTTTTGAATTTATTCAGCAGTTCTCGGTATTCCTCACAGGAGAAATTTCAGGACATCTAGTCTGCCAACTTGCCAAACTTGAAGGTTATTAATTAACTGTGTGTATGTGTGTTAATTTAAACAAGTTTTGAATTGTGGTAAAATACATACCATAAAATTTATGAGTTAGCTTTTAATGATGGGTAAAACTGCAAAAAGGGTGCCCAATTTTAGCTGCAGTATTAGAAAGGACTTCTTAATAAGTTAGTAGGAAGCTAAGGTTTTCCAAAAGAAGGAAAGGCAGAGAGGCAGAGAGTGGAGGACATAGTCTGGGAATACACGGTACATGGTACAGGAAATGATGTGAGCAAATTTCTGGAATAGTAAATTAGTGACAGAATGTGGAGGGCCTTGGCTGTCAGCTTAAGGGAATTTGGACTTTGAAAGTCTTTGAAAGTTTTCAAACTTGGTTCATTTTAAAGATTAGTCTTGGCAGTAACATATAGAATGGTTTAGAGGGTGGTGAGACTGATAGCAGAGAGACCAATTAGGAACTTATTGCAGTAGCCCAAGAAGAAGGTATGAAGGCACATAATAGGGGTAAGGCCTGACAAAGACTCAGAGCTGCTGAAATGACCAAAGCATAATTGTAGTTATTAACCAAATTGGGGCTGACAAAAGATGCTGTTATAGACAAATGATAGCATTCTCTAGAGCTAAGTTGCTTCCCAATGGAGTAGCATTATGAACTCTCAGACATGCTATTTATAAAATGTCTGCTCATTAGCCTGTTGAGCTAGTTAGAGCTTTCCTGTGATTGAACCCAGGCTTGAAAAACATGCGTCAGTACAGCTTGAAAAATAGTTTTAAAACAGGAAAAATAGAGGGGTGCCTAAGTGGATCAGTCTGTTGAGCATCTGACTTTGGCTCAGGTCATGATTCGTGGGTTTGAGCCCCACGTCAGGCTCTGTGCTGACAGCTCAGAGCCTGGAGCCTGTGTCTCCATCTCTCTCTGCCCCTCCCCTGCTCACTCTCTTTCTCTCTCCCTCAAAAATAAACATTAAAAAAAATTAAAAAAAAAAAAACAGGGAAAGTAGAGCAAAACAGAGAGATCCATTGCTCTACAGAGTATAAACTGTTCTTAGCATCAGCAGTAAGAGTTTTAAGGGGTGCCCTGTTGTTTGCTTCTATTGTTAACGAGATCTTCTGAAATCATTGATCTGGACTTTCTATCACCAAATTTCTTAGCAGGCCAATTTAATCACCTGTTTCTACTGGGTCATATGTCTAGCTGGCACGATGACAACATAAACTGTCTTGGTTTGCACTTGTTTTCTCAATACCCTGGTATATTCTAAGGTTATTGTCATACACGTGTCCTGAGTATGAGTCTCTCTTCCCCAAATTGTTGTGGGTTGTTTTCTAACTTGTTTTTTAATTGGCTAAATTAATTTTTTAAATTATTTATTTATTATTTTTTTAATGCTTATTTATTTTTGAGAGAGAGAGAGACAGAATGTGAGGCAGGGAAGGGGCAGAGAGAGAGAAGGAGACAGAGGAACTGAAGCAGGCTCTGTGCTGACAGCAGCAAGCCCAAGGCTTGAACTCACAAACCACGAGATCATGACCTGAGCCAAAGTCAGCTGCTTAACTGACTGAGCCACTCAGGTGCCCCTTAATTGGCTAAATTTAAATGGACACCTGCTATTCAGAAATGCCACATTTAGTATTTAATTAATGAGTGAACTAATGAAAAGAATAGAACTATCAAGCTAAGAAGTTTATTGGAGCAAAACTCAAATAATTTTGAGAATGAGTTGTCAAGGTGTGGGTGTGGACTGAGGGAAGAAAGAACTTGGAAAGTAAAGGCAAACATTGATGTTCCCTTACCAGATTTGCAACACCTATGTAGATTTTGCTTTCAACCTTTATATATTCTTTTGTGTGTTTTTCTAATTGCTAGCTTTGTTCATCATGTGACAACTTGCATTTCACAGATTTCACATTTTTGGTGTGTTTTTTCCTCAGTGCCTTTTAAATTCATACCCTTGATGCCTAGCATGGTTTATATTACATAATAAATATTCAACAAATCTTATTAAATAAATATTTGAATAGGTGAATACTATTAAAAAGGAGCTGAGGGGTGCCCGGCTGGCTTAGCCAGTGGAACATACAACTCTTGATCTTGGGGTTGTGAATTCGAGCCTCATATTGGGTGTAGAGATTACTTCAAAAGAATCTTAAAAAAAAAAAGTTGAATGATATTTTGGAATCACATTTACTACACAACTAAGGAACATTAAGATACTTTTACCTTCCTTTTCTCCCTTTTCTTCTCTATCAACATTTATTGGCACTTAGTATAGGTAAGTACCATGTTACATGCTAGAAATTACAGTGATTTGTTCTTTCAATTTGAAATAACTTGGCAGTTGATAAAAAGCTTTAAAGTTTGTTGTTTAGGGGCACCTGGTTAAGTGTCCAACTCTTGATTTTGGCTCAGGTTGTGATCTCACAGTTGGTGAGATTGAACACCGTGTTGGGCTCTGAGCTGATGGCACAGAGCCTGCTTAGGATTCTCTCTCTCCCTCTCTCTCTGCCCTTCCCGTGTTTGTGTGCACATGCGGGCTCTCTCTCTCTCTCTCTGAAAATAAACACTAAAAAAAAAGTTTGTTATTTAAAAATAGGCTGTTTTTGGATTTGATGATATGGTACAAGCATAAGGCTTAGAATTTTATTAATGGTCTGAGTCCACACTTCACAGAACCATTAGATTTTTCTATTTATTTATTTATTTACAGACAGAGAAAGAGCGTGAGTGGAGGAAAGGGGGTAGAGAGAGAGACAGAGACAGAGAGAGAGACAGAGAATCTTAAGCAGGTTCCACACTCAAAGCCCTATGTGGGACTCGATCCCATAACCCTGGGGGATCATAACCTAAGCCAAAATCAAGAGCCCATTGCTCAACTGACTGAGCCACCCAGGTGCCCCACCATTAGATTTTTAAATTATTTTTGTCTTTGGCAGTTATAGCTATTTTACGATTTTAAATAATTAGTGTCTGGAGTAGGCATTTTTAGCCTGAGACTGAGTCATAAAGGTAAATGTATGGTCTTGGAGGAACAAAGGCAGTCCTCTGACAGTTTGTAAATATGTGCTGTATATATTTATTTTTCTGAGGGATATAGATTCTCAAAAGAGTCCATAACCCCAAAAATGTTCCAAACAACTCTGTTTGCTTTGCTTCATTAAGCTCCCTGACTAGTGCTCTTTGCTACATTGTCTAGTGGTTAAGTGCTTGAGTAATATAGTCATAGTCCCTGTGTTTGACTCTTGGCTCTGCTATGTAATAGCCGTGTGACCTTAAACAAGTCACTTAACCTCTCTGTGATCAGTTTCCTCATCTGTAAAATGGAGATAACAATGGTACTGTGTCATGGGGTTGTGGTAAGGATTACATGACTTAATATATATATATATATTAATATACACATATGTATATTAATATATATGTAAAATATATAATATATATGTATAAATAGCTCAGAAAATGCTCAGCACATAGTACATAGTCTATCTATATTAGCTATTGTTTTTATAATTATTACATGCATGTGGCATTGATGATAACGATGGTGAAAATCATGATGACTTATATCTTCCCAAAGCCACTTAAGAGTGAATAAAAATGAGCAACCATAAGAAATGTTGAATAACCAGCTGACCATTTTGGGTGAAGCTAATACAGCTTTTCTCATTCTACTTTAAGGATAGCTAGGCTCTTAAGCCTGGGTAATCTTATTTGACAGCTGAGATGAGTGTATTCAAGTTGCATTTTGACTCTTAGATTTAACTAACATGTCCACTGGTTCTATTTTTTAGCCTGGAATGGAACTGACTCACTGCCTCGGTTGTTTTTTTACCCCATGGAATGTGCATTGTTGATGGTTTACCAATGGTAAACATTGAATGGGGAAATGGGAACTTGTGATTGGCAGTCAAGGTTTTTTGGTCCCAGTGCTCCTATAAAATACTGTGACAATCTGACAAACATTTTCTTTAAGTCCCCATCTCTACCCACTCATCTCTACTGCTGAAAGGGTTAGGTGAATTAGATTAGATGAAAATTTATTCCAAAGGTCTTTAACTTTTTCTAGCTTTTGATGACCAAAGTTTTCTTTTGACAATTGAATTTCAGGGTTATCTGTTCACCTTTGTTGGGTCAATTTTGCCTCCCCTCAAATGCCTGAGAGTGATTGTTCTCCTTGTATTATTTTTGAGGTCTCTACCTTTTTTTTTTCTTTCTTCCTTGAGCAAATAATTTCCAATTCCTGTAACAACTGCCCCCAGGAATTTGCTTCCTGTAATAATGGCTACTTCTCTCCCTGGGCTCTCCCTCTGGAAACAAACCCACTTAGGAACCCCTGATCCAAGAGTGCCAAGTAGAAATTGTGTAAAGCGATTTTATTCAGATGCTGGGTATCTGTCAGTCTTAAAATCCAATAGACCTATAAATAGTTGCCTGAATATTTTCAGTAGTGAAAGATTGAAGCCTAAGGTCTAAACTCTATTGCATGTTTTTCAAAGTGTGGTCCCTGGGGACAGGACCAACTACATAATTTTCAAGACCCAGTGGGAAGGGTCCCTTGTTCAAAAGTAAGAATTTCAACAGCTACAAGAGAGCATTAAACACAAGTGAAGAGTCCTTTTGAGCACAGAGCCCTGTGCAATGGCACAGGCTGTATGTCCATGAGACTAAGCCTGTGTGGAGCCCATGGCATCAGAAAATATGGAATCTGACTGGTAAATTTGATTTCTGGGGCCTACCAGAGAGTTAATGAAATAGAATCTCTGGAGATAGTGTTTGTGAATCAACATTCTTAAGAAGCTCTCCAATGTTAATTTTGTACAAACACACAAAACTGATAACCTTTCACCTATTTCTTTCATTTGCTTGGAAAGAAGAAAGCAATTCTATCTTTTAAAAGTGTATGGCTTACTTGCCTTGATAGCTACCTGAGGTGGCTACCTTACACCACCTTCAGCTTTTCTTTTTGCTTTCTTTTCTCTTTCTCTCTTTACTTTCTTTCTTCCCTTTGCTTTTCTATTCTACATTTGTTTGGGGCCTGTCAGTAGTACGCCAGGCATGGCTAAACTTGGCTGATGATACCCAAAGCATATGAAACTATTAAACAAAGAGAAAATTTGAGAAGAGTAAGACTTTCAATGGTTTAGGCACTTTTTCTGTAGGGATTGTGTGTGTGTGTGTGTGTGTGTGTGTGTGTGTGTTTTGCCAGAGCCCCCTTTTCTTACTAAGTTTGCTTTTACTTAAAAACAAAAATGAAAAAAAAAAACAAAACAAAAAAATAGAAAAGGAAAAATATTTGAGAAACAATGCTGTGAGAACAACCCCCAATTTCCAGCCTCACTCTCAGTGACTATTTGATCACATTTATTGGAATTTAATTCCAGATCAGTCCTGTTTCTTTCATGGTAAATGCCTGTCAGTGCTTGGCACTTATTTCTGCAAAATGTCTCTTCACTAAATTGCAACCTCAAGGGCTCGGGAATTCATACTGGGTAACCTGATGAGAGAATTCTTATCAACTTACCCTAAGCACTTGGTTGTAAGTTCTGAGTTTAACTGTACATCATCAAGATATTTCCAGATTAAGAAACCTCCTTTAGCACAATAAATGCTCTTTTTTCTTTTTCTTACTGGCTCGCAGTTTTCTCTGTGTGGGTGATTGCTTAAGTAGTCACTAAGCAGAACAGATGTTGTCTTGAATTTTTTCTTAATAAAAAGCTGACAGATTTTTACTAGCAGTTGTGTCTAAATTACTTATGAGATAAATTTTATCTTTATTGATTTTTTACCTCTGTTTCCTGTCCTCCCCCCCTCCAGTATTTGTAGCTTTTTAACACAGAGCTTTATTACTGTGTTTTTATGTTTTGTATCTATTTATTTTTAAACTTTATTTATTTTGAGAGAGAGACAACTTGAGCAGGGAAGGGGCAGAGAAAGAGGGAGAGAGAGAATCCCAAATAGGCTCCATGCTGTCAGTGCAGAGTCTGATGCAGGGCTCAAACTCACAAACTGTGAGATCATGACCTGAGCAGAAATCAAGAATTGGATGTTCAACGGACTGAGCCACCCAGGTGCCTCATATTACTCTATGTTTTTAAAGTAATGTAAACTTTTCTGTTTCTATTTCCATTCTCACAGTAAATGAGAGACTAAATGAAAACAACTCTTTGTAACTTTGGAATATTATATAACCCTGAAATTCTTAAAAAATATATCCTGCTTGCTTTTTATTTGGGCAAAGAAGTTCTATGCAAGAAACACAAACTTACCATATAACTCAACTATTCCAGTCCTAGGTATTTATCCAAAAGAAGTGAAAACATATCTTTTCAAAGATTTATATATAAATGTTCATAGCAGCTTTTATTCATAGCAGTCAATAACTGGAAATTACCCAAACATTCATCAATGGGTGAATAGGTGAAACTGTGATATATGCATACTATTTAGCACTAGAAAGGAATGAAGTACTGATACGTACAAAAACATGAATGAATCTCCAAAACGTTATGTTGAGTGAAAGAAGCCAGACACAAAGGAATACATACTGCAGGATTCCATTGATTTGGAATTCTAGAAGAGGCAAAACTAATCTGCAGTGACAGAAAGATCAGTGCTTGCCTGGTTTGGGAGGGGGCTATTGACTCAAAGGGGAATGAGGGAATTTGGGAGGGGGGTGTTGGAACATTCTATATTTTGATTGAAGTGAATCTTCCATGAGTGTATACCTTTGTCAAAACTCATTTGAACTGGATGACTGCTGAACTCCTCTCCTCTCATGGACACACCAAGTGCATAGCTACACACAGAGCAATACAACTGAAAGAAATCCAGAAACTACCTATACATTGGGTGAATGAGAAAATACTCACATCAGAATGTGCAGGTAAGGGCAAAATACACTCTTACTATTAATCTCACCCCCAGCACAACATTACACCATGGGGAGGGAACTCCCAACTTCTAGCTTCTCCCTGAAGAGCAAAGGATTTGGACTTCACATTTAGTGCCCTAGCTTTTAAGATTTCCACTTGAAGGATGGGCTCCCAAAGCACCTAGCTCTGAAAGCCAATGAGGCTTGCATCCACAAAACCCTCAAGAATATAGCAAACAGGGGTGCCTGGGTGGCTCAGCTGGTTGAGCGTCTGACTTCAGCTTGGGTCATGATCTCGCAGTTTATGAGTTCAAGCCCCACATCAGGCTCTGTGCTGACAGCCTGGAGCCTGGAGCCTGCTTTGTTCGGATTCTGTGTCTCCCTCTCTCTGCCCCTTCCCCACTCATGCTCTGTCTCTATCTCTCAAAAATGAATAAATGTTAAAAAAAAAAAAAAGAATATAGCAAACAAAGAAGCAGTCGTTAACTGGCAGTTAGCACTCAACAGCTATCCCCCAGGCTCGGAGCAGAAAAAGGCAAAAATTTGTATATATATCAGCCTTTTCCTGAAAGGGGTCCATTTGTATACTTTGAAAGCTATTTCCTGAGGGTCAAGCTTCTAATTTAGCACACATCTAGAGGCTGACTGTGACCTCCCCAGAGACCAGGGAAACTGGTAGACACCTCCCCCACTCTCTGTCTCCAGCCCCCTCCAAGTCACCAGTATTTCCCTTGAGTGAGTGTGTACACACTGTGCCCCAACTTTTTCAGCTGTTGCCCAAGGCACAGGTGTCTAGATTACCTGACTCTCAGAGCCAATGGGATTTACATTCGTAAGTCCCACAGGACTATAGCAAACAAGAAGCAGCTCTTCATGGGTGCAAGAGTTATCTCCTTGTAATTTTAGACTTGGGCCCAGTGCAGAAGGAGCAAACAAAAATGCCCATCTCCTAGTTTCTCCCTGGAAGGGGCTTAACTACATATTTTCTTTTTTCTAATTTCTTAAATGTTTATTTATTTATTTATTTATTTATTTTTTAATTTTTTTTTTCAACATTTATTTATTTTTGGGACAGAGAGAGACAGAGCATGAATGGGGGAGGGGCAGAGAGAGAGGGAGACACAGAATCGGAAACAGGCTCCAGGCTCTGAGCCATCAGCCCAGAGCCTGACGCGGGGCTCGAACTCACGGACCGCGAGATCGTGACCTGGCTGAAGTCGGACGCTTAACCGACTGCGCCACCCAGGCGCCCCTGTTTATTTATTTTTGAGAGACAAAGAGAGACAGAGCATGAGCAGGGGAGGGGCAGAGAGAGGGAGACATAGAATCTGAGGCAGGCTCCAGGCTCTGAACTGCCAGCACAGAGCCTGATGTGGGGCTCAAACTCACCAACTGTGAGATCATGATCTGAGCCAAAGTTGGATGCCTAACCAACTGAGCCACCCAGGCACCCCTTAACTACATACTTTCTTAGCTCCTGCCTGAGGGTCTGGCTCCCAATCAGCCCTTATCTAGGTGCTGAATGAGATCCTCCCCTTTGGGGCACTGATGGGTCTTGGCACACTCTCAACTGCTGGGAGCCACTAAGAACAAAGAAGGTGGCTTGGATAATCACACAGGTTTGGGAGACAACCAGGAGCTCAGGCCAGGCTGATGGACAAGGTTGGTTTCCTACATGGGACCACTCTGTCAAAATTGGAAGAGGTGGCTGTCTTATCTAATATACAAAAACCAACACAGAGAATCAAGGAAAATGAAGAAAAAGAAAAATGTTTAAAAAAACAGACAAATTTCCAGAAACAGATGTAAATGACACTACAGAGAAAAGCAATTAGCCTGATGAAATTCAAAATAAGGGTCATAAAGATGCTCACCAAGATCAGGAGACTAATGCATGAACAAAGTGAGAATTTTAACAAAGATTTTTAAAATATTAAAAAGTACCAGAGGCACCTGGCTGGCTCAGTTGGAAGAGCATGAGACTCTTGATCTCAAGGTTGTGAGTTCTAGCCCCATAATGGGTGCAGAGATTACTAAAAAAGTAAAATAAAAGTACAAAACAAAAAAATATGGAGCTGAAGAATACTACAACTAAACTGAAAATTTCAATAGAGAGGTTTGACAAAAGATTACATCAAATAGAAAAAAAAGACCAGCAAAACTAGAAGGCAGGGCAGTGGAATTCATCCAGAGTAGCAAGAAGAAAAAAGAATGAAAAAAGTAAAGATTCTTTAGAGGACTTATGAGATATCATCAAGCAGACCAATATATACATAATAGGGGTCCCAGAAGGAGAAGAGAGACAGAAAAAGTCAGAAAGCTTATTCAGAGAAATAATAGCTAACAACTTCTCAAACCTGGAGAAATACATGAATATCCAGATCCAGGAAACCTAGAGCATTACAAAAAGGTAAACCAAAGAGACCCATACCAACTCACATTATAATTACACTGTCAAAAGTTAAAGACAGGAGAGAATCTTAAAAGCAGCAAGAGAAAAGCAACTTGTTATGAACAAAGGAGCCCCCATGATAGTATCAGCAGATTTTTCAGCAGAAACTTTGCAAGTCAGAAGGGAGTGGCATGACATATTCATGGTGCTGAAAGAAAATAATCATATCACATGTACACCTGAAAACTCATGTAACATTGTATGTCAGCTATACTTCAATTAAAAAGTAAATTATTAAAACACAAAGGAAGGGACAAAAGAAATAAAAGAATTATAAAACAACCAGAAAACAATGAACAAAATGGCAATAGTAAGTTCTTGTCTTTCAATAATTACTTTAAATGTAAATGGACTAGATTCTCCAATCAAAAGATATAGACTGGTTGAATGCATAAAAACAACTCCCATCTCTATGCTGCCTACAAGAGACTCATTTCAAGTTTAAGGACGCACATAGCTTGAAAGTGCAGAGATAGAAAAAGATATTGCATGCAAGTGGAAACCCAAAGAAAGTAGAGCTAAACTATACTTATATCAGGAAACACTTTAAACCAAAGACAGTAACAAGAGACATAAGCCATTATATAAACCTTTTATATAAAAGGCTTATATATAAGTCTTGAACTCACAACCTTGAGATCAAGAGTCTCATGCTCTTCCAACTGAGCCAACCAGGTGCCTCTGTTTGGTACTTTTTAATATTTTAAAAATCTTTGTTAAAATTCTCACTTTGTTCATGCATTAGTCTCCTGATCTTGGTGAGCATCTTTATGACCCTTATTTTGAATTTGATCAGGTTAATTACTTTTCTCTGTAGTGTCATTTACATCTGTTTCTGGAAATTTGTCTGTTTTATATAAAAGGCTTATATATAAGCCTTTTATATAAAACAGTCAATTCATCAAGATGATGTAACATTAGTAAATACTTATGCTCCCAACATAGGAGAACATAAATATATAAAGCAAATATTAACATGTTAATAAGGGAAAAAGAGATAGCAGCAATACAATAATAGTAGGCAACTTCAGTACTCTACTTTCAACAATGGATGGAACATCCAGACAGAAAATCAATACAGAAACATTGGATTTAAACTACATATTTCATCAGATGGATCTAATAGGCATTTTACAGAACATTTCATTGAATAGCAGCAGAATACACAGTGCACATGGAACTTCTCCAGCACACATGGAACATTCTCCAGGGTAGATTTTATTTTAAGCCACAAAACAAGCTTAAAAACTTTAAGAAGATTTAAATCATATCAAGCATCTTTTCTGAGCATAATGGTACAAAACTAGAAATCAATTACAGGAAGAAAACTGAAAATTAACCCAATATGTGGAGATTAAACAACATGCTACTGGGCTCCATAGCTCAGGGGTTAGAGCACTGGTCTTGTAAACAACATGCTACTGAACAACCAATGGATCAAATAAATTAAGAGAGAAATAAAAAAATATCTTGAGACAAATGAGGGGTGCCTGGGTGCCTCAGTCGGTTAAGCGTCCGACTTCAGCCAGGTCACGATCTCGCGGTCCGTGAGTTCGAGCCCTGCGTCGGGCTCTGGGCTGATGGCTCAGAGCCTGGAGCCTGTTTCCGATTCTGTGTCTCCCTCTCTCTCTGCCCCTCCCCTGTTCATGCTCTGTCTCTCTCTGTCCCGAAAATAAATAAACGTTGAAAAAAAAAATTAAAATAAATAAATAAATAAATAAATAAATAAAGATTAAAAAGTATCTTGAGACAAATGGAAATGGAAATAAACACACTAAACCTTATGTGATGCAGCAAAAGCAGTTCTAAGAAGGAAATTCATAGTGATAAATGCCTATAGTAAGAAAAAAGAAAGGGGGCACCTGGGTGGCACAGTTGGTTAAGCATCCAACTCTTGGTCTCAGCTCAGGTCATGATTTCATTGTTTGTGGGTTTGAGCCCCGCATCGGGCTGTGCACTGATAGTGCATAGCCTGCATGGGATTCTGTTTTTCCTTCTCTCTGCCCCTCCCCTGCTTCTGTGCACTCTCTCTCTCTCTCTCTCTCTGTCTGTCTCTCTCTCTCTCTCTCTCTGTCTCTCTCAAAAATAAATAAGTAAAGTTAAAAATTTTTTTAAAAGAAAGAAAAAAGAAAGATCTCCATTAAACAATCTAACTTCGTAGAAGGAAGAAAGCAATAAAAATCACTGTGAAAATAAAGAGTCTAAAAAGATAATAGAAAAAATAAATGAAACTGAGAGCTGTTTTTTTTTTGAAAAGATAAACAAAATCCACAAACTTTTAGCTATATTTATCATAAGAAGGATAGAGAGCGCAAACAAATTTATAAATAAAAGTGGAGTTACAACTGATACCACACAAATACAAAGGATCATAAGAGACTATTATGAACAAGGGGCACCAAGTGTGGGTCTGCTTGGGATTCTCTCTCTCTGTCTCTCTCCCTCTCTCTCTCTCTCAAAATAAAAAAAATGAACTTTAAAATAAAAAAAGAGACTACTATGAGTAATCATAATCATATGCCAATGAATTGGACAACTAGAAGAAATGGATACATTCTTAAGCCTGAATTGTAAAGAAATAGAATATCTGAAGAGACCAATCTCTCTAAAGAGATTGAATCAGTAATCAAATACCTCCCAGTAAACAAAAATCCAGGATGAGATGGCTTCACTAGTGAATTCTACCAAATATTTAAAGAAAAATTAATATCTCTTCTTCTTGAAGTTTTCCAAAAATTAGAGGGAGAAACAGTTCCCTACTTTTATGAGGCCAGCATAACTTTGATACCAAAGCCAGACAAGGACACTGCATGAAAAGAAAATTAGAGGCCAATATCACTAAAGAATATAAGTTCAAAAGTCCTGAACAAATACTAGCAAACCAAATTAGTGCATTTAAAGGATCAAACTCCATGATCAAGTGGGATTTATTCCAGAGTTGCAAGAATGATTCAACATCCATACATCAGTCAATGTGATACACTACATTAAAAAAATGAAAGACAAAAATCATATGACATATCAATAGATACAGAAAAAACATTTCACAAAACTTCCAACAAACTTGGTATAGAAGGTATGTACTTCATCATAATAAAGGCCATTATTAAGTCCACAGATAACATCATACACAATTGTAAACAGCTGAAAGCTTTTCTCTAAGATCAGGAACAAGACAAGCATGCCACTCTTGCCACTTTATTCAACACAGTACTAGAAGTCTTGGAGCAATTAAGCAAGAAAAAGAAATAAAAGGCATCCAGAAGAAGTGAAATTGTCTCTATGTGTACATGACATGACCTTGTATGTAGAAAATCCAAAAGACTCCTTCCAAAATCTGCTAGAACTAATCAATGAATTCAGCAAATTTACAGGATAAAAAAAATCAGTATACAAAAATCAATTGCATTTCTATACCTTAACAAGAAACTAAGAGAAAATTAAGAAAACAATCTCATTTTTCATAGCATCAAAAAGAATAAAATACTTAGGAGTAAATTTAATCAAGGAGGTAAAAGTTCTATATGCTAAAAACTATAAGGCATTGATGAAAAAAATTGAAGACAACACAAATAAATTGAAAGATATTTCATGCTTACAGATTGGAAGAATTAATATTGTTAAAATGTGCATAGTATCCAAAGTGATCTAC
Source organism: Lynx rufus (assembly GCF_022079265.1). Taxonomy (NCBI): domain Eukaryota; kingdom Metazoa; phylum Chordata; class Mammalia; order Carnivora; family Felidae; genus Lynx; species Lynx rufus. The sequence goes on along the minus strand of NW_025814889.1, from coordinate 36,022,830 downwards.
AGATTTAATATAATCTCTATCAAATTTCCAATGGCATTTTTCACAGAAATAGAAAAACAATCCTAAAATTTATATGGAATCACAAAAGATACTGAATAGCCAAACAGTCTTGAGCAAGAAGAATAAAGCTGGAGGGATCATGCTTCCTGATTATACTACATATAATATATACTATATGATAAAGCTATATAGTATTGTATAGTATTGGCATAAAAAGAGGCACATAGATCAATAGAACAGAATAGAGAGCACAGAAAAAAACCATGCATATATGCTAAATTAATTTTTGACAAGGAAGCCAATATACAAGGAGAAAAGGATAGTCTCTCTAATATATTGGAAGGGTGCCTGGGTGACTCAGTTGGTTGAGCAACTGACTCTTGATTTTGGCTCAGGTCATGATCCCAGGGTTGTGGGATGGAACTCCGCATGGGGTTCTGCACTGAGCGTGGAGCCTGCTTGAGATTTTCTCTCCCCCTCTACCCTTCTCCCCTGCTTGAACATGCTCTCTCTATATATATATATAAAATTTTTAAAAAGTTTTAACTAAAAAAAATAAATGATGTTGGAAAAACTGGATATCCACATGCAAAAGAATGAAATTGGAACATTATCTCACACCATATAGAAAAATCAACTCCAAATGTATTAAAGACTTGACAATAAGACCTGAAATCATAGAACTCCTAGAAGAAAACATGGAGGATAAGCTCCTTGACATTTGTCTTTGCAGTGATATTTTGGATTTGACACCAAAAACTAAAGGCAACAAAAGCAAAAATAAGCAAGTTGGATTACATTCAATTAAAAAGCTTCTGTTCAGCAAATGAAACCACCAACAAAATAAAAAGGCAACCTATGAAAGGTTATAAAATATTGGAAACCACATATCTGATAAGTGGCCAATATCTAATATATAGGGGTGCCTGGGTGGCTCACTAGGTTAAGTGATTGACTCTTGATTTCGGCTGGGGTCGTGATCTTGTGGTTTGTGGGTTTGGCCCCGTGTCCAGCTTCACCCTAACAGTGCAGAGCCTGCTTGAGATTCTCTCTCCTTCTTTCTCTGCCCTTCCCTGGCTTGTGTGCACTTTCTCTCTCAAATAAACAAATAAACTTAAAAAATATATAGAAGGGACTCCTACAAGCTAATAGCAAAAAAAAAAAAAAATAACCCAATTTCAAAATGGGCAAAGGACCTGAATATACATTTTTCCAAAGAAGAAATACAAATGGATGACAAATACATAAAAGGCTCAACATCACTAACCTTCAGAGAAATGCAAATAAAAACTCCAAGATATAACCTCACACCTATTAGGATGGTTATTCTCAAAAATACAGGAGCTAACAAGTGCTGTGAAGAATATGGAGAAAAGGGAACTCTTGTACAATGCTGGTAGAAATATAAATCATTATAGTGGTTCCTTAGGAAATTAAAAGTAGAACTACCATATGGTCCAGCTATTCCACTTCTGGATATATATCCAAAGAAAACAAAACCATTATCTTGAAGACATATTTGCACCCCTGTGTTCATTGCAAAATTATCCACAGTAGCCAAGATATGGAAACAACTTAAGTGTCTATCAATGGATGAATGGATCAAGGATATGTGGTATATATATATGTATATACGTATATATGTATATATAAACAAACATGCACACATGCACAATGGAATATTATCAGCCTTAAAAAGAAGAAAATCTTGTCACTTGCTAAACATGGGTAAAGCTGGAGTTCATTATGCTAAGTGAAATAAGCTAGACAGAGAAATACAAATACTGCTGCATAGTATCACTTACACGTGGAATCTAAAAAAAGTTGAACTTGTAAAATCATAGAGTAGAAGAGAGGTTGCCAGGGGCTGTAGGGTAGGGGAAATAGGGAGAGGTTGGTAAAAGAGTACAAACTTTCTGTTATGAGTAAGGTCTGAGGATCTAAATTATAACATGGTCACCACGGTTGTTATACTATATTATATCAGTGAAACTTGCTAAGAGAATAGAACTTAAATCTTTTCACACACACACACACATGCACGCACACACACACGTAATTATGTGAGGTGATGTATGTGTTACCTCACTGTGTGTGTGGGGGAATCCTTTCACAATGTACATGTATATCAAATTGTCAGGTTGTAAACTTTAAATATTTTATAATTTTATTTGTTCAATATACATCAATAAAGCTGAAAAAAATTCCGTTATTTGAACTGTGCACAAAAAATTGGTGCATTTTATTGTATGTAAAGCGTAGTTCAATAAAGTCGATTTTTATAAACTACAAAAAATGTTTAAAGAAGACTCTCACACACATCAATGTGCACACGACCCAGGGTTAATAAATGTTAAACATTTTGTCATTTGCTTTATCTTTCTCCATATAGGAGAAATGAATTATTACCAATGAAGGTGAATTCTTAGTTCCCAGATCTATTTTCCACCCCTTCCCACCAGCAAGCACATTCATAAAGTTGTATGTTTCTTTCTCTGTCCATTAATAAAATGTATTAATAGACATCCTCATTTTACTAATGAAGATATCAAAGCTTGACAAGAACTGTGTATAGGTCATAGTTAAACAAGGAGTCGGTTAGCAGCACAGCTGGTAATAATGTTCCCAGTCATATGCTCATTCTCCAGGACTATGTTACCTAACCTGTGTTTGTGGAGCTTCTATCGTAATTTATGTAGTTATGAGGACGTTTATACTGCTCTTTATCCTCAGTTTTAAACTTTACAAAAATGTGGCTTAAATGGGAATTTAGTGTGTTGTGATGTTTCTCTAAGTGTTTAAAATGGACTCCTTGAAAACTTTCAGACTAATGTGATATTTATCAATATATGTTTGATATCATTTCAATTGTAATTAAGCAAGAATGCAGATATTTATGTTTTTCACTCTAATTTTGCCATATAGATTACTAGATTATTTTTATTTTCTTATTTTTTTAATTAAAAATTTTTTAATGTTTATTTTTGAGAGAGAGTGAGAGAGAGAGAATGGGGGAGGGGCAGAGAGAGAGGGAGACCCAGAATCACAAGCAGGTTCCAGGCTCTGAGCTGTCTGCACAGAGCCTGATGTGGGGCTCGAACCCATGAACCACAAGATCATGAACTGAGCTGAAGTTGGATGCCCAACCGATTGAGCCACCCAGGCGCCCCTATTTTTATTTTTTTTTAATGTTTATTTTGAGACAGAGTGTGAGAATGCATGAGTGGGGGAGGGGCAGACAGAGAGGGAGAGAGAGAGAATCCCAAGCAGGCCCTGTACTATCAGCGCAGAGCCTGATGTGGGCTCAAACTCACAAACTGTGAGATCATGACCTGAGCCGAAATCAAGAGTCAGATGCTTAACTGACTGAGCCATGCAGGCACCCCTAGATTACTAGATAATTTTTAAAGCAACTAACACCATTGATTCCTAATGCTTCAAACTCCAATTAGCTGGCTGCATTTGACTGTTTTGCATTGGAGGGGTTCAGAACATGCCACTCCAAAATATGAAACTTTGGCATGTTGATTATTTTGAGCTGAGAGTACTTGAGAAACAGCAAATGCACGAAGCACTCTACCCTGTCCCTTTTTACCTAAAAGCAGGCCATAAATTTCCTATGAGAAAGGTAGTCTTTCTGTACCAGGAAGAGAACATTCTTTTTTTTCTCCCAGTTTTATCAAGATATAATTGACATTTTAACATTGTATAAGTTTCAGGTGCACAACATAATGATTGGATATATGTATACATTGCGAAATGATCACCACGAAAAGTTTAGTTGACATCCATCACTTAAGAACATTCATATCAGAGATCGGGATTCAATGCCCAAGTGGACATATACAATCTGCTAAAGTAACCCTTAGCTTCTCCACTACAGTTCCTAGTCATTTTCCCACAGTTTATTGTTCTTAGCGCAAGCCCCTTGATCTTGCTACATCCCTAGAGTTCTTCATTTTTTGTGTAAAAAGTATATAAGCTTTTGTGTCTAAAGTCATCTTCAGGTCTTCATTTTCTTTCTGAAGATTCCTGTGTACATGAAAAATATTAAATACATTTGCATACTTTTCTCCTTCTAATCTATTCTATGTCAGTTTAATTCATATGCCAGCCATGGAACATAAGAGGACAATCTCTCCTCTCCTACAACATGTATATGACACAGACACAGGGACTGATTTGACATGTCTTGCATTTACTTTTGGTTTATCTTTTTTTTTATGGTCCAACTTCTATATTGTCCAGATTTTTTTCCTTCAGTTCTAATGTTCATATTTCAAAAGCTTATAGATCTTGAGGCACAAAAGAAGAGTTTAGCTGGTTTTAGGTATTTTGTAATAATGAAGCTGATTTCCTTTGTAATCTTTTGGGGAAAGTCATACAAACAGTTCTCTCAAAGAAGACTACTGGGGCGCCTGGGTGGCGCAGTCGGTTAAGCGTCCGACTTCAGCCAGGTCACGATCTCGCGGTCCGTGGGTTCGAGCCCCGCGTCGGGCTCTGGGCTGATGGCTCAGAGCCTGGAGCCTGTTTCCGATTCTGTGTCTCCCTCTCTCTCTGCCCCTCCCCCGTTCATGCTCTGTCTCTCTCTGTCCCAAAAATAAATAAACGTTGAAAAAAAAAATTAAAAAAAAAAAAAAAGAAGACTACTAATTTTGGTTTTCTCTAGCAGATAATTTGGCCTTTTTTCTTCTTGAAAATAGCAATTGTTCTGATTAGGAAAATAATGAATGAAATAATTCTTCTTTTCTTTATAGAAGTAACAAAAACCAGTTGTGAACTCAAGTTTAAGTTCACAATGGAGTGTAGAGTACTTTTTTCTTACCCTTTAGAATTTGAAAGCTGTACCTTCATTTGCTTGTCATTTTAGATACAACTTCAATTCCCATTGGCTATTGACTCACATATCACAATGGAACCTAAGCCTGCTCCTCCAACGAGTCCAATATCAACATTTTGGCAACATATTGTAATGTCACTCAAGCCTCATTCTGGGACGGCTACAACTAGATTATGAACGTTACTCACCCAGTGATGCATTCTCTTTGTCAACAATATCTGATAATTGTTGAGATGACTACATCAGACTAGCTGTGCCACAGGCACTATTGTGTCATTGGTGACTGGTATGGAGAGTAGGGGTGGAAGGGACTCTTCTTGGTGCTGTGGAAGATGAAGAACTCCACTCTCCTGTGGTGGGGAAGTGTGACACTTTAAGAATGGAGACAGCAGAGATTCTAAAGATCCACAGCTGACACTGAAGACACAGAATTGTCCTGAATTCTCCTTGGTTTTTGGACAGCGAGTCATAAGTTAATATGTAAAGATTAGCAACTGAAGTACAGACTGGGAGAGAGTCCTGAGAAATCTGCTTTGGAACATTTAATGGTGACATTTAGGTAAGGGATATGGGTGAAGCCAGTATGGACATGGGCCTCAGGGGAATGTCCCTCAGGTGAAGTATGTTGGCAACACCCTCAATAGCTGAGAAGGTGTGAGCATTCTGAGGAAATGAAGTGGTTTATCATCGTGAACATCAAGAATTGGCAGTAGTGATCTGGGAATGGGATCAAGGTGACAGAGAATGGGAGGTAAAATCTTGGTGGGAAAATAACACTCTTTCTCACATGTTTTAGCACACAATGGACTGTTCCAGAGAAAGTTTCTTTGAGTTGAGCATTTTGTCAAAGCAAATCATTAAAAGAGAAGAATGCTTTGAGAAAAAAATTGAGATCTTGGATCTTTTCTAATTGTCTTTTTTATATAGCTCTGTTCCCTTTAGCAGACCTTTTATTAACTCTCAGGCTCTTGTTCTTCTCATCTTTTCCCTATGTGATTTGGTATACCGGGTCAAATTTGCCATCCAAAAGTGTCTGTGTTTCATTTCTAATATGCTGTGGAAGTGTATCAATGTCTTCCTTGATATCAATCTCAAAAGCTTTATGTCTTTACCTGGAAAAACAGGTCATTACTGTTATATCTTTTACAAATTATGTAAATTAAAAAATATGTAAATTTAAAAAATTTACATTTTCAGTGTAAACTACTCCTTGAAGGGAATTTATTCTTTTAATTTCTATAATCTTATTTGCATTAATTTTATCTCTTGCAACCTTAACTGGGTGGCCTAATTTATCGTATTAAGAGCATTTTATTCATGCTCCTTGTGATTTTAGTGACTTTAATCACTTCTGAGAATTTACATTTCCAGGCTTGAAGAGTTCCCTATTTTTTTTAGGGGCGGGTTCCTCATACATTAGACTCTAGGCCTTTTGGTTATGAGATCTGTGCAGGTTTTTCCAGAATTCTTTGTTTTCTTCTGCTGTGGTTCAGGGAAGGACAAGCAAGGTATGGGCATAAGTGTTCTTGAAAGCTTATGGATTTCCTCTATATCAATAACAAGACTTTTGACAGTTAAGGCAATTACCTCTTCAGAGTGTGATAAATTCATCTTATAACTGAACGTGAGAAACACATTTTTCTATGCCAACCGATTTCACCTGGCTATCCGAAAGTACAGTGTTCTCACTGAAGCGTTTCCAAAGCCAAGGCGAAAAACAAAGAAACAATTACCATTTCGGAAAAGCGAAAACCTTTTTTTTTTTTTTTTTTAATTCTTCCGGTTAGTGAAAAAGCGAACTTTTGGCTGGGGGGTGGGGAGCTTTTACTTTCTTTTCTTATAGAATAAGTATGTAGCCAAACCATTCTTGGTTTCTTAGAAGTTAGAGCTCAATAGAAACTCATTCTGGGAAATAGACACAGTATTTAATGCCAGATTAGTTTCTGCTATTACATTTCTGCTATAGTGATCTGCTATTACGTTAAAAACATTTTACAAATTAGTCCGAATTACATGTATTTTAAGAGTGAGTGGGTTCACATTTGTTTTTTAGAAGGCATGAATCATAATACCTTAACAAGGTAATAAAAGGTAAACGCTATTGTCTTGCAGAAGACTTGGCTAATACTTTCGGATTTATTTCGGAAGCTCTCACAGACGACGCTTAGCAATATACTGGCCGTTGGCAGAAACACGAGCCACCCTAAAAATCCCAAAATTTTGGCTTCCGCCCAAGGTGTGTAGCCCGTATCCATAGAGACCGGAAAAAGCGTCCCCTAGCCGGGCGGGCCCCTGCCTCTTCCGATCTAAATGCTTCCGCTTTCTATGGGAGAAAGAAAACGAAGGAGATTTGTGTGAGCGCCCGCGGAGCACTTTCTCAGTACTGTTTTCGTTGAGTTCCTGGCCGAACCACAACTCCCAAGATGCCACCACGTTCTAGAGCGGTCAGAAGAGCAGTTTCCGGTTTTGGCCAGCGCGCCTGCGCACTAGCTCTGACATTATTGGTTCGAACCGCCTCGTGCGATGCGCGTCACGGCGACGTGCAGTCGTGGGGGCGGGAAGACGCGGCGGCGGCGGTCGCGGCGGCGCGAGCACGATCCGAGACGCGGTATCGCGGCGGCGGCAGCGGCGCGGCTACCCCGGGTTCGGTCCCCTCCCTCCTCCGCTCCCCCCTCCTCCCCCTCCCCTCAGCTCTGGTTCCAGAGGAGTCCGAGACGCGCGGCGAGGCGGCGACAAGCTCTGGGTGAGGGTCTCTGGAGTGTGAGCGCCGTTTCAGGGGAGAAGAGGGAGAGCCCGGGGTCGAGAAGGAGGTGAGGGCTCTGAGGGGGAGAGTGTCCCCGGCGCGGGCCGGGGAGCGCGCGCTCCGTCCCAGCCTTCAACTCGGCCTCCTTACCTGACCTGTCGCCCTGCACGGCGTGCTGTGCTGTGACCGGGGGGACCGACCGAGAGGGGCCTGGAGCCGCCCTCCTTTCAACCGCTGTCTGTGGCGCCTGGCGCCCACCACCTGCCTCGCCCCTCCTGATACAGCGTCCGGGGCACTGTCTCAGCTCTTCTCCCCTTCGCGTGCAGTTGCCCTGCCTTACTGCCCACCGAGAGAATCTGCCCTCCCTTTCTTCATTTTTGTCTCTTATTAGCTCTAGGAATTTCTTTGGTGGCAGGCTTCGAATGGGATCTGCTTAGTGCTACTTTTCTAGTCCCTGGGGTAGGAAGATTTTCTTTACCTTTTCTTTGGTGGCGCTTCAGGCAACCTACTTGGAATAGTTAGTACCTTGGGCCCTGTTTTCCCAAAACTGGTTTGGCCTTTCGTCTGTCATTGCTTGCTTCTTTTAAACTGATGCTAACAGGGTTTAAATCAGTTCATCTAGGGGTCCATGAGAGAGTTTGGATTGGAAACTGTCAGGTAACTTTTTTTTTTTTCCTCTTTTTGGTTTTTGACATTAAATACACATACGTTTGTCTCTGGAATTTGACTTTATGAGACGGCCCAACTGTGACTTTTGGTAGAAGGATTCAAATGTCAGATTGGAATTTTACTGGGTATGATGACTTCAGTGCAGGTTGTTGGCATTTTTTTTAGTACACTGGCCTTTTAATATTTTTATTTTTAGATGCTGGATTTCTCAGCCTTATGTTAGCCCCATTAAATCTCTTCCAAAAACAGTGCCCCCATCCCCAAGAAACTGTTTAAAATTTGAAGAAATCTGTTGTAACATTTAAAATAATTTGATCACAGAACTTTTCAGTGAAATGTTAAAAATAATTTCCTTCAACGCAATTAATTTTGGAGGGGAGATCTTAAACTTATTTCTGAAGTTTGAAGTGTTCTCTTATCCAAAGGCCACCTCTATGTCTCCTTTTACCACCCTCTGACTTTTTTTGTTAGAATTTGATAGATTTTTCTACTTTCTCATTTCATAGAAATGAACATTTTCATCCATAGTATTTATTTTATAGAAATTTCATTTCTACTGCTGTTGTTCATAGATATTTTCATGCTTTCTCATAAATATGTCAGAGTGCTGACTGTGATGATCTGTAACTAAAATAATTTCATCAGTAGTTGGGACTTCCGCACATGTGTTGGCAGCTGCTTGGTGAATTATTGCAAACTTTGAAAACATTTCAGATTGATTTAAATATGAAAGACGTTTCTTTTAGCTTCTATTTGTAACTACATACCCACCAGTATATGTTTATATCTACACTTTATAGGCTATTTAGTAGCAAATTTTCTCTTCTTACCTGAATGTTAGGGATGAGAAAAGGATTTCCAGAGCCTAAGAGTTTGTCTTTTTCTATTCCTAGACTATGAATAAGTAAATGGGTGGATTTTTTTTTTTTTCCCCCACAAATGGTGTCAATTTAGCTGATGCACTTTCTTTGGTATAAATCACATCAGGTTTTCCAAAATGAAAATAATTTTATTTTTTATCTCCGGGAACAGACTTTATGGCTTGTGGGGCAACTTTTGCTAGCTGTTTTTGTAAATTAAGTTTTTATTGGGATATAGCTGTATGTATTCATTTTGATGTTGTTTGTGGTTGCTTTTGCAGTGTAAGGGTAGAACTGAGTGAGTAGTGGGACAGAGACTCGTACAGGCCTGCAGAGCCTAAAATATGTATTGTCTGGTCCTTAATAGAAAAAGCTTGCTGACTCCTAGTTTATTTTATTAAAAATCATGCATATGTCATGTAGAAAATTTTTTTTAATTTTTTTCAACATTTATTCATTTTTTTGAGAGTGAGAGAGACAGAGTGTGAGTGGGGGAGGGGCAGAGAGCGTGGGAGACACAGAATCCGAAGCAGGCTCCAGGCTCCAGGCTCTGAGCTATCAGCACAGAGCCGACACAAGGCTGGAACTCAGGGACCGCGAGATCATGACCTGAGCTGAAGTCTAACGCTCAACCGACTGAGCCACCCAGGCGCCCCGTATAGAAAGTTAAAATGAATCAGAAAAGTATAAAGAAGAAAGTAAAAATTGTCTAGAATCACACCACTCAGAAGGGTTTGTTTTTGTGATTATTCTTATAGAATCTGTTAGTTGTTTTTGTATAAATGGGCTCATATTGTTAAGTGTTGGTTTGTAATCTGGTTTAAAAAAAACCCTCATTGTCTATTTATATTTATTTGTGTATTTGTTTATTTTATTTTAAGTAGGCTCCATGCCCAACCTGGAGCTCAACTCATGACCCTGAGATAAAGAGTCATATGCTCTACCGATGTAGCCTGCCAGGTGCCCCCAAACTCAGATTATTGTTACATCGCTATTGAATACATTTGTACTTCTGCATCAAAGAGCTCACTGGAAAGGGGCTGGATGAACCAGTTTTCCTAATTTGTTTACCAGTTAAGATAAAAATAAAATCAAGAATGAAAGATGCTTGATGGTGATGGTGGTGGTGGGAGCACTTCTGGTGTACTGGTACTTTTCCAATACTTTACGTGTATCAACTTACTTACCTGCAGCAGCTCTGTAGAGACATGTACTAGTATCCGTATTTGAAGATGAGGAAACTGAGGTACAGAGAAATTAACTGCCCAAGTTTGTCAGCTAGTTAATAGTGGAGTTGGGATTTAAATCCATGCAGTCTGGTTTTAGGACCCAGGCTCCCAATATGCTACAGAGCCTTTCCGCTCAAGGTAGAAAGTTTAGACAGTCCAGGGGTACATGATGTAGAAATTTGTTACACACTTTATTTCAGTTTCACTCTTCGTAGAAACCCACTGTTAATAGTTTGATATAGAGATTGCCACCTCTTTGTCTGCTTATACAAATGTTTATTCCCAAATCTGTCCACATGTGCAGGTCTTAAAAAAATTAATAGACTTCATTTTTTAGAGAAGTTTTAGGTTTACAGAAATTTCTATGCATGGTATAGAAAGTTCCCATATCACCTACTCTGTTTTCTCTTATTAATAACATGTATTAATGTGGCATATTTGTTACAATTGATGAACCAATATTGTTACATTGTCATTAATTAAGATCTGATTATAATAGGGCTCCTCTTTGTGTTGCAGAGTTGTTTTTTAAAAAGGGATTCAACCAGTCATTGTTCTATAGTGTGCTTTGTGGTTTTCAAAATGCAGTGCTTCTGGACTTTTTAATGCAAATGAACATCATTGTTTCACTAATTTTCAGATTAATGACACATATTTAACAGTCTTCTTGGAATGGAAAAGTTGCTTGAAAGTTACTTCATTCTGTTTTTTTCTTTTTCAAAAGTTTATGTTATAGTGCCAGTTGCTTTTCTCTGAAGGAATGCTTATTTTTTGATTGGACATTCTGGCTCCTCCTTGAAGCTGTTCAGCTTCTTGGAGATTTTGTTGCTGTTCTTCGTTGGAAGCGTGATAACACGTCAACCTATTTACCATTAGCATTCTCTGCCTCACTGAGACAGCTACTTCCCCATGCATCTTTTTTGTTCTCTTCCTCTTTCTCAATTTCCAACACTTCTGTTCCTAGAATATAAGCTTTAGCATTTAATTCTCCATATCCTTGTACTCTTGATTTTATCTAGTCTTACCCTGGAATTTCTTCTGCATCTGAGAAATTCATTGTTCAGAAGAACTGAGTCAAAGTTGCAGCAGACATCATCAGATTCTTTACTTTGAGTGTTTTATACTAGGCCAGGATTTGGGGAAATGGAGTCATTGAGCGGTTATCTTTTTCTTAGAATCTCCTTCATTGATTCCTACTGTCATGATTTCCTCAGAGTTCTTGTCCACAACAAAATGGGTGGCCTCAATTATGAGCAATGACTGATCTCTGGGACTACCAGCTTATGAGATGTTTGTGCACAAACAGAAGGATCTTGCTCCTTCTCTTTGGTGCTGCTATAGAAACCTTTGCACAAAGGGATAGAAATTAGAAAAAGCTCATGAATTCCCACCAATCTGGAGATAAGTTTGTAGAGTATCTCTTTAGAGCTCCTTAGCAGCAATAGTATTTCTGCAAAACCTTGGGGAATCAGGACTCAAATGGATAGCTGAGAAGTTAAACACCTCTGTTTTTTTCTCTTCTTTTGTTTCTAAGCACTTCCATAACCTTTTCAACCTTTCCTTGTATTTGGAGCCTGTTTTCCTTATGGCATACTGCACTAAGATTCTTAGTCACTGTCCTGTTTCTCTTGTTCTTTTTTTCCTAGGAGGAAGGTCAAGGTAGCAACTAATACTTTGGTGACCTTAGAGAAGCATGAATTGTGATAACACTGGCAGTCTTGGCATCATTTCAGATGTTTCTTCTGGAGTTCAGTCATCACTTTCAAAGATATCTTGGCTACAGTTGCATTGCTGTCTCTTAAAATGTGCATATGGAATTCTGCAATAGTATATTCACTTTCTTCTTCTTGTTTTAATGTTTGTTTATTTTTGAGAGAGAGAGAGCTTTGGGGAGGGGCAGAGAGAGAGAGGGAGACAGAGGATCTGAAGTGGGCTCTGCACTGACAGCAGAGAGTCCCATGCAGGGCTGGAACTCACGAGCTGTGACATCATGACCTGAGCTGAAGTTGGGCTCTTTTTTAAAAAAATTTTTTAATGTTTGTTGATTTTTGAGAGAGAAAGCATGAGCAGGAGAGGGGCAGAGAGAGAGGGAGACACAGGGTCTGAAGCAGGCTTCAGGCTCTGAGTTGTCAGCACAGAGTCCGACGCGGGGCTCGAACCCACAAACCATGAGATCATGACCTGAGCCAAAGTCGGACTCTTAGCCGACTGAGCCATCTAGTATTCTTGTATTTTACACTTTTTTCTTTTTTTTTTTTGTAATTTTTTTTTTAACACTTATTTATTTTTGAGAGGCAGGGAGACAAAGCATGAGTGGGAGAGGGACAGAGAGAGACACAGAATCCGAAGCAGGCTCCAGGCTTTGTGCTGTCAGCACACAGCTGGATGTAGGGCTGGAACCCATGAACTGTGAGATCATGACCTGAGCCAAGTCCTGATACTTAACCGACTGAACCACCCAAAACCCCTCTTTTATTGTTTTTAAGGAGGCTTCATGGCCAGTGCAGAGTCCAGTGAGGGGCATGAACTCACAACCCTGAGATCAAGAGTTGGGTGCTTAACTAACTGAGTCACCCAGGTGCCCCAGTATTTCACAGTTCTATTCTGTTACAAATGAGTGTATAAAATCTTAGAAGCTTATATGGCAATGTAGAAGTTAAAAGAAGAACAGTAGTGGGGTGCCTGGGTGGCAGTTAAGTGTCCAATTCCTGATTTCAGCTCAGGTCATTATCTTATGGTCATGACATTGAGCCCCACATTGGCTCTGTGCTAGGCATATAGATTTAAGATTCTCTCTCTCCACCCTCTGCCTCTTCCCTGCTCACTCTTGTGTGCTCTCTCTCTTAATTGCTCTCTTTCTCTCTCTCAAAAAGAAAAAAGAGCAAACTTGATGGGTTGATCAGATTCTTCTCCCAGAGATCAAAGATTTGCAAAATGTTATTGGAAGATCTGTGTTCAAGATAGTGTAATTGTAGGAGAGCAGATCTTTCAACTCTTGAGGAAAGTTGTCTAGATGTTCTGGGTAGCAGTGACCAATTGGTGCCATAAACGTCACCAACTTTGCCAGTTCTTTGCTGGGTTTATTTGGTTGCAGTTTGAAAATCTCTACTGAGATTTGCATTGAAGTTGATTTAGAATTATTTTAGGTGGTGCTTACATTCTGTAGTTATTCTTCCTAGTACTTTCTTAGATCTGTTCATCTATTAAGATTTCCTACTTAGCCCTTGAAAGCAGTGTGATTTTGCCACCCCTCTTGAAAAAATCTGAGTGATGGCCAGTAGATTATATATTTCTTGAGGGTAAAGAGAGGGTAGCTTTCTTTATATCAAACAGCAGTCCTGGTGTATAGCAAGTAGGGAGTAAATGGTCTTTTTAAAACCTAAATTGGATTGTATTCTTTTGCTAAGTGAAGTGCTTCAATTCTGTTAAAAATAACCTTTTCAAAGTCTTTGTGAAATACAAACTTGAAAAATTGCAGCTTTATCTCCTCTTTTAATTCTAAAATGAAATAAGGCTGATTGATATCCTAGAACCTGTTTGTTAGGAATAATTAACCTAATCTATTTAATAAGTACATTTAGTATTCAGTTTTGGAAGTTAAATGGATTAAATAGAGGATTTGTTTCACGTGACCCATGGTTTTGATTTTTCTGTTTCGTAGTATACCATGCGTTAGAAGGGATGTATGCTGGTTAAGTGATTATATAGCTTGACTTACTCAGACATTTTAAGTGTCCAGACAGAAGGAAAAGTGAAGCTAAATTCTGGAAACCGCCAGAATGTCTTCAGACATGGGGAAAATAACTGTGGGAAAGGACAATTGAAGTTTTTTGATGTAAGAGCACAGAAAAATAAGATTTTTTTAATAGCTGACTTACAGTATTGCATATTCTTTTTGGACTTCTGTGTTTTCCACGTTATGTACTAGAAAACAAAGCATATAAAGCATATGGTCTCGAAGAGACAAACTTAATTACCTTATTAAATTTTGGCCAGCTAGGCCTTTTGTATGCATTTTTTTGTTAGTATATTGCTGATTATTTTTCACTGGCAGCATATTCACTTTAATCCTATGTGCCCCGAAATCTTACTTTAGTGAGCATGTATACATAATTGTATCTGTACATTCCTTGGGTCAGGGAAGAAAGTGGTGGTAGTAAAAACTGTTTAGCATGTTGGAACAAGAGGGTTACTTTTATTTTCTTGGACTTTATTTATATCCAATTTCATCCAGAAATGTAATAAAATATAAGGAGGAAAAGGAGGAAGCATAATTCAATGACTAAGAATAAAATTTGGATTTGGGTTTTCTTGGCAGCAAAGGTAAAAATGGAAATATGGTAAAATACATAGCACTAAACTGGAAGGAGGAATAAGACCAATTTTCCAGGGGTAAATCTTTTCTTGACAGATTTTAAAGAACTGTTTAAATTGGGAATTAACATAAAAAGCTGTTTCTTTAATTTTTTGTTTGTTGTTTGTTTTTGCTAGAGGCCCTAGTTAAAGGGCTAGGACTAAGCATTAGCATTTCAAGCCAATGGAAGAAATTTTTTATGGGGTTGGTTTGAATTTGGGCTGCACATGTGTTTTTTATTTGGCTAACAGATTTTTTTTTTTCTTCAAAATACTTCAAACATTCAGAATACAGAGACCAATATAATTAACATTCATGTATCTACTCTACAGCTGTATTAAATCTTAATATTTTTCTCATTTCCATTTTTTTAAGAAAAAAATTGCACATACAGTTGAAGCACCTTCTTGGATTACATTTCAGTTTCTTTTTAAAAAATTTTTTTTTTTCAATGTTTATTTATTTTTGGGACAGAGAGAGATAGAGCATGAACGGGGGAGGGGCAGAGAGAGAGGGAGACACAGAATCGGAAACAGGCTCCAGGCTCCGAGCCATCAGCCCAGAGCCTGATGCGGGGCTCGAACTCACGGACCGCGAGATCGTGACCTGGCTGAAGTCGGACGCTTAACCGACTGCGCCACCCAGGCGCCCCCTACATTTCAGTTTCTTTACAGAAGTAATGATTATCATGAATTTGGTGTTGATCATTCCTAATGCCAATTTTTATGTAATAACTGCATAGAAATACGTTTATAAACAAATCATAATATCGTTTTCCATATTTTCAAACTTGATGTAAACAACGTTCTGCATATTCTGTAACTTGTTTTTCATGAAATGTCTTTATTTATTTATTAAAAAAAAATTGTTTTTTAACGTTTATTTATTATTGAGAGACAGAGAGACAGAGCATGACCAGGGGAGGGGCAAAGAGAGGAGGAGACACAGAATGCGAAGCAGGCTCCAGGCTCTGAGCTGTCAGCACAGAGCCTGATGTGGGGCTCGAACTCACAAACCGCGAGATCATGACCTGAGCCGAAGTCGGATGCTCAACTGACTGAGCCACCCAGGTGCCCCTATTTTTAATTTTTTTAAATTTATCTTAGAGAGCGAGCCTGCATGACAGTGTGGGAGGGGCAGAGAGATAGGGAGACTGAAGATCCAAATTGGGCTTTTGTGCTGACAGCGTAGAGCCCGATGTGGAGAGCCTCATGTAGGGCTGGAACTCATGAACTGTGAGATCATGACCTAAGCTGAAGTTGGAGGCTTAACCAACTGAGCCACCCAAGCACCCCATGAAACATGTCTTTTAGATTCATATGAAACTGTTCATACATTACCATTTTTGACCTACAAGAATGACAGTTTCCTGTGGTTCAGCCTAATTATAGTCATCACTTTTATCTGGGGTACAATTACATTATTATATGAATACATCCATTTTTAATTTATCATGTTGATAGGTATTTAGGTTGTTTCCAATTTTTCCTCTTTTAAAAACAATGCTACGTTGAACATTCCTGATTAGGAATCCTTGTGCACATATTTCAGCTCTTTGGCAGGTTTTCTAAACTGCATGTTGGAAGCCATTAATGGGTTCTGAAATCAGTTTTAATCAGGAATTAAAATAGGATAGAAAAGTATTAGGTTGTATTACAAGCAGTATGGATAAAATGTTTTGTGAAAATTTTGTTTCTTTTTGTGTATGTGTATCTATGTGATTACTAAGTGTTTTTTTTTAAGTTTATTACAATTTTTTTTTTTTAATGTTTATTTATTTTTGAGAGAGAGAGACAGAGCCTTAGCTGGGAGGGACAGAGAGAGAGAGGGAGACACAGAATCCAAAGTAGGCTTCAGGCTCTGAGCTATCAGCACAGAGCCTGATGCAGGCCTCAAACTCACAGATCGGGAAATCATGACCTGAGCTGAAGTCGGATACTTAACTGACTGAGCCACCCAGGTGCCCCTGTGGTTACTAAGTTTGAAATGAAGTGAAAATTACCCAGAAATGAAGTTATTGGGTTGGAGATTATGGAGATTATGGGAACTTTTAACTATGTCATAGATTGCCTAATTATCCTCCCAAATTGTGCCACTTTATTTTAGCACGAGAATATGAGAATTTGCTGTTTCTAAATCATCAGGATCCATGGCATTGCCAGATTTTTTTATGTGTTTACAAATCAGATGATATTTTTACAGAAAAGTATCATATCATCTTTATTTTTCTTGATTAATTAATGAGATTGAACATGTTTCAATTGTTGAGTGACTATTCAAGTTTCCATTTCTTGAATTGACTATCTGCTACCTGTCCTGCCTATTCCTTTGTCTTTTTAAATTGATTATAGGAGCTTATTAAATATTTTAGTTGTGTCTGCTAAATGAATTGCAAATATTTTCTTCCAAGCTATGTGGTTTGTTAACTTTTTATATGGTTTTGTTGAATATAAATGATTATTAAATCTATCACCATTTTCCTTATTTGTGTCCTTTGTGTCTTAAGAAATCTATTCCATACCCCAAGGTCATTAAGAGTCTTCCATATTTCTTTCTAAAAGTTTTTGAAAAAATGTTTTGAATATTTTGCCTGAAAAAAAAAAGGTATTTTTATATAATAGGAGGCAGCGATCTAATTTAATTTTTTATATGCATAATCAGTTACTACAGATTTAATCTTCTTTTTTATATGCATAATCAGTTATTACAGCACCATTTAACTGTGTGTTTTAGAATTTGAATTGTTAATCTTTTAAGCAGTTTTGGTTCAACACAGTAACAGCCTTTGTCTTTACTCAGGCTGTTTCACATGTTCAAGTTTGTGACTTCTGGGCAAGAGGAAATGATTGAGCGATTACTTGATTCAGAAGTACAACCTAGAGGAGTAGATAGATACAGAGCATATTTGTAGATGTCACCCATGTCATTTTTCTCAACCACTTTTGTAATAGAACTGGTGTGCATTTTAAGGATACACTTTGAGGAAACAGATTTCTGTCTTTTGCATTGCTGGTTAATATCCACAGACTTTGGAAACCAGATAAGCAGGTGTTCCATTGACATCTTGATACTTGAAACTTCAGAATATAGTTGACCTTTGAACTACATGGGTTTGAACTGTGCAGGTCTACTTAATACGTGAATTTTTTGTAGTGCAGTACTGTAAATGTATTTTCTCTTATGATTTTCTTAATAACCTTTTTTTTCCCTCTAGCTTACTTTATTGTAATGGTACAGTATATAATATAGCATAAATCCAGTGTCTTCCCTCCAATTCTGTTTCTTAAAGGCTTAGAACTTGACTTTATATTTTGGGAATTTGACAAAATAAATTCAGATTTTTTTTTTACTGAGGAGTAGAAACTTTTTTGGTCATGTTTATGGTTTAGCTTTTTAAAAAGTCAAATTTATTGAGTATAGTTTACACTCTATAAGATTCACCCTTTTTTTAGAGGTACAGTTCTGTGAATTTTTGCAAACATTGCTGAAGGATTTTTTATGCCAAAGTGGACTTGATAACTAGTGGAAAGGCCTATAAAGTAGCAGGGCAGCAAATAACAGTTGGCATCTTTTTATCACTTTCGAAATCTTTATAGGAAGATTTGCATTAGGCATAACAATAGACCAGTTGTGTGGTCTGCTCCACTGACTTTTCCCCCAACTGTCATTCACATGATGATGGGATTTGTTTTTTTTTTTCCCCTCAAGAAAGTTGGTCAAGTGGGATATGCCAGTTAGAACAGGTTCCATGTGATTTTACTTAAAAGTTGGCCTACTTCATGCTAGGGCAAAAAAAAAAAAAAAAAAAGTAGTGTAAATGATTCAAAGTGTTGCCTGTCTTTATATATTCAAAATAATTAAAAAAATTTTTTTTAATGTTTTTATTTTTGAGAGAGACAGTGTGAGTGGGGGAGGGGAAAAGAGTGAGGGAGACACAGAATCTAAAACAGGCTCCCTGAGCTGTCAGCATAGATAGAGCCTGATGCAGGGCTCGAACCCACGAGCTGTGAGATCATGACCTGGGCTGAAGTCAGATGCTTAACCAACTGAGCCACCCAGGCTCCCCTATTCAAAGTAAATTTTAAAAAATAAACTGTTTGATTTGAAATGTTTCTTTGTGTTTATAGCAGTTAAGGTTTTATGAACATGAAGGCTTGAGAATGCTTATCTTAAAAATTGAGGTATTTCTTCTCAGTTGTCAGCTGTACCATTTTCTTAAGGGCTGTATCAGTAGCATATGTTGGGAACTTTTCCCATTTTATCAATCACTTCCCCCCCCCCCCCATTCCAGTTTTGTTTTATTGACATTTTTCTACTCAGAAATGTTTTGAGTGTCTGGGGAAGAATTCCAATTTTAATCAGTCGTTTCATTGGTTCTGGTATGTAGCAAGGCTCTATGTTCTTCCCTGTTTTTTGACTGTTTCTTAATATTTTCAACGTTGTTGTAAAGTACAACATATTATCAGTGTTCAAACTCCTGATTTTGGCATTTAAGTAGTATGCATTTAGTAGAGCTTATGTTTCATGGAAACAGAGGGTTGTGAATAAGAGCATTGACTTGGGTGTTAGGCAGAGTAGGTTGATTAGGTAGGTTAGTTTGCCACTTGTAAATATAGTTAACTCAGGCAAGTTATTTAGAAGTTTCCTGGGGGTTTTGTCATTTCCAAAATGGAGGAAATAATTGTACCTATCCCCCAGGATTGTTGTAAAGATTAAAGAGATAATTCATGGGAAATGTTCTTTGCATGTAGTAAGTACTCCTCCTCTTTCTCCTCCTGTTCTTCTCCTCCTCTTTCTCCTCCTCCTACACATCCAACAAAGGTTTTGAGTTCCTACTTTTTGCATCCGTGTTATGAAACAAAAATGGATTCTAAAGGTTTTCTGACCCTAAGAAGTTTCCAGGAGGGGAAGGCAAACATGTAAATGGATAAATGCAGTAAATTGTGACAGGTGCTATAATAAAAACATTAATAAGAATAAAGGAGTTAGTGTTAGGAGCCTGGGGAGGTCAGGGAAATTAATTTCTGCCCCTGAACTTCTTACAAAGTTTGAGTAGTAATTCCCTATACATTTATTTGGCAGATACTTTTTTTGAATACAGTTAGTGTGTGCCAGTTGCTGTTTTAGGTGCTAGGAATATAGGAATAAAGACAATGTCTGTTCTCTCAGGGGCTTTCATTCTAATGGGAAAAGAGGAGTAGTAAACAAAAATCTCACAAGAAAGAGATTAAAAGGTCATGTGGTAAGGAGTAAGTTGAGTTAGGAGGTGCCAATTTAGATTGTGTAGACAGAAGGATTCTTTGAGTAGGTGACTTTTAAATTGAGATCAGCATGTGTAGAAGGAGCCTGCAATGGGGATGATCAGAGGGATGAGCATTCCAGGCTTTGGGAAACCTGGTGACATAAAGCCTTTTGAGCTTTTGGAGTGTTAGAGGAACAGACAGGTCAGTGGATGCAATGTAGTGTGCAAGGGGGACAGTGGTACAAGAAGAGGTCAAAGGTAGGGCTAAAATCAAGGTTTTGTAAGCCAGGATAAAGGTTTTCTAGTTATAAAGGAAAGTTATTGGAGGGCTCAAAACAAGGGGGTGCCTTTTGATAAAGATCACTGTGACTGCTGTGTGAGTAGTGGATTCTGGATTCTAAAGCATAAGGAATGGGGATAGTTGGGTAACAAAGATGGAACCAAGGAGACCTTTATAGGCTAGTGTATTAGGACAGGTGAGAGAGATTTTATTTTCTGGCTGAAACCAGAAAGTAATAGAAATGGGTAGATTTGGACTATGTTTTGAAGACTGAATTAGTAGGACTTGCTGAGTGTATTATGACAGCTCTTATTACGTTCTTTGGTGCCTAAATAATGTTTAGGGATATGTGTTGCATCACATATCACATGGTAATAATTGTGAAGAGTATTATGTAAACATTTTAATAATATTGTATCTAATTTTGACCTTCTTATGCTAGATAGGATATGAAAAAATTGGGTAGAGTCCAGTAAAGTCTCCAGGAAATGATCAGAAATTAAAAAATGAGTCCTTTATGGAAAAGCTTAATGAATAAGAATTATTTAGCCTGGATTGGTCAAAGTTGAATTAACAATAATGATTTGCAGCAAACTAATGGATATTATCATTGTGGAAGACTAAAATGATGATGTCTTTTGATATTCATCCTGAATACTATGGATTTCTAGACCTTAAGGAGTATTAAATATTTGAAGAAATGCTTCTGGGAGAGCTTCATCTTTGGAGACCTTTGAGAATCTATTGAATGATTTCCACTTGGTATAAAGAATTGAACCCATCACATATTTTGAAATCATGTATTGGGTTTGATTCTTTATATTGCTTAGTGAGGAAGAGTAGGTATTGGTTAGTTATCATTTCCATACTTTTGCATTTCATTATGTGATTATAAGCTAGGGCTTCCGCCATTTAGTTTAAACACTACATTTATACTTAGCTAATTCTTTTGTATACTATGGGTACCTCATCTTCCAAATAAAAAAATGGCAGAACGAAATGCACAAATTTAATGAAATGGCATTAAGGTGGTTTTTTAAATTAAAAAAAAAATTTAATGTTTATTCTTGAGAGAGAGAGAGAGAGAGAGAGACAGAATCAAGCAGGCTGCAGGCTCTGAGCTGTCAGCACAGAGCCCATCGCGGGACTCAAACTCCCGAACCATGAAATCATGACCTGAGCCCAAGTCGGGTGCTTAACTGACTGAGTCACCCAGGTACCGCTAAGGTGTCTTTTTAATACTGGTTTGTCATTAGTGTTTGTTGTGACCGGAAACTACACAATCTTCAAATATGACTATTGCTACTTGGTGTGTGGTATTTAGCTGGGCTTTCTCACTAGTGATCTCATTCTATTGCCAACCTCACAGGGCATAATTTAAGTTAATTCTTGGTGCTTTGCCTCTGTTAGCTTATTCAGTTCTCACAACTATGCATGACATGGAGATTGTTGACTCTTTTACACATTAATTTGCCATCTGCCATGGACCTTTGAAGTTGTTAAAAATTAGTATATTAAGTCTTCAGATTCTGAGGGCCAGTAGTGCAGTGTCTCTTTGTATTAGTTGGGACACAGTGAGTAGCGTGTAATAGTTGAAATCTAGGAGCATCACTTTCTAGTTCTATAATTAGATTATTCAGTGGTAGAGGACAGGCTGCCAAATATGTCCCCAGGTTTTTGTTGGCTTCCTCTAAGGTGAAAGTAGCCAATTTCAAAGTGACTGGAAAGTTGTATACTGAAACTATTCTGTGGTCTATCATTCCACACTGAGGTATGCCTTTGAAGTTGGTGCATGGTTAATGAGATTCCTGATATCAAATTCATGCTTTTCCTTCATTGGAAACCTGAATGGTACAAAATGTTCTACATGGAAGTATTGGTATGTTGTGTCCCTTATTACCTCCTCTTTCAGACTTCATTGTGAAGTAAAATATAGTGGATACAAATTGTTCAGATTTAGTTGTTCAACTAATGGAATGGGATTATTTTTTAGGATGGAATAGTTTATTCCATCAGTAGGATCAGTAAGGATATTAAAGGTGCTAGATTTTCTTTTGAACCCTGGCTTTTTCCTTTTTAACCACTATCAATGAAGTACTGATGTGTGTTACTTGACTGGCTTAAGTTTTTACAGAATTCGGATGGAAGATTTCTGTCATGCTAACTGCAGGGAAAGTGGTTGATCTCTTAAAATTAATACTTACAGAATGGTACAGTGATGGGGGAGAGGTGTCCTCTGGATACTAGAATGTTGTTCCTTGCTGGTTATGTGACATTTATGCTTTGTGATCTTTGTGAACTCTGTGTGCTTTCTTGAATGTATTTTTTACATCAAAAAGTTTATTAGCAAAGAGGCAATGCAGTACTGTAGTATATTTTTCTGGATTGCAGCCTTGACATCTTATTTCACAGTTCTTAAAACTTTAATTTGGTACCTTTTTCTATATTTTACAGGCTGTGGACTTTATGGGCTCTAAGCTGAGCATGTTTTTTTGAAATATATTTCTATTTTCTTTATTCATCCAATTTTTAATGGTAATTTGACTTACAATTTTTAAATTTCTTTTCATTTATTCCCCAAGTAGGGATCAGTGAATTGAGCTTTCTCTTTGCTAATATTAATCATTTATTAATAAAACTATAGAAGTAGCATTGATTAATAAGAGCACCAGGAATGAGCACTAGAGCACTAGATTGAAATTTTAGCTTACCAGTTACTAGTTGTGTGTTAGTTACTCAGACTGTTTTGCTTTATGTCCTCATCTATAAAGTGGGGATTGATAGTACCCATCTCATATCTCACAGAGTTTTAACTGAATTAATTCTTGTATATTACTTAAAAGACACAGTGCCTGGTGTATCATAAGTACTAAATAAGCTATAGTTGCTATTACCATTTTTCTTACTGTGATAAAATATACATATGAAGTTTACTATTTTGAGCATTTTTAAGTTTATATTTCATTAGTGTTTAATATATTTACAATGTTGTGTAACCTTTACCAGTATCTATTCCAAAACTTTTGAATCACCTAAAACAAAAACTAACCATTAGCAATAACTCGCCATTACCCCCTCTCACTAGCCCTGATAATCTGTGTTCTGTCAATTGTACCATGAATCCAAACTTAATCCTCTTTTGTTATTTATTAATAGCTTAATATTTCATTGTATGTTTTTAAAAAATTTTTAATGTTTTATTTTTGAGAAGGAGAGAGAGAGAGGAAGAGAGTACGCATGGGGGAGGGGCAGAGAGAGAGGGAGACACAGAATCCGAAGCAGGCTCCTTGCTCCAAGCTGTCAGCACAGATCCCGACATGGGGCTTGAATTCAGGAACCTGGAGATCATGACCTGAGCGGAAGTCGGACGCTTAACCGACTGAGCCACCCAGGCGCCCCATTTCATTACGTGTTTATATTACATTTTGTTTATCCATTCATTTGTCCATGGATGCTAGTAGAGTTTCCATGTTTTGTCTATTGGGAGTATTGGTATACAAGTATCTATTTGAATTTTTGTTTTCAATTTTTAGTATATGTCCAGGAGTGGAATTGCTGAATCACAGTAATTCTGTTTACCTTTTTGAGGAACTTTTGAGGAATCTGTTACTCTTGTTTTTATTATCATTATGGTCGCCATTATTTGGTGAAATGTATTGATGAGATTTTTTTTTTTTTTAAATTTTTTTTTTCAACGTTTTTTTTATTTATTTTTGGGACAGAGAGAGACAGAGCATGAACGGGGGAGGGGCAGAGAGAGAGGGAGACACAGAATCGGAAACAGGCTCCAGGCTCCGAGCCATCAGCCCAGAGCCCGACGCGGGGCTCGAACTCACGGACCGCGAGATCGTGACCTGGCTGAAGTCGGACGCTTAACCGACTGCGCCACCCAGGTGCCCCGATGATGAGATTTTTTTTTAGAAATTACTACCGAGGTGCTATTAGCATTGTGGTATGTATTTTTATCGGAAACTATGTGCATGATTTTCCACTCCTTGCATTGAAATTTCTGGTGTGGAGTATTATGTATAAAACTGTGGAGCTGGACTTGCCTGCTTTCTCTCTTTTTTTTTGAATTAAACTTTTCTGTTGGAGATAATTGTAGGTACATGTGCAGATGAAGATATGATACAGAGATCCCCATACACTTTGCCTAGTTTCTCCCACTGCTAAAATCTTAACAAAACTATATCTAGTGTAATATTGTAATCATGATACTGACATTGTTTTTTCTTTTTATGATACTGACATTTTTAAGATACAGGACAATTTTTTTTTTTTTTAATTTTGAAATTTAGTTTACAGAGCAGGGAGGGGGCAGAGAAAGAATCTTAAGCAGGCTCCACGCTGAACGCAAAGCCCCACATGGGGCTTGATCTTTCGACTGTGAGATCATGACCTGAGCCAAAATCAACAGTCAGCCGCTTGACTGAGCCCCCTAGGCGCCCCAAGATACAGAACAATTCTGTTACCCCAAGGATCTTTCATGGTGACCTTTTATGACCGTATCCACTTCTCACTCCTATGCCTTCCTTAAGTCCTGACAACCACTAGTCTGTTCTCCATTTCTGTATTTTTGTTATTTCAAGGATGTCATAAAAATGGAATCATACAGTGTATTACTTTTTGGGATTTTTTTTCTCCCTAATTAAAAAATTGTAAAATGTATATAAAATTTACTGTCTTTTTTACTACACATTTTAAAAATGTGCAGTCATGTTGTGCATTTTGTGCAGCCATTTATCTATAGAATTCTTTTCATCTTACAAAATGGAAACTATAAATTAAGCAGTAATTCTCTGTCCCCCCCCCACCCCCCAAACCCTGGATACCATCATTCTACTTTCTCTCTCTGTGATTTTGGCTACTTTAATAAGTTCTCTCATACAAGTAGAATCATGTAGCATTTGTTCTTTGTGATTGGCTTATTTCACTTAGCAAAATGCCACAGTTCATCCAGGTTGTAGTGTGTGTCAGAATTTCCTTCCTTTTTGAGGCTAAGTAGTATTTTGTATGTATAGACTATATTATTGATTCATTCATTGATAAGACACTTGGGTTGCTTCCATGTGTTAGCTGTTATAAGTAACGCTGTTATGAATATGAGTGTATAAATGTCTCTCCTGGACCCTGCTTTGAATACTTTTGAGTGTATACCCAGAAATAGAATCGCTAGATCATATAGTGATTCTATTTTTAATTTTTTTGAGGGAACTACCATACTGTTTTCCACATCTTGCCTGTTCTTTTAAAATTGAGGGCAACATAAAAGTCAAAATCACAAAATAGGTGAAGTAATACTAATCGTACTAATATCTAATAACAAGCCCAACTTATGATTAAATATAAATAATTTTAAATCCTTTTCTTTTTTGCATTTGTCCCCCTAGAGAATGGGACATTTATTCGTTCATTCAAGAAACCTATATTGAATGTCTCCTGTATATCTTGCAATTTGTGTTTCAGCAGTGAACAAAACAGGAATCCTTGCCCTTATGCAACATGCAAACTATTGTTTTTTAAAAAATACATTTCCTAGAATAGAGTTATATTTCTAGACCTGAAGTGTCAAACAATTAAGTTAGCAATTTCTTCAGGTAGAAAAAATTGCTTTTGAGGTACATGTAAGTAACCTCGGTGTTTTTAAGCAGTGTAATAACTTTATGCAGTATTATTTGAAGGGAAAGTGAAGTCTATGAAGTGGGAATTTAAAATTTTCCATTGCTTTTCCATTAGAAAGGCAACCTGGTGTTAGTACATTTGCCTGGGAGTCAAGAGATCTAGGTTCCAGTCCATCATGTAATATTTGGTATTCTCCTAGATTCTTCACTTTCATTTTTGTCCCTCACTTCTTTTTAAAGGATTTTGGCCACTGTTGTTAGGCTGGTAACTATGTTAGATCACTTTTGTTACTGGTAACACCCAGTACTATTTTCAAGCTTATTCTCTTTTCTTAATTTGTGCTTCCTGATATCAGCTGAATATTTGTTACTTCAAACTTCATTTCCAAAAACAAATTCATTACTTTCCCCTTTAACATCCCTTCATCTCAATGAATGGTATTCTCTAAATACACTTAACTGCCTAAGCAAAAAACCTGAGTCATCTAATGTCTTTGTATTCTTCATTGACCCTCATTTAATCAGTCATCCAGTGTTGATATTTCTCTACTGAGTATATCTTGAATCTGTCCCTTGTCCTCTCATTTTTGAATAGACCTTACTATTCTTGTTTGCATATGCTTTTTGCACAGAATACCTTTCATCTATTGTGATTGGCAAACCCCCTCTATAAAACCTTGAACATTGTTTTTGGGAGAAATGTTGTAGCATGTGTCAGTACTTCATTACTTTTTTTTTTTTTTATTGTGAAAAAAAAATAAAATTTACATTTTAACCATTAAAAAAATGTTTACTTTGAGACAGAGGGAGAAAGTGAGCACGAGTTGGGGGAGGGGCAGAGAGAGGGAAAGAGAGAATTGCAAGCAGGCTCTACAGGTCAGCGCAGAGCCCAAAGCAGTGCTTGATTTCCTGAATCGTGAGATCATGACCTGAGCTAAAGTTGAGTCGGATGCTACACTGACTGAGCCACCCACATGTCCCCATTTTAACCCTTTTTTAAGTGTACAATTCATTAAATACATTTACATGTTGTGTAACCATCCCCACCATTTCCAGAACTTTTTCATCATCCTAAAAAAAATATGTACCAATTAATAACTCCTACTCCTTCCTTTCCATTCCTTCTGGTAACTTCTGTTTTACTTGCAGTCTCTGTGAATTTGCCTATTCCAGTAACCTCATGAAAGTGGAACCATACAATATTTGTCTTTTGTGTTTGGTCTGGTTTATTTAGTACATAGCATAATGTTTACAACATTGGTTCATGTTATAGCATGTATTAGAATTTCATTTCTTTTTATGGCTGAAGAATAATCCATATTATGATTATACCACATTTTGTTTATCCATACGTCTGTTCTTTCAGCTTTTCACCCGTTGTGACCAGTCCTGCTATGTAGATTTGTTCTCTGCCCTCCTCTAGCTTTATATTTATATGTATACACACATACACATTTTGTAAGGTGGTTACCACAGTCCAGTAATTGACACATCTATCAACTGACAGTTACCTCCCCCTCCCTTATCTGTCTAGTAAAAACACTTAAGATTTACCCTCTTAATATACAATGTTAAGTATGTATACAAGTATTCAAGTATACAATATTCAAGTATACAATACAACATTATTAACTGTAATCACCGTGTTGTATATTAGATCTCCAGAACTTACTCATCCTGTGTAACTGAAACTTTGCACCCTTTGATTAACCTCTCTCTGTGTCCTGTACTACCCAGCCCCTGGCAACCACCATTCTTTCTGTTTTTTGAATTTGACTTTTTTAGATGACAAATGTTAAGTGAGCTCATGCGATATTTGTTGATCTGTGTCTGGCTTATTTTACTGAACATAATGTCAAGTAATTATTAACAGTTATTATAATTATATGTAATATATATTAATATTACATATTAATATATATCGACACTTAATATTAATATATATTAATATTACATATTAATATAATTGACACTTAATATTAATATATATTAATATTACATATTAATATAATTGACACTTAACCATCTGAGCCACCCAGGTGCTTCTAGAGTTTTTTTTAATAGTTTTGTTTTATAACTTTTAAAGTTAAAAGTGATGCCCACAACATCATTACACTATTAGAGTATTCTGTATTTGAGTCTATACTTGCCTTTGCCAGTGAGTGTTATAATTTCATATGTTTTCATGTTATTAATTAGTATCCTTTCATTTCAGTTTGAAGAACTCTTTTTAGCATTTCTTGTAAGGCAGGTGTGGTGGTGAAGAACTCCCTCAGCTTTTGTTTGGGAAAGTCTTTATCTCTCATTTGTTTCTGAAGGACTGTTTTGCTGGGTATTGTTGGTGAAGATGGTTTTTTGTTTTTGTTTTCTTTTAGCATTTTTAATATGTCATCCCATTTTCTCTTGGCCTGCAGAGTTTCTGCTGAGAAATCTGCTTATTGCCTTATGGAGGTTTCCTTGTATATCATGAGTTGCTTTTCTCTTTCTGATTTTGAACTTCTCATTTTGTCTTTAACTTTTGAGATTTGGTTATAATGTGTTGTTGTGTAATCATTTTAGGATTGGTCCTATTTTGGGACCTCTGAGCCTCAAGTATCTAGAGGTCTATATCCTTCCCATAATATGGGAAGTTTCAGGCATTGTTCCGTTAATTTTTTTTAAAGTTTATTTATTTATTTTGAGAGAGAGTGTGAGCATGTGCACGAATGGCAGAGGGGCAGAGAGCGAGGAGAGAGAGAGAATCCAAAGTTGACTCTGCGCTGTCCATGCAGAGCCTGACTTGGAGTCTTGAACCCACAAACCGTGAGATCGTGACCTGAGCCGAAGTCAAGAGATGGACGCTTAACCAACTGAGCCACGTAGGCACCTCTCTGCCATTGTTTCTTTAAATAAGTTTTCTGCCTTTTTTCTCCCTCTTTTCTTTCTGGGACTCCCACTATGGGTATGTTGGTTCATTTGATGGTAGCCCATAATTCCTGTAAGTTTTCTTCATTGTTTTTCATTTGTTTTTCTTTTTTCTTCTCTGACTCAGTAATTTGAAATGACATGTTTGAGCTCAGAGATTCTTTGTTGTGTTTGATTGAATATGCTTTTGAAGTTTTCTATTGCAGTTTTCATTTTATTTATTGTATTCTTCAGCCCCAGAATTAGTGTTTGATTATTTTTTGTGATTTCTATATTTTTGTTGAACTTCTCGTTTTTATGTCTTTTTCTGATTTCATTGAGTTGTTTATCTGTGCTCTCATGTAGGTCACTGAGTTTCCTTAAAAAGCAGTTTTGTTGTTTATACTGAAAGGCTCCCATTTATTTTTTCCTAGGGCAGTGCCCTGAAGTTTTGAAGGCCGTGTACCATCTTTCAATCCAGGAGAGTTGAGCCAGCCATCTGTGATTGCTTTGTCTATGATTTTCAGTGTTTTGCATGAGCTGGTTTCATTGGGGAAGAGCACATGGAGTGCTGGGGGCACCTGGGGCCTAGTTGGGGTTATCTTCAGGTAATGTGTCTTATGAGGTTTGTGGGTAGGCCTCTTGCTGGAGCCTGTGAGTGGTCAGTAACATCCATGGCACTTTATTGAATTCTGTGCCCTGGTTGCTGTGAGCCCTGTTTCTCTTCCCTGCTTTGTCTCAGTGTTCTGGGTGGAATGAGAATGAAGGGGCCCCTGAGCAGCATCCTGTAGATCTGGGGAAGTGGGTGCTCATTTTGTTCTCACTTTCCCCTGTGGTAGAAATCACAGGTGGAAGGATTCTTTCTTGGCACTGATTTGTGCTGCTTTAGGGAAAGTATGCCATTGGTGAAGTTGTAACTGTTCTTTTTACTTTCTTCAGTGTACTTACTTGCAGATTTTTTTCCTCCAAAGAGCTTATGAGACCTCTCTGGGACTCCAGGGTTCCCACAAAGGTACTCTAGTCCATGGGCAATTATCAAAATTGCTGTTTCGTGGGAAATGAGTGCTGAAAACTCCTGTTCCTTCTTGTTGATATCACTCTCTGTCGATTCCTTTTTAAGCAACATATTAGATTGTAAGATTTTTCGTGATGTTTGCATGACTTAACTGATCATGTTAACTCAGATAATAAAATGATTTTGGAAATGTTTACAATGATTTAGATTGGACTTTATATTGAACTTTTAAGAAATTGATGTATAAATTCCTATCTATAGAAAACAGTTTTAAAGTGGTGTTGAGATAAATCTCTAGCTTTGAAAAATGTAATAGACCAAGTTGGACATTTATTTTCAGTGTTGGTTTTCATCATAACTATGTGGTATCTTGTCATCAGTTGAGTTGTAGTCTGTGGATGATTTTGTGGTAATTATAAACTAAGTAAGAGATGAGTAAAAGTTTAAGTTTAAGACATTTCTTCTAAAGTCTTAAAAATTTGAGGGAGGCATATGTCCCTACTGTTCACATCAAATTCTTCACTTTCCATTGAAATCATTAGTCATTCGTAGTCACTAAGTGACTGAAATTAGCTGGCAATTATATAGATTCCTCACATCTTCCCCCTGTACCCCTCAATATGTGGTGTAATAGTTGAAAGCTGCCACTCAACTTTTTTTTTTTTATTCCAAATTGAGGACAATTAAAAAAATCACAGATGGATAATTTGTGTGCAGTTTTATGTAGGTAAAACTAGGAGTGAATTGATTTCTGTTTGGGGACTGGGCAGCTACTTCAGACATTGCTAGAATTATATTTCATGGCTTATGTGTTGCTAAATATAATACATGAAAATAACCAATTCTAAAAGGAAAAAAATATCACTGATTAATCCACTACTCTATCTGAATGATTTTAGTTTTTTTATATTTGTTTTTGTCAAAGTTTCTTTTTAAAAAAATTAGTACCTTGTGTTTTTTTCGAGCAATTTTAAGTTTTTAGAAAAATTGAGTGGAAAATACAGAGTTCCCATATACCCCCTCATTTCCTCCAGTTTCATCTAGTATTAGTATCTTTCATTAGTATGGTATGTTTGTTATGTTTGATGTGCCAATATAAATGTTAATATTAACTAAATTCCACAGTTTACAGTAGGGTTTATTTTTTGTGTGGGTTGTGACAAATGTGTGTATGTATCCACCATTACAGGATCATACAGGGCAGTTTGTGCTCCACCTATTCATCTCTCTTTCCCATGAACTCCTGTTAATCACTCATCTTTTTACTGTCTCCCTAATTTTGCCTTTTTCAGAATGTCAGCTTTGAAATCATATAGTATGTAGCCTTTTAGAATGGCTTCTTTCCATTTAGCAAAATTCCTCTATGTAAGTTTCTTTGCATGACTTAATAGCTTGTTTTTTTTTTTATTGAGTAATGTTTTGTTGTATTGATGTATCATAGTTTATTCACCTATTGAAGAACATGTGGTTGCTACAACTTTTGGCAATTGTGAATAAAGCTACTATAAACTGTTTGTGTAGCTTTTTGCATGGACGTAAGTTTTCAACTCATTTTGGTAAATTGCCTTTTAAACTTTTGTATTATACACACACATTTTTATATAGTTGTAAAGCTTATTTTTATCTAATTGTGATAAGCATTTTATCTTGTTCTTTAATTTTAAGATACCATAAATAAACTGTTCATACATTTCTAAATGTTATTTAATATTCTAATAAAAAAACACAAGAATGGTTAATTGCTTTTTTTTCTCCCCAAAATAAATACCTTTGTGCATATGGATTTTCCTGTTTTTGTATTGCTTTAGTATCAGATTCAAAGAGAAATTTGAAAGAGTAGGATTTTAGGTCAAGGAGTCATGGCTGTTTTTTAGATAATTCTTGGTATATAACTAGGTCTGCAGGTCTTGTTCTATGTAGATTTGAGGTTTACTGCAGTTTATATTGCTATCTAAACAAGAGTAATACCAGGTTATGTTTAATTCTAAGGTCTAACTGTTTAGCTTTTAAGCTTCTCAATGGTTTCCCTTAAGAAAGTGGTGATACTGTGGTTTTTTTTTTGTTCAAAAATTAATGTTTGTTATCTGTATCTTCTGTTCTTGATTACTTTAGAACACTAAATGTGCATTTAGTGTAATTAAATAAGATTTTTTTCACAAATACTGCTTTTTATAGGTGGGGAAACAGGATTTTCTTGAGATAGCATGCTCTTGGAGATAGCCCTAAGAGTAATTAGACTCTTGAGACCTGCATTAACTTCTTTTTTTGCAAGTTTTAAATATCAATATCAATAGAATTACTGAATCAAAAAAATTTTTTTTGTAGGTTATTAAATTAGATTTTTTGGAGCTGCATTTCAAATATAGAAATGTAAAGTTAGGAAAATAGAGAGGCACCTGAATGGTTCATTCGGTTAAGTGTGTGACTCTTGATATCGGCTCAGGTCGTGATCTCACACTTGTGAGATCAAGCCCTGTCTTGGGCTCCTTGCTGAGCGCAGAGCCTGCTTGGGATTCTCTCTCTCCGTCTCTCTCTACCCTGCCCCCATGTGTGCTTTCTCTTTCTTTCAAAATAACTAAATAAACTTAAAATCAGGAAAATATATTTCTAGTTAAACCTTGCACCCTATTTTTGGCACAAAAAATTTGGTCAGAGTTACTGTGCATATTGTTGGTCTATTTTCATTTCCACTTAGAGCATCATGGCTGACTGGAAAGTGTGAAACACCTGAGTTTGAACTCTCTTTTTCCATTTGTCAGCTGTGAGGCTTTGAGTTACCTGCTCAACCTGTCTGAGCCTCAGATTCCTCAGCTGTAGATGGGAAGTATTGAATCTTTACAGTGGTTATGAAGAATAAATCAGATAAAGGATACTTGACAACATATGTTTATATTAAATAATGTATATTTATTTCTGTTTGAAATGGTGGTCTCCTTTTGTTAGATATTCAATGTCTAAATTCTTGTTCTTCAGACAGATTGTTTAAGTATATTTCAGTGTGCTTTTCATAGTTGAAGTTGTATTTGTTTTTGTTTTTAAAGAGAGTACCCAAGATACTTGGGAATTTTTTTTTTTTAAGCAAAGAGTATTAATAATTTGTCATATAGAAAATGTATGTTTGTTACCAGGCTTTAGGTTTTCTGCTGAATTGTTTCAAAATTAGTCCATTCCCTCTAGAGTTGGTACCTAGTTGTCTTCATGGTATTAGTTATAATAATTTCCAAGTTTACCAAATAGAAGTATGGGTCCTTAAAGAAGTCAGTGAGTGATTAGTTTTCCTATAATGCAAAAAACACGGTTTGTTATACTGACTTTTAAAGACAGCATTACTCCAACACTTTTCCATATTCATACTTGGAATTTAAGATTTGGTCAGTGTCTTATTAGAGTTTTCAGGTGTCAAATTCACTTAAATTTTTTTTTTTTTATCCTATTCAGTGGTGGAAGTAAATGTTAGAATATTATCACTACTTGATTTTAATGTGTTATTCCCTTATGGGCACACCTTGTTGAGTTTTATTACTTTGTTTTATTTACAAATTGTATTTAATTTGTCATGTCAGCCAATAAAGCTCCAATTCTGTCATTTCTTGTTTTAGAGAAAACAAAACAACCCTTTATCCCCCTGCCTAGGGAGTTTGTATTTTCCTCCCTCTCTTACTGTTTTTGTTTAAAGTGTGTCTGGAAGAATTCCAGAACCTAAAAGAATAAAATACTATATTAGGTGAATTCTCCAGCCAGCAGAAACCATCTTATCTCAAATTGCTAGTTATGCTGGTTTCTCCTTTTTTCCCGCCATCACCTTTTGAGGGTGGATAAACTCTGCTACTCAAAACTATCTGGCAGCTTCATAAGCATGCTTATTAATGGAGTGGGTACATTTAAGAGACAAGATTTTCTTCTGTGTTGAATGATGAAGCCATTTTCATGGATTTTTTTCTCTATTTAACTCTTCAGATTTATATTTCCTTTTAAGAGCAAAGGAATATTTTTCTTAAAAATAAGAATAAATAGTTACATTAATTAGTAACAATAAAAAACCCATCTCAAATATATTTGGGGGTAGGTCACTTGTTTTAAAGAATAACATTTTTTGAAAGAGATTCTCTTCAAGATTTCTTGTTTAATTTTATACTGCCATAAAAATTCTTTTTTTTTTTTGGTGGGGAAAATAACTTCCATAAAGGCTTCTTTTGGGGAGGAGGGGAGGGAAGGGGCAGTAATTGAGTTGAAAGAGAAATAAATAAATTTTGAGGGTGTACTATATGACAGACACTGTTAGAGATACATGTGGTGAACAGGACAGACCAGGTTTAACACTTTTGGAACTGATGGTTTAGTGGGGCAAGATAGATAATAAAAAAGGGAACAAGTAAAAATATGATTTGAGAGTGGGAAGTGCTATGAAGGAAATTAAACAGTGTAAAGTGCTATCAGTGACTGGTATAGAGGATGGGGTAATGCTGTGTTAGGTAAGAATGGTCATGTAAGAGTTTTTACAAAAGGTGACTCTAGGGATCAGGTCTTTTTCCAGGTCCTGATGATGATCAAGATTGGTATAGACAAGGATTAAAAGAGTAAGTGAACCGATGAGTGAGCTTTATGAGTTAAATTGGAGAGATTGACAGGGGCAAAATCATGAAGGACCTTGTGGAGATTATGGAAAAGATTTTGGTTTTCCTTTGCACAAGGAATAAAATGTACTGGAAGGATTTTAGTGGGATAATTGGTATGATTTTTCTGTTTGAAAGAGCACTTTGGCCATTGTATAGAGGACTGTAGGTATAAGACAGGGAGACCCATTAGGGGATTATCAAAAGTATGCTTTTTTTTCAAATTAAATTTTATTTTCTTAAGTTTATTTATTTTGAGAGTGAGTGAGCGTGAGTGGGAAAGGGCCAGAGAGAAAGGAAGAGAGAGAATCCCAAGCAGGCTCTGTGCTGTCAGCACAGAGACCAGTGCGGGGCTTGAACTCATGAACCCTGAGATCATGACCTGAGCTGAAATCAGGAGTCAGATACTTAATGAACTGAGCCACCTGGGTGCCCCTATCCAAAGTATTCTTGGTCAGAGAATACTGGATAACCTGGCTTAAGAAGTGTGACAGAGGAAAGGAAAAGAAATGGAAATAATTTGAGAGGTATTTTGGAGGTAAAATCTATACCATTTGCTAATGGATTGGATATGGCGATTTGAGATAAGGGAGGAATATCTTTAGCAATAATGTTGTGTAATACTATCCTCTAAGGCAAGTAAATCTATAGTATTAGCAAGTTGATTGTTGAATCAGCAAGTTGAAGAGTATAACTTAGAAAGGTAAAGCCTTAAATCATTAAGCAGGAAAATACAAGGTTAATAAACAGTGGTTTGGTTTATTTAATTCAGTGGCCAACTGACAGGCTAGGAATCACTAGAAAACTTGTAGGGCATTCATACTTTGCCAGAAAGTGTACCTTTGGGACAAATAACCTGTCTGGAACTAAAAAGCCTTAGAGAGTCTTATAAAATAATAAATGTCAGGTTTAAGGGAATGACCATGAATGCCATTAAGTGATTTTCTTTAGAGATAGAGCTCTTTATTCCAAGGTAAATGTTTTTAAAGTGGAACAGCCCTTAGGTGAAAGTAGGTATGGTATATAACATAATGATAGGTAAAGATGAGCTTTAATAGATTAAGATGGTCTTTTTGAGAATTGAAACATTCTAATACCAAGAATTTGAACTCATTGGGGGTCAGTTGTGAGATCTGGATCTGATTTTTGCTACTTACTTCCGTTGTTAGATCTCTACCTCTGAGGCTTAGGTCCCCCAGCCATAAGATAGGCACCTACTAGAAGAAAGCATTTAGTAATTGGAGGTTCTGAATGGAATGTACAAAAGTAAGGTTAATATGATAGCAGCCTTCTTTATCTCAAGACCACCAAGTTTTGTTTTATTTTCCTTATGAAAAGTAGGGAATTGAAGGGTTTAGTTGTGTTACTTTCTTATTCAGGGAGATTGTAGCAATTCTTTCTTTCCTTTTTTTTTTTTTTTTTTTTTAATATTTATTGTCAAGTTAGCTAACATACATTGTATACAGTGTGCTCTTGGTTTCGGGGTAGATTCCCGTGCTTTATTGCTTACATACAACATCCAGTGCTCATCCCAACAAGTGCCCTCCTCAGTGCCCGTCACTCATTTCCATCTCTGCTCTGTCCCCCCCCCACCAACTCTCAGTTTGTTCTCTGTATTTAAGAGTCTTTTATGTGTTTGCCTCCCTCTCTGTTTGAAACAATTTTTTCCCCTTACCTTCCCCCATGGTGTTCTGTTAATTTTCTCAGGTTCCACCTATGAGTGAAAACATATGATATCTCTTTCTCTGACGACTTGCTTCACTTAGCATAATACCTTCCAGTTCCATTCGTGTCATTGCAAATGGCAGGAT
Source organism: Lynx rufus (assembly GCF_022079265.1). Taxonomy (NCBI): domain Eukaryota; kingdom Metazoa; phylum Chordata; class Mammalia; order Carnivora; family Felidae; genus Lynx; species Lynx rufus. The sequence goes on along the minus strand of NW_025814889.1, from coordinate 35,986,670 downwards.
TTCATTCTTTCTCTTTGCCAAGTAGTATTCCATTGTATATATAAACCACATCTTCTTTATCCATTCATCAGTTGATGGACATTTGGGCTCTTTCCATGATTTGGTTATTGTTGAAAGTACTGCTATTAATATTGGGGTATAAATGGCCCTATGAATTAGCACTCCTGTATCTTTTGGATAAATTTCTAGTAGTGCAGTTGCCTAGGTCATAGGATAGTTCTATTTTTAATTTTTTGAGGAACCTCCACACTTTTCCAGAGAGGCTGCACCAGTTTGTGTTCCCACCAGTAGTGCAAAAGAGATCCTCTCTGTGCATCCTTGCCACCATCTGTTGTTTCCTGAGTTAATTTTAGCCACTCTGACAGGTGTGAGGTGGTATCTCATTGTGGTTTTGATTTGTATTTCGCTGATGATGAGTGATGTTAAGCATCTTTTCTTGTGTCTGTTGGCCATCTGGATGTCTTCTTTGGAAAAGTGCCTATTCATGTCTTCTGCCCACTTCTTCACTGAATTATTTTTCATGTGTTTAGTTTGATAAGTTCTTTATAGATTTTGGATACTAACCCTTTATCCATAAGTCATTTGCAAATACCTTCTTCCATTCTGTCGGTTATCTTTTAGTTTTGTTGATTGTTTCCTTTGCAGTGCAGAAGCTTTTTATCTTGAGGGGGTCCCAATAGTTAATTTTTGCTTTTATTTCTCCTGCCTTCAGAGACGGGTTGAGTAAGAAGTTGCTGCGGTTGAGGTCAAAGAAGTTGTTGCCTGTTTTCTCTTCTAGGGTTTTGATGGTTTCCTGTCTCACATTTAGGTCTTTCATCCATTTTGAGTTTGTTTTTGTGTATGGTGTAAGAAAGTGGTCCAGTTTCATTCTGCTGCATGTTGCTGTCCAGTTCTTCCAGCACCATTTGCTGAAGAGACTGTCTTTATTCCATTGGATACTCTTTCCTGCTTTGTCAAAGATTAGTTGGGCATGTATTTGTAGGTCCAGTTCTGGGTTCTCTATTCTATTCCATTGGTCTATGTGTCTGTTTTGTGCCAATACCGTACTGTCTTGATGATTACAGCTTTGTAGTAGAGGCTAAAGCCTGGGATTGTGATGCCTCCACTTTAGTTTTCTTTTTCAACATTACTTTGGCTATTCGGGGTCTTTTGTGGTTCCATATAAATTTTACAGTTGTTTGTTCTAGCTTTGAGAAGAATGCTGGTGCAATTTTGGTTGGGATGAATGTGTAGATTGCTTTGGGTAGTATTGACATTTTAACTATATTTGTTCTCCCAATCTATGAGCATGGAATGTTTTTCCATTTCTTTGTGTCTTCAGTTTCTTTCATAAGTTTTCTATAGTTTTCAGCATACAGATCTTCTACATCTTTGGTTAGGTTTATTCCTAGGTATTTTATGGTTCTTGGTGCAATTGTAAATCGGCTCAATTTCTTGATTTCTCTTTCTGTTGCTTTATTGTTGATGTATAGAAATGCAGCTGATTTCTGTACATTGATTTTGTATCCTGTGACTTTGCTGAATTCACGTATCAGTTCTAGCAGCTTTTTGGTGGAGTCTTACGGGTTTTCCATGTAGAGTATCATGTCATCTGCGAAAAGTGAAAGTTTGACTTCTTTGCCAATTTGGATACCCTTTATTTCATTCTGTTGTCTGCTGAGGCTAGGACTTCCAACACTATGTTAAACAACAGTGGTGAGAGTGCATTCCTGCCGTGTTCCTGTCATGTTCCTGATCTTGGGGAAAACTCTGGTTTTCCACACTGAGGATGATATTGGCTTTGGGCTTTTCATGGGCTTTTTATGATATATGTTCCTTCTATCCCGATTTTCTTGAGGGTTTTTATTAAGAAAGGATGCTGTATGTTGTCAGATGCTTTTTCTGCACCTGTTGATAGGATCATATGGTTCTTATCCTTTATTCTATTAATGTGATGTATCACATGGATTGATTTGCAAGTATTGAACCAGCCCTGCAGCCCAGGAATGAATCCCACTTGATCATGGTGAATAATTCTTTTAATATACTGTTGAGTTCGATTTGCAAGTATCTTGTTGAGAATTTTTTCATCCATGTTCCTGAGTGATATTGGCCTGTAATTGTCCTTTTTAGTGGGTTCTCTGGTTTGGGAATCACTGTAATGCTGGCTTCATAGAATGAGTCTGGAAGCTTTCCTTCCGTTTCTGTTTTTTGGAACAGCTTGAGAAGATAGAGATTTAACTCTGCTTTAAATGTCTGGTAGAATTCCCCTGGGAAGTCATCCCAGGACTTTTATTTGTTGGGAGATTTTTGATAACTGATTGAATTTCTTTGTTGGTTATGGGTCTTTTCAAATTTTCTATTTCTTCCTGTTTGAGTTTTGGTAGTGTGTGGGTGTCTAGGAATTTGTCCATTTCTTCCAGGCTGTCCAGTTTGTTGGCATGCTTTTTCATAGTATTCTCTAATAATTGTATTTCTGTGGTGTTGGTTGTGATCGCTCCTCTTTCATTCGTGATTTCATCTATTTGGGTTCTCTTTTCTTTTTGAGAATTCTGGCTAGGGGTTTATCAGTTTTGTTTATTTTTCCAAAAAACCAGCTCTTAAATTCATTGATCCGTTCTGCTGTTTTTTTTTTTTTTTTTAATTCTATATTGTTTATTTCTGCTCTAATCTTTATTATTTCTCTTCTTCTGCTGGCTTTGGGGTTTCTTTGCTGTTGTGCTTCTAGTTCCTTTAGGTGTATGGTTAGATTTTGTGTTTGAGATTTTTCTTGTTTCTTGAGATAGGCCTGGATGGCAATGTATTTTCCCCTTAAGACTGCCTTTGGACTGTCATGTTTTCATTTTCATTTGCTTTCGTATATTTTTAAATTTCTTCTTTAATTGCCTGGTTCTTTTTCTGAAGAAATGTTCTTTAACCTCCATGCATTTGGGGGTTTTCCAAATTTTTTCTTGTGGTTGATTTTAAGTTTCATAGCATTGTGATCTGAAAATATGCATAGTATAATCTCAATTCTTTTATATTTATTGAGGGCTATTTTGTAACCCAGTATATGATCTATCTTGGAGGATGTTCCATGTACACTTGAGAAGAATGTGTATTCTGCTTTTGGGTGAATAGTTCTTAATATATCTGTCAAATCCATCTGGTCCAGTGTATCATTCAAGGCCATTATTTCTTTTTTTTTTTGTTTTTAAATTTTTTTTTTTCAACGTTTATTTATTTCTGGGACAGAGAGAGACAGAGCATGAACGGGGGAGGGGCAGAGAGAGAGGGAGACACAGAATCGGAAACAGGCTCCAGGCTCTGAGCCATCAGCCCAGAGCCCGACGCGGGGCTCGAACTCACGGACCGCGAGATCGTGACCTGGCTGAAGTCGGACGCTTAACCGACTGCGCCACCCAGGCGCCCCTCAAGGCCATTATTTCTTTATTGATTTTCTGCCTAGATGATCTGTCCATTGTTGTAAGTGGAGTATTAAGGTCCCCTGCAATTACAGTATTCTTATCAATAAGACTGCTTATGTTTGTGATTAATTGATTTATATATTTGGGTGCCTCCAAGTTGGGGGTGTAAACATTTGTGATTGTTGGCTTATCTTGATGGATAGACCCTGTAATTATGATATAATGCCGTTTTTCATCTCTTGTTACAGTCTTTAGTTTAAAATCTAGTTTGTCTAAGTATGGCTACTCCAGCTTTGTTTTGACTTCCAGTAGCATGATAATGGTTCTCCATCTTCTCACTTTCAATCTGAAGGTGTTTTCAGGTCTAAAATGAGTCTCTCATAGATAGCATATAGATGGATCTTGTTTTTTTATCCATTCTGATACCCTGTATCTTTTGATTGCAGCATTTAGTTCATTTACATTCAGCATTATTGAAAGATATGGATTTAGAGTCATTGTGTTATCTGTAGGTTTAATGCTTGTGGTGATGTCTCTGGTCCCTTGTGGTCTTTGTAGCATTCCACTCACAGAGTCCCCATTAGGATCTCTTGCAGGGCTGGTTTAGTGGTCATGAACTCCTTCATTTTTTGTCTAGGAACCTTTATCTCTCCGTCTATACTGAATAACAGCTTTGCGGAATAAAGGATTCTTGGCTGCATATTTTTCCTATTCAGCACATTGAATATTTCCTGCCCCTCCCTTCTGGCCTGCCAAGTTTCAGTGGACAGGTCTGCTACTACCCTTATGTGTCTACCCTTGTAGATTAAGGGCTGTTTGTGTCTGCCTGCTTTCAGAATTACCTTTTTATCTTTGTATTTTGCCAATTTCAGTATGAAATTCCTTGGAGAAGACTTATTCTTGTTAAATCTGAAGGGAGTTCTTTGTGCCTCCTGGATATGGATGTCTGCCTCCTTCCCCAAATTAGAGACGTTCTCAGCTATAATTGTGTTCAAATAAACCTTCTGCCCCCTTTTCTTGCTCTTCTTTTGGAATTCTTATGATACGGATATTACTACGTTTCATTGAATCACTTCGTTCTCTAATTCTCCCCTTGTGGTGTGGTATTTTCTTATCTCTTTCTTGGCTTCATCGTTTTCCATAATTTTATCTTCTATTTCACTTATTCTCCCCTCTGCTTTCTCCATCCTTGATGTCACTGCGTCTGGTTTATTTTGAACCTCATTTACAGCATTTCTGAATTCATTGTGACTATTCCTTAGTTCCTTGATCTCTGCAGCAATAGATTCTCTGCTGTCTTCTACACTTTTTTCAAGCCCAGCTATTAATCTTATGACTATTAATCTAAAATCTCTAGCTGTCATTTCTTCCTCTCTTGTCATTTCTTCCTAGAATTTCTTTTGAGGAGAATTCTTCCATTTTTTCATTTTGGGTAGTTTTCTGTACCTTATGTGTTTTAAAAACTTGCTATGTGTCCTACACCTGGAAGCACTATTATATTAAAATGGGGTCATACACTATCCAGGACCTGGTCCTTTAGGAGGTGTTTTTGGAGTGTGTTACGTGCTGTCTGTTGTTGTGACTCTGGGTGCTTTATCTTCCTACTTGTAGTGGTGGTTTGGGCCTTCTACCAGGTAAGCTTTGATTTGTTCATCGAAGTAGCCCTGGAAAAAATTTTAAAAAAAGAAAAAGGGGGGTGTGGTAGAAGAAGGCTATCCCATACAAAAAGAGAAATGACGGGTAGGGAAAAAGAAAACAAACAAACAAAAAATTGACCAGGCAGAGAATCAGAGAAACTATACAGCTTAATCCAGAGAGAGAGAGAGAGAGAGAGAGAGGAAAATAAAGAAGGAGATACAGAAGAGGTGTAAAAAGAATAGATTAAAAATGTCTGCTTAAACAACTCAATAACCTTAGTAACCAGAATAAGAGAGGGGAAGGAATAAGCAGAAGAAAAGGAAGAAGGAAAAAGATACATATTATTTTATATGTATATATAAAATAAGAATTGCAAGAATCAAATCAGAAAATGCAAAAATGCTGGACTGGTATCTGATGGTGCCTTGGAACTGGTGGCAGTGCTGGTCTGGAGGAGGGTCTGTCTGGTCTGGTCATTGTCAATCTTGCTCAGGTAGACATGCAGTTACCAGGCCCAGAGGGGTGTGGTTTGGTGTAGGTGGTCCTGCCTCCACTGTGGGCCCCTCATCCGTTCCCTGAAGCCCCACCTTGTTGGTGATGGGGAGAAAAATGGCGATATCCCAGTCTCTTTCCCCCTGGACCGGGTGTCCCAAACCACTCTGTTCAGGCCATCCTCACTGTGCTGGGCAAGTGTGCTCCACAGTCTCCTGCACCTCCAAAGTGCTTGGCTGGGATTCAAACCCTGATATCTTAAAGGATCCCGCTCCAAGTGCCCTGGTTCCGGGGAAGTGCCACTCCAGAAGCCAACAAAGGGCCTCTGGCTCCTCACAGTGCTAGGCGGGCATGAGTGAGCAGGTTTGTTGGACGTCTTAAAGGATCCTGCTCTGCGCCCCAGTTCTGGGGTAGCACTACTCTGCTCAGCTGGTAAGGGGCCTCTGGCTGGCAGGAACCTGCAGAGTCTTTTGTTCTTGGAATGGCTTTTTGCCTTCTTCCCACAGCATTCAAGGGAGAGGATTGTTGTCTCTGACTGTGCCTCTGAGCTGGCTATGGAGACTGGGGCTGGCTCCCCTCCTCCCCAGGTGCGTGCACAGGGTGGCTCCAGTCTGGAGAAAGCCCTGCCACCCTAGAATGAGGTAGAAATTGGTTCCTTCTTTTTTTTCTGTTCCCAGGTCTGTGGTTTTTCTCTTGTCCAAATACAGTCCTACGTTTCCACAGCCTCCCTTTCTCTTCCTTTTGTCTTTCCACCGAGGGGAAACCTCCCGTCTGTGCCTGTGCCACCCGTTTTATCTCTCCTAGTTTGCAATCACACACCTATAGCCTGCCTAGTTGTCCCATGGGTCCCTGGAGATGTTTCTGTCGCTGTAGCCCAGATTCCTGGAATTCCCAGTCTTCTGGCCTTAATACTGCTGTGTTTGAGGGATGAGGGAACTTTGGGTCCCCCTACTTCTCCACCATGTTGACTCCTCCCCTAGAGATTATAGCAATTCTAAAGGCATTTGCAAAGTACAGCTCTTAGAGAATCATTAAAAAATACTGCTTGTGAAAAGAGATTTATGACAGCCCCAAATTTGTCAAGTGGCATTGGCAGGCAATAGCTCAAATTCTGTGAAACATCTAACTCAGATATCCACATACTGTTATTGGTAGGTGTTATTTTGAATTGTTAAAACTAAAAATTGATCATTTTTGGTGATTTCTATCTGTATAAAGGTCTGGCTTAAGAGAGCTGTATGTGATGAATAGGCTATACTATGTACAAAAGTTATATGTATAAAATAATGTAACTTTTTTTATTACATTAAAAATGTGACCTTTGGAGTTGTCATTTCATGATCAGTCTTTTAATTGTTTCAGACTCAGGTTATAGGACAGTTTATGTAAAATATGGAAAGGTGGGGTGCCTGGGTGGCTCGTTTGAGTGTCAGACTCTTGACCTTGGCTCAGGTCGTGATCCCAAGGTCATGGGATTGAGCCCCGTGTCGTGTTTTACACTTGAGTGTTGAGCTTGCTTGAGATTCTCTCTCTCTCTCTCTCTCTCTCTCTCTCTCTCTCTCTCTCTCTCTCTCTCCCCCCCCCTCCCTCTCCTCCCCTCCCTCTTTCTCTCTCCTTCTGCCCGTCTCCCCTGCTTGTAAGTGCGTGCGCTTCTCTCTAAAAAAGAAAAAAATGCAGAAAGGAATGCTTAATTTTCTTTTATGTTCTGAATACTTGGAAAATTTTATTTTTTTTAATGTTTACTTATTTTTGAGGGAGAGAAAGAGAGAGAGCATGAGCAGAGGAGGGGCAGAGAGAGAGGGAGACACAGATCCAAAGCAGGCTTCAGGCTCTGAGCTGCCAGCACAGAACCCAGTGTGGGGCCCGACCCCACGAACTGTGAGATCATGACCTGAGCCAGACACTTAACCTACTGAGCCACCCAGGCACCCCTGAATACTTGGAAAATCTTAAAAGGTACCTATACTTAATGATTTTGGTAGTAAAAACTATATTTAGTGCTTGTGACTATTTTCATTTTTTATTAATTTTTAGAATTATTAAATTTATATTGGAACAGATTCACAAAGTACAAAATTCTGATCTTAGAGAAAAAGTTTTAAGTCTTTCACTATTATGATGTTTGCTATGGTTTTTTTCATATATGACTTATGTGAACATTTCCTTCTCTTCCTGTTTTACTGAGTGTTTTTATCATGAAAAGGTGTTGAATCTTGTCAAGTGTTTTTTCTGCATCAGTTGTGATGCTTATGTATTTTTCCTTCATTTTATTAATGTGATGTATTACATTGATGGATTTATCTGTATTGAACTAGTCTTTCATTCTAGGAGTAAGTCCAGTTGTCATGGTGTTTCTTTTATGAAGGCCATGCAGCAGAAGATCTATAAGATATTTGGTGGGACAGACCTAAGATTTTCTTCCTCCTCCCTGCTCCTGCCACTCTACTCTCCCTTCTCCTTTCCCTTCCTTCCCCTTCCCTTTTCCCTTCCTTCCCCTTCTTCCCTTTTTCCTTTCTTTTCCTTTCCTTTTCCTTTCCTTTTCCTTTCCTTTTCCTTTCCTTTTCCTTTCCTTTTCCTTTCCTTTTCCTTTCCTTTCCTTTCCTTTCCTTTCCTTTCCTTTCCTTTCCTTTCCTTTCTTTTTTCTTTTTTCTCTTTTCTTTTCTGTTTATTTATTTATTTTGCGAGAGAGTGCTGGTGAGCGAGGGGAAGGGCAGAAAGAGAGGGAGACAGAAGAGAATCCCAAGCAGACTTCGTACTGTCAGTGCAGAGCCGGACGCAAGACTCAAACTCACAAACCGCGAGATCATGATCTAAGCTGAAATCAGAGAGCTTAGTCAACTGTGCCCCTGGAAAACTTATTTCTTATTATTTGCTTTTTTTTTTTTCTGAGTTGTGGATTACAAAACAATTCTAACTTAATAGAACATTCCATTTATATTCTCATAAATGAGCAATACTCCTCCATGTATAGCTCCCACTTATGAGAAGTTTAGTGTGGTCATATTTCAAGGCTACTTTGCAGTAAACTTTATTTTACTTGCTACAATTTGTGAATAAAGATTCTGATTCTGTAGTTTACTTGCCATGTGAGCCAAATGACTTTAGGGTTCAAGTTTTTATCTTTTTTTCCCCCCAATCTTAATCTTTTGGGTATAGAAAGAACATGGATATTGTGCAGGCCAGAAAGACCTGGATATAAATTCCATCTGCTCCTCTTGACTAATGGTCTTGAATAAATTAACTAATCTCCAGGTCTCAGTTTCCACATCTATAAAATGAGAGATAAAATATCCCAGGGGGCTATATATTAGGGTTATGTGAGATACCACATGTAAGTTCTCTGGTATGGAATTTAACTTTGTTGAATTGTTGATCTGCAGTAAATGTTAGCTTCCTCTTCCCTGAAACAAAATGAAATGGTGGGTGTGAAATAGCTTTGTGAAGTGTACATAAATAAACAGAAATCATTAACATTGTTTTCTCTTTCAGAATTTGGCATTAATAGCATAGTTTATAATCTCAATATTATTAATATGCTTGCTTAGGTCCTTATGTGATAGGAACGTGCTAAGTTTTGGTGATCCTTAAAGATTTGTATTTGTTCTTGCTCCAGAACTTTGAAAGCCCTTAGAGAAATCCTGAAGCAAACTCAAATGATTTGTTAAACGTATAGTTGGCTAATTTTTAGTCCAGTTTGAATTCTAGGACTGATTCTTAGTTTTAGTACCCATATATATGAAAACCAGATCCACATTTTACCTTCTTTTTATAATATCCAGGCCCTTCCACTTTGCCCTACTCCTCCTTTTCCCCAGTAAGAACTTTGAATCTCATGGGATTTATAGCATAACACATACCCTCGCTTTATCATGTTTTAGTGTTTCTAGTTGGATTGGCTGTGATAATGACCTTATTAGTATATATAACTACATGTCTAAATTAAGTTTTGCATGTGAGTTAAGAGGGTCAAGGACTTGAAATAATTTAACACCTAGGAAACGTACTACAGTCTAGTTTAGAGAGATAGTGATGATTTCTGGAAGTGTTTTTACACAGAGAACATTTAAATATTATTTATCATATATTCATTAAACATTCATGTGCATAGTACTTTCTGGGAACTCAAGGAATGTAAAAGGAGTATGCTCTCTCTGGTCCTGAGTTTCTTGCCTTCCAGAGTAGTCTAGTTAGAATTCAAAACAACTCAAATACTGAAATGTCAGACGTTTAAGCAATTTATATGCAAAATATTACCAATAATATGTGCTATAAAAGTCACAGACTTTGTCCTGTGTCATACAAAGTATGGTGAATTTTTGTTTCCTTACCTGAAAAGTAGAAACACAAAAAATATACCCTGTAGGGTCATTGTGATGTTTAAATGAGATTAGATATGTAAGACCCAGCTGTATTCTTTCTGCAGATAGGTATGTTTTTCATTGAAAAAGTAATGGTATATTGTAAAATAGTATATTTGAAACAGTAATGGCATATTGTAAAAAAAAAAAAATACAGACAGAACAAAATGATTTGTTAAACAAATAGTTGGCTGATTTTTAGTCCAATTTGAATTCTCACTTGAGACCATAAGTTCTTCTCTGTGTACCAAGCACAGTTTTGAGTATTTTCCAATAATTACTCTGTGTACATATACAGTTATAGTTTTATAACTTCTGGGAACATTATCTGCATTGTCTTGTATACTGCTTTTTTTATTTACAAATAGATTTTGGCAATCTTTCCTAGATATTATATACATTGTTTTATTTTTCTTAATGATTGCTTAGCATTCTTTTGTTTGAGTGTATAATAACATAACCTGTGTCTTCCTCCAGCACTCATTTAATGTGTTTATTTAAAATATGTTAATTCATAACTTTCCTCTCCTTAGAGTCAACTCAGTATCCAGAAAATCCATCCTCCCAAGAAGAAGGGACAGAAAGAAACATCTCTTTGTAAGAAAGGCTTGATTGTCCCATGAACCAGACAGCAGAAAACCGATTGGGGTGCAGCAGGACTCCAGAGCCAGATATAAGGCTCAGAAAAGGGCACCAACTTGATGGTACAAGGAAAAGTGATAATGACAACCACCAAGGAAATTTGGAGCCTATTTTAGAGGCATCTGTTCTTTCTTCGTATCATAAAAAAGTAAGTTAAAGGGGGAAGGATGGTAAGTAAAACAAAGTTTATGGGAATGTGGTTGGAAGGAGGATATTAAAAAAAATGTATGGGACATTGCTGGAGAGAGGATGGGGCTTTGAAAAGGAATCTTGAGCATATTTGTTTTTGTTTTTGTTCAAGATGATTTGAAGTCCCATTTTTAAATTGGCTAGGTATTCTTTGATTTTACAATCCTTTTCTGCTGACACTTAAAATCATACTTTATCTGCTTTATTTTGTTTGAGAAGGGAAATGGGTTTTTGTAGTTACTATTTAGTCTTTATAATTCAACTTTATTTTATTATTTATTTTTTAATTTTTAAAAATGTTTTATTTATTTTTGAGAGAAAGAGAGCAAGCAGATGAGGGGTAGAGAGAGAGAGGGAGACACAGAATCTGAAGCAGGCTCTAAGCCCTGAGCTGTTAGCACAGAGCCCTATGTGGGGCTTGAACCCATGACCGTGAGAGCATGACCTGAGCCGAAGTTGGTTGCTTAACCGACTGAGCCACCCAGACACCCATAAACTGTATTTTAGTTACGACATTATCATTTATAATTTTGGAGAAATTCTAACTCTGTGCTGGAACTGCTTCTCCAAATATGGTTTATCTCCAGTGCATACCTTGGGAGTCATTAGAATTCTGGGAACAGAAGGTAGGTTTTAATCTTTCCTTTTACTTCCCAGAGAAAAGAGCAACTTTTAAATTATTTAAGCACATCTACTTAGAGAGCAAAGGCATAAGTGTTTGTGAACAGCATCAGAAAGTCCTTATTATAGGGGGACCTGGCTAGCTCAGTTGGTTGACCATCTGATTTCAGCTCAGGTCACGATCTCACAGTTTGTGAGTTTGAGCCCTGCATTGGGCTCTCTGCTCTCAGTGCAGAGCCTGCTTCCAATCCTCTGTCTCCCTTTCTCTCTGTCCTTCCCCTGCTCATGCTCTCTCTCCCTCAAGAATAAATAACTATTAAAAAATATAGTAAAATATTTGTATACTATAAGCCCTTATTATAGATATTTAGCTATATGCTTTGTAACTTTGAATCACGTAGCATGTGTTCAGTGTTGTGGCTCTAGTACAATGTTTCTAAAACTAGGTTGTGTCCATTAGTGGTTTGTGAAATTTTGGTACTGTACGCTGTGTTTAAAATATTAAGCAGCAAAATAGAACAAAGAGGTGCATATATGTAGTAATGTTCATTTAAACTATGTTATTTGATGAAATTGTTTAGTTTTATATAGATATGTATACAGATATGAAAAATACATACATGTGAGTTGTAGCTAAAAACATTTTGAAAGCCTCTACTCCAAATTGCATCTGTACCGTCCTAAGACATACATTGGTTGTGTGGGTAATAGTGGTGTTGGTTTGAACTCCAGAGGGTTGTCTTGTCCTTTCAGGTCTTTTATAAGAATTTCATCAGAGCATTGTAACAGTATAGGTACAGAATAGGAAATTTAAAGTATTTCTTCTGTTCTTGGTAACACTTTCTTTATAAGTCAGCTTTATCTTCTTGGCTAGGTTGTACTATGGTGAAGGATTATTTGCATGCATGTGGGTGTATATACCCATACATACACAGGACAGATTAGTAGGATTAAAAAAAAAAAACTGTTTGCCTACACTACATGTGATACAATTTGGCTTTTAAGCCAGCATTATTATTTTTTTTAAAAAAGTTGACCAGATAATCTGGGTCAAGAACTTGTATCAACACTTAAGACCTTGCCTTCTTGCTGCCATTTTACTGTAATAAGTACTAGCAACTAAGACTTCCCTATCCAAGCTGAGCCAGCTGTTTTCCTCATTTGCTGCTAAGGCCTCAGCAATGTTACTAAGCTTGGATGAGTGACTGGGCTTATCTTTTTTTTTTTTTTTTTTCTTTTTATTATAGTGAGCACAACATGAAATCTACCCTCTTAACACATTTTTTAAGTGTATGGTACATTATTGCTAACTATATGCACATTGGGTCTCTAGAACTTTTTCATCTTACATGACTGAAACTCTATAGCCATTGAATAGCAACTCCCCATTTTTCTCTGCCCTTGCTAGCCCTTGACAACCACTATTCTGCTTTCTGCTTTTATGAGTTTGACCACTTTAGACACCTTGTATAAGTGGAATCATACAGTATCTTGCTTTCTATTACTGGCTTATTTCATTTAGCATCATATCCTCAAAGTTTGTGCATGTTGTAACATGTGATGAGGCTTCTTTCTTTTTTTTTTTTTAAATGTTTTTATTTATTTTTGAGACAGAGACAGAGCATGAGCAGGGGAGGGGCAGAGAGAGGGGCAGATACAGAATCTGAAGCAGGCTCCAGGCTCTGAGCTGTCAGCACAGAGCCTGATGCAGGGCTCAAACTCACAGAGTATGAGATCATGACCTGAGCTGAAGTCGGACGCTCAACCAACTGAGCCACCCAGGTGCCCCGAGGCTTCTTTCTTAAGGCTAAATAATATTCCATTGTAGGTATATACCACATTGCTTTTATCTATCCATCCACTGATTGACATTCAGGTTTTTTTCCATGTCTTGGCTATTGTGAATAATGCTACCAATAATGTTTTCAGTTCTTTTGCGTAAATACCCAGAAGTAGGATTACTGGGTCATAAGAGTTCTATTTTTACTTTTTCTTGAGGAACTTCCATACTGTTTTCCATAGGAGCTGCATCATTTTACATTCCTGTCAATAGAGCACAAAGGGTCTAATTTTTCCATATCCTCGCCAACACCTACTATTTTCTTTTTTGATAATGGCTATCATAACAGATGTGATGTGGAACATCATTGTAGTTTTGTGATAGGTTTCTTTGATGTTAGTGATGTTGAGCATCCTTTTCATATACCAGTATGTGTCTTTGAAGAAATGTCTGTTCACATACTTTGCCCATTTTTTTAAGCCAGTATAAAGTGATTGAGGCCCCCTACCCCCTGTTGAGTTACATGTATTTTAGATATTAACTCCTTATCAGATATATGGTTTGCAGGTATTTTCTCCTATTCTGTAGGTTATCTTTTCATTCTGTTGATTTTTCTGTTGTTGCCGTGTAGTAGCTTTTTAGTGTGACATTCTCCAAATTGTCTAATTTTTGCTTTTATTATTTGTGCTTTTGGTGTCATACCCAAGAAATCATTGCCAAGACCAATATTATGAAACTATTTCTCTATATTTTCTTCAAGGAAATTTGTAGTTTCAGGTCTTACATTTAAGTTTTTTTTGAGTTAAGTCATTTTGAATTTTTTTTTTATGTTATATAAGATAAGGGTCCGGTTTTACTCTTTTGCATGTAGGTAATCCAGTTTTCCAGCACCATTTATTGAAGAGATTGTATAGTCTCTTTCCTATTATATAGTGTTGCTGTTCTTGCTGAAGATCATTTGACTACATATGCATGAATCTATTTCTGGGCTCTTGATTCTGTTCTGTTGGTTTATATATATGTCTGTCTTTATGCCAGTACCATACTATTTTGATTACTGTACTTTTGTAGTATATTTTGAAGGAAGTGGGATATTTCCAGCTTTGCTCTTTCTCAAGACTGTTTTGACTTTTGAGGCCCTTTGTCATCCCATATGAATTTCAGGACTTTTTTTTTTTTAATGATTGAGATTATCTTAAAGAAAGTGGAAATGTAATAAACAGAATTGGAAGAGGGTTGACTAGTTTACTGAACACAGGGTCAGAAGACCTATCATTTAGCCTTATAAAATAGGCAAGTTATTTAATTTCCCTGGATTTATTTTTTGTCATATATAATAGGATAATAGTTGATGCCTGTTTTCATTTCCAGTTGTGATAGGATTCTACATTTTTATCAAGTTTTCGATATTAAGAAATATTCTCAAGGGTTTCTAGAATGTACACATTGAACTATTCCTTTTTTTTTTTTTTTTTTTTTTAAGATTTTATGTTTAATCTCTACACCCAATGTGGGTGGGACTCAAACTTACAACTCCAAGATCAAGAGTTACAGGCTCTACCAACTGAGCTAGCCAGGTGCCCCACAGCGAACTATTCTGGAATATACCCATAACTAATTTAAAGAACTGATGGTGATAAGTAGTACCTCTGGCAGTTTCTAAAAGTGATTATGTAACTGAATGCTTAGTAAAGGCTGGTTGAAAGTGAGGGAAGAGGAAAGGAGGAAGTATGTATAGGGCATTTCGAATAATAGGAGTAGTGTGTTCAACGCCTTGAATCTGAAAAAATCTTGGCATATTTCAGAAGTGTGGTCAGTGGATAATGGGGAGGATGGTAAGAGATGAGGAAAAAATGTAGTAGGACCTTTGTAGACCATGATATGGAGAAAGTACATTGGAGGCTATTGGAAAGTTTTAAGCAAGGGAGTGATAGAATCTTATTTACGTTCTGAAAAGATCACTTTTTGGCTCTGATGTGAAGACAGATTTTGGGGGCTGTTGGTGGGGAGAGAAACTTGGGGATGAGTCAGAAGGCTGCTACAGAAATTCATGAGAGTAGCTTATTCTGGGTTGATGGTGATTGTTGGTTGGCAGGAAGTGGATACATTTGAACTATGCCTTGGGAATAGAGTTGACAGTTTGCTGGTAGATTGGATTTGATGGGTTAAGGGAGAAGAGAAGGAAATGACAAGAATGAGTCTGGGGTATGATGTGAATATTTAGATTGCTGGGGTAAGAATCTGTATTTTGAGATGGGAAGAACTAGAGGATAAGTTTAGAGGTGAAGTAGGTATAAATGGGAGGATCAAGTTTGCTTTTGGCTGTGTTAAATATGAAACGCAGGGACTCATTCAGTTGAGCATCTGACTCTTGATTTCGGCTCAGGTCACGATCTCACCTGCTTTGGGCTCCGTGCTGGAGCCTGCTTGGGATTCTCTCTCTCCCTCTCTCTCTGCCCCTCCTCTGCTCATATTCTCTTTCTCTCAAAATAAATAAACTTACAAAAAAATAGGAAATGCATGTGAGACATCTTACTGGCTGTGTCTAGAAGATAGTTGGGTAGGAGTGTGGCATTCCTAAGAGTGGCCTGGGCTTGAAGTAATTATTTAGGAAGTAGCTGCAGTGTAGCTGATATTTAAAACTGTTGAAATGGTTAAGGTTACTTAAGAGTCCTAAGATCTAGCTTGAAGAACACCAGCATTCACAGGGCATTTCAAAGAGAGAAAGCAAGTAGAGGAAGGAAGCTAAAGACAACAAGCCTATAAGGTAGGAGGAAACTCAGGAAAGTGTAATATCACAAAAATTAAGAAAAGTGTTTCAAGAAGGAGGGAAGGGAGCAGTGATTGGTTTATTTCTACTGCTGCTAAAGAAATCGTGGACAAAAAGGATAGGCTAGTGACCACTGGTTCCAGCAACATGGTGGTCATTGGTGAACTTAAGAGCTGTTTTGGTGGAGGAGTGGGAACAGAAGCCAGACCTTGGAGTAGGTCAGATTGTGAATAGCAGGTGATGAGTATTCAATGGCATGTGTACTAAGCAGTCCTTTCTCTGTCATGTAAAAAAACATGTGAGCTTTTTTTCCAAGTGTGTTTCCTGTGTGCTGAAATTATTTTAAACTTTCTGGTTTCCCATATAGAATAATAATAAAATTACATAAAACCTTTAATTTTTTGCTTATTCCTTTTATAAATGAGTACATTTTAGTCTGCTGATGGCAAACGTGTAGATACAAGTATTTATTTTTTGGTGTTTTTTTGACTATAAAAGGAATACTAAGACTAATTTGGAGGACACAGGCCTACTATATTCCAACTCTCTAGATTTGTGAACACTTTTTCCTGGATTCTGTGTACTTGGTAGTTATACTATGCTTATCTTTGTGGTATTTATTTTTTAATTTTTTAGATATTTATTTTGGGGAGAGCACAGGCCAAGGAGGGGCAGAGAGAGGGGGTCAGAGGATCCAAAGTGGGCTTTGCACTGATAGGCTGAGAGCAGCGAGCCTGATGTGGGGTTCAAACTCGTAAACTGAGATCATGACCTGAGCTGAAGTTGGACGCTCAACCAACTGAGCCATCTTTGTGGTATTTAAATATTGAAATGTGAATTGAGAATTTTAAAACAATTGTCTTCAGTGCAGACAGATGTTCTGATAATTTTTTTTATCTCTGAAAACATTCATAATATGTATATTGAATAATGTTAAAGAAAAGCAAAAGATTCTGTGTGTGTGTGTGTGTGTGTGCGTGTGTGTGTGTAGAGAAAGGGAGGGAGAGGGAACAACTTATAACGTCCTATACACTGAAATTCAGAGTTATGTAAGTATTTTAATGTTTGTGTACTCAAAAAAGTACATCCCTGTGTTAGTCTGCTTTTGCTGCAGAAACTAAATACTCCAGAAGTTCAGTGATTTTACAATAATACAAACATACATGAGGGCAGTAGGTAAAATGTTACTAGTCTGTGTTGCCGGTCTGTTGCAGGTCAGCTCTGTGAATCCATTCTGGGACCAGGTTGAAGGAGGCTGGTTGGCACATGTTCTTGTGGCAGATTGCAAAAGTCCCAGAGAACAAACCAAATTGCATTTGCATTCAAAGTTCCTGCTCATATATGATGTGTGTTACGTTTACTTATGTTCTGTTGGCCAAAGCAGTCATGTAGCTAGGTCCAATGACAATGGGGTGGGATTATATTCCTCTGAGGGGAAGGAGTAAGTGAATAATTGAGAACTTTAATATATGATCTGCGACAGTTTCTAAAGGAAAAAGGCATTCCCTATCCCAGTATCTTTATATAGGTTATCATACTTCATATAGTAAGTTTTCAGTGTTGCGCCACATGTTGGAGATAATTTTCTTGTACCACAGAATATTGGAATGACAATTGGAAGATCTAGGTTCTTCTATTTATCGAACTCCTAGTTATGACTTTGCAGAATTTTTCAGTGCATCAGTTTCTTTGGAAAAGAGCAAAATAACATTGTGTATATCTTCTATATGCATGTTATATGAATAATGTGAAGATTTGTGAAAATTCTTTTAGTTTTTAGATTTGATGCTTGCTTTGCTATACCACTTTGTTGCCCTAAATTCAAATAATGAGCATTGGGTTAAAAAAAACAAAAAAAACTTAGTTGTGTAAATATCCAGAGGTTTCTTCAGATGATGTAAACGAGTGTGTACAGTTGAACTGACTATGATATGTTGAGCCTCTTTGATAAGTTGAGCCTTTGTGTGTTATAGATGAGAAAACTGAGATGGTGTAAGCCCAAGTGACCATTCCAGTGGTTTACAATTTGGGGCAGTTGTGACTCCCAGGAAATGTTTTGCAGTGTCTGGAGTCATTTTTGGTTGTTAAAACTAGCGAATTTATGCTACTAGCATCTTGTGGGTAGAGGCCAGGGATGCTACTAAACATCCTACAATGCATAGACAGCCTCCACAGCAAAGAATTACCTAGCCAAGTACGTAAGTACCAAGGTTGAGAAACCTAACCTGTGTTCTGGCTACGTTGGTAGCACATTGTTGCATTAGCATATCTAGAAATATTATAGTTTTATTTTATTTATTTTTTTTTTTTAATTTTTTTTTTTCAACGTTTATTTATTTTTGGGACAGAGAGAGACAGAGCATGAACGGGGGAGGGTCAGAGAGAGAGGGAGACACAGAATCGGAAACAGGCTCCAGGCTCTGAGCCATCAGCCCAGAGCCTGACGCGGGGCTCGAACTCATGGACCGCGAGATCATGACCTGGCTGAAGTCGGACGCTTAACCGACTGCGCCACCCAGGCGCCCCTATTATAGTTTTATTAATGGAAGTACTGTAGGAATACATTTTTCAGATCCAGGTCTGTTTTTTTTGCAAACCTCCAAGAGATTTTCATCAAATCATAATCCATGTGAATGATCCATCTTAAGTTGTGCTGTGTACAGCCTAGAGGGTAGAATATGGTGGCCCTGTCTGGACCAGCTGCCTTTCTAAATGCTAGGAATATGGTGATGGGTCAGAGCCACAATTTTTTCCTGCATGGTGCCAGTGCAGAGGTAGGGAAGACATGGGCAATAAATCCATGAAACACATAAATGAATAAGATAATTACAAACAGTGATAAGTGCTACAAGGAGAAAAGTATGCTAAGGTAATGAGGTGAGGTGATTTAAAAGAATTAATTTTTATTAAGATTTTATTTTTTTAGAGTAGTTTTTAGGTTCACAGAAAAATTGAGGGGAAAATATAGAGATTTCCTGCCGTCTCCCTGCCTGCACATATACATAGCTTCCCTCACTGTCACCATCCCCAACCAGAGTGCTACCTTTGTTAAAGTTGATGAGCCTATATTGACAAACTGTAATTACCCAAGGTTTACTCTTGACATTGTATATATTATGGATTTGGACAAATGTATAATGATATGTATATATCCATCATTATGATATACAGAATAGTTTCAGTGCCCTAAAAATCCTCTGTGCTCTACCTACTCCCTCCACCACCCCCAGCAATTCTTTAGATATAGTTAAGGAAAGCGTGTTTGAAGTGAAGCCTGAATGATAAGGAACCAGCAAAGACCTTAGGGGAAGAGTATTTCCAGATAGAAGAAACAAGCTAGTACAGAGGTCCTTTCCTCCCTCTGCTTCTGCTGTTTCCTCCTATCTCCTCCTCCTTCCCTCCCCCCCCCCCCCCCAGGACTGAAAGACCAGTGCAATTAGAGCATGAGGAGCAAGAAGGAAGAGTGAAATGAGGTCAGTAGGCCAGAGAGGGACCAGGATTCTATAGGTGTATAGAAAAAGCTTAGATTTTATTTTAATAAAATCCACCAGAAAGTAGACAGCCTTTGGGGTGTTTAAACAGGGGGTAGGGATTGGTGATTTTATTTATTTGTTTATTGTTAAGAGAGAGAGAGACAGCATAAGCAGGGGAGGGACAGAGAGAGGGAGACACAGAATCCAGAGCAGGCTCCAGGCTCTGAGCTGTCAGCGCAGAGTCTGGCGTGGGGCTTCCATGTTAGCTTGAAACAGGGTGATAGTAGCAGCAGAAATGGAAGTGGATAGATTCTGAATATATTTTGGAGGTCAAGTCAGCAGGACTTTCTGGTGGGTTTGATGTGGACAGTGAGGAAAAGAGGGGAATCAAGGATGATTATTGGATATTTTAACTCAGCAAAAACTGGGTGGGATTGGTAAAGTGAGCAGGTTTAAAAAGGGGAATCAAGGGGTGCCTTGTTGGCTCAGTTGGAAGAGCGTGTGACTCTCAGTCCTTGGGGTCATGAATTTGAGCCCCACGCTGGGTGTGGAGATTACATTAAAATAAATAAATAAATAACTTTTTGAAAGTGGGGGAGGAATCAAGACTTTTGTTTTAGAATGTGAGACTTGAGATTCTCTTTAGTCATCTTAGAGATAATTGAATAGTCAGTAGCTGTATCACTGTATGATTTTTAATGTACCACTGTTTCTTAATTATATTTATTTTTTAAAATTATTATTATTTTCTTAACTGTATTTAAAACTGATACATGTTCTTATTGAAGCTAAGGAATTGTAAAACTAGAAGGAATTTCAGACTAGCCAATTTGACTGAGATTAAGAATGGCAACAAAATTCTGTTTATAATATTAACTATGAGACAGTAAAATGTTTTTAGAGTTGAGAATTTATCCATCCTGTCCTTTTGTGTCAGATTCACAGTGGTTATCTGTTTCTCATTATACCATGCATGTTTGTTTATCATCTTCATTTGATAGAGTGGTATCTTCTAAATACAATGTTTGTGCTCTTTGTTTCACTAACAGATAATTAAGTGAATGTGATTTTTTTTCATCCTTACGAATGAACTCATTCTATTGCCTTGAAAACCTGTATTTCATTTTCCTTTACTGTAAGTTAACCCAGAAGCCAATAGCCTGAACAAAACCATTTCTTTCTTCCTATCTGTTGTAACAGATTTTCTGTGAGGAATCATGGAGTTGAGAGAATCTGATCCATAGATTGTGGAATGTTACAGTCTCTTTTGAAGCCATCTTGTTTACCTTCCTCAATTTACTAATGAGGAAATTGTGTCTTTTTGTTCCTTTGCCCTTTATATATTATTTCTCTTTGGTGTAGAAGTTCTTTGCTGAAAAAAAGAAGGTGGTTTCTGAAAAAACCAGTCCATCTGTAGGTACTACCTACTTGGGAGATAGTTTTGATAGAAAACTTAGTGGATCATTTAAGCAATGAAAAGTTTTCTGCTGCGCTAGTTCTCCCTTGGCCCTTCCTCTTCATTCATTGCTCTATATACAGCACTGTTCCTTGCTGCTAATTTCAGGGTTATTAGTATAGCATAATCATGGGAATTAGAAAAGAAGGAAGGTAGAGTTACAGAAAACTGTAATTTTGAGACTGGAATTAAACACAAAATATTAACTTAATATCTTCAAGGGACTTAATGATTTCCATACACTAATTTTTTGTTTGTTTTTGAAGGAAGGACTAATTTCTTGAAATTTCCAGTTTTGAAGTGGAAGTATGTGAACTGTTAGCAGATGGAGAGTATCCTTCTAAATTATGATAGTGCCTTAAATTTGTATGTAGCACTTTCACAAACATCTAATTTGCTTCTCAAGATTGCCCTCTGAAATAGGAAGAACAGATATGATCTCTTTTAAAAAGTGGATAAAAGTAAGATTTAGAAAGTTTAAGAGTAGTTTGTCTAAGGTCACATGTATACGAGAGCATGTGCTAATTAATTAGTCCTCTGCACTCTCGTCTGAACAAAGCTGCCTTTATAAAAATTGGCAGCAGGTTGACTTCATATTTCTCAATTCCAAACTCTGCCTGAGTATTTATGTTGAACCCAGAGGTTAGATCAACTATTGGTACTTGTATTTTGACAGAATTGTTGCACACACCTTATTTTTTGTCAGGCCAGGACAATTTTGCCTCTCAGATGCATTCTAACCTTTCAATGGATTTTTTGCTTACTTTGAAATTAAATAAACCTAACGTTATCATGGTGCGGTCTTCCACATTTCTGATAATTTTGCATTATTTTCTTTGTCTATATGTTCCCTCTTTTAAAGATGTACAACTTAAATAGATTGCATAGGCTTTTAAAAAATGTGGCAGTTTCCATTAGACTCTCTAGGTACATTAAATGCCAATTGTGCATAAGAATAAAAATGTAATAGAAAAGATAACAGGAGTGTCTTTTTTTTTTAAATAAAAAGTGAAATTCTGAATTTATAAAAAAATGGGTTAAAGGTAGTTGTAATCCATTACAGAGTGATATGTCTTTATGTTCAAGTGTATATCAACAGGTTCCTTTAAGTCAGTGAATCTGTTAGGAATGCTTATGTGATCGCCTATGGCCCTTTAAGGAAAATAAACACAAATGCCAGGATTTAATTCTAACCTACTAAATCAGCATATTTGGGTCCTGGATGAATGTAGTTTTTAAAAGCTTCACAAGTGATTAAGATGCTCACTTCTGTTTAAAAACTAGTGCCTAAAGTTATAGTTCTGTTTTACTTAAAATGTACTAAAAACTTCTCAGAAACACGATTTACAAAAAAGACAAATCTATACATGTTCTCCGAGGAATATTTGGGAAATCAAGTTGAATTTATTTGCTGTTTGTTAAAGGAAAATGTCACACTTACTCACAGTTGACTCTTAAAAAATATTGAAATAATTCATATATAAATAACATCCTAAAGTGTATAACTCAAAAGTTTCAGTATATTCACAGAATTGTGCAACCATCACAACAATCTAACCTAGAACATTTTTATCATCTCTAAAAGAAACCTCTTAGCCATTAGCTGTCATACCCTGTTCCCACACCCCAAGCCTAGACAGCTAATTTCCAGTTTACTTTCTGTCTCCATGGATTTTCCTGTTCTGAACTTTTTATATAATGGAATCACACAATGTGTGGTGTTTTATGACCAGCTCTTTTACTTAGCATAATGTTTTCAAGATTCATTTATGTTGTTTGCATATTAGAACTTCATTCTCTTTTATGGCTGAGTAATATTCCATTGTATGGACATATTATACTTTATTGAGTATATTGATATGAACATTCATGTAGAAGTTTTTGTGTGCACATAAGATTTCATTTCTCTTGGGTATAGACACAGGAGTGATTTTTCACTGGGCCATGTGTTAACTCTGTTTAACATTTTGAGGAACTGCCAGATTGTTTTCTATAGCAACTGTACCATTTTACATCCCTACTAGCAATGTTTGAGGGTTCCATTTTTTCCATGTCCTGCCCAGCACTTATTTTTATCTGCCTTTTTGAATATAGCCATCCTAGTGGGTGTGAAGTGGCATCTCATTGTGGTCACAGTTGACTCTTGAGTTTTTATCAGGAGACCTTCCTAGGTTAGCCGTGGCTGAAGATTTTAATTATTTAACCTCTTTGAAGACTTTGGAAGTAGAAACCGAATTCAAATCTATTACAAAACTCAGGTTGTGTGTGTTCAACTTTTAATGATCCATTTCTTTTCACTTGTACTGTCACTACTTTAAGCTTCTGTCATCTCCCATCTGGAATATTGGGCTAGATCTTCTAACAGGGCTTTCTGTTTTGTTTGTTCTTGTCCAGTGTATTCTTCACACAGTTGCAAAGGAGAATGCTTTCATTTATTTGTTTGTTTGAGAGAGTGTGAGCAGGGGAGAGGGGCAGAGGGAAGGAGAGAGAGAGAATCTTAAGCAGGTTCCATGCCCAGTGCAGAGCCCAATGTGGGGCTCGATCCCACAACCCTGAGATCATGACCTGAGCTGAAATCAAGAGTTGCACACTCATCTGACTGAACCACCCAGGCACCCCTAAGAGAACTCTTAAAAATGCAGTTTATTAGCCATTTCCATCTTTAAAAAATCATTTGCTTCTCATTGCACTTAGGACAAAAACCTCACTCTTTTCCATAATCTTCAGGACTCTGATGATCTCACCTCTCTGCCTAAGTTTATTTCACAGTGTTCTCCTCCTTGGTCAGTGAGCCTCAACCACACTGGCCTTAAACAGGCTAGGCTCTTTCCAGCTTGAGAGTCTTCAAACATGGCTGTTTTCTTTGCCTGGGGTGTTTGTAGATCCACACCTCTGGCTAATTGCTGCTTATTCTTTAGTATTCAGGTTAAGTATTATTTCCTTAGAGAAACCTTTCACAAATTCTCTATTCCCTAATTTATTCTATTTCATCTTTCCCATTCTTATCTTTTTTTTTTTTTTTTTTAATTTTTTTTTTCAACGTTTATTTATTTTTGGGACAGAGAGAGACAGAACATGAACAGGGGAGGGGCAGAGAGAGAGGGAGACACAGAATTGGAAACAGGCTCCAGGCTCTGAGCCATCAGCCCAGAGCCCGACGCGGGGCTCGAACTCACGGACCGCGAGATCGTGACCTGGCTGAAGTTGGACGCTTAACCGACTGCGCCACCCAGGCGCCCCTCCCATTCTTATCTTTAATCCTAACTTTTATATTATGTCACAATACATATCACAGCTTGTAATTATGTATTTCTATCATTACATAGTTGTTTAGTAATTATTTTTGCTTGTAGACTGTGTTCCATAGTGGAAAGAATCTTGCCTTTTGCTCACCCCATCCTCAGATCCTAGACCAGTCTTTTTGATCCATGGTAGGCATATAACATATAGGTGGATGAGTTTATCAGTAGCCAGTATAGTATTCTAGGTCTAAATTGTCTCAAGTAGTTTCCATAAAGAGATGTATAGAAAGAGAATATTGGGGTATGCTATTTTGATGATCAGGGAAAATTAGTTAACACACTTATTTAATCTTTGATAAAATAAGTGCATTCTTATTATTTATCAGAAGAATGATAGCTCATATTTATTGAGCCTATGCAATGTATGAGGCAACTTTCTAAGCTCTCTTGCACATATCATCTCATTCATTCCTAGAGGAGTCTTATAGAGTAGGTATAAATAGTATCTGTTTTACAGGTGATGGAACTGAGGTTCCATTGAATTTATGTGAGTTAATACACAGGGACTCTTATTGGAGTATCATATACTTCACGGGGGCTGGAGTTTTTCTTTTCACTGGTTTATTGTCAAAAGTGTGATTTGGCAGTTTGCTTATTTGCCTTTAATACATTTTCAAGGACACTGTTTTCATAGATGGTCAAAATTGTGGGAAAAGAGACTGACAAGTGGTAGTGATCCATTGTAATTGTAGAATTGACTCTTAGCATCAAATGAAATATCTGTGTGCACAGTTACATTCATTTCCCTGTTTATGGGAGTCCTTTATTTGAGGGAATGGAGAGGTTAATCTGTTTGATTCCTTAAGAAGCAAAATGGTTTAAGAAAGAGGACTGTACTGGAAATCAAATACAGTTGACCCTTAAACAATACGGGTTTAGGGACGTCTGGGTGACTCAGTCGATTAAGCGTCCCTTTGTTGATTTTGGTTCATGTTATGATCTCCCCATTCATGAGATCAAGCCCCACATCAGGCTCTGCACTGATAGTGCTGAGCCTGCTTGGGATTCTCGCTCTCCCTCTTACTCTGCCCCTCCCCTGTGCTTGCACTCTCTCTCCCTCAAAATAAATAAGTAAATGTTAAAAAAAAAAAAAAAGAAAAGAAAAACAATACAGATTTAAACTGTGTGGGTCCACTTATATAGAGATTTTTGATCTATGTAGTACTAGTACTATAATTGTATATATATTCTCTTTTTAAATAACTCTTTAGCCTACTTCATTGTAAGAATACAGTATGTAACATACAATATATGTGTTAGTCAAATGTTTATGTTATTTTTAAGGCTTTTGATCTATAGTAGACTGTTAGTAGTTAAGTTTTTGAGGAGTCAGAAGTTATACAGGATTTTTGACTACATGGGAGGTCAGTGCCTCATCCCCGGTTGTACTTTAAATTTAAAATCTCTGCAATAGGAATCTAGTTTTCACAAACTCCCTCACATGATTCTGGGGCACACTTAAAATTTGAGAACAAGCGATTATAGCCTTTTCCTTTTCATGATACATATGTATAGTTCTAGACTGATGGAACTTCAGCAGAGTAAACCTTGGCCCAGAGTAACTAAATGTGTCCTTTTCTGTAAATGGAGTATCTGATAACATGTACTTTGTCTCGCAGTGTTGTAGTGAGCATAGGACCTGTAAAGCAGTGAGAACAATGCCTGGTACATGGAAAGTACTTACAAATGTTGGATACGGTACATCACTGGAGGCCTGTATTTGTGTCAGAAAGAAAAGATTTGCTTAAGTTTCACCTTAAAAAGGAAGATTGCCCAATCCAAAGAACAGGACATAATCTGTTGGATATTGTTCTTATTAGACTTTGTAATTATCTTTAAAAAAATTGACTTTGTTATGTTTTCACTAACCTGAACATGTCTGTGTTCTTTTTTTTTTTTTGTAATTGTTTTATGTTTATTTTTGAGAGAGAGACAGAGAGAGAGAGAGAGAGAGAGAGAGAGAGCGTGAGCGAGCACAAGCAGGGGAGGGGCAGAGAGAGGGAGACACAGAATCCGAAACAGGCTCTAGTCTCTGAGCTGTCAGCACAGAGCTCAACGTGGGGCTCAAACTCACAAACCATGAGATCATGAACCGAGCCAAAGTCGGACACTTAACAGACTGAGCCGCCCAGGCGCCCTGAACATGTCTATGTTCTATGTTCAGCACCTAAATAGTCTGGGAATATTGTATTTGCTCAGTAAGTAAGGAAAAAAATGAATGAATGATTGAACCTGCATTTTAGTCCTGGTCTGCTGCCAGCCAGTTGTGTGGTTTTTGCCAATTTTATTTCTTTGGGCCTCATTTTCTTAATATTGAAATGAAGTTGTTGGAACTAGGTGATATCTAAAGTTTCCTCAAACCCCCTGTAGTTTTAACTCTTGTTAGAGGATAAAACTTGAATGAGGGTCATAATTAGTTTTTCATAGATTGACCTAATTAGGTATCTTTGCTTAAATAGCCCTACTTAATAGCTACTTCTATCACTTTTACCAAATTTGGTTTTATTTAGTGAAGCCATTTCTGTGCTTCAGTAGATAATCTCAAAGGAAGCAGTTCGGTAAAAGGGAAAAAAAAAAAACCCAAAACCCAGAGTTTTGAGTTCAGAGAGACCTGGATTTGAATGTCTAATCCCTTCTGCATCATTTCCCAAATTTTTTGAGAAAGAAAAAACAAAAAAAAACCTTATTGAAGTATATAATATGCATACAGAAAAGTGGATATGTTATAAGTGAATAGTTCAGTAAATTTTTATAAACTGGACACTACTTGTGTAACCAGTATCCCTAGAGGCTCCCTTAATACCTTCCCTCCATCATAGTGATGCCTGCCTATCCCTTTCCCAGAGGTAACTATTATCTTGGCTTCTAATGTATAGATTAGTTTTGCCTGTCTTTGTACTTTATGTCATCTGAACCATTCAATATGTACTCTTGTATCTGGCTTCTTTCATTCAGTATTATGTACATTAAATTCATTTGTACTTTGTGTAGCTATAGTTTGTTCATTTTTACTTTTCTATCTATAGCTTTTCTTTGTGTGACTATAACACCTTTATTCTATTATTAAAGGCTAGTTGGGTTGTTTCAAGTTTCAGGCTATTATAAATAGTATTTCTGTGAATATTCTAGTACTTCTGGTGAACATATAGAAACATTTCTGTTAGCTGTATACTTAGGAATGGACTTGCTGGTTCAAGAATAACCCCTTTCCTTCTTTAAACATCAGAAACATTTAACAGACCCCCACATGATGGCCATATTTGTAATATTAGTTTAAAAAATGCATGATAGAAATTGACAAGGAATTTAATTCATCTATGTAAGATAATGTCATTAGGTTGGGAATCAAGGTATCACTTAGGGCTGTGTAACTTCCCTTAGATTCCATTTCTTTATGTACCACACTTGGTCTGGATTTCCATATCATAAAATGGGGATGGAAATACTCATCCCAGAAAGTTGTTGAGGATTTGATTACTTAATTTGTGAAACCACTTAGTACAGTGTCTGGGATGTGGTTAGTACACAATAAGTAACAATTCTGTTTTGCTGTCCTTCCTTTGTAATAATGCTCAAGTAGTTGCAATAGATTGTGTTAAACACATCCTGAATTTACTCTTCTATCTCAGCCACCTCAACTTCAGTAGTCTTTTCACAAAAGTGATTTCTAAATCTGTCATTTTAGTACTGACCTCTATATTGGACCTTTAACTGCTTCAAACTGAACTAATTTAGCCTGCTTCCCCACAACCCCAACCCTACCCCCTACCTCGTAAGCTTTTCCTTCTGACACACTACTGTTTCCTATTAAATAGTCCCACCTGGGGCACCTGGTTAAGGTGCTTAATCAGTTAAGCATCTGATTGTTGATTTCTGCTCAGATCATGATCTCACGGTTCGTGAGATCCCCTCTTCCCCCCACCCCATATGCCCCCTCTTTCTCTCTCTCTCTCTCTCTCTCTCTCTCTCTCTCTCTCTCTCTCTCTCAAAAAAAAAAAAAAAAAAAAAAAGTCCCAACTTTCTTCCAAGTACCTAAACTTGGTTCCTGGAATATCAGAATGGAGGGAATACCAAGAGTCATTTAGTTTTAGTAAAGATACATGCATTAATTGGGGCGCCTGGGTGGCTCAGTCGGTTAAGCGTCCAACTTCGGCTCAGGTCATGATCTCACCGTTTGTGGGGGCTGTGTGCTGACAGCTCAGAGCCTGGAGCCTGCTTCAGATTCTGTGTCTCCCTCTCTCTCTGCCCCTCCCCTGCTTGTTCGTTCTGTCTGTCTCTCGCTGTCTCTCAAAAATAAGCAAACATTAAAAAAAAATTTTAAAAAGATGCATCAATTTTCTGCAGATGTTTCTGGTTTTTTTTTTTTTTTTAAGTATGTATTAGCACTCTTGGAATACAAAGATAAGACATAGTGTCTGCCTTTAAGCAGCTGACACTCTAGTCAGAAGGACAGACAAGTATATTGATACATTTATGCTAAGTGCTATTTGATTGTGGAGTGTACTATGGGAGCAACTCTAATTTCAACTGGGCATCTAGGGAGGTGAAATTTGAGTTTCAGAGTTAACTAAGAGAAAAGCCTAAGGACATTCTGGACAGAAGGAACAGCAGATGTGAAGACACAGAAGTAAATAGCATGATGCTTTTAGAGAATAGTACCAGTAATAGCTAACATGTATCGAGTATGTACTGGTGTGTACTGATGTCTAAACCTGTTAAATGTTCAGCATAGCTAGAATGAAGGGTCAAAGGTACAAGGCAGTGGAGGGTTTGGTAGTAAGTAAGCCTAGACGATTGAGGCCTAAAATGCAGGTCTCTAGAGTCCTGGTGCAATATTTTTTATCATCCAAAATTCTTTTTGAAATGTATAATATGGTGTATTGGTTGAAATGAATAGGCCATTTCTTCCAGGCCTCTGACTCTAAAACCTGGACTCTTTTAACTGTATTTGTTGAAGTATATAGTTAAGCATTTTGTAAACTTCCTTAGACCAAAAAAAAAAAAAAAAAAAATCACAAAAGAGACATTTGAAACCAGGTTGCCCTGAACTTTAGTTTTGTGTTTGTGTCCCCCCCCCCCCCCCCCCCGTGCTCCCAGGTCTCTGAATTTTCAAGGTATTAAGTCAGATAAAGAGAGCAGCCTTTATGGTTGTCCTACTTTTCCTCTGCTCCAGATTCTTACACGTTTTCCAGGGCTTGGTTCAGATGTTACTTTTCTAGAAAACTTCCCAGCAGTGCCAAAGTTAAATATTTTTCTATTTGCATCAGACCTTTTTCATACAGTTCATACTGTTCACTAGTTCCTTGCTGTATTTACTTACATGCATGGCTTCTCCACTAGGTTGTGATACTAACTTTAATGTTCTCAGTACCTAGCCCATCATCATAATAGTAAGGACCATCATTTATTTCTTGCCTTCTGAGTCCTGGGCCCTGTGATAGTTTCTTTTTATTTATTATCTTTGATCCTGAAAACTTCTGTATTGTAGGTACAATATTGTTAAAATCATCTCACAGGTAAGGGAACTGATGCTTTAGTTAAATATAATCTTGTCAAAGATGATAGAATTTATCAGTAGTCACTGTTTATCTGACTTCAGACTCACTCTTAATCCATTATGGCAAGCCACCTTTTCCTAAAAAAATATTTGACTAAATGTATAAACAGTGTTTTTGTACACTAGTTGGTATTTGACTTAGACCATACATCTTGCATTCTGAATGTACTTGTTTTCTTTCAATAAACATGTATTAGCTTTGCTGAAGATGTGAACCTGTTTCTTCCCCAGCAACAGGGTCATTATTCCTCTTCCCTCCCCATGACTGGGAAGTTGAACCATTCATCTCTCTTTTCTGTATATGGGTATAGTGGTGAGTACCTATGGAGAAAGGTCACCTTATCCTCATTTCTTTCTTATCTAAGTCTATAATTTAAGATTAAGTGCGTAAAATGACTTTAGTTTGCCAGGGAGTCTGGCTTACCTTTTCCTATCAGTAGTCTTCTGTGGATCCAAATGCATTATTAGCCTGATACTCAAAACTAACTGGTTGTAAGTAATCCCACTGATATGTCAGACAGGTCTACAACTTTTAATAGGATTTTACTTATGATAGTACAGGAAACATTTAACTATAGTTCTACTTTATGTGCGCATCTGTAGTTTCATTAGAAACTGCTGGCATAATTTATTTGTGAGAAAGTCCAGACTGAATCTTTGTTTCTGTTACTCTTTGTGAAGAATTAAATACATGTTGAACATGTATAAATATTTGAGCTGTTTTACATTTTATATATAAATTTATATTTTATACTTTAAAATCAGTCTGCCAGTCATTTTAAACTATTATCTATTTTCAGTTTTCATATAATTGATTGAAAACATTTTTTTATTATTTATTTTTGAGAGAGAGTGGGAGCGAGAAAGGAGCACAGAGAGGGAGACACAGAATCTGAAGCAGGTTCCAGGCTCTGAGCTGTCAGCACAGAGTCTGACTCACTCAGGGCTTGAACTCAAAAGCCGAGAGATCATGACCTGAGCTGAAGTCAGATGCTTAAACCAACAGAGCCACCTGGGTGCCCTGTATTTGATGTTTTAATGAAGTTTATCATTTTAATCTTATGTTTTATTAGGCACAATCCTTTAACAATTTTTGTTGAAAAAATTTTAAAGCATTAATTAATTAATTGAGGCCAGCATGAAGTATATAACATATTACAGAGAACTGTTCTCGGGGCCATGGGAAAGAAGACCACAAAGACACTTAAAGTTTTGTTTAGGAAATGATACACTAAAAAAGTAAAATCCAGTCAAACACGAAATAAAACAGTGTAAGTCAATGAGACGAGCTGTAAATCAGATATTATATTCGTTGTCAAATGAGAGCTGCAGCCTTCAAGTGTTAGAGAAGTTCAGAAAGGGTGGCAGTTGCTATGGATTAGGGCATATACATTCTCTGGTGAAAACTGCTTCTTGATTGAGGGGGATTTGAAAAAGTCTTAAATATTACAGTGGTTTGTAGCCCTCCGAAGAGCCATAGCACATAAACATGTAGTATATCTAGGTTAATAAAATTTTCTGGGAATGGGAGAAGCAAACTAAAAGTGCCTTGGGGGAAAGTGGCAATCATGAGAAACTGGGCACCGAAGGACAGACAATAAGTTTTAGGTAAGTAATGAAGAGAGTGTGTTTTATAAGTAAGAATTGTAGAGAAGCAGAGTCAAGATAGATTTCTTGGAGAAGATAATTTTTTAACAGTTGAGATTGGGTATGTAACATGTCTTACATGCGTCTTAATACTAAGCCCCTAGTTATCTTGAAGAGTAAAGAGTAGGAAAATAAAATCTTAGGATTTCATTTTAAACATGTCCAAATTCAAGTGTTGTGGTAGATTACCTATTGTGCCTATATGTTCATCCTTTACCAGTTTTCTGACTGGAGGTAGAAGGTCATTTCATTTCTTCATGCAGGTATGTTAGCAGTACTATGTATCTAGCAGACTTATTAGATATGGAGTTACCGTTCTCTTGTGCTTTCATTTATTCACGAAGTTGCAGAATATCAGAATTTTGGAGAATAGGGAAAACTGTAGAGATTGTTTAGTTTTAAACTCCTCTTTTAGATTAGAAATGAGGAACTTGAGGCTCAGAAAGGTTGAGAGACCTATATAAAGTTCCATGGATATTAGTGGCAAAACCAGACTTAGGTCTTCTGACTTCTGGTCAGTTGCCCTTCTCACAGTATCCTTCTGTCTAGTAGAAGCTTCATCTGGAAACAGAAGTCTTAATTTTAGTGATTTATTTCTTAAGGTCTAACCAGATTATCATTTCTTTCTTCATTTTGTCAAGAATATAGAAAGGCAGTGGGTGGGGGGTTTTTACTTTTTCACTTTATTAGTGTTAACCTTAGGCAACTTATTTAACCTTTTTGCCTAATGTTCTTTATATGTTAAGTGGGGATAAGAAAACTTATCTAATGATAAAGTGGCTGTCAGGATTAAGTTAGATGGCCTTTATAAAGTCCTTTCTTTTATGCTTGGCATATCTTAAGAATTGAGTAAAATTTTTTTCTTTTTTTTCCCCTTTTTTCTCTCTAGAGCACTTAGCACATTGCATTACAATTATTTATTTTATATATACCAGGTGGGGTTCCTGGAGATTTTCCCCTCAGTAATTTATCAATTTTATAGTAATAATATGTGAACTGTGAATATATTCTTAAAACAAAAAATGAACCATTCAAGCTACCCCAGGAATTCGCTACTAAAACAAACATAGGAATGCTCTTGTATTTCATTTGTCTGTTAGAGAAGAATTAACTGTTGTTCATTTTTAATAGTCCTAATTCTATAATAAACTGACTTTACTTCCTATATTGTTACTTGCTTGAGGCTTTGCTTTGACCTTAAGAGAGAATTACTTCATTTATAATTTTTCAAAGAAAGTGTATTGATTCTTTCATTTGGCCCTGGTCTCTGTCCCTGACTGTTTCTTTGATTGCCTTACAGATCTCTGAGGAACATGAGTGCAATGATGAAGTTTCTCAGGAAGATGAGGGGTTTATGGGTATATCCCCTCTTTTACAAGCACATCATGCTATGGAAAGAATGGAAGAATTTGTTTGTAAGGTAAGATGACAGTTTCTTGTTATTCCTATGCTATATATTTAACCCTTCCCAAACAGAAACCTTTAAGGAGAGCTGCCTTTGTTTTACTCTGGGGATAATCTGTAGCAAAATGGAGACAGAAACAATATCATGACTTTAACCTTGTTTAAGACAAAATACATTTGTTTGCCTGCAGCAGCCATGATAAGGTTGTGATAAAACTAGAATATCCATCTATTAACAAGTGTTTCCTGATGTAAGTTAACAGAATAGATGTCTTGTTGATAGTTTAGATAAGACAGGATGAAAGTTGTGTGTGTGGGGGGGGGGGTTGGAGATGATGCCTAGAGATACTGAAGTCCCAAGTGCCTTGAATCTCTTTTGTTATTTGACTGTGATGGCAAATGTGCTAATTTTGCTAAAGATTATTTGGCTAATCAAACTACTCTTTAGATAGAAATTTCCTGGTTTTCATGAACATCCAGGATTTCCAATTTAGCTGGCATGTTTTCAGTCTCTAAAGTTTTTCTTCTAACACATTATCTGATTCTTTAAGACCTATTGTGGGGATTTTTTTCCTTCTAAATCGGTAACTGGAATTGGGGGTGCTTTCTTAGAGAAAATAGGGACACTGGTAAATTTACAGCTACTTGATAATCTGATCATTAGATAGGGCTCTGACAGATCTAAAGTCATAAGTCAATCTATGTTTGTATGTGTAAATAAATTCATTTGTTAAATATTTCTGGAGAACTCTTGATCATTTAGAGAGAAATTTTTGTGACTCTTAGCTTTTTCATGGGTTTCATGAAACCAAGACTTTTTATGCCTGTGGTCTTGGATCCTGAAAACTAAATTAGGTTTGCTTATATTCACAGTGGTGGTAGAAATAATTGGGGCCAATTGACTCTAGAATAGTATACTTTGGAGAAGAGGATGAGAAGAGGACATTATAGACACCCCTTCTAAGATAAAGGGATGGATGAAGAGTGGTGAGGGAGGGGTATAAATATTTATGGGTCTACTTAGAGCCTAGGAAATTTTAATCAGTGCTTGAAAATTAGTGAAGAAAAAACCAAGCAAAACCGTAGCAAAAAGCCAAGCAAAACAATGCATTCTTTCTAGTGATTGCTGTCTTAGGAGAATGAATACAAAAGTATATAGAAGATACATTTTGTTTTTCAACAAGCAAATTTGATGGTAAATCTCTCAAAGTTGGATATTTAGTGTCTGGGCCATTAGGAATTTTTAATATTTATAGATCAGTGGGGTCCTATTCTCTTTTATTCTTTTTTATTCTCTTTTTCTGAACTAAGTAAAGAATAAAGCAAATAAAACTTACAGTGTAACAGCTAATGGGAGAATAACTAGGGCATTTGTTTGCTCCAAACTATGATTTACTGAAGAAAACTGAATGGAGCACAAAAATTACCATTCCCTTATCACCCTCTAGAGTTTGTCTGTGAGAGTGGTCTGAAGGGGCTTCCTGTGACATGACATTCTCCAGGCTTGCTTCACCTGCTGCCATAGTGCACCTGAGTGTACTTGACACTAGAAAAAATTTTTTTCTTGTATTGGAAGCAAGTAAACAGTAGTTAAAACGAAGTGTCCTGTGGCCTTGCTCGTATACTTACTATCCCTTTTGGAAAAGCCTTTCTTATAGGAATAGGGGAAATAAAATCATAAAATCTTTATTGAGTGTCCAAGTTTGATCATGGTCTCTTTTTTCCCAGCCTTCAATTAAGAATAAATGTTTTGTGAGTTAATGGTCTAATACGAATCCAGTGGACCATTGCTCAGATGTTTCTTATATGCAGTGCCTTTGTTGTGCTTATAAATGAATATGTATTTGCCTAAGCTGTGATTCTATCCTTTTTACGATGGAGAGGTAAAAGAGGATGCCTGTTTGGGTTGGCATTTGGATGGACTCCCAAGTTGAGAATTGAGGTTGCAATGTCAGTTGAATATGACACTAATTTCAGTATAATTATGAAAGTATATCACCTTGGTTCAGTTTAGTCCGTTAGAATGTTTGTTTAGAAACAGTGGAGAAAAAAATTGATATTATATGCAAATACAACTAGTAAGAAACTCAACATATTCTTTCTGACTGCAGAAAGTGTTCATTTTGACTGTGTGGGATAACACAATAGCACTTTTCATATGGTCACACAGAGCTGTTTGCATATTGTGAACTACCGGAGCAGTTGTGAGGATTGATTTCTCTTTTTCTCTCCCTGTTAGAATATAAAATTCTCCCAAAGTGAAACAGAGTAGCATCTTGTAAAGTTAACATTAACAGTAACTATCTTTTTTCAAGTAAAAATTAGATGAAAGAAATTCAGTATCTTGGAATGTTCTCTTTCTCTCCAGAAAGTCCTTATACCAGTAGACATTAAAAATCTAGATTAGTCTTTTGGCATTATTATTTTTTTACTGTATGTTATGAACAAGAATGGAATGGTCAGATTTGCACCCGTAAGTGCAAGCCTCACAGTTTGAGTTAGAAGGTGAGACAGGAAGTGAGGAGGCTAGAGAGTGAGTGAGTTTCAATAGTGTTAAGAGGGCCACGTCTACTCTTAAATTGTTCTCATTTCCTTTGGAGTTACACAGAAGATCAGTTCTTTTATAAATGTATTTCAGTAAGAAGGATTAAGGATAGCAGAGAACAGGAAGATGTGGAACAAAAGTCATTTTGCATAGTAGAGAGAGGGAGAGAGCGCCAAGTTTGTATAGCCTAGCCGTGTTATTTGTCACAAGAACCCTGGGGGATAAGTGTGGGGGTCATTGTCTGAACCTGAAGCCTGTAGGTCGACCACGTACCTGGCATTTTTCCTTGTATCCTTCTGGTTAGTAGAAATAAGTTAGTTCAGGATTAAGTGATCCTTGTGATGTGTGCTCTCTGGGCTGAGAGACATTAAAAGAAACAGTGCAGAGGTTGACAAACTTATTTTAAGGAAGAGTACCAAATTCCTGACCCTTTCCTGTTAGAGTCTTTGGGGGAGGGACAGTGAAGAAAAAGGGAGAAGGGGAGGTGGTGATGAGACTTGAAGGGCAGTGAAGGTTGAGTTTCTTTGCCATCTCTCCAGCATGATTGAGGGTGGATTAGTCACTAACTCTTAGGTAGGTAATAAATACCCTCTGGGGATGGTCAGGATTACATACCACCTGTGGGGTGGATGCTGGGGCTTGCTTTGGGTTATTTCATTTGACCCTTAGGAAGTAATCAAAGTATTGTTAACCTTCATTTTATAAATGAGGAAACTGAAGCTTGGTGATTTTCTTTTTCTTTTTTTTTTTAAGTTTATTTTTGACAGAGACAGAGTGCGAGCATGAGCTGGGGAGGGGTAGAGAGAGAGAGAGGGAAACACAGAATCCAAAGCAGGCTCCAGGTTCTAAGCTGTCAGCACAGAGCGGGGCTCGAACTCACGAACTGTGAGATCATGACCTGGGCCGAAGTCAGACGCTTAACTGACTGAGCCACCCAGGCACCCCTTGGTGATTTTCTGATTAAAGCTCCTTCAACTAGTTAATAGCCGAGATCCAAAATTTTGACTGCTGTGCTCTTTCTTCATCGTGTTTGTTGTGGTAGGAAGAGAAGGGAGAGGGAGAGATTTTAGCAGAAGACACAGAAGTGATTCTGATATGTTGTTGGGGTCCAGGAGCAAATGTTCAAGAAAGAAATCTTGAGACATCTTTGGTGCAAAAAAGGTGGTTTTATTAAAGCACGGGATAGGACCTGTGGGCAGAAAGAGCTGCATTGGGGTTATGAGTGACTGATTATATACTTTTAAGTTGGGAGGAGGTTAGGGATAGCATAAGTCTCTAAGGAATTTGGGAGCAAGATTTCCAGGACCTTGAGGGACTAGCTGCTATTAAGAAAAGATCATTTACTACTGCCTAGTAAAACCACTTGTCATGAGACCCTTCAGATGTATATCAGTGGGCCATATGCTTGGAGGGTGATTGCTAATATGTATCTTGCGGAGTGGGTAAAGATAAAGAAAGTTTCCAAAGGGATCTTCATATGTTAAAGAAGACTTATAGGATCCTGGAGTTCAGGCTAATGTCAAGTTAAGGTTGCCTTTTGCCTCTCGAAAAGTATTAACATTGAGATCAGTGAGTTCCGGGAAGAAGGCCACTCTGCCTGTCCCAAGTACTTGTCAGTGGGCTGTAAGTTGTAAGGAAATTTACTTTTTTCTTTTGCCTTTGTTCTTTACATCAATTCTGTATACCAACTTAACTATTAATAGGGTTCTGTTGACTGGAAGCCTTACCAATAACATAAACTCAACTATACTGTATTCTTACAATAAAGTAAGCTAGAGAAAGAAAATGTTACTAAGAACATCATAAGGAAGAGAAAATTCATTTATAGGACTGTACTGTAAAAAATCTGCATATAAGTTGACCCATGCATTTCAAACCCACATTCAGGGGTCAACTGTAGTTCTTTTTTCCACCAACAGAAATATTAAATATAAGAACGGTCATATTTAATACCACAGGGAATTTTCAGAGGTAAAGTTTGTTGTGGATAATGAAGGAAGGAGAGTTTGTATATGTGGACCTCTCACCCTGCCTTTAGCCAGACTGAAACCAAGCTTGAAACCACACCTTTAGGGCAACCAGTGTTGCTATGTTGACACAACCACATACGTATTTGATACTCTTCTTCCAGGTATGGGAAGGCCGATGGCGAGTAATCCCTCATGATGTACTACCAGAGTGGCTCAAGGATAACGATTTCCTTTTACATGGACATCGGCCCCCAATGCCTTCTTTCCGGGCCTGTTTTAAGAGCATTTTCAGAATACACACAGAGACAGGAAACATCTGGACCCATCTCTTGGGTATGTAATATCAATGGTGTCAGGAATTAGTGATTCACTATATATTTTTCCCCCCATGTATTTGAGGGTTAAGGATAAAATTTAAAATGTATTTCTGACTTGCCATTTTGTTTTCTGAATTTCTAATGATAATTTCTTATTGGTTTACTCTGTGGTTATCCTAGTTTGCACTTTGATTTTATTATAGCTGAGTCATATTTTTCTCTACTTAGATTGTCAACAGTGTCCTTGAACCAGGCCAAGGCCATTTTGCTATACAAAATGTGTATAATATTTTAATGAACAATGTGAGGAGGGTGGTTATTTAATAGAAATAAGCTGATTTTGGGGGAGCCTAGGTGGCTCAGTCAGTTGAACGTCCAACTTCGGCTCAGGTCATGATCTCACAGTTTGTGAGTTCGAGCCCTGTGTTGCTCTCTGTGTTGACAACTCAGAGCCTGGAGCCTGCTTTGGATTCTGTGTCTCCCTCTCTCTGCCCTTACCTGCTTGCACTCTCTGTCTTTCTCAAAAACAAAAATAAACATTTAAAAAAACCCTGATTTTTCAAAGTCATTACTTAAAATATTCACAATTTTAGTTTCACTTGAAGTAGAATGTGATCTATAATTTTTTTTCATCATGATTGCATATTAAAGAAAGTACAACGAGGGAAGATTAATCTTTTCAACAAATGGTATTCAGGAAAACTGAGTAATTATATGTAAAAGAATCAAGTTGGACCTCTACATCACTCCATATACAAAAGTAACTCAAAATGGATCAAAGACCTAAACTAAAACTATAGAACCTAGGCGAAAACACAGATGTAAATCTTTGTGACCTTGAATTAGGTGACAGTTTCTTAGAATTGATGCCTAAATTTGGCACAAGCAACCAAATTAAAAATAGATAAGTTGGACTTTCTCAAAGTTAAAAACTTTTGTATGTCAAAGGACATTATCAAGAAAGTGGAAAGATCACCCACAAAATGGGAGAAAATATTTGCAAATCATACAACTGATGAGGATCTAGTAAATAACTTTCTACAACTAAACAAGAAAAGGACAAGCATCTGAATAGACATGTCTACAAATGGCCAGTAAACACATGGAAAGATGCTGAAGTGTCAACTCTGTTTCAGTTAAAAAAAAAATGATGCTCAACATCATTAGTCATTTTGGGAAATGCAAATCAAAAACTTTGAAAAATGTAATGAGATACCACTTTATACTCACTAGAATGGCTATAATCAAGAAAATGGAAAATAACAAATCTTGGCAAGGATGTAGAAAAATTACAACTCTCATACATTGCTGGTAGGAATGTAAAATGGTACCGTCTTTATGGAAAACAGTTTGGCACTTCCTCAGAAAGTTAAACTGAGTCACTAGCAGTTCTGCTCCTTAGTTAGGTACTCGAGAATATTGAAAACATGTTCATACAAAAACATGTATACAAATGTTTTTAGCAACATTATTTGTAATAGTTGAAAAGTAGAAACAATCCAAACATCTTTCAGCTGGTGAATGGGTAAACAGGATGTGGTATATCCATACAAATGAAGTATTATTTCACCGTAAAAAGAGATGAAGTACTGATATGTGCTGCAGCATAGGTGAGCCTTGAAACATTATGCTAAGTGGTATAAGTCAGACTGTATGATCCATACACATGAAATGCCCAGAATGGCAAAATCCACAGACACAGTAGATTGTGGTTGTCTAAGGCTGTGGGGTAATGGGGAGTGGGAGATGAATGTAATAGGTATAGGCTCCTTTTTGGGGTGATGAAAATATTCTGAAATTAAATAATAGTGATGGTCGCATAACATTGTGAATATGTTAAATCTTTTCTGGCTTACCCGATTTGACTTGCATTTCATATCACACATTTGGCTTCCATTGTGTCTCCAAGTTCCTGCCTGCTAGTGTAGTAAGAGTGGAATAGAGAATCAAATCCAGCTTGTTGCTGACTTCCAACTCAGGGGTAAAAGATTTATTAAATAGATTGAACAGTCAGTCACATAGCACATGTTTAACTTTTTTTTTAATTTTTTTTTAATTTTTTTTATTTATTTTTTTTTTTCAACGTTTTTTATTTATTTTTGGGACAGAGAGAGACAGAGCATGAATTGGGGAGGGGCAGAGAGAGAGGGAGACACAGAGCCTGGAGCCTGTTTCCGATTCTGTAACTTTTTTTTTTTTAATGTTTGTTTATATTTGAGAGAGAGGGAGACAACATGTGTGGGGGAGGGACAGAGAGAGAGGGAGCACATGTTTAACTTCTTAATTTCTGTGCCTTCCTTGTGTTAAGTGGCCTTTCCCTAAGCAATAAAAACATGTATCTCATTGTGAAAAAGAGCAGTTGAAAAACTGGTTATGAAATAACATAAATGGGCATAATTTATTGTCCTTAACTTTTGAATCTATTGGGTCAATGGACAGGACCAGAGAAGCATAATATTCCTTGACACCTGTTGGTGGAGGAAAGCTGTATGTCTTGCCAGGGTTTGGAGGTATTAGAATTCATTGCAAAGCAAACATAAAATGGACCTTTGAAAGCTGGACTCCAATATATGTGCTAAAAACTAACTAACTTTCTTTCTCTTCTTTCTTTCTTTCTTTCTTTCTTTCTTTCTTTCTTTCTTTCTTTCTTTCTTTCAGTTTATTTATTTTGAGAAAGAGTGTGAATGAGGGAGGGGCAGAGAGAGAGAGAGGGAGAGACAGAATCCCAAGCGGGCTCTGCTCTGTCAGTGCAGAGACCAACATGGGGTTCAAACTCAAAATTCATGAAATCATGACCTGAGCCATAATCAGCAGTCAGGCGCTTAACTGACTGAGCCACCCAGGTGCCCCACCAAAAACTTTCTAAATGAAATTTTATACTAGATCTAGAGGTAGAAGTGGAATAATTTAGCCTTCTAAGAAGTAGCAGCATTGTATTTTTTTTTGATTATGCTGTTAGATAAATAAGTTACTGTATTCTACAAACTCATTTTTTGAGGCTGAGGAGTATAGGGTACCAACCATGTATGAAGTAGACCAAAATTTTGGATAAGCCTCAGTTATTTGGAACATTTTTCTTATGGAACTTTTGATTTAGATATCATTATGATTGTGAAGGACTGAAAGCCTAATGAATATACAGCACTGTTTCTTCACAAGGATAATCTTTTCTCTCCCCACACTCTTTTCATAGGTTGTGTATTCTTCCTGTGCCTGGGGATCTTTTATATGTTTCGCCCAAACATCTCTTTTGTGGCCCCTCTGCAAGAGAAGGTGGTCTTTGGATTATTCTTCTTGGGGGCCATTCTCTGCCTTTCTTTTTCATGGCTCTTCCACACAGTCTACTGCCACTCAGAAGGGGTCTCCCGGCTCTTCTCTAAGTACGTATCTGAAAGCCTACATTGTAATCAAATATTAGAGTCAGTGGTTAGGGAAAAACATCCAGTAGAGTAGGCAGAATTCTTGATACCATCTGAAGAGAACTTAAAAAAAAATTATTTATTTAGTTTTTAATTTAAAGCAAGCATCCTAGTTTGCCTCTTGGCTGTTACTGCTAGCTCATGTTATAGGGGATTAATTGGAACCTGTAGTGGGCAGTACTTTTTAACATCAAATGGATTTTTTTTTTTCTTAATTTAGACTGGATTACTCTGGTATTGCTCTTCTGATTATGGGAAGTTTTGTTCCATGGCTTTATTATTCTTTCTACTGTAATCCACAACCTTGCTTCATCTACTTGATTGTCATCTGTGTGCTGGGCATTGCGGCCATCATAGTTTCCCAGTGGGACATGTTTGCTACCCCTCAGTATCGAGGAGTAAGAGCAGGTAAGAGATACGGGAGTTTTGCAGTGGACATTGATTTATTTACCAGTCATTTATTAAAGGCCTACTTGGCAAGTCTTATGCTGTGTACTTGTGATGCAAATATAAATAAGTCATAGTTTCTATTCTTCGAGGGCTTTTTATGTAGTAGTGTTCATCAGTTATCTTAAAGCACTAGAGTTTAGGGTATTGTGAGCTTTATGAGCTGATGTATATATTTTGTAATTCACTTGAGTTTATGACTATATGCTGTCCATGAGGCAGCAAGTGGCTCTGTAACCTTTGTAAAACAATGATTATTCTTAGTCTGTCAGCTTGGAGTATACTTTTTTTTTTAGTGATTCGTTCTTTTGTTGTTGTTACCATTTTTTTTGTTTTGTTTTATATTTTTATTCTAACATGTGTACTGCTTAGGTAAATAAAAACTTCACTCCATACTGATTGTATTCTACTCAAGTAGGCACCATACATCTCTTCTGATGTAAGGATAAAGAGGCTTTTTATATTTAGGATAATGGCTTGTTTAGCTGGAGATCATATGGAAAGCCAAAAGGCCTTGGCTGAGCTTTCCTGTAGAAGTGTGGAGTTCAGAGAGACATGTTTTTGTCTCCCAGTAGCCTGGGGACTCCTTGTAGCCAGAACCATGTCTTCAGTTTTCTATCCACAGTGCCAAGCCTGGTGCTGAGAATGAACAATTAGTAGTAAAAGGAGTATGTTTTCTTTTGACCTTTAAAAAAACAAAAACAAAACATTGAGTATTAAAATCCAAGCTGCGGTTCTTCTACGGTTACCTAGAAGGTTAGAAGTTAGAATTTAACTTCTTGTTAATGACCACTGTTAGCAACAGTCTACCGACTTCCCTTTTTAAGTGATTATATGAGCAGATAACCAGTGGTCAGGATTGGCGTCCAGTAGTACTTAACTGTGGTGCTAAGCCTGCTTAAGCATGTGAGATAAGAAACATTCTGCTGTGATACAAATCAGAAGAACCAAGTTCCTGAGGCTCTGACTTCCAAGAATGATAGGAAAGACCAGTAGAGCCTTTATTTAACACGTAGAGGGAAATAACAAGTGAAACAGGATCATGATGATTTTTCTTCTGTGAGGAGTAT
The DNA here is from genome assembly GCF_022079265.1 of Lynx rufus. Classification (NCBI taxonomy): domain Eukaryota; kingdom Metazoa; phylum Chordata; class Mammalia; order Carnivora; family Felidae; genus Lynx; species Lynx rufus. The sequence goes on along the minus strand of NW_025814889.1, from coordinate 35,944,187 downwards.
TGCCATTTTCCTCTTCTCTTGGAGATGTATGTGTATACATATATTGCTGCATACCAGCAGTGTATTTGGTAATGTCCAAAGCAAGCAATATGCCTCTTGTATTTTGAGAGTTAAAGATCATTTTTAACTGTGTCCAAATGTAGGAGCAGTTACTGGCTGCTGAGAGGTGTTCCTGTGGTGTTTTGATGGACACATATTTGTGTATATATTCATAAGTTCACACACATATAAATTACTCAGCTTTTTACAGACTTTTACTTAACATTCTATTTATGACAGTCTGGTAATGTTTACTTTGTTTTAGTTCACTTAAAAAAAAATTGTTGATTGAGATCACTTAGTTGATCTTATAACCTAGGTCCTATCCAGAAGTTTGAAAAACACTGCTATAAATGATCTGGAAAGCAGTAGGGCTGTGGTGGAGTGATTCTGATAGATTTCTGTACTGGATTGGTACTTTCTGGGCCTGGGAGCTTTCAGGAGCAGTCGTGCCCTCCCCTCCGCCCAGTTGCCACCTCCACCCTTTCACTCTGCTTAAACGCCAGGAATATCTGGTGTTTCACAGGGAAGATAAAATATGTAAAACTGCTCTGTTTTGCAATCTTTGTCTATAAAGAGGCAACATTTAGGGAAGTTTAAACAAACTCCTAGAACTGTCTATTCCTGAAACCCTTATCGACACAATTCTGTACCCTTTGAGGACTGCTGACTTGTTAAACTAAGCATCTCTTAGCGGGAGGCTCCTTGCATTTGTAAATAGATCTGTCTTTTAGAACTTAGCTGTGCTGTCTGGTGTGGCAGTGTCCAAGAGTTTGAAGAACCTTTTTCCTTTCAAACAAGAAGCCAGTGTTGCATCATACTTGAAATATTCAGTTTGTAGAATTACTAGTACTGTATTTTAATATGACTTCTTCCTTATTTCTCTTCTGCATTTTTGCTTTATTCTGTTCTTATGATTGCTAGGAGTGTTTTTGGGCCTTGGCCTGAGTGGAATCATTCCTACCTTTCACTATGTCATCTCGGAGGGATTCCTGAAGGCTGCCACCATTGGGCAGATTGGCTGGCTGATGCTGATGGCCAGCCTCTATATCACAGGCGCTGCCCTGTATGCTGCCCGCATCCCTGAACGCTTCTTTCCCGGCAAGTGTGATATCTGGGTAAGTATGATCAGGGGCAGTTCGTGTGTATACATACATATCTGTTAGTTTGTTATTGGAAGACCGGGGAGTGAAATAATTGAAAAAGTTTTAGACTAAGAATTGAGAGACCTGTATTCTAGTTGTAACTATCCCTCATTAGTGTTTCTCTGGATAAGTACAGTGATGACTTCTACTGAGCACTAACTTGGTGTTGGCATGGTACTGAGTGAGCACTTTACATAGATTACCTCATTTAATACATCGGCCGTATAAGGTATGGCAACTTTTATTAATGTTTTCATTTTACAGATTAGGAAATGTGGTTTAGGGAGACTAGCAACATTAGGACAAGTTACTCCTGGGTGGTAGGAGCAGAATTTGAATCAGGCTAGTCTGATATCAGAATCTGTGCTCCTGTATACTACACTGAATTGGCCATGCATTTAGTTTGTTTTGGTTTCCTCATTTGTAAAATGAGGGTGATGGACTAGAGTTTTTACCAAAGTCCTTTTTGATACTAAAACGCAGTGATTTGTAATGAGAGATTGAGTGTGTATATGTGTGTTTGGTTACAATAGGAGGTAGAGTTAACTAGATTGTGGTCAAGAGAGAAGGAAAAAGGGATGGAAAAGAAATAGAAGGGACCAACAGATGGAAAATTTTATAACTGAAATTGGCCTGAAACATTTTCAATAGGTATAGAATTGGAGTGTTGTTGGATATGAAGTCTGACCTTTGGAATTCTGTTCCTCAAACCTGTTGCTGATTATTGTAGGCTAAGTTGATCACCTAGTCTTCAAAGTTTAATTTAGCCCTCCTAAAATGAAGATAATACTAATTTAGGCAATCTTTCAGGTTCAAATTAGTTAATTTATCTTTTGGAGATTGCTTCATCGTCATTTTGATGTTGATTATGGAGATAATTCTCCCCCCACTTTTGGGAGAATGAATCCCCATTGGTTTCCTAGGAAGCCTTTCTTGGGATGTGACTTGTGGGTACTTCTAGTTTACACCTTTAAAATCAATATCTTTCCCTTGATGAATACTGTTTTTGCAACTGTACTTTTTCATTTTGAGAGTATAATGAGAGAATAGTGTAATTTTTGAAGTGATGTTTGGTGCACTGAGCAATTGATAACCCCTTTTAAGAAATGAACTAGCATTCAAAAGAACCGATTAAGTCAGAAAAAAACATCACATGCTTATAGACCAATTTCTTATTTGAGAAGGAATTAAAAGGCCCTGGCTTCCCTAGTCTTTTGATACAGTATGTTCATGTAATTCCAGACTCTTAGAGCTGAGCAGACATATGTTTTGACTGTCTACCTAATCCTAGAAATCCCTGTAGTTTTTCTGGGAGAGAGCAACATTTAAATGGCCATAGCTCTGGTGCTTTATTCAGTCCATGATAAAAATCTCCATCAGTGATGAGAAAAACCTCCCCATGTCTAACTGCAGTCCATTGCTGGGCAAGGAGGAATCCTTGGGCCTTTGATGTCTGTTGGCAAGAGTATGTGTATGTCATTTGCCTCTGAGTTCACCAGATACTCCAGTGTTACGTGTGCAAATCTTCATGGTTAAAACTTAGTGGCAGCACCTTGATTTCTTTGGGGATGGCTAGCCTTCGGTTCAGCAGAATGTGATATGCCTAATGGATGTTCCAAGATCTGTGGACACTTCGAATTTGAGCTCTGTCACCTCCGTTCCCTGCCCTGCTCAGCACAAATGATCTGAAGACTCTTTAGCAGACTTTAATAACAAATGGATTTCTCTCCCCCTCCCCACTCCCCCTTGCCTCCAGTTTCACTCTCATCAGCTGTTTCACATCTTTGTGGTTGCTGGCGCTTTCGTTCACTTCCACGGTGTCTCAAACCTCCAGGAGTTCCGTTTCATGATCGGCGGAGGCTGCAGTGAAGAAGATGCACTGTGACACCTTCCAGAAGCCAGGGACTGTGACCCTGAACCAAGGCCTGTGGTACCTGCAGGCCTCTCTTACTGGCCATCAATGCCAGTGCCAGAGGAGCCCCAAAACTTTGGCAGCCTCATGGGCTTTGTGATGCCCCTGGGGCTCCACCTGGTACATGGCTGAGAAGAGAAAAACAAAAATAAATCATACCTCAAAGGATGGAGTGCATCAATTTGGAGAAGAGGAGAAATGGCCCAGACCTTGACTTATACTTGGGATCTATCAGTTGAGGGCTCTGCAAGACCCTTGGCAAACTGGCTTCTGATCCGTGTTCATATTTATTTGTAGAAGATGGGAAAACAGTTTAGCTGGTGGTTTGTTCTCCCTTTCTCTCTCCTTAAATCAGTAATACAAACAAATTTAGGTGAACATTTGTATCCTATTAAAGGGTGGGAATGTGATTTTAGATGCTCTTTTGGGAGAACAAAGAAATTAATGTAAATAAGATTTCTAACTTACTGTTTAAATAAGAATTTATATAAATGTTTAAAACATAGGGGTAGGGGAGGGAAGGGAATTTTTGTATAGAATGAAACATGCAAGTACCACACACTGTTTCAATTTTGCACAAGGTGACTGTAGGAGGTTCAGGTGATGGCCCCAGAATGTATAATGCCTTGGTACACCAAGGTGCCTTCTAAAGGCTGACATACCTTGGACCCTGGGGGGCAGAAAGTACAGCCCTAACCCAGTGATCACATGACCACTCTCATGTCTGAGAGCTTTTGAGAGTCCTGTGGTAGAGGGAAGCTGTATGTGTTTTCTCAGTGGAAGCAGCACGTGAGGCTAACAGGATGTGTTAGATAAAGGCTCTAGTTAAGGTATCATTTGAGAGACTGACTGGTTGTGCTGATAGTGACCCCTTCTAAAAAGTAGAGCCATCTACTTGGGAAAATCAGTTATGCCAGCAAAGGGGTAGTGGAGACAGTAGGAGGAGCTCTGGAAATGTCCTGATCTGATTACTTCCTGGCATCCTATTCAATTTTGTGGTGATTTTTATCTGATTGAAGGGATGTGAGTTTTCCATATCCTTGCTATAGAGCTCTGGAATGCCCTAGAAATTTCCTTCTGTTAAAGTCACTGCCCTAACTACCTTTCTTCCTCCTGGGAATGTAAATGGGCCTTTCCCTGGCATCACAGTTTCTGGCATGGAGCCAGCTACAAAAGAGATTCTGACTTGTCCAGGTGCCTCCTGAGCTCATTTACATAGGTTGGAGAATGCTTCCTTTAGATCAGGAAAGATGAATTTCACCTCTCGCATCGCTTAGTAAGCCTAGTTTGTGATACACATATCAGCTGTCCTTCGAACAAGAAGGCCAGTGGAACTCTTATAAAAGCAAAGTCCAGTACCCACCATGGAGTTTTCAGTATTCTCTGAACCCCAGTTTTGGGGGATAGCATGATGGGAAGTTTTAAAAGAAAGTTGTTTGTTACTGCCAGGGAATCTGGTACAGTCCTTAAGCTGTATCTTTAAAGAGCTGCCAGGAATAGAAAAATGAGTTTTCGTGCCCCAGAGGTACCCTCAGGGAGAGTGGTAGGAGAAGGTTCTGGTTCATAGAACCCTGAGCTTGGCTCATAGGCAAACCACCGAAATAGCACTTGAGTCTTGGGTTACTTGCTATCATCCAAGACTCCAGGTGATTGAGTTACACCCTGGGGATTGTGGGCTTTAGAGGGAAACGTTGAGGCCCTGAGCACAGGGACTGGCACCAAATAGGTGCTTGGGAATATGGGGAGGGCCTCCTTTTCAGTAATGAGTTTCCTTGGTCATTATTCTCCTTTCTCTCCCCTTCCAATCTCCAGCAAAAGCTGGGAACCAGAAAGAAGGATTCCACTGGTAGAACTTGGAAGGAACTTGAGTGTTTTGGTTCTGAATAAGGTAACTGCCCTGGGTGCTAGGGGACCCAGCAAAAGACTGAGTGGGTGACAAGACTGGTGCAGTGCCTGACAACATAAAGAACAGTATTATTCCCTTTGAGGGAACAGCCCAGCATGTCAGTGGCCATCGGGAAGAAAGCTCACTTAGTCTCATGGAAGCAACAGCACATATCAGAAGCCAGACTTGCTCTTCGGTCATGCACTTTGGGATACAGGGTGTAAGATGCAGCCCTGTAACAACACCAACAGAAGTAGCAGTTTCTGGGCCCAGTCACCCCACACCCCAAAGGAGGAGCTGAATCTGGTTCAATATAGCACAAACTGTTAGGAAAAAATGAAATTAACATCAATGATGCGTAATCCAGTAAAAATCTCCCTCTTTAGGGTGTGTGTGCGCGCGTGTGTGGGTGTGTGCGCCCATTTATATGTGTGTGTCTATGTGCAACTCACTACCAGTAGCCTCACTGTGCACTTGGTCTTCACAGTGCTTGCTGAGAACTCTCACCAGGTTGGCGCCTGAATGCCTTACTCTCAGCATCAGAGGCTTGCTTGCTCTGTGCAGATTTTTAATTTTCTTTGTTGGCCCTAGGCTGGTTAGGACCTCTACAGCTTCATTCACCATTAAATAGTGGCCTTTTTCAGTATTTTCCCCTTCCCCCTTTATAAATTGCTGAAGCCACAAAGCACATTTTTGGGGATCATAGAAGGTTGGGGTTCCAGAGAGGCCTCTGTGTGATGGTTCCATTCATCATGGGATTTCCCTTACTTGCTGTATTCTCAACTTCTAATAAAAAGAACCAAATGGAATATGAACTTTTGTTGTGTACTTTTTTACTGGTTCAGCTTACCTCCCTTGAAGCCTTAATTTAGACACTGAAGCTTGTCTTCAGAGACTTCCCATTCTCAGTGTATAAGTCAAAGTATGCCCAACTCACTTTTCCTGACCTTTCTTAAACTTTCATGACAACTGGGACCAGGTTAGAATGGAGGGGAGAGCTAACTCCAAGGCCAGTTCTCAATTTATGGTTAAAGTTTATAAGAATAATACCTAACATAATGGACACTTCATGGGAAAGTTTCTGTTGAAGGACTCTTGACATCTCAGATACCTGTAACCACCTCCCTGTGAACAGATCAGTATTATTCCCTCATTTCCTGGATGAGGAGACTGAAGCTCAGAAAGGCCAGGTCTGAGTCTCTTGTGCCAGCACTCTTCACAATAAGAAGAAAGTTTGGGTTAAATAGTCTCATGTATGTTGACTTAAAGGTTTTGGGATTTGTTAACCCTTTGTGTAATTTACAAAAGAGGAATCCCAACCCCTTTGCCTTGGGTAAATTGTTTTGCAAGGGGAATTTCCAATATTTGAATTCTCGTTTTTAAGTATAGATCTAACTTTAGGGTTTCCCTATGTATTATCTGTGTATAGAACACTGGATTGCATTCTCTTCTGAGGCCTTTTAAAAAAAAAAACACTTGGTTTTTTCCTAGTCTTTTGCTAAAAACGGTCTATATGCTCCCTTTCTCAGGTGATTTCTGTGGATATTATAAAGGAAATAAAGGGTAAGTTTGAATTTTGACTTTATAGACTGCTAGGGCTCTGAGTTCCCTAAAGAAGCTCCTGGCAATGTTGCTTTAAAGTTATCCCAGAAATAATATCCTTGTCTCTAGAATATTGTGCTTCAGTTACAGCACATTCTGTATTTTCCTTCCCTCACTGGTCATGAACTATTGACCACTGCTCCCTGTTTCCTAATGTGCAAAGTTTTTCTGCCTTCAACTTTTTGACTTGGTGGAAACAAGGTCAGTTTGCCTCTTGTAACTTCTGCTTGTGATGGCCTAGGGGAAACTGGAAACAGGAAATCTAGCTGCACGAACATGAAAGCCTCTCATTATGGCCCACTACCATCCCTTGCCTTGGCTATGCTTACCTGAAAAAAGAGGTAGGTTCAGAGTTAGGTTCTGCCATTTGCCAGTGACCTAGGAAGAGTCGTTTTATTTTCCTAATGCACCTTTTCTCACCTGTTAAAATGGGCTTCTATTCTTTGCATCTTTCACTGAGATTAACATTTCTCAAAGTTTACATAGTGATTGGCTGGCATTTCTGCCAAACTCTTATCTGATCCCTCCCTTTTGTCACCCTCTTCCCTGTATTTACTTTTCTGGCTTTAAGGTATGTCCATTTCCTTGTCCTCCTAAACCAAAACTTCACTTAGCATTATGAAGTGGTGAACTCTTAACCTGAAAGCACTTCTATTAAAATGTACAAAATTATTAGGTGGATCTACTAGTTAATGTATCACTGGTACTGAGAAAGGATCTGAAAGCAGCTTTGAGTCACTGGTCATCCAAAGGCGTGCAACATTGTAAAGAAATGTCAAGATTCTCTCTTCCAGAATCTTGTTCTTTATTAAATGACTTTGGTTTTAACTTTGTTCCTCTGAAATCAAAGTGATGGCTCTTTAGCTTGGGCTAGGCTGCCACCTGCTGTCCTTTATTCTGTTAAAAGAAGAAAGGAATAGTTTTGACCTCAGGAGCTCAAGAGAACATTCTGTTCTGCCAGGCGAGGAACAAGGCTAGTTATCAGAAGTAGTTCATTCCTTCCATTGGTTCTAAAAGTGATTTCCCAATTTTATGGTCTCCTCTTGGCCATGCAGAGGCATGGGGATGAAGCAGACAAAACAAGGCCAGGAGCTGCCCCAGCACTTCTTTTTTTTTCTTTTAATTAATTTTTATTTTTTTTTTATTTTTGAGAGAGAGAAAGAGAGCGTGAGCAGGGCAGGGGCAGAGAAAGAGGGAGTCAGAGAATCTGAAGCAGGCTCCAGGCTCTGAGCTGTCAGCACAGAGCCCGACGCGGGGCTTGAGTTCATGAACCATGAGATCAATGACCTGAGCTGAAATCAGATGCACACTTAACCAACTGAGCCACCTGTTCACCCCCACTGCCCCAGTACTTCTAATCTTGGTTTTTAAATTACATAGCTGAGATGGTTGATAAATTTGCCTGAAAATGCTCTCCCTGGTTGGGCAGGGAAGACAGGCCTTTCAAAAGACAGGCTTGCTGTTTTTTTTTTTTTTTTTTTTTTTCCAAAAAATTTTTTTTCAACGTTTATTTACTTTTGAGACAGAGACAGAGCATGAACGGGGGAGGGTCAGAGAGAGAGAGGGAGACACAGAATCTGAAACAGGCTCCAGGCTCCGAGCTGTCAGCACAGAGCCCGACGCGGGGCTCGAACTCACGAGCTGTGAGATCATGACCTGAGCCGAAGTCGGACGCTTAACCAACTGAGCCACCCAGGCGCCCCAGGCTTGCTGTTTTAGGGAGAAAGACAAGCAGCCTGTGTCTGGGAGTTGGTAGTAGAGGTTGGATCCTGTTGGAGGCCAGAAACAGACAAAGAAAGGCAGAGGGAAGGCCATGGGTCCTGGTTGGGGGGAGGGGGGGCAGGGGGGTGTTGCTGGAGCAACAGTTAGGAAGTGTTCATGTTGCCATGCCTGTCACAGTAAAGTCTTATCATGAAGGTGGTGGCAATCGAGGGGGCTGGAGAAAGGGTTCCCTGATGCTTTCTTAACCACCTGTGCCAGGCAGACAGACACCTGTGATCTTTGCATGTTATTCTTGGCATCCAAAGTGTGACATCTTGCCCCCACCTTCACAAAATGAGGGAATAGAATAATAGTAGTTAACATGTAATTCATGCTTACTATATGCCCAGCACATTACATGAATATCGCACTCAAACTTCATAAACCTCTTTCAGTAATTGGCAGTCAATTTTCAACTCTGTGCTTCTATAATATGGAGCTAATAGCAGTACCTACTTCAGAGGGTTGTTGTGAGGATTAACTGAGTCAATACCTGTTACTTACCAGGTACCTGTAAGCCTTGGCCATTCCTAGCATTATTTTGCCACTTAAACTGGCTGAGCAAGTGAGCTTGAGTCACTGTCTTCTCTGAGGCTCGATTTCTTCAACTATAAATGGGGCTGTTAATGCCTACCTCGCAGGCTTGTGAGACTAAATGGTGAAAACAACGTCAGGTAATCAATAATACAAGGCATGTTACAAACACTGCAATGAACAAGGCCATACAGAGGCAGCCTACTCTAGGGAAATGGCACTATTTGCTGGTGGGAAGCTTGTACTCTGAATTGTGGAGGACTGGAAGGAAGGGTTCCCTGAGGCCCTGCATGCTGTCTGTGCCTGTCATGGGATTTGGCTGGACCTCCTCATTGGAGGTTGGTTAAATTTAAAGATCTGAGGCCACCTAAAGATTTCTACATGGTTCTATCTTTAATATTGCTCTCACAGTGGAGACTGCTGTCTCTCAGGAGCCAGGTCTGAGGCAGAAGGAGGAGGAAGCTCCAGGGCCTTGAGACTCTTGCAGGGAGTTGTGCATGTGGAGAGTAAGTTCTTAGCTAGCTAGAGCTCCCCTCTCAGTGGACTTTGCTTTGCATATTGGAATGTTCCCCGAAGTTCCAACCCGAGGGATAGAGTCTGGTAATGTCTTGCACCGATTAGTGGCTAGAAAAAGACTGCCATGGGACCTGGACCTCCTGCGGAGTCTGGAGCTACCCCTCAGGAGACCCCTCACCAGTCCACTCTGAAGGACTGTTCTTTTTTCTGGGACCTCTATGCTTGGCTACAGCTACATCTATACTTACGCCACTTACATCACCTTCTAGTGCAGCAGCTGTATATTTTACCCTATTGGCATTTTCTTAGATACAAAAGTTCCTGTATGTTAGAGCTTTGTAAAGACATTTTTAGAAGTTTTTTAATGGCAATAGTTTGCATATACCACAGTAATATAAAAGGATTTAATACCTGTAGGAAAAGAGTTTTTCCCATTACTATTTACTTTCCTGCCTTCTCTCTGTCTCTTTTTCTCTTTCTCTCTGTTTCTCTCTCACACGCACACACAACTTTTTTGAGTAGCAGCTAGGAAACTGAGCTACCCTCTACCATGTATCTCATTTTGAGAAAGCTGTATTTCAGGTTGATGAAGCATGTTCTTCATCTCATTTTCTGCTGTTGGCCTCATTCTGCCCCTCTTTCTCAGTACCTTTAAGTTCTTGGATTCTTCCAAAGTCCGACCAGGTTCATTAGAAACAGCTGACCCTTGGCTGGCTCTGGACTTCTGGAAAATAGATGGAATTGAATTCTTTTGTCTTGGTCCAAGTTGAGCTTATGCTGGGCTCCTGAAGAGGAGGTAGGAAGGATGGGAGGATGCCCATCGAGACTTGGGGTGGATGGTACTAGACACCCTGGAAGGTCTTTTGAGAAGTGGTTTCTGGTTCTGTCCAGGAAGCTCAGGAGGCAGGGACCATTAGCCTAAGATTGAGATGAACAGTGACCTGGGTGATAACCCAGGTGTAGTGAGGTGGATCCCACACCAGTTTTTGACTCTTTAGAATATCTCTGCAAGGACCATCTCATCAAAACAGAGGTCAGATTGGGCAGGTGTCACCGCAGCAACTGGGGTGGAAGGACCCAGGCACACAGAGGCAGCAGGAGCATGGGGAGCGAGGCTGAGAGGTCCGAGGTGCCACCACAGTCCTGGGCATTTTCCTGTGAACCCAGAGCAGAGATGAAAGGGTAGCATTCAAGATGAGGCAACCATCCCCACCAGAGGAGACAAGGAGTAGGGAGGAGGGTCTCTGGGACTAATAGGAACCAAAAACCTAGAGTAAGAGGGAAGTTCCAGAAAATGGAGGAAGCACTGGCACCTTTAGGCTGTTTGCCTTGTAGGGAAAAGTAGAGGCTGTACACTCAGCCCAAAACTGGGCTCAAGCCTCTGCTTGTCCCTAGTCTTGGAGTGGCTGTGGGGCCATGCCTTAGAATGACTTTAGGGAAGCCATCAACTCTGGAAGTTTCTTTGAGGTGGATAATTTGTGGCAGTCATATTCAGCAAAGACAATACTATGTATAAAGCACCCAGGTTAAGGCCATAAGCTAAAAGCACCTTACATAGTGGGTGCTCAATTAATGTTGGTCACCATTAGTATTATGCATATAATGGTTTCTTCTATTTGATCAGATCATTTGGAGCTAAGTGCAGTAGTAAGAACGGCAATATGGGGAAGCTGGGTTTTAAACCACTGAGGGCCCAAACCCTGGGAAATTTGGCCCTCCTTGTAAGAGTATCCTTGGCTCCTGGTTGACTTAGTATTTGAATGACACAGGGGCCTAAATGTAAATGCACACGCACAAATGTATTCCACAGAGATCACGTGTACGGTTATGTTCATAAGTGTCCAGAAGCACTCCTATCTGCAAGTGCCTTGGCACAGTCCCAGAGCTGAGGATTTGGGGATGAAGAGCAAGCCCCGCCCCTTATCTCCCCTCCAGCCCTCACCTCTGGATGGAAGGCATGGCAGGAATCTGGTCTCCTGCGAAGCTTCTGGGAGCGCATCCTGTCACACTTGACAGAGGCATTATGTGAAGAATTCACTGTTAAGGTGAACACCTCATGACAGGAATGGATTCTGGAGATTCTAGAGACTAAGTTCAGGAAGAAACTCCCCTTGGTGGGACCAGCTGTCTTGCAAGTGGCTTCTAAGGTCAGAGGCAGCACCCAGGGGTGGGGGGTCGGAGTGGGGTGAAAGGCTGGAGAACAAATCACAATGCTCTGTGGGGGAGGGTGGGATGCTGACGGTGAGGGAAGCTGGCCTCGTCTTCTCAAAATCTGAGCCCCTCAGTGACGTCTCCTTCACCTCCACCCTTCCCTCAGCCGGTATATCGTGGAGGATTGGAAGGATATATTTGACTTCTGTAGCCTCCTGCAGGATTAGTGGGAAGATGCTACAGTCACAGGTGGGGTCCGTCACCAGGAGGAGAAGGTTACTACTGGGAATCTGTTGCATCACAAATATCCTGCAGCAGAGAGAGAGATGGGTCATGAAACTTCTCTATGGCAAGCATCACATAGAGTTTCTAGGGAGAGAATTTCTGGAGACTTAGTGTGGAGTTGGGCTGGCAGAGGAAGGAACAGAAACATGAGGCAGGTCAGATCATGACTGCAGGGACAGTCCTAGGCAAGGAACTCAGGACTTTTGGCTTATTTTACCCACAAGCCTTTGCAGTTGTACTGCTCCTTTCTAGCAGATCAGAGGTGAGGAAGTCCAAACTGGGACATTTTGAGAGTGAAAGGAGTTGTTATTAATATATGCAGGGACAACAAGCATAAATCAAGACTGTCCCAAGCAAGTAGGGATGTGTGGCTGTCCTTGCTTTGGATGATGGCGGAGGCCAGGCCTTGTTGGGAAGATGCAGTGCTCAGGCTTGGCCACAAGGTGGCACACACAGCACACCTGCACACAGCCCGGAGCCCCACCAAAGGGAGGGAGTGAAGGATTAGGGAAAGCTTGTTGTGCACTAGGCCTGGCGCATTATATAACAGTAGCTGCCACTTCTTGAGCATTTCCTATTGGGGTGGATGATTTTACACACACACACACACACACACACACACACACATGCGCATATATATTTAACTTTCACCACTCTGTATGAGGTTGGTATTATTCCTGTTTGTAGCTGAGAGAACAGGCTAGAAGTGGTTAAATAACTTGCCCAAGATTACACAACTAGGAAGTAGCAGAGTTAGTTTTTTAACTCAAATCTGTCTACTCTATAAAGTCTTTGCCTTATACCATACCATTTACTTTATCCTCATAACAAGACTTTGAGATAAATAACAATATTTCCAAGAAAGCTGCTGTGGTGAGATTAAAATCCCAGGCATTGCACACTAGTAGGTCTGACTATCTCACACCACAGTCTGAGGTGCTACACTATAAAATAATTTGCTTGAGGTCTAGGGCTCTAAGGTACATCTTGGGAAGCCCCTGGTAATGGCAGGGCTTTTTGGGAGGTCCTTGAGGTCGGGGTGGGAGTCAGCAGGAGAGAACTTTCTGTCAGGCCTTCCTGCCCTCCTGGGCCAGGGCTTGGCAGAGCTGGTCAGATCTAGTGGTCTGTACAGGGGAGAAGGCCTGAGTCTAGGCAGGGCCACACACAGGCTCCAGGCCCAGGAGTGGAGAGGCCAGGTGACAACGCTACGAGCCCTCTTCTAGCCCACCCACTCCTGAGAACACCTTCAAGCTTGCCAGTTTCTCTGCACAGAGATTTCTGAGGGAGAGCTGACTGGTTTCTTTCCTCAAAGCTATCCTTGACTTCCAAGGGCTTGCAGATGCAGCCAAGCTTGCCTGGCCCTGACACTGAGCTGCTGTGGGCTATGCAGGTGTGAGTGAGATCCACACTGAGGGGGTCACCGAGAGAGGTTGTGGGAGCCTTTCTTCTGTGTGGCATGACTTGGGAGGCTGTGGTGGGGCGGGTGGGCCTGGATCTGGCCTCACGACCAGCTCTCCCCAGGTTCCCTAAGACAGCAGCACACGGAACCGATCAGCGCCCCCAGCTGGCCTGCCCTCTGCAACAGCCTGTGTTTCCTTCACTAAGGCAAGTGAGAGGCAAAGACCCTGGGAGCATGGCTGGGGACCCTGGGAGCTGCCCTTGGGTCTTACTTCTGGCAGGCCCCACACTCGATGGCCCCGTTGGTCTCCTGGATGGCTGTCTGGTGCACAAACACGGGGTACTGTGTGTCACAGGGCTGCAGCATGTCCTGTTTCTTGTGCTTGTGGGCTGCAGAGAGACAGAGTCACACATGGGTAACGGGGTGTTGCTGAATTGGGAGGGCCTCAAGAAGCCATGCCTGTGGGGGTCTCTGCTTCAGCACTGCCAGGGCAGGTGCAGTCCCTATGCAATGAAACGCCCCTTTGTCCATGTGCATGCAGATGGCCCCCTTGTCAGAAGTTCTCAGGGCTTGTAGAGGAGAGGTTGGGTGGGAGGAAGACAGGGAAGGAAAAGGAACAGAATAAATGGAGCAAATGATATCACAGTGGAAAGGGCAGCAGAGAAGGCGTTGGGGGCCTCGGCTCTCAGTTGTGTGTGATTAGCAAACTAGTCCTGTGACCTTGGAAAAAACCACCTCCTCTCTTTGGAAGCCTGATCCTCAGTGTAAGCTGGTTGGTTGGGAGGAGGGGTGGAAGTGGACCCCTTGAAGGTGCCCATGAGCACTGACATCCAGGGTCCGAGAGGTGAGTAGTAGGAGTGCCAAGGGGTGGCTGCGGGAGACTTTGGTCCCTTAATGCTATCAGCCCTCCCATTCCCATTGTGTACAGGTGACATTTCTCAAGTCTAGCTACAGTGCTCTCCATTTGCAGCTCCTGGACAAGCCCTAGGCTTGCTGTCTTACCCCTGTGTCCAGTTATGAGCAGAGCAGCAAGGGCTGAGTGCCTGACTGCTGGGGACTGGGAGAGAACCGGCAGGGGAGGTTCCAGTGCCCAGAGCTGCTTAAGCCCAGGAGCCACAGCCTTTTGGACTCCTTAGTATCTGTGTGGTACACTTGAATTCACTCAGAAGGGGACAAAGGATGAGTGAACAGGACTCTGCAAAAGGAAAAGTTGAGGCCCAGGAAGCCCAGTCCTAAAGGGCCCACATTTGCTCCTGAGGTGAGCAAAAGCAAAACAAGGCTGGTTCACAGGCTGAGTGACATTATTTCTGTTCAAAATAGCAGCACTGTTTTGTTAACCGCACTTCTATTTCTTCCAGGCACTTCTCATGCCTTTCCTTTTGCTCTCAGGGCCTATCTGTGAAATAGGGGGGTAGGGGTGGGCAATATCACTCCCATTTGATAGATCCCTAAGTCAGGATTACATAGGTTAGTAGGTCTCAGGGTTAGTAGGAGAACTATAGGTCTCCTAAACTCCCAGACCCAGAAACTTCCCACTAGACCTTGAAGGGGAGGGGAGGGGAGTCTGCAGGCAGAGAAGTCGGGTGTCTATATATTCGGTCAGGTTCCACCAGACCTTCAAGGGCTCCTGCTGGGCAGTGTGGCTGTCTGGGCCCCCTTGGAATCTGAGAGTGGGTGCTCTGGCTAAAGCTTGCAGAAGACTCAGGGCTGGCTCCACTCCTTCCAGGGGCCAGTTGCACTGGCTTTGTCCCCTAAGCCTGTCACCTGAGCCCCTTTGTGTGGGTAGGTTATCTCAGTGACAATGATAGTAACAATGCCAGCCACGATAGGGTGAAGTGGCTCCCGTGCAGCTGGGAAAGGGCATCAGGGCCTCACTCATCCATGTCCTTGGACTCCCAAGTCCAGCGCTATTCACTGAGGACATGGATGAGTGGCCAGACCAGGCCTCCTAGGCAGGAGGGAGAAGCTCCAGGGACAGCTGCCCTGAAGATGAAAAATTCTGAACAAGCAGATTGAGGGAGATCATTCCCAGTTTTTGCAAGATGCAGCTGCTGGCAGAGAGAGAAAGATAAGGAGGGGAGCTGTGTCCCCCACCTTGTGTTCCCATGCAGAGGGGAGGAGGGACCTGTTTCTAAATGGGTTGTGACACATGGTTCCTGGTTCCTGTCACAGACACCATCAGGAAGCCAAAGTCTTAACAAAAATGGGGTGGGGAGTGCAGCCCAGGCAGTGGCAATGTTCCAGAACCCCACGGCAAAGGCTCTATTAACATGGAGAATTGAGTAAAACTGGCTAAAGCAAGACAGTCCTGTGTGGTAGGGGAACCCCATGTTAGCCAGGCAAGTGGAAGCCACTAGCTTCCTTTTTGCATTTAAAGATCAAGTGGCTGCACTCTCCTGGGAGGGGGGCAGTCTAGAGTCACAGCTGATCTTTGACTTGTGATCAGGCCTTTGGAGGACACTGTCCTCAGATACAAGGTCACAGGAGATGTACTGTCCCCAGAGTGTTCCTGTGACCAGACCAAGGCCTCCACCTACCATGCCTTCAACCCTGAGCGCTGCTGAGGGCTCGGTGGACACCTGAGCTGGAGGCATCACTGTTTCTTGCTCTGCAAGGAGATTTGGTGGCTGCTCATTCTTTTCCACTTGGAATCATAAATGTTCCTACCCAAGGAGGTGGTTTCCCTGGGGTAGGACTGTACTTGTGTGGGATAAGATCTGGGCTGCCCCGCTGCCCCGTGAGGAATGGGGCTTTAGGTTGGGAGAGGCCCTCTGAGTTAGGGTGTCCCCAGTGAAGAGAGCTCAGCCTTCCTTAGATGCACGCCTGGGATGGAGAGCTGAAGACAGGCCCTTTGCAGTCCCTCCCATACCCCCCACCCTCCCAGGCTCCCCAGTGAATGCTACTTACACTGATGGAAGACCGCTTTGGCTGTCCAGATGTGAGGCCCAGGCATGATGTCCCATGAGGGCAGGATGGCACGGGTGGTGATGTCACATGGGATGAATGATGTCACATGGAGCAGTGGGTGTCCCAAGATGGTGTGATGTCACACAGAGAGGTGAGGGGAGCCAGGAGTGACAGGGAGGTGATGAGTGAGAGATGGCCCAGCAGGGTGAGAGGTGAGCAATGGACTTTCCAGAGTCCCCATCCCCTCTGTCATCCGCCCAGAAGTGACAGATTCTACTGAAATGGCTTTGATAGTAAGCACTCCCTTTTGTGGTCCTGTATACTCACCCTCGGCCTTGCTGTCTGCACGCCAGGAGCCCCAGGCACTCCACTCGAGCAGGAGCCTGTCAGATGCAGAGCGGAATCCCAGAGACCTGCATGTCCTCCCCAGCTGGGCCCTCAGCCGGCTGGAGCACCAGAGCTCCCTGATGGCCCCTGGTCAAGCCCCTCTCCTCCAGGACACCCTCTCCCTGCCTGAGGCTCGTAGGTGAGCAGAGAGCCTCACAACCTCTGGCAGCAGAGTGTAGGAGGCAAGCATCATACATACCCGGCCAGTTCCACCCAGGGATCTTGCCTGCCTCCTCTGGGGTTGTGGGGACTTTGGGCAGCTCCTGCTCAAAGGGCTCCCTCATAAGCCACACTTGCATGAAGTTCCCCCCGGGCCCCACCCCCTGTCCCAGATGCAGACCCCACTCACAGCAAGAGCTCATTCACTAGCCACCTGGTAGCAGTCAGGAGGGCAGAGATTGGCTGGGAAGGAAAGGGGACATACAGTTAAGCCCAGGACCCCAGGACCCTGGCGAGGGCTCCCCTCAGTACCACCATTAACGACCACGGAGGGGTGGGTTCCCCCTCCTGCTGCCACCACCCCCCACCCCTTCCCAGCAGAGGGAACATTTATAACTGAGTTATCTGATAAATTTCTATTGTAGGGCAGACACTTGGGGTTAGACAATGCCCATCTAGAAGACTAGTGAAGTTCTCTTCCTGATGAGCCAATTAGGTTTCTGGTGCTAGTGAAAGCACTAGCAACTGAGGTTAGGAACAAAGCAAGAAAGGAGCTATGTGGTCTGCTTTCTCTGCCAGAGATCCCTGGTTATCTCACGAGCTGCCAGAACAATTCCCTGAAGCCCCAGAGAGAAGACCTGGGGGCAGGGGACAGGCTGAGAATAGGGAGCAGGGTTGTGGGAAGAGGTTGGACAGGACTTTCTGATCAGAGTCAAGAGTGGGGTCCTGGGGCTAGCAGGTGGGAGGAAAGTCTGGGGTGACACTTACGCTGACCAGGGGCCGGGCAGCGCTGTGGTGGTGATTTGATGGTTTGCACATGGCCTGGTAGTCATACATAGTCACTCTGAAAATCAGAAACAGAATCTGGGGAGACCAGACCTTCCCCTATTCCCTGCCCCCACCCAGGGGAAGTTTGCTGCAGGGTTTTCATTCACCAGGATTCATGAGGGTGCATGGGTTAGGATAGGCAGATCAGAAAATTACATCTCGGCACTTTGACTGCTTTAAAGAAGTTGAACAGCAAATTTGGTTTTCCCTCTAAGGGCCCATATGACCTTATACCCCTCTCCACCTCATGTCAAGTCCCTGGCTTCAGAAAGGTTGCTTTGGGAGCTCTTTGAGGCTTTTACTATGGGTTTTTGAGGTCAGGATCCCGATATCTGTCGGGACCATTTAGCATCAGCTCCTGCCTTTTCTGTGTGTATTCAGTCTGGGGAGAAGCATGTCCCACTTACTGGCTGAACACCCCCATGCTGAGCAGCTGGGTCATGAGAGCGCCATCCACCTCCCCCAGGAATCTTCCCATCTGTGAGGGAGAGAGAGGGGGGAGAGGGAGAGAGGAAGGAAAGGATGGATGGAGAGGGAGGGAGGGAGAGAGGGGGAGAACAAGGGGAGGGAAAAGACGGAGGAGGAGGGGGCGTGAGAGATGGGTGGTGAGAGGAGGGAGGGAGCTGGAGCTGGATGAGGACTTCTAGGTCCCCCACATTAGGCCAGCCTCATTTCTGAGCTCCAGACTAGTTGCTGGTTGGGTTTCCCCTCAGATTCCTTTCAATATAATCAGAACTGTATCCATTCCACCTGGCCCTTCCCTCTTTAACCTGCTCCCCTGCCATATTCTCAGTCCTTTTTAAACTCTAAGTTGTAATCCATTAGTTGGCCATGAAATCAATATGGGGGTTGCAGTCTGATTTTTTTTTTTTTAGGCACAGAATTCCTTTGAACAATTTCATGTGAACTGCATGCAGTCAGGTTAAACAAGGTCTTGTGAAATTTGGTTTGTTGTATCTGGTGCATGTGTATGTCCTAGATCAGATGTAACATGTATTTCTTTCTGTGAATCATGGTCTAAAAAGGCTCAAAAGCAGAGTTCTGTCTCTCACACTGGCATCCTTATCACTTGGCCAAATCCTGTTTTCGGAACTCTGGAGCTGCCTTTGATTTTCCCTCCCCACTCCCCCCACCTTTCCAGTTACCAGTGTGCCCTGCGGGTTTGTCATTCACCTTCTGACTTGTGGACAGTGACTTAACCCAGACCTTTGTCAACGGCAGCTCACTCCACCCTCCCAACTGGGCTGTCTCCCAGTCCCCAGCCCTGCTGCCAGACAACCTTTCTCAAATACAGCTGGGATTTGGTCTCCTTCCTGCTCCGTCCCTCCATTACCCAATCAGCCAGCACTGGTGAGCATCCACCAATGTGCCAGTGTGCCAGGCTAGGCGGTATCCTCCAAGCCTGCAAAGTCCCCCCATGTTGGTTGACACCCAAGCCTGCTGTGCTCTGGCTTCAGACTGCCCTCCAGCTGCACCCCTACACCGACCTCCTCACCTGCCCTGGCCTCTTCTGCCGATTTCTCAGCATGGCAGAGTGAAAGAGTCTGGACTTAGGTACTGGATTTTGACTCAGATCTTGGCTCTGGCACTGCCCACTGTGTGGCCATGGGTAGGTTAGGGGATAATGTGTACCATGCATCTGGCACACAGTGAGTGCTCTGTATGTGGTGGCCATATGACAGGAGATGCTCCAGGCCTTGGCTCTTCTCTCTGCCTCAATGACCCTTCCTCAGTCCCACTCCAAGGAGCTTTACTTGTCCTCCTCTAAGAAGTCTTTCTCCCCTCTCCAGCTGGAGTGATGGCATCCCTCCTCTGCACTTGGAAACCTAGAGGCTAATGACTAAGGCACGAGGCAGTAGCCATGAGAGAGCTGGATACAATGAGACACTCAGGCTTTTCTGAGCTCTGTGCTTTCTTTGGCCAGAGGCTCATTGTGTTCTGAGGCCAGAACACAGGGGACAGCAGAGAGGGGCTGAGGGCACTTAAGGGAAGGAACAGCAAGTGAAAAGGTGAGAGGCATCCAGTCCTGCTGTTCCTCACAGTGCAGCCCTGAACCCACCTGGAGTCCCTCCAGTTCAAGTCATCCCTCTCCGTCAGCTGCGGTTTGCTAAATTTTGCTGTTCCAGTGACCAGGTGTCTGTGCATTCCTGCATTACTAGACAGCGAGATCCTCCAGGGCAGACATCCACCTCCTGGCTTCTCATAGACCACACAGTGTCTTGTTCATGGTCACTATTCAGCATGTATTTGCTGAAGGAATGTGTGAGTGAATGGACAGGGGGATGAATGAGTGATCTGAGTACTCTTGCTGGGAAAGTGCAGTGGGATGGAAAAGAGGCTCCTGATGAAGCTGCCGGCCCAAATTCGCACAAGGCTGTCCCTTTATCTCTCTTTGTTGTTCAGACACTTGATTCTGAGAAGACAACCTCCTGGACACTGGGAAAAACGTGTCCTCCTCTGTACCTACACATACACAGAGTGACTTTCTAGGATATGTCACTCTGGCAGAGCATATCCATCCTCCCCTTATTCTTTAGGTAAGGCAATCCTGACTTGAATTACGGTAGCAATGTGTTCGCTAAAACACTACATTTCCCAGACTCCCCTGCAGCTGGGGCTGGCCAATGAAATGTGAGCAAAGTTCCTGGGTGAGACTTCTGGGAATCTGTTTAAAGGGAGATCTGCTGAAGCACCTCATTCATGGCTGTTGACCTCCCCCTTCTTCCTGTCTGGAAAGTGGACAAGAAGGCAGGAACTCCTATGGCCATGTTGTGATCTTGAGGATGGGGACACCTGGTGACCACACCATACCAGGCCTGGGCTACTTTTCTCTATTCTTTCACGTGAGAGAATAAACCTTTAATTTGTTTAAAACACTGTAGGGGCGCCTGGGTAGCTTAGTTAAGCAGCCAACTTTGGCTCAGTTCATGATCTCGCAGTTCCTGGGTTCAAGCCCCAAGTGGGCTCTATGCTGACAGCTCAGAGCCTGGAACCTGCTTCGGATTCTGTCTGTCTGTCTGTCTCTCTCTCTGCCCCTCCTCTGCTCTCAAAAATAAGTTAAAAAAAAAAAACCCACATAAAAAACACTGTAGTGGGGGCACTATTCCTGACAGCAGAACACTATTCTGTGCTGATAGTTTCATTTGAGCTTCATCAGAGTGAATCAGTGCCTCAAATAAGTAAACTGATTTAGTTCCTGACCCTGCAAAGCCCAAGTTGAAACACTCAAACTTGAGTACCCTTGTCAGTTTAGGTCCCCCAGACTGACTGTGGCATAGCACCCAAAGCACAGCACAGCACAGCACAACACAGGGTCTCCTGCCTCTGTCCACCCACAGCACAGTACAGGGTCTCTGGAAGCTCCAGGTCCCCATGCCATCTAGGTTTGCTCACAGCAGGTCAGGGCTCCACTTGTACAGGGGACAGTCCACAGATAAGCAATGTCCTTTGGACTGCCTGAGCTCTGGGACTGCATCCAAAGGGCCTGGGGCTTTCTGTGTTTCCTCTCTGTTATGAGGCAGGAGTGAGATGGGGTCCTGCAAGGTACCACCCAGGGCCTCCAGCAGGAAGCAGATGGGGCAGGTGGTGGCAGAGAGGGCAGAACTGATGAGTATTCCTGCTGACTGAGCAGCAGCCCTGTGCATAGGCTAATTTGCATGCCTGTGTGAAGCTACTATCCCCAGAGGGAAGGGAGGCCAGAGGGTGAGTGGGGGAGCCCTTGACTCTGGAATGGGGCAAATGTCTCACAGCCTTTTACCCAGGGACAGCCTCAGTTTCTTCTCTAAAAAATTAAGGGGTGTGAGGATTAAATGAGTTACCAGAGTGAAGTCACTGTGTGTGGCTCCTCATGAGGACCAATTTCTTTTTGTTCCTTACTACTGTACAGCCCTGCCTGTTTCCTCTGAGCTTCTCAGTCTCTTGACAAGTGCCTTTGGCCCCACAGTGGGACCAGGGAAGCATGTGGAGGAGTGGCCATTAGCACCACTTTGGAGAGAGGCACCCAGAGGTCCTCTGCTGTGATGGGTCATCTCTGGGGCAGGTGGCCAGCTGAATTTTTCTCTAGAGACACCCAGCACGAGCTGCCCAAATGAGGCTGCCCTGACCCCAGGAAGGCTCTGCTGTCAGAGCCTGGGGGAGCCTGGGATGTGCTGAGGCAGGTGGTGAGGGATGGGGGCTGGAGCGGCACGGTCAGAAGCATGAGCCAGGCAGGGAGGCTGGAGGTTTCTCCTGCACTGTGTCCACCGTACCCACTGCACTGGGAGTATGACTGGAAGACAGTGGGGAGCACTTGCTTGGTAGGTGTGTAGGAAGGCAGGGAAGGAGAAGGGGAAGCCAAGGAAAACGGGAGCTGAGGCTCAAGACAGGCACATCAGAGGCCCTGGTCTGAGGACAAGCTCAGCATTTTGGGCTGGGGGTAGAGGGGCGCATTCCTTCTGAGAGATTCAAGTCCTCAGGGAAAGACATCATGATGGGGCATCTGATTTTTTACCTTTGCTGTCCCTTTGAGGTCCACTTTGAAGCTCTCCTGTGTGGGTGCTACCCACAGGCAAATGACAGGACTTGGAGTCCCCAAATCCAGGGTGACAGATCCACTGTAAACATTACAAAGATCTATAGAGCTGTTGTCACTTTCTTGGCCCCAGCTGTCTGCTTCTCTTTCTAGGCCCCAACAGAGGGCTGTAATCCTGTCATCTGTAGTTCTTTATTAAAAGAATGAGCCCTGAGCTGGAAGAAAGTCTCAGTGGGACCAAATGTCTAATCAGCAGGACTGGAACACCACCAGGGCCAGGAGAGATTCAGGCTGCCCCTCCCTCAGGCAGACCACAGATGGTGCCTTTGGGCATTGCACTCACATTATTTGCTGGGCAGGAGGGCCGCAGTGAGGAAGGGCTGGGAGGGACTTTGGGAAGAATCTTTGCATCCGGAGCAGTGACAGTCTTCTCTCCTCCGGTCCCTGGATGGACCTCAGCAGGGACAAGGAGTAGTCTGGACCTTCTGGCACATTAGCCCAGTTGGGAAAGTGCATCCAGATCAACAGCAGCTGGCATTAAGGCCTAGGAAGTGGCTCTCAGACTTTATCACACATCAGAATCATCAGAGGCCTTGTCACATCGCAGTTGGTGGGCCCCTCCCCAGACTTTCTGATTCCCTTAGTCTGGGTAGGACCCGAGAACTTGTATTTCTGTTAACTTGTATTTCTGCTGCTGCTGCTGCTTCCAGTACCCCTGCCCCCCAACACTTGGAGGCTTAGGAGTAAAAAGGGGGGAAATGAATGAGTTGGAGGAGGGGCCAGACCATGTGGTCCTTGACAGCACTTGGGTGTGTTTGGGGAAGGGGAAGGGGTTTATGGTAGAACACTTCTGTAATGGCTCCTTGGTAGGTTGGATGTAGTAACTTGCTTCTAGTGAATAAAATATAGTAAAAGTGATGGGATGTCGCATCTGAAACTAGGTTCCAGGAGACAGTGACTTCCACCTTGTTCTCACTCTCTCTGTCTCTGGCTCTTCTTGGCTTGCTCACTCTGATGAACCAAGTTGCCATGTTGTGAGCTGTCCTGTGGAGAGGCCCATGTGGTAACTGACCATGTGAGTGAACTTGGAAGCTGACCGTCCTCTAGCCAAGCCTTGACATGAGTACACAGCCCTGGCTGACACCTTCCTTTCAGCTGTATGACAGACCCTGAGCCAGAATCAGCTAGCTAAGCCACGCCCAAGAACTGTGGGACAGTAAGTCAGGTGGCTTTAAGCCACTACATGTTGGGGTAAATTGTTACATGCAACAGATAACTGTTACAGAGTTGTTGAATGGAGGAGTTAAAACAAAAAGCAAAAATGGATGGATAGACAGCTGATCTACAGCATCAGCACCCGCTTTCCACCACTGTGTTTCCACTCACCTTCCAGTCCAGTCCCTGCTTCTTCCAGGCCTCTCTTACCTTTAGGCCAGTTTGATTCTCCATGTAGTAACTGTGTGTTGTGCCTGGTGTGTGTGGTGTGTGTGTTGTGCCTGGTGCTGCTATACCATTGGTGCCTCCCTTCCGGCCCTCTCCTAACCTGACACAGCTCCGGTCACAGGATGAGAGTTGTCCAGAGTGAGGAAAGAGGAGCTCTGTCAAGACACTGCTCCCAGAGCCCTGGCACCAGCCTTGGAGTTTAATCTGGGGGTTGGGATGCCTGGCCTTGGCATTCAGCGTCCTAGAGGCATCGGTCCTAATTCCATCAGACTCAGCCAAGCGCAGCAAAGTGAATGAACTCTGCCCCAAGCAGTAACAGAGCAGCCTGGGGTGGGTGCCCAGGCCACAGGAGGACCACCCCGGAGGCTGGGGCTTGCGGTCTGCCACACCCCCCAGAGAAGGCCTTATCTCCCTGGTCACTGTCACTGCCCTCCACTCGTATTTCTAGGCTCAAAGTCTGACTTTTCTGCAGCTGTTGGTTTTCAGGTTGCTAACCTCACCTTGCAGCCTCAGTTTTAACTCCAGGACAAAATGAGACTAATACCACTACCGGAGATGATGGTGGTGGTGGTGTGGGGCCCCGAAGTGGGGGAAGGGAGGCAGTGGAAGCACCGGAGTGTCAGAGGCCGGGGTAACCAAGCACAGTGGGGGCTTGCGGCTCTGGAGGAGCTTCTGGATGGTCCCAACCCTATTATGAGATTAAATTTCATTTCATTTACACCCTGCTTCATTCTATAAAGGATTTGGGATGGCTTATAAAAGTACATACAATGTTATAATAGTTGAGAAAATAGGGGTAAATAAGCTAAATAAACACATACTTTATAAAATATGTCTCTGTTTTTACAAATATCCAAAGTTGTACCAACTTGTGAGCAAATGTGATCTGGGTAGAATAGGAATGGGATCAGTGCCTTTATCAAAGAGACCCCTAGAGCTCCCTTGCCCTTTGTGCCATGTGAGGATACCATGAGAAATCTGTGCCCTGGAAGAGGGCCCTCACCTGAACACATGGGCACCCTGGCTTCTGACATCTGGCCTCAAGAACCCTGAGAAATAAATTCCAGCTGTGGATGAGCCACACAGTCTGTTCATGTTGCAGTGGCCTGAATGGACTAAGCAGGGAGGGGACGTGATGGAGGGCAGTGGGGCGATGGGCAGCACAAGGGTCTGGGAGTCAGCGGCACGGCCTCAGCACAGGACACACGCTACCCTGAGGTGGAGTTTGGTCTTGCCTCTCCTCATCATGTGGGCAGATTCTCTACCAACCATGGGATGAGGCCAGATGAGGTACAGACAAAATAAGAAGTAACATTTTCTCTGACCACCCAAGTGGAACAGTGTCTGAATTTTGTGATCTTGCTATATGGACTTGGTTTCAAGAAGAGACTCTGTTTTCTTCAGACCATTTACTCTCACCTGCTCTAAGCCAGGATTACTTCCTTCCCCTGGCTGTCCTGGCTGCCAGATGACTTGATTGCCCCCTAATTCTACTTCCCAATGCCTTACCTCCTGGGACCTCTCTGAGATCAGGATGAACCCGTTGTTGTCGATGACGAAGCAGTCCAGGTGCTGGGGAGAAACCCAGGAGGAGGTCATGGCTGGGCCATGACCCCTGGGTAACGTGCCCGTCCCGGCGTTCGGGAAGGCAGGCCTGCGTGTCCAGTGTAGAGGCACGCGGTGTGGCCCAGCGCTTCAGGGAAGGATGTGGTTGGGGGTTCCGTGGAAGAACTTACACTGTCCTGGCAGCTCTCTGGGCATGGCCCCTCCACAGTGCCGCACTGGAAGGAAGAGGAGAAATTGTAAACTGTGTATGCCTGTGCATGTGCATCTGTATGGTGTTGTGTGTGTGGTTATATTCGTATACTGATGTGGGGTTTATACTGTATGTGTTTGGTGTGTGTGTATGGTATATGTGGTGTGTATGCCGTGTGTGTGTTGTATGTGTAGGGCGTCTGTGTGCAGTGTGCATGTGTGCACGTGTGGTGTATACGTGTGGTGTGATGCACGTGTGAAGCTGTGTTAGTGGGGTCAGGGCAAGGAGAAGCAGGCCCTTGCTGGCGGGTTCAGCCTTGTCTGAGGGGCCATGGCCACTGCAGCCCATGTGTGAGGGGGGCACTGGAAGCCTCATGGGGTGGCTTCAGAGGCTCCACTTCTTTGTGATCCCACCTGATGTGAAGGGTGCTGCTAGGTTATGGGGCTGGTGCCCCTTCCCCTCCCATCCCTTCCATCTTCATTCTGTGGTTTCCTAAACCCACTCAAAGGGAGGATGAAGCAACACACAGATGGGGGGGCCATGGCACAGAGAGGAAGATTCTGGCCAGAGGAGCTTGAGGAAGACAGTGAGGAGACCCAGGAAGTGGGGAAGAGCCCAGTGCGAGGGCTCCAGGCTCCGGAGAGGAAGAGCAGAGGTGGGGAAGGATGGGGTGGAGTGGGAAGCACAGGATGGACAGCAGTCAAAGCCTGGGTCTTGGCTGGAGGGACGAAGGGTGTTCTCTCCTCTGCCTGATGGGGCAGGGCAGGTGGGAGCATTGTGTCCTGCCCTTTCTCTGGGTCTGAGCTGAGACAGAGCCCCTGGTGAGGAAGGTCAGGAGTCCACATGCTGAGGTGCAGGGAACTGAGCCAGGCAGAGAAGGAAGGGATCTGGGACAGCGGACTGAGGGCCCAGGAAGTGGGCCAAGAGGCGGTGGGGGCTGCCCGAGGGAGCGGGCCCTCCTCATCCCAAGGTGTCGGCCAATCCTCTGGCCCTGACCTGGCACCTTCACACCCACCTGCCGGGTCGCTGCCCAGAACGTGCGTTGTAGGAACTCCAGCCTCATTTGGACTCCCACCGCTACAAGGAAGTGGGAAGAGGGAGGGCAAGACCATGGTGTGTTTTTTGGGGAGGGGGTTGGTGGGAGGGAAGAGACAGTGAGAGAAAAAAATAGATCCAAGTCAGAGAGAGGAGGTGCATCAGCAGGAACTGAGGGGAGAGGTAGCATCGAGCTGAGTCAGATGGCAGTGTGCTCTAGAGCTGAGGCTCCTGTGGAGTGGGAGTGGGGAGAAAAGCAGACCGGCTGGTGGCTTCTGTCTCTCCACAGCAGGCAACACCAGAAAATGCTCAAGAGAAAGATGAGTCCCAGGTTCTACAGAACAATGAGGACAGCACTCTCCTCTGATCTTGGGAAAATTGAGGCAGGTGCACTAGGCACATCATTCTCCCTTTTCCCACAGATGGAAAAACAGGCAGAGAGACTGAGCCATTTGTTCAAGGTCATCGGACCAGAAGTGGTAGGCTGAGACTGGAATTCAGCGCCCTTCATGGAGCTTTCTAGATTTCAAGCCTGACATAACAGCCTGTCTTGTACCCCATTCCTGCTCAGGGTCTCCCCCACTTTGTAAGAAGTCTCTTTCCTTGCTGAAAGGTACAATCAGGTTTACCCAAGTAGGTTCCAGAAAACTAGAGATGCTACCAACTGGCAAAAGCTACTTTTGATGATGCCACGTCCAAGGGCCACCTGTGCCTCTTTGGTTCCCAAATAGCCTCAGAGGATGCGAGCTGGAGCTCACATGCTAAGAGAAATCTGAGGTCAGAGAACATAACAAACAGGCAGGTTATATTGAAAAGAAAAGGAATAAAAAAACTAGGTCGACTTCCTACTGTCTGGTATAATAATATTGAAAATTTTGAGTGCCAGTCACCTTCACATCCATGAGCTTATTTCATCCACACAGCGGACCAGTTCTATTCTTATTCGGACTTCACAGCTGAGGAAATGGAGGCTTGCAGAGGTGATGTGCTTGCCTAAGTCACCCAGCCCCTAAAGGCAGAACCGGGACTCAGCTGGGTCTGTTCCTAAGGCTCTTAACTGTTCTCTAGTCAAGCACTCTCCCACCTGGGGCTGCGGTCCCCTCATCAGCACAGTGGGCGTGGATCTGAGCTCCTGACTGTTATACTATATTCATGAGACATTCTAGGCACCCCAATGACCACTCATTGGAGAGATCTTCCATTGTGACCATTCTGACTTGCCAAAACTCAGCAACAGGCTCTTCTAAATGGGCTGGAGTTCTAGAATGGCACAGAGATAACAGAATTGTATTTTTTTTTGTTTTTTCAATATGGAATGATCCTAGACAAATATTATGAAAAAAAAATGAGACAAGGAAGGGTCAAGGGGCCAGAGTTCTGGCCCTGGGTTTGCCAAGGCTGTGATCTTTGGATTTGTTTCTTCAGTTACAAAATGAGCCATGATTATACTCGCCCTAGGAAGGCAGAATGAGTATAAGATTGTTGAGGCTCAAACAGATAATGGAGGAGAATATTATTTTACACTAGAGCCTTGGTTCTCAAACTTTGGCATGCATTAGAATCATCTGGAAGGTTTTCCCCTGTCCCTAGAGTCTCTCATTTAGTATGTCTGGCGTGAGGCCTGAGAATTTGCAATTCTAAAGTGTTTCTAGATGATGTTGATGCTACTGGTCCAGAGACCATATTTTGGGAACCACTGTTGTAAAGCAATGCTATCTGATTGAACTTTCTGTTCTAGACCTGCACTGTTTCATACAGTAGCCACTAGACACATGTGGCTATTGAGCCCTTGAAATGTGGCTGGTATGACTGAGGGCCTGAATTTTAGATTTTTAATTTAATTTTAATTAAATTTAAATAGCTACATGTGGCTGATGGCCACCATACTGGACAATGCAATTCTAGATACATGAATTTACAGATGATGAAACCAAGGCCCCGAGAAGCCCCTCCCCTTCTTTGGAGTCTCATGGTACTTCTGTGGCTGGAACTTTGGCTAGCCTTCTGGAACAGGTTCTATGATATGGGAACATTTGAGTTCTTTGTGCACTTCTTTGAGCTGCAAGGTCTGATGACTAAGAGGAGGGGTGGGAAGGGCGCAGGCACACCCACTTCTTGGTCATGACAAAGACGAGAGATGCACTGACACAGCACATGATCAACACATGAGGCTTGTGCTGGAGAGTCCAGCACTGGTGACCACACCCTATCCTCCCTTCCATGCTTCCCTCTAAACTTGCAGGTGACTTCTTACTCTCTCTCCCTTTCTTCCTTTTAAGACCACCAATGATATTCATTTTAGACCATTTCTTTCACCAACAAAAGAAACCTGAGTGAAGGAAGAAACTTTCTAAAAATTGTCAGAGAGGAGTCACACTAATGCTTAGAATGATCAGATCTTTGGGCCACTGACCCTTGTCCTTGGCTTCCATAGTCAAAGAGATTTCAGACGATTCCTAGAGGAAGACCCTGCCCTTCTACCTGCCTGCTCAGAGCCAATTCTCATGGAATCATGACATTCCAGAGCCAGAAGAAATTCTGTGATTCTAACACAGAGAGGCTTGAGAGGGTGGGAGTTAGTTTTTCCCTAATGAAACAGGTTTTTGAGGCTCTTGGCTAGAAATGGGAGGAGTGGGGAACCAAGCAGATTGTCTCTCCCCTAGGTTCCATCTCACAACTGGACCAGAAGCTCTTCTAAGGCGAGCTCCAGGTCCTTTGCATCTGGGTGTCCTTTGCAGAATTGAGGACATTCCAACTGCCTACATCTCCACTTGGGTCACCAAGAAGCATTTCAAACTTCACATGTTCACAACTGAACTCTGGCTTTTCCTCCCCCAAATGTGACCTTCCTTGAGACTTTTCCGTTTGGGGCATATTCCACTTAATCGTTCTCATGTTCCCTTCTTCCATCCAAGTTCGGCAGCCCTTATTCCAAAACACTGTAAGTCTGTCTACTCCACCCTCTGCTGCTACCACCCTGGGCCAGACCAACATCCCTCACTTGGATTAATGTGCTAGATCCCTAAGCAGTCTCCCTGCCTCTCTGCCCTCCGTTCCCCAATAGCCATAGCAATGATCTTTCTGAAGACCAAGTCATGTCACTCCCTTGCTTAAAACCTTCCAGTGCCTTTCCACTGGTTTTGGAACAAAATCTAAACTCCTCTGTAATATGGCCTCAAAGCCCCACAGGAGCCTGCCCTGCCATTCTCTCTGATTTCAACCTGAATCATCTTCTCCCTTAAATGGCTGTGCATCAAAGCTGTGCTTCCTTCCTGGAATGCTCTTCCCCTAGAACTTTACATGGCTGGCTCCTTCTCATCATCGGATTTCAGCCCAAACATTGCCTCCTAGAGAGGCTTTCTCTGACCTCTCCAGACAGAGCAGACCACTCCTTCACCCTCCACTCTCTATTTCATCACTTTTAGTTTCTCAGCAACAGATTTATTTTATTCCCATTTATTGCCTGCCTCACCTTATTAGCATGGGGGCTAAAAGTAGGGAAGAGGGAGTGAGTTCTGATCCCTGCACCTAGTATAATACTTAACATACTGTGGGGCTCCATAAACATTAAAAAAATTTTTTTAATGTTTTATTTTTGAGAGAGAGAGAGAGAGAGAGAACACAAGCAGGGGAGGGGCAGAGAAAGAGGGAGACACAGAATCCGAAGCAGGCTCCAGGCTCCAAGCTGTCAGCACAGAGCCCAATGTGGGGCTCAAATTACAGAACCACAAGATCATGACCTGAGCCAAAGTAGGAAGCTTAACCAACTGAGCCACCCAGGCGCCCGTCCATAAACATTTTTTTAAGTTTTTAAAAATTTTATTTATTCTTGAGAGAGAGAGAGAGAGCAGGGGAGGGGCAGAGAGAGAGGGACAGAGAGAGAATCCCAAGCAGGCTCTGCACTGTCAGTGCAGAGCCCGACGCAGGGCTCAAACTCATAAACCATGAGATCACGACCTGAGCTGAAACCAAGAGTCAGATGCTTAACTGACTGAGCCACCCAGGCTCCCCACCATAACTATTTTTTGAATTAAGTAAATATTTGTGAATTCCATTGAGTCAGCCACTTGACTGGGAAGCAAATTCTACAAGATCTTGCCATCTCATCCCTTACCTTTAGGGCTTAGGACTGAGCTGAGCTCCTTCTTCCCATATGGAGCCTGGACTCTTACAGATCTGGACTTGAGACCCTAGAGGTTTAGCTGTGCTCTGATTCCCCTGAAGGCCTAGGAGGGAGCCCACTAAGAAACAGGGACTTTAGGGGAGACAAAAAGAGCTTCCTCATGGTAGGATCTGCTAGATCCTGACAGCAGGGGCTGGTATAGAGTGGGGGAGGTAGTGAGGATCACGGGAGCATCTTCAACAACAAATCGTTTGTTCTGCTGTTCATCATTTCAAATCCTGTTCAATTCCTGCTTTACAACCCAAACTGTACTTTTCCACCCCAGACACTGCGAGAGTCCAGGCTTCTCTCCTGGGAGACCTGCCAAGGTGGCCCTTGGGTCCCTGTTCTGCTTGCTCGGGTGGTCGACTGTCAGAACCTCACTGGACGCCTGTCTCAGGGGAGCACCAGGGGGTCACCCCCCTCCTAGTGCCTCCTATAAGCCTGCTGTGTGCAGGAGATAATACTTCATGGTATTATGTTTGCAGGCAGGCACAGAACTAGTGGTGAAGAGAAATCCAAGCAAAGGGGCCATGGGAATGTGCAGCACTGGCCTCTCTGGGCTGCCACCCCCAGTGGGTTATTAAGAGACCCCCTCTTTTCTGTGCGTGATTGGTCCTTGTTTCAGAGACAGACGTTGGACCCCAGGTCCCACTACAACCTGACAGAGGCAGAGAAATGATGCTCCTTCCTGCTGCCCCTAGCAGTGCCTGTTCTTCTCCCTCCCCTGGCCTCCTCCTGCCTTTCCTCTCTCCCCTGCTTCTGCACAAGGATCTCTCCTCCACAATGATCTTGTGCCTTCCTCCGAAGCAGCTTTTCTTTAACATTCCCTTGACTGTCAGACAACCTAACAAAAAGCCTCAATAAGGCCACAGGCAGCAGATGGCTTATCAAGATGTACCTATCTGCTTGGGGTCCTGGCTGTCACCTCAGTGCTGCTTTGTCATTACAGATGGCAAAACAAAGCAGCTGTGCACACACACACACACAGAAATGATCCCTGTTGGGAGCCATTCTCCCAGCACCTCCACACTTTACCCCCTAGCTCTCATAGCTACTTTGTCCTTCCCCCCTCTCTGCCTTGATAACTCAGCCTGGAGAGCGTTTAACTGATCAAGAGCTGTGAGATTAGGAGGGGCCCATCTTTTACCCTACAGGCTGGTTTTCCAGCAGATGCTCAAGGTCATAGAGTGCCAGTAACAGAAGGGAGACCCAAGATCTCAATCATTCTCCCTCCTCATTCTATAGAGCAGGAAAATAAGGCCCAGGGCTGTCAGGTTCATTAACTAGCTAATAGCTAGTTAATGAGCAGCAGAGTCTAGACTCCGGGTCTCCTGATGCCTAGGCTTGGGCTCTTTCTTCCCTTCTAGCCCTGATTCAGCTGACAAGAATGTACTGGGGTGTGGGAGAGGCAGAGTCCATTTTCTGATACAGCTCATAGTATATGAAAGAAGATAAGCCATCCCACAGAAAGCTGCTGTACATTTTCTGTGATATGAACCGCAAGGTGCCCCAAAGAAAGGCCATAGATTGGAGAAGGTCAAGTCTGTGGACCGGACAGGGAAACTTGGTAAAGGTGGTGACTTTCTGGCTGAACTTTCAAGAAGGGGGAGGCTACCCATGGGGACGAAGGGTGTTTCAGACTCAGGGAAGGAGCTGGGAGAGCCAAGATCTGTTTAGAGGTAAGTGGGTGCAGTTAGCCTGAAGGATAGGATGCACTTGACCTCTGTGTAGGTGAATTCCCAGGTATAAGATGCCCTCTTTCCTCCTGGAACAGTGGTCTGAGCCTCTGCTGCTGTGTTGTGCAGCAGGGCAGACAGAAAAGATGGTGCAGGAGCATCTGTCAGAGGCATCTTGGGGGTTTCTCGACCTGACCCCCACCTCTGCCCCAGTCCTGATGGTGAATCCCCCAAGGAACACAGGTAAAGTGGAAGAGGGACACTGGGATACCCCTGACATATATTATCAACGTGCCATGCCACCTGCTTGTCAGGCAGATTTTAAGAGATGCAAGGAAGGGTCACTTAGGGGTCTGTGCCCCAGGCTGGGACTCCTCCTCTGGCTTAGTTGCTGGTGTCTTTTGCCTTTGGATCAGACACTTGCCATCTCTTGGAATATCAATTTCCTCAACTTCTTTGTCCTGATTGGTTAGCAACGAGGCCTCTGAGTTCTTGAATACCAGTCTCTTCCCTTCTGCAAGCCTACCTCATCTAGATAAGAACAAGGAGCCTAAGGAAGCCAAGTCAGATGGGGCGGGGCTGCATTTACCCCTGGTTCCTCCAGGGCTCACCCCAGGGCACTACAGACAACCTGTCAACCAGCTCCAGTCCCTTAGCTCCCAGCCTGTCAGCCTTGGCATTTTACTTCCTTAAATAGCCCTGGTCTGGGGTCACTGAAGCTCAGTGATCTATGTGTGACCATGACACTAGCTCTGTGTGGCTCAGGGCCCCTTTCTGGAGGACTGCCAGGCATATGGGCTGTCCTCTGCACCCCTCCAATGACCCTCTCTGGAATAAATCACCCTTTGACCGGGAAAAGGGTTTAGTTTTTCCTTTTCCACAGGCAGGATGGAAGATACTACCCTGCAGATCTCTGAACGGGAGACAGACCCAGCCTCCTAGGGGCCTCTCTGCCCTCTGGGTCCTGGCCCTCTTTCTCCAAAGGGAAGGGGAGAGACAGGAGAGGGGGGCGGCGGTCAGGGCAGGGAGAGCTTGGAGGACATTGGGGAAGGAAGATGGAGGTACAGGGTACAAGGGCTTTCAACAGCTTTCCTCCTTTCGAGTTGGAAGCGGTTAATCCATAGGTGCTTTTTTCCACCGAAATGTGAGCATTTCAAGGGTGAGCGCTGCCCTCTGGCCGCAAGCGCCTCCGGTGTGTGTGCGCCTGTGCGCGCGGCGCTTGTGTGTGCTACTGTCGCTGTCATCACAGATGTACCCCCAGCTGTCACTCCATTGCTCCGTCTCTTCGCTCGCGCGCACACGCGCGCGCTCCCCTCCTCTCCCTTTCTTCCCCTTTCCTATCGGTCTCCCTCTGTCCCTCCCTCTTTCCTTCTCAGTTTGCTATTGACCCAGCAGCCCCGTCCCCCTGGCAGCTGCGGCAGGCATTCCTTCTCCCCCGTGCTGTGCGCTGCGTGCCAGGTCCCTGCTCCCGGCCGGGCGACTGGAGACTCAGTGCCCCCAGCGCTCCGCTGGGCAGTGCTGTCTGGATTTCTCCAGGAATCCCAGGAGGGGCTCGCTGGACGGCTAAGAGCTACTTGATTTAAGGAGCTTGCGGTCAGGGTGAAGAAAGGTGAGTGCTGTCCTCTGGAGAGAAGGAATGAAGGGCCGGTGGGGCTGCAGGGTGGCTGGGTCACAGGGAACAGGGCCCATCTTTGCTGGGTCTCCTGGCCCTGCACAGACAGTGGCTGTTGCCTGCTGCCTGGGAACGATGGCTGGGGTTGGGGAAGTGCTCAGTACCGGACATCTGGGCGACCCAAAGATACAGGACCCAGGGGTACTCTGACATCACAGCCTTGGGGAGGTGAGCTGGGATTCTGCTGGGGAGGGGGCAGCTGGGGAAGGGGAGGGGAGAGGAGGGCAGTGCCAGTGCCAGATGACAGGCCCCGGGGGGCATAGAAACCAATCCCTGCAGCACGGGGAGTGCCAGCCGAGAGCCCTGTGCCGTCTGCCTGCCCGGCTCACGGACACAGCCTGAGGAGCTTGGGTGCTATGGAAAGGGATGCTGGTGACAGGGCTGGTACAGAGGACAGCTTGGTGGGGCGGGGGTGGGGGGATGGCAGGCTGGAGGACTATGCTGTTTGAGGTCTGGGAATAGACCTGGGGCAGCCTCTCCGCAGGATGCCCTCAGCACGGGATTGTCGGCCTTCAGGAAGCTGCCCTTGTACAGGGTGCAGTGGAGCTCTTCCCTACATGGACATGGGTCCACGCGGCTGTGGGGGAAGCCTCCTGGTGGGGGCGTGGCTGGGAGTGGACGATGGAGAAAAGCCTTGCAGCTCTTCCTTGGTGAGCCTGAGGCCTTGCTCCCAGCCCTCCAGGGTCCCAGGGGCAGGGGATGGATCCAGGCTTGTGAGAATTCGCTCGGGGTGTCCCCCAGCTACACACCAGGTCCTCTATCCATAAATGGGTTCAGAAGCCTTATGCCATGGTGGGAATTGTGGACTCAGCTTAGGGGGAGAGGGTGGTATATGGCCAAGCCATTCCTACCTGGTTTCCCAACCCAGTGGGGCATGGACACCCTGAGTTGTATCAGGAAAGCTGCTCTCAGCAGCCCCGAGGCCCGTTTTGACAATGCAGAGAGGGTAGTCTGACCAGGAGTCCAGACCACCCAGCTCAGTTCCAGTGACTGCTTTGTCTTTTCCTTGAGCTAAGCTTTTCAGAGTTTCTGGGGGTGATGGTGAGGGTGGCACCTGGCTGTCAGGGCGCATTGGGCATTGCCTTGGCATGACTCAGATTGACACCCGGCAGCTTAGATAACTACATAGGCTGGGGGAGGGGAGGGGAGGCTGAGCACGTGGAGGGGGCGGGGGAAGTCCAGCAGGAGGGAAACCCGAAGCAGCTTCCTGCTTTTCCCACCCCACCTCCCCGCTGCCACAGTCTCAGTCTTGGGCACTGCCAAAAGAGGGAGCCCAGGAAAGCCAGCCTGGGGGTGGCAGGAGAAGGAGGGAGGTTTCTTAAGCAACCGATCTGGTTTCTTTGGGGTTTGGCTGGAAGCTGTGTCTGGGGCCCAGATAAGCAAACCTTATTCCCATTTCCTAGGCACTAAAGCCAAGGGGCCCTACTGGGCTGTTTTTGGTGGAATGGGTATCATGGGGAGGAGGCAGGGGAGGGCCTTTATGTAATGTTGGGGTGTCTGGGGAGGAAGGACTTGGAGTGGAGGCAGTCTCTCTTCTTGGGTTCTCCCTCCTACCCAGATCAAGCCTCTTCTGTCCCCCTCCCCACCCCCCCACCGCCCCGACCCAAGGCCATGGCCTGAGCCCAGATCCATGACCTCAATGGACCCAAGCCATGGCCTGAGCCCAGATCCATGACCTCAATGAACGTGCTTAGTTTGTTCACAATGGAGAGGGGCTCTGGTGAGGAACGACTCAGGGGGTGTTTCTGTTCTGATTAGCAGAGGATCTGTTTGGGATCAGGAATATTCAACAAGAAAACCAGGATGCAGGAAGCTGGGGGTGAGAATGGGGTATGCATTTTGAAATGAACCAGGAAGGTTTGCCTGTTCCAAGTACAGATAGAGAGATTAAAAAAAACCTGCTTCCGTGCTGCCTGGGCAGTGTATGTTATGGGGGTGACAGGCAGGAAGAGACTGAGAATGTCTCTTGGAAGGGCCCAGATGGCCAGACTGGAGGCAGCAGGTGCAGAGCCCAGCCCTGCACAGTCCCCACCAAACAGGGCTCAGCTCAGGCTGCTCTGCGGTGCAGGTGCCTCTCACCCTCTTGGTGCTTCTCACCCGCCTGTGACCTTCACCTTTCTGCAGAGTGAAGTGGGTGCACAGGCGACTACGAAGTCCCTTTCTGCTTGTAAGTCCTGTGAGTCTTGGATGCTGAGGGCATGCAGAAGCCTTGTCCTCAACTAGGGATACTTGACCGAAGGGAGAGATACCAGTGGAGGTGAATGGCAGGGACAGCATGATGTCCCAGGAGTCAGGAACCCTGGGTTGAGGTACAATAGGCATTAAGCAGTTGTATGGTTTGGACACTTGACTTGGGGAGATGGACGTGACAGAGGCATCAGGGGAAGGGTGTGGACACCAGGCTGCTGGTGGGTGTGCTGGAGATTTCTAGCTGGGGTCTGAGGCAGCTCCACTTGGAGGATTATCTCTGTCTGTAGGAGGAATTGAAGGGGCAGAAGCACAGAGAGGCCATGGCTCTGCACCAACCTAACCTGAGCACTCGGATTTGGGGGCTCTGGCTGGCTGCTCCTCGCCCAGGGGGCTGAGGTGAGGTACCCCACCCGGGAAGCAGCCCCCACTCCCAGTCTCCAGGGGATGCTGCACCCACTCAGCTCAGCAGGAGCACGTGGAACCTTCTGCTCTTATTGCTGCCTCTCATTCTATCACTATCCTCCACCCCTGGCTTCCCTGGAGCTCCCAGCCTACCCTCTTCACCTCAGCACCCAACCTTCTGCCGGAAGGTTTCTAGAAAGCCCCCTTCCCTTCCTTTCCTAAGATCTTGGCCACCTGGGGCTTCTCCCTACATCTATGATGCTACTGGAAGGAGGGGCTGGGAGGGGGAGACCGGGCTTGTGTCTGAGTCCAGGACCTCACAGAC
Organism: Lynx rufus; assembly: GCF_022079265.1. Lineage (NCBI taxonomy): Eukaryota > Metazoa > Chordata > Mammalia > Carnivora > Felidae > Lynx > Lynx rufus. The sequence goes on along the minus strand of NW_025814889.1, from coordinate 35,907,503 downwards.
CCTGTTTCTTCATTAGGAGGAGGGGCATTAAACCTCTGCCTCCTCAGATCCAGTGAGACAGTGGGTGAGGGAATGCTGTGTAAACTGTGAAGTACTGTATGAGTGAAAGGTTGCGTCTCCCTTTTCTGCTTTTTCCTTCTTATACCCGGAACCTCCGTGTGTAAACAGACAAGGAACAGAACAGCCCGAGAGCCTATAAAGGCAGCTGAGTTAGTAGCTTTGTCACCAGACTGCTTGAACCCAAAGCTGTATTCATTCTTCCAGGGCCTATCCAGAGGCAAATTACTTAATTTCCTTTGCCTTAGTTTCCCCCATCTGCAAAAATGGTGTTAAAAGTAATACCAACCTCAGAGAGTTGTTATGAGGACGAAGGACACTATACACAGACATTTGTGGCTATGGTCATCGCTTCGTCCCATACAGAGGCTTTTTGAAGGGGGTGCCAGTGTCAGTATCCTCCCCACTCGGCCCAGGTCACTGACGCTTCCGAGATGGGGCCTGGCTTCCAGAGACTGACTGGCATGGCCTCCTGGGAGGTACCGGGGCCTGCTGGGGGAGAAGCAATCTCGTCTTGTGCTTCTCAAGCTTGGGATCTTGTTAAAATTCAGATTCTAATTCATTTGGACCAGGGTGGGACCTGAGATTCCACATCTAAGAAATGCCTAGGCGAGGCCCATGGACCATGCCCAGTAGCAAAGGGTTCTCAGGGGTTCTCTGTCTGATTGCTTGTAGCTCCTTGGCCCCATCCTCCAATCCTGGTTCTCTCAGGACAGGCTGGCAAAGGAGGCAGGGGTTTCCTGCTGGGGCCCAGCCCCTCTCTCTGGTGTCTCTGTCTCTGGGACTGGGACAGTGAGTCCCATGATGATTAGGAGCAGGTCTGGCATCCAGAGCCAGGAAGCTGTAGGACTTGGAGATAGATCTTTCTGGCAGGACCTCCCTGCTCTCTTCTGTCCTTCATTCTCCATCCTGGGTGGGACTTCCCTCTCAGACAGTGTAAATTTATTCCAGCAGCCGGCCAGCGCCTGCTGCAGCAGCTGCTCTCCTAATGTAGGTCACCCCCTTTCCTGATGAGGCAAGATACTTCTGGGGGTAGGAAGGGGTTCTTTGGTTGGAGGTGTGCTTGTGGGCAAAGGGCCAAGGAGCCAGGAAGTGCTGGGTTCTAGCCCCAAATCTCCCTAAAGGTCACTTCCATGGTGCCCACGGAGGCAGGGCCAGCTCCCTAGGGAGCACAGGTGAAGCCCCCATCCCCCACCCATGGGCCTGGGGGATTTTGTTTTCATCACATATCTCCAGAGATACTAGGGTCAACAGTGCCCTGCCACCTCGAAAGATGATGCCTATGGGTCTGCATTGTGGCAACTTGCCTGACTTGCCTTGTATAGGTGACATTGTCTAAGTCTGGGGATGGGGCATCAGGACCTGCTCCAGGCCACTGTCTCCACTGATGGGTGCTTGCTGGTCAACTCCTCGGCTCACCATGGGGGTGACACTGAGGTCAGGGAGGGGTAAGTGGGGTGGAAAAGGAGAACCTGCTTGAAAGAGGGGAGGAGGTTCAGGTGGACATAGGGCCTGGGCTTGGGTGAGAGGGATTCTCTGCCACCTGTCTCCTTGCAGAAAGCTGGAAAGAGCAGAGCGGAGGCCTGGATTGGGTCTCCAGCACCCTTGTGGGTCTGGGTATAGAAAAAGTCCTGTGGTAGAGGTTGCCCTTCAGGGTTTTCCTTAGACCTCCCTTCTAGGCTGGAGGTGCCCCTGTACATCTGTCCGCTGGGGGCTTCTGGGACCTGCCAGGCATCTCACTGTGCTGACTGTTGGCATCTGAAGAGGAGGGCTGGAGGGCTGCTGGCAGGGCATGTGTGTGTGCACGCGCGTGTGCGTGTGTGTGTGTGTGTGTGTGAGCACGTGCCTAACTGCACAGCTCTCTGTGGGTGTGTGTTTGCACCAGGTGCTATGTTGGAAGCTCCACACACGTGTCTGGGAGCCTATGTGCACCCTGCCCTGACATATGTGTCTTCCCTTAAGACCCCACAGTTGCCAGGGAGTGGATGAGCAGCCAGGCTCAGAAGCCCATGACCTATCTCTGATCTAGCGTGTGACCCTGAGCAAGTTGGTCCTCATCTCTGTGCCTTGGATGGCCACCAAGCTGCCTAATATTGTGTGGGTGCTGTGAGCTCTGGATGTGAGGGTTCTTGCTGGAGAAACAGATCGTTCTGAGGGTCAGGGCCTGAGGGACACAGAGAGGGTGGACACTGTCATCTGCGATGGAAGTCTGTGAAGCCTGTGTGTGTGGGGTGTCTGGCCATGAGCATCATGTGATGGCCCATCTGCTCAGGAATAGAGAAGTAAACACATGCGTGAGGTTGGTGGGACCAGGAAGGAGACATTACCTAGAGCTGTTGCAAGCTGCTCTCCCCTACCCACAGAAGAAGGGAACTGGTGTTTCCTCACATCTATCATGGGCTCAAGTCCAAGCTGGGCACATTCGCCTGAATTCTCTCCTAAGGTAATGTGTACTAAATATAGTAAATGCTAACTCTCCTCCCTTAATTAAATGGATCCACACAGAGATTCCGCCCATGAAGTATTACGATCACCACTTTTAGAGATAAGATAATTGGAGCTCAGAGAGTGTACGGGTTTGTTTAAGGTTGCACAGCTAGGGAGTGGTGGACCAGAAGGAAACTAGGAGTCCTGCCTGCCTGGGCTTCTGAACTAGGAGCCTATGGGGGCCTGGCCCTGAGAGAACAGCTGGAGAAGATACCTGAGGTGCTCTAGGCTTCTTCACACCTCAGCCAAGAGGCAGTGTGGGGAACCTGGCTGTTCCCCACGCCCCATGTCAGGGGCCAGTTGTTGTGGCTGTCTCTGCCAGCTTCTGGGAGGCCTGCACAACCTGGAGCCCTCCCTGGTGGAGGGGTGGGGGGAAGGCAAAGCCAAGACCCCCACACACCAGGCTGCTCTTGCTGGTAGTACAGCTGAAGTTCTCGCAGGGGTCGCTGTGTTTTATGTGGGTTTTGTCACCAGAGGCAGCTGGATTCAAGAGTGGGAGCTGGGGAGGCAGTGAGAGACACCAGGAGCTGCAGCAGGACCTGAAATGCCTGAGGGAAACCCGCTTCACTGGGTGCAGAGACTTCAGAGCTGAACGCATTAGCTTCCCAGCAGCCCATTCCACCTCCTCAGCTGCCTGCTTAACTCTGCCCCTGGCTCCGGAGGATGGGGGCAGGGGAGGGGGCGAGGAGAGGGAAGGCTGCAGCAGAAAACCAGAGGAGCCAGCCAGAAGCAGTGGGCTGAGAGGACGGTGCCCTTTGGGAGCCGGAGGGGCTGGGCTGTGGGCAGGGTCTTCCCTTCCCCTGTCCCCTTCCCCACCTTGTCCCATCCTGCTGCAGGGCAGCCCACCACAGTCTCCTCTCCCATTCCTCTGCTGGGGCTGGGAGAGTGGAGGCTCTGGCCTCTGTCTAAGGGCCTTAGCCATATCTGGAAGGAAATGAGGACCAGAGGAGGGCCCGTGTCCCTCTTATTAGCCATAGGGTTGGGGCAGGGCAGGTCCTGAGACCCTAGACAGGGTGAGTACCCCTCTTTCATCATCTGCGAGAGAAACCTGCCTTCTTGCAGCCCCAGGGCCACTCCTAGCTCTCCCTGTGCTCCAAAATCTCCTCTTCTCCTTCCTGCCCCTGTCTCCTGCATAGACAGCTGCTGCATGAACTCCCTGAGCTGATGAGTCTTATTATAGCCCAGCGGGCGGAAGACAGAGCACTGCACCTCACCTCTCAGGCAAAGGTGGAGGGGAAGCAGGAGGCCATCCGGCAGCAAGAGCGAGGCCCAAGCTGCACACCTGACTCAGCAGCAGACTCTGCCTCCTCGGGGGCCATGGTAAGAGCAGCGCCGGGCCTGGCAACAGTGTCACTATGGCCTCACTCTGCTTACCTGGTAGACAGATCCCTCAATTTCCCCATCTGTGACATGGGGGAAAGCCCACAAAGGAGACCATAAAATGTTTCCAAGACATTTTAGAGATCAACACACCAGAGAGACAACAAGAGAGACAGGGGAGAGGATGCAGAAGAGTCCCACACACAGAGCCCAGTGCTATGCCAAAGGCCGGAGCCTGCCCTCCTTGCCTCCCCAGTCACCCAGGGAAGTGGAAGGATTCCTGGCTTCTCTGCCCCTCGTACCCACCCCACCCCCACCCCCCAGGGAACCATAGCTGAGCTGAGAAGAACAGGAGAGGGGACGACAAGGAGTGTAAAGAGACACCTGGCCCTCTCCCTAACCCCTGGGCTGGAATGGGGCCTCGAGTGCCTGCTCACCACTCTCTTTCTCTCTCTCTCAGGACTGACAGCACACACCGAGAGGCTCCTCTCTCCCCAGAGGTTCAGGGCCTTGAGAGCTGTGGCATTCACCATGCTGGCCCGGGGCAGTGGCCCCGAGCAAAGGACCGGGCTTGCCGTGCTGTGGAGGCAGATTTACTGTGAGTACCATGGGGTGGGGGCAAGCGGCAGGGGCTAGCCTGGCATGCAGGGATGCATGCCAGGCTGCAGGGGGCTCTGGGGGCCAGAGGTTGCCCTCTAAAATCTTGCCCATGCTACGCATCTGTGGCAAAGGAAGAGTCAACGCTGAGAGCTTTAGTGGTTAAATTGGGAGCTGGAGGCCATGATGGGTGGACCTGTTTTCCTAGGTGAGTCTGTTCCTGTGCCCAGAAGTCCAGTTTAGGAGAGTCCTTTTGTTCTAATGGCGAGTCTCCCTCTTTTCTTCCATTGGCTGGGTGAGCCTGGAGACTTCTCTTCTGCCTCAGACTTCCCAGCTCTGAAATGGAGGGAGCTAGAGAGCTCCTGGGTCGTGGTGTTGGAAGGACCTTACAGGTTGGGTCCCACCCCTCCTTCTGAGGAGACTGAGGCATCCATTTCCCATAAGAAAGGCTTTAAGTTGTCAGGTTGAAAGAAGCCCTGAGAATTCTCGTCACATGAGGGAGAGGGCTGAGGTCTGTAAGGACCGGTTTGCCCAAGGCTGTGTGGTTAAGAGGTAAGACATAGTCCTAAAAAACATTATTCTGCCTGACTTCTCCCCTCGTAAGGTCAGTCCTGTGATGTGGTTGCCCCACTACATAAGCAGCCTGAATTATTCATCATATGAGAATGGCTGATCCCCGAGCTGCTCAGATCCCCTTTCAACCTCATTCTGGAATCATTCAACACCTTGCAATACAGGATTATGTTTTCTTGTCACCAGAGCTTTTATGTCACCCTGAATTTCTCAGGGGTGGGGAGAATAATGGCTTCTGGTTATGTTGATCCTTTTGAGAGGGAAGCTGGATGGATTGAATTTTTTCCTGTGGAAAGTAAAGTCTGAAGAATGTTGATTTTCAAATGGCATAGTGGGGGTAGTGTGGGGGCAGGCTGACCTGGCAGCAGATGGGCTCAGAGGGGTAAGAGGGTGACAGGTAGCAGCAGGTGTCCACATGTAGCCAGGGAAGGTCACCAGTTGGCTCCCATGGCCATGACTGTGCTCATTTCCCCCTGAGAATGAAGAGGCTCAGGTGTCAGCCTTGCAGTCTGCTTTTCAGCTGTCAGTGACCCTGCAGGTGTGTGTGTGTGTGTGTGTGTGGAGGGGGGGGACAGTCCCCTACTGTTCCTTCAAGCTCTGCTCTTGAGGACACCAGACAGTCGGACATCTACCAGACACAGATTCATTCAGGCACTCAAGTCAGGGTGGCTGCTGCCTGTCTGGGTGGGGCCACCTGGGCCACGAACTGGGTCTGAACTTCTCTGCCACTTCCCTGGCTAGGGTCTTTCCTCTGGGCTTCTCTTTCCAAAAGAAAATGGCCACACTACTTCTTCCTTCCCTTCTGCACCCCCACACCTGGAGCTGCACTAGCCTAAGACATGCCATGAACGGAAGAGAGAGAGCACAAAAGGGCACTCCCACCCCTGGCCCTCTACAGCCTCCCACGTGCTGTCAGATCTGCATGAATCCCACATCCAAGATGGGGCCAGTAATTTGCCAGACCGGGTGCTGACTTAGTGAAGTTGAACTATTTTGAGCTCATCCCAGGGATGAGAAAGAGAAAACTCTTTCACAGTGAGCAAGCTTCTCTGATACTCAGGAAGACACTTAACTTTCGCAGTCACTCTGAAAAAGGGCTGCTGGGCAATAGGATGAACTGCTCTGTTGTGATTGTTCTTTTAGGCCCCTCTCCCACCCCCCCAGCCCTTCCCCAGACTAGGCTCTGAGCTTACTCAGAGGGGTCCTGGGCAAAACATGGGATCACTAATGGAATGCTGTTAATGGGTCCATTCTGCAGCCCTTAGGAACAGGAACCCAGCCTAAGTTCATGGCAGGTTTTAGAATGAGAATAAATAGGAAACTTCTGGACCTATGGTGTGAAGTGGCTTGTGCCCAAGTCTTCCTCAGCATGGAAGTGGAATTGTGCATCTTATCCTCATCATTTCCACAGTGGTCTCTGGAGTGGGACTGTAGATGGGCTCAAGCTTCTGGTCTTCATGCTTCCATGCATGGCATGTCTTAGCCTAGTACAGCTCCAAGTTGGGGTGGGGGTACAGAGGAGAAGGAAGCAGTAGTGTGGCCATTTTCTTTTGGAAAGAGAATCCTTCTCTGTGACACTGGGAGAGGAACAAGGGAGGAGGCTTCTTTGACTACTAGATCCTTTATTTTGTCAACATCTATGGTGTCAGTGGGCCCAAACTCCCAAGAAGATCAACCATGGGAGGCCTGCAAGCTGGGACATTTTTGTGGAACAACATTGCTTGTCTTCTGGACTCAGGTCTGCCATTCTGCAGAACTGTACTCCACTAAAGGGATTCTTTTGCCAGATATGCTGGGAGGCAAGAAGCCCTACTGACATTGTGTGATGTCCAATAATATAGACCTGCTTTGGGTTTGTTAATTATCTTTTTATGTGGTCAGTAAAGGTTTGTGTATTGACTGTGGCTTGGGCCAAAACAGATAAAGTCAAGAGGCCATTATGATACAAATTAGAAAGGAGGGCATAGAAGCAGGAGGTGATAACCCCCAGCCTGTTGCTTTCTTTCCACCTCTTTGTTCTCTTCCCCTCCAGGGATCACCTGCTGGATCACCCTGTATGCTGTGGAGGCCCTCCCCGCCTGCCCCTTCTCCTGTAAGTGTGACAGCCGCAGCCTGGAGGTGGACTGCAGTGGCTTAGGCCTCACCATGGTGCCCCCGGACTTGCCCGCTGCCACCCGAACCCTCTTACTCTTGAACAATAAGCTGAGTGCCCTGCCTAGCTGGGCATTCGCCAATCTGTCCAGCCTGCAGCGGCTGGACCTATCCAACAACTTCCTGGACCAGCTGCCCCGTTCCATTTTCCGGGACCTGACGAATCTTACAGAGCTGCAGCTGCGCAATAACAGCATCAGGACCCTGGACAGGGACCTGCTGCAGCACTCTCCCCTGCTTCGCCACCTGGACCTGTCCATCAATGGCCTGGCCCAGCTGCCCCCTGGCCTTTTCGATGGACTCCCGGCTCTGCGCTCCCTATCACTTCGCTCCAACCGTCTGCAGAACCTGGACCGGCTGACATTTGAACCCCTCGCAAGCCTGCAGCTGCTGCAGGTTGGGGACAATCCCTGGGAATGCGACTGTAACCTACGTGATTTCAAGCACTGGATGGAGTGGTTTTCCTACCGAGGTAAGCACAGCTAGTCCTGCCTGGGTGTGAGGAATTGGGAGGGTCACCCCCTGGCCCAACACACTTCCTGGAGGCTGAGCGATGACTCAGGGCTGAGGTCCAGGGAGAAGGGGGTGGTCCTACCTCTCTACCAGCAGGGCTGGCTGGAAGAGTCTCAGCCTCGGATCCAAATCATCAGCAGGGCTGAGAGGCCCGTGCTGCTTTCCCTCCTGTTCTACTGATACGCTTTCTTCCCTGTGTACCCCTCCCAGCTCCCAGCCTCCTTCCTGTTCTTTTTCTTTTAGACTGACTCACTGTAACTTGATCTCACTTCTGTAGGTTTCATGAGGCAACTTAAAGACTCAGTATAATTTTTCTCTGCATCCCACCAGGTATGCCTCTGGGCTTCCCCGGCATGATAGGAGGAAGAAAAAACACCCTTGCTCTTCTGAATAATACAATACCTTCTTAAATATCTACAGTTTCAGGAGTGTGGAATGTAATTTAAATCCACAGATAAAACCAAATTTTCACTCTGATGATGATCTCAACTCTCTGTCTCAAGAAGTTTTATATTCAAAGCTTTTAATAAGCCAACTGTCTTTAGGTTTTTTTAATGTTTATTTATCTCTGAGAGAGAGAGAGAGAAAGAGAGTGCAGGTGGGGGAGGAGCCAGTGGGAGAAGGAGACACAGAATCTGAAGCAGGCTCCAGACTCTGAGCAGTCAGCACAGAACCCAATGCGGGGCTCAAACTCACAAACTGCGAGATCATGACCTGAGCAGAAATCAGATGCTCAACTGACTGGGCCACCCAGGTGCCCCCACCTATCTTTAGTTTTACTCTTTTCCCTTCCCCTTTTTGTTAACCTGGGAAAGTTCTAGAATGACTATAAAATGGAATGGAAAAGGAGGGCAAAGAAGTGAGCATAATGGTTAAAAGTGCCAGATCTGGGTTTGATGTGTGGCCCTGTCACTCACTTACTAGCTGTGGGATCCTGAGAAACCTCTTTGTGGTAGTGTTCTCATCTGTAAAATGGGGCAAATAACACCTATCTCATAGAATCATTGTGAGGATTAAATAGTAATGCACAAAAAGTGTCTTGACAAGTACTTAGCATAAAGTAAGTCCTCCATGAAACCTATTCACTTATTTGTTCATTTGTTAGTAATATCCATAATAGCAAATGGACTTAATAAGACATAATTTGTGCCCAGCACAAAGTAGACGCTCCATGAATATTTGCTGAATGAGTGAATCAATATGAAGAGTGTTAATGCTTTTCCTCAGTCTTACTCCTTTTGTTTCATATCCAGCCACCATCTCAATTATTTGGGTGATATTCTCATGTGTTAGTTAATTAAAAAATTTTACAAACTGTAAAGTGCCATAAAATGTTAGTCACTATGATAATTTCTCCCATTTTTGTGAGTTGGGAAATAATAATTAATATAGCTTCCAGTTTACAAATATTTTTTCATGTACATTATCTGTTTAATCCCTATAGCAGTTAAGTGAGTTAGCTGTTCTTATTTTATGGCCAAGAAAACAAGACTCAAATGCAATTAAATTAAATAATTTGTGCAAGATGATTCAACCTCAGGTTTTGGAGCAGGAAGGTGAGGTTGTCCCCATCTCAGCACCCAATTCCTGCCTGTACAAAGGTGGCTCTTGGACACATTTCACTGGATGTAAGACCTGCCATAGGTCACCCAGGCAGTCAGTGGCATAGGGGAACTAGAGACCAGGTGTCTTCAGACCCATGTGTTATCCCAAGGGAATGTCCTTGTCCTTTCATATAGTCATCAGGAACTAAATTCTCAGCACAAAAGGGCATGGAATGGGAATATATATTTTTGGAAATTTCAATAGTACAGTTGTTTTCAACCTTGCATTTCTCTAAAAAAAAATCCCAGAGTGTTTTCATCAGCATCCCAGGAGAAGCATATCTGTTGTATGAGGAGGCTTGCAGCAGCTGTGCTGGGAGATGGACCTGGGAGTGATGGACTGGCAGGAGCACATTTAGCAGGAGCCATTTAGAAGGGGGGGGTGTCCCTTGCCTGGAAGTGGTAGAATGCCAAAATCTGACTTTGACATCCTAGGGGATTCTCCTCAGCTACTTTCTCTCTTACCCCACCCATGTTCTTCATCTACATGCCCTCATGACTTCACCATTGTGTGGCTATCACTATTGTTGTGATTAGCCCATGCACCTATTACTGCCCACACCCCCTCATTAGCACTGGCCCCCTCTCCTTTGCCCTCATGGGTTTTCAGGATTTCCTTTCAAGATGCTGCTTCACTCAGAGATGCTGTGGTTGGGGTGCTAATGGGTTATAGTTGCTCTTAAAAAGGAAAAGGAAAACATTATCACCCGACCTTTTTTCTCCAAATAGGTGGTCTTGGGCAACCAAAAGGTTCTGCATGGAAGCGTGGTCACTGTGACAGTGGCTTTAACCTGTCCTGTTTGTGAGAGGGAGGAGCTCTGGAGTAATTAGATACTGTGGAGAACAGTGCCCTGGGTTTACAGATAGTGAACGGGCAGATTCAGGGGCAAGGAGAAGAGAAGAATTATAGCCTGGGCAGGGTTCTTGGCTCTATCTTTGCATTGTCAACTCTTCCCTGAGTACCTCCATATATAAGCATTGCCTTACTCTTGTGCATCAGTTTGACACTGGAGGGAGCAGGCTTGACTGAAATGGTTGTGTGCTGCTCTAAAATGGGAATAATGGTAATATCCATTTCATATGGCTTCTGTGTAGATGAAATGACATGATATATATACCTCACCTATCATGATCCTTGGCTTAATAAATGCTAGTTTTTCTTCTCTCTTCCTCTCCTATTGATGTGATTTCAGGACTGACTGCATTCCTGATAGAAACTAGACCTTCTGGGATTTCTGGGGATGGGGAGAGGGAGTCCAGGTTCTGCATGTCTCGTCATCTCCTCCTTTTTTTCTCCCTGGATGCAGGGGGGCGCCTGGACCAGCTTGCCTGCACCCTACCTAAGGAACTGAGGGGGAAGGACATGCGTGTGGTCCCCATGGAGATGTTCAACTACTGCTCCCAGCTGGAGGATGAGAATAGCTCAGCTGGGCTGGATATTCCTGGGCCACCCTGTACCAAGGCAAGCCCTGAACCTGCTAAACCCAAGCCAGGGGCTGAGCCCGAGCCCGAGCCCAGCACTGCTTGCCCCCAGAAGCAGAGGTATCGGCCGGTGAGCGTGAGGCGGGCCATCGGCACGGTGATCATCGCGGGGGTTGTCTGTGGCATTGTCTGCATCATGATGGTGGTGGCTGCTGCCTATGGCTGCATCTATGCCTCCCTTATGGCCAAGTACCACCGGGAGCTCAAGAAGAGGCAGCCCCTAATGGGGGACCCGGAGGGTGAGCATGAAGACCAGAAGCAGATCTCTTCTGTGGCGTGAGAGCCCAGCCCCACTTGGCCTAGGTAGGATGGGCTGGGAGAGCACGCTGGGGATTGCTTCAGTAAGGGCTTGCCCTTCCTTCCACCATAGCCCCCCCCCCCCCTCCCCATCCCTCCAGCAAACAAGCCACAGTGCGGCTGTCTCCATGAACTTCCAAGTCTCTGCGGAAGCCACCCTTGTGCTAAAGGCTCCTGCTCATGCTCCTTTCTGAGCCACCAAGTCTCTGGAACACCTGGGGGATCTCCCTAAGCTTCTGGCCATAGGGAAGAAAGGATATGTGTGCAAGTGGAGGCTTCTGGACTCAGTGTTCCCCTGTTGCCCTTCCTGCCCTGGCTGTAGACTGGGTGACTCTCCCTACCTCCTGCTCATAGCACCTCATCTGCATTAGGGGTGGGGAAGAAGTGATAGGGGGGCCAAGGGTCAACTTCTGTGACCCTCTTCTAAGCCAGGAATATATTTTCAGCTGCCCTTAGTGTCGGAGTTGGGTCCAGCTTTCAACTGCTAGTACTAATGTACAATCACACCAGCCATGGCATCTGGACCCAGCTCTAAGAAACATGATTATAACACACCCCCTCTGCTGAAGCCATTAGGTCTCTCTATTTGCTATAGGCCACACCGACTGCATTGCTCCTGGATTCACTTATCCACTCTCACACACACTCAGCATCACCAGCGCAATTATATCTATTGGAAATCTCTCTCTTTCTTGGTCTCTGTCTTGTCTGTCTGTCTCTTTCTCCCTCTTTCTCTCTCTCTCTCTCACACACATACACACACAGAATCACATGGACACAGGTCATGAGAACTTGGGCAGTAGAGACATGTTTCCCCTTGGATCTCTAGCCCTCAGGCCACAGAACCTTTTGCTTGCTCACCGCAATCTTCTCAAGTCAACAGGGGGAGAAGCACACACTGACAACACAAGGCTTCCTTTGAGATCCTCTGAAGTGGGCCAAAGTGGTGCTGCTGGATGAGACTGCCTGTCACCATGGTAACCCTCTCACACCTCTCCTGCTGGGTTTTCCAGGGACACCGGCCCAGAGGCCTTGAAGCTACAGCATGTGTGGATGGCAGCCTCCCGGGAGCCCAGGCACATACACCACTGGGCATTTCTTCAGCGCTAAGGACATCATCACTGCCAGGCCCCATGGGGACACCCACCAGTTCCACTCCTATAGCCTGCAGCCCAAGAACCATTGCTCTGTACCCCTCACCCCTCCATCTTAAGCAGCTCTAGGCCTGGGACCTTGGGGTGGGGACTGGGTCATGATTGGTGGCATCTTGGGAAAGCAGGTGGCCCTCACCAAAGCTCACTGCCTGCCAGCATATTCCAAGCAGACCCCAGGGGCAGAGAGAGGGCTGCCCCATTCTGCTCAGAAGCCTCAGTTGTGGGGTCCCTTTCCCAGGGTTTTACGTGCTCAGTCTGGCTTTCTGGAGGTTTTAATTGCACCTGGACTGGGCTCCAAACCAGAGCATGGGCCAGGGGGCCTGTTTGTTACTAGCAGCCTACACAAAAGGGGCGGCAGGTGAGAAGATGGCTGTATGGGGTTTGGGGGTCACTAGTCCCCTCTTGTAGGTCTGTGCCCTCCTGCAAGTCTGATCTCAGATGAGTACTAGGTCTCCCTCTGCTGGACACAAGTTTTCCAAGGCTTTTGGAGGGTCGGGAGGCATCAGGCTGGTTTCTGGCTCCAAGACAGGAGTCTTGGTGGTGGCCTGGGAAGAGGCCACTGGATCACTGAGGTCAAGGGTCTGAAGAGGAACAGGGAAGGACAGGGCATGTCCACCTTGCCTTGCACCCCTCGATCCTTCCACCTCATAGAGGACCATGGTAGGTGAAGGATGTTGTGGGGGAAGGCAGGGAATGCTGCTTAGCAGGCTGCTAAACATGTCTCCTGAGGCTGGGGGCACAGTCTTCCTTCTTTCCAGCTAATACCAGATCTAGGCATTTTCTAAGGGAAAGAGAGGGGAGGGGTGGGTGTTGTCAATGGTGGTACCTTCAGCCAGAGACAGAAGATTTTTAAAGGCAAAATTATATTTCTGGTTTGTTGTTTCAGAAGAACAATAAAGACTGTATTTTCCTACGTACCTCCTCGTTTCCTTGGGTGGGGAGGGCATGTAGGTGCTGGGAGAGTGGCTTCCTGTGCCCTGACCTCCCCAGGCAGCTGCAAAAATTGCTTCAGGATGTCACCCCAGTGTCCAGACCTCCATAAGACAGACAGGAAACTCCTGCCTGAGGGAATGCCTTGGGGCACTGCCAGGAGAGATGTGGAGGGCTGAGTTCTGGGTTAGAACGGGTTCTGTAGCTGAGTGTGACAAGTCACCCATGTGCTGGCCTCACAGTATGGGTACGTGAGCCTCAGGTTGGGTCTCCATGTAGCACTGGGCAGTGAAGGTCAGCTGGAGACCTGTCACTGCTCCGAGCCCTTTGTGTGCTCATCCACTGTGACAGTCAAGGACAGATGAGTGGATGTGGTAGGAAGGCATGCATTTGCCCAGAGGACACCACTGTGTGATGGGAGGCGGGGGCAGGGCTCTCCAAGAGCTATTGGTTAGGTTTTATCAGCTTTGGTGAGATTGGGGGTGTTGCTAACATGAAAGAGGAATCCCTTTTAAACTATTATCCTCTTGCACCTTCAAGACTGACTTTAGGGACAGGCAGATGACACTCTGAGCTTACAAATATGATCTTCCACAGGACTGAGCAGGTTCAGTGGTGGGACGGGACCCGAATTATAAACTGGAGGCTGGGGCTGGGAGACCGGGAGGGGAGATGAGCCAGAGGGCCAGATCTCTGGGGTTATTCATCCATCCCAAGCTGGAGTGACTCATCTCCCGGCCTGGACCGGCCTCTGGCTAATTGGGCCTGGGCTCTATGGTTCATTAGTCATCAGAGACCAAGACAGAATTTTCTCCTTCCTAGGAGCTTTCCTTTGGATGATATCCCAGTGAGCCAGGAGCAAGCCCTAGGGAGAAGTGAGCCATCCAGGCCCCTTCCTGGCATTCAGCTGGACTCCCAGCAGAGCCGGGCTGTTTGCTTTTCAGAGGCAGTGATAATTGTGGGGTGCTGCCTCCTGAAGCCTAGCAGGTGTATCAGACCCAACAGACAGTACTCCCCAAGCCCTGCCGCAGAAGCAGAGACCAAGGTCCCTCAGCAGCCTGGCACAGGCCTGGGGAATGCATAGGTGTGTCATGCACGTCACTGCTGTGCATGTACACACACAGGTCTGACAGCTAGGCCTATTTGCATGTAGGCAGAGTAAGTGGAGGAGACCTCGTGCGGCTCCAGACAGCAGGCTCGTCGCTAAAGGCCTCTAGGCAGGGGCATGTGTGTACTACAAGGACATGTGCTAGAGAAACACACTTGCAATTTATGGTGCCACCATCATTATGCTGGGCAATATTCTCCAAGTAGGTCTGGAGGGCATGGGAAATCGAAACTGGATCCTGATCAAAAAGATTCCTAGAACTTCTGCATAAACAGTTGATAAACCACCTGCTTAAGATCAAAATGATCCCTCTTTATTCATCTGCCCTTCTGTGTGAACCCGTGTCATTATGCATACATCTGGCATGTAGCCGGTCCCCGTAGCTGGTCTGAGTACCTGTCTCCTACCTTCTCCCTTTGCTCAGTGTGCAAAACCACACATGCAGCCCGCCCGGCAGCCACCTTGCTCACCTGGTCCTGCAGCTCACATTCACATGGTGCCACTTATTTCCAAGGGATGAAACTGTCAGGATAGCAAATAAGCTGCCTACTCTGCTTTCAACTATTGGCCTCCTCTGGCCCCAGTATCAGGGAGGTTGAGCCATTTGCCATGGAAGGGAAATTGCAAAAGGAGACACTCCCCAAAAAGTTGAAGTATAAGGTCTCCAGTGCCTCACTCTTTTCCTATCACATCCATGCATCCCAGAGCGTCAGAGCCATTGTCTGCAGTGAGTTAAACCGGAGGCACCAGGACACAGTTTCTATGGCAACCCCTGGAGGCTCTGATTCAGCTCTGAGTTAAAAATGATACCAAGTGATTGGAGAGTGCAGGAGAATGCAGCCGGCAGCCTGACCCCTGTCCCCTCTGGTTTCTAGACTCTCAAGTCTAGCAGGAGCTAGAAGGTCCATATCACAGGGAGCAGGACAGGCACAGATTTCAGCTGGGACCACAGAACAGTCTTTAGAGAGACAAGTTCAGGTCCAGTTTTGGCCTAGAAATGGGTCTGGAGTTAGCACACTGTGGCCTGAGTTTAAAAAGGTGGCTGAGATGGCCCCTTCCAAATGCTGTAGCGGTACATCCTGAAGGCCAGCAGTGGTGCTGGTGTTTCTTCAGGCAGTAAGACAGGCTTGGACAATCTCTGCCAGACCCTAGCCGGCTCCTCCCACCTCTTTTGCCCTGAATCCAGCTTTGAGGGACAAGGCGCACCACTCCTGCCTGCCCCTGCCTGCTCTAGCTGCTGGAGCCCTTTCACATGGCTCCGGGCCCCTGGTGAGGCAGGACAGGACCTGTGGTGGCTGATGCTTGACTGCTCACTGGATTGCACAGCTTTGCAGAACACAGCTGGCTCTGAGACATGGAAACCGAAGCGAGGATTTATATTGAGGGCTGAGGGCTTCACCACACAGGCCTGACGGCACTCAGGCAAGGAGGCACCCATGCAAAGGACTCTTTTAGATACCAAGAAACTACCAAGTCAGGGCAGTGTGGGAGGGTCATTGGGTACTCTCATCACATTTGTGGCAAATGGCAACATGGGGTAGGAAGCTGGGGCTTAAAGAGAGGCAACCTGAGTTCAAATTCTAGCTTCATTAATTATTAGCTAGGTGACTTTGGGCAAATAATTTTTCTATGTCTCAGTTTCTTTATCTGTAAAATGGAGCCAAAAGTATCGGCTTCATTGGATCACCCTGAGGGCTGAAGGAGATGCGCCCAGGAAGCAGTTTCCGAGGTGCCTGGCACATATTGAGCATGCGTCCCGGGCTCATACTTTAGGGTCTCAGTCATAGGCCCAGCTCTCTCCACAGAAGGATGCTAGACCCAAGGTGATGGAAGCAGGAAGTAGCAGAGAGGGGTGGTGAGGAGGTCTGGGTTGCAGTCTCTGTCCTGTGCAACCTGGAGCAGATCTCTTAACCTGTCTGAACTTCATTTTACTTCCTAAACTCTTTTGGATCTAAGATTTTATGGTTTTATAACCAAAATGGCTTGGGAGGACTCCTTTCTCCCTTAGTCCCACATTTCACTTGGGAAAACTTATGGCCTGAGGGCTGTGTCACTTGCAGACCATAGGTAGGGTCCTCTTGCTATTACTGTGTGCCTTATTCTTGACATTGACTCACAGCTCCTCGACCACGGTGGCGCAAAGGGCAGCTCCTACCTGCAGCGATAGCTGTCTTCTTGTCCACCGTCACGGCCACAGCAGTGCTCGCTGTTACTACCATTGGCTGGCCTGGACTTTCTGGGGAAACAAAAATTGCTAAGTCAAGTTCTCAGTACCTGAGGAAGAGCCTGTCGTTGGGTAGTGATTGGGTAGGCTGAAAAGACAACATAAATACCAGGTGAGGGCATTCCTTGAATAAGTTGGGGCGAAGGGGGCAGTGTTTGGGGAAGTTGTTGCCATGGTGGCTCTGTTACCATCAACCACTGGTCTTTGCAGAGCGCCTCCTGAGTGTCAGGCACTGCCCCTCCTGTGCAGATCTGAACCTGACAGATAAATACACCACAGCCCCTGCCCACCTGGACAATGCAGTGTTGTCCACGTCACAAGGACACTGTGAGTTTGCTCTGTCTCAGGGCAGCAACTGTCTGCTGGTTGTTGCCTCGCTTGAGCTCAGGGACACTGCTGTGACCCTCTCAGCACATGCTCCACTCAGAAGACTTGCCTTGCGTCAAATGATTCTTTCTAGCAGAAGGACAGGCTGCGTTCCAGGACTCGGCAGTGGCTGATCCTGGGTTGTCCTTCAACAGTCACATGAGTCAGGGTGACACTGACAGCCAGCCCCTCTGGAGGCCGGATGCCAGGGCTGCACCAGGCACAGAAGGCTGGCTAGTGCCTGACACCTCTGAGGCACTCCATAAATCCTGGTCATTGTTGGCCAACCTGCCACCACCACCCCGTTATCAAGCCATGTCTTTCGCTTTGCAGATGGTTGGTGTGCTTCTGGGACACTCTGCTGGGCTCTTGAAGGGCAAGGGGCTTGCCTTGAGCTGCTACCCCCACATTTTCTAAGAGAATCTGGCCACCACAGGTGCAAAATTCACGTGGCAGTTTCAGCTCTACATTAAAACAGAGCTTTCTGGCTCCAAGACATGGGCTAGTATCTGACCTCGGGCTTTTTAATTTTCCTCAGTCCAGGGACATGGCTTCACTTTTCAAAGCATTCTTGTCCACAGGCCAATTTCCATTACTAAAAATTCCAAGAAAGGGGAAAAATTTTATCAAGTGCTATCTTGTTAGAATGTCTTTATATATCAAATGTTGCTCGAAACAAATAGGTCATGAGAAGCTCGTGTGGAAATCGTCTGCTATAGCAGAACTTAAATTAACCACTGTTTTCTCATATCTCTTTTGCTAAGCTCATCTATCCGCACCTCCCTATAATCAAATATCCCACAGAAACCCAAAATTACTCTGATACTAGCAACTTACAATATGTAGCGTTGTCCTTGATCCGAGGAATTTGCCATGATAAAACCACAATAAACACAGAAGTCAGCTTCCTCACCTTGCCTCTAGAAATGTCTAGAAGCAGGAGTGATGAGCCTGAGGCACCTGGGCATTGGTGAGACTGCTCTGTGCTGGCAGATTTCTCAGGGACTGGTTGCAAAGGATGGCTCTGTGTGGGCAGAACTCAGCCCACCAGGCCTCAGGCAAAGGGCAACAGAGTCAGCCTGCAGAGGCAGAGCGAAGACTCCACTCACCCTGGAGGTGACTCCTCCACCTCCTCGGGGTACCCACTCCCCATTACAATGAAGCTGTTGTTGTCTTTTCCCTTGGGGGAGAATGGAGTGTGCAGAGGTGTCCACGTGTCTCTAAGCATAGGCAGGAGCTAAAGCAGCAAGCGAGGGTGTGAAAAGAGAGCAAGCTCCTGCCTCCCTACTCAACCGTCCCCCCTTCTGGGTTGCCAGCTTCCCTCTCTTCTCCTTGCGGCTTGGTTCCCCACCCACCGCCCTCCTACCTCACCGCCACAAAAAGCAACCCCAGCAGCCTTCAGGCATGGGCCCAGTGACAATGCGGGTAGGAGGGAGCCATCATCATGGACTGGGGGTGGGGGGCCAGAACCTCCCCAGGACCTTGCGGGAGCCCCTCCTTGGGGAGCCCTTGATCCTGCTATAGAAGGCGACAGGAAGAAAGAGCTGCCTCTTTCTGGCTCTGGGGGGCAATGTGGGGAGGGGACCATCACCTTGGCTTTGTGAGCCTCCCCTGTAAGCTTTCACTGGGACTCCCTTCCTCTAAACCCTCCTGGCTTATACTTAAGGTGGGTAGAACTTGGGTTTAGCCTGGCCTGTGTGGCTCTCTAGCTGCATGATCCTGGGCAAGTCACAGAACCTCTCTGAGCCTGAAATTTTTCCTGTGCAAGAAGAGAATAACAACATTTACAGAGTTGTCTAGATTAAATGAGTTATATGCTCTAGAACATTTTGTAAAGCCTATTAGTGTTGCATTCAGTGAGGGGAACAGGCATGGGATGGAGAGGTGAGCTTAGGCACAAGGTGAAGAAGGAGTCAAAAGGACATAGAGGGGGACCTCCTGGGTCTCCCCAGCTGTCAGCTCAGGGAATTTCTCCATCAGGAAGCTGAGGATGGTTTTGGTGGAAGTGGTGGCTGGAGGGTTTTGGTGAAAGGACATTTCCATTCCAGGTGGACTCAGCTGAGTTCTCTACCTCTCCCTCTTCCCCTCCTCCCCTCCTTCTCTTCCTTCTCTCCTTTCCCCTGCCCCTCTTTCTCATCCTCCTCTCTCTTCCCCTTCTCCTCCTCCTCTCCTTCACCCTCCTTCCCTTTTCCCCCTCCTCCCCCTTCTCTTTCTCCTCCTCCCTCTCTCCCTCCCTCTCCTCCCCCTCCTCCCTCTCTTTCTCTATCTCTTTGCACTCTGACCTGGACATGGATATCTCTAGGCCCTCTTGCTCCACTGTGCTAGGGTCAGTTTCCCCCAAGGTGACCTGGTGGAGAGCTTGCTCTGCTGCAGACTCTTGGACCCCTGGATGAGTCCCTTAACCTCTCTGGGCCATAGAATCTTTTGAGTGTACATTAAGAAAGTGAAGCCTTGCATCCTCCAAAGTCCCTTTCTGTTCTAAACATTTTGCAATTTTCTTGGTGCTCTGTTAAAGTCACTTAACTTTTCTTGGGCTATTTTTCAGAGTGGGGTCTGGGGGTTGAGAGTTGGGTGCCTGCAGCTCTGAAACCTTTCCTGGGCCTTGGACGAGTAGGGATTTGGTAGCTTGGTCCATGGGACCAATCTTAGTTGCCACGCTTCCTACCCCTTGAGCCCCCAGTGGCCTACCAGCCAGGAGGCACCCAATTATTACTGGGAGTTCCTGAGGAGCAGACGGGGAGCCCAATGTTGCCCTTCCTGGGAGACCCCAAGGGAGTGGAGACCAGGCTGCTTTCTCTGGGCAGAAGTGTGATGGGGGCAGTGAACTTGGTAAGTACAGAAATCCTCTGATGGAATAAGGTCTGTTACTTTCATCTGGGTGGTTTAAGACATTTTCAAAAATAGATGTTTAGAAATAGAAGAATGTTAAAGCCAAACTTTTCTAATATCCACCTGTTTGGACTTTGGGCTAGAATCCAGCTCTTCTTGACTTTTGGGTCAAATTTCTTCCTTTGTGCCATGCTGGATTTTTAGGGACCAACTTTGGCTGCTGGAGAGGAGATAAAATGATCTGTCCTATATTCAGAGTAGAGGCCAATTGTGTGATAAGGCATGAGTAAGCTTTCCCAAGTTGCTGACAGGTGTCAGGAGGGAAGGCTGGACCCCGAGGTGTGGACATTCTTTTCCATGTCTGCTCCTGTTTCCCACCAAAAGCCTCAGGAAGAGACATGCCCTGGTCCCAGCTCAGCCCCAGGAGCACAGGGGTGCCAATCACCTGGTGCCTCTGCTGATCGGAGATTGAAGACAAAGCTGCCAGCAGGATGCTCAGCAGCCTGTCGATACCACAGAGGGAAGTGGTCCATGGTGAATATGCTGGCTTCATCCTCAGGAGTCAGGAACTTTCTGCAAGGAGAAAGATTTGGTACCTCCCCCTAAATCTGGGAATATGTTCATCCCTCTTTCTTTTTACACAAGGTCATCTTGGCTGGGCCAAGAAGAGAGATTCATCTCTGCCTTGGTAGAGTTGCAGGTAGAAAACATTAGCCCCTAAACTAGTTTTACCCCACACAATGTTCCCCAGCAATTCCTGCCTTTTCTAGAATCAAATGCTGTTGTACCTGATGACATATTAGTAGGTAGAGGAGGTATAGAGCCTGTATTGTGAAAGAACACCTTTTTTTTTTTTTTTAATGAAAACTTGCCTGCAGGGTTTATTTCTTTGGGATATAGCCTAATTTCCTTTTGTCTGGTTAATCAGCATGTCTGAATGGGGAAACCGTATAGTCAATTCTATCACTGCACTAATAGAAGGGCATAGATTCCCCCCAAATGGTTACTTCAAAAGTCATTGCCTCCAGGGTTTAGAATGCATTATGAGTTATCTTTTTTTTTTTTTTGAACAGCTTTACCTTGCTAATTATGGTTTTGCATTCCCTGAACACACAGCAGCCAGCAGAAGGGAGTGTTGGTCCAGAAGCAGAGTGGGAGGCAGGGAGAAAAGCTGGTTTGTGGATTAAAAAAGACACTGTGGATAACCCACAAGGTGGATAATTGAAGTTTGATTTTAAGAGTGCTTGGCTTACATATTCAAAAGAAGCTCTCCTGCACAATTCCTGAGTGGCCAGGTGTATCATGGTCTAGGTGAAGGGAGACCTCTGGAGTTGCATGGTGCCCACCATTTGTGGTGGCTGTGTTTGTAAGCCAGGAGGGTCTCTCTGTATTGAGATTTTCCTCTTCCATTCATAGAAGCCTTTCAGAGAGGATTTAGGGAAATACGAAGTATGCTTTTATTCCCTTCCTACTGCCAGGTGTGGTTCACCCTGTCCAACTTTGGCCAGCAATGACATGGATGTCATTTTCTGTGTGGGGGTGGAAGTGTAAGCGGATGAGGAAATACAAGTGGGTGGAGAGCAGGAGGGGTAGTAAGTGTGGGGAGGTCACTTCCCCACACTGCTCAAGGCCTTAGAGTGAATCTACAGTTTACCTACCAGATTTGGTCCATTGAATCATTTGCTGTGTCTCTGACAGGGCCATGGAAAGGGTTAGCGAGACAGCGCTCTCCTCTGTTCACCTCTCTGGGAGTGAGGGGAAGTGGGTGAGGGAGAAGCAACTTTGTTTTCCTAGAAGGCCTCAGCTTTCAAGCAAGTATGGATCTGTCAGAGTCCTGGAAGAAGCTTGAAGATGGCACTCTGCGGCCGAGTGTGCTTGGATTCAGTGAGAGCAGCCATGTGTGGATGGGAGACTGTGAGGTGCCTCCTCACTGTTCTCCTCCAAGTGCCTGGTGGCCTCTGCCTATTTGAGTCTGGTGGTTTGTGGAGTGGCAGGTGGCTCTGTTCTCCCATCCTCCCCTTGCTTCAGTATTTGGTGGGGAGGACACCCTGGCAACCAGGTCTCCCAAAATGTAGGCTTTGCTGAGAGCAGCACTATTGACATTTTAGGCCAAATAATTGTTGTGAGGATGTTTAACAGCATCCCTGGCCTCTGCCCACTAGATGCCAGTAGCAAGCCCCCATCCCCTAGCTGTGACAACCAAAAATGTCTGCAGACATTGCCAAATGTCTCTGGGGTGGGGATGGGGGAAAATACCCCCGGTTTAGGGGATATGTAAGTTGTTAACAAAAAAGGGGACACAGCCAAATAATTTTGCTTGTCACATAGACACTGGTCCCAGTGGGAAAAACAACTTCTGGTTTTCCCTTTATGGAAGTGATTAACCCTTCCAACTTTAGTCTCATCCACTCTCTTCTCTGACTGGGCTGCTGTCCCTTCTTTCTTGGGGATACCTCCAGGATGCATCTAAAACCTGGTGGAAGAGTTACTTTTCTGACCCTCCCAATCTGCAAGCCATAACCTTTCCACCCTCCTTGCATTGCTGGACTCCAAGAGTCAGCCTGACGACATGCCACAGGAACACCTTTCGGGGATCCCGCTCCCTCTCCAGCATGACTCACTTGTCGGAGACCTTCTCGGAGCCTACAAATAAGCTGCTTCTGAGGAGGCCAGCCCGGGTGCCCAGGAATGCCATGTCCACCACCTGCTCGGACTCGCTGTGAAGCAGACAGAACAGGTGTCATCATGCAGTGCAGTGACAGGACTAAGAAGAGGGCATTGGGGGCACGGGGAAGACCTGTGGGCCTCTCCTAGTTCCTGGCCTGATCTTCGGGATGGGGAGCATGAAATGGACAGACACGTTGCTTGCTCAGGGGGTTGTACACACATGCACTGGCCATCCTCTGTGAGCATCATGTTTGTTACATCTGGTTGACCTGGCTCCCCTGGGCAGCATCTTCCCTTGTTAATGGGGTCCCTTGGGCCTCTGCCTTTCTGCTTTTTTTTTTTTTTGCTCCTAATTTGTCCATCCAGGTTTTAGGGGAGTTGGCTCTGGAGGACAGAAGGAATTTAGGAAAAGAGATTTTGTCCTGGGACCTCAGGAACAGGAACTTCTCATGACCGACACATACATGACACTTCACAGCTTTAAAGCCCTTTTCACATGTTTACCTTATTATTGAATTGTGAAAGGAGGAGAAGACACTGTCTACATCTACCTATGGGAACCCAGTGAACTTTATAACCTTGCCAGCAAGATTTGAGAAAGAAAATCCATTAGCTAGCTGGAGTGTAACTAGTTTTTCTTATGATCTCAAAGCCATACTTCTGCGATGATGGCACCAGGGGTGGGAGTCATCACCTCTTTTTTTTTTTAATTTCAGCTTTTTTGAGGTATAACTGATATACAATTGTAAAATTTTTAAGTGTTCATCATGGTTATTTGATATATTGTGAAAGGACTCTTCCCATCTAGTTAATTAACACATCCATCATATTAGGTATTTTTTATCTTTTTTGGGGGGGTGAGAATATTTGAGAATATTCTCTTAGCTAATTTCAATTATACAATACCGTGTTAATCAACTACAGTCACCATGTTTTACATTAGATCCTGAGGCCTTATGTGGCTTGTAGTTTAAACTTTGTACTGACCTATCTTCACCCAACCAGCTCACAGCAATCACTTTTCTTCTCTCTGTTTCTATGGGTTTGACTTTATTTTATTCTTTTATAGATTCTCCATATAAGTGATATGATGTAGTATCTATCTTTCTCTGTCTGGCTTGTTTCACTTAGCATAATGCCTTCAGGGTTCATCTAGGTTGTCATAAAGGGCAGGATTTCCTTCTTCTTCATGGCTGAATAATATATCTTCGCATATATATATATACCACATCTTCTTTGTCCATTCGTCCAGTGATGACATGTTGTTTCCATATCTTGGCTATTATAAATAATGCTGCAATGAACATGGGGGTGTAGATATGTCTTCAAGATAATGGTTTCATTTCCTTTGGATAGATAACCAGAAGTGAGATTGCTGGATAGTTCTATTATTAATTTTTTGAAGAACCTCCAAACTGTTGTTTATAGTGGGTGCACCAATTCACATTCCAATGGTGCACAGGGGTTTCCTTTTCTCCATATCCTTGCCAACACTTGTCTTCTGTCTTTCTGATAACATTCTAACATGTGAGGTGATACCTCACTGTGTTTTTGATTTGCATTTCCCTGATGATTACTGATGTTGAGAACTTTTTCATGCATCAGATGGCCATCTGTAGGTTTTTCTCTGGAAAAATGTCTATTCAGTTCCTCTGCCCTTTTAAAAAAATCAGATTGTTTTATTGTTATTGAGTTGTGTGAGTTTTTAAAAATATATTTTGGTTATTAACCCCTTATCAGATATAATTTTCAAATATTTTCTCCCATTTCATAGGCTGCCTTTTCATTTTGTTCTTTTTCTTGCTTGGCTAGGACTTCCATTACTATGTTGAGTAACAGTGGTAAGAGCTCCTTGTTCCTGATCTTAGAGCAAGAGCTTTCAGCTTTTCATCGTTTTTACTACTGAATATGCTATTAGCTGTGGGCTTGTTATATATGGTTTTTATTTAGTTACTTCTAACTTTATTAATATTCATATGCCTAGCCCAATTTGCTGCAGGAGACTACCTAATTTCTCTTAGTACCTAGATTAGCGGTTTTAGTGAGTGTATAAAGTAGTCAAGCCTGACGCAGGGCTTGAACTCCTGAATGCTGAGATCTTGATTGAACCAAAATCAAGAGTCAGATGCTCAATTGACTGAGCCGCCCAGGCACCCTGGGTTTTTTGTTTTTTTTTTTTTTTTGTAATCAAGGCTCAGCTGTATGGCTTATTAGGGTATCCCTAAAGGAATATTGTGAAGAAGGTTGCACCATGCAATATCAACTGATAGTACCTGGAGCTGGGTTGAAACACTTGGTCTACATTCTGGAAAAGCACCAAGGTCTGGAGGTGCAGATGGGACTGCCTGCCCACCTCTGATGTTGTAGTAACCAGAATTTCCAGGGGTGGGGCCCAAGGGACTCTTTCTCTGAAAATCTGCCTGATGCAATTTTTTACTCAAAAGTAGTACAGAATAGTCTAATGAGACTCCTGCACCCATAAATTAGCTTCAACAATTACCAGTCTATGCCAATATTGTTTCATCTACAGCCTCCTGCAGCCCTCAGATTATTTTGAGGCAAATCTCAGATATCATTTCATTAATAAATATTTTAATTTCTATCATTAAAATATAAGGAATGGAAAAAATCATTAATGACATTATCACATCTAAAAAAATCCACAATTCCTTAATAGCATCAAATAATCCAATAATCCACAATCCTCATGACTTTTTTAAAGCTTATTTGTATAAGAATCAGACTAGGGTCCACAGTTCATATGTCTCTTTTTTTTTCTCATCTCTCTCTCTCTCTCATTTCTCAATCTCAATTTAGATATTTATTGAACTGTAATCCACTTGCCATACAGTTCATCCATTTAAAGTGTGCAATTAAACTGTTTTTAGTGTATTCACAGAGTTGTATGGCCATCACCAGTCTATTTTAGAACATTTTCATCATCCCCAAAAGGAACCCCATACTTGTTATCAGTCATGTTTAGTCACTTTCAACCTTCCTTTCTCTTCTTTCCCTCTCTTCTTCTCTTTGCAATTTATTTGCTGAAGTAGGTTGTTGGTTCTGTAGAGTTTCTGCATTCTGGGTTTAGCTGATCATGATGCTGTGGTGTTATTTAGCATGCTCTCTTGTCCCATGTATTTCTTATAAACTAGCAGTTAGAGCTATGGGTTTGACATAGGTTTGAGTTATAGGTGGTGTGTTCTTTGTCAAGAGGCGCACACTCTCTCATTGACCAGAGGTTGCAAGACAGGATTCTTCCTTATTTTATTTGTACCTGAAATACTTGATTAAAGATAGACTTCTCCTCATCAATATTTGGTTATCCTGAGATGCAGCTTCTACAGGAGAGCCAGGATAAATAATTGTCTCTCTGTTTACTTGCCAGTTTAGAATAATGAGTTGGTTTCCTAACATCTTCTGAAGATGACCAAAAGTCTTTTTTTCTCCCCAGTATCATTGTGAACACAGGATTTTAGCATACTTAATATGTTTTAATCCACTGCAGTTGTCATTGCTTTTGCTGCTCTAATTTTTCCACCTTTAACCAGTGAGAGTCGCTTCCAGTTGGCTCTGGGGTCTCACTGGCACAATCTCATTATAGTCTTCAGTAACTTCTTGCTTCTGGTTATGACAAGATACTCCTGGCTCATTTTGTACATTTGTCACTGTCCTGAAATCAGACATTTCTCCAAGGATCGCTGACTCATTTTAATAAGAATTTCTTAATATGCACATTGAAAGTCCACAATCTGGGTCTGGGGTGCTCACTGAGGTTGGTCTTTTCAGTGTACAGGGCTAGGATATCCTTTTTGTTTCTTTCAGAGAAAATAATCGTGAGTTCATTGATATTTCCAATTTGTATTCAGCAGTACATCTTAACTTCTTTGATTTAAAAAATTTGCATCTCTTTTTTTGTTTGTTGAAAACCTTGGTTCCTAATGACATTTGCCCTACCCATCTATATAGTTTGAGAATAACAGTGCCAATGTTGTTTCTAGCAATGTGGTTATTGAGCACAGTTTATGATTTTATTTATTGTTTATGGTGTGTGTTTTTAAGTCCGTTGAGGGAATTCATCTATGTACAGTTATTTCATGAACTTGATACACAGGTTTATTTGTTTCTTTTGTTTTCAATTTTTTAGAGCTTATTTTTTATTTTTTATTTTATTTTATTTTTTTAATGTTTTTATTTTTGAGACAGAGAGAGACAGAGCATGAGTGGGTTAGGGGCAGAGAGAGAGGGAGACACAGAATTGGAAGCAGGCTCCAGGTTCTGAGCTGTCAGCACAGAGCCTGACGCGGGGCTCGAACTCATGGACTGTGAGATCATGACCTGAGCTGAAGTCGGACGCTCAACTGACTGAGCCATCCAGGCGCTCCTAGAGCTTATTTTTTAAAATTTAATTTTGTTTCATAATGATATAAAGCATTTACATCGTTCCAAAGTCAAATATGCAAAATAAAGCATATTTATAAGCCTGTCTTTCACTCTCCCTAAAGTAACTTTTGTTTGCTTGTTTATTGTTCCATTAAACATATATGTGTGCATATGTGCATACATACATGTGTCTATGTTTATATATGTGTAACTATGAAAATATATTTGAATGTCCTCTTTTAAAATAAATAGTGGAGGTGTTATACACACTTTTCTCCATTGATGAGACCATTCCATAACAGTTTATAGATTTCTCATTTTTTACAGTTACATAGTATTCCATTATGTGGATCTACCATGGTTTATTTAACTAGGCTCCTGCTGATGGATGTAGGTTATTTCCTATCTTTCACTAAATGGAGCTGTAACAAAAAACTCATGTATATATCTTTTCCTATTTTTATTAGTGTATCTTTGGAATATGTTCCTAGAAGTGGTCTTCCTGAGTCAAAGTGTAAATGCATTTTTAACTTGTTAGATATTGCCAAATTCTTCTCCATAGCCCTTGAAACATTGTGTATACCCATTGACAATATACAAGAGCCTGATTCCTCACAGCCTTGCCGGTAGTGCATGTCAACAAACTTAGATGGTTATCAATCTGATGAGTGATGAATATAATCTTGGTACCGTTTAATACGAATTCCTTTTATTATGAGCTATATTGACCATTTTCTCATATATTTAAGGACTATTTGTATATATTCTCAGAACTGTCCATATACCTTGGTAATTTTTCCTATAAAGTGGTTGGTCTTTTACTTCTCTATTTTCGAAGTTCTTCATTTTTTGAGAATAAAAGATTGTAATCTTTTGTTTTTTAAGTTGCAAACATTTTTTCTGGTTTGTCATTTATGTTTTCACCTTGCTTATGTTTTTATTGTTGCCAAATAAACATTTTTATGTTGTTAAATTTATCAGTCATTCTCTTGTTTCTGAAGTTTGAGTCATCATTGGGAAAGATTTCCTAATTCCTAGATTTTAGAGCAACTGGCTCATTTTTTTTTTTTTTAGTACTTATATGGTTTCATTTTTTACATTTAAATCTCTGAGTCATTTGGACTTTGTCCAGGTGTATGGTGTGAGGAAATAATACAATTTTATCATTCTCCAGATGGCTCTCAAATCAGTTATTAAAGAGTCCATTTTTTTCCTCTCACTGGTTTGACATGATGTCTTTGTCATATACTAAATTTCCACATGCATTTAGATGAATTTCTGGATTTTCTATTTTTTCCTCTTCGTCTGCCTTTCTATTCATGTGTCAGTACTACACTTCATAAATTACATGTTTTAATACCTTGGGAGCACAAAACTTCCTTTGTTGCTTTTCTTTTTCAGGAATTTCTTGACTATTCTTTCAAATAAACTTTATAATCAGTTTATCTGGATCCATAAAAATACTGATTATGTTTTTATTGGGGTTGCATTAAACTTACAAATTAATCTAAGGAGGATCAATGTCTTTGTGATGTTGATTCTTCCTATCCAAAAACACTGAATACCTCCCCATTTGTTCAAGACTATGTTTGTGTCTTCCAGGAGTGTTTTAATATTTTCCTTATGTAAGTTTTGGGATATTTCTTATAGTTTATACCTAGGTGTTTGATTACATTTTATTTTTTGCCCTCTTAAATAAGAATTCTCTAATGATATTTTAAGTTTAATTTTGTTTTTATAGGTAAAGGATATTAATTTTTGGATGTTCATATTATAAACTATTACTTTACTAAATTCTGTTATTGTTTTACTAGCTTTCCTATAAATTCTTCTGGGGTTTCCAGAAATATAATCATATCACCTTCTTAGAGATAATTTACTTCTCCCTTTCCCTTCTCATTGCTTCTAGGTGCATTCTCTTGTTTGGTTGCACTAATACCTTCCGACCTTGTTAAATAGTAATAAGGATATGGGAATGCCTATCTTAGTCTTGTCTTTAGTTTTTTTTTTTTTTTTTTAACGTTTATTTATTTTTGGGACAGAGAGAGACAGAGCATGAACGGGGGAGGGGCAGAGAGAGAAGGAGACACAGAATCGGAAACAGGCTCCAGGCTCTGAGCCATCAGCCCAGAGCCTGACGCGGGGCTCGAACTCACAGACCGCGAGATCGTGACCTGGCTGAAGTCGGACGCTTAACCGACTGCGCCACCCAGGCGCCCCGTCTCGTCTTTCGTTAAGAGAGCCTCTAGCCCCGTTCAGATGTTGACTTTCATGCTTAGGTCAATTTTAACTTGATTGATTAGTTTTTAAAAACATGCATGGATATTAACATTTGTTCAAATATCTTTCTGCATCTATGAGAGTGATTATATGACTTATCACCCTAGCTTTATTAATATGCTATTTTATATTAATTCTCCAGGTCTTCTTTTCTAATATACACCTTGGTTAAGAATATTTATTCTTCAGTGTTTTTCAACATTAAAAACATCTCTGGCTATGGGGCACCTGAGTGGCTCAGTCGGTTGAGCGTCCGACTTCAGCTTGGGTCATGATCTCACAGTCCGTGAGTTGAAGCCCCGTGTCGGGTCTGTGCTGACAGCTCAGAGCCTGGAGCCTGCTTCCAGTTCTGTGTCTCCCTCTCTCTCTGCCCCTCCCCTGCTCATGCTCTGTCTCTCTCTCTCTCTGTCAAAAATAAATAAACATTAAAGAAAAATTTTTTAAAAAATATCTCTGGTTAATCTCTGAACTTGGAAGGATGAAGATCATGCCCCTTCTCTCCAAACCAGTGATCCAATCCCCTGACTGCCTGGTTTGACTCCAACTTCACCACTTGTGAGGCATATGACCTTGGGCAAGTTGTTTATCATACCTTACCTTGGTTTCCTCATCTGTAAAATGGGGATAATGATAGTACCTACATTGGAAGGTGGTTATGAGGTTAATATACACTAAGTACTTAGTGCCTGGCCTGCTATATTCTTTTTATTTTTTCTAGCTTCGTTTAATTTTGTATATGTAATACATTTACATGGTTCAAAATTATACCAAACAGTTATAAGTTATACAGTGAACTATTTCCTATTTGGACTTTCATAGACTTTATACACACACATGCACACACGCACACACATGTACAGATATACTGTTTTCCCTCCTTTTTATAGAAATGGTTTCAAACTGTACACAGTAGTCTGCATCTTGCTTTTTTAAATAGGTGGTTGTTTCATACAAAATTCTATTCTTTTCTTTAGGAGAGCATTAATTAACTTGAGTGTCTTAGGGGAGTTTGACATCTTCATGATGTTAACGTTGAATCTTCCTATTCAGGAACAAGGTGTAGTCCACTGTATTCTTAACCTCATTGATATCTTGTACCCTCCCAACACACATGCGTGCGCAAGCACACACACACACACACACGTGCGCACACACACACCATTCATTTCTTCTTTCTACCTATTCACTAAACCTGATAGCACAAGATAAATATCAGCAAAGGGAGTGAGGAAATCTAAGGCACTGGTAAAGGCCAAGTTTGTACTTCATAGTGTCTTGACCTTATGTGCTGGAAATTGGGTCCTGCTTGAACCACTCTTTCCAGGGCACTTGGCAAACAGGCTTACACAGCTACAGACCAACCCCGAGAGAGAGGTGTTCTTGGAACGGGGCTGCTGCAGTGTGGGTGGGGGATCTGGAGCTATGCCAGGGGGACCCACATTTGGTGCTTTTCCAGAGGGGAGAGCAGCAGCACATGTGGGATGTGGAAGCTGTGCCAAGTCCCTGCTTTACTGGGGCCCATGTGAAGGAAGCTCTCACTCCTCCCATGTCTGCCCACTGTCATCACCTTCATCTTGGACCCAGTTGTCTCCTGAGCTGCCAGCCAGGGAGTGGGAGGGACCCTGACTCAGTCAAGGGAATCCTAGGGGCTGGAGCTGCTTCGCTCCACAGAACCCTCAGCCCCACCCTGGACTGACATACTCAGAGGTGTTGAGAGCCATCGCTGTCCAGTAGGCTTCCATGGGGGCCGTCACCACCGCATCAAGCAGTACCTCCCGCAACAGCTCCTCATCGCCTGGGGACAAAATAAAAGGAGACCAAACCACTTATTTCCTCTATGATGTTGAATACAGCTCATCCACCTTTGTAAGGAATCCCGACTTCAGGGAATGGGATGTGTCTCATAAACATGTATCTGGGACACATAAAACCATCTATGTGAGCTTGAAGAAATCATGTCGTCTCCCTCAGCCTTCACATCCTCAATCCCGAACAACATGTGAGCAGAACTGATTTCTAAGGCTCTTCCCAGTTCTGGTATTCCATGAGATTAGAATCTCTCAGGGACATCAGACCTTGCCCTGAGCCCAGGCTACCTCTCCTTTCTGCTGCCATCAGTCTGCAACTTGATCATCACCCTCCCAACACACTGGCCTTTTGCCAGTTCTGTGCACGTGAATTTGCTTCAGAGCCTTTGTGCATGCTGTTCCCTGGTCTGGATGCTTTCCCCCAACTCTTTGCATGTGTGGCTCTTTTCCCTCTCTCTTTAAAAAAATTATCTACTTTTATTTAGGTGAAATCTATGTAACATAAAATCAACCAATTTAAAGTATACAACTCAGTGGCATTTAGTACATTCACAATGATGTGCAGTCATCACCTCTGTCATCGCCCCCAAAACAGACCCTGTACCTGTGAAGGCACTCGGGTCGCTCTTTTTTATCCTCAGCATAAGTAACACTACCTGACAGAGTTGGGCGCTCTATAGGATCCCATACAGTATCCTACTCATGGCACTTACCACAATTTGGAATAACCTACACCTACACACACACGCTTGCTTCTTTGTTGTGTGGTTTCTCCACTAGATTACAAGCTCCATGAGAATAAGGGACTCATCTGGGTCATCTCTGTAGCTTCAGTGCCTACCCCAGGCATGGCACAAAGTACATGCTCAGTACTGATTACTGATGGAGTGAGTGCATGCACAAATGAGTGCCCTTTTGGGCTAGCATGGAAGCAAGGTCCTGTCTTAGGGGTGACATTTGTGTGTCCCTCTTCCAAAGAGGAAGAAGAGGGACCCTGCTGAGGGTGTGGCCCTGTGGTTTCACCAGTTGCATCTGTGTTGGGGAATTTAAGTTTAGCCTGAGAGCCAGGCACTGGAAAACTCTCACAGACCACAGGCTACAAGATGCCATCTGGCCAAATGCTCTCCTTTGCTGAGATGAGGACTTTAGAGTACAGAGCATCAGTATCAGCTAGATGGTAGTAGGGACAGATCTAGGGGCAGGCTGCTGATGCCCTTACACTGTGTGAGTGTCTCTTTGAAGGCTTAACAGTGCCCAGTGAAAGAGGCTTAAAGCAATCTCAGTCCCTGACATGGGGACACACTCATGCTGCCACAGTGCCAGGAACTTAGACAACTTCGTGGTCCCATAGGGAGGCTAGTTCTGCCTTTTTCTTTGAAAATCTCCCTGTTCTCCCTAAGCCATGGGTGAGTTCCAGGGATAAGGCTAGTTGGCAGTAAGTAAAGTCCTCAGTGGCTTAGCCATAAAAAAGAGTGAAATCTTGCCATTTGCAACAATATGGATGGATCTAGAGAGTATAATGCTGAGTGAAATAAGTCAGAGAAAGACAAATACCACATGACTCCACTCATATATGCAATTTAAGAAGCAAAACAAAGAAAAAATAGGCAGACAAAAACCAGGCTCTGAAATACAGAGAACTTGGTTACCAGAGGGGAGGTGGGTGGGGGATGGGTGAAATAGGCGATGGGGATTAAAGAGTACATTTATCATGATGATCACTGAGTAATATATAGAGTTGTTGAATCACTATATTGTACACCTGACACTAATATAATACTTATGTTAATTAGAACTAAAAAAAGTTGACAGTGA
Source organism: Lynx rufus (assembly GCF_022079265.1). Classification (NCBI taxonomy): domain Eukaryota; kingdom Metazoa; phylum Chordata; class Mammalia; order Carnivora; family Felidae; genus Lynx; species Lynx rufus. Next base: position 35,874,861 of record NW_025814889.1, on the reverse strand, counting down.
TAATGAATGTGATAAGATGTCAACAAGTCAACACTTAAAAAGAACCACACGTCAAGACCTTACCCATCAAGGTTAGTGTATTTTTTTTGATTTCACTTAAATTTCTTATATTATTTTTGATAAATGGCATATTAAAACTCACATGTAGTCAAATTTTTAAAAAAAGAAAAAAGTAGACAAAACATAAGAGACTCTTAAAATACAGAGAACAAACTGAGGGTTGCTGGAGAGGTTATGGGTGGGAGGATGGGCTAAATGGGTAAGGGTCATTAAGGAAGACACCTGTTGGGATGAGCACTGGGTGTTATACATAAGGGACAAATCACTAGATTCTACTCCTGAAACCATTATTGCACTATATGTTAACTAACTTGGATGTAAATTAAAAAAATAAATAAAATAAATAAATAAGTAAAGAAAGAAAAAAAAAAAGAAAAAAGAAAGTCCTCGGTGGGCGGGGTCAGCACTCACACTCCAGATCTGGGTCCTCCCCTGTCAGGAAGCGGACTATGGCCTCCAGCTGGCTGAGCTTCCGATGGTCTGGGTCGATATCTGTGATGCAGTAGATCCTGGAGCCCAGGAGAATCAATGTTACCTCAAGAAAATTCCACCTTTCTCCTTCCCATTCTCTACTCTTCGTGAACAGTGAATTTCCCACTTACCAGTCACTGGCTAGGGTCAGATCTGGGTGAAGCAAGTCATGCAGGCCTGAAACCAGAGTTCACACTCAGTACGGTGCTCACCCACTGTTGTGAGGATGTGCACCTGAATTGTTTACAAACAACTGCCAGGAAGCTTCTCTAGGGAAGGACTGGGTTTTATTCTTCCTTGTTCTCAGCTCGGAGTAGGGACTCAACCCATAGGATGGTGCTGGGTTTGTACAAATCATGCCTTTGTCCATGTTGCTCCTGCTTCCTGAAATGCTTTTTCTTCCCATTGTCTTGTGTCCAAATCCCACCTATTTGGATCTCTCAAAGAGCTGATACTTTGAAACCAGTGGTTTTTGCTTCATTGTCTGCATTGTACCCAACTGAGTTAAATGGCCAGTCAAAAGTAGAACTCAGAGATGGGCCAAGTCTGTTTTGTGTAATCTCTGTAGCCTCTTGCTGTACCTACACTAACCGTGTGCTCAGTGTATGTTTGTTGATTGAATGAGTAAATGAACAATTGCCCTACTGAGCACCTACTCAGTCCTCAAAAATAGGTGCTCAATTGAGGTTTGTTAAATTGAAGGAAAGGATTATAGGAATACAAAGGGGAAATTTGTGGAGTTATTAAAAAGGGTACTGGACTGACATAGACATAAGGCAAATAGCTACAGGGTGATGCTCCTTTCCCCACAGTAAGCCTGGTTGAGTCCATAATTCCAAGTCCTTGGATCACTGGTTGGTCTAACCCATGGAAGTTGGTCTCTGTCCCCTGCAGGAATGTGCCCTGAGAATATCTAAGTACAGAAAGAAAAGTATAGGAAGAGAGAATGCACCATGGAGGCCCAGGGAGTTTGATCGTTTTGGGGACAGTGGAAGACAGGGAAGGAGTGTGGTCTAATGCCATGGATGTATGCTGTGAAAGGGTGAATGCAGGGGTCACATGGGAGCATGTGGCTGGGCACAGGGGGTCTGCCAAGGACAGCTGCTGGAAAAGTGACATCTACACTGGGACATGAAGAGTGGGTCCAAGTTAGGTGGGCTAAGAGGGTGGGCACTGGAGAAGAGAGCATTTCAGGGGAGAGCAAAGCACATGGGAAGATCTTAAAGCTTAGTGTATGGAGAAATGACCAAAAATAGAAAAAAAACCCTAGAAGGCCATTAAAGGTCATTTAGCAGTGACACAATCTGATCTGGCATTTCTAGATGGATCTCTCTGGCAGAGATTTACAGGAAGAGAGAGGCAGGGAGACCAGTTGGAGGCTGCTGTGGTTATCCAGGAGAGAGGTGACAATGACTAGGGCGCTGGCAGGGATATGGAGACATGAGATGCACTCAAGAGATGATAAAGGAAGAATGGACAGAATGTGGGTGTTAAATGGAACTGTGACCAAACCATCCCAGGACTTCCTGAGATATCCCTGAATCCCGGATATTAGTTTTGTTCTCTCAACGTGCTCAGGCAGCTGTAAGTAAAGAACAGGTTGGGTTAGGGAGGGTGGGGACCTTGTCCCCCATCCTTCCCCACCATTCCTTGCTGCCCCTCTCAGTTCACTTCCCATAAGTTCCCTACTATGGGTTCAGCTGTGTCCCCCCCAAAAGATATGTTGAAGTATGAACCCCACTACTTGTGAATGTGACCTTATTTGGAAATAATGTCATGGCACGTATCAAGTTAAGATGAAGTCATTAGGGTAGGCCCTAATCCAATATGACTGGTGTCCTTGTACAAGGTTAAATAGAGAGACACAGATGAGAAGCTACATGTGATGGTGAGGACAGAGACTGAAGAACTGTAGCTTCAAGTCAAGAAATGCCTGGGGCAATCAGGAGGTAGAGGCCAGGAAGGATCCTGCTCTGGAGGTGTTGGAGGGGGCATGGCCTCCAGAACTGCAAGAGAAAGCATTTCTGTTGCTTATGCCACCCAGTTGGTGGTACTTTGTTTTGTTAGCCTTATCCAACGGCTACAGATTTGCTCCTTTACTCTTTCCGGCCTCCTTTGTCATGACTTAGGTGAAATTCAGCTTTGTTCAAAAAGAAACATATCCCGTTGACCTACCTCTTCTGGTCCACCAAAGCTTTCCACAACGGCAAGTCCTAGGCTTTGCCGGCTTTGACAACCGACTGACAGATCCTGCAGCCCTGGTACACAGGACACACAGACCCCTTCTCACCAGGCAGCCTTGCTATAAGAGTTTGCTCAAGTCCAGGACCTGGGAGACTCTGGCTCTGCCCCAGGCTGGCCCTGCTCAGTGTCCCAGGAGAATCCATTTTCCTCCCACACTGCCCACCAGTACTGGGCACAGACCCACCTTCTTCCACAGTTGTGTTCCCCAGGAGGATGTACTCTCCATGGCCCCTGGACAGCACCACTCCCAGGCTATGGGGAGAACAGAGAACACAAGTGCTCAGCAGCAACAAGGGCCAAGCAATGTCCAGCCTACTTCCTTGGCCTTCAGCAACTTGGACTCTATGAATGTTGCCCCTGGCCTCACACGTTGTCTCCTCTAGAACTAAAGCAGCAGTTCTATGCTTCCATCAACCTCTCTTCCTGAGAAGGACTCTCAGTTCTGTAGGTCAAGAGCCCCATCAGCTACCATTTAATTTTATTTATTAAAAAAATTTTTTTTAATGTTTACTTATTTTTGAGAGAGACAGAGACAGAATGTGAGTGGGTTAGGGACAGAGAGAGAGAGGGAGACACAGACCCAACGCAGGCTCCAGGCTCTGAGCTGTCAGCACAGAGCCCGACGCGGGGCTCGAACCCATGAACTGTGAGATCATGACCTGAGCCGAAGTTGGACAATCAACTAACTGAGCCACCCAGATGCCCCATCACCTACCATTTTAGACAAGATTCATCCAAAACCTCTCAGGGACCTCCTGAAATGTGGAGAGGTTTCTATGTCTCACAGGCTTTCACAAATAGGAGACTGCTTTCCTGCCTGGTGAACACCACCATGCCCTCCTCTCTCTCCTAGTAAAACACTGCTGTTAATGTTTGCTGAATATCGAATTACAGGTATATCCTAGAAATTCTGAGTTCATTTGTTTGGATGGAGCCAGGGCATTGACAGTTTTGCAAAATTCCTCAGGTATTCTAATGAGCAGTCAGGTTGGGCACCACACTTTATTGAGAAATGAGGTAATTCAGAGATAAGGGCTATTTGTTTCCTAAGCTGTATAATGCCTCATGTTGACAACAGTTGGAAGGAACCAAAGAGATTTTCAGATTTGATCTTTCATCTTACAATCTTTTACATTGCATCGCTTTAAGATCTTTAAGTAGATTATGTCCTACAAACCACAAAGAAGTAGCTACTATTTTTACCTTCATTTTACAAACAAGAGTCAAAGGCAAAGAGAAGTTAAGTAACTTGACTAAGGTCACACAGCCTGCTAGGGGTGCAATTGGGACCCAAACCCAGGCAGTTTGGCTCCAGACCCTGCAAAGTAGGATACACTGGCAAAGCAGGTCTAGACCTCAAGTTTCCTGAAGGCAAGCCTGGGTTTTTTTTCTGTTACCATAAAATTGCCAACTAAATATGAGTAAATTCATTCCCCAGACCTGGAATTTCTGCTTGGAGTTATTGGAATTTATGTTCCAGCCATCCCACCTCTCCCTTCCAAATAAAACATGGGTCCCTCACCTGAAAGGTGTGTCACTGATGTCGGTGAAGAAGTAGTCATTGGTCAGGAAAAGAACTCTCTTCTGAAAGAGAGAAAAGAAAAGGAGGTTTGCTGGAGAGAGAAGTGCCTGACCATGCCACTTACCTCCTCACCTAATGCCCTTGGCTTTCATTGTCTCTGTGCCACTTCCTTCACCTCTGACCCCTTTCCCTGACTGCCAGGGGCATGCCTCACCTTGTTGACCACCAGGCCCAGCAGGCTGTAGCCTTGGGGCTGCCTGATTAAAGGACCAATGTCTACATCCTTGCTGTCCCACGAAGTGGCTGTTAGCCATGTGAGGCTATTGTGTGCTTGAAATGTGCAACTGAGGGACTGAAGTTTTAAGTTTTAGTTGAGTTCATACAAATTTAGATAGCCAACATGGCTAGTGGCTACTGTATTGAACAGTGCAGGTGTGGACAGCGATGCTAGCGTTCATACAGGACCAGCTAGTGCTAAAATCTTCTGGAGCTCATTTGTGTATGACCCACCTACAACCTCCCCCTTTCTGGAATACAGCCGAGGGAGAGGGAGCATGATTCCCTCCACTAACCCCTTCCCAGAGCTACGTCACTCTTTTACAACTTCTTTTTCCTTTCAAAGCTGCCATCTTTTCAGTTTCAGTAGAATTGTGTAAGTTAGGGCATCAGGTAGTTCACATGGTGGTTCAGGGCCTGGGCTGGGCATCAGGCAGACCTGGATTTAGAGCCACCTCGGCCACTTACAAGCTGTGTGCTCTTGGGTGATCTGTTTCACTTCAATTCTAAGCTTCAGAATTCTCATTTGTAAATCAGGATTAATAATAGCACCCCATGCATAAGGCTGCCATGAGGTGGTGAGTGTGACTTTAATGGATAGGGGTGGGTCCAGGGAAGAGCAGGATTTGCTCTGGGGTCTGAAGTCCTGTGGATTGTCCTGTCCATGAGAAGTTTATGCTGTTGGGAAAGCCACATGTTCTTATTCCCTTCACTTCTTTCTGGCTTTTAGAATAAGATGTCCGAAGGGGGTGCAGTGGAATTTGGGTGGCAAAAAAGTTTGTTTCTGGAAGAAACCAGCTTTAGATCAAACCTGAATGAACAGTTCTCCAGCACCAGCCTCATCCCCACAATGTTCCTGCCTCCACTGTCTCAGTCAGAGCCTCCCTCACAGTGGTGCTGGGGCAGTCGGGGGCCAGGAAGGGCTGTGGTGGCCTCAGGAGCCTAGTGTTCCAAGATGGGGCTGGCTTGAGGGTCAGAACTGGAGATTACCTTTAAAATTTTTCCTTTTTTAAACAGTGTGGAGGTTCCTCAAAAAATTAAAAATAGACCTACCCTATGACCCAGCAATAGCTCTGCTAGGAATTTACCCAAGGGATACAGGAGTACTGATGCATAGGGGCACTTGTACCCCAATGTTTATAGCAGCACTCTCAACAATAGCCAAATTATGGAAAGAGACTAAATGTCCATCAACTGATGAATGGATAAAAAAATTGTGGTTTATATACACAATGGAGTAGTACTATGTGGCAATGAGAAAGAATGAAATATGGCCCTTTGTAGCAACATGGATGGAATTGGAGAGTGTGATGCTAAGTGAAATAAGCCATACAGAGAAAGACAGATACCATGTGGTTTCACTCTTATGTGGATCCTGAGAAACTTAACAGAAACCCATGGGGGAGGGGAAGGAAAAAAAAAGAGGTTAGAGTGGAAGAGAGCTAAAGCATAAGAGACTCTTAAAAACTGAGAACAAACTGAGGGTTGATGGGGGGTGGGAGGGAGGGGAGGGTGGGTGATGGGTATTGAGGAGGGCACCTTTTGGGATGAGCACTGGGTGTTGTATGGAAACCAATTTGACAATAAACTTCATATATTGAAAAAAAATTTTCCTTTTTTGATTTTTTTAAATTTATTTTGAGAGAGACAGAGACAGTGCAAGTTGGGGCGGGGCACAGAGAGAGAGGGAGAGTGAGAATCCTAAGCATGCCTCATGCTGCCAGTGCAGAGCCCAATGCGGGGCTTGACCTTATGAAACCAAGATCATGACCTGGGCTGAAACCAAGAGTCGGACGCTTAACTGACTGAGCCACCCAGGGGCCCCTCCTTTTTTGATTTATTAAAGAAAAAGGCAAAATGTACAGATCTTAAGTGTATTCTTCCATTAGTTTTGATAATATATATATACCCATGTAGTTACCTCCCAGTCAAGATACGGAATATTTGCATCTTCTAAAAATCTCTTTGCCTCCTTCCAGCCCATCCCCACCCCACCCCTCCAAGGGTGAACTCTGTTCTGAATTCTATCACTTTACATTAGGTTTGTCTGTCCTTGAAGTGTGTACCTTTTGTGCTTGGCTTCTTTTGCACAACATAACATCTTTAAGACCACCCGTGTTGTGTGTATCAGCAGTGTGTTTCCTTCTGTTGCTAAGTAGCGCTCCAGTGTGTGGGCATGCCAGCTTGCCTTAATATTCACCTATTGATGGGCATCTGGAGTGTTTCCAGTGTGGGGCTATACTGAGCAGCTTTAGCTGCTCCAAATATTATTGACAAGTCTTCTTGTGGACATGTTTTTATTTTGCCTGATAAATACCTAGGAATGGAATTTCTGGGTGATATGCTAAAAGTGTTTGCCTTCATAAAAAACTGCCAAACAATCTTCCAAAGTTGTTTTTATTATACTTCCACTAGCAATATATGAGTTCCAATTTCTCTACATCTTTGCCAGGATGTGGTGTTATCTGTCCTTTAAATTCTAGCAGAAGGTATGGAATGGAAACTGACTGCAGCTTTAGTTTGCATTTCCTTGATGACTAAGGATGCATAGGGTCTGCTCAAGTATTTTGCCCATTTTTTTATTGGGTTGTTAGTCTTTTTGTTAACAATCTGTACAAGTTCTTTATGTATTCTGGACACAGTCTGAGCCTTGCTTTTTCATTTTCTTAATGGTGCCTTTTGATGAGCAGAACTTGTTGCTTTTGATGAAATACAATTTATCAAATCTTATTTTATGTTTCGTGTTCTTCATGTTTTATCTAAGAAATCTTTGGATAAGGGTGCCTGGGTGGTTCAGTCAGTCAAGCCTCTGACGCTTGGTTTTGGCTCAGGTCATGATCTCACAGTTCGTGAGACTAAGCCCCACACTGGGCTCTATGCTGACAGTGTGGAGCCTGCTTGGGATTTTCTCTCCCTCTCTCTCTGCTCTTCCCCCCACCCCCCACTCTCTCTCCAAGTAAATAAATAAACTTAAAAAAAAAGAGAAACCTTTGGATAACTTCAGGTCGTAAAGATCTTCTATGTTTTCTTATAGAAGACTAACAATTATTGCTTTTACATTGAGGCTATGATCCATCTCAAATTAATTTTTCTTTAAAAAATTTTTTTTAAGTTTATTCATTTTGAGAGAGAGCAGGGGAGGAGCAGAGAGAGGGAGAGTGAGAATCTCAAGCAGGCTGTGCACTGCCAGAGTGGCTGGAGCCCGTCATGGGGCTCAAGTCCATGAACTGTGTGAGATCATGGCCTGACCTGAAATCAAGAATCCTACACTCAACTGACTGAGCCATGCAGGTGCCCCTCAAGTTAATTTTTTTTTATGGTGTGAGATATGGCTCACTATTTATTTTTTTCATACATTTACTTAGTAGTTCCAGCACCATTTGTTAAAAAGACTTTCCTTTCTACATTGATTTGACAAGGTGGCTTTGTTGAAAATCAGTTGACAATATGTAAGTTTATTTCTGGATTCTCTATCCGTTTGTCTATTCTGGGTTCTTTTTGTTTGTTTGTTTAGAGAGCACAAGCAGGGGAGGGACAGAGAGAGGGAAAGAATCCCAAGCAGGATCTGTGCTGTCAGTGCAGAGCCCAGTGTGGGGCTCGATCTCATGAACCATGAGATCATGGCCTAAGCTGAGATCAAGAGTCACAGGAGCTTAACTGACTGAGCCACCCAGGTGCCCCTATTTTGTCTATTTTTATGTCAATACCACCCTGCTTGGCTACTATAGGTTTACAGTCAGTTTTGAAATCACATAGTACGAACCATCTAAATTTGTTCTTATTTTTCAAGGTCATTTTGGGCATTATTTAGGTCCTTTACATTTTCATATAGGTTTTAGAATCACCTTCTCCTGTTCACTTCTTATGCTATATCTAGAATAAGTCTGTTCAAATTTTGATTGGGATTGTATTGGATCTACTGGTCAGTCTGATGGATGGAGAATGGATGACTTAGCAATATTGACTAACAACCTGTAAACATGGTTATATCTTTTTATTAATTTAACTTTTTGACATTCTTTCTGCAACATTATGCAGTTTTGAGCGTAGAGGTCATATACGACTTTGTTAAATTTATTCGTAAGTTTTTTATGTTGTTTGATGCTATTGAAATTTGAAATTAAAAATAATTTATTTCCAATTGTTTGCTGATATATATAATGCAATTGATTTTTATAGTATTGATCTTGTGTTCTGTCAACTTGCTAAATTTATCTGTTAGTTCTAGTAGTTGTTTTGCAGATTCTTGGAATTTTCTGTGTAAACAATCATCTTGTCTATGAATAAAGACAGTTTTACTTCTTCCTTTGTAATTTTTGTGCCTTTTGTTTCCTTACCTATTGTAAGGATAGATCCTTGCAGGGTCCAGTGCAATGTTGAACAGAGGTGGTGAAAGCAGACATCTTTCCTTTGTTCACACTTTTCGGGAGAAAGTGTTTAATATTCCACCATTTAAAGTTAGCCTTTTCATAGATGGCTTTTACCAGATTGAAGAAGTTTCCTTTTGTTTCCAGTTAAATTTTGTCAAATGCTTTTTCAGCATCTATTGAGATGACCATATGGCGCTTTCCCCTTATGCTGTTAATGTAATGAATTACATTAATTGACTGACTTTTTTGAATGTCAAACTAGCCTTACATTCTTGGGATAATTCCACTATGTGCTATCATTGCCATTTATCTTATACTTGGGTACATTATAAGCCCTACAATACAATGTCAAAACCTTTGCTTTAAATAGTTGTCTTTTTGAGGAGTTCAAAAAAAGTCTCATATTAGTGCACACATTTACCATTTCCAGTGCTGTTCATTTCCTCATATAGATCTGAGTTTCCATCTGTGTCATTTTTCTTCAGCCTCAAGAACTTCCTTAAGCATTTCTTATAGGGCAGATCTGATGGTGATAAACTCTGTTCTCTTTTATAAGAAAATGTCTAAATACACATCTTTTGGAAGGATATTTTCTCCATACATAGAAATTTGGGTTGAGAGTTTTTTTTTCCTTTTGGCATTTAAAACATTTTATTTTATATTGTTTTTGATGAGAAGTCAGCCATAATTTTATTACTGCTTTCCTCTAGCTTCTTTTAAGACTTTCCTATATCTTTGATTTTCAGCTGGTATATTATGGTGAGCCTAGATGTGGTTTCTTTTTCTTTTTATCTGCTTGGGGGGTTGCTGAAAATTTTATATCTTCTGGGTGATGTTTTTCACCAAATTCAAGATATCTGGGGAATTCTTTTTTGCAAATACCTTTGTTCCATTTCTTCTCCCTTCTTCTGGGACTCTAAGGACATAATGCTAGACCATAGGTAACTGAGGGATAATTTTTTTTTCAAACATTTTTTCAAAATTTTCTTTGTTCTTCAGAATGGATAATTTCTATTTATCTGTCTTCAAATTCACTGTCCTTTTTTCCTCCAACTGCTGATAAGCCCATCCAGTAAAAATTTCATTTCAGATATTGTACTCATCAGTTTTAGAATTTCCACTTGGTTCTTGTGGTGGTTTTATATACTGTGTCAAATTAACTAAGCTGGATCTACATTTCCAGACTTACTTCCCTGAATGGTTCCAAGTTAGGGCTGGCCAAGAGAGAAGTTTGCATGAGATTTGTAAGGCAGAAGGGAAGTAGCAGCCATTTTACACGCTAAAGGTAAGTATAGTATATCGAGCACTTGCAGCTTGCTCTGATCTCTGGGCTTTCCCAACAGAAACTTTCCCCAGCTGCCACTGGATCTCCTCCTTCAGCTTTCCTGAAATCTGAGCCTGGTGACTGTGCAGCTCCACATGAATGGCATTAGCTTTTTCTTGCAGATTGCCCATATCCTTGAGATTAGAGGTAGTGAGAGACAGATGTGGGTTTTAGTTGTGGTTATGCTTCCTATTTTTCCTCATGGGTTTCAATCTGTTCTTGTTCTCTCTCCTGCACTACCCCCACCCCACCATTTCATCCAGCTTTCCTTTCAAATTGCTAGTCCTACTGACCTATGATGACTTCAAACTCACCACTAGATGCAGAGACACCAGCCTTACAAACTTCTTTACCAGCAATAACAATCTCATAATGTTTAACCCCTGGAATAAAACCCTATATTCATATCACTTGTAGTGGACCTACTTTGATTAAACCCCAACCATTTCTCTGCTGAGACTCTCCATTCATTCATTCATTCTGACTGCCCTTTAATTCCTTGTGCAAATGTGTTATATCTGCTATAAAGTCCTTCTAATCCAACAGCTGGTCATCTCTGGGTCAGTTTCTAAGACTGCTTTTTCTTTTAACTATGTGTCACATTTTCCTTTTTCTTCATGCACCTGCTAATTTTTATGCTATACTGGCTATTGTAAAGAATAGGTTGGAGATACCTTGTCTTCCTCTGACAAGTGTTGATTTTTATTTTAATCAGCAGATAAATAATTAGCTGATCACCTTGAGCATGTGGAGGCTTGGATTTACATTTTTGTTAGGGTGGGTCTGTTTCAACTTTGTCTTTAGGTCTAGAGTGAATCTCTTGGTCTTGGGACATAGTTTTTGCTCCTAAAGTATAACTCTTCTGTGCTTTCAAAGAAAATCCTGAGGTATTTACCATGCCTCTTCACCTTGGTGTGACTTAGACTCCAAACTGTCTTCATTACCATAGGCAACAGTTGAAATCCTTGTTCTGATTTTCAACTCTTTCAACTGTTGCTTTCCCCTGGGTACTTAGAGTCTCCCCTGCGTATATGTACTTTAAGGTCAGTCAAGAATTTGAGAGGAGTTTGTTTATATATATTAGGGCCAGCCCACCTGTAGGATCCCTTATTTCTAGGGTATTTTCTTTCATTTCAATACACTCTGAGAGCCCAAGTTCTGTTAGTTGATACTTCAAGATGGTAACTATAGCTTTCTGCTTGAATTATAGCTATTTCATTTAAACAGACTGGGGCATCCCTTAAGAAAAAAAAAACACATAAATGTGTGTTTCACCCAGTGTAGTTCTCTTGATTCAAGGGTTGAAGCTTCTTCAACCCTTGCTTCTGCCTGCTTTTGGCCACTTTCGCATGTCCTTAAATGTTTGTTTTTTAATATTTTGTTCAAATTTATAATTGTTATATACTGGAGAATTAGTCTATTGCAAGCTGCTCCCTCATAACTAGAATCATAACTTTGAGATAATCTTTTAAGGCTGAGGCAAAAGGAAGAGAGGAGTGGTGCTGTCTCTGAATCTTGTTAACAGAAAGAAAGAACTGGAGAGGTTTGGAAAATATGAGTAAAGAGGTGTCAGAACAATCTCCTCCTTTAATAGATTGCCTTCCTTTGCTGGAAAAAAAGTGAATGAGTGAGTGTGTAACACACAGAGAGAATGAGAAAGTGCTACAGAGCTACCCCCCTGAATCCAGTGCATAGGGATTAGAAGGTACTGGAGGAATATGCGGCAAATCTGTCCTAACTGACTATGTCAGTTGCTGGTGTGTGTGTGTGTGTGTGTGTGTGTATACACACCATGCACCCATCAGCAGGGCTAACTTGGAAAAATCTAAAGGCTAGTAAAGAACACTGTCTGTCTCTCTTCCTCTCCCACTGCTAATTATTTGTTCTAAACTATCAAACAAGATGAAAATGATAAAAAGCGTGCCAGATAAGATACTTCAGGATATTTTACCTGTTTTTTCTTTCTTTTTCTTTTTTTTAAAATAAAGTTTTAAATGAAACTAATGAACTTCATTCCTTCCTTCCTTTTATTCTTTGAAAGTGTGTGTGTGAGTGGGGGAGAGAGAAAGAGAAAGGGAAAGAGAAAGAGAGAGAGAGAGAGAGAGAGAGAGAGAGAGACTCTTAAGCAGACTCTATGCTCAGTGAGGAGCCTGATGCAGGGCTTGATCCCATGATCATGACCTGAGCTGAAACCAAGAGTTGGACACTCAACTGACTAAGCCACTTAGGTGTCCCTGTCTTTTCTTTTAAACATGGCTTAGGATATCTGCCCAGGATGCTACTGATGGTTTAGAAATTATGATACCTATTACTGGTCCACATTTTGGGGAAAACAGAGAGCTATCAAAATGGCCAATAGGAGGCCTACAAGCCAAAGCTGGACTCCTTTCAATTTGATATCTTAGATATTGGCCCAGATTGTTTTTTCAATATTTTTGGAATTAAATGCACATTAAAAAATACAGATTCTTAGTTGTCTCCTTTAGATGATACATGTAACTCTTCAGTTCCCAGAACCACAAATACTGAGGCTTGTCTCTATTACTCACATTTCTGAACACAGCCTATCTGACCCCATAGGTTTTTGAGTTTGTCAGCCCTGCTCTAAATCTTGCTGGGTTGCCATTACTGTCTTGTGAATGCCACCATACTTACCTGTCTGGTGTTTAGGAAAAAAGGTCTAAATTGATCCATGGGAAGTAAGGATACATGTAAAATCCCCTAGAGAAAACAACAAAACAAACTACACCTGCCAGAAGGATGGGTTGAATGATGACAGATATTCCCACAATGCTTTAAGAAAGCTTCCCTTGGCCTAGATATGAAGAGTGTTTCTAGTGAGGAACGAGTTTGTGAGGTGAGACACACCACTGAGCTGTGAAGGATGGGATAGAGTGGCAGGCGAGAAAACAATAGAACTGTCTGTGACTCTTAAAAAGAGAAGACACATTGGGCAGACAGAGCAATTGGTAGTGAAAAAAATGTAGCAACATCGCAGAGTGGCCTCATAATAGATCAGAGCAGCAGGAGGCTGGATACCACAGTAGTGGCCACATAGCAAAATGTCCTACACACACAGTGCAGGTGTGATGGCTTCTGAGCATGGAAGTAAAGAGATGAAAGATTAGAGTTGAGTTATGATATAATGAGGTGGAGGGAGAGGAGAAGACAATGAATTTTAAAGATGGAAACAGAATTCTAAAGAGACTCTTGGGAAGTCTTTAAGGCTGGAGAGTGAGTAGAGAATTCAGGGCTACTCCTACAAAAAAGCCTTAAACATTAGTGGTTAAGAGTGTGGGGTCTAGGGGTGCCTAAGTGGCTCAGTTGGTTAAGCATCTGACTCTTGAAATCAGCTCAGGTCACGATCCCAGGGTCGTGGAATCAAGCTCCATGTCGGGCTCCAGTCTGGGTGCGGAGCCTGCTTAAGATTCTCTCTCTCAATCTCTCTCTCTCTCTCTCTCTCTCTCTCTCAGAAAAAAAAAAAAGAGTGTGTGGTCTAGAATCAGACACATGAGGGCTTTGCAATTAATCATCTAGATGACTGGGCAAGTTTTTAGCCTCTCTAAATTTCCTCATCTATAAAATGGGGATAGGATAGTATATACTTCATAGGATTGTGAATGTTAAGTGAATACTTATAACATGCTTAGTCAAGTTTCAAATAAATGTTAGCTACACTATTGTTATTATTAGTAGTAGTAAGGCATGAACACCTGTGTGCTATGAAATGTGCATTATATCATGATCATGATCAGCATCACCCTATTTCATGTTAAAGCACCCACATGTCTGGAAGCTTTTGTTAAATAGCACATTTGACCTGGATGGTTTATTATCAGCAATGAACACATTTCAAAGGGATGGGCAGAAATTTGAGGAGAAGTTCAGACTGTCTGGATCTGGTTAGAACTCTTGCTCAATTGGTAGCTTTGAGAAGTGTGAAGGCAGCATGAGAACATTGGGCACTGGGAGGAAAGAATAGAAGACACACTGTACCTACTTTGTAAGTCAGTCTGAATTAGATATAGTATAGCTATATTCCAATCTATCTGGGAGTTGCTGTCTGCCATGTGCATGTTAAAATTTTCATTATAGCTACCTGAAATGTTTTGGTTGGGCTGGGCTAAGGAAGAGCTCCTTCATGCATGTAAGCAGGAGTCTGTTGGGATAAAGGTGGAGGTACATGGAAGAAACCTTTACTCTTTTGGATCAGGAGAAAGAGCTGCTATAACTGGTGACATCATTGATATTGTCCAGTCTGCCTAAAGGAGGCTCTTCTCAGCCGAGAGCTTATAAAAAGCAGGCAACTGCCACAGAAATCAGATACTGGTTCCAGTGAAATTCAGCCCATGTGTCTAAAGGGAATGCAATGAATTGCTTTTCCTTTCCAATGCTTTCTTGTTTGGCTTCCATGGAGGTTTGTGTTTGTGGAAGAACTTGGGTCTAATTGTTGCAGACAGATGCCTGTGTTCTTTTAGCTGAGGCAGATGGGCAACAAGAGGAGGAGGTGGGGGTGGTTGTGAGGGAGGAGGTGACATTTGTAAATATGTCAAGGGACAATGAAAATTCACCACAAATGCAGTGGAACCTTTTAAATGAGAAGATGAAATGATCTTTTATAAATGATGTGTAGATCTGGGAAGACAGCAATGGCATCAGTGAGTGTATTGATTCTTGACTATCTGTGGTTACAGTGGATGAAAATCAGCTCTAAGGAGTGGCAATTATTTTCAACCTCTTCCCATATAACACGATTTCAAGAGTTGCTAACAATTTATAAAATTAACTGTCGCTTTTCCTCTTTCCATAACAAACAACAAAAAAGCCAAATAGCAGGCAGCATCAGGAAGAAAAAAGCGTTGTAAATGCCTTGAGCTAAACCTAATGCTTCTCTTGGTAGTCTCCAAAGAACTGATCATTTTGTGGCCTGATGTTTCTCTGGGGTTGATGCACATTTTGGATATACTCTCTAGTCAAGCCCCATAGACTACAGCACGCACTCAAGACTTAAGCTCTAATTAAGCTAGGTCAAAGTCCCTTGTCACCTCCCCAAATCTCAATCAACTGGGAAGCTGCCTTCCTGGTACCAGACCCTGGTTCTTTCCTTCGAGCACCTTACCCCTTTGTCCAGTGGAACCTTCACGTCCATAGAGAGAGACCCTGTTTCCCCATTGATCATGGCTGTTCTCAGCTTCAAGAGGAAAGATAATGGTATTAGTTCCCTGGCTCACACTGGAGGGCGGAAGGCACTGAGCTTTATTGACCAGACTGGAGGTGATCCCTAGGAATAGTTTCAGTTCTTCCCTTTTTCCTTTAAGCAGAATACACAGGAGGGAACATAGATATGATTCTAGGTTCCACTCCGCTTATAGTTCCAGACATTCACCGAGATAATGCTCCCAAGTACACTGATGTATGAGAGAACATAGTGCCATATTACTGAGACACAATTTTTTCTGAATGAGCTATTGACCCCAAAAGTCAGAATGAAATACCACTGGAGCTCAGCCTCTGTGGTTTACAGACATGGCTCATTCAGCCTCAGCACCCCCTGGGATTCAGTAAGATACTGCTATGTTATTACAGCAGTAATACAGAACTGCTTCTGGTCTGGACTTGGAAAGCCTCCATGGGGAGGAACAGGGTGGTCTCAGAGCTCATGGCCCCACAGCTGGCCTGAGTACTGGCTGTAGAGCTACACCAGCTTCTATTTCTCCTGCTTTCCCCACTCACAGTTTCAGCTCGGTCTTCCCACTCCACTTCAGAGAGATCCACGCTGTTGTAGTTAGGTTTGGGTTTGAGTTTCTTCCCGTCTCTGTACTGGAGTGGGCAGGTCATGAAGAAAGACATGAGGTTAAAACATAAGGCCCTGCTATAAAGCCTTACAGATATATTCATAAAATCAAAGAATCTCAGTGATTCTTTAAAGGTTATCTGGGTCGTGCTCGCTTCGGCAGCACATATACTAAAGGTTATCTGGGTCAACCTTCCAGCTGATGCAGCATTTCCCTTCCCAACATTTGTGACAGATGGTCTCACGGCCTCTGAGTGAGTATTTCCCATGATGAGGAGCTCCCTATTTTGTGAGTCAGCCTGTTTTGGTTTTGGACAGCTCTAAATCGTTAGAAAGCTCTTCCCCATACAGAGCTGAAATCTGGCTCCTTGTTACTTTTACCCATTGGTCTTATTCTTTCCCTGGAGCTGCATATAATGTTTTCCACCTGACAACTCTAAAGGTTTGGAAGGTGCTTGTTACTCCTGACTTCACTTCTATAAGCTAAACATTCTCAGGTTGTAGATCCCTCAGGTCCCTCTGAATATGCTCTACTTTGTCCATGTCATTCCGAAAATGAAGTGCCCAGGATGAAAGTCAATATTTTAGATGGGGTTCTGACCAGTGTAGTGTGGGTGTGACCTGTGTGGACCAAAATATCATATGGCTTTGACTGCTGCCTCTGATTCTACTGGATTTTCAGGGCAGCTACACTGCCCTAATGGCCCAAATAGAGTTTTCAGTCAGTTAAGTGCCCTTGGCCTTCCTCACATGGTACACTGTTAAATTGCATCTTTTCAATATTATGCTTGAGCATTGAATATTTTGCAGAACTTTCCATGCATCCTAATATATTCATCTTGTTAGTTTCAGCCCATTGTTTATAATACTGCCTGAATACTAATTTCCTCCCTTAATGTATTATCCACACCTTCCAGACTTGGTGTCATCTGATTTCTATGTTTTCATCTTGTTGATTGAATTCTTGAATGGGACAAAGCCAAGGACAGGCAGATTCTACAGTGCCTAATAAAGACCTCCCTCCAGCTTGACATAGAGCCATTAATCAAGTCTTTGAATGTTGTTGTTTTTTGGCCCTGACTTCCATCTCTCCCTGCCACCCTCTCTCTGATACCAAGACAGATATTGTCAAGGTATCTGCTACTAGGTTGGCAGCACTTCCCAGGCTTAGTTTAATAATAGATCAAAAAAGGAAACAGGATGGTTTATTGTCAGGGTAAATTAAGAATCAGAGGGTCTACTTTTAGCAGAATGGGGCCCTGAAGATGCTTAAAAGACTGAAGTCCCCTATCACTGTGTATCTTGCTTCTGCCAGTTTTTTCTTTTTTCAAGAAAGTGTCACCTTGTTTCTGGGAGATTTGCATGATAATGGCCCCAGTAGTATTCTTTCATTCTTCTCTTTTTCTCTGCACCCATGCTTGGATGATGCTTCTGTTCTTGGCCTTGGTGATGCTGTGCTTATAGCAAACAGCACTGCCCTGCCATATTTTACACCAGATCTGTTTCTTTTGAGTAAGGTGCAATACTCGTCATTCATTTCTATTTTCTAATTCCTGATACATGAAAGATCATCTTTAGCTCATTTTATTAAAACCACAGTTCTACTTTGTATAACTTGGAGCACAGACAGAGAGATTTCAGGCCAGAAGTATGGCTCTTGATCCACTTTCAGTTTATTACTAGGCAAATCCTCTATTATTTTTATTTTTTAACTTCACTGTTATTCTTCTTAATACCTACCACAAATTGATAGTGCTTTCCTTAGGAATCTCATCATGGTGGCTTTACATAATAATGTTTGTTATGTAATAATATCCTACATGCTATTTTTCTCTAATCATTTCATTTGTTCAAGTCTATTTGTGTATACTCTATTTCCTTAATTAGACATAACCTTCTATTTATAGTATTCCCAGAGTGTTATAAGGTCAGGCACCCAGTAGGTCCACAATATTAATTGATTGGTTGAAGTCTTATATTCATCTAGATTATATAGATGGTGACCGATGAGTTTCTGACCATTGCCCTTCAATTTTACAAGTCAGCTCCATGATTGACATATTATTTTTTTTTCCTAGTGAATCATCTTATTGCCACTGGGAATGCTCCCTATAGAACCCACTGGTAGAGGTCAGTGACCCATTATGGGTTCAGATGCTTGCCCAGTAGAGTCTGAATTGGGAAGACAACATGGCTTCCAGTGTGCCCTGATCTCTACTATGAACTTCTATATTTTGCCTTAAATAGCTCAGTCAGTTGCTTTATGGACACTCAGTATCTATCTGAACCAAATTGAAATGGAATTTGGCTTAGAATGATTTCTTCAAGTGGTACCTGGGGCAGATGAGCCCCTTAGTAAGTTCTCACAAAGATGCTCTGCTTGGTATTGTCTTCAGCTGCCATTTCAATTTAGTGTGAGACTTTAAGGGGAAAGGGCTATGGTTCCTGTAGGACTTAACTGCCTTCTTCCTACTTCCCTGAACAATCACACTGAAAGGTGTGGCCATTGTCATCAATAGCAGCCAAGTGCCCAGACCAGAGGCATCAGGGAGCCCCTAGCCCTGGAGGCAGAACTTTTAGATAGAATGATGCAAATTTTTTGGTCATCAGTTGTTCTGAATGCATGTGAAAATGTTCCCAGCCCCATGCATCAGGATGGAGCGAGCTAGGAAGGAGGCAGGAGTGCTAAGGAACATATCATCCCAAGACAAACTCTGGGGAGCCTCAGCTTTACTGCCCCTCCCCCCCCACCTCTCATGAGACTCTTCCCTTGCCATTTTTATTGTTAACTCAATGTTCACACCCCCTTGAGGAGGGGGCAGTCCCTGGAGTTCTGCTGATACCACTGTAAGACTCCAAGAGGAGTGTGGATCAACTGAGGCAGTGACAGGAATGTAAGTGGAAGCTTGTCCTTCAGGGAAAACTGCACATTTCATTATATGCTTTCTGGACTGTTCATTAATCAGTTCACCTATTTTTTTGTTTTGTCTTTCCTGCTAGATTACAAACAGTTTGAAGACGGAAACCATGACTTAAATTTTTTTTCTTATATTATCCATTGGGTTCTTAAATGGAGCCCAATGTGTGTTCATTGTTTTAACTGATTTTATGAACTGTCCCCAAATCCCATATAGTTAAGATCCCAATGCAAGTAAGATCTGTACCTACCAGGGGTCGGAGGTCAGGATGTGAGAGAATGTAGCCATTGTTAGTGTTCAGAAAGGCATATCCATGCACTCCGAGCTGCCAAAACAACAGGGATTGAGGGGCATCAGACCTGTTGTTTGGGCTGGAGAACTGGAGCTGGGTGAGGGTTGGATTGCAGGACTATTAAAGATGGCAGCTCACAGCAGTGAGTTTTTCAAATAAGAATATAACTGCTTCTAGCCATTGATTCTGAATTCCTTTCTAAGTTTTAGTGTTTGTAGCAGCCACAATAATGCATATCATTACTCAGCCTCTTCCCCATCACATGCTCTATCTAGGTGCTTTGATGATTTAATCTCATTTGTTCCCCAAACAGGACTGCATGGCATGGAGGAGCAGATTGAAAACTGAGGCACCAGGAAGGGAAAGAACTTTCTGAAGCCCACAGAGCAAGTCAGAGCTGGTGGTGACACAGGGTCCCAGAAATCCAAACCACTGCCACCAGGCTCAGTGCCTGTACTTCTCTGTGGGGTGGGATTGAGGGGCCCCATCCCAACTCTGGGCTTGGCTGCAATGCCTGCAAAAAGACTCCTGAGCCTCGTAGCACAGCTCCCAGGGAGCCTGTGACCCCCCACTCAGGCATCTGATCCAGGCTCACCTTGTACCGGGGTGCCAGTTTCATCAGCTCTCTCAGGGCCACATCAGAGCCCACCACACCCAGAAGAATGCCATGGGATCGCTGGAAAGAAAAATACCTGGTTCAGGGGGAGGCCAGGCTTCCCTGTGCACAGGGCTGGACTGGACCCTTGGCCTTCCCAGAACCTGGAAGATATAAGCCACTTCCTTATATGACCCTTCCTCTGCAGTTGGATTTTAGGCTGAGCTCTCTGGAATAAAAATCTAGAACCTACCGGAAGAGGCCCCAGGAGAAATCTCAGCTGCAGGGAAGATTAATTTCCAGTATTAATATTTAAATCATAATATTTAAAAGAAATACAAAGTTGAATAAAATATTAATTTTCATAGCAGAGGCTGAGTATCAGAATCTGAAGGACCATAATCTATGGATGCTCTGAACACACAAGGCCTATAAGGAAACATTTTCTGACCAGATAGAGGATGGAAGGTTCTAGAAAGTCCTTTACCAGAGGCCTTTACAAATTAGAGGCTGTCCAAACTGGTAGGCTAAGTGTTGTTTTGCCAGAAAGTTGTCAGGTGACTTTTCTAGCCTTATATCCTCAGGACAGTGGTCCCATGTGCAGAGAAATAAGACAACCCCAAAATGACTAAGCAGAATCAAGGGGTGAGTTTGGGAAATATGGACCCCACTCCACCTCCCACCCTCACTCCCCTCCCAACCAAGAGATTCTGATATAAATGGTTGGGCATAGGGCTTGGAATCTGAATATAAAACCCTTCTGAGGTGGTTCTGATGCCCATCCAATCAAGAACCATTGGTCTAATGATGCCAGCCAGGGACCCCAACTTTTAAAATCTGCTAGAACTTCTCAGAGAGCAGCCACTCACCGTTTCATTCTTCTTGCTGAAGACTGGCATGGCCACAGTGGTGAGGAGCATCAAGCTCTGTGCCTGTGAAGTGAATAACTGCCAGGGAGGAAAGAGCAAAGGACAGAGATCTCAGAGTCCATAGTGTGGAGGACCCACAGTCACCAATGTCAACTATCGCTGAAGTGTCACCTTCCAACAGGAAGACGAAACCACAAGTGAGGTTCCCCTTCTCTGCAAAAGGACAGCTGGCAGAAATGCTGAAGGAGAGAGGTGGGCTGGAAAGGGGACCAGGCCAGTGTCTCTTAGCAACGATAGTCCTAAACCAGGACAAGTGTCAAAACTCCAGAGCCCACAACCCAGCTCCCAAACATGCTCATGAAGTACTCTTGTCTTGGCCATGCCAACGATGAGCATGAGCCATGGAAGGGGCACATCACACACATGCCCAGAAATCTCTGCTATGGATCCAAATGACAGCCCAGAGCAGTTAAGAGGGAGAAGGACATTGACACAGAGCCACCCACAAACACAAGCACATGCATGAGGAAGCATAGCTCAAGGGCAGGCATAGTTGTAGCTGACCTCAGGGTCACTCCCAACACACATGGGACAGACCCACAACCTCTTCGTCACTCAGAACACCAGAGCCACATCATTCCACACCTCCCAAATGGCCCTCCTCCCTGACTGCCTCATCTCATTGTGCAGCCCCCTTCAGCCTCCTTGGAAGGGGCTCTGCACAAGCACCCCACTTTATCATGAAGATAGGTCCTCACAGGTGGCATGCACAGGTATATTTAATATGTGTGATCTTCATCAGGATCAACCAAAGGAGGGTGCTGAGCCATGGAAGTCTATAGTATACTTTCTTGGAGAATGAATAACTTTTAAAAAATTGAATATATTTGACATATAATATTGTGTAAACTTATGGTGTTGCTTTGATACATTTACATATTGTCACATGATTGCCATTGTAGTGATGTTATTTACATTACATAATTATAGTAAGATATTGTCTATATTCATTATACTATGCAAAGATCATTAACCATCAAGTCTCTTCCCCTTCCTTATCTGATTTTTCACTTTAGAGTTTGGAAGTAAGGTTTTCTGAAAGTGAGTAGTTTCAGTTAACTAATGTTTTAGTAGCTACTGGAACCAGGAGGACCCTGGGGTTGACCAAGGGGATGCAAGAAGCAGCCTGGGTCCCTGATGACCAGGAAGCTCCTCATCAGCTCTGGGATGCCACCTCTAAAGTTCTTTTACATGAGAGAGAAGTACACTTTTCTCTTATTTAAGCCACTTATGTTCAGGTCTCTCTCAATCCTAGTCTGAGACTTTACCACTGAAGCAGGTGGCTATGTATGTGATATGATTTGAAAAGTGCCAGGAAGGTCCCTCTTGCCCCCACACATCTCATCTACTTTGGCTATCTATTCCTTTGTGTAAATCACTGCAACCCACAGGCAGTCTCTGAAAGTGCAGGAAGGGGAGCACCTGATGAAGCCATAGTATCTTGAATTACTGGTTGGCTATCTTTCTTCCTGAAACAGGTAGGAGAGAAGAACAATGAGGGAGGTGAGGACAATGGGAAGAAGGGAGGCACAAGTCTGGAGAAAAGGGGTTCTATCCATGGAGAATAGCCTTGGGCATGTCTGCTCACGGGGTTTCTGGGCCTCTGGGGGTAGCATACAGACAATGGGTCTTCTAGTGGGCTGAAGGTATTCACCCCTTCACGCCATCTCCTGAGGAGATGCTCTGCTCACCCCTCTCCTGACCCAGGAAGTTACCTATTACTCCCTGGGGCCCCTAACTCTGGAGCAGGGTCAGGCCCCCACCTTGCTGTCCATGTAGGCTTCTGTCCAGGTGATGTCATGGTCATGGTTGATGACCATGGGGCGGCTGAGCACGTGCAGGTACTCCATCACGTTCTCCTGTGCATCTGCCAGTGTGGAGATCTGTGTATAGTAGCCTGGCAGAGGAAAGGGTTGTGTGGTTGTGAAAAGCTGGGGGTTCAACTTGGAATCACTCTGCAGGGCCCACAAGTGCTCCCCCAGCTGCTCTCAGCTTACAGGTTGGGCTCTCACTGGGAGCTGCCCTGGGCCACAGGGAACTACTTCCCCCAAGGTTGTGTCCTTTCCCGCGGGCAGCTGGAGGCCAGTGGTGCTGCCTTAATCTGGGAGAACTGTGGGGGGACCTCTCAGTCCAGAAATGCTACAGGAGCAGCAGGGGCCTTGTGGCTCTTTTTCCCTCTCATGATTATGCCCTCCTCACTTCCTTACAGGGTCATCTCCCAAGAGCACCCCATCCTGCAGGCAGCTCTGTATTGGGGTCCAGTCTAAGACAGTAGCTTGGTGTCCCCTAACCCCCCTATCTCTGACTACTGTCCTTCCTTGTTTACAGGGAGGGGTGCTATAGACTTTTGGTTGTAGCCACAGTGATATTTAAAAGAGCAAATGGCTTATAAGGCTCTGAATGCCTTAATACATGTTTACCTGTCTGGTCTCATTGTGTATCACTTCCCACAAAACATTCATTCCACCCTCCAAAAAGTGAAACTGCTTTCCATTCCCAGCATGCTCTTATCTCAGACCCTTTGAACATGATCTTCACTCTCTCTGGAACATCTTTAATGCTCTCTATGTTGGCTGACTCCTACCATTCTCTATATCTCAGCATAGACACTTCTTCCTTTAGGAAGCCCTCCCTGCCACCTCCAAATGGGGGAAGTGCCTCTCCCATCACTCTCCCAGCCCCTGTAAGGTCTGTGCCCCTCTGCCCTTACAGTTTATATCACCACTGATGGCTGATTTGTCTGTTTGCTCTGCTGGACAGCAACAAGAGCAAGACTGAGTCCATCCTGATCACAATTTGGAAACTTTGCCAGGCACAACAGTACTTTCTCAATAAACTTTGGTCGAATCAATAGGGACCAAGTTGGCATTGCACAGCCCAGATCTTTGGCTCTGGCCAGAGACAGATGAGGACTGCACCCAAAACATTATTCTAAAGAAAATTATGACCCTCTGCTTTGTCTAGAAGCAGAACCAAAGTAAATGGACTTAATTTGCAACAGAGGAATGGAGGCTAGACATCAAAAAGAACTGACATTTAAACTGTAGGTCTCACCCCTGCATCACTCTGTATTATGATTCATACAGGCTTTATTTGAAGAGAGAATTTTCTCTTCTGCAAACACTGGACAGATGACCTCTCAGTTTCATTTCAGGTGACTTTATAAGTTAGAGTCCTGCAGGGGTAATCATGTATTTACTCAAGGTTTCCTGGGGCAATCTACATTTTGTCTAGATTTTTCCAAGTTAGAAGGAGGGGCAGATACTGTTATCTTGACACAGTACCTCTGTAAGGCCTCAATACAGGAGCCATGGCTCAGAACCTCCGATGACTGGGTGCAGGCTGTAAGCAGCTCTGCTCACACACCACCTACCTTTGTTGTTGCATGCAATCCACTTCATGCGGTCAGCAAAAGTCACTTCTCTTCCAATCAGATAAGTGAAAACTCGAACCTAATCCACAAGACACAGATACACTCAGCAGACATAGATCCTGGCCATAAGTAGTCTTGGATGTCAGGTCAAGCATTTTGCTGACTTTGAATTCTCCACTCTCATCCTTTTGACCAGAAAGGACCCTGAGGCCTAGGCAGCAATGGGACTTGCCAGGACCATGGTAATGTGAGCCAGGTATAGCGTGGAGGGTCACAGCCTGACAGTTTTCATCTGAACACCACATCTGGTCTCTCACCCAGAACACTCTCTCACATGAGTCCTCTGTGCCTAGGGTCACCATAATTTTGGAACACCAATCTGGGACATTTACTAATGTGTCTAATGGAGCAGGACATTTGAACTCAGGGCAGGCCTGGTTTTTCTGGGCACCACTGGTTATCCTATGCAGGCAGTAAGAGAACGCTTCCCTTGGCCCCTTCCCCTGCCCCCTTGACTTCCACCAGAAGGGTAACCTTGCGGTCAGGCCAGTTGTACTTCTCAAATACTGGCTCATAGTCTTCCACAGCCCCATCGGTGATCAGCATGATGGCCTGGTTGCAGAGGCTTCCTTGCCGGGCCTCTTGGAACTGTGTGGGGAAAGGACAGGTAACATGACTACAGCCCAACTGTCCCCCCCACACCTCCACCCTGTCTCCTAACCCTTTACTCTCCTGGAGCTTCACCAGGTGTCGGTACCTGCTTCAGGATCTGGAAGGCTTCAGTCAAGGCTTGGTTCACGACCCCCACACCCTTGACCATCAGCTCATCTACCAGCTGTTTGAAATGCTATCATGGGTAAGAAATTAGAGGAGAGTCAGTGGATTGATGGCCAAGGAACCTTCATCTGTGGTCTTAATTTCAGAGGCTGTTTAGAGCTACTTGCCCAGAACATGACTACAGGATCCATCTCTTCATGATCCAGCTAATTTCATGGCTGGACCCTACAACAGATGTTTCTTAAATGCCCCCAAGATAAACAGAAAGAGTGCAAGTGGCTAGGTGCAAACACATCCCCACTACTGGAAGGAAATGCCAAGTGTGAGCCCATCCAGAGCAGGGAGGACAGTTCAGGCAGACCTGCTGGGAACCAATGCCCAGATCCCCAGCATCCTCAGCACCCAGACCTACATAACCCAATGGTGAGCATTTCACAGAAGAAACCATGGAGGCCGCCAGGGGCTCCAGTGTCCAACCCGAGGCTGGGATTCAAGAAGAAGCCAAACTCAAATTCTCCAGTCACAGAAAGAAGGATCTGTGACCTGCAAACTTTTCCTTTCAAAAAAGTTACCACATCCTCTCCTCCTTGGCCTTTGAGAAAGACTCAATCCAATGGGTTTGAACTTCTCTTCCTTTTGGGGAAGTTCTTCATGAGGACTGATACAGTGGAAAGACCCACAGAGGAGGCAAAGAAGGAAACTGAGTCATGGATAATCCACAGAGTGAAAAAGCAGTTCTGAATAAGTGAGATTTCCTTTGGATGGGAGGTCTCTCTTTGCTCACTATTCTGATAAGTAGGCAGCATATTTATGAGGCAATTTCTTGGGGGTATTTACATGGGTAACTGCTTTTCCCTCTTTCCAAGTACAATGGGAATAAGTAAAGGGGGCCGTCAGGAAGTCTGTTCAGGTGACTGCCCACCATCCTAATCAAGCAGGGGTTCAGAAGCATCAGGCACTCACCTATGGTGGACACTCACCTCGCGATTGTCCCGATCTGCCTGGACAAGGATCCCTTTAAAACAAGGCTCGATGTAATGGATGTAGTCACTGTACTGTAGTTGCAGGGGGCAGAGGAGGCAGAACAGATAGGATCAGTTTGGAAGCTCAGGAAACTCACAGGCTAACTTGGCACCTGTGTAATATTATCTTGGAGTACCCTATGCTTCTGGCAGTTTTTCTGAGTAGAGAGAAGGGGGTACAGAGGACAGTGGGGCTTTAACTCTAAAAATTCTCCTCAAATCCTGGTCTTGGTCTTCTCAGATGGCTGAGTGATGTCCATCTCCTAGAATACACAGAGAACCTGAAGGCACTGAGAGAATTCCTTTGGTCTCCGCCCTTAGGACAAGACAAAGTGCCTTCCACAAGAATCCCAGAGCCTTCTAGTTCTTCTATGTTCTGACCCCTCCCCAATGCCTGGGTATAGGGATTAGGAACTGAATTCTTTTACCTTTTGTCTTGCATTTATGATCAAGATCCTCTAGCTGTCAACAGGGAATGGGAAGGGGGGAAATGAATGACTACTGCCCTCTTTTTCTTAATCTCTCCATTTCCCTATAGTTAGAATTCAAATCTTGAAGATGTCTTTAATCTACTTCTGTTTAAATACAAGAGGGAGAGAAAGGGAGATGACGGTGACATGGTGGTAGGAGTGCAGGCAGATTCTAGGGCAAGTGCTGGGGTGTTCTTGGGGAATGTAGGGAACAAATGTTTCTCCTGCCTCTCCTCCCCAAAAGCAGGAGAAGGGTTGGGAGAAAGGTGGGGCAGGCTCTGCAGGAGGAGCACACTCCCACTCTTGTGGAAGACTGAGGCCTGTCCTTGTAACTGTCCTGTCACTGCTGCAGGTCATGTCTAGGGATGGAAAGGTGGTGGAGTTGGGGAGGGCGAGGTCCAGGGGTGGTGTGGGTGGGTAAATGATGCAGGCCTCAGGGGAGCAATTCAGAGATGGGGGAGGGGCCCTTCTTATGCCTCCAGGATGAACATTTTGAAGTTAGACCATTTTGCCTTGGTATTTCTTTACTAGATATATAAATTCCATTGAAGACAAGCATTTTCAGCAATGTGACAGAATGATGGGGAAAGCTTTGGATCAGGTGCCTTCAAATTGATGCCCCCAAGGTGGCAGTCAACTCTGCCTCCTTGGAGGGCTGAACTGGTCTGCTCTTTCATTGCATTGAAAGCATTCTTCTGACTTGTTATCTTCCCATTTCTTTCTGCTTCATCCCTCTCCATTATTTTTCTAGGACAGGAAGACCTATCCTGTCTAGAGCTATCCTCAGGAAGATTTGCCATGCAAGCAGGACCGAGGTCTGCTGGTCCCTTTCTAGCCCCCACTACCTACATTCCCCTTCTCCTAATGTGTCTGGATTTGGTGGGACGAAGGAGATGGGGGACTGGGAATGTAAAAAGCAAGAGCGCAGGGCTCACTCATCCTAAGCATAATGGAGAGGTTGTTCCAGTGATGGGTACCAGTCAAGAGCACATGGATGGGGGTGAGTTAAGTATCTGCTCAGGGCAAGTGTCTCTTAATTTTTATTCTCAGACTCATCTGAGAAATTGATGAAATCTGTGGAATCAGAAAAGTGGATGCACACATTTTACACACAATTTCAGAAACTCTGTGGATCCCTTAAAGCCCATCCTTGGTCCAGTTTAGGTTAGAAGCCCCAGCTTCAGAGAAGAGAATCATTCTACAGTGCGAAGCATCAAGTGATTGTACGTATAGGTCATTCTAGTGCAGGCAGAAAGGTTTTTTTTCTGGGGAGAGCTATTCTAGAATAGGAAGGCACATTTACCGCAATGATATTAACAAAATCATTCTCCCCCAGTGTGTCCAGGATGGTGGAGATGGTGTGCTTGGCGATAGTCATCCGCAGCCCCTTCATGCTGCCACTCGTATCCACTACAATCACTATGTCCTTGGGAGAAGTAGCAGCTTGTATATACCTTTAACAGAAAGAAAGCACAGGCCAATAATGGGAAAACTAAAGCCAGAACAGCCACCCAACTGAATCTCTTGTTATTTCTATTCAGATTGTGGCTCAGGTGTACCCAAGGTTCAGGGCAATGATCCATCAATGCTAGTTTTTATCATGTCCCATAACCACTCAGCACAGTTCTAAAGCCATTTTGGGGTCAAAAGTTGGGACTGTGCTCATCTAATGGACGTATCAGGTGGGAGGAAGGTTCAGTCCCGGTGGTAACCCTTGTCCTTTTTGTTTTGGACCAGCCAGGGTCCTGGAGGGACAGGCAGCAGGAAGGGAGAAAGCTGGATTTCACCCTCAGATTCCATTACAAATCTGCCAGAGGAGGGGTGTGAAGGGAGGGGAGAGTCTGGCAGAGGGTTGATTTGGAGACAGCTCAATGTGCTGGAAAGAGGTTTGGGGTAAGAAAGACAAATGTGATGAATCCTAGAGCAAGGGCAGCTGCAGAGAAGGGAAATACAGCTGGCAACTCTTCCTGCTTTTGCATTGGGTTCAGGTTCTACACAACTGAGGCCCTTGGCTGGTGGTGGGGGTAGGGCAGTGACTGGAGGAGAACTGGGCAGAACCCAAAGGTTATAAGAGAGATACCAGCATCAGACACCGTTCCCCTGGAGCTCTTACCAGCCACGATTTCTGCAGTCAAAGGCAATGACTCCATTCTCATCAGGCGTCCATTTGATGCCTGGGGAAATAAGGGCTGGTTCTTTTACCAGCTCAATAAAGAGCACTCAGTAAAGAGCACAGAATGTCCAGTTTGGCCACCCCCAAGGCAGGGCCAGCAGTGGACATGGACAGCAGGTGTGGGACCACTAGATCACACCCTGTAAACTGAGGCAGCAGGCAAGGAGGAAGGCCAACTTATGGAGGGATACCTACCACCAACACTGCCCAGACCCAGAGTTGGGGTTACTTTTACAGGCCCCTCAAAATGTGATACCTGGGACCCATTTGTGACTGAACCTCACATCAAGTTGTAGAAGGGGAAGCTTGAAGGAGGTATGACAGTTAACATCCACTACCATCAGCAAAACATGGACAGAGCGATAAACAGCCAGGTACTCTGTTCTCTAGCTCACCCGCTTTACTCAGCTTAATTAAGATCGCTGGGAGAAGTGATTTGGCTATAAGACTGTAAGCTCCTTGAAGTCAAGGATTCCAGGGCCTAGTATAGTGTCTAACATAGTACCTAGCAGAGTTGATGCTCAATAAATGTTTGTTACTTGAATGAAAAATGAATGAATGAGTATGAAAGGTCTTACCTTGAGCACTCACAGCATGCTTTTGTCTTATTCATCTGATCAAAAACTTGGGTAAATGTACACAATGCACAGATAACACTGACATGATCAATGATAGAATCTCTTTTGAAAGATTTTAATGGTTGGGAATAGTGAGTTCAAAATAAGGAGATTAAAAATAACAGGTGAAAGTGTAGTTGGTTATGTTTGGGCTACAAAAAAGGTTGTGTCAGTATCATGAATGTCTAGAAGCTCCAAGGGATCATCCTTTTCCATAACAGTTAGACTTCAGATGAGGTACACCCTCTGAAGCATTGCTTGTCTCAAAGGTAGGAGATGTTTTCAGTGATCATGCCCCCAAAACCAAACAAGTGAAAGCCGAGTTTCAAGAGTGAGAGGCAGGGGCCCGGGCAGCCAGGAGCCAAGGCCTGGAAGGAAGAAACAGGACCAGAGCATGGTGGGAGCTTGAGTAACAATGGCTCTTATGTAGACCTGAAGGCAGCTGTGAGAAGTAGGGTTTTCCAAAGGACACATTCCTATAGCAGAAGCACAGGTGTGGGGAATCTGATCCTTAGAACAATAATGAGGAGGAGAAACTGTGTCTAAGGTTCTCAGTTCTGAACCAAAACCTTGGAAGAGGGGTTTAGTGGTCCTGGTGGGGGTACCCTCAACTCCAAGAAGAAACAGAAGTGGTCCTCTTGGGGGGAAGCTTGACTCTTGAAATGGTGTGGCCTCACAGGTAAAGATGACCAAAAACACAAGAAACAGGCAGTATGAGTGAGAGGCAGCAGAAGCAAGAACTATCAGCTGTATCCTCCCAAGGATTACAGGTATTGAAACTACCAAATACAAAGTAGAAGATAGCTATGTTGGAGAAATCATCAGGAAGAATAAATAACAAGAAGTGATTAGGAACAAAGAAACAGCCTTAAGAATATGGAACATTTTTCTAAATGTTGAAAAAAATGCATAACGGATTATGCAGACAGAGGTCTGCGTAAGAGAAAATCCATGCATTTGAAAGATTCCCCCAGAGACTAGAATGAGAAGGTCTAATATATATCTGGCTGGGGCTGTAGAAAGAGAAAAGGGAGAGCGCGAGGAAAGACAATGGTCACAGAACTGATGTTGGCAAATGCTCTAGGACTGAGAAACAGTCTGAATCCATAGATCTAGAAGGCACAGCATATCCCAAGCAGGATAAATAAGATATCCACATGTAGACACATAGTAGTGAAACCGCATAACTCCGAGGGCGAATACATACATACATACATACATACATACCTTGAAAACAGCCAGAAAAGCGAGAATGCTTACAAAGGAACAGCAGTTAAATTGATAGCAGATTTTCACAACATCAATGGAAGTCAGAAGACAGTAGAAACACAGTTTTAAGGTGTTGAGAGAAAATAATTGTGAATTTAGAAATGCATTCCCAGCCAAACAATCATTAAAGAATATAACAGTTTTGATAGAGAACAACAGTGTTGTTTTCTGAAATCTGCTTGGGGGTTTCTAGTTCCTCTGTGCTATTTCTCAGGGGTGTGTCATCAAATGCAGGCTTAGTCACTCCTCTCCAAAAAAAAAAAAAAAAAAAAAAAAAGACTTGGCCTTTTCTGTTTAAATGAGATGACAACAGGAAATGATTTGTGTAACTCCTAAGAATAAAAAAGGATGAATTAAAAAGCAAAACAAAAAAGTGGGGATAAAATAAAGCGGTTATAGATAAACAAAGCAGGAGCAATTTACCACCAAGAGACCCACCAGAAAGGAACTTCTGACATTTACTTCAAAAAGGAAAAGGATCTTGAAAAGACAGCTTGGGATGCATGAAGGAATGGTGGGCAAATAAAATAGTAAACAAAGAGTCCATTCCAAATAGGCATGTCTGTCTCAAGTAACAGCATAGTATCTAATTTGTGGGGATCAAAAAAGGGATATATTACATGACAATAGAATGGAAGCCAAGGTGGGAGAAGTGGACGTAAGCACTTTTGTGACTGGAGGAAGAGTAAAATATTATTTACTTTTAACATCATGTGTTAAGTATGCCTGACAAAATTTCAGGGGTAATTACTAAAAGAAACAGAAGGATAAGTTCTAAACTGATAGAAAAATAGAGAAGTAATGAGGGAAGGAGATATTTATCAAAAATGCCAATCTCTGAAAAAGACAAACAAAGGGGAAAGAGGAAACATAAAAATAGAAGGACCAATAAAAATTTTAAATATCATATAATAGCATGTTTACAAATTTCAATACAATAAATGTAAACAAGTTTAACTTGCCAACCAGTAAAAGACATTGTCAGTCTGGATAAAAATTGAAAAGCTATGAGCTATTTTCAAGACATATGATTAAAGGAAAATGACATAGATGGTTGGAAGTAAAAGGAGGCAAAAAATATGTATTACCCAAATACTAACCAAGAGCAAACTGGTATCACTCTGTGGATATGAGACAAAATAGATTTATAACAAAAAGTGTCAAAGGGGCTAAAGAGAGTCAAGCAGACATAAATCAGCAAAGAAATAGAAAATTTAAACAATGCAATTAACAAGCTTGATTACCAACATATGCAGAATTTTTCATCCAACAATTAGAGCACAAATATTCTTCTCAAGCACATATGGAATACTTATAAAGTTTGATGACGTACTTGATGGCATCTCAACTAACTTCACATAAATCAGTACCACATATGCCATGTTTTCTGAATGCAAATAAATTGAATTAGAAATTTATAACAAAAAGATAAGTATATGTGGAGAAACGGGAACGCTCTTGCACTATTGGTGGGAATGCAAACTGGTGCAGCCACTCTGGAAAACAGTGTGGAGGTTCCTCAAAAAATTAAAAATAGATCTACCCTAGGACCCAATAGCACTGCTAGGAATTTACCTAAGGGATACAGGAGTGCTAATGCATAGGGGCACTTGTACCCCAATGTTTATAGCAGCACTTTCAACAATAGCCAAATTATAGAAAGAGCCTAAATGTCCATCAACTGATGAATGGATAAAGAAATTGTGGTTTATATACACAATGGAATACTACTTGGCAATGAGAAAGAATGAAATATGGCCTTTTGTAGCAACATGGATGGAAGTGGAGAGTGTTATGCTAAGTGAAATAAGTCATACAGAGAAAGACAGATACCATATGTTTTCACTCATATGTGGATCCTGAGAAACTTAACAGAAGACCATGGGGGAGGGGAAGGAAAAAAAAAATTAGAGAGGGGGGAGCCAAACCATAAGAGACTCTTAAAAACTGAGAACGATCTGAGGGTTGATGGGGGGTGGGAGGGAGGGAGGGTGGGTGATGGGTACTGAAGAGGGCATATTTTGGGATGAGCACTGGGTGTTGTATGGAAGCCAATTTGACAATAAATTTCATATTTAAAAAAGATAAGTATAAAATACTTACATATTTAGAAATTTTATAAATTAAAAAAATTTTTATATTATATATATATAGAGAGAGAATCCCAAATAAGCTCCATGCTAAGTATGGAGCCTGACATGGAGCTTGATCCCATGACCCCATGATCATGACCTGAGCTGAAATTGAGAGTGGAATGCTCAACTGACTGAGCCACACAGGCACCCCTATAATACGCTTTTAAATAACTAAAAGATCAAAGAAGAAATCGCAAGGAAATTTAACAATATTTAGAAGCAAATGATAATTTAAACACTACCATAACACCAAAAACACAGGCAATAACTTCTGTGTATGAGAGGACACAATTAATAGAATGAAAAGAGAACCACAGAATGGAAGATATCTGCAAATTATTTATCTGATAAGAGGTTAATATCTACCAAATATAAAGAACTACAACTAAAGAACAACAAAAGCAAACAATCCAATTCAAAAATAGGCAAAGGACTTGAACAGACATTTTTCCAAAGAAGACACACAATGGCCAATAAGCAGGTGGGAAGATGCTCACCATCCCTAATCATTAAGAAAATGCAAATCGAAACCATGATGAAATACCACTCATATCCTTAAGATGGCTACTCTCAATTTTTTTTTCCACATGACAAGGATGGGGAGGAATTGGAACCCTTATGCACTTGGTAGAAATGTAAAATGGTATAGTTACTATGGAAAACAGTATGGATGTTCCTCCAAAAATTGAAAACAGAATTGCTATATGACCCAGGAATTCCACCTCTCAGGACATACCCAAAATAACCAAAACCAGGGTCTCAAGCAGGTATTTGTACATCCCTGTTCATAGTAGCATTATCCACAATAGCTAAAATGTAGAAGCAGCAGCTCAAGTGTCCATCTTCAGATGAATGAGTAAATAAAATGTGATCTATCATACAATGAAATATTATTCAGCCTTATAAAGGATGGAGATTCTGACATATGTTACAACATGGATGAATCTGGAGGGCATTACACTAAGTTAAATAAGCCAGGCATAAAAAGATAAATATTGTAGGATTCCACTTATACAAGATACTTAGAGTAGTCAAATTCAGAGAGATAGAAAGAAGAATGGTGGTTGCCAGAGGCTGAGAGGAAAAAGGGGCGGTGAGTTATTTTTTCAAATTGGTAGAGTTCCAATCTTGTAAGATTAAGACAGCTCTGGAGATGGATGGTGGTGATAGTTGCAAAATATTATGAATGTACTTAATGCCACTGAGTCATACACTTAAAGGTAGGTAGGATGGACTAGTACAAATCATACTAAAATTTGTATGGAACAGCAAAAGACCCCCCAAATCGCCAAAGCAATCTTGAGAAAGAACAAGGCTGGAAGAATCAATTGCTCTGATTTCAAACTATACTACAAAGCTATAGTAACCAAAACAGTATGGCATTGACACAAAGTAGACATATAGATCAATGGAATAGGACGGAGAGCTCAGAAATAAATTCACAATTATATAGTTAATTAATCTACAATAAAGGAAGCAAGAACATACAATGGGGAAAAGATGATTTCTTCAATAAATGGTGCTGGGAAAGCTGGACAGATAAGTGCAAAAGAATGAAGCCAGACCACTTTCTTACACCATATAAAAAAATAAACTCAAAATAAATTCAATACCTAAATGTAAGACCTAAAACCATAAAATTCCTAGAAGAAAACATAGGCAATAAGTTTGTCAGTCTTAACAATATTTTTTTTGGATAGGTCTCCTCAGCAAGGCAACAAAAATAAAAATAAAACGGGACTATATCAGGACACTTGGGTGGTTCAGTTGGTTGAGTGTCCAACTCTTGATTTCAGCTCAGGTCATGATCCCAGGGTCATGGGATCAAGCTCCGCATTGGGCTCTGCACTGAGCATAGAGCCTACTTGAAATTCTCCCTCATCCTTTCCCTCTCCCCCTCTCTCCAACTTGGGCTCACCTGTGGTCCTTCTATCTCTAAAATAAAAAAATAAGAATAAAAATGGGACTACATCAAACTAAAAAAATTTTTCAGTGAAGGAAATCATCAACAAAAGGCAACCTACTAAATGAGAGAAGATATTTGCAAGTGATATATAGTAAGGAGTTGATATCCAAAATATATCAAAAACACTCATAAAATTCAACAAAAAAACCAACGTGATTAAAAAATGTGCAGAGGACTTGAACAGACATTTTTCCAAAGAGATGCCCAATCGACACATGAAAAGATGCTCAACATCACTAATCATCTGGGAAATGCAAATCAAAACCATAGTAAGATACCACCTCACACCTGCCAGAATAACCATTATCAAAAAGACAAGAAATAACAAGTGCTGGTAAGAATATGGAGAAAAGGGAACCCTTATGCACTCTTGGCAGGGAATGTAAATAGGTGCAGCTACTCTGGAAGACAGTATGGAGGCTCCTCAAAAAATTAAAAACAGGACTACCATACAATCCAGCAATTCCACATCTAGATACTTATTTGAAGAAAATAAAATGCTAATTTGAAAAGATATATGCACCCCTATTTTCATTGCAGCACTCTTCACAATAGTCAAGATATGGAAGCAACCCAAGTGTTCATCAATATGTGAATGGATAATGAAGATGTGGTGTATATGTACAATAGGATAGTACTCAGCCATAAAAAGAATGAAATCTTGCCATTTGCAAAGACATGGATGGAGCTAGAGAGTATTATGCTAAGTGAAATAAGTCAGAGAAAAACAACTACCATATATGTGGAATCTAAAAACAAATGAACAAACAAAAACCAGAAAAAGACTCATAGATACAGAGAACAAACTGGTGGTTGCCAGAAGGAAGGGGTTGGGAAATGGGCAAAAGAGGTGAAGGGGATTGAGAGGTACAAAGTTCCAATTATAAAATAAATAAGTCACAAGTATGTAATGTACAACATAGGGAATATAGTCAATAATATTGTAATAACTTTGTATAGTAACAGAGGGTAACTAGACCTTTCTAGGTGATCATTTCATAATGTATAAAAATATTGAATCATTATGTTGTATGCCTGAAACTAATATAATATATATTAATCATAATTCCATTTTATAAGTTAGGGTGGCACATTTTATATGTATTTTACCATGATTAAAAATTTTAAAAACCACTACTAACTGCACCTGTGAGATGCAGCAAAAGTGGAGCTTCTAGGGCCAAGGTATTGCCATAAATGCTTATTTTAGACATAAAGAAAGGCTTAAAATTAAAGCTAAGTGTCCAATTTAATAAGTTAGAAAGAAGAACAGTAGAACACACTCAAGGAAAGGGAAAAGAGGAGATAAGCTCAGAGCTGAAACACATGACTTGGAGAACAAAGATGCAATAGAGAGCAGTCCACGAAGACAAAAGATGATTCCTACCTAACAAAATAGAGAAACCAGTGGCAGGATAATGAAGAAAAAAATGAGTAATACTATAGATAAAAGGGGACATAATTATAGATACAGCAGGGATTAAAAAGATGATAGAATAATAGCTTCCTGGAAATAGTTTTGAAAACCCAGATGAAAGGGATGGATTCTTAGAAAAAGAATTTTACCAAAGTAAGAAGAAATAGAAAATCTTATGAGTCTTGCAAGTATTAAATATATTGAAGTGGTAATTTAAAATATCCCCATAAAGAAAACATCAGGTCTATATGGTTTTATAGATGAATCCTAACAAACTTTTCAAGGAAAGGATCAGTCTAACTTATTTAAATACTTCTAAGAACCAGAAAAAGAGGGAATACTTCCCAGTTTATTTTTTGAAGCTACTATAATTTTGAAAACCAAAGACAGTATAAGAAAAAAATTTACAAGACCATTTCACTCATGAGTGCAAAAAAATCCCAAACAAGATCATTAATAAACTGAATCCAGCAATGCACAAAAGACTAATTTACTATGATCAAGTTATGTTTTCATATCAATGTAAGGATGGATTAACATTGGAAAAGTCAATAGATAATTAGACAAATGCCATAATAGGCATTCACAGAAGAAGAAATACATACAATACATGACATATGAAGAAAGAGATACTCAGCTTCACAACTGATCAGCCAAATGCAATGCCAGACCAGTGAAATACCATTTTATACTAAAGGGTTATTAACAAAATCTTTTAATGTTTAACAATACCCAGGATTTCAGAAAATGTGGGTCAACAGACTCTCTTATTCATGACTGGTGGGAATATAATTGGTACAAGTATTTTGGAGAACAATTTTGCACTTTCTTGTCATAGTTGAACAGTCACATATCTCATAACCTAGCAATTCCATTCCTAGGTACATACCCAAGAGAAATTCTCAGAATATGTCTCAGGAGACATGTATAAGAACATTCATAGCAACACTGTTCTTAAAAGGAAAAAAAAAAACAGAGAAGAAAAACAAAAAATTGCAAACAACCCAGATAGGATCAGGAGGATGAATAAACTGCCATATTGGCCCACAAGAATATGATATAGAAAAAAATGACAAAGTACATATGTGACATATGTGACAGCCCAGACGAATCTTGCTAGTATAATACTGAATGAAAAAGCAAACTCTGAAAGTCTATACTCAAAACCAGTTTAATAAATTTTAAAAACAAGCAAAACAAAACAATATATTGTTTAGGGAGATGTCTGTGTGTTTGTAAAAATGATATAAAACTAAGCAGAGAGCCAAAAAAGTCAAATAGAGGGATAACTTCAAAGTGGAGAATGGTTGTTACCTGGTCAGTTGAAGGGGGTGAAATCAGGAAGAAGTCAGAGGGGCAGAGGCCAGAGGAGGAGCACATAAGTAAATAGAGGTTTGGTAACATTCTAGGTTTTGCGTTGGTGATGTAAATACAAGCATTCACTGTATTATAAATAAAAATAAAAAAAACACAGAAATAGGCCTGCATGGACCCATGAGAACAGTGTACCATGACCATGGATTATGGTCACCCCAATACTGTGCACCTAAGGGCTGATATATATCTATAAATGTGGGTGCGGATGTGAGAAGTTGCCCTCCCCTCTTCATAGACTGATGGGCCATATCTGGACTGTTTTGTCTGCACACAAGTTGATGTCTCTGGATGTGGCAGAAATGTGCAGGAATTGGACCCTGAAGAAGACCTGAGGGACATGTGAGTTGTCTTCAAGCATTTTAAGGGCTGTTCTAAGGAAGAGGGATGAGCTTGCTTGTTGAGGCTGCAGAGAGCAGAGAAAGGAAGTGACTGGTTGTGGATTTGGGCAGAGAAACAGGGGCATGCTAAAACCCTGTGTGTGAGTTCTAAGATCCCTGTGTCTTCCTGCAGAAGAATTAGCTTTTCCAGCCTGGGGACACAGAAGGGTCTTTTAGGACTTCTGATTTCCTGTCTCAGAAAAACAGGGCAACTTCAAGACTTTCAGGAGTGTGCTAAAATATAAAAATGGGTTGGAGTAAAATGCAAACCTTGTGGTAGATGTTTCTGTTTTCTACTTTTATTGATGGACATGGGACTTTTCCCGTGCCATCTATTAAGTTTGCCACTAATCACATACTAACTGGTGACACTTTGTGCATTGCTGTTGAAAACTTCAAGTGAATATGCTCCATTTCTCCAATTAGAATGTAAACTTCTTAAGATCCAGAATTGTTTTATCTTCCTTTGCATTTTCCACAGTGATTTTCATAGGACAAGAGTTTAATGTGGGCATTTTGTGATTAGTTACCATGGTGTTTGATAGTTTCATTCATTCATTCATTCATTCATTCATTCAACAGCTATTTATTGTAAATGTGCTTATCATGTTGTGAAGGGTGTTAAAATGTGGGTTGGAGATGCTTTTGGACAGGAGGGGCGTCCATTCACTGGGGGTCTGAGTGCCAGGGCCCATCTTCAATGTCTTTATTGCCTTTGTCCCAGAAAAGCTCAGAAGACCATGGAGATGCCTCCTGATATCCCTACCTGGATAGATCCTGAAGAATCCAGTGGAGCTGCCAAAATATTGCCATGTCAGTGTCGGGTCTCTTTGGAAATTCTCCACAAAAACAGTGTTCAAAGCTTCAGACATGTAGACTCCATTTAAAATGTCTGGGTCTAAAAGTTGAAATTATAGAAAGAACTGCAGAGAAACTAAATCAGAAGAAACAGTGACCATCTTTCACATGCCAAACACACACGCAGCCTGCAGTGCTGTTGTTTACAACTTTCTGCTACGTTGCATTTGGCGAGCCACACTCACACCCTCTAATCCAGGAATGCTGAGTTTTCTTCCAGCCGAAACTGGCGTAGAATACTTTTTCTTGTTCTCCCCAGTCAAGGAGGTTGGAGAATCAGATTAGACTCCTCAAGTCTTCTCAGGAAAATGGAGGCAAATCTTTAAAACTCACCAGTACCACCTAACAACTACAAACTGTTAAGAGAGAGTGCCAGGTTGCAGGGTGGGGCAAAGGAGCTACCTTTGTTGTACACGTTCGTGGGCAGCTGCACGCTGCTGATGGAGGTGTTCACCATCAGGTTGCTGAAGTGCGCATTGGATTCAAGGACAAACTCAGCCCCCAGCTCCACGTAATTGCCATTCTCATCCCTCTCGTTGATCAGGACAGAGTTGTAATAGTTAAACTAGGGGTGGAGGGAAAATAGCAGCACAGAGACAGTGTGGACACAAGAGACATACAAGGTGAGAAAGAGAAAGAGAAATGGCACAGATCAGAGCACTCAGATGTGAGAGGTGGGGTCAGATGGGCTGACAGCATCCATACAAGCAACATCCATGGACAACTGAGGCAGTGACCTGTATTACACATTTGGACAAATACAGATCCCAGACAGTTGGAGAGCATGGTTGATTCACTTGGTTTTTGATGTAAGTTGTCTAGATTACTGCCTCAGTTCTCCACTTTGTCATGTGTGGGCATGATCAGATCAGAGCCAAAGGGGTAGGTAGAGGTCCAAGGTGAAGTAAAGAGACAGGGGCAGCCTCATGGGCACCATCAATTTTCTTCCAGTGTAGGAGGGCTCCTAGGAACCCAGAGTGGTGGGTCCTGAGAGGTGAGGCTTTTCTCTTTAGAAAACAGCCTTCAGCCTGGGCCCGAGGCAGGGTCTGTGGCCCCCGTGTCCCTCTGAGGAGCCAGCAGTGTGCTCTCTGCCTCTAGCATGTAGTGTTAAAGGGTCTACTTGGAATACCACACTTAGAGCCATGATCAGACCTACCCCACTCCCTCCACACCACCTGGTTCACATCTTGAACAGCCCCCTCAGGGCACCCTATGTCTTGCCCCACACCACAATACTGCTGACTGCAAGAGCTTTCTTTCTTTCTTTCTTTTTTTACAATCAAGAATTTATTTAAGTTTTCATCATTTTTTTAGAAATAAAAAGGTCTAAGGACAGATTTGCTTTTTAAAGCAAAAAAGTTGCAAAAATGAAAAAATGATAAAATGTAGTTTTGTTATATCTTAATTGCTTAAGTGTGTTCTGTAAATTCCAAATAAGTAAAATAATATAAAAAATATTTTCAAATCTTTATAGAATGAAAAGAAAACCACAATCATTAAATACTCTTGGATTTCCTTTACTCCTCCCACAGATGAATTCACAAATACATAAAAACTGACATACATTTATCCTCCTGCTGGTGTTGATCCTATTATCTGGGAACAAGCCAAGGTGAATAACCCTGATTCTGAAAAGTTAATTCCGGTACTCATGGTGGGTTTCAAAAAACTTCTTCGAAGACTGAAGTTTCAAGATCAGATGACTAAGCAACAGCAGACCAGATTAGATATCATATCTGAAGATTAGCGAATTACAGAAGAATCAAACGACAACTATGGCCAAAATTGCACAATACAAGAGGAAACTCATGGACCTTTCCCATAGAACTTTACAGGTTCTAATCAAACAGGAAATTCAGAGATAGAGTGGGTATGCCATTCAAGCTGATGAAGAGCAGTTGGGAGTTCAGCTAGATACAATTCAGTGTGAACTGAATGCACCTACCCAGTTTAAGGGCCGACTAAATGAACTGATGTCCCAAATCAGGATGAAGAATCATTTTGGTACAAGAACTTTCTAAAGCACAAATCCAGCTGTGTCCCTCCCCTGCTCAAACCCTTCAGTCTGTGACATTCCAGGCTGAGTTGAGGCCAGATTCCTATCTGTCCACAGTCACTTTCTACTTCACCATCCCCTGGACATACAGAACTGACCATTCACAATTTCCTCTATCTTGTGTTTTCCTATTTCAGTGACTTTTCTTTTCCCTCAGCTTCTCCATGCCTTTCCTGTTCAAATCCCACTCAGCCTGAGGCTGGTCCTAATGCCACCCTGTCTGCAGGACTTTCTGAGCCTCTACTCCTTCCCTTCTGCATTCTTGTAACTCTGTTTACCAACTCTTATGGACTTGTTACATATGCCTCATGCTAGAGTTATTTGGTCTATGAGCTTCTTGACTTTTTATC
This sequence comes from Lynx rufus, assembly GCF_022079265.1. Lineage (NCBI taxonomy): Eukaryota > Metazoa > Chordata > Mammalia > Carnivora > Felidae > Lynx > Lynx rufus. The sequence goes on along the minus strand of NW_025814889.1, from coordinate 35,833,829 downwards.
TATCCAGAGGCTAGCACATGGTGGTTGGGCAAAAAATGTTTATGGAATGGGTGGATTGTCCCTCTATGTCCCTTGCCCCCCCAAGTCTTGAAAATTTTCTCTCCTATCTGGTCCATAAATCTCTTCTGAAAAGACTGGAGAGTATTTCAGAATCAAGCTATTACATGGTCATACATATCCTATGCACATTAAAAGATGGTGCTGGAAAAAAAAAAAGATGGTGCTGGACTGTCTACCTTCCCCCACCCCTCTGTATCTTATACCCAAGGGACCCTGGCTCTTGGTGGGGGTTTAGTGATTAGTCATCAAACCCTCCCAGCAGTAGCTCTGGGAGCAGGACTCACCACCAGCGATTCATTGAATTCATGGTTCAGGTCAGCCTCCTCAGCAGCCTCTACCAGATTCTGAAGGATGGAAACACAAAGGGGAGAATGAATGGGCAAAACAAGGCCAGTAGGTCTTCAACAATTTCTACTCCTAAGAATATACCCAAAAGAACTGAAAACAGGTACTCAAACACTAACCTGTGCACAAATGTTTGTAGCAGCACTATTCACAATAGCCAAAATGTAAATGCATTATTATTAAGTGAAAGATGCCAGTCTGAAGAGGTTACCTGCTGCATTCCAACTACGTGACATTATGACATTATGGAAAAGAAAAACTATGGACACAATAAAAAGATCAGTGTTAGCCAGAGGTTTGGGAGAGGGAGAGATGAATAGGCAGAAAACAGACAATTTTTTAGGGCAGTGAAGCTATTCTGTATGACCTATAATAAGCTAAGTGAAAGACTCCAGATATAGAAAGTTACATACTATATGATTCCATTTTTGTGAAATATTCAAATGGAAAACCTATTGACAAAAAGCAGATTAGTGGTTTCTGGGAGCTGGGGAGTGAGAGTGACTGCTTAATGGGTATAGGGTTTCAGTCTGGAAGTGATGAAAAGTTCTGGAACTCGGTGGTGATCGGAGTTGCATAGATGCATAGAGTGTATCTAATGCCGCAGGATTGTACATTTTAAAATGGTAAAAATAGTAAATTTTATATTATGTGTATTTACCATAATTTTTTTAAACAAGGATGTCAGCATTACAGAACATGATGGGAAGTAAGGAAATTAAAGAAGACACAGATAATGGAAAGATCCCTTTTTATGGATTGGATGAATTAATATTGTTAAAAGGTCCATACTACTCAAAGCAGTCTACAAATTCAGTGCAACCCCTATCAAAATCCCAATATCATTCTTTACAGAAACAGAAAAAAAAAACCACCGTAAAATTCATGTGGAACCACAAAAGACCATGAATAGCCAGAAACAATGTTGGGTAAGGAGAACAAAGCTGGAGGCATCACACTTCCTGATTTCAAAATATATTACAAAACTACAATAATCAAAACAGTTGGTATTGGCAGAAAAAACATATAGACAAATGAAATAATTTGAGAATAGAGAGCCCAGAAATAAATCCATACATTTATTTAAAAATTTTTTAAATGTTTTATTTATTTATTTTGGAGAGAGAGAGAGAGCGCATAAGCTCAGGAGAGGGGCAGAGAGAGAGGGAGACACAGATTCCAAAGCAGGCTCCAGGCTGCCTGAGACAGAGCTCAAACTCATAAACTGTGAGATCATGATCTGAGCTGAAGTCAGACACTTAATACACATGCACCTCTAATCCAGCATTTAAAACAACTGATCTTGAAGGGTGCTAAGTACACACAATGGTGAAAAAAATAGTCTGTTCAATAGATGGTGTTAGGAAAACTGAATATTCACATGCAGAAGAATTAAATTGGATCCTTATCTTATACCAAATACAAAAATCAACTCAAAATAAAGGCTTAAATGCAAGACCTGAAATTATAAAATTACCAGAAAGCATAGAGAAAAAGTTTCTTGTCACTGGTCTTTTGAGGGAGCGTGTGACACCCAAAACACAGACAAAAAGCAAAAATAGAAAGGGGATTGCATCAAACCAGAAAGCTTCTGCACAGCAAAGGAAACAATCAACAGAGTGAACCTATGGTTGGCAAAACTGGAGAGCTACATGCAAAAGAATGAAACTGGACCACTTACTTACATTATACACAAAAATAAACTCAAAATGGATTAAAGACCTAAATGTGAGGCCTGAAACTATAAAATTCCTAGAAGAAAACACAGGGAATAATTTCTTTGACATTCACCATAAAAACATTTTTCTAGATAGGTCTCCTCTGGCAAGTGAAACAAAAGCAAAATTAAACTATTGGGACCACACTAAAATAAAAGGCTTTGCACAGTGAAGGAAACCATCAACAAAACAAAAAGGCAACCTACCAAATGGGAAAGATATTTGCAAATGATATCTGATAAGGGCTTAATATCCAAAATATATAAAGAATTTATACAAGGCAACAGAAAAAAAACCCAAATAATACAATTAAAAATGGGCAGAAGAACTGAATAGACATTTTTCCAAAGAAGACATACAGATGGGCCACAGACACATGAAAAGATGCTCAACATTACTAATAATCAGGAAAATGCAGACTAAAACCACAATGAGATATATCTTTGTACCTGTCAGAATGGCTAAAATAAAAAACACAAGAAATAACAAGTACTGATGAGGATGTGGCGAGAAGGGAACTCTTGTGCACTGGTGGTGGGAGTGTAAACTGGTGCAGCCATTGTGGAAAATAGTATGGAGATTCCTCAGAAAATTAAAAATAAAATTACCAGATGATTTAGTAATTCCACTACTGGGTATTTACCAAAAGAAAATAAAGACACTAATTCATCACCACCATCCACCTCCAGAACTCAAAAAAGAAAAGAAAAGAAAAACACTAATTCAAAATGATATATGCATTCCTAGGTTTATTACAGCATTACTTACAATAGCCAAGATACGCAAGCAACCCAAGTGTCCAATGATAGATGAATAGATAAAGAAGATGTGGTATATGTACAATGGAATATTAGTCATAAAAAAGAATGAAATCTTGCCATTTGCAACAACATGGATGGACTTAGAGGGTATAATACTAAGTGATATAAGTCAGAGAAAGACAAATACCATATGATTTTACTCATATGTGGAATTTCAGAAACAAAGCAAACAAACAAAAAAAGAAACCAACAACAACAACAAAAGGCTATTAACTATAGGAAACAAACTGACGGTTACCAGAGGGGAGGTGAGTGGGGGATGGGTAAAATAGGTGAAGGGGATTAAGAGTGTACAACTTGATGAGCACTGAGTAATGTTAAAAAAAAAAAAAAGTCAAAGGACCTGAATAGACGTTCCCCAAAGAAGACATACAAATGAGCAACAGATATATGAAAAGGTACTCAATTTCACAAATCATCAGGGAAATGCAAATCAAAACCACAAATGAGATACCACTGCATACCTGTTAGAAGACTGTTATTAGAAAGACATAAGATAACAAGTGTTGGTGAGGCTGCAGAGAAAAGAGAATCCCTGCGTTGTTGGTGGGAATATAAATTGGTACTACCATATGGAAAACAGCATAGACATTCCCCAAAAACTTAAAAATAGAACTATCATATGATCCAGCAATCCCACTTCTGAGTACATATCAAAGTAAATGAAATCAGGATCTCAAAAATATATCTGCACTCCCATTTCACTGAAGATAATACCAATAATAGGGAAACAACCTAAATGTTAGTCAACATGATCTCTCTCTCTCTCTCTCTCTCTCTCTCTATTCTATCTTTATTCAGCCTTAAAGGAAAACTGTTCTACTTGCAACAACATGGGTAAACTTGAAAGACATTATGCTAAGTGAAATAAGCTAGATACAGAAAGACAAATATTGTATAATATCATTTATATGTGGAATCTAAACTAATCAAACTCATAGAAACAATTACCAAGAGCTGATGGGGGAAAGGCAAAATGGGGAGATGTTGGTCAAAGGGTATAAAGTTTCAGTTATGCAAGATAAATAAGTTGTAGAGAACTGATGCACAGCAATATGACTTTAGTTGGCAGTTTTGAATGTTGGCATTCTTGAGGTTTGCTAAGAGGGTAGATCTTGGGTGTTCTCATCACACATAAATAAATAAAGGAAGGGAGGGAGGGAGGGAGGGAGGAAGGAAGGAAGGAAGGAAGGAAGGCAAGGAGGCAGAAAGGGAGGGAAGGAGGAAGGGAGAAAGGAAAATTGCGAGGTATGGATGTTGGTTGGCTTGGTTGAGATGAATATTTCACAATGTATATGTATATTATTGGGTAATCAGGTTGCACACCTTAAATATACATAATTTTTGATTGTCAATTATACCTCAATAAACCTGGGGAATAAAAAAGACTTGAGCTCCTATTCTGGCTTTTTTAGGGGGTAAGTTACTAAGCCTCTCTGGGTCTCTATTCATATAACTGCATATTGGGTCAAATAATTCAAGCACCAAATCCTAGGATGTGATGAAGAAATTCCACAGGGCATCCCCATGGAAGGGCCCAACGTCTGTGCCCAGAGAGATGTTTTAAACAACACTGAAGATGGAACGAGGCAAGCGTTACTGCCCACGTTGGTTGTATGTGAGGTCACTGTCCCCCTGCTGTCCAGGATGGGCTTTCCAGTCCCCAAGTATCTTCTCTGATGCTGAGATCCCTTGCCCCTAAGCTATAGAAAAGAGGCTGCAAATTGTCACTTGTGGGAAAGAAGTTCTCAGTGACTTTGACACTGATGCTTCCCAGGCAGTGGGCTTTGATGGGGATGTGCGGAGCCGGGCAGGACCCTGGTCAGGCTGCAGCTTGCTTTGTCAGCACTGCCAGGTCTCTCCCTAACCCCTGTCCTCAGCCTCTCCTGCACAACCTACCACCCAGCTCCATCTCCTCTCTCCTTGTTTTCCTGGCTCCCCAAAGGGAGTCCTTTTGGGGATAACACTGGTTTTGGATGGCCAGATGTCTGGATGGGTGGATCAGGAACTATGTCTCTCCAAGCAGCCAAGTCCCCACAGATATCAGGGCAGTCCCTTCATGCTAGGGAACGGACACATTCTGTTTCTAGCAGGGCCAAGCCAGGCTTGGTGGATGTGCAGTGAGGGAATCACCTGTGCATGAGGCCCAGCACTATAAGTACTTCTGCTGCCTGGATGGCCCTCTGAGCACTCGAGAGCCATGGCGGATGGGTTGGCATACAGAAGAGGAGAAGGTGGGGGGAGGAGTAGGGGAAGGAGAAAAGGGGAGAGGACAGAAGGGAGAGGAGATGAGGGAGCTTCGCTTTTTGAGCTCTCCATCTAGCTATATTCCCTCCCACCCACTAGCCATCCAGCCATCCACCTGTTCATTCAGCAGCTGACTCCTAAGCCCTCACTCTGTACCTGCTCTTTGCCAGTCTCTGAGTGTGAGATTGTGATGCGGAGTCCCTCTTAACACTGTAGGTTGATCTTATTGTATTGGACATTGTTCCCTAAGGCAGAACTCAAATCTCAGGCCCCTTCTCGCTCCCCTTGCTTGCCATCATTTTCTCCGTTACAAGGATCTTTAGGCTCATGGGGATACAAAGCAGACACTCATAAGGTAGGAAGAGGATGGTATGGGAAAGAGGATTCAGGGCCACAACACTGAGTGTCATTTTGGTGTCATGGGCGCTGGGGTGGAACCCCCACAAATCATAGGACCTGGAGTACCTTGACAGCCTCCACCTTCCTGCGTAGCATGGTTTCCATGTCCTCTGAGAACTTCCTCACCAGCTCCAAGCCATCCACCTCCTTGATCCTCAGACTGGACTCCACATCCTTGTATTTCTGTGTAGGGGAAGTGGGAGAGATGGGCACCTGTGGTCTTGTACATGATTATGTGTGGCCTCCAACCTCCCAATTAGTGTATTCACACCTGTGAAGTCTTGTTGACTGGACTAGAGGCAAGGACAGGCCCTCCCCTTCTTGTATAATCTCCCCCACTAACATTAATAGTTGTCTCTTATCAAATGTCCTCTCTGTTCCAGGAACTCTGGAGATGTGGTGGTTAATATCCTTAAAAGGGAGTAGACCGAGGCTCAGAGAGGTCAACAAACTTGGCCAAGGTCACACAGCTAGTGAATGGAGAACCTCATCCTGGAATTCTGGAGAGCGCCCAGAATTCCATGTTTTTTGTGCAGTCATGCTGCCTCCCTTGGGCTGCTCACAGGGACTGTGAGACATCAGTTTATCTTTCCCTGACACCTAGTGGTATCAGTGTGGCCCCTTCTCACATCCATGTGAACTGAGATTCTCACTGCTGGGGCAGAGCTTGGCAGCAGCTGCAGGTTGCCCAAAGAACTGCCAGTAGGCCTAGGAATTAAGAGAGCTGGGATCAAATCTACTCTCTGGGCCCGCAGGAGATAATCTTTCACCTGGCGTGTGTCTAATGACTCAGTTTGGCCAGCTAGTGGTCATGCGACAGGCGAGTTACTTAGTTTCCTCATCTACAAAACGTCACATTTGCATGGCTTTAGAGCAGGCTCTAGAATGCTTTTACCCAAAACGGCGACGTAATTACTGCTGTATCTCCCTCACCCGGGGTTGGAAGGCACAAATGAGTAAAGTGCTTTGCAATGTAGAAGCTCCAAGTGAGCTTAAAGGGTCTGAGTTGTCATTGCTGGAGCGGCCTACAGGGAGCGCAGGACTTCCGGTCCGGCCCACTCCCGCCAGCCAAGGACCAGCGGCCGGAGGAAAGGGCTGCAGTGTGGCATTGCGAAGGCATAAAACCCTGGGGTTTACTCTTAGCAACATTTAGAAAATGGTGAAGATCGTACTCACCTAATGAATTAAAGCGTGAATATAAAGCTCTTAGCAAATGGTAATAATAAAGGATGGCAGGCTATTACTAAAACCAGCCTGGAAGTTATAAATATTAGAGAGAATGAGGTTGTTTATAATCCAGTGAGAGGACAAGCTTGGTGTCAATCTGCTCAAAAAGCAATTAATAAATAAAGGTGTGGAGGGAGCTCGTGCAACATCCTGTCCATCAGACACTGCTTCCCGCCCTGAGCCATGCACGGGCTAGGCCTCAGCGAGGGCCTGTGTGGGTGCTTGGCAGTGCTGCGGCAGGGCTGGAGGTCCTGAGAACTGGAGGTAAGGGAAGCTCTCTCTGCAGAGGCCATAGGCCCTCTCATCTCCTTCTACTGCCCAAGCACCTGCAGGATACTTACCCCTTTCTCCTTCCTCTGCATACCCCTTCACAGTCAGGCGAGCATCCCACTCTGCCTACACCTGCTCCCTCTCCCTTTTCTTCTTCATAGCCACACACCCCCATCTCTCTAACAGCATCCTGGCATCAGCCTCTGGGGCATCTGAGCTGACACTACACTGTGCTCTTGGCCACTCCACCGTACTGCCCCCACTGACTTGCTCTGTGACTTGGGCAAATCATTCCCTCCCCGGGCCTCAGTTTCCCCATCTGCAAATGAGGTGAATGGATTAGATAATCTCTGAGACCCCTTACAGCATGGACATTGGGACTTGAGAACTCTGCTTCTCCATCAGGAGGAAGTCCCTGACTGACTGCCCCCTGTGAGCTCCCTGGAACGGGGTTACTGACCTTCTGCAGCAAGAGAGAGCCCGAGTATTTGGTCACCGTGTCATATAGGTCCCTGCCGAAGGTGTCTGCCCACAGCTTCACTCTGCCGGGGAATGAAAGTACATGTGTATACACATGCACCACACAGACACACAGATATGGAGACACATATATGCACACACATATATGCACACACACATGCACATAGAACACCAGCGTGTACACACACACACACACACACACACACACGCTGATACACACACAGAGACACACGTAGCACATAGAGAGACCCACATACATACATGGATGCACGTACACACCACCTACACCCAGAAACACCCACAAAGAGCTACCATCCCTCCTGGTCCAGGCAGGAGACCTAGAGGACCTTTTGGGGGCACAGCAGCTGCCCTCAGGGCAGGGCAGATGAGCTGGGAAGCAAAGCCTGATCCCAAACCCCTAAGGGTTCTGGTTTGTGGGTGGAGAACAGAGAGGAGAGAAAGGGAAGAGGTTATGGACAGGCCCAGACCAGGGTGGGGAGGATACTGAGGGTGGAAACAGGAACTGTTTGGTAGCACTGCAACTTTTTTTTTTTAATGCTTATTTATTCTGAGAGAGAGAGAGAGAGAGAGCACAGAGGTGGAGCAGAGAGAGAGAGAGAGAGGGAGGGAGACAATTGCAAGCAGGCTCCGCACCATTAGCACAGAACCCATTGCAGGGCTGATCCCAGGAACCTTGAGATCATCACCTGAGCTGAAATCAAGAGTTGGATGCTGAACTGACTTGAGCTACACAGGCGCCCCGGGACCACTGCAGCTTCTTAATGGGCTGTGCCCTTCAGTGTGCCCTGCTCAAGGTCACGACTGGCTGCCAAATCCTCTGTTGAAACTTCAGAGGGGACATGAGGCCAGGGACAGAGGAAGAGGCTCTGAGCTGCTTTTGTGGGGCAGAAAGCAGGCCAGACAGGGAGGGTGTGAGGAAGCAACCCCTCACCCTGGGTGCAGGCAGCCTAGTAGAGAAGCCCTGACCTCTGATCCGTCCCCAGAAGTGCACCAAGATCCTGCCACCTGGGCAGGCTGGTGGCATCCTGGGGAGAATACATAGGACTGTGTCTGAGCCTCTCCAGATGGAGCAAAAGGAGCTTGCCCTCATGATCCTGTCAAGGTCCACATTAATTCAATCACTCAACCAATAATTATTAAGGTCCTCCTGTGTGCCAGCCATTGTGCACAGCACTGCAGTCATATCACGGTCCTTCCTCATCTTTGTAAAACCCTCAGTTAGAAGGACACCCCTCCATATACAGATAGCATAATACATGTTTGAAGGGGAGGGGTGCCATTGCAGGGCTGATCCCAGCCCTGCAAAGGGCTGGGGAGGGTAGTGGTGGTACCAGGAGGCTTCTTGGGACAAGTGGGATCTCAGTTCAGTGTTAGAAGTTTGGGAGAGTTTAGGCACCTGGGTGGTTCAGTAAGTTGAGCATTCAACTCTTGATTTCAGCTCATGATCTCACAGTCAAGGGTTCGAGCCCCACATTGGGCTCTGTGCTGGGTGTAGAGCCTGCTTAGGATTCTCACTCTCTCCTTCTGCCCTTCTTCCCTGCTCATACTCTCCCTGTCACCCAAAGAAAGAAAGAAAGGAGGGAAGAAAGAAAAGAAAAGCACAGAAAAGAAAGAAAAGTAAAAGAAGTTTGGGAGAGTTTAGCCTGCCAAAGAGATTTCTAGGTAGAGAGTATAGAAGAGCTTGGAGGGGTCAAAAATGACTTCAGGTTTCTAGCTTGGGTAGTTGAGCTGATGGTGGTGCTATTGAGAATTATCAGGAAGATCAGGAGGAACAAGTTTGAGAGGGTGGAAGGTGATGAGTGTCTCTTGGGATATATAGAATGTGAGGTTCCTGTTGCAAAGCTACTGAGTGCTGTAGGATATGTTGTGCACTGCACAACTCCAGAAGGTACCAATTGCATTATATCTTGGAAGACACAAACTTAAACTTAAAACCTCACAAGATATTTAGAAAGAGCTGTCCATAGGCAATGGTATGTGAGTCTAACAAGTAGAGATAGGGCTGAGAGTCATTAGTACATAGGTAGAGTTGAAATTCTGAAGGTATATGGGCTCTCTCAAGGAGAGTATGGAGCATGAGAAGACCTGTGAGTTGATGAAAAACCCCGGGAGGCACCAACAATCTGGGGGGCAGGCAAAGGGAAAGAATTGCTTGAGGAGGACAGAAGGTCAGCTCAGGTGCCCAAGGAGTCCCAGAGGAGCACAATGTTAATGGAAGTTGAGGCATTGAGATTCAAGTAAAAGAGAGTCCAGGGAGATGGAGCCAGGATGTCTACTGGGTTGGGCAGGGAAGAGATCTTTGGAGATCTCGATGGGAACAGTTTTGGGAGGGCAGTAGAAGCCTGGGCAGGTGGTGGAGGCTGAGGGCTGAGCAGGAAGCAAGGGCACAGCTGGACACAAGGGAGATGAAATGTCATCGGGGTGGAAGAGGATTCAGCAGGAGAGAGAGGTGGGGTTTTGTCAAGGGCCTGGCAGAGGTCCAGCTCCCAGGAAGAGGGCAGGTGCAGATACAGGCAGGTTTGAGGGCTAATAATCTCAGCCAACTGTGGAGGTTTCTAAGTAGATGGTCCAGTCTGCCATTCTCCTCAACAAAGACCTGGATTCCAGCCATCTTTACTCAGCACTCAGCCTATTCCTGGAGTTCCCCTTCTACAATTTTGTTGTGTATTCTGGGGCTGGAAACTTATTCTCAACATCTCCCTCAGCAACAGATAGTCTTATAGCCCAGCAACAGGTGAAGCACAGGCCAAGCTGACTTGAGTTTAGATTCTGGCACTTCCGTTTACTGCCTGTGTGAACTTGGGGAGGTCATCCAACCTCTCTGAGCTTATTTCCTCAAGTACAGAATAGGGAAGCTATCACCCACCTCATTGCATTGCTGTGTGGAGTAAATATATTATTTATAAAGCACCTAACGCTGTACTAAGCATAGAAAAAGTAGAGGTTATACAATCCAGTGTAAACAAGGCTGCTCAAATCCATTGCTCAACAAAGCTAGACATAATGTGCATTGTTTGTCCTCCCTGTCTCCACTTCTGTTAAGAAATGAGGTTGACAGCTGGCTCTGGTAGCCTATTTTGCTGGTCGTGAGTAGCTGGGCTTAGATATAGACTGAGCAAGCTGCCCCCTTTACTCTAGAGTTCTCTGCTCCCCACATACATCGGCATTTCTTAATAGGACCACATGATCAAAGGACGGAAAACTAGACACTCTCAGAGAGGTTGCACAGCAATTAAACTTTATACCAAAATGTAAATGACTGAGAGCAGATTCTTTCCTGGAGCTGGGCTGATTGACAGAATGTAGAAGGGGGCCTGGAAGGAGGCAGAAGGGAAGACTAAGGCGACCAAAGTCCAATTTTACTCAGCTCCCGGTTGCATGAGCCATTTTGTTGGTTTAGAACTGCTTTACCCTTTCAGAATGTCAAAACACAAATTTCCCAACAAATCCTTGGGGAGCCACGACGATCATTTTGAGCTAGCACATCTCCCACTGCCAGGGGCGTAATGGCAGCGATTATCCTGGAAGGAGCATCCATCGGGCCTGCAGGAGCTTGAGATGCTGCTTGCCAGCCAGAGGAATGAGGACCCTCACTTCAGTTCTGCCTGAAGTCAGCAGGTGTGAGGAGTGGCAGGTGGGGCTCCTGAATGGCAGAATGTGGGAAGAAGGGAGGGAAAGGGAGAGTGGAAACCCCCAGGGGGAGCCCTGAGGGAAGCTAGAGGTCCAGGTGGGAAGTTGGACAGAGGATTGAGCTCTACAGGGGGAAGGAAGGGAGGAAAGGGCCAGAAGATTTTAGAGGGTTGGGGTGAACTTGATGCTTACGTTTCCAGAGGAATCTCGGTCTGCGCGTGTGTGGGGGACAGGGAGGTACTGGAGAGTAGCAGGCACAGGATGACCACGGTCTTCTGCAAGGAGGCCCAGGACCCTGGCCACTGGTGGCAGGGCCTCCTGCTGTGGGGAGCGCTGGTGTCTAAGTGGAACCTGGGGAGTCCTGGCATGGTGTCTCTGCTGGGCTCGGGGTGAAGGCAGGGAGAGAAGAGAGCAGTCTCCAACCGCCAGCTCTGTCTGCCTGTCACCTAGATCCTTGGGACAGCCCCAGGCCTTCTGCCTTCCTGGCAAGCCTGGGGTTCCCAGCTTTGTCTTGTCTTGGCTGCAACGCTTGGCAGGGGTGGGGGTTTCTCTCTGCCCACAGAGAACTGTGCACAGAGGAGCCGCCCCACCCGACCAGCAGGCTCCAAGAGGGGGCTGATGGTCTGAGGGGGGTGGTTGTGACAAAATGAACCCGTTAATCCATTGGCCTCTCCTCTAATCCCCTGCCTGACAGCAGGGAGGAGGAGGTGGCAGAAATGACCTCAGCAGGATTACCCTGATTTGAGAAGACAGGACTCGGTTCATTCCATTAGGGGCCAGAACTTTAAAGAGACAGCCCTGTTCCTGTAGACTTGTTTCTTCTGGACCCAAGGGGAGGAGAAGACTGTGACACTGGCCTGAGAACAACAGGGGGCATCTGTCCAGTGCTCTGACTTATCAAGAGAAGGAACAAATTGGGGCGCCTGAGTCACTCAGTTGGTTAAGGGTCTGACTCTTGATTTCAGCTCAGGTCATGATCTCAGGTTCGTGAGACTGAGCCCTGTGCTGGGCTCTGCACTGACAGCATGGAGCCTGCTTGGGATTCTCTCTCTCTCTCTCTCTCTCTCTCTCTCCTCCTCTCTCTACCCCTCCCCCCACTCTCAAAATTAATAAATAAACTTAAAAAAAAAGATGTAACAAATTGGTGTTTTAAATCTTAGAGCCATTCTGGGAGTTCAATGTCATCATCCCTGTTTTCAGGGGGCTCTTGAGGCACAGGTAGGCTTGGGGACGGAGCTGAGACTGTAACTCTGGCTCCAGGCCTGCTGCCTTTTGATGAGGTCATAGATAATGTCAATATCCTATGGCCCCCACCTCCCCCATGTGCTCCTGGTCCTAGGCTAAGGGACATGTTTGCTGGGAAGCTGATGAAGCCTCAGGGCCCCTCCCTGAGGGGCAGCATGTTCCTGTACCCAAATGTTGCGTTAATATATGCAAAAGTAAGATTGTCCAGGTACAAGTGGTTAATAGCTCTTTCTCTTTCCATTCCAACTTCTCTGTCTGATTTTCCTTTAGTTGGGTGATGTTTGAGTGCCTGTGGGCATTTCGGGGATCCAGCTAAGAGGAAGTTGAATTGGGGAAACATTTAATTTGGGCTTAGAGAGATATATTTCTGTAGCTCACTGTCACTTCCATGTATAGATAACTTATCTGCAACCATCCGGGTATAGGAATGGTTTCCAGGAACACTCTCATCACTGCCAGTGCCTACACTGTTCATCAGGACGTGCAGGTGCAGCCTAAGTTTATCATGGTGTGAATGTCCTACAGCACCCACCATTGGAAGTATGTGGGAGGGGAGGGAAAAATAAGGTTTGGAAATACTTTGAGCCAGAAGCTAGTCTGGCAGATTCTTCCAATGATCAAACAAGTAAAATTGCCAGCAGAGGATTTGGTTCTTATCAAGGCCTGGCCAAAACAGTTCTCTCTTGTTAGGAAAGTAGTCAATGTTGAATGTATGTAATTATAAATATAGCTTATATTGTCTTCTCTTCTGATGGGGATTACACAAAACATAATTTGACCAAAACTGTTGTGTTTGTGGGCCCAGTCTGGTACTGGTGCTACACGGGCACTGCATGTGAAGTCTCAGCTTACACAGAACATGTATCGATGCTTCTTAGTGGATCTGATACATCTTGTCCTGACAAAATCTGCGGGTTCCAGCAAAGTGGCACACAAAATTGCCACCAACGCAGAGAAATGCCTGAAGAAGCAAGTGTTCTAGTGACAGAACTCCTACACAGATTTATCAATAAGTCAATGTTGTAGCATCAGAGTAATCTGGTTACACAATTATTTGGTTCAACATAACGTGGCAGCCGATTTTTAAACGCATTTGAATTGTTTCTATGAATGCCTAATTTCAGATGAAGTTTGCACATTTTAAAAACACAAATCATAGCAAATTTAGAAAAAAGTACTACACAGGCTTATGGGACAATTAATAAATAAGAACACGTACTTTTTCTAGGTTTATGATTTCTGTAGTATTCATCACCTTAAAATGTGTAGTTTCAAGTGATTTTTTTCATTCTAAATAAATGTTCACCTTAATATCTATTTTTGTATTTATAATTTGCATTCCTTTTCTACTATAGATAACCACCCCGAAATTTTGCAAGCTTCTGACCCCACAGCATCTGGCCCCTGACCCCTTTGTGGCACCTGCTCACTGAAGGCACTGACTTCTTCTAACAGGATAAGCATGGAGCTACATAGAAACTTTTGCTCACTTCACAGATACAACAGTGGCCCAGGTCCTACCTGGCCCTTTAGATTTGCTTGGGAAGACCTCAAGGTTCTTGTAAAGAAAAACACTGATGTTACAATGGTGAGTAAAGGAAAGTGATGTCTTTTGAATGACCTACTGAGGTATTTCACTCTGCAAGTGCCTAACCAGCTGTCTAGAGAAAAATACCTTTTAAATAACTCTAAAATAATTGCTTTGTATCATTGTTTACTCTGGCCCATTTTGCTCATTAGGACTATGACCCAGAGGTATACTGCATGATATTGGGAAACACTACGGATTGTGGTGGGAGCGGGGGAGTAAGGGAGGGCAGAGGACTTGGGAGCCGAATAACTCCAGAGAAGAGATGTCTTAGTAGGAATAAAATGAAGCATGGGAGCAGAGCATAGAGCTAAGGGAATGATCAGTCCTTAAGACAGATGTTTGAAACTCAGAATCTTCAGGGGCTCATCCCTTAGCTGCAGGCCAGGATGGCATATTCATGCTGGCTAGGAGAGAACTGATGTTGTGGCTTTATTTTTTTTAAGTTTATTTATTTTGAGAGACAGAGCAAGTGGAAGAGAGGGGCAGAGGGAGAGGGAGTGAGAGAATCCCAAGGAGGCTCCACACTCAGCTCAGAGCTCCACATGGGGCTCGATCTCACAACCGTGAGATCATGTCCTGAGCTGAAATCAAGACTTGGACACTTAACCAACTGAGCCACCCAGGTGCCCCGTGGCTTTATTTTTAAGGGCCATAAGAGAAGGAGTATTGCAACTTTCTCTTGGTCAGTGTTTCATATCAAACCCCCCACAATTTAATCAATCCATCCTAACCCACTTTCCTAGGGCATCTTGGCACCAGGCACTGGAGATATGATGCATAGAGCTGGCATGAAGATTGGACATGGTGCATGAGATAGGGCTCAGAGTCTTTACAGGAAAGCCGATCTCAAAACAACAGCTTAGGGAGCTAAGTGCTGTGATGCATAAGCGAAGTATTTGGCAATGTAGTAGAGGGGACATTATTCTCTCCTTATGGTGGGGAAAAAGGAGGAGGGAAGTTTCAGGGAAGACTTCACAGTGAAAGAGACATTTGAATTAGACTTTATTTATTTATTTATTTATTTATTTATTTATTTATTTATTTATTTAAACTTACATCCAAATTAGTTAGCATATAGTGCAACAGTGATTTCAGGAGTAGATTCCTTAATGTCCCTTACCCATTTGGCCCATCCTCCCTCCCTCAACACCTCCAGTAACCCTCTGTTTGTTCTCCATATTTAAGTCTCTTATGTTTTGTCCCCCTCCCTGTTTTTATATTATTTTTGTTTCCCTTCCCTTGTGTTTATCTGTTTTGTCTCTTAAAGTCCTCATATGAGTGAAGTCATATGATATTTGTCTTTCTCTGACTAATTTCGCTTAGCATAATACCCTTCGGTTCCATCCACGTAGTTGCAAATGGCAAGATTTCATTCTTTTTGATTGCTGAGTAATACTCCATTGTGTGTGTGTGTATCTATATCTATATCATCTATATCTATATCTATATCTATATCTGTATCTATATCATCTATATCTATATCTATATCTATATCTATATCTATATCTATATCTATATCTTCTTTATCCATTCATCCATCGATGGACATTTAGGCTCTTTCCATACTTTGGCTATTGTTGATACTGCTGCTATAAACATATGTCTCTTCAAAACAGCACACCTGTATCCCTTGGATAAATACCTAGTAGTGCAATTGCTGGGTCGTAGGGTAGTTCTATTTTTAATTTTTTGAGGAACCTCCATACTGTTTTCCAGAGTGACTGCACCAGCTTGCATTCCCAAGACTTTATTTATTTTTTTAAAGTTTTATTTATTTAAGTAGTCTCTACACCCAACGTGGGCTCAAACTCACGACCCCGAGATTAAGAGTTGCATGCTCCTCCAACTGAACCAGCCAAGTGTCCCTTGACTTGGGCTTTAAATGATGAATAGAGTTCACCAATTGGAGACTCCTCAATGGATAGTTATAAGGAACAGACAGCATACAAGAAACAGAAGGAACAAGAGTAGGAAACCATGGTCATGTTATGTTGTATACACTTGTTGGAAAATAGTCAAAATATCAGATATCCATAACTGTATACTAAGTTATACTTAGTGGCTTAAAATAAATCAATATATTATTTAGTTAATGAATGTGCATTTTGGGCAGGGCCCAGCAGGGAAGGCTCTTCCATGCGGTGTCAGCAGAACAGCTTAATGGGGCTGGAAGATCCACTTCCAAGGTGGCAAGTTGGTGCCGACTATTGGCTAGGAACCCAGCTCAGGCTGAGGGCTAGGAGACTCAGTTTTCCTCCACATGGCTGCTCAGACTTCCTCTTCGTGGACAGCTTGGGTTTCCTCACAGCATGGTGACTGGGGTCCAAGAGTTAGAATCCCAAGAGAATATACTGGTTGTTGTATTGCCTTTTATGGTCTGCCATGGAAGTCCCAGAGCATCACCTCAATTGTGTTTTATTGGTTAGTTAATTATCAAAGGGAGGAGACACAGACCCTACCTCTCAATGGCAAGAGGGTCAAAAATTTGCAGACATGTTTTAAAACCACCACTGTGAGGGTAGTAGGGTGAGGGATAAGGGAGGATGGCAAGGGTGGAAGGGTTGGGGGTAAGTGAGGTGAGAAAGGTGCTGTAGGAGATGAGGCTGAAGAAAAGTTAGATTATACCTAAATTTTGAAGGGATTATATTAGTTCTTTCTAAAATATAACTCAAATCTCCCCTGCTGCAAGTCCACATCTATTGGAAAGTACCGATTTATGGGTGTGGCAGTACAGGGGAACAGGTGGGTGGGAAGGAAAAGAAACAGGGAAGGAAAAGATATAAAAGAGTCATGTATCTGTGCTAAGCTCCTTTGTGCACAGACTACAAGTGTACTTCTTTGTCTATCGCTCAGTGAGCACTGGTCAGTGAGAATTCCCAAGCTCTCCTCTTTAGGGTGTGCATCCTGCCCTCTTCTTCCCTTGTCCCCTTTCCCCGCCTCCCCACTCCCACTCTCCCCCTCTTCTCCACACACACTTTATTTACATTATTGGTGACTGTCCCTGTGGAGTTGGTCTACTAGCTCCTCAAGGACTAAGCTTAGGTTGGAGCTCACTCATCTCTGGGCTTTTCCTGTCTGAGCAATGGAAGGGCAGACAATGGAACGAATCAGGTCTCTAGGCCTGATTCTATAACCGAGTATGACAAATCAGTATTTCCCACCATTCCATGTCAATTTCCCCTTCATTCCATCAATATGAATGAGCACAGCTGCAGGCGAGACCCTGTGCCCAGGCTCCATTTCCCCACTGGTCATCAAATACCTCCCCTACCTGCTTCAGGGGATAGTGAAGATCAAATGAGGCAAGAGCAGTGTATTTCATTGACAAAATATAAAATATGCTATCAGGGATTTCAGAACATTTTGTGAGCAATTGAGTCATTTCTTCAAAAGAAATTTTTGCAGAAGCCAAAGAAAACTATTTCAGTTAATGGCAACCCTGTTCTTCTAGCTGTTCAACCCAGAAACCTTGGAGTCATTATGACCCTTCACTTCTCACTCCTGCTCATCCAGGCCGTTAACAAATTCTGCCAGCTCTGCCTTACAAATATATCCAGAATCCAGCCATTGCTCCCCAATCCACAGCCACCACCCTGGCCCAAGCCACCATTGTCTCTTCCCTGGATTGTGACATCCTTCCTACTACTTATGCTGGACACCTTCTGTTTGTCTCTCCAGATCTAGGCTCTATGCTGTGTATCCTGCTCTGTGCCCTGGGAGTCTCATCTGTATGGACCACCTCTGCTGAGACTAACAGGGAGCTCAGCTAACAGGGAGCCTCAGCAGGTGCCTGGAAAGAGAGTGAGGTCTCCTTGTGCTGGCCACGATCTTCAACCCAACACCACTATGCTTCTTCAGGAGGGCACCTCTGAACAACCATCTCTTTGTATTAACCAGTCTTCTCCAGGAAAACCGAACCAATAAGATGTGTGTGTGTGTGTGTGTGTGTGTGTGTGTGTGTGAGAGAGAGAGAGAGAGAGTATGTGTGTGTATATGCAGATTTATTATAAAGAATTGGCTCACACAATTAAGCAGGTTGACAAGCCTCAAGGTAGCTGGAGACCCAAGAGAGTAGATGGTATATTTCCAGTCCGAGTCCAAAGGTCTGAAAACCAGGAAAGCTGTTGGTGTTTCAGTCCAAAGGCCAGCAGTCTTGAGACCCAAGGGGAGCTTTGATGTTTCCTGAGTCTGAAGGAAGGAAAAAACCCCCAATACCCTGGCTTGAAGGCTGTCAGGCAGGAATTCTTTCTTACTCACAGAAAGGATCAGCATTTGTTCTATTCAGGCCCTCAACTGATTCGATAGGACTCACCCACATTAGGGAAGGCAATCTACTTTACTTAAGTCTGTCCATTCAAATGTTAATCTCATCTAAGGGCACCTGGGTGGCTCAGTTGAGCTGTTGGACTCTTGATTTTGGCTCAGGTCATGCATGATCTCATGGTTTGTGGGACCGAGCTCTGTGTTGGGCTCCTCGCTGAGTGCGTAGAGCCTGCTTGGGACTCTTTTACCCTCTCTCCCTCTCCCATGCTCTCACTCTCATAAATACATACATACATACATACATACATACATACATAGTTAATCACATCTAGAAACACCCTCACAGATACACTCAGATTAATGTTTGACCAAATGGGTGGGCACTCTGTGCCCCAGTGAAGCTGACATATAAAGTTGACCTCCATGCTCTCTTTGGGCTCCACTAGTAACTGCTTCCTTCCCATGACTTGGAAAATATTAACATCTCAGTGGCTCCAAAGCTCTGGGTTACCCTTGTGTTTCCTCTACATCTGCACCTTTGTAAGAAACTTTCCTCCAATTTTCCCATTATGAGTGTCCCACATATTTCCTGCTGGGCCTCTGTCTGACAGCTGGTCTCCCTGCCTCTGCTCTTGCCCTTTTTCAGTCTATTCTTAGAACAGCAACTGAGGGCTCCTTTTAAAAGGTAAGTCAGACCGTGTCGCTCTTCTGCTCAGAAGCCTCAGAGGCTACGCATCTTAGGGTAAAAGCCAAAGTTTCTGCCACAGCCTACAAGGCCCTACATGAGCTGGACCTGGCTTCATCCCTGGCCTGTTTGTGCTGTCTGCCCTTACTCATGGGCCCCCTCCCATAGTGGCATCTCGCTGCTGCCTGAGCAAGTCTGGCCTGCTTCCACCTCAGGGCCTTTGAGCTTGCAGTCCCTTCAGTGGTTCTGCCTGCCCTGCTGCCCCTGGGTGGCTGGCTCCCTCATTTCCATCAGGCGTCTGTCAGTCAGGGTCCCTGGCAGGAAGAGATGGCATACTTGAATTGGGTGCCTTGAGAAGAGTGTAATAAAGGGACTATTTACAGAGGTATGGACAGGGTGTGTGGGGAAATGACAGGGACACTGCCTTATCCTGGGCTGGAAACAGCAGGCACCCAATCCCTAGGCATGAAGGGACAAGGGGAGAGGAGTCCCTGGAACCTGGAGAGAGAGTGAGCTCCATGGAGATGACCATCTCACAGGGACAGTGGCCTCAGGATGCAGCCAGTCTGTGGGGACCCCACCCAGAGGGAGCTTGAAGAGTAAGTCCTCCTCTTTTCTCCAGCAGGTGCTCCCAGCTATTTAAGCCACCTGGAGGCCCCCATAGAAGGAGCCCATTGATACAGCCCACCCATGTTCTGGGCCAAGAGGGGCAGACAGCATGGAGGGAGGAGCAGATGGAAGGTATCCAGCATAAGATATTTCTCAAAAATCACCTTAAATGCTGAAAATGTTCTGGAATTAGATAATAGTGGTGGTATACAACTTTGTAAATATACTGAAAGCCACTTTAACATGGGGACTCTTGTGGTGAGTGAATTACATTTCTTTTTTTTTTTTTTAATGTTTTTTTTCAGTAAGTAAATCCTTCCGTGGCTACAGGATCTAAAATTTTGCCTGCCTTCAACATTTCATATCCCTCTTCCCAGACTCTTCTTGCTTTGGGCTTTCCCTGCACTTTTTTTGCTTAGGGGTTGCCATCAAACATATCATGTACAGTATTTCGTTATGGCTTGGCTCATCTGTTGTCCACTCCACCAAAGCATAACCTCTATGAGGACAGGGACTGTGGTCTGATTTTCTCTGTGCCATATTCCCACCACTGTCTAAATCAGTGCTCACTGCAAATGGGAGAATACGTGGGAAATGGATGAATGGTTGGAAGTGGAGATACTCTGGTAGGAGACAGTGTGAGGGGGGTCAGTCCAGGTCCTGCTTGCTATTCCCCCCTCCCTTCCCAGGGTCCTGAACTCAATTTGGAAACCACTACATAACCATGCAAAGGCACTCATTGCCCCTTCCTTTTGCAAATGTGTCTTGGGTGGTTCATTTCATCTTCAAATGACACAGAGGACATCACAAAGGGCATCTACAATATTTGTACACTACAATATTTGTTCATAGCAATATAACTTGCAGGAACCAAAAGCTGGAAATAACTCAACTGTTCACTGATGGATGAGTAGATAAGCAAAATGTGGTATTTCCATACAGCAGAATAATCCGTACAATAGAACATAGTGGAAGGAAATTCTGACTCAGCCTACAACTTGGATGAACCTTGAGGACATTATGCTAAGTGAAATAAGCCAGTCACAAAAGGACAAAAGAAGGGGGCGCTTGGGTGGCTTAGTCGGTTAAGTGTCCGACTTCGGCTCAGGTCATGATCTCACAGTTTGTAGGTTCTAGCTCCACGTTGGGCTCTGTGCTGACAGTTCAGAGCCTGGAGCCTGCTTTGGATTCTGTGTCTTCCTCTCTCTCTGCCCCTTCCCTGCTCGTGCTCTCTCTCTCTTTCAAAAATAAATAAACATTTAAAAAAAAAACCAAAAGAAGTCTGATTCCACTTATATGAGGTTTCTAGAGGAGTCAAGTTCATGCAGACAGAAAGCAGAGTGGTGGTTGCCAGGAGCTGGGGAGTTAATGTTTAATGGGTAGACAGATTCAGTTTTGCAAGATGAAAAGAATCCTGGTGGTTGGTCTTGGTCACACAATAATGTGAACGTACTTAATGCTACTGAATTGTACCCTCAAACACTTAAGATGGTAAATTTTGTGAGATTTTTTTTTAACCACAATTTTTTTTTTTTTAAGTAGGAAAAAGGGGAAGCATGTATAGCTGCCATGAGCAGAGCCAAGGGAGTTTGGACACTCTGCTCTGTCTTCCTGAGGCTGCTTCCCATTTTTAAAATGTCCATTGCTAAAAAATGCTAGTTCTGGCTGGATTCTAGACCTTTGAAAGAGAGAGTAATGTTCATATTCCCGATGTCTTTAATCATGGCTTAGCCGATTCTTACAAGGGAAAAGGGAGGAAGAACATGGCCACAGAACAAAGTGCTGTGGTCTAACTCAACATGCCTCCTCCCACCCAGCTGCACACACAACCTCCCCCCTGACCACATAGAAACACCACATGGATGCAGGTGACAACCCAGCACCAGCCTAACTTCAACCTGGATTTGCTGGTGCAATTGCCTATGGAACATCAGGCCCCTGACTTGTCACTTCTGCCTGGAGAGTCTGAGGCACATCAAAGCCCCAGGGCAGAGGGCACAAGGCTGATTAGAGGTTGGCCAAGCAGGCAGCTGGAGAGGGTCACTGGGAGACCTGTGGGGTCTATAAATACCTGACAGGTGGCTTATTAGAGGAAGGTGTGCAGGTGTGTGTGTGTGTGTGTGTGTGCATGCGTGCATGTTTGGGAGGGGCAAGAAAGGAGGGTGGGAGACTGGGGCAAAAAGAAACCCCAGGAGGAGGTCCCTGAGGGGGGAGAGAGGGGCACTTGGTGATAAAGGAGATGGTGAAAGTCCACAGCTCTCTGCATCTCCCTCCTGCTCAGAGCCCCAGGAGGAGTGTGGGGAGGGGTCTTGAGGAAATTCAGGCTTCAAGGAACAGGCTTTGAGAGGAAGGACCAAAGGAAGTGCTTGCTGAGAGGTACCAGCCACAAGCCAGTAATTCCCTCATTTTACCAAGTGAGGGTTTGCAATGAGCAATGGGCCAGGATTGTGTGCTTCCAGTTCTGGTGTTGGGGACTCAGGACCCCCATGTATGGATAGTGTGGCAGTGTGACATTGTCCATGCCAGAAACTGATGGGCATTCACAGGACAGCAGCTTCATTGTAGAGACACACACTGGGAAGCAAAGGGCTCTGTCCTCAAACCTGGTCCACCTGTTGACCAAGTGGGCTTGGAGTCACAGTACCCAGAGGAGCTCTAGAAGCCTCTGGGAGGGACATAAGTGCACCCACCTGGGGAAGGAGGCCTGGTGTTGGGTCTCAGCTTGGCCCTTAGCTAGAGGTAACTTTGGGCAAAGTGCTCCCCTCTCTGGACCTCAGTTTCCTCATTGTAGGTAGAGGGGCTTAGGCTAATTTGGTGTGCTGGAGTCCTCCTCAGGCTACCCTGACTTCCTGCCTCACTGTCTGTATCTGAAGAAAGATTGTGTTTGCTCAGCCCCGGTGAATCCCAGATCCTCTTGTGAGGGGCCAGCCATGTGGCTGTGGCTAGGGGAGGACACGCATAGCATTGGGGACAGGGGCCAATGCGCATGATTTAGTATGAAGATAAGTTTCATTCGTAATTAACCGGTAGTTATCCTTTTAAATAGGATAAACGTTCTCCGTGAAAACTTATTTATATTAATAATTTGTTTAACAAAACTCTTTTTAGACAATAAGAGAGCTCAGGCTCTTGTGTGCAGGGATCTGGGTTTGAGCTCTAGCACTATTTCTTCCTTATTCTGTCATCCAAGGGATTTAATTTCTCTTATCTGTGAAATAGGGATGATACTCCCTGTCAGGTAGGAATGCATTCAGCTGCAAGTAACAAGATACACAGCTAACAAATAAGGATT
This sequence comes from Lynx rufus, assembly GCF_022079265.1. Classification (NCBI taxonomy): domain Eukaryota; kingdom Metazoa; phylum Chordata; class Mammalia; order Carnivora; family Felidae; genus Lynx; species Lynx rufus. Next base: position 35,810,926 of record NW_025814889.1, on the reverse strand, counting down.
TGTTAACCTAGAGCCAGGAGTCTGCAGTCGGCAGTTGCTGGTCTGGGTTTACTGCTTTGTGATGCTCCCAGAAGTCCTCCAGAGCTCCCTCTTTCTACCCTTCCCTCCTTCACTTGCTACAGTCCTCTTCTGTTTGTTATCTCATTGTCACAAAAGGGCTGCTGCTGTTCTAAACATCATGCCTGATTTCAAGGTAGAGTGAAGGTGAACCATGCCAGATGCTTCTGTTCATTTTTTAAACATGAGACAAAAAATTTCTCCAGAATTTTACTCCCCTCCCTGCCCCTTGCCAGCAGGCTTGTGTTTCATTGGGTAGAAGTGAGTCACATAGTCACAATGAGCTACAAGGTAGATTGGAAATATGGGAACAGGATTGTTTCACCTGGTTTAACAAATCATGATGTCCTGTCCGGGGCTGGACATTGTTACCAAGAAAGAACAGGAGAAGGGGGTGTTATGTGGGCAACTGGTATACCACACTCCCTAAGCAGAATCAGGATCTGGCCCTAAAAAACATCCTCTATTACTATTTACATATAAATTCTCTTCCATAGAAGGATTGACAGGCAGACCTTAACTCCCAGGACATTTTAAGGGGAGCTGGAAAAGAGCTTTTTCCCTCTTTTTTCAGGGGAGAAGACAGGGTATGTAGAAAGGTCAGGGAAGGGGAGGACTCAGCTGCAGGGCACGAGGATCCATGGAGTCTAGGAGCTTCTCCTTGGCTACCAACTTCCTTCATAGTTTGGAGCACTGGAAAGAGCAGCTGCATCCATCTAGGGATCAGGAGACCTAGTTTCTAGTCCTTGCCATGATGCTAGTCATCTGCATGACTTAAAACTTTAACCTCTTGATTTTGTCATCTATATACAATGATGTGTGTGATTCTTATAAGAGAGGACCATGTAAGATAGTGGACATGAGAATGTGATGTTCTATGCAAATGTAAGACATTTGAATCCTTGGAGGAAGAAGCACCTCAGGGTGCTTTGGTTTGGGAGTGGTTTGGGAGTGGTTTGGGAGTCTAGTAAGCGTGCACACACACACACACACACACACACGCAAGGTCCTCATTCAGGCACATGTATGCAGCATGTACAGATGAAGGGAAATTTAATACACATTAAAACATATGTAAAGTGTTTGTCAAGATGGGCCCAGGTAGCAAAAATTAACAAATGGAGCTACATCAAACCAAAAAGCTTCTGCACAGCAAAGGAAAACATCAACAAAATAAAAAAGCAAACCACAGAGTGGGAGAAAATATTTGTAAATCATATATCTTATAAAGGGTTAATATCCAAAATATATAAAGAACTTATACAACTCAATATCAATAAAACAAAATAAAACAAACAAAAAAACCCCCAAACCAATGCCCCCCCCAAACCATACCACAATTCTATTGAAAAATGTGCAGAGAATCTGAATAGACATTTTTCCAAAGAAGACATACAGATGGCCAACAGGTATGTAAAAAAAGATGCTCAACATCACTCATCATCAGCAAAACGCAAATCAAATCAAACCACAATAAGATATTACCTCACACCTCTTAGAATGACTAGCATTAAAGACAAAAAAATAACAAGTGCTGGTGAGGATGTGGAGAAAAGAGAACTCTCATATGCTGTTGGTGGGAAAGTAAATTGGTGCAGCCATTATGGAAAACAGTACAGAGGTTCCTCACTATCTCAAAAAGATACCTGCACCCTCATGTTCATTGTGGCATTTTTTACAATAGCCAATGCATGGAAGCAACATAGGTGTCCATTGATGGATGAATGGACAGAGAAAATGTGGTAATGGATTATTCCATTAATGTTAAGAAAATAAAATGTTATTAAGAGAATCATAAGGAAGAGAAAACACATTTATAGTATATATATATATATATATATATATATATATATATATATATTTAAAAAACACTCTGCATATAGCCAGACTTCCCAGGATGGTGATATTCCACACCCTGGTGGCCTTGACCCAGTGGTGGCAGCCACTGGGCAGTCTGTGGGCAGCAACGGTGGCCTGGAGGTGCACCACCAGCCATTGGTCGTTGGCAGCTGTGGCCACACATGAGTGCACCAGCCTCAGGGAAGCCACGGGGCCAAGGCACCATTGTGGACAGGGGTTCTCACTTGGCCTGGGAGTGGCCAGAGGCCAGTGGTTCCCCTGAGCAGCCCCAGAGACTGGCATGAAGAGGGCTCCAGGGATGAAGGTACTGAGGGTGCAGGGCTCCCTGCACAGCAATATCCCTGCTCTCTGGGCACATTCCTCGGCTTCAGCTTGGCCTCCTACCTCCAGTCCTGGGAACTTGACCAATCTGCCCTGTGGACATGTGAGGTGCCCTGCAGGCCTACCCACAGGCTGCCGGTGGCCCCTGTGGGACTCCTGGCTACTCAGCAGCAGACACAATCTCTGTGCCAGCCACCTCTGGTTTGGTTCTGTGGAGAACAGGGCGGGCAGTCCTAAATAAATGCCTTGTGGCCTTTGCTGTCAACTCTTAAAAACCCACATATAAGTGGTCTTGCACAGTTGGAACTCATGTTGTTCAAGGTTCAACTGAATATTTTATATGTGCAATGGAATAGTACTCAGCCATAAAAAGAAGGAAATCCTTCCATTTCTGACAACATGGATGGGCCTTGCGGGTATTATGCTAAGTGAAATCAGTCAGACAAAGACAAATACTGTAGAATCTCACTTACACGTGAAATCTAAACTCCTGAACTCAATAATGCAGAGAACAGTTTGGTGGTTGCCAGAGGCAGGGGGTTAGGGTTGGATGATATGGGTGAAGGGGGTCAAAAAGTACAAACTTTCGGCTAGAAAATAAATAAGCCCTGGGGATGTCATGTACAGCACGGTGACTACAGTTAATAATACTCTATTGTATATTTGAAAGTTTTTTGTTGTTGTTGTTAATGGAGTAGACTTTAAAAGTTTTCATTGCAAGAAAATATTGTTCACTAGACTTACTATGGAGATCATTTCACAGGATAGACAACTATCAAATCCTTACGTTATACAGCTGAAACTAATATGATGTTATATGTCAATTATCAAAAAGGAAGAGGAAGATGGGCCAGGGGATACAAGGTGCAAAAGGGCTTGTCAAAGTGGAGGCAAAGAGGAAGAGCAGGCTGGGGCTGAGGTCAGCTGCCCGTGGTAAAGGGGTCTTGGTGATTCTTATCATGTGAGGCCAACAGGCAGTGTCCATCCGGAATCTCTGCATGGGGGAAAGTGGAGACTATGTCCGTTTCCCTTGGAAACTGTCCTCTGGAGGAGACTGCTGCTAGGACTGCATCACTAGGAAGGCCTTCGAGTCACTTCCATCACTTCTGTTTGTAGTGTTTCCACTCCTTCCTGGGCAGGCAGGAAGCTGAGCAGTGAGACTTGGCTGAAGTGAAAAACGGTGGGGGAAGCAGAGAGGCCCGGGCAGCACCCCAGGGAGAGACCTCTGAATGCCCCCACAGGTCCTGGTGGAGGAGGAAGGAATCCTGGGAGAGTCCCTGAGAAATTAGCTGTGGACTTCCCCTTAACAGGTGGGGGCAGTCTGCAGCCTGCGTGTGTAATGTCCCCCCCGGGACTGGCAGCCAAGATTGGAGTGGAAATAAGTCCCACAGGCCACGCCACTGCCTGTGTCTGAAAAATTGCATGAGCTTAAATTAGAATTGTTCAGCCGTATCCTGGCAATGTGGTTCTCAAAACCTGGCCCTGTCATTAAAAATCCTGGGGCCCATGCCAGCTGGAGCAAGGTGCTGGAAGCAGGTGCTGAAACGTAGTAATGTTCAGCTAGGAACCCAAGTGCTAAGCCCTATGGGCCACAGCAGGTGGGAGCAGTTGGAGGCAAAAGCAATGAGGGTGGCAAGGCCTTGGTCCTGGCGGGGAGTGGAGTGTTTCCTCACAGAGCTGGGCCAGGTTCTGTGAAAATTACCTCACTCAGGTTGCAAGTTTGCTCAGAAATTGCAGCTTGGAGCTTCCCAGGGATGGCATTCCAGAAAGGCCAGGAAGGGCCTGTTAAGTGTCTACTTGCGGCGAACCCTCAGGTTGGCACTATCTAGGGCAAAACAAAGTGAAGAGACCCTGCAGGCACCAGGTCTGCTGTCCAGGGCTTTCCTGATGCAATCTGTAAGGAAAATATTGTGCATCAATTGCACTGATGTGTGATTACAATGAACCCCATTAACCTTAGGAAGTTCTTACCTACTTTATCCTGAGCGGGGAGACCACACGAGTGAGGCAAAGCTTTGTCAGTTTACTCTGGCTGGGAAACTGAATGAAGCACCAGCTGGTGAGTGGTACCTTGCCCTCATTAATGGACTCTCACTCCATTGGCCAGCCATCCTCCAGTGGGATGGTCCCATGCCTTGCCCTGGTTGAGCTAACCTTCCAATTCACAATACCCTTGGGAACACCTCAGAGGCTTGGGGAAGGGGCTTCTGCCTCTACCTTGGGGAGACAAAATCTCAGAAGGTCAAGTGGCAAATGAGAGTTGGAACCACTCTCATTATGCGGGGGATCAGAGGGAGACTCTAAATTTCCTGCTTAATAGAACGAAGGGTGGTGTCAGGAGTGTGTGAGAGGATATGTGCCACATCCTCTACATTGCCTGGCACATGGCAAGCACTCACTAAATCCTGTGGTCATCATGGCTCTCCTTGTCACTGTCACAATCCTCATACTCCTGGCCACAGTCCATGGATCAGTTACCCATAATGCAGGTAGGCAGTCTCACAGGGAGACTGCAGCACATCCCTGGAGGTGGGGGTGGGTGATATCTGTGCTTGCTTCAGCAACTATTCTGGAGCAGCAGAATGAGCAATGTAGGTGAGGAGACAAAAGGCAGTTATTGGTTCTGATGAATCCCCAAAGCATTTTTGGGAACCATAGCTAGAGTTACACACAACTAGAAGTTCATCCCTATAAGCATAAGCTGTGTCCTCATTTCTGAGAGAGAGAGAGAGAGAGAGAGAGAGAGAGAACAGGGAAAAGAGAGGAGGCATACTGGGAGGGAGGGAGGAGGGGGACCAGATGGGCTTGCTGATAATGAGGTGTGTGCTCAGGCTCATTTGTCCATGACCACTGGCCTCTGGGTCCCTGGGGTGTTCAACCTTCTGTTTCACAGTCTTGCTTTCTTCCTTTATGGTCCCTATGAAGAAGACATGCTACACATACTTTTCTCTGCAAATAGTTGTCTGGAACCCCACTCCTCACTTTCTTCCACTTCCCTAACCCTCTTAGCTTTCCCCTCCCTGCCTCCCCTTCTGTTCCTCCTCTTTTCCTGTTTCTCAATTGTTCTCCACGTCTTGCCAACACTCAGCAAACCTTTGCTGAGCACCTAGTATACATCCAGCACTGTGCAAGACCCTGAGGACTCAGAGCCACTGGGATGATGGTAATTTCTTGCTCTGGAGGAAGCTCATAGGCTGCTGACGAGGGAGACACACAAAAAAATCCCAACCCAATAGGGGAGTGTGGGAACCCAGAGCTGGAGCAGCTGACTCTCACTGGATCTTTGCCCTTTGCTCCATGCAACTTCCTTTATGCTGTTGTGATGGCAGATGAAGTCTAAAAGTAAGCCCGAGTATATCCCAAACACCTGATGGTCCACTAGGTCGTAAGAGTAGAGAGTAGACTCTGCCTAGCCCGTATCTTCAGGGAACTATTGGAAGGATGTCTTAAATAGGCTCAAGGTATATCAATGGAGTGGATATCAGTTAGTGCTTTTGCCTGAAAATAACAGAAAACCCCTATTCACTTGGCTTAAATGATGGCAATTTAATATCTTACATAAGAACTCTAGACGGTCTCAAAGTTGGTTAATACAGCAGCTCAATGATGTACCAAAGGTCAAGTTCTTCCCATCTTTCTTCCCTGTCATCCTCAGTATTTTGGATTGTCCTCAGCCTAGCTCCCTTCATGGTCACAAGAGGGTTGCCATTGTTCTAGGCATTATGGTCAGACATCATAATATCTTGAAGGAGATGAAGGACTGATTTTACCTGGCATTGCTTATCTGTGAGGAATATTTGCTGCAGAAATAATCCAGCAGACTTTTCTTTTTCAACAGCCAGACTGTATTCTAGGGTCATGCTTGAAGGAGTAAAGGGCAAGGGAGCAGAACCGCCACAACTAGCTTAAAGCAATCATAATTCCCCTCCTGCTGGGGCTGGGCCCACCTCCCCAAAAGAATGTGACCATGCAAAGGATACCCAAAACATTGAGGTCTGATAGGATGGAGGAAGGGAGTGGTGGACAGGTATTGTGTGATCAACCAGTGAGGTGTGGTCACTGGAGGGTGGGCAGTAGAGCCTGCCTCCAGCTGGTGGGTGGCCTCTTCATAGGTTTCAGAAATATTTGGCCCTGCAAGTGGTTTTCCAGGTGTAGCCAACAAGTTAGAGGCAGCAAAGAGTTAAGAAGTTAAGGAGCAGCAGCTGTGTCCTTGTCCAGTTGCCCTCCCCCAGATTCCCCTGCAGCTCACTCCTGAAGCTCCTTCAGGTCCTTACTGAATGCTTCATTCTCAGTGAGACCGTCTGTGACCCTATCAAAGAGTGCAATCCTCATTCTGAATCTGCCATACTCTTTCTCTGCTTAATTTTCCTCCTTGGTATTTCTCTCTCTCTAATATCTATATATTTTACTTGTCTTTCTTTTTATCCATCTCCTCCTCAAGGGGGAAATATTTGTTTGTTCACTGCTCTATTCCTGGTGCCTAGTAGCTGGCATTATTAGTAAATGCTCAATAAATACTTCTTGAGTAGATGAAACCTGGTTGCACATCAAATAATCTAGGGAGTTTGTGGGAAATGCAGGCTCCTAGGCCCTGTCCCAGACCTACTGAGGTGTGAGGCCCCAAGTCTCCCTGGGGGAACCCAGTGCAGTGTCCAGAGTTTGAGAGCCATTCCTCTGGGCTTACCTGCATTGACACAAGAGAGTTCAGCTTTGGGACTATAATACTTAAGTACAAAGGAGTGGGAGGTTGACACATCCTAGAGTCAGTGAAGTGTGGAGAGATGGAGATTCTGTACAACAGTTTGCATGTTATCAAGTTTAAGGACAAAAGTGTCCTGGATTGAGTGCCTTTCTGTCCCAGCACTTCAGTCATAGACACAGGAGCAACTGCACAGAGCGATGGGGGGCTGTGTGAACAAAGTGTGGGTGCACATAAATAACTTACATGAGAACATCTGAAGAATGAAGGCAAATCAATATGAAAAAGCAAATAGGCCACTTAAAAAATAGGCAAGAAACCTGACCAGGCACTTTACAGCCCATATATGGGATTAGCCAATAACCACATTACAGCAGATGTACCCAAAACCCTTCATTATTGAGAAATGCAGACTGAAGCCACAATGTGACACCACACACACCCACCAAGCCGGCTAAAAATAAAAGGCTGACAGTATCTTGAGTTGACAAGGATGGGTATCCGTTAGAACTCACACATGCTGCTGGAGGACGTGTCAAATGGCATGTAGCCTGTCAGACAGGGGACAGAGCATGCTATCCTGTGACCCACAGTACTACTCTTGAGTGCACACCTGAAAGAAAGAAGCTCAGATATTCACAAAAAGACATGTACCAAAATGTGCACAGTAACTTTATTATTCAGAAGAGCAGAAAAATTGGAAACACTTGACGGTCTATTAATAGGTCCAACAATTCAAAGGTCCACATGGCTGAATACCACACAGAGATTTAAAAAAAAAAAAAATGAACATAGTGATGAGTGAAGGAAGCCGGTAACAAAAAATCTGTATGACTCCACTGTGTGAAGTTCAAGCCCAGGTGGGCTTCACTGTGTGAAGTTCTGATGGTAGGAATCAGAAAAATGGTCTCTCTGGGGTTAGTTTTGACCGAGAAGGCTATGAGAGACCCATGCAGATATTTTTATATCTTCATCTGGGTGGTGTACCCAGACATACTTACACAGTTATTTATAAAATTTGTCAAGTTGTACTCTTAACATTTGTATTATTTATGTGTATCTGTTATACTTCAATAAAAAATAAATCCATACTTTATTGTACAAAACAATACACATTTTGTAAGAACACATACAAACAAAAAGGTCACAGGATAGTAGGCATTGTCCTCTCTCTGACAGGCTATGTGTCATTTGACACTTCTTCCAGCAGCATATGGGAATTCTAATGGATACCCACCCTTGCCAACTCAAGATACTGTCAGCCTTTGATTTTTAGCCACTTTGGTGGCCGTGTGTGGTGCTACATTGTGGCTTCAGTCTGCATTTTCCTGATAATTAAGAGTGTTGAGTACATATGAGCTCAATAGAATGGTTGTGGGGAGGCTGTTAGGAAGGAAGGGAATACAGTGTGGTTTGAACATAGAAGAAAAGAAATGAATAAAATAAAAAAAAATGTTCTTGTCCAAACCAATAATGAAGGTTTATAGAAACTAAGGAGTATGATTAATCCAGTTTTTTTCTGTGCCCAAGGTAGAAAGGGACAGAGTTTGACTGAAAAATTGAAAACCAAAATCAACAGCAGCAGTGAGGTGGAGGCAGAATGCAGGCAGAAAGCATAGGCTTTAGAAACCTGAACTTAAATGGACCCCAAGAGTCTCTGCAGTCAGCAGGCAGTGGGACTCTGAGGTCACCATCTCTTTCCAGGCTTGTTGCCAAGAGAAGGACACCTGGCCCGTTTGATGTCAAGAATGGAATCCAGGACAGTGACAGGCACAAGCAAGGAAGAGTCCCCGGCTCTGGTCACTCAGGGTTAAAACTTCCCACGTCCAGTGTCCTGTCTGGCAATTAAATCAGACTAAACTGACTGCTGAACTGTGTGTCTAGCAATTAACACATATACACGAAGGCCAGTTTGAAGAAACTCGTGTACAGCTATGTTTGGGTTCTCCAGGTAAGGAGGCTCAGCCACTAGCCAGTGGGTTATAATCTTGGTGTCTGAATAGGAACATTTCTCATGTGAGTCACTCAGGCCACCAGTGACAGACACTAATTAGCCTAGGAGGACCTGTGGTTTCAGTGACATAGTTGTTTTGGGTTGAACTGTGTGTTCCCCAAATTTGGATGTTCAAGCTGTAACCCCCGGTACCTCAAAATGTGACCTTATTTGTAAATAGAGTCATTGCAGATGTAATTAGTTAAGACAGGGTCATGCTGGATGAGGGTAGGCCCCTGATTCAATGTGACTGGTGTCCTTATGAAAAGTGAAAACTCGGAGACAGACATGCATACAGGGAGAACATCACATGAAGATAAAGGCAGAGCTCAGGGTGATGCTTCTAAATGCCAAAGAATGCCAAAGTTTCCCAGCAAACCCCCAGGAGATAAGCCGGAGGCATGAAACAGATTCCCCCCCATTTTCCCCCACCGTGGCTCTCAGGTTGGAAGGAATCAGCCGTGCTGACACCTTGGTCTGACTTCTGTCCTCCAGACTGTGAACAATACCCTTCTGTTGTGCAAGTCTGGCAGTCTGTGGTACTTTGGAACCCGGTGCAGTGGCCCTACCACCGACACTGAAGTGCCTTATTGGTCCTGGCCTTCCCCTATGAACCTCTCCTGCCTTAATGGGAGGGGGAAAGGACTATTTCTGCACAGCGTGGGAGATGAGCTGAAGTGTGCGCAACATTTAGGAGTGAATTTGGGAAAGAGGAGGGGTGAGGGGTGAGGGTCGTGTGGGGTGAAGTGACTCTGACCCTGGAGCATCCTCTGGGCACTGCTGGGTGAAACTACAAGGGAAGGGGCTCAGGGAGGCGTCAGAGATGCAATCAGGACGGAGTCAGCAGAGGTTTGCTATGAAGGATGCTAGAAGGCTGCTGGAGATGGCTGGTGTATGTGTGTGTGTGTGTGTGCGCGCACACATGTGTATGCATATATGTGTATGTGTATGTGTTTATACATGACCGCACACACACATGTGTATGTGTGCATATGTATGAGTGTGCACATACGTGTATATGCATGTATATGTGTACATACGTATGGGTGCACACATGTGTGTACTGAGGAGAGTGAGAAGTTAAAGAAAAACAGGGAGAAGCACATAGCAGGAGAAACTGGTCCTTTAAAGAATCCCCCCACCCCCGCCCCAAACCCTTCCTTCCCTCTTGGGCTTGCTGTGAACCTTCCTTAATTAATGCCTGTAAAATGCTCTCAGATGCTGGAAGGAAAGCAGCAGCTTTATAAATAAACACAGACTTCTAAAGGTTGACGAATGCTGGAGTCCCTTAGGGGGGAGGAGAGAGCTGTGCTGTGCTGTGCTGTGCTGGGGGAAGAGGCATAGGAGGCAGCTGCCGTGAAGCCAAGGTTTTGGTACTGGTTTGGCCATTAACTGGTTGTACCTCCTTGGGCAGGTCAAAACTCACCTCTGGGCCCTGTCTTCATCAGTAAAATGAAAGGGTCAGATTATGATCACAAAAGCCTTTCTCATGGTTACATTTTATGATCAGTGAGTGCCTTTGGTCAAGGTCACAAAGTGCATTTGAGAGAAGCAAGCAGGACCTCCCATGGGGTTCTTGAAGGGATGCTTAGAAAAGGTACATAATTTGGGGCGCCTGGGTGGCGCAGTCGGTTAAGCGTCCGACTTCAGCCAGGTCACGATCTCGCGGTCCGGGAGTTCGAGCCCCGCGTCAGGCTCTGGGCTGATGGCTCAGAGCCTGGAGCCTGTTTCCGATTCTGTGTCTCCCTCTCTCTCTGACCCTCCCCCGTTCATGCTCTGTCTCTCTCTGTCCCAAAAATAAATAAACGTTGAAAAAAAAATTATTAAAACAAAAAATAAATAAACAAAAGAAAAGGTACATAATTTGCCCAACACCTCAGATCTGATCAATGGCAGAGCCAAAATGGGGCTGTAAAGCCATCCCTCCACAGTCTAGAGCATCCTTATCCTGGGCATGGAGGGAGCCTGTCTCCAGGTGGTAGTGAAGGCAGGGAAAGTGGGAGCCACCTTACACTCAGGACAAGTGACCACCTTTGACAGTGACCTCCTCTGAACTTTCATCTTAATCCAAAAGGAAAGGCCCAAAAGGAGCAAGGACGCTGGATGCTGAGATTGGAGGAAACCACGTTTAGTTCAAACCCTTCATTTGACAGAGGAAGCTGTGGCTCGGAACATTGACATGACCTGGCTTTAGTTACACACAGCAGATTAATGACAGAGCCAGGCCCGGAATGTGGCCTCCTGACTTTAGACTCCTTGTGTGCAGTCTGATTTCTTTTAGGCTTGGTCTAAGGCTGGTGCTAATTGCATGGCTGAACCAGGGGATCTCTAGAAGAATATATGTGGTGACCATTTGTTCCCATTTGCTCAGGATGAGGTCGTCAGTCTGGGCCCAGATTTCCTCATTCCTAGGACTGGCCCTGCTCCGCTGTCATCAGCCCCAGGGAGGAATCTGGATTTGGGGAAGCACACGCCGTGTGTTCTCCTTTCCCCAAGCCTAGGCGAGCCTGCCAACATGGCCATCCCACCTCCTGCCTCCCATCCCATTCAGCTTGGGCCCCTGGGGAAGGATGGCCCTGCCTCTGAATGACTTAGTAAAATGGTCCAATTAAGAAGTGAACTTTGAATTTTAGCTTCCTCAGCCATAAAATAGGAGATGCTTTGCAGGATTTCAGTGAGGGACAAATGAAATAAAGTACTAAGTACTGAGAAAAGTGCCTGGTACATATGAAGAACTTAATAGGTGCTATCTGCTATTATTATTATTCACCTCTAGCCAGCATTTCCTCATCTAATCTCATGATCATCAACCTAGGCAACCAAGCAGGAAACCTGATTTCTTCTCTACTATACGCAGATGAGTAATTAATCATCTTACTTACTACTAAGTCGTACTGATTTTGCTTCCTAAATATTTCTTGTAACTGTCCCTTCTTTTTCAAACAACCTCAGCTACCCCTGCCTCAGACCAGGTCATCATCCTCCTCCATGTGAACCCCTGCCACACCTCCCTACAGTGTCCCTGTTGCTCATTTTCCCTGCCTTTGCCCTCTCTTCAGTTGCCAGGGATTTGACCATGGCCCTTCCTGCCTGAATCGCCCAGGCTCCTTGTTATCTGCGGAGTCTGGCCTGGGCTTTCTCCAGCCACGTTTCCTGCCTCCCTCTAGCTTTCCATTTAAATTCCAGCAACACCAAGTGGCTTGTGTTCTACCTCCCTCCTTCCCATCCAGCTACACACCATTGCTGCTTCTTGCCTTCTTATCTTACACCATCTTTTTTTGCCTTGAACACCTGCCTCCCCCCATTTTGTCCACCCTTACCTGTCCTTTGTGAATCGGCTCAGGCCTCCTCTTCCTGGAAGTCTTCTCTCAACCTCCTGTCTGTTTTAGGTGTGCTGTAATATCCCAAGCCTATCAATTACTGCCCTTACCACGTCTTACAGTTAGTCTCCTTCCAACCTGGACTGTGAGATCCTTGGGTCAGGATTAGGTCTTATTTGCCCTTATGTCTCCCCACACAGAGAGCTCAGTACATGTTTACTGAGTGAATGAATGAATGCAAGCATGCACGAATGAAGTGGCCCCAAACTTGGCATGAGGAAAAGAGTTTAGGGAAAGGCAGCTCATTTCCAAAGGGTGGGAAAGATAGACATGCTTTTTGGATATATGAACCGGAACGAGGCACATTCCTCTAAGAGGAAAGGGAAAGCACTGGGGAGGATGAGCATTTTCCAGGAATCCAAAACTGGGAGTAGCTGTCTTTTTAGCCGATGTTACTGTGTTTGGCCTGGGGATGACAGAGGCATCTGACGGGTAATGGACATTCAGACACAGGCTGGGCATTTCACTGCAGAACAGAGCCCCCCATCCCATCAGGGTCTGATATTTATGGATTTTCTGTCAAGCCACAGTTTCTCAGCCTCTGGGCATGCTGGGTGAGCTACTATGCATACAGCAGGGAATAAAACTTAAGGAACTCATAACCCTGGGGAAGTGCTATAGGAAGGAAATATGAAAGCATCAAAAAGAATTCTGGACAGATCTATGATGGAGCCATAAATGGCAACAAAGAGAAGCTGGGATACACCTAACCTTTGAGGCTGATGGGAGTGAAGAGCAACTCCTCCCTTGCCACATTCCCTGGGGCTGCTGTCCAGAAGAAAACGCCACTGCGGAGCATAGATGGCTCTGACCCAAAGCGACAACTTCTATGCTCCCATGATAAACACACAGAAAATAATTTTCTTTCCTGCTACTGTCTTGGTTGAAGAAAGAGACAGGAGGTGGTGGGATTCAAATCCAGAACTGTTTGGCCCTAAGTATATGTTCTTTGCCATATGGGATAAGATGCTCATGGCAGCCTACCTGTTGGGACTGCCATCTTGGTCTTTTGAGCCCTTAAGTTGATTGTGTAGGCTCTAGCTGTGCTGAGGCAAGACATAGTCGGCATTACTTCTCAGTCTGGTAGTAGGAAGTGAGAACAAATCTCTTGGAGGAACCAGAGCTTCTTTCACTGCTTATGTCTTCCATAGAATCGTGTGTGGACACAGCTGGATGGGACCTGTCATGGGGCCACTGACAATATGCAGTCTTCTAGACCAGTGGGCTTATTGTTGCTGTTAGTGATGCTCAGCATCACTAAGTTGGGAACACCCACTGCCTCTCTTGAGTGTTTCAGCTCCTCCCAGCCTTGGCAGGATGTCCTACCTGGATTTTCACTCGGTAGTTTGTGCCTTTCATCTTGGTCCTTAGACTTATAGGGGAATTCTTAGGTTTTGGCTTACAAACATTGGGTCTCCCACCCTTTCTCTTGTCTATTTAGAATGATCTTTACTTCCTTCCTGTTGTGCCTTGTCCAAGAGGACTGGCTTATTCAAGAAACCCGGCTGCATGGTTTGGGCTGTGCTAGCTGGCTCAGAGCCACAATGCCCGTCTGCACTGCTCAGTCCCTGGAGAAGGTTAACAACAGAGCTATGCTTTCCACCTCCCCGTTGGTGTTTTAAGACCACAGTCGACACACGCAGTTTTTATTTGTGTACTTTTCTCAAGGCTCGAAGTTGTTGGAAGGCATTACTCATAACTCAATTTGGTGAATATCTATCTAGATACTCGAGGTTGAGTTAAATATACCAAGTATTTGTAACTGCCTCTCTCACTATCCTAATTATAAGAGGGAGGGGGATGCCAACCACTTGAAACCTGAAATCAAGTATTCAGCAAAATGCTGGGGAGACCCACCAATCTGTGCAGTCAGGCAACTTTACATGTTGAAGTGTTGCTACAACCTGCTGGCTGCAAATGATAAATTTAGCCTTAAAGATGGCTCAATGTTCCAAAGCTTAGGAAGCAAGCTGATTGCTTTGGAAAGGGAGGAGCCACATGTCTGAACAGAGGAGAAACTGGAGAAAAAAGGGCTTCTCTATGGCTAGAAGGAGGGAGCCGCCAATTTGTCCATAGATTCTAGAGACCTCACTCCTAACACAGCACCATCTACCTCCACCCCAGGCCAGCCCAGCCCTGTCCTGTCCTGCCCAGCAGAACAAAGAACTGTCTTCACAGTTCAGTTGAGTTCCTCTCCTTCCTTGCCTTTGTACTAACATATGGTTGAATCCAGGTGAAGCCTGGTATTTAGAGGCCTGGTCTTTGATGGGACACCTCCCATTGTTAACATTACATACCCGGGGATGTGGGCTCTAACATGTGTCAACTGTTGCTTTTCTCTTTAACACCCAAGAGAACTGAAGATAGCCAATGTCATCCAATTTTATCAGCAAGACTGGGTACGAACACTAGAAAATTCTTAAAGATGCTGTTAAATGTTTCTCTCACTCTGCAATTACCTCCATGCCTGGTTTTCTAAATGGGGAGACTGAGCAATGTGTCTTTTCAGAAGTTCAGGGACTATAAATTCTATTAACAGCACTGTCTTCTCTGGTTTTACAAGTAAAATGGCACTTCACCTATAAATGCAGGGACAGTAACAATACGATCTCGGGTCACACTGACATCTTTGTCTTAAAGAGCTCATGTTCATCTCCTTTGGAAAGAAGGGGTAAGTGTTACTGTTTTCATTTTACTGATAAAGAGATGAAGGGGAGAAGAGGGTATAGTAAAGTGACCACAGAAACATAAGTGTCAATATAAGACTTAACACTCAGTCACAGTGGATGACAAATGATGGCATTGAGGTTCACTCCAGCAGTTTCAGGCCTCATCCTAGTGGCCGGAAGACTGGGACACACCAAACAGCACAGAGGGGGCGAGAACAAACTCATAGAATGCACAGCACGGAGGAATCGCTTTCCACAAATTGCCCCCATATAAGGACCCTGTGTGGCGGGTCTTACTTTCATTTTACAAATGAAAACAGCATCTCTAAGAGGCTCACCTACGCAGGCGCTGAAGGCACTGCCTGATGAAGGCTGTGTGTTTTGTCCCCACACCTCGCAGAACTGACTTCCGTAACTTCTGCAAGCTTGAAATCCACCTTGTCGGAGAACACTGCCTTTAGGCATAATTATCTCATTTTGCATCTGAAATTCAATTAGCTTAAAACTGCTGCCTGGGAGCCAGTGACACCTAGGAGTGGCATCCGTGATGGTCTCAGAATTTGGGATGAAAGTAGGAAAAAGAAAAGTCAATTTATATATGAAATCTAATTTGGGGTACCTTAGATAACCCATTTTATATATTTCTTGGACTCTCTAGAGGAAGCTCTTTGTACAAAGAAGGTCTCCTCTGTTTTGCCATGTAGAAGAAATAAGCACTCAATCACCAAGTGCCCTTTAAAAGGGTGACTTAGTCTTTGGTCTAAATGAATTGGGCCTGTCACTTTTAAAGTGATTCATTCCAGTAAAGGATGGACAATTTATTACTTTTCAAAACAGATCACTGTGGCGTTGACCTAAAAAGTCCCGAGTGAAGCCTGCAGTGCAGGTCTGACCCTGCTGGGCCCAGGTCCTTTCTTCTATCACATAGCACTGTGCATCCTTTCACGTTAGGTGCTGCAATTGATATTTCTATTCTATTTATTCATTGCTAAGGTTAAAAAAATAAATATTTCAGAAATTAGCCATTTTCTACCCCCAGATATATTAAAACATTTAAAATGGAATTCATTTCTCTCTAGTTAGAGAAGCAACTCTAAACATGTAATTAAGATCAAAGAGACTTTTTTAAAGAAAAGGTTGGCAAGCAGTTAAGTATATCATTGATTTTGTTCCAATTTTAGTATGTGTGTTGCAGAAGAGAGCACAATCGCTGATTTCGGGATAATAGGTCATGTGTGTCTCTCCCCTTGCCTCATTCTCCTTATGAGAGTATGGAGGTATTACATACACAATTATTAATTTCAAGTATTTTGTTAGAACATCACATGGGTTTACATCTGTGTTAGATATTGTAGGAGATGTCAAAAAAAAAAAAAAAAGAAAAAGAAAAAAGAAAGAAAGAAATCCTTCCTTCCTAAATGTAGGAGGGTAACAGTAGATTCTTCAGTCCAGTGAATGGCACATCACAAGGGTAATAAGAGTCAATTCCTTTCCTGCCCACCTTTTCTCTGTAGAAGAAAAGGCACACTCCTGCAGGAGCAGGGGAAGTGGTATTCCCAGGTACACTACTGATGGTGTGCCTGCATGAAGGTCCACAGCCTTAAAGCCCTTCTTAGCATCAGAAGCTATCAGGAAACCTATTTTTCCCATGCCTCCTATATGACCTATAAAATGAAAATAAAACCTGTCTTCCGGACAGCATTCTAGAGATTTTTTATGATTTAAGAATAAAAAGAGCTATAGAAATGCAAAGCTTTATTTATTACTAATATTCAGCAGAGACTAATTCCCATATCGACACTTCTGGGCCTTAACAACTTGGCAAGGGCTCTTCTGACTCCCTCCAAGATTAAGCTCCTCATCTCTGTGAACATAAAATCAATCTGCTATGTAGCTTGAAGAGTCTTTGTCATTATGCTCCTAAAGAACCTAGCACCTCTCTTCAGAGGCCAAGAGAAAGCTTTAAAATCTTTTGTAGACTTCTTCTCAGCATGTTTTGCTAAAAATGACAAAATGTTCATTTGGAAGCATAGGCAGGCATATTCGGCTGGTTAGGTCCAAAAGAAATAACAGGAGCTGGGATAAATGAAGTGTTACTGGAAATCTGGGCCATTTGTGGACTCCTAGAACAACTCGCCTCTAGAAGCTAGCTATAAATATCCTTAGAAATAATTTCCCTTCAAAAGCCTTGGGAAAACATGCCAACTGGATTTTTACAAATGAAACGGTTACTTTGGTAAAAGAAAACCTCCAAAGGCTAGGGTAGGTCCGCGTAGGTTAGTATGTGGGGTGACACTGCCACCTGGTGGCTGGCATGCACTACAGCACAAGGAGCTCAGCAACAGGGAAACCACACTCCCCGCGTTCAAAGAATAACCAGAGCTATTAATAAAAAAGAAACCAAGCTTCCAGAACAGTCCTTCTTACTGAGAGGCTACTTCTTGTAGAATTGGCCCCATGCCTGCAAGGACAAAATAATTTAAGCTTGGAATTTACTGTGTGATATGAGCAAAAGACTTCTATCTGCTCGATTCTTAGTGCAAGGTGTAACCAAAGGATGTGATTAAAAAAGAGCTTGACTGAAAAAAATTCTGAAATGTTTTAATTCATATCGTACATACTTTTAAAAAAGGCGGAAACATTTAGGGTAACACCACTGACGTGAAAGAATCTTGAGCCACAGGACCTTGAAAATCAGTCTGAAAATGTTTTGCTTTCACATTGTCTTTTTCATGGCTGCTTGTGTCATGCTGAAGAGATAAGCTTCGTAGATTATATTCAAGAAGTTGTCATCGTTCTGGAAAACAAAATCAAAAGACCCAAGGGAATGTGATTTGGCTGGCAGGAACCAAAGGCTTCCTCTGTCTTGGAGCTAAACTGGCATTCTGACACTCAGATGCTCCTCTCTGCCTGTCTGCTCCAACGGCTGGTGGTTTTTCACTGCACACAAGAGTGTTAAGTGGGACTGGAGGCCTGACCGAGTCAGCTGCTGGTGTCCAACAGTCATATGAGAAGTAGCAAGTGCTCATTACCTACAGCACGGATGGGCAGCCCAGCCACATGGCAGTATGGGATAAGGGTCACTCAAAAAAAGCCCAGGTCTGTTTCAGGAAAAGATACAGGTCCTAACAGAAGGCTGGAGTGGGAGGCAATGATCCAGGTCAGTGGTCTCTTTGGTTAGGAGATAGCTGGGGCTTCTTAAAGGTTCTCCAAGTCTCCCACAATATATACACTTTATTTCAACATTAGTTAAGATTTACTTGCAACATGCTTCATTTATATCATCGAAACTAGCATAATTCTCCCATTAATTATGGAAAGTTTTTGGTCTGGGTGAGTGGGCAGCAGTTAGACTGGCAGTCTCTGGGCTCTACTGCCTGGCTAGGACTGAGGGAGAATCATGGGTCTAATCAGTGGTGCTCTTTGTTTTTAATTCTAGAGACTTCTCCCTCCCACTCAAATCCTTTAAAGCTTTAGCAATTCACCCACATTTCACATTCCCCCTTCATTCCCTCTTGGCACCCCACGCACATAGTGTTATTCTCATGCAATGAAAGAGTGATTTCTCCCTGTTTTTCCTACAAAGTAGCCACAAAGTCCCTGTGCGTGAGACTGTGTCCTACCAACAGGCGAAGACTAAAAACAGTCTGCATGAGTGACTTCTAAGAGTCCATCAGGAAGATGATGTCTACATGGGGAAAAGTAAAGTGTATGCGGAGAGTGGACGGATCATAATTTTCTACCTAGCAACGTACCGGGCCTGCTCTAGACTTTTGCTGGAGTCTTGGCTCCTGTACAAAGATCTTTGGAACAATGTTTTTTTAAATGGAATGAACCAGAAAAAAATGTGAAACTTCTCAATTTAAGTTTTTTTTTATTTATTGCACATAAAAAAGTTTATAGATGTCCTAAGTCCTCATGAACTTATGAGTGGCTTGAAAAGGTGGGAAATATTTTTACCCTGATATTTGTTTATGGATTATATGGATCAGCAACTCATTTGTTGCTGATCTTTAGTGGGCTGCTATTCTGCTTTCACACTTGGACACTGATTGCTAGCCCTCTCTCCTTCCCTTCCCTCCAAAATACGTGACCTTTAAAAAATGTTTTTAATAACAGAGACCACAGGCTTTTTAACTAGGACGGAACATCTGTGGAGTGCTAGCCAGCTCTCTGAAAGTCTGCCAAAGCTTAAGTAAAGTACCACAAAAATTTTCTTAAAGACTGTATCAAAGACACCTAACTATGTTAACTGAGGTGTTTGAAGTCTGTCTGGATAAAAGTGTTCCACTTTTCAAGGCCTAGCATATATTTTTGGGGTATGCTTCACCTGGTAGACTGCTGAACGGCCTCCGGAGGCCCATCCCTTGCAGTCCCATTACTACCATGGCCCCAGCCCAGTGCAGCAGGAAGGAGCACTCTGTAGCCAGAGTGCGGTTGAATCCTAGCTCTGCTATTTCCTAGCTGTGGCCTCAGGCCAGTCACTTAGCCTCAGTTTCCTTGTCTCTAAAAATAGAAAAGATAATAGGGTTGTTGTAGAAGGATTAAATGAATTAATATATGTGAAGCATTTAAGACAGCGCCCGGCACAGAGCTCTCTACATGTGGCCACTGTTATGTTGTTACCTCACGAGCCAAGTGAGACAAATGGCTGACAAAGAAGTCCCCTCCTTCTATCCTGTCCTATCAGTAGGTTTCAAACTTATTTGTAAAATATGCCCTTAGTAGTCACAGCCATTACTTGCTTCCCTACCTTTTTCCTCCTTCTTCAACAGTCCTTGTGAACCTTCCCCTAAATGCTGCCACTTACTCAAGATGGCTCTCACCTCCATTTCCCCATGGTGAGCTTTCTGGGCACCAGCCAGCACCTACAATCCTCCCAGTGGCTGCTTAATTATACAGTATACGTTTCTTTCTTTTCTGGCAGGTGACAGCTTGGAGGACTTAGTCAATACTACAAAATCCTTGATGGTCTGAGACACCCAAAGTCCACAGCCAGTATTTTGAATCTCACCCAGCTAACTGAGCATGGATGCCGTTGAGGTTTAGGTTGAATTGTTACATGGTCCTTTTATTCTTGGGGAGTACTAAGTAGGCATTAGCTAACTGAGTCTTTATCTCAAAGTGGCAACCAACAGGTCAGCAGGGAAAGGGAAGAAGAGAGACGACGTGACTCTCCTACCTGAATGAGGTACAGCAGTGCTTCCTGAAGCTGGAGCTTGGTAAGTGGGCTGCTGGTGACTGCAGGGGGTTCTGGGGTCTGCAGAGGCAGGAGGAGGCTGGTGGAAGTGGCAGCTGGTTCTTGGCTTCCCAGAGGCAGGAGCCCACTGTCCCTCTCCTTTGGTGGGGCACAGGTGGGTTGTGTGAACACCATAGGGGACATGAGCAGAGAAGGAGCCACTGTGGCAAGGACGCGCGGAGGTGAGATGGCCTGCTCACAGCAAATACACACAGAGGGCAGGAGTAAGTAGCAACTCATTGAAAAGAAAGGTAGACAGATAAAGAGGCCCCTCGCTGGCAAGAATGGATATAAATGAGTTTCAGTATTAATTGCTCACAACTCCACTAGGTGGAGGAGCCTGTAGGAGACTGACTCCTGCTCAGTTGTCTCCACATTTTCCTTTGTCATCACTAAGCTGCTCTGGCAGTCTGCCGCTGTAACTATTGTTCCCATTGCATATAAAGCTCATCCTCTGAGTAATATTTTCTGCAGTTTACCACCATCACCTTGCAGCATGCATTTAGGACTGCTGGTCTCTTCCTCAGGGCTAACTGGCCACTACTCTGACCTAAAGGTCCAGCAACCCACGTGAGTTGTGACACTTGCTGGGGGCACACACACATTTCCGCTCCTGATTTCTCTACGTGGAGGAAACTTCCCGGCCTCTCTCCACCTGCTCATGATTTCTCATTAGGAGGGAGACATGCTTATTAGGTTCACCCCTCCTAGTCCCTCCCTGATAGGATCTGCCAGCTCACGGAGAGCATCCAGCTCAAGTATGGCGGCAGGAAGGGCCAGTGGTGCTCAGCACTGCCAGTGACTTATCTGTCCAAGACAGTATGTCTACCTCACTTGGCTAAACACCTAAAACCAAGTTTTCCAACAGCTTTTCCAGTTATGCAAGTGACATTTTATCCCTGTCTGATGGACTCCTACAGCTAGCTCTCATTTGTTTCTAAGGCAGGTGAGAAAAAATGCCCCAAAAGAACTCACGAGAAGGGGGCATAAAGGCTGATAGTCTAGAAGCTGCTGTGACTTTTATATATCTTATAAAAAGATACTCCCTCAGTATCTTTTTGGGCAGAAAGAAGCCTGGAGGAAGGCAGGTTGTTTGTTTTCTTTAACTGTCCCTATCTGCCATCGCGAGGAGAGGAGCTAGAACAGATGCCACCCACAGTGCGGGTCCCGGCACCCTTAAGGAGAATGCAGTGCAGGCTGACGGATGCACACTGTCGTGATCAGCTCTCCACACACGTGGGCACTTAAGAGAAATGAGAATTGTGCCCACTGAAGTTGATGTCAAACTATTAACCCCAACTTTTCTAGCGTCCCATCTAAACCACCAAGAGAAGCAGCTATCAAAGAAAGGGACACTATCGCACTGAAATGAGGAGGGGGGTGGGTAACAATCGTTTCTTTGAGATTGTCATAAATAATCAACAACGCTTTGACTCAGGCTCTCACGTATACAAAGACTTACGCTATGTGACTGTGATCTTTGTTTTCAAAAAGGTGAAGGACTTTTGAGGAACCGTTGTAAGCTACGGTCCTGTAAGCAGGACAAAAAGACCAATGCTGACATCTGTTAATGAACAGAGAGAATGTCCTAACTTTTTTATTTTTTTTAATTTTCTTTTTTAAAGTTTATTTATTTTTGAGAGGAGACAGAGCATGAGTGGGGGAGAGGCAGAGAGAGAGAGGGAGACACAGAATCTGAAGCAGGCTGCAGGCTCTGAGCTGTCAGCACAGAACCCGATGTGGGGCTTGAACTCACAAACTGTGAGATCATGACCTGAGCCGAAAGTCGGATGCCTAACTGACTGAGCCACCCAGGAATGCCAAGAAATGTCCTAACTTTTAAACCCAATGCCTTTTCACTGAATTTGTACCAATCCAAATGGGAAAAAAAAAAAAAATCAGAGGTCTCCAGATGTTACTCATAGGTGATGAAACAGCTGTGGTTTTCTCACCGCTCCAAGTTACTGATAAACTTAGAACTGCCTTTCTCAAAGGACAGAGTATTTCTGAAAGTATTTCCTCCTGTCTGGCACTTTGTGTGTGTGTGTGTGTGTGTGTGTGTGTGTGTGTGTGTGTGTGTAGTTAGATGGCATACTCACTCCTCTCTCAATCTTTATTTTTTTTTTTTAAATTTTTTTTTTTCAACGTTTATTTATTTTTGGGACAGAGAGAGACAGAGCATGAACGGGGGAGGGGCAGAGAGAGAGGGAGACACAGAGTCGGAAACAGGCTCCAGGCTCTGAGCCATCAGCCCAGAGCCCGACGCGGGGCTCGAACTCACGGACCGCGAGATCGTGACCTGGCTGAAGTCGGACGCTTAACCGACTGCGCCACCCAGGCGCCCCTCTCTCAATCTTTATTAAGCTATACCAGTGACAGAAATAAAACCAGCCTGCACCTCTGAGGTGGTGAGTCTGCATGTCTTATCACTCGTCACACACCTGCAGGTATGTACCCACAGGAAGCACGGTGCCCGGCACGTAATAAGTGCTCAGAGGTATTTAGTGAATACATGGATAAACAGTAATGATTTTAAAATAATCAGAAAAGGTCGAATGTTTGGCATCTCACAGTATTTCAGAGCAGACAGTAAGTATCCATGGTCAAAGATTAGGGGGTTCTCTGCACGTCCGTGTTGTTTCCCGTGTTCACGTGCTTGTGTCAGGCCTTATGACACTGTGAAGATTTAACTGTACAAATAAAGTATCTCTAAAAGGCGGGAAGCCCCCAGATGGCTAAGCAAAGAAAGGATGCTCTCTCCAGGCAGAAAGTTATGGTGATAATCAGATGCACAGATATGGCGCTCGGCGCCCTGCTCTGCACAGAAATGTCCCTAGAGCACAGAGGCTGATGCCAAGCTTCACTGCAGTGCAGCAATACCGCCCCCACGCCCCCACCCCTGTAGACACGCACCTGAAAAAGAGGAGTCTGCTTTTCTGTGCTGGGTGTCTTGTCTATCCAGGACTCCAAGGTCTTCCCTGTCCTAGAGCTCTGGGTTACCACGGGGAACTTCGCTGCCAAAGCCGGCCGGTTAGATGCGTGCAACTGCTGCTCCTGCTGTACAATCTGAAGCTTTTTCAGTAACTCTTGAGGGGAGATCACTCCAGAGCTGCTCATCTGATTGCCAGAGAGGGGGAGTGTTGGTCTCGGGTGTGTTGACTGCTCTTTTCCATGAGCCTGATGTCCTGGTGTCTGAGGTGGAAGGGAGCCATTGAAATACCCCACCTGTGCCTGCACCAGTCCCCTTACTGGAGCGCCGGGGGTGGCAGCAGGGAGAGTGGTGCTGAGGGTTGGGGCAGCTGAGCCAGCAGGTGCTGGTATACTAGGCTCATACTTGTTCGCTGACCTTGGGGTGCTCTGAAGCTTCTCCAACAGGTTCTGAGTTCTGGAAGCACTCTGTACATGACAGGAAGTCCCAATGCTATGGGGAGACCCTGGCTGGACAGGTCCCAGAAAAACCTCCCCAGCAGAACAGGTATTGCCATTTTTGGAGGGCCGGTTTTCAGGCAGCTCTGACAATGGATGGAGGTCTGTACTCCTGACCATGAGTTTCTGAATGGCCGGACAGAGCTGTTTCTCGAGGGGGGGTGAGTGTCTTCTGGGTTCCTCATAGGAGAGAGAGCGTACAACCCCCTGCCTGACTGGAAGTTTCTCCTGCTGCTGCTGCTGCTGCTGCTGCTGCTGTTGCTGGTGGCGGATGGTCTGTGGGGACCCCACAGTTTCTTGACATGTAGATTTGTCCTGCTTCCCAAAGAGAGCTGTCAAGGACAAGTGCTGTGGTTCAGGGTCTAAGGTCTGGAAAAAATAAAAATGTCTGAAAATGGTTCTATAGACAATTTGGTTATATAGGGGGGCTATGAAACATAACTAACCTCACTGATGATTTATTCTATTTACATAGGATCAATTAGAAGGGATGAAAAAACTATAATTATAGTAAATTTTACAAATTTAAGACCTCCTTTTAAGGTCAAAAATTTTCAGTATTCTTCTCTACCACCCCTGAGATAATGGTCATATTCTAGCATCTGTTGATAAAATAGGTCCTTGATGGGCTTGGGGTTCACAGACAGGGGACCAGTATGGTACAAACTTATATATACTAAAAGGGAAATAATCTCTTCAACAGGAAGTCTGCCTAACCCTGCAGAGTACAAGAAGATGCTAAGAATGCACAGGAATGTGAGGATTTTTGTAGAATTATAAATTTAGGACTGGAAAGAAATCTAAGTCATCTAATCTAACTTGACCCTTTCAACTATACACCAGTAGCTTTAAAACAATCATCATGTGCATACATACTATGTGCCCTGGCCCGATCAGTCACAAAGCTACCTCCTTCCTGCTCTGTATCACCTCCTGCTCCTTCTGCTGCTTCCTGTGTTGTTGGACTAAGAAAACATGAGCTTCATTCTAAAGTCAACATATTCCAGTTTCTCTATTAAAAAAAATTTCCATGGAAGGCAAACAAAAATAAAAGAAAGCTAAAACATAATTAGAAAAGACTTATTTTTAAAAAAAATCAACATGAGACTTTCATTTAGCCAGTCTTTATGTCTTTTGGCTCTATATTCATTTTCAAAATTGATTTAAATGAATTCCTTAAAAACAAACAAAAAAAAATATCAAACCTTTAATGAGGAATAACCATAGGAAACAGAAATAGCCACGTCACATTTGTAATCAATAATGGGACTTCCAGATTAGCAATTTTGTTAATGCTGCACTATTCTGAAAAATATATGTACAAAATATGCCATCATACTTATATATTTAGATGCAAATGCCATGACAAATCATCAGGTCTACAGGGGAATTGTATGCCCCTCCTCAGAACAGGAATCCATTTCTGTACACTCAGTGCCCAGCGCCACACCCAGTATAGTGGAAGTGCTCAGAAATGTTTAACTGACTTGTTGCCTTGGTGTCCTTCCCTCAGTAGCCTTGGGAAGCCAACCACCTACCTCAGAAGAACACGGACCTGCCAGGTAGTATTCCTGTCAGCTCTGACAATGTTACGAGTTTGCTGTTTTTTAAAAAATATATTATCTAAGGAGTTCAAGTCCACAAGAGATGAGCACAGATTATGGTAAATGCCAAAATTAAAAATTTCAACCTGCTTCTAGGAAGAATACATTAATAGTAATTTTTTAAAAATCTTGAATTTGAAATCTCTCTTTCTTGGGTTTACCTTGAAGCACCCTTGAATAGTACCAGGCTCTCCCTTGACTATACTCTGGGTCAAAGTTCTTTAAGAATTCTAGAGAGACATGGCAAATGAAAAGCACAGGACTTGTACCTGGCTGGGCCGAGGTATGCGCTGTTGCTGGTTTTCACTAGGCTTCACTGGAATTGGTTTGATGAGATTGGGGTTGTCATAGATAGCAGATGAACTGGTTATCTGTTTTGGCTCAGAACAGGTTTTACACTGAAATGGAAAAAAGAACCTTATTTTTGGTGAAAAAGAAGCTTTAATCTTTTTAAAAGTACATAACTTGTTGCTCTTTATTTTATCTAATTGGTAGCTATTTTTTGATAAATTTTTGTGCAAAAAGGAAAATTACTTTATCTCCTCTGATATGAGCTATATTTGAGTATAAGTCAAATTCCAATTTAATTTTTCTTTGTTGTACAATTTCAATGCCCTAAAAATATTACCAACAGTGTCAGTCTGCAAGATCCAGAGACTCTGAGATACCTAGATGCTTGAAAGGCTATGGATATGCTTAAGAAGCAATAGTTTAAAGATACAGAGTCTAGGAGCACCTGGGTAGCTCAGTTGGTTGAGCATCCGGCTCTTGATTTCAGCTCAGGTCATGATCTCACCATTGTGAGACTGAGCCCCAAGTCATGTTTTGCACTGAGTATGGAGCCTGCTTAAGATTCCCCCCCTCTTTCCCCCCCTCCCCCCCTGCCCCTCCCCCGCTCATGCAAGTATGTGGACACACTCACTTGCTCTCTGTCAAAAGAAATGGAGAGAGTATCACTTACTTAACCATATGCTTACTGTTGTTTGTTTACATTATTTCACACTTTTCAACATGGTATAATAAAGATTTTTACTTGTGGAAAAAAAAGAAATGGAGAGTCTAATGCTTTTCAATGAAAACAGTGATAGAAACAATGATTTATTATTTTTAAATTTTTTAATGTTTATTTATTTTTGAGTGAGAGAGAGAGAGAGAGAGAGAGAGAAAGAGACAGAGTGTGAGCCAGAGAGGGGCAGAGACAGAGGGAGACACAGAATCCCAAGCAGGCTACAGGCTCTGCACTGGGAGCACAGAGCCCTATGCGGGGCTTGAACCCACAAACTGTGAGATCATGACCTGAGCTGAAGTCAGACGCTTAACTGACTGAGCCACCCAGGTGCCCCAGAAACAATTCTTTAAATGCCATGTCTGGATAACTGTATGGTTTATTCACCCATTAGCAGTTGACTTAAAACTGGGGAGTTGCATTATCAAAGTAACTAACCTTTTCGGTCTACAAACCAAAAAGTAAAGCTGATTCAAACCACTGATTTAAAAACTGCTAACATCATCTTTATTTAATAAATGACGTTTTACATAAACAGAATAATTCAAATCTGAGTGTTCTGAGCCACTCACTACAAATTAGAATTTCACAGAGAAAGAGACAAGAGACAAGACTCATCATTTCAAATACTGAATCATTATCATACATTAATCTAACCAACCATGCAATTGCTAACACAGTAGGATTTATAACACCAAGAATACAGCAATGATGTCAGTATCTACCTTGTTGAAACACCAAATAAAACTGAATATAAAACCACTACCTTCTATTCTATATTCTCCATAGCATTGCTAGTTTCAACTGTCAAGGCTTCAGGCCAGAAAATATCTCACACTGTCCCTGACATGGAATGAGCTATAAAGACACTCTTGTCCCTCAAGAATCTAAGGTGCTTTACAGTTATTGGGTTGTATTTTCTAATTCAAGGATGTAAGAGTATGGGGTCAATTACCACCATGTTCACTTGGGTTTGTAAAGTTAATTGTACATAGGACTTATTTTCTTCCAAGAATCCTATCAATAATTTGGGTATTTGGCACTAGATTGATTGGTAGGTGAAATCCCTTTGAGTCAAAAAATGTTATTTCTAATTCTTAGGTGAATGCTGGTGGCTGCATGGACCAACTGGCCTGGCTTTCCAAGGCAATAACCAACACAAGACAAGAATACAGCCTGAGATAGAGTCACTTACAAAATGTTAGCATGGAAGCCTAGAACTTCTGCTTGCTATGTAAAAGAAAGAGGACACTCAGATTACTTTCAATGAATGACCGTGTCTGTACTTTTTCATCCTCTCTGTTCAGGGACCTTGAATTCAAGCAAGGAAAAACAGATTTTCCCTCCACCTTTGCTATACACATATCTGCATGTGCCAAGAAGCTGCTGTTTCTTGCTATGCATAAGCCCCAGATAGCCTTTCTAAGTAAAACTGCTATAAGCTGTCTTCTGTGTCACTATCTATCCATCACTGAAGCCTTGCTTTCATGTAAAAATTGTTCTTTATCAAATTGCTCAGAATTAAACATCATCTGCCTCAATAGTTCGTAGCTCATTTTCCAGCTGTTTAATTTTCTATGCTTCTCTCGACCCAAATAACTCTATGATACTTGGAAAAAAACACAGAGCTGGAAAAAGTGCATAATGGATTCTCCATAGAGATCCTGAGGCACTTCTTTAAAGCCTTAAAAACTATGTCACATGATCTAATTTTCTCACACACAAACACACAAACATATGTACCCATGCCAAGAGAGAAGCCTGGAAGAAAATATACTGAAAGCGTTAAAAGTAGACATCTTGGGGTTATAGGATTATGGATATTTTTTATTTCCCTTTTCTACTTTTTTGACTTTCCTCATTGAACATCAAACGACACTTAGTAATTTCTTTAATTTTATAAATAAATCACAGTATATTAAAAGAGACTTATTAATTCTTGCCTTAAACCACAAAACACAACATAGTCCATTTCTGCACACTCAGAACTTAACTATGCAGCCAAGGATCCTTTCTGGCCCTGGTTCTTTTTCTTACTGAGCGTTGGTGGTTTTACTGTATTGCTCATTTGCATATCAGCTAGAAGTCTAATAGGAGGTAAAAAGAGATGAAGCTCAAATTAACATCATGCTACTTTACAGCAGATTCACAGAAAGTTGTTGCTTAGGGGAAAAAATATAAAATATTGGCCAAAATAAGGTTTTTAAATTATTTTATTCACTTCATGTAAGTAGTTGCATCTGATGTCAGTAGGCTTCACTTTACCAACATCATGTACCTCTAGCTCAAAAGTTTTCCTCCTCTTAAGTTTTGGGATTTTCAAGAATTGAGTAATTTTAAAGTTGGGAAGCATCCCAGAAATCACTGAGTTTAATCCCTACCCAGAGAAGTGAGATTCTTTTCTAGTATCCTGGTATGTCATCATGTGGTTTCTTCCTGAATACTCCTGGTGATGGGAGAGGCACTTCCTCACACGAGAAGTCCGAGGGAAATCTTGTTTTCTTTCTCTTTTGCCTCTTTCTGTGTTCCCCCTTTCCTGTACCTCACAGCCATTTTACTCATGATCTCCACATGTTCTGAAATGTCTGTGTGTGGGAGAGGAGGTAACACAAACACAGGCAAATATAAAGCAGGTTTACACAATGCAACGGAAGTTCACAGAGGAGCATATACATCAGGTTGCGTAGATCAGAAATAACAGGATGGACAAAGACCATTTGAAATGGGCCGTGAAGGGCTAATCATACGTTGGCAGGTAAAGAAGGAGAGGGGACAGCATGGGAAGAAGGCATGAAGACACTTGCA
The DNA here is from genome assembly GCF_022079265.1 of Lynx rufus. Classification (NCBI taxonomy): domain Eukaryota; kingdom Metazoa; phylum Chordata; class Mammalia; order Carnivora; family Felidae; genus Lynx; species Lynx rufus. Next base: position 35,781,867 of record NW_025814889.1, on the reverse strand, counting down.
GGAAGTGACACTGTTACTCTGGTAGGAGTTTCAAATATTTGTGGGGGGTGGTGGAGTAGAAGGTAGTGAGATTAGAAGAATAAACTGGGGCTATGTTATGTAATCCTTGGAGAGTCCAAAGGTTCATATACTAGGCAACGAGAAACCAGGAAGAATTTAGACCAGAGAAGTAATATAATGATTCAGGTGCTCCTGGGTTACATCATTGGCTGTTAATGACAGAAGGAATAATTTCTTCTGCTTATCACACAGTTGGAGCAATTAACATTATGCATATAACATGTATTTGGGTTTAGAGAAAAGCAAGTCTATACGCTGATTAAACATCTGCACCTCATGTCAACACTATAACAACCAATATGGGGGGCATAATGATGAATAGAACACTGTTTTGACCTCAACAAGTTTATTATTTTTATTTTTTATTTTTTTAATGTTTTTTTCAATTTATTCTTGAGAGAGAGAGAGAGAGAGAGAGAGAGAGAAAGAGACCATGAGTGGGGGAGGGGTAGAGCAAGAGAGGGACACAGAATCCGAAGCAGGCTCCAGGCTCTGAGCTGTCAGCACAGAGACCAATCCGTGAGATCATGACCTGAGCCGAAGTCGGATGCTCAACCGACTGAGCCACCCAGGCGCCCGTGACCTCAACAAGTTTATAGTGGTAGAAGTTGACTTAAAGGTAACAAACGAGGAAGAACAAAATAAGTTCTAAATAGTAACAGACTGCTGAGTTCAGTAGAAAGAATAATTAATTTGAATGAAGAGATATGGGAAAATTCCATGTAAAAGTGGAATTTTAACTGGGCTTTGAAGGATATGTAGATTCTGAAGGGCAAACGAAGTGAGGGGAAACACTGTAAGTTGTAGGTACGGTATAAAGTGATAGCCTACATGACATCTCCAAAACCACGTATGAGTGTTTCTGTGTGTGTGTTCTGTGTCCTTTGATGAGACAGTCAGGTGCAGCTATAAGAGGAGACACTGGAGAGGCTCAGGAAACAAAATTACACTCAAAGGTCCTAGAAACAGGAGGCACAGGACGCCCCGCAGGGCCACACGGGGCAGCCTCAGGGTGGGCAGGGAGCAGAAAGCGGGAGCAAAGGGAAAGCCAAGACTAGAGCCTCTGCTGGGGTTTCTGCACTTTAGGACTGGCTAGTTTGGATAACTGCAGTATGTTCTACACTACAGGGTGGTCCCTAGTAGCCTAACCTGGCTCTGAAATGATTAAGGCAGAGGAATATTACCTCCTGGGGTGCTGGGGCCAGATCCAGGAGGGATGGCTCTAGACTGGTTAGTGTGCATGTCAAAGGCATCCTCTGACTGGGCCCTTTGCTAGTTCTAAGAATTGGCTAGCCCAAGGAGGAGGATTCTGTCCCCAACCAGAAGACTTTTAAGATGTCAAAACATCATAAAAGAAAAATAACACAATATATGTGTTTGTGTATGTGAATGTGTGTATGTGTGTGTATGCATATGTGTGTGTGTATTGAGAGGAGGGAGGGAGAAGAAAGAAAATAATTTTTGTTCAATATTTGCATTCATTATTTATTGGCCATGGTTAAGTTGTCCTCACAGAACTTAAGTTCCCAGAGGGCAAAAATGTCACCTTTTAAGATTAATCTTTGGTGTGCCTAACATAGCGCAATTAGTAAAGTATAATGAGTTGACAGTTGCCAAGTCATTAGGATATCTTTCAATGGCTGTTAAAGAATTAAGCAAAACACAAAACTAATACAGAAATAGTTGTTACTGACTGAATCTGGCATTTTAAAGCATCCTCTGTCCAGGCCCTCCAATAGAAGGATAACGAAACTGTGGTTAATTCAGATTCATATTCATTTGTATTCATTCCCTCAACAATCATTTATTTAGCACCTATGTGCTGGGAGCTCTGAAGGTTCTGAAGATAAATGAAGGATGTTCTTAGTACTCAAGTAGCTCACAGTCCAACAATCAAGAGAAGGTCAACCATCAAGTCAAAGGCATGCTAAAGAAATTCGGTCCGTTGTCCTTTACTATGTACCCTCCCCTCAGGATTTTTCTGAGCTTCCTTGTTGTGTCATTTAAGTTGTTTTCTACCTGCCCTTTCCCCCTCTTCCCTTTCATTTTCTGTAAACTATAAAGTTTAAGAAAGCTCAAGACTTAGATTCAGAATCTAATGACATGTAAGAACATTTAGAAGTGGTGCTACATGTTTCTGTTTCACATTATATCACATTAGGAGGCACGTGATGTCTGGTTATCTGACTTTTAAAGGCACTGATCAGTGGATTCAGATGGTGGCAGATTGATCCTTCCATGGTCAAGTTTCCATCAAACTTTCTCATAATATTAACATTACTAATGACAATTGCTTGAATCACTTATTTTACTATGGTGATTTTAAGTTCTATCACTTCATCTACATTTAATAGCTGGAATTCTTGGTTGAGAACTTTCCCTCCTAAGCCACGATTATGAGGTTACTCTGAAAATTGGTCCCTGCTGGGCAGGCAGGGTAAATGCTTAATTCCTTCCCATAAACTACCAATTATCAGAGGAACGACTTGGTGTCCTAATACCTCCAAGAATAGCCAACAATTATTTTTTGTTTTGTTTTATATTTTTAGTCTGCTTGCTCTCTTATCACCACGAACTCACAGATTATATATATGCAATGTGTTTCAATCCATTGTAGTCATTCTTGTTGATGTTAGAATTTGATGTTTTGGTTAGCGGTCCCTTCACGTTGACTTCTGTGCTCCTTTCACATAACCCTATTTGTTTGATTTTCCTATTCCAGACATGGGATATAGGAATTGGGAATTTCTTCAAAGAGCCCTGATACCTTTTAGGAGGGAACAGTATTTAGAAACAATAATCTTGGGGCCAGGGGTGCTTATTGCTACTGGGTTGTCACTTATCTCTAGGTCTCTTCAGGGTAGAAGTTAGTAACTACATATTTAAGAAACCAAATATGAACTAATTCTCACACTTTACTTAAAATTTAACATTATATGACTTTAACTTATTATTTTTCTCTTATACGAAAGGTTTTGTTCTGAGCACATAAACATACTCATTTATTATATCCATGACAGCTAAAAAAAATTACAATGCCAATGTTATTATTAACAATAAAACCACTGAATGAAGTTTACAATTTCTTTGCAGTTCTTTTTGTCCTTCAAATATAATGCTCTAAGGGTCCTTATGTCCTTTAAATATAATGTACTAAGGGTCCAAATATGGGGCTCTGAAGTCACTTTAATTTCTTTTCTAAGTAATTATAATATGATATTCAGTTATGTACATTATTTCAGCTGGTTTCCAAATCCTAGGTTTTAATTATCCTTTTTCCCTAATTTTCTTTTTTCCTATGTTTCTAGAGAGTGTCAATCTTTTACTTCTCAATTTTTATAAGAGCAGTGTATAAAATAGGGAAATTAACCCTCTTCCTCTTGCTTAAATATAAATGTTTCTCAGTTTTATATATCTTTCCACTTTTTAAAACCAGGCAAAACATTTATTTTTTGATTTTTATATAGCTGAATTAATTGCTTTTGGGTTTTAAGATATAGTTAGGAAGATTTTCCCTTTCCAGATTACAAAGAAATCTATACAAATTTTCCTCTGGTACTTGAATGGTTTTTTTTTACAATTAAATTTCTAATAATTTGGAATTTATCCTGGTATAAGGGACAAATCCAATTTTGTATTTTTCCAAATGGCTACCATTTGTTCCCATTTCATTTATTTAAATATCCACTCAAACAGTTGATTTGAGATTTTCATCTTTATCTTCATCCTAAATGACATCCTAATGGGGGGTCATTTTGGACTTTCTCACCTGTCCCATTGGTCTCTCTGGCTGTTTATGCATCGATACCATCAAGACCATAGTGTTTTATGTGCTTAGGTGTTAATGCCTTAATATTCAGAGTTTGCTGCCCCTTCTCTCCCAATAGTGCCCTTCTTTGTCAGAGTTTCCACTGCTTTTCTTCCTGTATATTTCTTGATGAACTTTACAATCAACATGTCTGGCTCCAGAAAAGAAGAAAATAAACCAGTCTTTATTTGTTTAGGAATCATCTAAAATTTACAGACTAAACAGAAGTGAAAGCTTTAAGTTTCATCTTCTTATCCAAGATCAGGACATATATTTCCATTTGGTCAAGTCTATTTTTATGCCTTCATACAGGTTTTGCCCTTTCCTTGTTACCTTTATTCCAAAGAATGTTATATTAATAGTTGCTACTGTAAATGGGGTCTTCTAGTAAACCTTCTGATTGGGTACTATTTGTATATATGAAGCCTGCTGATTTCTTAGGCTACCTTTTAATCCACTTAAAACAAACAGTCTTCTTTATCCTGCTGAAAGCAAATAAAGACTTAACTTGTCATACAATTTTGTTTGGTGGAAGGAATAGCACTAAGCCTTTCCCAACAAGCATATTACCACTGTAGGATTTAAGTATGTTTCACAAGGGAAGACAAAAACTCACCTTGGTGTATTCATCTTTGGCCTTGGTAAGCATTCGCAAGATATCTACTTCCTTGCCCTCTCCTGAATTGAGGATCATCGGGGAGTTTCCTGCTCCAGCTCCCTGATGGGCTTTCAACTGTTCATACTGAGTTAGGCTAGAAAAACAGAGGGGAGAATCCACAGAAGAAAAACGAACTCAACACAAATGGCTTTTAAAACCATCCAATTCTCACCCAGTTGTTTTTGTCTTGTTATAGTCATAGTAGAAGTAGGACTGCTTAGGAATTGAAAGAAGAAAAATAAGAGTGGAGGTCCTGAGTACAGTGAGTACATAAATGAATCCAGAGTAGGGGTGGGCAAACTATGTCCTGCAGGCCAAATCCGGCCCACCACCTGTTTTTGTAAAGTTACAAACAGACACACTGTTACTGTATCACTTAGCTGCCTCGCACAGTAACTGCCGAGTTGAGCAGATGTGACAGATAACTATGGCTTTACAAAGCCTAAAATACTTGTTTTTTTGTTTTGTTTTGTTTTTCAGAAAAAGTTTGCTGACTCCTCATTTAGAGCATTTGACAGGACTCATTAATTGCTGAGGAAACCCAATTTAGAGTTCTCAAACACTGAGCAAACGGCATGGCATATCGAGATTTCCACCCCCCCCACGCCTTGTTTCAATATGCCTTGAAGTCAAAGCAAAATTGATTCCAGCAACTCAAATCCTCTAGTCCTCTGGCAGTTTATGAACTGTGAAGATTCCACTCTAGAAGAGGGGCATTACAACAAACAAACAAACAAACAAACAAATGGAGCAATGTAGAGTGTCTTCTGTTTTCCTGAAAACAATACAGAAGGGAGACCAGATTGCTCCTATGTGGTGCTAGGTGACACTGAGAAAAATACTTTTCCTTTTGTGTGCTTTGACTTTCAGCTCAAATTTTTATAACTGCCATGTCATTTATGGTAAAAGAGATCTGAGAATTTACTGGGAGATTTAATTCTAACTGAGGAAGGGCTCAGAATCCACACATATCAGCTGCTTATTGCTAGTCAACAATCAATTTCCTGCCCCAGCTGTTAAGTAATTACTGCAGAATGCTAACAATTTTAACATGGCCTCTTGGCTGAGCCACAGGGTATTTTTTAATCTATATAAAATCCTGCTATTATTATCCATTGCACAGTTTACAATAACATGAATGTGTTAGGAACTAGTTGTTATGGTGGTAAATACCAGTTTGAGCACACTTAATCACCATCTGCAACTTGAGCTGGTTACCTACAATTAGCTATCACAAGCTAGATTTTCAGAAATCTATTTATAAAAAAGTGTTCCCCACATTTCGTTTTGCGGGGTCACTTTTAAGTCATTTCCTTGCCTCAGGATTTAAAATTGGAAAATGGTTCTTTTACAGATGGAGATGCTTTGTCAAATCCATGCGGGCAGCAGCCATACTGTGTGTTTGGCGAAGTCCAGTCACTGGCTGCGATACGGCATGTGTAGGAAATTTAGTTCATTCTGAGGCTTTAAACCATCCCCATAAAGCAGGGAAAGAACTGCCTCCCAGTGAGCAGTGTCGGGGCTCAAGAACCAATCACAGAATAGACAGCATGCTTACCTGGGCCTTCCTTTCAATGCAGTCAGGGGAGCCAAGAGTGGGAGTCAGACAGTGATTTAAATTTCCCAAAATGCAGATGGGACAAACCACAATGTATCAAGAGATTAAAAGAAAAAGAGACTAGCTACAAAAAAAAAAAAAAGACTGTCTACTGATCACTAAACTAATATTAACCCAGATATTTCCAACAAGATTGAAAATAAAGTCTACATACTCAACAGCATTTGAGATGTGAGGAAATTCTGATCTCCCATAACCATGGGTATGCAGTTAAAGGAAAGCGTTTAGGGCAGGAAGGAAATGGAAGATCTTAGAGGATGTGTAGTGGCCTTTAAAACGGCTCAGAGTGTTCTTTTTACTGACAGCTATACTGATAGCTTTTCAAAGAAAAAAACTGCTAATTTGCAAATGAGTAAAATATTGAAGAAAACTGCCATCTGGAACAATTCATATCATGGATATTTCACACATGCAAAAAAAAAATGAGGTGAACTGTTCTACCTACTGAGGAATCTTACCTAGTGAAAATGTAAAAATGTGTCTGTTTTTCATCTAAGTAATAGTACATGTTTTCCTAACCACTGTGGAAAGGATTGCTGTGAGGGAGATATTCTGTTAAGAGTATAGTGTAGTCATACTGGGAAACACAAACAAAAGCATCATGTCCTGAAAAATACTTAGCCTTTCAGCACCTACTTTTTCATAAGCTCTGCAATTCTTTGGCATTCTTCCTTATCATAAAACCAAATTCCATAAATGGACACTGCAAAAAACACATCAAACAAATTATGAGCACCTTCAAAACTACAAAAGGGAAAGAAATTCCCTTTCCATCTTGAAGAAAATACACACTTACAAATAAATGAAACCAATCACTGGAGTTTAAGCTTGAAAACCTAGTACTGGAATTTTCTAAGCCCACAGAGAAATCTGTAGTGGTCTTATGCGTGCGCAGACACATATACATACCCCAAATAAAGTATGTTGCCCTTAACAATATAGTACCTGAACATAATGGGCATCTGGCAAATGCTTCTTAAATGAATGAATACAGGCTGAAGACTAAACCCCTGGCTTTGAAGCATCATTGTTTCTAGACTCCATCTGCACATTTATATATGTATTTCATCTTTAGGTATTCAGAAACCTGATGCACAAATTAGGCCTAGAAATCTCTCTCCTTCTCTCAGGAATACGTTAACTGAAAAACTGGCTTTGTAAGCTCTAAGTTAAGAAAGAGTACAGAAAAAAATAAAATTCAATAACAAATCTCTGCCTTCAGAATGTACAGAATACTTACAACTGTTGAAAGATGAGATGTGACTATGTCTTAATCATTTAGGAATGAAAGAAAAATGTAGTAAGTTGTAGCTGCTATGGATTCATCTAACAATTTTCAAATAAACTGTATACCTTAGTATGTGCCCATTTATATCACTTTTATAGCAAAGGCTAAACAGTTCCAAAGTACATTTATAAAGATCTAGTTAAGGATTTGGTGGTATTTTAATCATATAAATAATGCATTAACTACAGATACATTTAAATAATCTTCATTGAAAATAGCAGCAATGTTATGATAGAGCAATGAAAAATAACAATATATTTTTTTAAAGCAAAAACTTTAAAATTTAAACGTTCAAAACATTTAATTATATACATATTATTTGGTCATTAAAACAGCTGATATTTTAACAACTTCTTTTCCCCACCCGTCTGACCAGTGCCTCGGTGTGGGATTTCTGCTTCTTGTCAGTAATGATTCAGATACGAAGCTTCAGGAAATGTCTCTTTAGTGCTATTTTAAACAGATATATTTTTTAAAAGGAACCCTATAAATCTGAATTACTGACTCGCCATAAGGTGGCAATGAGGTTTTAAACTTTTTATATGATTAGTGTGCCAGGAATCTTTATCTTACCTACATGTGAAGAGGAAAAAAAAAAATGGAAAAACCCTCCAGCATTTTCCTGAACAGGACCATTTTATCCTCCTAGAAATACATACACATATTTCTCTTTAGTACATTGATAATCTTTTGAAAAAAGAACATCTGAATTCTGAAGCTTATGTGCTGAGAGAGCCTCAATACTGAAAAGAAATTCTTTCATCTCAAGATCATTAAATGTGTATCTTAAAGCTTTTCACTCAAGGTTCTTTGCAAATCCATCCACACTAATGTCCTATTCTGATTGCCTACACAGATTCCTATACACTCACCCATTGAGCCTTGTGTCCTTGTAAGCAAAAGTGCATTAGGTCACTGACATTCAACGACAATAAATCTGAATACATTTGTGTGTTGTGGCAGTTTTAACTGTAGTTATAAAACTAGGAGCCTGGTCTATTTTTTGATTACAGTGAAACCTTCCAAATCTTGGAGACTGGGTTTCCCAAAACTATCAAAAGAGAAAGGTGGTAGCAGGGGAGAAAAACACAGCACAACTAAGAAACTCCAGGCCCAATGGCAGAGGAAAACGAGCCATTTGTGTCTCATCTGTAGAATGTATTAGTAGAAATGTTTTGAGTGTCATTTTTTTTGTTTGATGTTACACATTTGTGGCATTTGACATAAGGATTAGGTTTTCGTAAGAGTTAGATGCCAAGGAAACTGTTGATACAAACAGAAAAGCAGTCTGACAATGTCATTACCATGAGGTAACTGAAATGTACATTTAGGAAGGAAAAATGCTATGAAAACATCTTTCAGATGCCAAAGCAGAATGAAGGGAAGATCAGGTCTGTAATGACTATTTAAGACATGGTGGAGGTTTCTTTAGGACCTGACCATTTATCTCTAAAACAACGGGACTTCAAAATTAAAATGGGATCATTTTGAAATAGCACTTTTCATCCCAGTTAATACTTAGTTTGAACATAAAATTTAACTAGTCGGTGGAGAAAAAAAACAGACCGCCTAACAGTCTTGGCTACTGAAGGGTAACACTGAGATAAAATGTAGAACTGGACCTAAGTTTTTTTCTCCTTAAAATAGTTTCGCAACTTGAGTTGCATTCCACCAGGAAAGGGCCAACAGTTACATGAACGTGCACATTCCAACTGAAGTTTTCTGCCTCTTAGGCCCAAGGTCTCCCAACCCCTGGACAAAACTATCGCTCTTCCACACAAGAGGCTATATCAAAGCAGCTCGTGCTGATATATAAAAACCAGAGATCAACATGCCTCAGGGAGGTGATGAGCTGACAGGCTGACAGAAACCATTAACTTCACATTTCAATCCCAGTTTTCTTGTACAGCCACTGGGGGAGAGGCCCATCCTTATGTAGGCAGTGAGTACAGCAGGCAAGACAGAAAAAAATAGGTTGAAAAGAACCAAAAAAGAAGGCGTGGTTTCTTGAATTCTAACACTTAAAAAGGAATCACCGGGACCTAAATTTGCGAGGTGATACAGCGGTGTAAACTTGTAGAACAATGAAATGGGAATGACTTCTGGGCTTTAAGAAATTACAAGGAGAAAAGCTCATGAGAAGATTTGTTTTAAAAAACTGACCTATTAGTCCACATCTGGACATCCACCATGCTTCGAGCCTTTGTTCAGCCTGCTGCGCCTGCATACCAGCCGCTTCCCAGGCACCCTTCTGCCGAGTCAGAGGTGAAGTTTAAGGGCACTTTGGTGCATGAAGCTCAACTCAACTGTTTCTACATCCCTCCCGGAGGTAAGTAACCCAAAAGTGGAGTAAAGGCTAGAAAGAACACGTTGAAGTTTACTCTAAAATATTCTAATGACATCTAGAATGTGTGATGTAACGACTCATCTTTTTGGCAATCCTCTTCGTATTTAATGCAGGACTTTCAATAGCACAGTTGTGAAATTTTGCTGAAAACTGTACTGTCCTGGTCTATCTCATGCTTTGGAAAATTTCAATTGAAAAAAAACACTGTTTGAAGCAACAGGCAATGTAATATTGCCTTCACCTATCTATTTAAGCAACAATCTTCCACTTTGTTTTTAATTCTGCATGCAAGATTAAGGAAAGTAAATTCCCCCATTAGGTTTCATGTCTGAATATGTAGGTACACACAGATGACAAAGAGAGCAAGCTGATTATATCTGATAATGGTATTTTCTTCTTTTTAAATTTCTTCAGCAGAAAAATTGAAAGCTGATAAAAATTTAAGAGTGTAGTTAAGAGGTCATTAGAGGCAATATCAAAGGTCCTTAAATGCACTCTTGGATTCGTATTAGCATGGAGCATTAGTTCATTCTGGATGTTCTTTGGGGATTTACCTCATCTGGTTTATGTTCCTAACAAGTATTTCTATACAGGATGTTCTTTTAAGCCATATATCATTTGTCCCATGTTTTACCCTAAATATCTTTCAACTCCCAATCATGAACGGTAGTGTGCAGTCGTCTAATAAGGAGTCATGCTAATATTTGTGCAACTTCAAAATATAAGGCATATTTCTATATAGTTAGGAAGTAGATAATTCATAATTACATAGGTAAAGTTTAAATAGGCATGAGAAGGATATCTGATTTGGTAATGCTCTCTTCTCTTTCTCTCCTTAATTTTTTTTTTAATGTTAATTTTTGAGAGAGAGAGAGAGAGAGAGAGAGAGAGAGAGAGAGAACGCGAGCAGGGGAGGGGCAGAGAGAGAGAGGGAGATGCAAAAACTGAAGCAGGCTCCAGGCTCCGAGCTGTCAGCACAGAGCCCAATGCGGGGCTGGAACCCACAAGTCGTGAAATCATGACTTAAGCTGAAGTTGGACACTTAACCAATTGAGCCACCAAGCGCCCCATTCTCTCTCCCTCTTTAATAATTTCATTCAAAAGCAAAGGGATATACGCTTCTTAGAATGCAGCAAAGAAGGCATTTAAATTCTCTTTTTTAACTAGGAGAGCTATGGAAATGTGGCAGTGTAAATTACATAAATCTCTTCTGCGCAGTTAAGGATAAACCAAAATTTAAAATTCCTTCAAACCCCATTCCTTTCACCAAGTCTTTTCCAAATGAGTGGAATAATAACCCCAATGTAAGGACCAACATCTAATCGATGTAAACACTTGTTTTTGAGACTTTGCTCAAATATCATGTTTCTTGAATCTTTCTGTAAGATTGGCCACGTTGACGATGACCTGTCACTGGTATTTGGTGGTAAGTCTGCACACCCAGCTCCTACCCTTTGAAAGATCAACAGGTAGTTAAAAAATCAGAAGTTAGAATCATGAAGTTTTAGAGTTGGAAGGCAGCTAAGAAGTGTGCAGTTCAACAACCTATTTCACTAATGAGGAATGTGTGGTCTAACAAGGCAAAATGACTTAGTCAATGTCATTTTTACTGGTTCAATCTGTTTTCTCTAAAATATGCTCCTCCCCCCACCTTACAAATTAAGTAAATAAAGATTGAAACAATTTTTATGTTTGAGGTGTAGGCTTGGTTTTAAGAGATGGGAATTAGCCTTTTTTAAAAACAAGTCTGATATGGACTCTCAAAAAGGAAAAAAGGAAAGATGGGAGGGAGGGTGGGAGGAAATGAGGGTAGAAGGAAGGAAGGGAGAGGGAGGAAACAAAGAGGAATCTGAGATTTCTAGTATTGGCAGTATTTTTATGGCAGTGAATGCTAGGACAGCAATCATACTGCCCATGTTCTGGCAGCCACATATGGGAAACGCAAGCTCTGTTTGGCTGCTCTACGCTGACTCTGTACCTCTACCCCATTTGGAAGGCTTTGCACTAAAAATGTTTTCCTTCATAATGTTCTTTAATGCCTTTAAAGCAGTGTTCTTTCATTCACCTTCTGCCTTAGCTCTACTGACCAAACACGGACACAATCTTGTAAAACAAAATCTTCACTGGCCACGGAGAGTCTACATAGCGGTGTTATCTTTGGCCCCCCGGTCTGGTTCTTTTCATATGACATAGCTTTACTGCACCTCACAAATCAGTGATCCCATGATCTCAAAATACTGGAAGGTTCACAGTAGATGAGAAGCAGTTTCTATTTTATGGGTGACTAATACTCATGAACATTTTGTGAGAAACAGTAGAAAACCTAAATAAATATTGTGAAGTAAAAACAATTCTTTTTTCTAAATAAATTATCTTCATTGTAAAGTTAACATCAGAAACAACAACCACAAAAACAATCTCTCAACTAAAGCATTATACTAATTTGGATTAAGTTAATATGTATCTCCAACCATACACTAGCATTTATTACTTCAAAAGAAAAGGATGGATTTATCTTTTAAAAAGTTTTTATTTAAAACAAATGCATGTTATGTCATAAGGCCTCCCTAATCTCCACAGAGGTCGTTATCCAAATGAGAAACTTTAGGTCTACTAGCCTCAAGTTCATGAAAGGCCAGATGGAATCTTTTTCATGACATACTAATTTCCTAATTTTATTTATTTCAGGGGAAAGTTCCTTTAATCTGAGATTTAACAAAGTAAATAAACATTAAAAAAATTAGGAAGCAGGAAAAGTTATCAGTAATAATAAATATAAATAGGAATTACTTATTCTGCTTTTTGGCCATTTAAATTTATATATATATATATATTTTTTTAATTTTATTTATTTTGAGAGAGAGAGAGAGAGAGAGAGAGAGAGAGAGAGAGAGAACTCATGTGTGCATGTATGAGCAGGGAAGGGACAGAGAGAGAGGGAGAGAATACCCTAAGCAGGCTCCACACAGACAGCACAGAGCCCGATGTGGCGCTCGATTTCACCAACTGCATGATCATGAACTGAGCTGAAATCAAGACTTGGACACTTAACCAACTGAGCCACCTAGGTGCCCCTATATCTTCTTTTTGTTCATAATCCTGTGGATTAATTTCAAAATCTCCTAGACCACAAATAACAAACATGGGTTCCCTAAAGTGTCTTTCCCCCTCTCTGAGCTAATAGTTGTCTTCAGAACTATGAGTTTTTCTCATTCCTTTAGTGATAACTAATCTCAACTTCTTTGTTGCTCACATAGTTTTTTGTACACCCTTGAACCAAAAAAAGAAAAAAAAGAGCACATGTCATAATTAAGTACTTACACAACTGTTTGCTCCACTAGACTATGAATTCCTGGAAGGTAGGACATTGTTAATACACCCAGCATAAGACTAGCATGGGGTAGACAGTCAATAAATATTTGCTGAGTTGAACTGAAATCAGACTACAAGATCTTATACTATCAATATTCCTTGTATTGTTAATATTAATAGTTATCACTATTCTGGGCTAATTACACATCACAGGTTAGATGTGCTAGATCCTCTGTATTCAATGATAACAACTTCTACCAGGGATTACATAGCATGGGAATTCTCCTAACATTGCTTAACATTTCTCCTTCTAACCGGAATTTATTTAGTTTCACACATTTGGTAACCTTCAGCATTAGCCATCTTGATGGGATTTTGTCACTGGGGTTGAGCTCCCTCAGATTGTATATTTCTATTGCCCCAGCACTTTGTAGGCACTAATGTATTCATTTCATGTGTATTTATTATTATGACAATTCTACCATATGCCAGTCTTCCTGACTGAATACCTGTCAGGCCCTGGCAACTAAGAGCTCAAAGAATGCAATTAATCTGCAAAATCACATGCATTTATCTTGAATCCCAATGTAGCAAAATAAGTCTTATCGCATACAATTATAGTTTATGAAAAATATATGTTTAACCTAAACATAAAAGAGTGTTTCTACATGTCAAAGCTTGTTCCAATGAAAAGCAGACTTCGTCATATTTGACTCAGATTATTTAACCAAGTGTTTGATAATTACAGGAATAGCTTTGCTGAAAATATCCTAACTATTAAATATATGATCAATGAAAAACTTCTAAGATTCCGTATAGCAGTGGCCTAGAAAGGAGCCAAATGCTACTTCTTTAAAAAAAATTTTTAAATTTTTAATGTTTATTTTTGAGAGAGAGAGAGAGAGAGAGAGAGAGAGAGAGACATAGCATGAGCAGGGGAAGGGCAGAGAAAGAGAGAGGGAGACACAGAATGTGAAGCAGGCTCCAGGCTCTGAGCTGTCAATACAGACAGCTTGAACCCACAAACAGTGAGATCAGGACCTGAGCTGAAGTCGGCCGCTTAACCGACTGTGCCACACAGGCGCCCCCAAATGCTACTTCTTGATTGAAGAAAAATAAGCCAGAGTTTCTGTACTTTTTCCAATTTGACCTCAATCTACAATTATGGATATAGGAGATACCACTTTTCCCAAAGCCCTTTATGTTATAAACATTGAATCATGTTTTGGTCCTACTTAAATTAAATTAGATCTCTAAGGCTGTATACAGTATAATTTTAACACAAATTCTTGGCTAAAATCGTTTTATTTCTCCAAAACCCCTAAGAACATGAAAAATTCTAACTTTTCCTTCTGTGGGTTAAGAAGTATATTAATCCAATACTTTCAAATTGATTATTTGAAACTATTTTCTAAGTGGTTTTTGGACAAAAGTCAATAATAGAAAAGAAAGACTCTAAAGAAGAACAGATATGAGCACTCAGTGCAGCCATAATGAGCACTGACTATGTGCAGAGCACTGTGTTAGGGTAGGGAAACTAAAAGATGCTTCACACATTAAGCATTTCCGAAAGTGTTTTGGAATCCAGTTTTTTTCTGCCAAGATTTAGACTTCTCTCATGCCAAACTGGGCTCTGAAAAACAAAATATAAAATACAGTCTGTCTCCAAGCCACAAGTGTAGTGTATGAATCCAAATAGCATCACTATGCAGATGTTTCTTTGGTAAAGTTGAGAATCCTAAAAGTGTTTTTTGGTTCAGGATAAAATAAACGTGACTTCACTTTAATTTCACTCACATAGTATCTGTGTATCAGGTTTGCTACATGGGTTCTTTATCTAACTGTGCCAGATTGTTAAGTCAAATAAGTTTAGAGATGCATATACACAGCTCCCCATTAAATTCATGTGACTGTCCTATATCCACTGAGTCCTCTGGTAATAATGGAAGTCTGGAGGCTGCATAAACTGGGTGGTCAGGGTGAAGAGAAGTATTGTTTCCCCACCTTGTGTGTGTGTTTCAAGGAGCTACCAAGTATCACAACTCAACACAGTAATAAAAAAAAAAAAACAAAAAAAAAAAACATGAAACCTAGACATACTACATGGCTCAAAGGTGAAATTTTGCTTTATGTGAGGCTTTTCAGATCCTCCTTTAACTGATAGGATGTGAGTTCTTTAGATTAATAGTCTCCTCTAGAGTTTAGATCTTTTCCTTTCACCACGGACTGAGCATTGACAGAAGAAGAGTGATTCTGGGTTAAGGTCAGAGTGACAGGTTTCATCACTCAAGTCACAGCAGATGTACAACCCTTAACCATATATTAAAACACACTAGCTTTCTGAGCAATGGTGCATAATAAATAGGTCAATTTTTCAGTTAGAATGGTAAAGGAGGCTGACAGACACAGAGTAAGATTCAGTGACCATACTGTAAGGTTTAAATTTTGGTGGCCTTCTTTCTTTCTCACTAAGAAGCCCAGACTTCAAGTTGGTAGAAAGAATTCTTGGTTACCTAGTGCAACCAACCACTCCTCTCATGTACAGTAAAAGAGCAAGACTATATCAGTTACCTATTCTAATTGCATATGAAATGTCAAATTCCTTGTCTCCCATTCCATACTGCATATGATTTGAATGAGTTTACTTTAAGGATCTTGTATCACTGGACAGATCCTTAATAGAACATTCTCTTCTTATTCCTGCAAATACTAAGATTCTGCTAGAATGTCAAGTATTTTTAGCCATATAATTACTTTAAAGATCTTTCTTGACTCTAGAGGGCTTTAGGGGTTCAATAAAATCCCTGAAGTTGTATGCAAAATGATGTGTCTATATGCAAAGAAGACATTCTTGAAGGTAGGAAGTACAAAGCATAACCGCCCCCCCCCCAACAATTCCTGGCACATGGCAGGCAATTAAAAAATGTTGCGAGGGCAGGGAGGAAGAAAAATGTTGCGAGGGCAGGGAGGATCATCAGATCCTCAAAGGAATCTGTGACTCAAAAAAGGTTAAGAACTACTATTTGAGGATCAATACACCAGTAAATACCTTAGAATGGAAAAATAACTCTCAATTATCTGTGGGCAGATAATGTGACTTTCATTTTCTTCGTAATAAATTTACACAGAGTTCACTTTTAACCTTGCAAATTGGTTTTGTAATAATTGCCTGAACTGATTCCAAGGTTAAAAAAACAGTTGATAAAGTCTCAAGGTCTTCAAATTTGTTAAGATGTAAGACCTTTTCCTCCTCCACGTGGCCTGAAGTCTAGGAGAGAGCTTCAAAAACCAGACTTTGCATCCTTGGCCACAGCAAGGGTGAACCACACAGTTCAGCTTCTGTTACTGCTCTACATTAGCTTGATAGGTAGGATTTTCAATCTTAACCATGAAATGGCCAACAGTGAGGAATTCAGTAAAGTTGGGCAACATTGTGGCCCTTTCTCAATCACCCCAAGCAGAGTATCTTCATAGCTGGACAAAAACATCAGACATATATCCCTAATAACAAATCTAGAATTGATATAAATGATTTGGGAATTACACTAAGTACATTGTGTCTATTTCTTATCTAGATCTGTTCATTTTCTGTGCTTATTTGGTACCACAGAACACAAAATATTAAGATGTAGTCTCTGCCCTTGGTAATCTATTACTCAGGTCACTGCTTTCTCAATAGCCTAGATAATCAATAATCAACCAATTAATGACAGAATAGTGGAAGAGAAAACATTTCACAAAATGCATTTGACCTATCTTTGTTTGCAAATTTGGCTTTCTTACTGCTATTACTTATTATGACTATGCCCAGGTATATTTCAACTGGAGCTTTGGAAAAAAATTAAAGCTTATATTTCATAATATGTTTTCTAATAGCCATCAAGAAAAATTGTATTAATTGCTTACTATATATGAATTGTTTACTATATATTTTGTTCTAGAAAAAGGACTGCAAAATAGATGCTACGGCTTCTCTCTACCAGAAAACTGACTTTATTATTTTTTTCATTTTATTGTTTTTAAATTTACATCCAAATTAGTTAGCATATAGTGCAACAATGATTTCAGGAGTAGATTCCTTAATGCCCCTTGCCCATTTACCCCATCCCCCCTCCCACAACCCCTCCAGGAACCCTCTGTTTGTTCTCCATATTTAAGAGTCTCTTATGTTTTTGTCTCCCTCCCTGTTTTTATATTATTTTTGTTTCCCTTCCCTTATGTTCATCTGTTTTGTCTCTTAAAGTCCTCACATGAGTGAAGTCATATGATATTTGTCTTTGACTCACTAATTTCACTTAGCATAATACCCTCCAGTTCCATCCACGCAGTTGCAAATGGCAAGATTTCATTCTTTTTCATGAAATTTCATCAAATTTGATCAAATTTCATTTGATTGCTGAGTAATACTCCATTGTATATATATATATACCACATCTTCTTTATCCATTTATCCATCGATGGACATTTAGGCTCTTTCCATACTTTGGCTATTGTTGATAGTGCTGCTATAAACATTGGGGTGCATATGTCTCTTTGAAACAGCACACCTGTATCCCTTGGATAAATACCTAGTAGTGCAATTGCTGGGTCATAGGGTAGTTCTATTTTTAATTTTTTGAGGAACCTCCATACTGTTTTCCAGAGTGGCTGCACCAGCTTGCATTCCCACCAACAATGCAAAAGAGATCTTCTTTCTCTGCATCCTCCCCAACATGTGTTGTTGCCTGACTTGTTAATATTAGCCATTCTGACAGGTGTAAGGTGGTATCTCATTGTGGTTTTGATTTCTATTTCCCTGATGATGAGTGATGTTGAGCATTTTTTCATGTGTCGGTTGGCCATCTGGATGTCTTCTTTGGAAAAGTGTCTATTCATGTGTTTTGCCCATTTCTTCACTGGATTATTTGTTTTTGGGGTGTTGAGTTTGATAAGTTCTTTATAGATTTTGGATACTAACCCTTTATCTGATATGTTGCTTGCAAATATCTTCTCCCATTCCATCAGTTGCCTTTTAGTTTTGCTGATTGTTTCCTTCGCTGTGCTTTTTATTTTGTTGAGGTCCCAGTAGTTCATTTTTGCTTTTGTTTCCCTTGCCTCCAGAGATGTGTTGAGTAAGAAGTTGCTGCGGCCAAGATCAAAGAGGTTTTTGCCTGCTTTCTCCTCGACGATTTTGATGGCTTCCTGTCTTACATTTAGGTCTTTCATCCATTTTGAGTTTATTTTTGTGTATAGTGTAAGAAAGTGGTCCAGGTCCATTCTTCTGCATGTCGCTGTCCAATTTTTCCAGCACCATTTGCTGAAGAGACTGTCTTTATTCCATTGCATATTCTTTCCTACTTTGTCAAAGATTAGTTGGCCATATGTTTGTGGGTCCATTTCTGGGTTCTCTATTCTGTTCCATTGTTCTGAATGTCTGCTCTTGTGCCAGTACCATACTGTCTTGATGATTACAGCTTTGTAGTATAGCTTGAAGTCCAGGATTGTGATGCCTCCTGCTTTGGGTTTCTTTTTCAAGATTGCTTTGGCTATTTGGGGTCTTTTCTGGTTCCTTACAAATTTTAGGATTATTCATTCTAGTTCTGTGAAGAATGCTGCTGTTATTTTGATAGGGATTGCATTGAATATGTAGATTGCTTTGGGTAGTACCGACATTTTAACAATATTTGTCTTCCTATCCAGGAGCATGGAATCTTTTTCCATTTTTTTGTGTCTTCTTCAATTTCTTTCTATAGTTTTCAGTGTATAGATTTTTCACCTCTTTGGTTAGATTTATTCCTAGGTATCTTATGGTTTTTGGTGCAATTGTAAATGGGATCGATTCCTGGATTTCTCTTTCTGTTGCTTCATTGTTGGTGAATAGGAATGCAACCGATTTCTGTGCATTGATTTTATATCCTGCAACTTTGTTGAATTCATAAATCAGTTCTAACAGTTTTTTGGTGGAATCTTTTGGGTTTTCCATATAGAGTATCATGTCATCTGCGAAGAGTGAAAGTCTGACCTCCTCCTGGCCGATCTGGATGCCTTTTATTTCTTTGTGTTGTCTGACTGCAGAAGCCAGAAAACTGACTTAAAAAACAACACTGAAAAGGGGAATGGAAAGCTAATTCCTTCCACTCAGGAAAAAAGATCAAGTTGTACAGGTTTTCATATATTCAGCAAAAAGAAACATTTCTTCTTTGGCCCTGTGGAGGAAGTAGATGGCCCAAGCCAGAGGAAAGGGGGCATAGCCTTCCTAACAATCTAGACACTACAAACGCAAATTAAACTATTTCCATTACCTCAAATTACTTAAAACTTTCAGTTGAGGTCAAATTACATGAAGGCTTTGGTGTCATTTGTTTTAAAATCCTGAATATGTGTTTTAGAATAAAGATAGTGAGTTATACCAGGTTGAGGAAGCCAAGATAGAAATTGGAGAAGAGTTAGTTTAGTACTCTCATCAATTTAGAAGAAGAGATCAAGATTAGAAGAAATGGTGGTTAATACATGCCAGGATAAAAAAGAAAGGTAACCAATTATATTTAAGTATTCATTTATGTAAAGAGTCTTCTTTTATAAAATTCAATTGTTTCCACTTTTTTTTCAATGTTTATTTATTTTTGAGAGAGAGAGAGAGAGAGAGAGAGCAAGTGGGGAAGGGGCAGAGAGAGAGACAGAGAGAGAGAGAGAGAGAGACATAGAATCTGAAGCAGGCTCCAGGCTCCAAGCTGTCAGCACAGAGCTTGATGGGGGGGGGGAGGCTCGAACCCATGAACTGTGAGATCACGACTTGAACCAAAGTTGGACACTTAACCGACTAAGCCACCCAGGTGCCTCTACGTTATGTATGATAAAAGGGACAGAACTCAAAGTGTTTTGTTTGATGAGTTTTGGCAATAATACACTCTCAGGTAAGCAGCCACCCAAAACAAGATATAAAACATTGTGATCACCTTTTCAGTCAAAAACTATAGAATTTCCACCACCAACTCCAGCAGATAAAATCATTTTCTCACTTCTATCACAATAGATTAGTTTTGCCTGTTCTTAGACTTCATATGAATGGGATCATACAACATGTACTCTTTTGTAGATGGCTTCTTTTCCTCAGGATGCTTTTGAAATTCATCCATGTTATTGAACCAATCGGTAATTCATTCCTTTTCATTGCTAAGTAGTATTCCCTTATATGGATATACCAGATTTGCTTGTCCACTTACTTATTGATGAATGGACATTTGGGTTATTTCTAGATTTTTCTGGCTATTATAAATAAAATTGCTATGAACATTTGGATAAAAGTCTTTGTGTGGACAATATTTTTTCATTTCTTTTAAGTAAATACTAATGAATGGAAATTGTTGGATCATGATAATTATGTTTATAGGTCTATAAGAAATTGCTAAACCATTTTCCACAGTGGTTGACCATATTACCCTCCCACCAGCAATGTATGACAGCTTCAGATGTTCCCACATTCTTTTTTTAAAAAAAATTTTTAATGTTTATTTTTGAGAGAGAGAGCACAGGAAGGGGAGGGGCAGAGAGAGAGAGAGAGGGAGACACAGAATCTGAAGCAGGCTCCAGGCTTTGAGCTGTCAGTGCAGAGCCTGCTCCGGGGCTTGAACTCACAAACTGTGAGATCATGACCTGAGCCAAGTCGGACGCTTAATCAACTGAGCCACCCAGGCCTCCTGACTGTTCCACATTCTTATTAACACTTAGGTAATGTCAGTTATTAAATTTTGGTCATTCTACTAAGTTATGTGGTATTTTCATGCTAGTTTTCATTTGTATATCCATCCAATGTGCGATAAACATATGAAAAAGTGCTCAACACAATTAATTACGGCAAAATGCAGATTAAAACCACAATGATATCACTTCAGAACTCCCAGAATAGCTCAAGTTAAAAGGAACAATATCGAGTGTTGACAACGATATGAAGCAATTGGAACTCTTATACATTACTGGAAAGAGAATAAACAGGCGTGCAACTTTAGAAAACTGTTCAGCATTATCTATTAAAACTAACAAACCTCTGTACTACATATAAGTGGTTGCTAAAAACGCAAAACAATTAAGTGCATATACCTACTTGAAAACCATGGTCCAGAATGTTCATGGCAACTTTATTCACAATAGTTTAAAACTAGAAATAATTCAGATAACCCACCAACAGGAGAATAAATTAACAGATTGCAATATTCTGATGCTACAGAATACTACGTAGCAATAAAAAGCAATAAGCTATTGCTACAACATAGTTACTTAGAAGTTTCTGGTAATTATTGTTGAGCATCTCTTTATTGGCTACTTATAGATCTTCTTTTGTAAAATGTCTGTTAAAAATATTGCCAATTTTTAAATTGGGTTCTTTTCTTCCTATTACTGAGTTCTTAGAGTTTTTACATATTCTGGATATAAGTATTATGTCAGATATATGAAGTGAGAATATTTTTTCCCTGTCTGTGGCTTGCCTTTTCATTTTCTGAAAGGTATCTTTAGGCGGCACCTAGGTGGCTCAGTTGGTTGAGTTTCTGACTCTTTCGGCTCAGGTCATGATCTCATGGTTCGTGGGACTGAACCTCACATCGGACTCTGCACTGTTAGCCTCTGCTTGGGATTCCCTCTCCCTCTCTCTGGCCCTCCCCCATTCTCTCTCTCTCTCTCTCTCTCTCTCTCTCTCTCTCTCTCAAAATAAATAAAGAAAAAAATTTTTTAAAGGTATCTTTAGAAGAACAGAAGGTTTTTTTTGTTTGTTTTTGTTTTTGTTGTTACAGTTTTTTTTTTTTTTTTTTTTAAAGGGGAAGGCAGATAGGTGGCTCAGTCAGTTAAGCATTTGACTCTTGATTTCAGCTCAGGTCATGATCTCACAGTGGTGAGACTGTTTAGGATTCCCTCTCCCCTCCCTCCCTCCCCACCCTGCACCCCAATGTCCCCTTGCCTGCTTGCTTGCATGCACAAGCTCTCTCTAAAAAACAAACAAAAAACCCTGAAGTTTTTGATTTGATAAAATTTTTCCTTTTGATGGGGAACAACTTATCATTTTTTTCTTTTATGGTAAATGCTTACAAGATTTAATTTAAATCTAGTGTTTGGTAATACTACCTGTTTTTAACTGTTGTTGGTAAAGTCTTACAGATTTGGTTGCTTACACAAACATGGAAAAAAGGATTTCTTATTTAATTCTCAGATAAATTGTCTATAGCATAAGCATTACTGTTTAAGCCATGTGATTGTGATTTAACAGGGCCACTGGAAAATAGCAACATGACCTATTTTCATATATCCTAACTTTGGTGTAATGAATAAACTTCTTTTTTTGGGGAGGGGGGTGCATTTTAAAAAGGTGATTTTATTAAAGCACAGGGATAGGACCTGTGGACAGAAAGAGCTGCCATGAATAAACTTCTTAAATATCAAATCAGAATGCCTCAATAAAACAAATTTGAATGAAACATTCTTTTTCTTTAAATGTTTATTTATTTTTAAGAGAAAGAGAGAGACAGAGTAGGAGCAGGAGAGGGGCAGAGAGAGAAGGAAAAACTGAATCAGAAGTAGGCTCCAGGCTCTTAGCTATCAGCACAGAGCCCAGTACGGGGCTCAAACTCACAAACCGTGAGATCATGACCTGAGCTGAAGTTGGACACTCAACCGAATGGGCCACCCAGGCGCCCCTGAAGGAAACATTCTGTAAAATGTTTTTTAAAACTTAAAGTTTCATAAAGAACATTCACATAAGATTAAATTAACATTTTCCCACATTATATATCTCTTCCTAGAACTGTTAAATTTCTCAAGATGAGAATGCATGAATTTTCACAACTTGCAATAATTTCTAGAAACTTTTAGGTAAATGTTACTACTATCTATATAAAATCAACCTTGAGGAGCAGAGGAATTCCTATGTAAGCTGCTGAAATTATTTAGTATTTTGAGTTTCTATCCAGGAACCACACAGAGCTTTAAGTTATGTTTACTGGCTGTTGGATAATGCCCCAAAAGAAAAAAGATTGAAGAAATAGTTGTGAAATTGTTGGTTAAGCTTTATTGGTTGCCTTGAATAAAGAAATCTAATAAAAACTCATTGCAAATATTTAACTGTGCACACTTAATGCCAGGAATTAAGGAGAGTGGAAGGATATCTTGTCACGTAGGAGCTTGCTAATGGAGAAACTAAGACCAATATCTATAAGGTAAAATATAAGTACTAGTAAGTGCCTGCTCTATATTTCCAGCTCAGCATTTAGCGTATTATTTTGAACACTTATATTTATATGTCCGTCTTGTGTGCTAGGATAGTAAACTATAAGAGGGAAGGGATGTGCCTTATTCTTTAATGAACTCTTGAAATCCAGCATTGATCCATCACTATCAACAGACAAGTGTTCAATAAGCACTTAAACAAATCAAAGTATATGTTGCAGCAAGAAATCACAGCTAGACACAGGAATTATAAAAACAGTAGGGAGAGGTCAAGTTTCACTTGGGTTTTGAAATATGAGTAGAATTTATATGGTAGAGATTGGTCAGGGTGAGGGAGAGAATTCAAGGAGAAAAAATAAGAAACATGTTTAAAAACATGGAGATAAGAAATTAAAGAATATTCTGGGAAAAACATATGTTGTGTTTGGTTACAACAGAAAACAAGTGTAGAAGAATAATGGTAGACTCGGCCAGACAGGCAAACTGGGACCTGACTATAGTAAGGTTTAAACACTTCGTGAAAATGTTTTCTTGGTAGGCATTTAAGATTTTGAGCAGGAAAATGACTTGATCAGACTTATGCTTTAGGAAGATAAATCTAACAGTGGTTTTGCATGGAGGGGATAATAAGCCAGATGCAAATTATAAGGCTAATGTTATATCATCCTTTTTATATGTTCCTGGGCTCAATTTGCTAGTATTTCTTTTTACTATGGTAAAACATAAATAACATTAAGCCTACCATTTTAACCATATTTAATTACATAGTTCAGTGCATTATGTACATTCATGATATTGTGCAACCATCAGCACTATCCACCTCCAGAACTTTTTCATCATCCCAAACCAAAACCCTGTACCTGTTAAACACTAACTCTCCATTCCCTCCTCTCTCCAGCCCCCTGGTAACCACTATTCTGCTTCCTGTCACTATGAATTTAACTCTACTAGGTACTTCATACAAGTGGAATCATACAGTATTTGTCCTTTTGTGTATGGCTTATTTCACTTAGAATAAAGTCTTAAAGGTTCAACCATGTTGTAGCACGTATCAGAATTTCATTCCTTTTGGGGAACCTGGGTACTCAGTCAGTTAAGCGTCCTACTCCAGCTCAGGTCATGATCTCATGGTTCATGGGTTCGAGCCCCGCATCAGGCTCTGTGCTGATAGCTCAGAGCCTAGAGCCTGCTTCGGATTCTGTGTCTCCCTCTCTCTCTGCCCCTCTCTGCTCATGCTCTGACTCTGTCTCTCAGAAATAAATAAACATTAACAAACTGTTTTTTTTTAATTAAAATTCTGCAACTTACATTAAAAAAAAAAAAAGAATTTCAGAGTCACCTGGGTGGCTCAGTGGGTTAAGCGTCCAACTTCGGCTTAGGTCATGATCTCACTATTTGTGAGTTCAAGCCCTGCTTCAGCTTCTGTGCTGACAGCTCAGAGCCTAGAGTCTGTTTCAGATTCTGTGTCTCCTCTCTCTGCCCCTCCTCTGCTCACACTCTCTTTCTCTATCAAGTAACTGATAGTGTTGCCCAGGTTTCTATATCCTTGCTGTTTTCTGTCTATTTGTTCTATCAATTATAGAAAGTGGAGTACTGAAGTCTTCCAAGCATATTTGCAAGGTTTTATTTCTCCTTTTATTTCTATTACTTTTGCTTCACATATTTGGAAGCTCTGTTATTAGGTGTATGTTAATGATTGTTATGTGTTTTGGATAAACTGACCTTTTTTTTTTTTTTTTAATTTTTTTTTCAACGTTTATTTATTTTTGGGACAGAGAGAGACAGAGCATGAACGGGGGAGGGGCAGAGAGAGAGGGAGACACAGAATCGGAAACAGGCTCCAGGCTCTGAGCCATCAGCCCAGAGCCCGACACGAGGCTCGAACTCACGGACCGCGAGATCGTGACCTGGCTGAAGTCGGACGTTTAACCGACTGCGCCACCCAGGCGCCCCTAAACTGACCTTTTTATCATTATATCATGTCCATCTTTATCCCTGGTAAGTTTCTTTGTTCTGATGTTTACTTTGTCTGATATTAAAATAGTCACTCTAGCTTTCTTTTAATTAGTATTTGCCTGGTATATCTTTCTCTCTTCTTTTACCTTTAATTTATCTACATCATTACATTTAAAAAGGGTTTTTTAATAAGCAGCATAGTGTCAGGTCATGATTTTTTACCCAATTGGACAATCTCTTTTAATTGGTATGTTTAAATCATTTATATTTAATATGCTTAATATAGTTAGATTTAGATCTACTGTTTTGTTTCATGTTTATCCTTCCTGTTTGGTTCTGATGTTACTTCCATTCTTGCCTACTTTTGTATTACTTGAAATGTTTTTAGTATTCTATTTTAATTTACCTATTGGCATCTATATCTGTTTGTATTGTATTTTTTTAGTGGTTGCTCTAGGGATCACAATACACACACTTAACTTTTCACAGTCTACTACATTTTTTATTTTACCATTTCAAGTAAACAGAAAGGCTTTGCAACTATATAGGTCCCCTTGCCCTCCCCCTTTATATTATAGTTGTCACACATATCACATCTACATACATTAACCCCCCCCGACAACATTATAACTTTTGCTTTTAATAATCCTGCACATTTTAAAGATCTAGAGAGAAGGAAAAGTACTTTTTATTTACCCATATATTTACTACATATATTGCTCTTCCTAAGGCACATTACAGTTCCAACTTTCCCTGTGGTATCATTTCCCTTCAGTCTGAAGAATTTCTTTTAGCATTTATTTTAGAACACGTTAGCTGACAAAAAATTCTTTTAATTTTTCTTTATCTGATGTCTTTAATTTCACCTTAATTCTTGGGGGACATTTTCACTGGGGAGAGAATTCAAAGTTGACATTTCTTTCATTTCAGCACTTTGAAATGTTGCCCCACTGTCTTCCAGGCTCTGTGGTTTCTTAAGAGAAATCTGTAGTTATTCAAAACATTATTCCTCCATATGTACCATTTTCCTCTGGTTGCTTTCATGATTTTTTAAAATCTGCTTTTCAGCAGTTTGGTTATGATTAAGAGGCACAGTTTCCTTTGGGCTGATCCTGTTTGGGGTTCAGTGAGTTTCTTGACTCCATATATTTGTGTCTCACCAAGTTTGGAAAGTTTTCAGTCATTATTTCTTCAAAAACTTTTCTGCAGCAGTCTTTTTCTCCTTTCATAGTACTCCAGTGACACAAGTTCAGACCCTTTGATATTGTCCTATAGGTTTCTGAGGCCCTGTTTTGTTTTCATCTGTTTCCTCTATATCTTCAGGTTGGTGATTTCTACTGATCTATCTTTGAAGTTGCTGACTCTTCATTCCTATTCTGCTATATCTCTATTCTGCTATTAAGACCATCCAGTGAATACTGTATTACTCAGCTCCAAATTTTCCATCTGGTTTGTTTTTATATCTATTTCTCTGCTGAGAATTTCTCTTTACATTCTTTTTAAGAGTATTTAGTTTGGGGGCACCTGGGTGGCTCAGTGGGTTAAACGTCCAACTCTTGATTTTGGCTCAGGTCATGATTTCACGGTTCACAGGATCAAGCCTGGCCTCAGGCTCTGTGCTGTCAGTGTGAAACCTGGTTGGAATTTTCTCTATTATATCTCTCCCCCTCATCCCCATGCTCTTGCTCTCTCTCTCAAAATAGATAAATAAATAAACATTAAAAAATCAGTTTTACCTCATGGAGCATAGCAATAATAACTATCTTAAAGCCACTGTCTTATAATTCCAACATCTATATCATCTCAGGGTAGGCTTCTGTTGATTGGCTTTTCCCTTAAGAATTGATCAGATTTTCCTGTTTCTTTTGCATGATTAGCAATTTTGGATTGTACCAAATGTCCAACATTTTGGTTACACTGTGAGACTCTAAAAACTCTTAAAATCCCCCAGAGAATGTTTATTTTGTTTGAGAAGGTGATCAACTCTTTTAGGGTTAGATAGGAAGTTCTGTCTTGCCTTTTGTGGGCCATGGTTCTTATGTCAGTTCCATTTCAAAGCTGTGTACTACTCAGGTGTTAGTCTAAAACTTGGATGGTGATTTATATTGTAGGTGAGTTCTCAAAGCCTTTGCTGTTTCTTTGTCTTTGTTAAATGTATGTGAACCTCAGAGGTGAGACCAGGACATGTGTCCATTTATAATCAGAATTAGGAGATTTTCTTATTCAGCTTTCTCCTCTACAGTCTCCCCAACTTTTGAGCTCTCAGGGACCCTTTCCCCCAGTCCTCTGGCTATAAAGTCAGGATATCTGTCAAAGTTTTAGCTTATCACAGTCAGCTAGTCTATATAGGTTGGGATGTTCACAGGTAAAGCAAAAGAAAGATCAAAATATATAGTGGGAATTCTTCCCCATCTTTAGACCACAGGGGTCCTGGTTTCCAGTTCCCATGGCAGAGACAGGCTGTTTTTTGGAATCTTTAGGTGACTGTGCCACCACCATCACTGCCACAGTGGCAGTTCAGCTTTGAGCTACAATTGGCTTCAGGGTAGGGCTAGGAGAGGGAAAAAAGGGGGACTGAGGGAGATTCTTTTCATGCTTTGTAGCTTACAGGAGTCCACTTCTCCAGTTCTGAAACTAAAAAACGAGTTTCTCCTAGTTTTTGTTGTTCTTGTCCATAGTTCTGCAACTTGGCCCACTCTTGAGTCACCATCAGGAGATAAAGAATGAATAAAATCCAGAAATTCACCACCATACTGGTTGTTCTTTAAGCTTTGATTTCCCTCCCCAATATGTCTGTTGTTTACTTGCAGAATCTTCAATTAGTTGCTTTTTGTATTTAGGACTTTTAGTTCTGTTTAGATGTGAGAGAGATGTCTCATAGTGAACTTACATTTTGGCTGGTGCTGGAAGCTTTGGTCATAAGGAGTTATGACATACCCCCATGTAACAGATAATGCCTGAACCAGAATGGATGTGGGAAGGGAAGGGAAGAGAAAACAGGAGAACCACTACTGAACTAGGGCTTAGCAACTGTCTGAGACAGCTTCAGTTTACTTTACTATTACCAAACATGCTACAATACAATTCATATGAATATTTAGCCTTACAAATAATCTATTAATACAAATGAGCATTAGAAGTCCTCTGACCTGTAGCTAAGGAAGTTATACATTTGGGGATATACATAAGTTTTATTCTTGAGTAAATTTTCCTATACAAATAATGCTATACATGCTAGTGCTATATTTCATATGTGCATCATTATAATGTTAGTGTGCTATTCTTCAGTGTGTACACTGGACTGAAAAGACTCTTGTGAGTTGACTCAGAAATCTAACCAACTAAAATATTATTTTTATGAATGCATCCTGATATCCAATTTTTTAAAGTTTTAATTTTTTTATTTGGAGAGAGAGAGAGAGCATGTGCATGAGCAGGGGAGGAGCAGAGAGAGGGACAGAGAAAATCCCAGGCATGTTCCATGCTGTCAGTGATAAGCCCGATGCAGGGCTCGAACCAATGAACTGTGAGATCATGACCTGAGATGAAATCAAGAGTCGGATTCTTAACCAACTGAGCCACCCAGACACCTCCTGATATCCAATTTTTTTAAATGCTAATCATTATCAAAATAATACATGTACATAATATAAAGTCATATAAGGTTTATAATAACAAATAGCAGAACTCTTCTTTAGCCATTACATTCTTTATTACTGTACCTCCAAAGCCACCTTAATTATATACATGACAATTATTACCGCTCTCCATTTATTTCTCATCTAACTTTTCTTGAGGCATTTAAACTTCTTTTTCTATATGTTGTATATACACTACTTCCTGATTTTTAAAAATTCATTGACGATTTAGTTTTCTTATAATACACACACTCTTACATATAAACACACTTTCCCCCATCCTTCCAATAAGTATAAAACCATTCTATAGTCTGTTTATAATTTAGTTATTATAACTTGCAAAGCCATATAGTGTACTATAATTACATTTCCTTTCTTTTACTATATTTTGTTTTCCCAGGAATTAAGAATTGCCTCCTTTTGTTGTACTTTTCCCTCCCTCTCTCGGTTTTCAATGTTTTTACAGCCTGCCAAACTTTCTTAACAAAAAACTATAAATGTCCTAATAGATTCAAAGTATTAGCTGTAAAGTTTTTCCTGGATACCCTTCCTGAAGCCCTTTATTCTTTTTTTAGTTTTTTTTTTTTTCAACGTTTATTTATTTTTGGGACAGAGAGAGGCAGAGCATGAACGGGGGAGGGGCAGAGAGAGAGGGAGACACAGAATCGGAAACAGGCTCCAGGCTCTGAGCCATCAGCCCAGAGCCTGATGCGGGGCTCGAACTCACGGACCGCAAAATCGTGACCTGGCTGAAGTCGGACGCTTAACCGACTGCGCCACCCAGGCGCCCCCTGAAGCCCTTTATTCTTATACTTTAATTTAAACTGACTGATCTTTAGTTGCACAGGGTTCATCATGGGATTCCTTTTTACCACTGTCGTTAGAATTCCTTTACCTCCATCCAGTGTTTGGATTCCCTTTTTCCTGAATGGTTTATGTATCAGTCACAGCAGGCCAAATTATGCTTCAGTAACAAATGACCCCCAAATCTCAATGGTTTACAACGATAAAGATTTATTTCATATACACATTACATGTCCATCATGGGTCACTTTTACCTCTGTGCCATATTATCCTTACTCTAGGATCCAGGCTGACAGAGCAGCCTCTGCCTAGAACATTGCTGGTCATCAGAAGGAAAAGAGACATGGTGAATCATGAACCTGTTCTTAAAGTATCTGCTCAGAAGTGACACAAGCCACTTCTACCCATATTTTACTGGCCAAAGCAATTCATATAGCCATACTTGAGTTCAACAGAGTCACTACATATCCTCCAGGATGGTGGGTCATAGGGGGAAGAACCAAATCACGTAGTCAAGTCTGACACCAACAGAGCAGAGGTATATAAACTTTTGCAGGGAAGCAAAGTTAATAATTGTGAATAGTAAAGCTATCATAGCATATCTTCCTCTTTCTTGTTTATTTCGTCTTTTATGTGAAATGCATCCCCTGCCCTTGTGGATTTATGTCTTTTTGATTTCTTTGTTGTTATTTCAATAGTTATAGGAGAACCATAGGAATGTGTTCAACATGCCATGTCATCTACTAACCAATTAGTTTAAAAGGGCACTGCTAGGACATGGCATGTTTGAAAGAGGAGGACTGCCCATATATTATCTTTTTCATTTAGTGTACCATTTTCCATTATTTATATCAGTTTTTATCAGATCCTACAAATGTCAATAAAGGATTTGAACTGTATTTCTTTC
Organism: Lynx rufus; assembly: GCF_022079265.1. Lineage (NCBI taxonomy): Eukaryota > Metazoa > Chordata > Mammalia > Carnivora > Felidae > Lynx > Lynx rufus. Next base: position 35,751,280 of record NW_025814889.1, on the reverse strand, counting down.
TGAATACAAAACTACCCAATATGGTAAATTCCCTTAAAACTGAGGAGGAGGTTCTAAAACAACTTTGATCTTAAATATCTTGATTTTGCTTTTATCATTTTCTCTAAGCTCCAGGCTTATGTCTGCAATGAAATCAAGCAGCTCAAAAGAATCTTGTTCTAATCCTGTAGCCACACACAATGATACATTCAACATGTTGATCTAACTCTGAAATCTACTTGCCAGTGCTGTCTCTAATGTATCTTAGATATTACGATATATTTGGGAAAATACAGTCTTTTTTAGGTGTACGATGGAAAACACAGTAAATGGTTGCTAAAGGATTATAATACAAAAGAAATGGTCAAATTCAGCTTTTTGATACATTATTTTTATTTGATTTTCTCCTTTCTAATAGCTGAGATACAAGAGATTCTCAACTTAAAAAAAAATTGGGGGGCGCCTGGGTGGCTCAGTCAGTTAAACATCAGACTCTTGGTTTTGGCTTAGGCCCTGATCTCATGGTTCGTGGGATCAAGCCCCATGTCCAGCTCTGTGTTGACACTGCAGAGCCTGCTTGGGATTCTCTCTTCCTCTCTCTCTGCCCCTCCCCCACTCACTCTAGCTCACTCTCAAAATAGAAAAAACTATAACAAAAACACCTTGTCTTTTATTTATATATTTTCATATTTGTATAGTAATACTGGTTTTATTTTCCTAAAGTCTTTCTTTCTCTAGTAACAGAAAGCTATTCAGAAATGGTAATTAAAAGGCATTGAAGGTCATCTGATTTGTTGTATTGGCTTTATGTCAGTGACTAGATTTTACCAGTCACTGCTCTGTCAGCTTTTTTTTTTTTTTTTTAATTTACATCCAAGTTAGTGAGCATATAGTGCAATAATGATTTCAGGAGTAGAACTCAGTGATTCATCCCCTAGATATAACACCCAGTGCTCATCCCAACAAGTGTCTTCTTTAATGCCCCTTGCCCATTTAGCCCATCCCTCACCCAAAACCCCTCCAGCAGCCTTCAGTTTGCTCTTTGTATTTAAGTCTCTTATGTTTTGTCCTCCTCCCTGTTTTTATATTACTTTTGCTTCTCTTCCCTTATATTCATGTTTTGTACCTTAATTCCACATATGAGTGAAGTCATATGATATATATATTTTTTACATTTATTTTTGAGAGAGAGCACAAATGGGGGAGGGGCAGACAGAGAAGGAGACACTGAATCCAAAGCAGACTCTAGTCTCCCAGCTGTCAGCACAGAGGTCAACACGGGGCTAGAACTCACAAACCATGAGATCATGACCTGAGCTAAAGTCAGATGCTTAACCCACTGAGCTACCCAAGCACCCCCATATGATATTTGTCTTTTTCTGACTAATTCGCTTAGCATAATACACTCTAGTTTCATCCACATTGTTGCAAATGGCAAGATTTTATTCTTTTTGATTGCTGAGTAATATTCCATTATATACATACATACACACACACACACACACACACACACACACACACACACATACACACACACACCACATCTTCTTTATGCATTCATCAGTCGATGGACATTTGGGTTCTTTCCATACTTTGGCTATTGTCAATATCAATGCTATAAAATCAACATTGGGGTGCATGTACCGCTTTGAAACAGCACACCTAGATCCTCTGGATAACTGCTGGGTCAAAGGGTAGTTCTATTTTTAATTTTTTGAGGAACCTCCATACTGTTTTCCAGAGTGGTTGCACCAGTTAGCATTCCTACCAGCAATGCAAAAGTGTTCCTCCTTCTCAGCATCTTTGCCAACATCTGTTGTTGCCTGAGTTGTTAATTTTAGCCATTCTGACAAGCGTGAGGTGGTACCTCATTGTGGGTTTGATTTGTATTTCCCTGATGATGAGTGATATTGAGCACTTTTTCATGTATCTGTTAGCCATCTGGATGTCTTCTTTGGAAAAGTGTCTATTCATGTCTTTTGCCCATTTCTTCACTGGATTATTTGGTTTTTGGGTGCTGTGTTTGATAAGTTCTTTACAGAGTTTGGATACTAACCTTTATCTGATATGTCGTTTGCAAATATCTTCTCCCATTCTGTTGGTTGCCTTTAGTTTTGCTGATTGTTACCTTCACTGTGAAGAAGATTTTTGTCTTGATGAGGTCCCAATAGTTCATTTTTACTTTTGTTTCCCTTGCCTCTGGAGACCTGTTGAGTAAGAAGTTGATGAGGCCGAGATCAAAGAGGGTTTTGCCTGCTTTCTCCTCTAAGATTTTGATGGCTCCCTGTCTTACGTTTAGGTCTTTCATCCATTTTGAGTTTATTTTTGTGTATGGCATAAGAAAATGGTCCAGGTTCATTCTTTTGCATGATGCTGTCCAGTTTTCCCAACCCCGTTTGCTGAAGAGACTGTCTTTATTCCATTGGGTATTCTTTCCTGCTTTGTCAAAGATTAGTTGGCCATATGTTTGTGGGTCCATTTCTGGGTTTTCTATTCTGTTCCATTGATGTATGTATCTGTTTTTGTGCCAGTACTATACTGTCTTGATGATTATAGCTTTGTAATACATCTTGAAGTCAGGAATTGTGATGCCTCCAGCCTTGAAAAACCTTGCTTTTTAAACTTTGAAGTATAAAATAAAAAGATTAAGTATTTCTTAAAAGGTAAGCTTTGCTCAAATGCATCACTGATATGTTAGTGCTTTCACTGCTTGGTCCTGGGCTTTTGAAGTTGGGCTTTCTCAGTTCAAATGTTATTTCCATCTCAAAACTGTCATGGATCCTGATAAATTACTAAATCTCTTGAATCTCAGTCTCCTCAATTTTAAACAATAAAAGAATTTCCAAGAAAAAGTCATTAAGAGTCATATAACCCATTTAAAGCCTTGACATGGTACTTGGCAGACAGCAAATGCTCAGTAAATGTTTGTGGAAGAAATGAATTTCAGTCCATAATTAACAGCTGTCTTATTTACTTTTAAAGCTTATATAGGTCAAGCCTTATTATAACGAAGTTTAAAAGCTATAAATCCCTTACTATAATAAAACCATATATTTCGTGTTTGGTCAAAATTCAAAGTTGCTTATTTGTTAAACATCTTTTTTTTTATTAACTGAAGAAACTTTAAGATTTTTACTTCATTTTGCTCTTCTAAATTCATCCAATTCAAGGCAGGGTTAATTGTCTCCCTATGTACCATTTTTTTTTTTTTAATTTAATGAATCTAAAACACTCCAAGAGAAAACTCACCACAAACCTAAATCAACTTTACCTGCTGAAATGTCCAAACATGGCCTATGACACACCTAGACCAAAGTGAAATGCCAAGACCATACAGAGAAGACTCTTGATTACACAGGTCTTGGGGGATATAGAGTCTTAAAAACCATTCTTGAGTGAAGCTGGGTTCATTGTTCAAAGGACAATCTATATGACAGCAGAGAATATGTAAACCATAAGCAATCATTACATAGAGTATTTGAATTTAGAAACATTTGAGAGGTATCTGAGACTCTGAAAGCACCTGGGGTAAACTCTTCTGTGAACCTTTGATGTCAGAGACTGAAAAGGCTTTTACAAATGAACAAAAACCAAAGACTACGGCTGCAAAGGCAATTAGTACCAGATATTAAGGAGAAAATAAAAAGCAAATAAACCCAGAAAGGTAAATAGATCCATTCCCTACCATTCTTTGTTGTTTAACTGATTTCATTTCTTTCTTATGGAAATTATTAGAAATATTTTGTTATGCATCCCAAAGGCTGCCTTCAATTTGCATTCATGTTTAATAGTGCAGAGAACAGTACAGATGATGTAGAGAAAGCAAAAAAAAAAAAAAAAAAAAAGCAAAAAAAAAGCAGAATTTATGGGTTTCTGTCAGGTCTGTCATCTCATTGAGCCTCACTTCTCTCATCTGGTGAAAATGTCTACCCTACAAAATTGTGATTACAAAATATGGTAAAATAAATGAAAATGCCTAGAACAGTGCTGTTCAATGGAAATATAAGATAAACCACAAATGTGAGCCACATATGTAATATTAAATAAAAAATTAAAAGAAGCAGGTGAAATTAATTTTAATAGTATATTTTATTTAACTCAATAATTCAAAATATTATCATTTCAAAAGGTAAATCAATATAAAATTATTAATGAGATTTTTTTACATTCTTTTTTGATAGTAAGTCTTTGCAAATCTGTGTGTATTTTATACTCACAGCACAGCTCAATTCAGACTGGCCACATGTCCAGTGCTCCATGGCTGCTTGCAGCTTGGGGAGACCCTACTAGAGAGCAGAGGCAGCTTGGGGCGACCCTACTATAAAGCCACGGCAAAGCTTAATAGGTTTATTATATCCAAACAGTATTTCTTATTAGATAAACCCTGTGGGACTTAGGAAAGCTATTTTTTAAATCAACCATATTAAAGAGAATTTGTATTTTTATATTTTTGACATAGTATGTGATATATAATACATAATACTGTGATAAGAATTTACAATAAAATACCATCTATACTGACTAGACCAAGTATTTATCCCAAGTAAGAGCAATCAAAAAGGATTATTATAAATCACTAAAGTCATTTATATTTATTTTTGTGGTTATTTTATTAGGATTTTAATTGTATATTAATTTGGCATAGAATCTAATAATCTAAAAAAATAAAACCTGACAGAACTATAAGCATACAAATAATTCAAATACCTATAAGCTACAATTGACTTAACTACACTCCCACCAAAGAAATAGGAGTAAAGAACAAAATTTTCCCTATATTACTAAATTTTTTACTTCACAGGACTTACCATTGGTAAGTCATGTTACAGTTTTAATGGCTTTTTTTCTCATAAGAATTTAACTGTATTCTCTAAATAATAGATGACCACCTTTCATGACAACTTAATTATATGTGAATATAAGTTAAAATACTATATTTCAAAACAATTCACTTAAGTTAAAACATTAAATATTATTTGCATTACACTCATTATTAAAATTACACTGAAGAGTATACAGTCAGCAACTTCTTGTACCTTGACCTCAAAAGCAAGGTGGCAAACGTATGGAAAACATTTCCTAACTGCAAAGTTTTTCTGCAAGTTACGCACAAAGCACAGATCATGCGCATGCACATAAAATTTATATTTAAGGATGCTCTCATTTTCTGTGTATGGAGATGTTCCTGCAGTTTATATACTTTTCATCATTCTTCTCTGGGCTGCCCAATAGTTCAACACAAATGGTCAGATAAGATATAAGAGTAAAATGGAGAGAGAATATCGGATAGGTCATCGCTACCTCATTTCAAATCAGACAAGGCCTAGTTAGTTATCTAATACCACAAAGTGTTATGTAACGTTGAACATTATAAAGTGTTATGAAATTCGTAATGAGCAAAACTCTTTTGGCTTTGGTTTTTCATTTACTATATGTTCAAAAGATGGCAATTCTAGAATATAGGCCCTCTCCCTCAAACATCCTGTCAGGATGTTCAGTCAAGTGATACATAAGGAAAAAGTGCCACTAGCTGAATCACTAATTCTGTATCTGTACACTGCCTATGTGTCTGTCCCTCTACAGTCTCCTGACCAAGAATTCACCTCACCTAGCCCTGCTCAGGCTTAAAATCTCCAGTGGGTTCTACTACAAAGTGGTCTAGCTGCAAAAGACAGGGTTCAAATACTTCCATCATCATATCACATTGTTTTCATTTAAACTTTCTCAAGGAAGAAGATATTCCCTCTCAGCGGGACATGCATTTCCCAAGCTAACTGATGCTGATACTAAACACAAACACAAACACATCAACTGTACAATTTAAAACACTTGGCCAAACTGCAGAAATAAAACTACCAAATGCATTAAGAAAGACTCACATCTGGCATTTCTGTAGAGAAGGAAAGGGTCCTGGAGCTGGAAATCCAGGTCTTTAGTAATGGGTTCTGTCCTGTTTTCCATGCTCAACCTATTCATAATGGTGAACCCATGCTTTGGAGAAGCAGACCTAAAAATCACAAGGGGTGGGGAGGATATCAAAAGACAAGTTATTCAACGGAAGTACACTTTTAGTAGAACTAGTATTTGAATGTCTCTCAACCTTTTTGCATATATATATATACAGCTTTGTGCAAGCAGACTGTACACATACAAAGCAATGATTTTTTTTTAAGGTTTCTTTTTTTTAATGTTTATTTATTTATTTTGAGAGGGAGAGAGAGTGAGAGAAACAGAGTGAGAGACAGAGAGAGAGAGAGAGCTAGCAGGGAAGAGGAGCAGAGAGAGAGAGAGAGAGAGAGAGAGAGAGAGAGAGAATTCCAAGCAGGTTCCATGCTCAGCATGGAGCCCGATGTGGGGTTCAATCCCATGACCCAAGCCAAAATCAAGAGTCGGACACATAACCAACTGAGTCACCCAGGTGCTCCTAAAGCAATGATTCTTTACTATTGACTAATAGAATTAATGTACTAATTTATGCACCACTTCATATGTAACACATACAGCATGACTGCCATTGCTGTTCCTTTGGCAAAATCAAGTCCTACTCATTTAGCTATGTGTGTAGAGATATCTTGTTTCCCTATCTAGCTTGTAAATTCCTTTAAGGCAGGAATATTAACCACTTTAAAAAATTACAGACACACTTTTGAAGAATCTTGATAGTTAATAGAGAATGTACATCACAATCATTATGAAGAAATTTTTCATAGAAAATGTTAGTGTCAGTTTGAAATTTAGAGAAATGATGCCACTCACTCTGGTCAACAAACTTGTAAAGAGATTCAGTACAATTAAAACATTACAGAAGTAAGCAAACAGCTTCACAGATAAACTAGTATAAAAGTTTTTCTCCATAAAAATGTGGCATTTAGTGATTTTTATTTTTTGTTTCACTGAATAAACTGTCAGTGCCTACTCTGTCAGGCAGAAAGAGCCCAAATTTTACACCAAGTAGAACTCTACCAACTACATGTGCATTTGTCTACTCTTGGGTGACAGCCATATAGTAATCCAACTGTGCAACTTCTGGTGACAAATGAAACACCAAATGCTTCTATGCTGAAAATGAAGCAAGCAGAATTCATTTATTTACTTGAAACTAGGGCAGCAGGGTAACAAACCCACAGAAATGTTGTGAGCAATAGGAAGAAAAGGTGTTCATGTTTTAATTTTATTTCACCTTAGCCATTTAATGCTGATAAAGAAGTAAAATAAAGCTACAGTACCACCTACAGAATTTTCTTTTGAGACTTCCAATTTTAAAGTTGATGGAAGGCAATCATTGTGTAACTTATTTTACAAAGAGGTAAAGCAGAGGTGGGCATATAACCAATACTAGAAATAATCATGACAATCATTTCAACTTAAATTCTCAGAAAGTATGAAAAGTGAGTTCCAGAGATCTCTGACAGAGGGTACTTTGGAAGTGTCAAGCTCAAAAATCACCAGTGGGTGTCTCTATGAACTCTCTATCACAGAAAGCAAGCCATGGGAGGAAATAAATAATTTTTTAAGTGTTTTAGGTGTTTTTATACAGAATCAGAATTTGATTCTTCAAGTATTTCATTATCACAATAGGACCTCACCTCTGTAATAGTATGGTTATTATATCATCTCATAATTTATAAAATAGGCTCAGGGGATAAATGTGCCAGTTGCTTTAAAGCAATATCCGTAACAGAAGTCAAAATATTATCACCAGCAGCTCCATTACCTGTACTAAACACTCCCTTCTGACTTTTATGAGCTTTCTGTCATTCTCTACTGAGAAAAGACCTCAACATGCTAGAATCTGACATCTATCTGGTCGGCGGCGGGGAGTGGAGGGGGGTTGGCGCACCTCCCCCCTAGCGGCGGGGGGGGGGGGGGAGAGGAGAGAGATGGGAGAAGCTCCTATTGTTGAGGAGTTAGATTTGGGGAAGAGATTAAGGAACAGGGAAAGAGTTGTTTCTCAACTTAATGGTTTAACTGACAGCTCCATTTGGAACTCAGAGTATATTAAGAAATACTTGAGAATGCAAAATCTACATTTTTGGGGGGTACAAAAATGTATAATTTGTTAATCTTCTGCAGACAAGAGAGAGAGACCCTACTAAAAATCCCTAAAATAAATCATTAATGTATATGAACACATTTTTTCTTTCACTTCTCAAAAGATTAATACATGTGAAAAATGAATGAGAATGTGTCATGTGTGTGCTTAGCATATATCAGAGTTCAACCGTTTGGTTTTCTTTCCACACTTCAGAATTCTCAAGAGTAATCTACACTCTACTGAAGACACTCACTTGGTGGTATGCTCTGGTACTCTGGAATGTAAACTGAAACAGCCAAGGCTCTTGGGCACTCCCACTTTTCTGAAACCTTGAAGAAACTGGACCTCCTCCTTACCTCGCTCATCCATTCCTTTGTTTCCGCTCCCACTATGGCCTCCTCCTGCACCTGCACCTGCACACTCTTCCACCATTCCTGCATGGTGCCCGCATCTGGCCTCTGTACCATTCTCATTTTGCTTGTATTTGTACGGCTGGCTCTTCTTGATCTCTCTGGGGCCCTAAAACTTGACCATTAGCTTTTGTCACTCTCCTGTCCTTCAGAGAACACTCATTCTCTCATGGCTTCAATGACCAAATTAAGGCAGATAACTCCAAACTCTGTATCTCCATCCCTGACCGGGACCGGGCATCTCCACCTGAATGCCCTGCTATCATTCCAAAATCGTTATTTCAAAATAAAATTATTTTCAGCCCAGATTCTCGACCTCCTGTCTTTCCATTCTGCTCCTGGTTCTGTCAGTTTTTCAGTCTTCCCTTTCAAAACTTCCATTTTTTAAATTTATTTTAAAAATTTCATCACTCCTTCTATATGTGCGATGTTTCAAGAAATCTTCTCCAGCTCCACTCCTACCATTTTAGTCCCTCCCCTCCTCATCTCATATCTACTCCACTGCAATAATCTGTCCAATGTCCTAACTCCAACTTCTGGAATCAGTGCATCTTCATAATGCTAATGTACTAACTTACCCCACACATTTTGCTGGAACTCTATTACTTCCCTGGTCATAAACCTTCAAAGACTCCCTACTGCTGAGAAAATAAATGTCAAAATCCATAGTCTGACATTCTAAGCCAGCAAAATCTCTTCACCCTCACTGTCTCCTAACTAACATAAACCAGTAAAAACTCTCTGCAGTCAAAAGTCATTTTCCTTACTGTTCCTTCACCATGCTGGGTTCTATGCCTCGGCTTCCAAAATTCTTCCTGTTGAGACAGCCCTTCCCTCTCCTCTATGCAAGTCAAGTACTACCTTATTCCTAAGGCCTACTTGAGACTCACCAATTCTAAAATGCCTTCCAGAATCACAGCAGCCTATTCACTGCTTATAACCTATCAACTGGCCCTGAGGATAGGCTATCTGTATTGGGGTTTATGTTTATTTGGGGGGGGGTATCTTTAAATGTGAATGTGTAAAAAATATATACTTGCGTGTGTGTCTCTGTGTCTGTGTGTGTGTGTGTGTGTGTGTGTGTGTGTATGCATTTTCTATCTCCCCAGTGAAACTGTTTGCTCTCGGGGCACCTGGGTGGCTTAGTTGGTTAAGCGCCTGACTTTGGCTCAGGTCATAATCTTATGGTTTGTGAGTTTGAGGCCAGTGTCAGGCTCTCTGCTGTTAGTGCTGAGCCTGCTTCAGGTCCTGTCTCCCCTTTCCCAGCTTGTGCTGTTTCTCTCTCTCAAAAATAGATACTTAGGGGCACCTGGGTGGCTCAGTCGGTTGAGTGTCTGACTTCAGCTCAGGTCATGATCTCACGGTCTGTGAGTTCGAGCTCCGCAGCACGCTCTGTGCTGACAGCTCAGAGCCTGGAGCCTGCTTCGGATTCTGTGTCTCCCTCTCTCTCTACCCCTCCCCTGCTCATGCTCTGTCTCTCTCTCTTTGTCAAAAATAAACAAACATTAAAAAAAAATTAAAAAAAAAAAAGATACTTAATATATAAATATCAAAAAAAAAAAAAAGAAACTTTGCTCTAAGAGGGTTTGTACTAGGCCTTTGTATTTTATCTTTGTCCTCCCACTGACAATGATGGGCCTTAGCTATGACATTTTATATGAATAAGACATTTAGCTATTAAGACAATATACATACTACACGTACCTGTGCCCATATATGATGTTAACAATTTCTGATACAAATGACAAAAAACTTGAGTTTATTAAATCTATCCTGAAACACATTCTATTAACTATATAATGGAAGACTCAAAGACATCTTTAATTTTGGTGCATATTTCTTTAAAGAGTCAAAGGCGGGTGGGTGGTGAGGTGACCAATAAAACCTTTTTCCAAATAATGATTAAATAATCTGATATTCTTAATAGTGTACTTCTCTCCTTGCCAATGCATTATATTCAAGGACCTTGTACCATTAATTTGAATTAAAGGATAAATACTTAATACTATTTTTAAAAGAATGCAAAGGGGAACCTGGCTGGCTTAGTCGGCATCCGACTCTTGATTTCAGCTCAGGTCATGATCTCATGGTTTAGTGAGTTCAAGCCCCACATCGGGGTCTGCACAGGCAGTGCTTAGAATTCTCTCTCCATCTCTCTCTGCCCCTTCCCCACTCATGTTGTCTCTGTCTCTCTTTAAATAAACTTAAAAAAAAATATATATATATATATATATACATATATATATAAAAGAACACCAAGATTTTTTTAAAAAAAATTTTTTTTTTCAACGTTTATTTATTTTGGGACAGAGAGAGACAAAGCATGAACGGGCGAGGGGCAGAGAGAGAGGGAGACACAGAATCGGAAACAGGCTCCAGGCTCTGAGCCATCAGCCCAGAGCCCGATGCGGGGCTCGAACTCACGGACCGCAAGATCGTGACCTGGCTGAAGTCGGACGCTTAACCGACTGCGCCACCCAGGCGCCCCAAGAACACCAAGATTTAAGTTTGTCTGTATTGGAGTTTAAGTTACATTCTGCAATTAGTATTCCTCACATGCTACCAGGTGACATTACTCAGTATTCTCTTCTTTACATCAACTAATAACTTCAAACTAAGATTCAGGTTTTTTTCTTCTTTTTGAAATAAAACTACATTTGTGGAAGAGGGACACAATGGAGTCAACATATTCTTTCAAAGACTGTCAGTTTCTTTGTAAAAGTAAAATTTTCTTACCTTGTGTAAACAAATAAAGTTCCTTCCACATCAGTCTTCTCCTAAAAAAAAAACACAGCAAAATATATATATTTTTCTTCATTAATAGTAACTTTCACAGAAGCTAGAGAACATTCCATTTCAAGTAGGGCCAATCTATGTAATATTCCTAGGACAAGGAGGAAAGCAGTACTGCCTCAGCCTGGCAGTAGCCCTGCTGATTCGACATCGGGAAGCATCCATTCTCCTTTTGTCGTTTACAAAATAAACTGTCATTATCTCTTTTCACCAAAGACAGGGACAGCAACACACCTCTGGCTAAAACAATACAAAAATTTGCTCCATGGATTTCATTTGAAAGAGGAGACTAAAAGTGTGCTGCCTTCTCTATCCTGTGAGCGGAGTATATGCCAAGCTGCGCAAATCACTCATGTCTGCCTTTCATTACACTTCTATTTTCTGGGTTCATTATCTCTTGCCATATCCTGTCACCTAGGAGAGCAGATGATCTGCCAATAATAACTCTACTTTGACTACAACATAGAAGAGTGGAACAATGCTGTAGTTTTCAGAAAAATTAATCACCAACGTGGTGTGGAATATTTAGAGTCTAGTTTGGATCTTTGAAATCAAGTTAGAAACATTGCTAGGCTAGGACTCAAGAAATGTCACAGAAACTGGTTAAATGGTAAAGTGAAAGTGTTCAACTCATTTCAGTTCATTTGGAAAGGCTCTCTTCCATCTCTCTGAAGACAGGGGCCCAGGCCATGATGAAAATATTCATCAATATAATGCATAATAAGTTTTAATAGTAAACAAGTTATAATTCAGAATTTCAAAGGTACTTTTGTTATTTACATGTTTTAGTTTCAGCATTCCATTTAACCTAATATTTTACTATTAATCTCTATTATCAAAATCATTTGAAATTTAAGTACACTGTAGTTGTGGGAGAAATATACTCTTTAAGAACAAGGGTATATAATATCAAGTGGTAATTTTTTAAAGATATATTTTTAAATAATCTCCACACCCAACATGGGACTCAAACTTGCAACCCTGAGAATAAGAGTCACATGTTCTACTGACTGAGCCAGCCAGGTGCCCTACATGCCTTTTTTAAAGGCACATAAGGGGCACCTGGGTGGCTCAGTCGGTTGGGCGTCCGACTTCGGCTCAGGTCATGATCCCACGGTCTGTGAGTTTGAGCCCCGCGTCGGGTTCTGTGCTGACAGCTCAGAGCCTGGAGCGTGTTTCAGATTCTGTGTCTCCCTCTCTCTCTCACCCTCTCCTGTTCATGCTCTGTCTCTCTCTGTCTCAAAAATAAATAAAACATTAAAAAAATATATAAAGGCACATAAAACATTGAAAGCATGATCCTCTCACAAGCTCAAGTGATTTCAACAATTTTCTTGGTCACCTTAGTTCGGTGGGTCTTAAAAGTATGGTTCCCACATCAACAGTATCAGCCTCGCCTGGGAACTTATTAGAAATGCAAATTATTAGGCCCCTCCCCAGGCCTAATGAATCAGATGCTGGGGTGCTGCCTAGCACCCTTTTTTATTAAGCTGTCAGGTGACTCTGATGCACGCACGCTTTGTGAAAACCACTGCCTTAGTTCAGTAACATATTCTCTGACCATAGAACTATATCAGGAGTCGTGAAATCAAAATCCACTATGCCCCAAATTATATCAAACATCACCATTGTTTTTTAAGAGCAAATGGCTATTAAGAGTAAATTACTTAACAAGAATTGTAATCCTCATTATTATAGAATATGCAATTAGAAATAACTTAGAACAGTGAAAGCAACTTTAGTCAGTCTTTTCTCTAATACATAAACATTGGTAAGAAAGTTAGAGTTCATCCTTAAACTGGATTTATTATAAAGTTCATATAAATCACTTCAGTGTACTGTGAAAAATATCCTTATTTCTCAAATGTGGTCTTTTGCCACTGTGCTTTGAAAAATACTGAGTCAAAATTAAAAAAAAAAAGATACAGAAACATTATTACTTACCTTTCCTTGTGTAAACAAACATGGTTAATTCCTATCTGTTGAGAAATCTATATCCTGGGTGCACTTCTAAGAATTACTTAAACTGCCACAATATTAATCATTGAGAAAATGGCTACCATAGAACAATAAATACTACCCAAACAGTCTAAAAACTTGTGGGCATTCCTAAAGTTCAACTGGCACAGTCAGCAAGTATTTACTATTCCACAGAGACTTTAAGAATAATTTGTAAATATTGGGGCACCTGGGTGGCTCAATCAGTTAAGCATCTGACTTTGCTTCAGGTCATGATCCCTGGTTAGTGAGTTCGAGCCCCGCATCAGGCTCTTGTGTGGATAGCTCAGAGCCTGTTTCAGATTCTGTGTGTGTGTGTGTGTCTCTCTCTCTCTCTCTGCCCCTTCCCCACTCACACTCTGTCTGTCTCTCAAAAATAAACATTAAAAAAAAAAGAAGAAGTTGTAGAGATTAAATTTTTGGTATTATTACATTTATAAGAAACTGAAATTGAGATACATACTGGTGAAGAAACTAGACTAAGAGCCTATATGTATTGCTAGGGGCACTTGCTGCAAGGCCAAAACACTTTTCTGTCTTCCAGTATTTGACCTTGGACTGTTTCATCTTAGTGATCCAAACCAGGATGTTTCTATGGATTGGTACACATAAAGCTAAAAGCTTTTGACTTGTTTCCTTTCTTCCTCCATGAAGTAGTAATAGAAATTACCTTTTCTTGAAAAAAATAAAAATAAAAAATACTTTAATGCCCAATTTTAGTTTTGAAAATCCAGAATCAGAAATATAAAAGGCATGTTTCTTCTGAAATTATTCTCCAACTGGTAATAAGCAATTTTTTTTTATTCCACATATAAGTGAAATCATATGGTATTGGTTATTTCTTCCTCTGACTTATTTCACTTAGCATAGGGTCCTCAAGGTAATGGACCCCCCTCTTGATAGTGTTAAAGAATTTGTGGCCATCTTCAATTGCAACAGGTCCTTAAAAAGTTAGAAATTCTCTGTGAATGGCTAGGGGCCATACTTCCACACCCCAATACCACCGGTCTGGTCTCCCTGTATAATGAACATCATCAGGCAACAGCTTTGGAGTTCTCCTTGGGATCCAGACCCAAGTAACTAGGTAAGTCTGCACCAAAAAAATCCACTGTGTCCACTGCCCACCATGAGCACTGTCATCGGCATTGAATTAAAGTGTATAAGGGATTTCTTAAATCCTGATTATGAATACTCAGAGTGGGGTTCTTTCCAGGTCACACTGGGCTAGCTAGTTTATTCTTTATTCTTAGCTAGTTTCTCCACTGAAAAGATAGAACCAGTCTATACTACTCAGATCTTGATGGAAAACACATATTTTTTTGAGAAAACATATTTTAAGTGCTCTGTTACAACTGGATAAAAAGGACTTTGTTAATGTAAATTCTGATCTATCATAGCTGAACAGCTCTAATTCATGCATGCATTTTCCTGGTGCCTCCAGAGTTATCCAAGGGTAACCAGATTCCCCCCGCCCCCCCGGGCAAAGCCCAGGGTTGAGGTTCTGGGGTATAGTTAGAACAAGATTTTATTAGGTCCTCCTTAGCTCTTCCAGGCAAGGAGGACTTCTATGTTAAATCATTAGTTTATAGTTCTGGGGAATTTTAGCTAAAATTTTAAAAGTACAATTTAATGGTTTAATATTACACTTCATTATAAAATCTAACATGTATTTAAAAAACTAAGCAGTTCAAAATTTAAAATAATAAAATGGAATATAAAACAGTGCTAGCTGGCAAATTATTGGGACTTGGCATAGTATTTGGCACTTTTGAAACAACCCAAAGCAATCTCTGCATTACTGATTATCTATGTTAATATAATGAAAAAGTAGGTCTCCATTTATCCTCATAAGTCGGTCTCTCTCAGTCATGCATGTAGCACCTAAGTCAACTGTGAAGCTTTTAACAAATAGCAAATGCCTGGACTTCACACCCAGAGATTTTGATCTGGCAGGTTACACCATTTAAAACTCCAAGTGATTTCGATACACAGAAAACTTAGAAAACCACTAGCTAGAAACAAGAGGACAAAAGTCACTCTGAAGCAATTTCTCAAACTCAGCACTTTCAACATCTGGGGCCAGATAAATCTTTGTCACAGGGGCTTGTCCTGTGCTCAGGGTATTTAGCAGCAGCTCTTGCCTCCATCCTTTGGATGCCAGCAACAAGTTCCCTGGAGACAAAGTCAAAACTAGTTACAAACCACTGCTCTGAGGACTGACATGAAAATAAATAAGGTTATACTCTTCAACTGACACATAGGGATTTGGGGGGAGCAGTCTTTCCAGATAATGGGAAGTAGTTCCAGCTCTAAAATTCTCATCCCAGTCACAACATAATCTTTCTTAATCCTTCCTTCAAGTACCTCATTTTCTATCTGCCCTTTATTACTAATACCTCCTGCTCTGAATGCCTGAAGTCATTCTTCATCTATTACAGTGTAGTAAGAATTCTCCTCCGTTACATCCCATCTGCTTTCTTGCATATACTTTCACCTCCAATCTCAAGACTGTTCGTTAAACTTTTATTGGGTTTATATTCAAAAGGGTCCCATCCTGAGGCCAAGTGATGGCATATGGAGAGAGTGGTGACAAACCATTTACCCTCAGCAACTGCTCTGCATCTGAACTAGGTCTCTTTTTTCCGGCTACCACAGCCTTGAAGATCAGTACTTTGAAAGAATGACCTTTTACTGAATGAAATATGCCCCGTCTGAAGGCAACAAGTCCAGGAAGCAGGAAAACATAACTCCTGTAAATAATGCACTGTGACACTTCTGCCTTTTGATGAGGCTTTAGAAGGACTTCACTGGCTATCTAATAAACCTCTGTAACTATTTTAACAGGTATCTATCACACAGATCCTGTCAAAAGCCTATATAGGGGACAATTGTTTTCCATGATTAATGTTCTCCTCTACATGTTAACAATATCTCAAGATTCTCCAGACTCTAATCCCACTGTCCAGTCAGTTCACAGGACTATACATCCTCTGTCCTTATCTACTACAAAATTACCTTGATAGAATTAACACATGCCTTCGGCCTTTTTTTTTTTTTTTTTTTTACTAGAGCAGTATAATAGCAATACAGGTGTAGAATATCCTTGTATTTTTTCTAAATTGTCATTGATGAAATTATCCACTACATTGCTTAATGTCCTTTAAATAAAGACCCAGGTGACAAATTCTCCTGAAAATCAGGAAGAAATAACCTCTCTCCTGACCAAGTGGCATACTTTCTATTACAGAGCAATGGATATTAAAGAGCTCTCCCATTTTCCCTTTTTGCATGATTACTAGGAGTACAGACCTAAATTCCTTGCTCCATTCCAGTAAATTTCCTCAGTTAAGAACTTCAGGCAAAGCTATTCTCTTCTCCCCCATTTTTGGGTCTCCTTTTTAATCTTTTTACTTTTGTTAATGATTTTCAGGTGAATTTTTATTACAGACTGCTCAAGATCCACACTAGAGATAAGGAAATTAACAAATGCAAATGTTAAAAAAATATGTGAATTTGTTCAATATGCATGTTTTCCTTGCTTGAATTTTGATGTCTTGGAGAATACATTTAAAAAATCACCTGAAATCCATTAGTCTAGGCCTTATTCTTTATACTGTTTTCTAACTTATTTAAAAATGATGGATGGCTATATAATGGATGGATTCATATTATTTGGGACAAAAATCAATATGAGGAAAAGAGAAAAATCACATCTCTATATTCAAGTGGGTAGGTTTACAGAATCACACGCAGTAATTCCTGCAACAGGACTCAAGTGTCTTGTGCTCCTACCCCATTCTAATTGTGAGGAAAATTAAATTTAATCCCACTGCTATTTACTGGGGTTTTGCTTTGAAAAGTGCACTAAATAATTCAGCTCCCAAACGGACTCAGATTTTAAACCCATTTTGGTCTTGGTAGGCTGTGGTGTAACGATTATCCCAAGAGCGTCAGCCTCCTTCGAAGTGTTAGACCCAGCCCCATTTTGTCCTTGATCTCCCGATGCTTGCTCTTTTCTTGGTGTATTCCCTGAGTTCACAACTTCTACCAAGGTTTCACTTCTCTTCGTCCCATCTAAGACAGATGTTCCAGAACCAGAACTCGGTTTGTCCATCCGTCCCCTAACTCTGCCTCCCCTACAGCCACGTTTTACTGTAACAGAACCCTGCTTTACTTTCTCGTAGTACATCAGTCTTCCGGCCTCGAAGCATCAGGGCCCCCTCCTTCCTTCAGCTCTCAGGGTCCCGTCCCTGATCGGTCTGGTCTCCCCACGTGGGGTATCGTAGATATTTAAGTCTTTTCCCCAACTTCAGGTGGCTTCTCAGAGCGGCCTCCCTCTCCCCCAAAACCCTCGGCCCAGGAGTCCAACTGCCACAGCTTCAGCCTCAGGCCGCGATCCACCACCATCCACCTCCATCCACCTCCAGGGCGTCAGCGTCTGGTCCCCCTCACCGGGTTCTGGAGCCCCGAGTCTGACCACCCTGTCCCCACCCTATCCCTGCCTGCACGGCCCCGTCGCGTCCGCACGCACCCACTCGTTGGCCCGATGGCCGAAAGTGTACAGAGCCACCTGGCTGGCTACGTCCACGATGCGGTTGATATAGGGGTCGTGGCGCTGCAGGGCCGCCAGGCTGATGTCGCGCCCCTTTCCCACCAGGCCGCCAGCTGCCACGGCCGCCATCTTCCCTCCCTCCCCGACATCAACCCCGAGCTGTCGGAAGCCACTCTCAATAGATCGCAGAACGAGCGAGCCACCTCGCAACCGAAAACACGCGGCGACCGCAAGTCCAGGGAGGCCTTCCTTCTCCAGCCATGCCCCCACCTCCTGTGACGGACGCAAGACATTACTAATCGATGGCCGCACTCCCGCCGGCGACGATCGTTGCCACTGGCAACGGCAAGCCCAGGCTGGAGGTCTGAATCCTGTACCCCCTCCCCAAGAGCTGTTTTCTTCTTCTGTGAGCCTTGGAGCTGCACGCGAATAGGGTGTATCTCTTGGATGTGTTCGACGTCTTGGCATGTATTTTCTTTGACGCTCAGTGATCAAATCTATAATAATAAGCTTCAAGCCTCAAGCATTAATAACTGAGGAGAAACAGAACTGTGATTTCTGTAGGCGCTAACACCTACAGCTTCTCAAAGTGTGGTTCTCAAACCCCCTGGTAGTTCCTGAGACCCTTTCAGTAACTGGCCAGGTCGGAGCTATTTTCATGGCAATGCTAATATATATTTGCCTCTTTCACTGTGCTGACATTTGCACCAATGGTGCAAAAACCATGGCGGTAAAAGTGCAGGTGTCTTAGGAAGAATCAAGGCGGCGGTACCACACTGTAAAAGCCAGTGTCACTTAAGAGAGTTCTCAATAAAGCAGTAAAAACTATTGACTTTATTAGAGTCTAACTCTTTGGTTCACTTTTTAAATTCTGTGTGAAAAAATAAGAAAGAAGTATGTTCAAAGCACATGTGCTGAATATGAGAGTACTGTATATTTGTCTCCATGAAAACACTTCTGTGCTTGAGTTAAAAGCCGAGTTAGTATATTTTTATTTTTATTTTCATAGAACACTATTTTTACTTGAAAGAAAGATGGGCAAACTATGGTTATTCAGACATATTTGATAGACATTTTTTCAAAAATAAATAACATGCATCTGTCACTTTCAGGAAAACAAGGGCAATTATTGTTGCCAATGATAATTTTTGAGCTTTCAAGCAAGAAATAGAAGTTTAGAAAACATATATCTACTACCACAAGTTGGACAGCTTCTCAGTACTTGAGGTCTTTTCTGATGAGATCAGTAGGCATTTACAAAGTCTGTGATAAGGATTTGGTCTTTAAACCTTGAGAGAAGATGAACGTTCGTCAGTTTCATTATGTATAACTGGATGTACCTTTTTGTTAAAATCTTTTAGTAAATGTTTAACATTTCTTTTATAAAGGAATTTGCCTTTGTATCTTGAGGCCAGTGGGCAAAGTCTACCTTTCCCAATATTTCAGGGAACACAGATACACCCTAGTTGTCTCCCTAGCAGTTGGTCCAATGCCTTGTGAATAGAAACTTAGTAAATGCTCACTCTATTGAACTAAACCATGGGATGCTTAAATTTACTTATTAAATGTCTTTTTTTTTTTCTTTTAAGAGCTCTTGACTTATAGAATACTGGAATCTGAGTTGGGATAAAAGAACCAAATATATCAAGTCCTGAACTTTCAGAGTTTACATTCTGAGGAAGATTGAAAAAATTGAATCTTTAAAAAAAAAAACTTTACATAGTGTAAGAAAAAAAGAAAAAGAAAAGGGGAAAAACCTTGAGGATTAGAAATAACACTCAGAAAAAAAATAATGTCGCAATGACTTCAGCATTGCCATATTGTTCATCTCCTGGCCCACAGAACTTTGTTCTGTTTTTTAAGATTGCTTTTCTCAGGGCACCTGGGTAGCTCAGTTGGTTCAGTGTCTGACTTATGCTCAGGTCATGATCTCACATTTATGAGTTTGAGCCCCATATCAAGCTCTCTGCTGTCATCGTGGAGCCCACTTCAGATCCTCTATCCCTGTCTCTCTCTGCCCCTCCCCCGCTCATCCTCTCTCAAAACTGAATAAACATTTAAATAAATAAAATTATTTTTCTCCAAGCTCTTTAAGCTCTAGCCTTCTAGGATAAAGACAGACTTCTACCTAATTTCTATTTGAACAACCTGTGTAAAACAGGTCATTACTTATCCAAATATACTAAATTGCAGGCTCTATGTTAGTAAAAAGACCATTTACAATAGGCGAATTCTTTTTTAATCCCTATCACTTCAACTTCCATTAGCTTCCACACTGCTGGCATACTTCCACTGTGTTTCCAGAAGCCTCATTATGATACCTTGAACATCTATTGGTAACTTTGGGGTTTCATGATTATTTTATAACTGTCATTATGAGATAAAACATGTGCTAACACTTGGTATTTAAATTTGTACACCACAATTTAAAACAAGTTTGTAGTATGATAAATAATGTCCAGGTCTGTGATTTTTATACCATTACAATGACTAAGATAGAATTCACTACCTAATCCATAAAGGTAATTTCAGGAACAGAATATGTTTAACTTGTTTGAAAATAGGGATATAACTGAAAAATGTTTGGTTTTGTAGCTATGTATGAATACTTGTAAACAAATATAAATTGACTTTTTAGGGCATAATAATCTAGAGACAGAAATACACAGTCCACTTTATTAGTACTCTTTTCTTTATTGTGTAAAAACCTCTAAGTTTTGCATTTGTCCTAGTGTAGAATGTGTTGGAATGGAGGGGAAAGAGGAGTTTCCAGGATACTCCCTAAGAGTTTGTGATTCTAAAATGATTTAAACAAATTCTAATGTTCTGCTTGTGCTGCCTGTACAAACCATCCTTTTTGCTAGGAATTTTTTTCTAAATGATGATAGAAGTAAAGAATTAATGAATGTCCTCTTTCTCCTAGTGGAGGGAATGGTTTGAAGCTGTGTTATCAATTGTTTTCAGCGCAAGGTTCCTTTCTTTTTCAGGCAGCAGTACATAGTGGAATAGGCACCCTTTGGAAAGGAAAATTACTTTAACCTCTTTTTATCAGTCACCTTCAGCAAGTGACCTCACCTGTAACTTAGGGATCCTAAATAATATCCACCCTACCAATTTTATAGAGTAAATGAGATCAAGTTAGAAAGAGTACTTGAAAAAGATTTGCAATCTATAAAATGTTCTGCAAATGAAAAAAGCTATTATGATTATGATTATTATAACTGTACTATCATTAGTATTATTTTCTTCATTGCTATTACTATTTATAATAGAAGCCCAGAAGGATCCTTCTTGTCCAATTACCTAGTCAATGCTCAGTTCATCTCAACAAAGTTTTGTGTGACAAGGAGCTCATTAGTTCCACAGACAGTTCAGTCCTAGGATTTTTACAAGATGGAGAATCTGAGCTAAAACATACTTATCAGAAACTTCACAAAAAGAGGAAGAAATAATACAGGAGATATAGGTATGTGTTCCATGAGATTGCAAAGCAGTTAAGATGTGAAACAGCCATCAGAAGGCCTTGGAACAGAAGAGAAGGGGCAGATGTGGGGAAGGAAGGGACTTGTTGGGCGAACCTTTGCTTGAGCCTGTAAAAAAGATCAGAATTTCTCCATTCTGGGCCCAGCCACTGACAGGATTAAGCCTCTGTTAACCTGACCTGGAGTGGACATGGCGTAATTGGAGCTCTTTGGTGTGGGGAGACCACGCATGCACATTCTCTTCTAATCTCACTTTGCCTTGAGTCTCTCTGCCAGTCCTACTAAACCTATTCATTTTGTCTCATTGTCAGGGGTCAGGCTTAGTGGGCTTAGAGGACCTCTATAATAACAACATATTTTCAGCTACTTCTCAATGCCCAGAACATACTAAAACATGAGGAAGTGCCTTGAATTCCACACAAAGAGATTATAGGCTTAAAATGCAAAAACCACTGTGGTAACTTATGTCCATGAGTCTCAACACCTGATTGCTAAGAAGGCTTCAGGAAAGGGTGAGTTGAGAGGGCAAAAGACAAATCTCTCTGTTTTGAGAGTGCACGGTGGAAGGGACCATAGAAGTTGCATAGACCCTCTGCTGTGTCTCTGCAAACACAGGCTTCTCTGTGGCACGTGATTCAGGAAGTTGTTATTGAATGTGGCCAATTTCATATAAAACAGTTTGTACTGGGACAGAGTGGGGATGTGGGGGATTCCTAGTGGACTGTCCATTAGGACAAGGATAGTAAACTGAGTTACCTCTCAAATTACCTAGGTGTGTGTGGTGCTAGCTGGTTCACCATAGTGGTACCAATCCCATACAGGAATGGCTTTAGGATTATTTGACTTGGGTGGAGTCCACAGTTCTAGGCAAGTCACTTAACTTCTCCGTGGAATATGGTGATTGAATTAGAAGAATTCTTCCCCCTCTAGATAGCGTGACTGTCTGTTGAACCACCTCCATTCAACAAACCTGTAGATGATCCCAGAAACGATAATGAACAATCTGTTTAGTGCACAGTGAAATTAGGTCAAGATAGCAGCCCATTAAGGACTTAGTAATGTTACATCAAAACTGAGGGCTGAATGTTTTAATCAAGAAAGAGAAAGGTGTCTTCATTCATTGTGCTCCCTTGTTCTCAGATGGAAGCAGTCATTGTTCAGAGGAATGAATGTTTATCCTTGCCACCCGTTAGGTCGCCTGCTGCCAGGAGTGATCACCTCTCTCTGCAGATTTTTAATCCAGGTGAAATACATATTTCAAGTTACCTTGATGATTTACATGGCAGCCTATAGGAAGCAGTCAGAAAAAGTGTCAGGGACTCCTGGCTGGAATACATTCAAAGAGTTTTCTAATTACTTATTATTGATGCAACCCTACCATGTCAGCTCTTCACTTTGTATTTGATTTTTTTCTTTTTAAACTAATGTATGAATCCCCAAAGGAAAAATGAACAGCAAAATATTGTGCTGAACTAAACTCACGTCCAAGGAAAGAGGCTTTGGAAAAACAATTGGCTTGGTCAGAAGCTAGGACTCTAAAAAATGGGCTAGAGGCCTGAGGGGGAGGTACAGAATCTGCTGATAAAATGCTGATATTTCAAAACATTTCCCAGCCTGGACCCTTAAGCCTATCGTATGTAGTCTCTATTGAATTGACAAACTACAGCCCACAGGCCAAATCTGGCCCTCTGTTTCCTAAATAAAGTTTTATTTGGGGCACAGTCATGTTCAATGTATTGTCTGTGGTTGTTCTCACAAACAACACAAACAACAAACTGGAACAAAGGAATTGAGCAGCTGCAACAAAAACCAGATGACCTGCAAAGCCTAAAATATTTACTATTGTTTCCTTTGCAGAAAAAGTTTCCTGACTCCTGGTATATTTGGTTTTTTGAAATGATTTTTTTAAAAGTTTATTTATTTTGGGACAGAGAGAGAACCCCAAGCACGTTCTGTGCTGATAGCATGGAGCCCAATGTGGGACTCAAACCCACCAACTATGAAATCACGACCAGGGCTGAAACCCAGAGACAGATGCTTAACCGTCTGAGCCATCCAAGCACCCTTCCCAATAAGTAACTTACATCAGTAGGCACCCAGTTTGTGCACATTGTAAGCACATAATAAATTAGAAAGGGCGACAAAGTTTGAAGCCTAGTTTTTATTCTCAAGGAACTTAAAATCTAGTCGAGGAGATGAAGATAAGCATACATGGAAAAATGGTGAACAATAAAACATAATATATAATCAAGGGTTAAATTTAATGTGTGGACAAGCACCAGACTTTAGAGAAAGGGAAGGAGGGTGTGTGAGTCCTCTAGTAGTTGGAGCAAGCAGTATTTAATATAATAAAGTTCCAGGATACCATAAGAGCTTGAATGCTCCCTTGAGGTCCACTGTAATTGGGTTTGACCTGTATTTCTACTCTAGTGTCATTTAAATCACTGATATTTTTGGCCCTGTGCTTAGGGGATACCTTAATGACCAGAAGTATTTCTGAGTAACTTTAACTGATTGATTTTTCTGGGATTTGGGATTCCTTCAATATCCTAAACTACAGAGAATTTAATTCAGTCATAGTGGCATAATGTCTTTCTTTTTGGAAAAAATATAGTGTAATGATTAAGAACATGAGCTTTAGAGTCAAAGAGACCCAGGTCTAAATCTTGGCCTCATCTTCTCCTAGCAATATAACCTTGGGGGTTCTGTTAATCTCTGGACCTCAGTTTCTTCATCTACAAATTAAGAACAATAATAATGCCTACCTCTTCAGGCTGTCATGAGAACTAAATCATATAATGCATGTGAAGTGCTTAGAATATAAAGCGCTTGGTACAAAGATGGGGCTTGATCAATGTTTAGTCATTGGCCATTACTTTCTTAAAAATTTTTTGACATTTATTTACTTTTTGAGAGACAGAGAAAGCGTGAGTTGGGGAGGGGTAGAGAGAAAAGGAGACACAGAATCCAAAGCAGACTCCAGGCTCCGAGCTGTCAGCACAGAGCCTGACGCGGGTCTCGAACTCACAAACCGTGAGATCATGACCCAAGCCGAAGTCGGACATTCAACTGACTGAGCCACCCAGGTGACCCTTCTCCCCCTTTTTAGTTTGTTGATGGTTGTGATTCTTAATTTTTAACATTATCGCCATTGCCAGTCTCCTAATTTATTTCTATAATGTCCTTGGGAACTTGGGGACAGGGAGCACTATATAAAAAATGCAAATACAGACCTACACTTTGATGTACTGGCAGGAACCTGGAGCTCTTTCAGGCTTTATATTGACTGTCTTTGGAGGAGAGGTAAGTTGACAGTTGTACTAGCCTTGTGGATTGAGGATCAGCATCTATAGGTTTTCACCTATTTCTGTGATGATAGGAGAAATCATGTAGAAACAAGACCAGTTTTTCTTGTCTGTAATGGGGGGTAATAACACTTATTTTTGTAACTGTTCTGAGTATTCCTGAAAGAGCTCTTTGAAACACTTTAAGTATTTTGATGTAGTCATAAAATACAAGGCTTTAAAATCAGGATTTGAGTGTCCAAAGAAGGCTCTCCTTCCTCTGTGGATAAAGCCCAATGATAGCATTGCTTTTTGTTTCCCTTGAGGTAATTTGAAGATTAAAGGACAGGGTATTTTCTACATTTCCTGTTGGTAATAAATGGCCTTCTGCAGGGCTTTGACCTTCACTGCTGTTTTGGAGACTCCTAGGAGCAGTGGCCATGACTCTAGCCAGCCTCGCTCATGTTATTACAGGGTTGTTCCTCTGAGGGCCTTTAATGTTAATACATTTTCAAAGAACAGCAAACACTGAATCCATTGTTTGGTTTTAGTTGCTTTTGTTAAGAATTATATGGGCTTTATAGAAAATGAGAAAATGTCAGGAAAACAAGCATGTTTATTTAACCCAAATAAACCATGATTAGTCTAAACAGGGAGAATTATTGTAATAAGTAGGGCAGCCTCTGTCTCTCTCCTTCCCTGTGAAGTAGATAAGAAGTATTGCTGTATTCGTTTGTCAGATATCCTTTACATTTAATCATTTATTCACTCAGTGAACATTTGGTAAGCTCTTATGATAGAACTGGCACTGGACTGGGAGCTGAGAATACTACAGTGAGCAAGACAGGCATGCCATGCCCTCCTAGAGTTTAGTCTAATTGGGAAGATGGACACATAAACAGCTAATGACAATCATGTGGTCGGTGCTATGTAAAAGGTTTGGGATGCCATGGGAGCACATGCTGGAGGCTCAAGAAAGGCTTCAGTTTCTTTAAATGAATTGCCAAGTATAACAAAATGAAGGTGTTGTATATCTTCTCTTTAGGCCCAGACCAGGGTGGAATGGCCCTAAGATTGAGAGACTGGGCCCTGGTCATTCTTACACCATGAGTTTTCTTGGGTGGTTTGAGCTTTTTGGTCTTAGAGAAGCCCTAGAGACTTGTCTGAGTGGGGCCGTAGACATCATCCTAAAGCCACCCTGATACCCTTTGGTCTTGGAGGACAGCCGACTAACTAAGACCCTCCCAAGGGCAATCCTTTCCTCCTTAGGGACTACCAAGTCTTAGTCCAGGTATTCATCTGTATGAATAGTATGTACTCAAACTACCGATAGTTTTCACCTGATCAGCCCTCCCTTATTCTCCTTGGGGTCTCCCTTCCCAAGGGGGCAGACTGGATTCTCTACTTCTTCACACTTGTCACCCTGAGGCAGGGCAGAGGAGACCTTGTCAGCTATGAAAGGGCTAGTTTACTAATCAGTAGACTCTTCTGTACTCTGTCCCTTTCCCCAGTGCTAAGTGATCATCTTTAAGTAGGGCTAGCAAGGCATACTCATTGGGTTACATTTATTCCTTCTTATTCTTCCTAAGGAGCTATACAACTTTTGTTCCTTCACTGCATTTCATGAAGTAAGCTATAGTGTTGGCTTGTCATAGCCCCAATTTCCCTTCAATGGGGCTAAAAACTCCAAGAGAAGGCTGACTAGGAGTCCACATATGGAGATACCAGGAGCCCCCTCTTTGCTCATACCTGAGGTTAGGGATAGATGAGGGACAGGGATAATTCCTAGGCATTCAAACTTGAATTGTCACCAAGATAAGTAGTTTTAGCCTCTTCTTTGTGTAGAAGAAAGCTAAGCTAGAGGAATGGCTTTTGTGAGGTTACATCAGTTTAATTTTTTTTTTAACATTTATTCATTTCTGAGAGACAGAGAGGGAGGAAGATACAGAATTCAAAGCAGGCTCCAGGCTCTGACCTATCAGCACAGAGCCCAATGGGGGGCTGGAACTCATGGACTGCAGGATCATGACCTGAGCTGAAGTTGGATGCTTAACTGACTGAGCCACCCAGATGCCTCAAGGTTACATCACTTTAGAGAGAGCCTAGAGAAGAAGTTCTCAAGCCTTGGTGGAAGGCATTTAAAAAGAAGTACCAATGGTG
The DNA here is from genome assembly GCF_022079265.1 of Lynx rufus. Classification (NCBI taxonomy): domain Eukaryota; kingdom Metazoa; phylum Chordata; class Mammalia; order Carnivora; family Felidae; genus Lynx; species Lynx rufus. The sequence goes on along the minus strand of NW_025814889.1, from coordinate 35,724,587 downwards.
AGGGCTCACCCAGACTAGTTCATCAAACTCTCAGATTGGGCCTTGGTAAATCTCCTTAAAGTGAGTCTAACTGCAGCCAGGTTGGAAAGTCCCTGGACAGCATGGTTGGCAGCCTGTATGCCAAAGACAAGCTTCCTAGGTTTGAATGTGGCTCAGCTATGTCAACCTCAGTTTTCTTTCTATAAAATGAAGTTTCTAATGAATCCTACTTTGTAGCACTGTTGTTGAGAATTAAATGAGAAAGTACAAGTAAAGCACCTGAAAGGTATCAAGTACCTTTAAATAAAATGGCAATGATAGAACAGGATTAGACTGTGGGTCTACTGATTTCCAGACAATGCTCTTTCCACCTTTATTAAGGCCTATGGGATCAATTCAGTGGCAGTTGGGCTGCTTCATCCTTTAAAATGATTCACTGTATTAAAAAATGACGTGAAGGGGCACCTGGGTGGCTCAGTTAAGCATCCGACTTGGGCTCAGGTCATGATCTTGCAGCTTGTGAGTTCAAGCCCCCCGTTGGGATCTGTGCTGACAGGTTCTTTGGAGCCTGCTTCAGATTCTGTGTCTCCCTCACTTTCTGCCCCTCCCCCACTCATTCTCTCTCTCTCTCTCTCTCTCTCTCTCAAAAATAAATAAACATTAAAAAAATTAAAAAATAAAATATAAATAAAAAATGACATGAATGGCCTGGTTTCTTAAATAGGGAAGAGTATTCCTTATTTTAAGCTCCTTTTTTTTTTAATGTTTGTCTATTTATTTATTTATTTATTTATTTTCTTAACATGAGTAATATTTTTATTAGAAAAAAACTGTTTCCCAAAACATACAGTTAATGCAATAAATGGCATTGTTTTGTATTTTTTTGCAAATCTCTTTAATATCTGGTTTAACAAAAGAAAGCTACATTGTCACATGGGCTCTGCATTCAGTTTGTTGTGATACATCAGTTTGGTTAAAGGACATGAAAAGAATCAAAATATTGCCTACAATCTTTTTGATAATATACCAAAAGCTGACAAGGGGTAGTTCCTTAAAGTTAGTTGCAAAATGGAATCTGAAACCATATTAATGAACTTCTCATAATCTGTTACATTATAATTCAATGCCTTGCACTTTGCAAGAATCTTTTACCTATGAATGATTTTGTAATATCATGTACTGATTACCTAAATCAATATTGGTTAACTGTTTTTATGCTGGTCTCTCAAATACTGATATAGTTCATGACACGATATCAAAAAGTTTCATTTGCTAATATCATCATTAATCTCATGAGAAAAATCTTTAAGTTATTAGGATGCTATTAAGGTCATAGTGACATATACAAATTTTTCAAAATCCTAGCTTTCACTTAAAAGCTTAAATTTCGTGGATAGCAACAAATGCCATCAGCCATTTGCCTTACAGTGACATATTCATTTCTTTTTTTTATGTTTTTTTAATTGAATTGTTAACTTTTCAGAGTAGTTTTAGGACCACAATAAAATAAAGGGGAAGGTACAAAGATTTTCCATATACTCCCTCCCCACGCACACACACATGCACACACACACACATACACACACACACACAGCTTCCCATCGTCAACATCCCCCATCAGAGTGGTACCCAAAGTTCATAGTCTACACTGTGGTTCGCTTTTGGTGTTGTACATTCTATGAGTTTGGAAAAAAGTATAATGGCAGTCATCCATCATTATGGTATCATATAGGGTACTTTAACTGTCCTTAAAAAGCCTCTATGTGTGGCCTATTTATTCTTTCCCTACTGACCCCTTGGAACCACTGATTTAATAGTTTTTGAGGAATTTTGAATCTACTATGTTCATGAGAGATATTGATCTGTACTTTTCTTATACTGTCTTTGTCTGGTTTTGGTATTTTGGTAATGCTGGCCTCATTGAATGAGTTAGGAAATATTTCCTCTGCTCCCACTCTCTGAAAGAAAGTGTAGAGAATTGATTTAATTTCTTCCTTAAATGTTTGGTAGATTTTGCCAGGGACACATCTGGACCTGGTGCTTTCTGTTTTGGGAGGTTATTAATTACTGATTTTATTTCTTTAATAGATATTCAAATTGCCTACTTGTATAAGTTTTGGGATATTGTGTCTTTGAAGGAATTGGTTCATTTCAACTAGGTTACTAAATTTATGGTCATAGCATTGCTTATAATTTATTATCTTGTTAATGTACTTGGGATATACAGTGAGGTTCTCTCTTTCATTTCTTTCTTTTTTAATATATGAAATTTATTGTCAAATTGGTTTCCATACAACACCCAGTGCTCATCCCAAAAGATGCCCTCTTCAATGCCCATCACCTACCCTCCCCTCCCTCCCACCCTCCATTAACCCTCAGTTCTCAGTTTTTAAGAGTCTCTTATGCTTTGGCTCTCTCCCACTCTAACCTCTTTTTTTTTTCTTCCTTCCCCTCCTCCATGGGTTTCTGTTAAGTTTCTCAGGATCCACATAAGAGTGAAAACATATGGTATCTGTCTTTCTCTGTATAGCATCACACTCTCCAGTTCCATCCACGTTGCTACAAAGGGCCATATTCTTTCTCATTTCCATGTAGTACTCCATTGTGTATATAAACCACAATTTCTTTATCCATTCATCAGTTGAGGGACATTTAGGCTTTTTCCACAATTTGGCTATTGTTGAGAGTGCTGCTATAAACATTGGGGTACAAGTGCCCCTATGCATCAGTACTCCTGTATCCCTTGGGTAAATTCCTAGCAGAGCTACTGCTGGGTCATAGGGTAGGTCTATTTTTAATTTTCTGAGGAACCTCCACACTGTTTTCCAGAGTGGCTGTACCAGTTTGCATTCCCACCAACAGTGCAAGAGGGTTCCCGTTTCTCCACATCCTCTCCAGCATCTATAGTCTCCTGATTTGTTCATTTTGGCCACTCTGACTGGTGTGAGGTGATATCTGAGTGTGGTTTTGATTTGTATTTCCCTGATGAGGAGCGATGTTGAGCATCTTTTCATGTGCCTGTTGGCCATCTGGATGTCTTCTTTAGAGAAGTGTCTATTCATGTTTTCTGCCCATTTCTTCACTGGATTATTTGTTTTTTGGGTGTGGAGTTTGGTGAGCTCTTTATAGATTTTGGATACTAGCCTTTTGTCCGATATGTCATTTGCAAATATCTTTTCCCATTCCGTTGGTTGCCTTTTAGTTTTGTTGATTGTTTCCTTTGCTGTGCAGACGCTTTTTATCTTCATGAGGTTGTCTATTTATTTTTGAGAGACAGAGAGAGAGCAAGTGAGGAGGGGAGGGGCAGAGAGAGAGGGAAAAAGAATCCCAAACAGGCTCCAGCTTGGAACGAACTTGATCCCATGAACCGTGAGATCATGACCTGAGCTGAAATCAAGAGCTGGATGCTTAACCAACTGAGCCACCCAAGCACCCCTTATTTTAAGCTTTTTACATTTCATTCTGTTTAGTGTCTCTTGCTTGATATAATTTATTGATTTATTTGTTCATTCATTTGTTCTTTGACAAACATTTGTTGTGTTCTTATTTGGTTGCCGAATACTATCTAAATATTGTCAATATGACAAAAAATTAAAAACAGATCCTGCTTTCCAGCAGTTTAGAGTTTGATGGAGGAGATACACTAAAGCAAATTACTGTACACTGTATTTACTATGTCAATAGATTTATAAAAATAAATAAGTAAAAGTTCTTTTTTTTAAGTTTACTTATTTATTTTGAGAGAGAATACATTCAAGTGTGCACATGGGGGAGGAGCAGAGGGAGAGGGAGAGAGAGAATCCCAAGCAGACTCCACACCCAGCACAGAGTTGTACATGAGGCTTGATCTCATGACTGTGAGATCATGATCTGAGCTGAAATCAAGAGTCAGATGCTTCACCGACTGAGCCACCCAGGCACCCCAACTAAGTAAAAGTTCTAAGAACAGTTTCTAGTCCTCCAGGAAATCTGGGTGACCAAAATACTATTATAGTTTTGGTATAATTTAAGGTGCCAGATGCTAGCTTCAGCCCAAGACATTCTGACTTAATTGATAGGGGTGTGACCTGGGCATCAGGATTTTTAAAAGCTCCCAGATGATGTTAACATATATTAAAGTTTGGGAATCACTGATGTATGAGATTCCTGCTCATCAAGGATACAACTGTAGGTAGACTGGAGCTAGATGCTTAGGAGGCTTCTGGATGTGGCTTGGACTTTGGGACTGGAGATTATTCTCTAGTCAACAGGCTGAAGTTTAAGAGAGAAGTGACATCTGATTTCCAGAAAGATACTTCTGGCTGCAATGTAGAAAATAGATAGGTCTGGAGACAGGGTAACCCATTAGGAGAAAAAGATGACACTGAAGGCCTAAACTGGACTAGTATGGTCAGAGAGTGATGGTATCAAAACCCTGGGCACACAGGGGAAAAGAAAAGGAGTCAGGGCAATGGAAATGTTTTGCTTTTGCTGGTTTTCAGCTTTGAAACTGAACTGCCATCTTGGTAAACATCTAAAGAACTCAGTTGATACTTCATAGGTTGGTCTTTAAATGAAGGCTGCTCCTTCAAGAACTCTCAAGCATTTACGGATTTCAGAATCATACAGAGATAAGTTTTCACCCTTAAAAAAAAAGGATACAGATTTTTTAATTATCCAGTTAATTTTGGCAAAATAGATAATTACACTCCCAAATAGACTTTTTGGAGGGAGAGGAGAGGAGTGGTCTGGTTACTTACATTGATCCAATTACTTGGATAATTGCCAAATATCCACTTATGTGATGTGAAGATTTTTTTTTTTTTGGCCTTATCCAATGCTTCTTATAATCAAAACGTATTTTTACTGTTGTTGGGGCTGTGGAGCTAATGTGATTCTGGTGGTGAGATGATTGGGTTCATTTGCCTTGTGCTGTATCACATTTCTTTGTCAGTTGAGTCTAATGCCAGACTCATCATTCTCAGGAAGGAGGTAGAAGAAAGCAAGAAGAGCTGGCTGGAGGCTTGCATCTTGGCTGGAAGGCATAGCACAACAAATCAGAAAGAACTTTGGTTACCTTCTAAACTGACAAAACACAGTATTAATGTCTCAACAAAAGTGAGGTTCTGAATATTTGTTAGAGCCTTCTAAAATATAAAAAGTCATTCTGTGCTCAAGAGTCATACAAAATCAAGCCACTGGCCAGAGTTTGCAGACCCTTGGTCTAAACAGTGAACAAAACAACACCTCAAGGGCCGATATGTAGTCTTTGCTGATTTCTCTGCTATAGATATTCCCTCTAAGACTTGATTTCACATAGCAACACAAACGTCGAATGTGGAGTAGGAAAGAGATGCTCAGTAGCCTATGGTTTTCCACCATACAAATTCAACAGACCTAAGTAAGTCCAAGAACAAAAATAATGGCAAAATGTAGTAAAGCAGTTAGGAAGTGATAAGATTTTGACTGTTTCTTCCCTTTGTTTTTGATGTAACTTATTTAAGTGTAAGCTTACATATTTGATACCTGCTATGTTTAACAATTGGTTCACAAAACTTCTGAAAATTTAACAATCTTCTCTCATCAGCTGGTGCAAGCTGCTCCTGTGCACCACTCACAGGTGTGGTAGGCAGAATGGAAGGGAAGGTGGAATGCTGAGAAATAACTGGGGTAGAAGTGAAGGAGTGTGGAAAGACGAAATTCAAGGGTGTGGACAAACACTTCATCCATCAACTGAGATATAGCCAAGCTTGGGCATTGCACAAGACAGTAGCTGATTTTACAGAGCTAATTTGGTCTCTCTATCTTAACAAGCATGACTCAACTAATTTGAGAAGAAAATCAGTTCAGTTTGACCAATACCCGGTAGGGACAGAGAACTTGACTTAATACAGGGCACATCTGATTTTAAAAACAAGGTACTCAAATTTACGTGTGAATAAAACTATAATGGTAAAACAAAAGATGGAGCTTTTCCCTTATCATCATGCTGGGTTTTCTTTCCCAATCCAGCTCTCTTACAAACATGCAAATACACTGAAGCCAGCTAAAACATCAGTCCCAAGTCCCTAATTAAAAAAAAAAAAAAATTAACCCTCCTTTAAACATTGTCTGATGAGGGGGTAAAATTTATCACTCTCCGCTGAGAGATGGGATTCCTGATTTCTGTGGAGGCTATTGGAGGGAAAAAGGTAGAAGTCAAACTGGGTGGCTCCCTGAGTTGTTACTTGGGCTCTAAGCTGCATGAGTCTTTAACTACCCCAGAATAGTGCAGAATGGATGGTTTGGTAGGGAAGAAGGAGGAAGGGGGAAAAGCAGAGGTTGAGATGCTTAAGGATGGGAAGTAGAATCCAGATGGTCTCTAATGGAACATGTTATTTTTGTGAGAGGGTACTATTAACTATAGCACTGTTTGATTTGCTCACAGACTGATTCAGTTTTCAGTGCCCATAATATGTTAAATATTACTTAATATGAAGTACATAACTGCACATATTTAATATTTACTACCTAATGGTATCCTTAAAATATCAATGGTAGATGGTTTTATGTTTCTGTTGATTTCTCATGTTCCTTAACTTTGTGTAGGGAGAAACCATTTGTTAAATTTCTTCTTATGTTTCTTACTATACAGCATTGTGGCATGAACATGGTGGGCAATCTTTAAAATAGGGTTAAAGACAAACATTAAAGGTATATGATTCTTTCAGAGAGTTTCTCTCTCTCTCTCTCTCTCTCTCTCTCACACACACACACACACACACACACACACACTTCTCTTGGAAGCTGAAGGAAAGGCAGGAACAGAATCCTATCAGCAAAAGCCCTTTGATGGACATCAATAAAAATAATTGCAAACTTTCACTGAGGAATCTCTGTATGCCAGATACCATGCTAAGCATTTACATGCATTACATCATTTAAATTTTAGAATAACTCTGTGAGATGGGTACTAATATTATCCAGACTTTTTAGATAAATTAACAAGGATCAGGAATATTAAATAAGTTGCTCAGAGTCACTCACAGTAGTTGGGAGAGCTGGATGGGGTGCCTAGGACCATTTGTTCTCCAAATCTGTGCTCTGCACCTTTACTTCCTGGTACCTTCCTTCCCAAATCATTAATCAGGATAGGTTTCCTGAAGTCGATTTACATGGAGTTAACTTCAGAATGAAAGAATAAAAATAGAAGGCACTGGGGGATGGGAGAAGGTAGACTCCTTAAGACAGATACAGTAGAAAAGAAGGAGAAAAATTCTAGATGCTGTAAGCTTCCCGAGTCTATAAGTACACTTGGCTGGAATGAAATGGTTGAAGGGGAAAGAAGGGAAGACAGAAGGGCTGATTTGGTGGAAGGCCATGGAGGGAATAAAATTAGACATTGTAGTTACAGAATAGAAACTCTGAAACTACACTGAATCTACAGCATCTCAGGAATGGAAGAGAACTTGAATGCCATCTGCCTAATACATAAATTTGCTCTGCGTCTTGACAAGATGGTTGTTAAGCCTCCTTGAATGCCCTTGAAGATGGAGAACTCATTAGGCAGTGTCAACAGATGGTGTATTAGAAAGTTTTTCCTTGTGTGAAACCTATATATGCCAACCAGTAACTTCTCCTCAGTGGCCAGGAACTGACTTTTTAGTGCCATATACAACAAGTCTCAGAATAGTTCCTAGGGTAAATACAGAAATATCCACACATTGACTATTTTTTCCCAGTAGTAAAATTATTCCTAGATATGGAGTTCACAAATATCCCCTAATCACTGATTATCATTCAGAACACTTTTCAATCAATTGGCATCCTCCTAGGTAATAATAATAATAATAATAATAATAATAATATAATAATAATAGTAATAGTTGATAATAGTTGAGTGGGTGTTTATATGTCAGGAGCTTTATATGTGTCATTTCCTAGGTGATTATTTCTGTCTTATAGCTGAGGAAGCTGAGGCTCAGAGAGCTTAAATAACTTGCTCAGGGTCACCCAGCCTATAGACAGAGGAGTTGGGGTTTGCATACAGACAGCTTGGATCCAGAGCTAGAATACCCAATAAATAAACCAATCTGCCTGGTATAAAAAGAGAATGTTACGGAAGGTAGAATCTACCCAGGGATATGTAACTTGCACAGTCCCACTTAGAAGGGCTCTGAGCTTGGTTTAATGCTCTGCTGTCCTGTCTTAAAATTTCTAATATATTGGGAACAGGGAGCCCTGCATTATCATTTTATACTGAGCCCTGAAAATTAACTGGTTCTGGGCCTACCAATGAAACAATCAAGCTAACAAAGAAACTACCTTTTTGGCAGTGTGGTGCATCTAGTGTCCTGTAGTTGTGAAGGTTAATATGTTTTGGAATGACCTGTAGAACCCACTTCGCATTCTGTGCCTCCTGATTCACATTCCCCAGAGGGCAGCTGCAGTGGTCTGGGCACAGGACGTGTGGATGGCTTCTTTCCTTGTATCTTCAGTGCTGTGCACAGAGGATGGGCCGAGTTCTGGCAAGGATGCTTTTACATTTTTGGTTTTGTTACTTTCTACTCCTTTGACATCGTGTTTTCTGTCAGATGAAATTTATGGGCACATTATAATAGTTGACAGGAACAACAAGCCTCCAGGATTTCCCCAGGAGAAACTTCCACCTGCTGAGTGAGAGCTTCCTCCTTTTGGCTAACATGGGAGCTCTTGGCTCTCCTCATTACTTCCGCAGACTGCTGTAAATGCCAGGAAGGCGGACGTCACAAGAGTCGACAGAGGTGAGATCTGGAGCTGCAGCGGGATCTTTCAGTAACTGTTCCAGGAAAAGTCAGCTGGAAGAGGTCATGTCAGCGCTCCTTGAATATCTCCCTTCATTTGTCTTAGCATATCCAGTTGAACAAAAATGTGCCTGTCTAAGTAAATGTGACTCAGCCTATGGCTGCCAATTAAGAAAAAGGACAAACAACATGTAATAACACACATCCTCCCCACACCTTCTTTATAACATCAGTTGCCTGATATGATATTTCACTGCTCATTAGTCTTCCTTTAGACTGTGAATTCTTTCAAACTGGCAGGAAGGTATTGAGAGCACTGGATTGAGAGTTAGGAGAGCTGGGTTTCCGACTAGTTTTACCTGTTCCAATTAAGTGAGGGGGTTAAGTAAGTAATTGCCAAATCCTGCTTTTCATATCCAGCCCAGGACTTTTATAAGGCTTCGTAATTTGGGAATGGACAGATTTTTAGCTTGAGTTTTCTTCTCTTGGCTCAAAGTACATAGGCTTTTGATCAATGAAGAGGTATTTTCTGAGGTCTTTTTATTCACTGCACTGTGAGTACAGCATCAGAGTGATATGTACAGGCAAACAGGTTTATTATGAGAAAATCCCATAGGGGGTTGCTTTCTAGACTTTCCACACTTTCCACTTAGGGCCATGGAGTCTTGGCTCTGACTGTCAGGCAGGATCCACCTGGGCCATATATTTGCATATGACATCCTTAGATGGGATACAGATTCGGCTGCTGTAAAAGAAGCCCAAAATAACAGTGAATTAAATGGAGGCAGACATTTAATTCTCTTTTGAGCAAGCCAGTGCTTCCCAGTGTCAGACACCCAGGTCCCTTCTATCTTGTTAAGTTAACCTCCACACCTAGGCTGTTGCCTTCACATGCATGGCCCAAGATGGCTTCCAGGCATAGTCACTGTACCGGTAACAGGATGAAAGAAGAGGACTGAAAGTATGCTGCAGCCAACGTATTCCTTCCTAGCCCATCAACCAGAACTCAGTCTGTTGGAAGAGGGGAATGAAATATTTATTCTAGGCAGCCATGTGGGACACTTGCCAATGGATATTGGCAGATAAGTAGCAGTCTCTGACATGTGGTTTTTATCTTAGGATTTGATTAAGATGAACAAAAGTTCTGTTGCAGATGTTGGGAGCATCTGCACCCTTGACCTGTCAGAAGATCTCTACATACATTTAGTATATGAACTTATATGTGATGAATTATGAAGACTAAAGCAGATTATGGCATCAACAATCCATCTTCCTCTGAGGAGTTAGTGCAAACCTTCAGGCCGTGTGGCCATGGATACAGTCTCTGTACTGGCTCAGTGTAGGTCTCCTCAGAATACCCCACAGGGTTCTTGTTTGGACTGTGCTAGAATGTCAACTTCTAGCTCTTGGGCTTCATTTATGGACTTGTCAAAGTGTAGTCTCTGGGCACTGGTTTCTACGGAAGGCAGGCTTAGCTTCCTCCTAATACCCCCAACAAAATGCTGTAGCTTCCAGTTTTTCTAAACTGAATTCTCTGCATCTCTGTGGGATCTCTGTAGGGAAGGGGAGGAGGCCCCTTTTGGAAGGAAAAGTTACTTCCTACTTAGAGTCAGGGTGGAAAAATGATCTCTGGCCATACAGAAACATGTTCTGTAGTTCCGTGTTCCATGCAGCACCTGTAAATGCTGATACCAGGCAGTGGTGTCTCAGCAGAGCAGGGGCAGTGTGTGTGATCCCCCCACCCCCAGGCCAACATCTGGTAGGCAAACAACAAGGGACATTGTGGGGTACACAGGGACTCTAGAAGTGAATGTGACAGTATGCTTTTCCCATCCTAGCTCTGTATGCTCTGCACAATGGAGGGGCAGGCATTTTTTTTGTTACCCACCAGTTTACTCAAAGCCTCTAAAATGGTTCTTGGATTGCTTTATTTTTAGCCTCCAAACAAGGCTGAGCCTTCCTGCTCTTCTTTTTTCTCTCACATTCCAGCCTCTTGGAGTGTAGTTCTGTATTCTGTATTCTGCTTCAAGTCCTCTTCGTCCATTTAAGACTCCAATACCTCTTCTTGGAGAAGCCCTCCCACAAAATACCAGCCTCTGAATTTTTTTGACACTTGCTGATTTTACCTCATATTTCTTATATTCGTTGACTTGAACTATCATTGATCTATATTGTTAAGTACTTAAACTCACATGTTTTTGTCATCTTTTCTCAGGTTGTAAACACTTGAATTCTTTTGTTCCTGTATTTATCAGTCATTTACTAGGGCCTGCTCTGTGCTAGGTACTGTGCTAAGCACTAGGTATGCAAAGACAAACAATTTCCCTCCTAGCACCTGCCTTGGATAACTGAGGAGGGAGGGCAGTTACTAGAAACAGCAACAGAGCAAATAATTATTCTACTGGTAGACATATGTGTGAATGCTTTGAAAAATAAGAAAATCAATTGCCTGGGAATGTTGGAAAGTCTCATGAAAGAGCTGACATTTTTAATGACCTATCAGATGGAAGAGATGGGAAGTTGCTGACGGAGGGAGACAAGAGTGTTAATGTCTATGTTCCACGGTTTGAGGGAGGTGGGGGTTGGAGGTCTGCATGTGTTTGGGTGGGGAAAGGAGAGATGAGCAGATGAAAATGCTGAAAAGGTGAGGTGGGCAAGATAGTGAAGTACTTATAGGCTCTGCTAAAGTTTTTGGGTAATCTTGTAGTGAATGCGGACCTGAAAACTCTTAAGGAGGGGCATGGCGTGATCACATCTGTATATTAGAATGCTGATGTTGACTTCAGTGTGAAAAATAGATTGATTGGGGTAGGGAGTAAGATCAGAGACAGGTGGATCAGTTTGATACACATTCCTGCTGGAAGATGGCACTAGCAAGATGGGGTGGGGAAAGGCTAGGAATGAATGAAGGGAGCACATCTGGGAGGCATGAGATTGACTCACTGTATGTGGAGGAAGCTGTAGGCGCCAGAAGCCTTCACTCCTCTGCAAAAGGCCATGTCTTACCCCATATATGATAAAATATCAACTGACTTTTAAACACTGTATGGGGCACCTGGGTGGCTCAGTTGGTTAGGTGTCCAACTCTTGGTTTCAGCTCAGGTCATGATGTCACAGTTTCGTGGGTTCAAGCCCTGTGTCAGGCTCTGCCCTGGCAGTGTGGAGCCCACTTGGGATTCTCTGTCTCCCTCTGTCTCTCTGCCCCTCCCCCACTCATGCTGTCTCTGTCTCTCTCAAATAAACTTAAAAAATTTTTTAAACACTGTGTACAAGTATATTTTTGTGAATATTTGAGTTTTGATGTTAACACCTCAGATTTAAACATTGATATCATTATTTTTTTAATTGATTATCAACAATTCATGTGAGTTTACTGCCTAAGTACAAGATGGTGTGATGATGATGACCAGCCTATTTGGTGGTCAGACTATTTTCTTATTAAGTAGCCTTTGTGACATTTTGGGGAGTTCACAGTGTACATTCTGGGAGTACATAATCAAAATGCATTCCCTGCCATGTTACAAACAAACAAACAAGCCTAAAACTGCAAAATGTTTCTTTTACTTCAGGTTTCATGAGTTAAAAAAAAAAAGTAGAGAAATAGTCCTCTAATTCTTTCCAGCCATTCCCCAAAGAAAGGTACTTATGATGTTTTATTAAATTCTAACAGTGAGGGGTTTTTTGTTTGTTTGTTTACTTGCATCAAGCCAGCAATCTGAACCATGATGTCGGGGGTGAGGGGAGTTAAGAAAAGGAAAATGTTTCCTGGTATAATCTCTCTACTAGTACTAAGAAAGGCTTTGTCCCTTGGGTGGTATATGCCACCCAAATGGCAGAGCAAGGGGATTTAGGAAAATGTCTTTTCTTTTTTGTCTGGTGTTGCCCATAACCACATAATTGTTTTTAACTTAATTGGTTCAGATGCTGCATTGTTTCCAAAGGAGATCAATCTTTCTTCTCTCCATCTCCCTCCTGTTTTTTTCCCCCTATTTGTTAAGCTCCTCTGCTTTAATGCCTAAATGCTTAACAGTTTATCTGTGGATCCCCTTAGCTCCCAGATACTGAAAATGAATTATCTTTATGTTATGGCTGCTATTAATATATTCCTGTTTGTCTTGGCCTCTGAGTTATGGGTAGCTGTCTGCCTTGAACATTGCGTCATAACAGTTGTATAACCTCTTTCAAGCACTGCAGCAAACTTGAATTTATAAATGCCTGTGGAGTGAGAGGGACTGACTTGAGCATGAAGTTCCCTTCCCTGGAGGTCTCTGTCAGTTGATCTTTCCAGAGTGACTATAAGAGACTCTTACTCTTCCTGGCATTTCTTGTCCAATTATTCATTGACCAAGTTTAATTGCAGGGATCCAGCAAGATATTAGTATCAAGTTTTAGAAAGAATGAAGTGGGGTTGCGTTGATTGACATAAAACTCTAATAAATGATCCAGCTTAATAATTTTAGGCTATTTAGACAAAACACACAGATCCAGAACTGAACAGCTTGTCTCCTGGGAGGGGATCCATTGGGCTGGTAACATTTAGCAGTTAGTTAAAAGGGATGCAGAGAGCTCTTTGGAAGGCTTGGGTTTTGAACATTTTCATTTTGGTCTGGGATTGCGTCCTTGGAGGGATTCCACTTGCACTTCTTACCTGAAATCTTCACCAACTCTGTACAAGGTCATCAATTCAAATAAATATCTTCGAGCGAAGTGACTAGAATATTCCAAGTTTCCCCACAGCATTAAATAATGCCTAAGGATGCAGTATTTGAAATTAAAATTTTTAGGTTTTATTTTCAAAAGAGCTTCATGAATTTCTATTTAAGTGGGTCTCAAACTATGTTCCACAGAGTCACAGGGGTTCCAAGAAAGTGTCTCAGGAACTGCCTGGGACGTAGAAAGAGATTCTGTGTTCTTCCTATGTCACTTTCATCCAGAACAGCTCCACACTTTTATATGCTTTATATGTTGGCCTTCCAAGTAAGTTTAATTCTAAGAATGAGTTCTGCTGCTTAAATAATTGGAAAACAATTGCTCTAGTCCAACTTCTCCGTTTTAATAGAAGAAGATACTGAGGGCCAGAGAGGTTGTAAAATCTCACAGTCACAATACCAATGACCAAGATAGATCTAAAACATTGATCTCTTGTCTACCAGTCCAGGGCTCTTTACTTTTCCTAATGACTATTAGATTCCTCAGTGTAGCCAGAACCAGCATGAACCTAATAGCACCAACCTTAGAGCTAAACTAGAACCAAAAAGAAAATAGATTCTGCCTATAGAGAGGCTGGAGAGCACAGAGGTTAAACATGAGGGCACTGGATTTGGACTGTTGGGGCTCAAATCTCTTCTCCACCCTTAGCTGTATGACCTTGCATAAGCTACTGAACTTTTCTTGCGCCCTGCTTCCTCGGCTGGAAAACAGCTGTTACGATGATAAAATAAGTCAGTGGTATACAAGCACTGCCAACAGTGTGTGACAGGTAGTAAATACTCAATAAACATTAGCTTTTATTTGAAAGTTTGTATCTTAAGCTCTTTGAATACTGGGATTTCTGTAACTTTCCTTTGGATGAATTGTAACCTGTAAATCCTATTACATTTGGTGCTGAGAATGACCACATTTGTGGGTATATGTCCCTTAACATTTGTTAAAGACTTTATCGCGTGGCAGGAGCAGTGATAGGATCATATGCTATTTGAACTGGAAGCTTGTCTTACATTACAGATAGCTGAGTGAGAGCTGAGGCCCCATGATCAGAAATGACTTGCTCAGTCTTCTGGGATTTTCCAAATTGTGACATCTGACACAATCCTGGGGAGCCTGCAGTCTATCCTAAAACTACTTATTCTTTGCATCAATATGTTTATGTTGCAGTTAAAATTTTTTTAATGTTTATTTATTCCTGAAAGAGAGAGAGAGCACAAGCAGGGTGGGGCAGAGAGAGAGGGAGATACAGAATCGGAAGCAGGCTCCAGGCTCTGAGCTGTCAGCACAGAGCCTGACGCGGGGCTCGAGCGCGTGAACTGCAAGATCATAACCTGAGCCGAAGTCGGGTGCCCAACCGATTGAGCCATCCAGGCGTAACCCCCCCAAAATTGTTTTTATTGAGGTAAAATTCACTTGACATAAAATGAACCAGTTTATAGTGTACTACTCAGGGGCATTACATACATTCACGATGCTGAGCCACCATCATGTCTATCTAGACACCAAACATTTTCATCACTTCCAAAGGAAACTCTGTACCCGTTGAGCCGTCACTCCCCATTCCTGTCTCCTCCCAGCCGCTGTCAACCACTAACCTACCTCTTGTCCTTATAGATTTACCTATTCTGGATTTTTCAGGTAAATGGAATCATTCAATATGTGAGCTTTTATATCTGGCTTAGCTTACTTGGCACAGCGCTTTAAAGGTTCATCCACATTGTAGCATGTATCAGTGCTACATTTCCTTTTTATGACTTTTATATCGCATTTCAGTTAAAGGATTCCATACTCCCTTTTGTCTCCCATCATCCCCCTGAACTGAGGCTAACTGATTGTAACACAGTTTTCTGTTTTACTATTTCTCTTTTCCTTTCCACTCCAAACCTCCATCATTGATAAGGGACTGCACTGTGGTTCCCTTTCTTACTACCAACCTATCCCTAGTTTCTCAGGACAGGAGCCCAAGAGCAGAGAAAGCTCACCCACCTGCTATTTTATCCAGAGTATATCTGTGAGGCACCCCGTCCTGCCATTTAGATACATGCTTATGCCCAGGTATTTGTGAACTCTGAGGACCAGGCTGACAGCTATTCCGTGAAGAAGGAAGAGACCTCAGAAGCTGGACAGTTCAGCCTCTGGATGATACCTAAGTTCTGTACACAACGCATATGGCCGTGGAGAGGCTCCCTTTTCATCAATGCCAGCTCTGCCAGCTTTTTGTCACACACTCCCAGCCTGAAAGGGGAACCAGCTAGCACGTGGCCCACTCTGTCTTGGCAACAAGCCATAATGCAGACGTCATTTCATGATATTGAGGTGTTCTGTTAACCAGGTGAGTTCTTTGTCTGTAAGGATGGACATCTGAACTAGAGAGAAGGAAATTTAAAAAATAACATCACTATGCTAATGAGGCCCAATAATTCCTATTTTAAGGTTGGATCTAATGCTGAAGAATCTCTGGCATCCTTCCTTGGAATCAATTACAGTCAATTTCATCACATTTTACATCAGTTAAAGGAACATTGTCAAGATAAAATCTTGCCCAACATAGTTTTTGTTTTGTTTTGTTTTAATTTCCTTACTCTCATAACCAACAACTTCATAGATTATTTTGCCAAAAACGTATTTTTCGAGCCAAATTTTACGGGTTCAGTCTTTATTTGGGCTGTGGTGAGGAAAGCAGCATCCTCCTGTTCTTGATCTCACATTGGTTAGCTGTACTGCTCTGGTCCTTCTCCATGGTTCTCAGGTGTGCCCTGGGGTTGACCTTTTGTCTGCATGCAGGGGCCCGTGTCCTGTTTCTTTAGGTGCTTGTGAGGTTGTGTCTGTCTCATTGATGGGATGATTTGTGCTAATCTTTCCAGAGGACAGGCATGGGCCACAGCAGGGCAGAGCTGCCTGGGAGGGGTCAGAGCAGGCAGCCAGAGATCTGATGGGCAGCAGAGCCTCGGCAGGTATAAGGCTATGCTCCACAGTTCTGAAGCTGTGGACAAGCCAACCTGTAGGTCTAGGCACCAGGAGCATGAACTCAGTGAAGTTGAACTCAGAGTAGCTGAGGCAGAAAGGATCAAATGTGAACTTTTATACCACAGGTGAGTTAAGTAGCCAGCAAGAGGACCACTAGCAGGTTGGGACATGGCCCATGAATTTAGGTTTCAAAACAGAGGCAAGCTTTGTCCTGACCTCTTTGACCTTCTTTTTTGTTCCCTGTGTCAGGCAAGAATCCACAGGGGTGTGCTGGCTGCTGGAAGGCAAAACAAGCCTCCACACGTGCAACTTATTTCTGATTAAGGATGGACAGAGAAGCTCAGACCTTTTCATAGGTCTCCTGGCATGAGTTGTTAATTAGATTTTGTTCTGTTGTGGCATAGGGATCTAGAGACACTGCTGCGTAACTACCCATGGCCATTCCTGGGCCACCTACCAGGCAGACCTCCTCGTCATCAAACTTGGAATATCCAAAGGGTCAGACACCTCTTGACTCTCTTAGGGGTCCAACCTGGATTCTTTCTCATCACTGTGGTCTCAGTATGGGGAAACTCTGGAGCTTATCCACGCTTTCCCTTCACTGAGGCTTCTGGTGTCCAGGTGAGCTTGAACTGGCTAAACGGTGGGCCAGGTTCCTTAGCACACAGATGGGTAGAATGGTGAATGTGGGGTTGATCTGAGTTCTCCAGGCTCAACCATTTGGAAGACAATGATTTCCTATCTCCTATCCCTCCTTCCTTGTCCCATATCTTTCTTTGGGCAGAAGAGGATTGAAGAATGATTTTCTTTTTATTTCCACCCTTATTTTCTATGGGAATAAAGTTTCAAAATAAGTCTGCTTGAGTGTCTACCTCTTTTCCTCTCCTGCTTCCCCTTACCCCAGAGCAGTTTCTGAGTGCAAAATGGAGTCACCGTTACAAATTCCTTTACCCAGGTTGCACCCCTAACTGATTAAATCAGCACCTCTGAAGTGGGTCCCAGGCCCAAGCTGTTTATGCTCTCTCAGTAGGCAGTCATGGTTGGGAACCAAAACCGTAGCAAAACTTCCTAACAGTGGCCTAGCCAGGGTCATCTTGGCCAATGGAGGCATCTCTCTGCTCTGCCTTCCTGGATGGGATCACCAGGAGGCCAGGCTTCACTGCAGGTACAGTTCTGCATCTGAGGCAGCACAGCAGTTAAGAACTTGGCTTCTGACCCTAAATTGTCTAGCTGGAAATCCTGACTCTGTCACTTACTGCTCTGTGTCTTCACCAACAATGCGGGGCTGATAGTTGCCCAGGCTTTGGAGGGTGGTTGTAAGGAGCCTTTGAGTTATTGCACACAAAAGGTTTAAGGGATCATGAACCATAGAGGTGCTAAATAAATATTATTATCTGTTATGGAATGATTTGTTTTCGTAAAACTTTATTGTTGAACATGATCTTTGCCTCTTGGTGGTTTCTCCTTGGTCCTAGTGTCAATTTCCTCCTCAAAGACAAATGCTCCACCCCTGCTGTGAGGGCTGTGCAGGGCTGACATAGATGTGAGTGAGGAGCACCGACTGCTGGTGTCCTGGTACCTGGAGATGGAGGGCACGCTTTGGGGCACCCCTGGGGGAGATTCCTGTGGCCCCAAGCCCCAGTCCCTCTCTGTATGGATTATCTTACGGTTTTAGGTTTCATCTGAGTGTTTGTATCGTAATGACTCCCATTGGCCTCAGTGTCACAGACTATCCCTAACATGAACAACAATCTGTCACCAGTCACATCCTGGTGCTCCTCCAGGCAAGAGGTTCAAGTGCGTGTTTATAGGTGGCACACAAATTCAGAATAACTCTGATGCTCTTGAAAAGGATTTTTTAAAATGGACTTAGCATCTTGGTTTTCCTTCCGTTACTAACTAAACCTACCAAATGCATCTTTAAATGAAGTCAAAGTTAGGACAACTGATGTTTCAGAATAATTGACAAGCATGAGAACCTGCTGGAAACAGCAAGGTTATTAGGCAGATGTGTTTGTGGGTGTTCAGATGTGAATTAAACCGATCCATTACACTTGTTTGGTGTTCATTGGGGCTGCAATATTTTTATGCAGAAGCCGTGAAAGGAGACACAGTTCAGTGGTGTTTATTAGTGACCTTGTCTTGTCCTCTGAATTATGGACAGGCAGCTCAGAACATCAGGAGGTGGTGCTAACAATTGTGCCGTGTTTCTGTGTATTCTGTATCCGTGAGATGTTGCTGCCCTCTCGGGCTTGAATTTTGAAGTAGAGAAAGTGAATGTGGCTTTTCAGATCGGAAGTATTTATAGAACTAGGTTCTGATATAACAATGGCTGAAGCACTTGTGCAGGAAATAAGAACACACCAGAAAAGAAAGAGAATCTCCCTCCCTACAAAACACCTTCCTCCTGACAGTGTCTACTTTTGGGGGGAGTCTTCTTTATGCCAAATTGAAGGTTTGCCAGTCTGATCAAAGGGATATTAGACTGAAAATGCGGGTGGTGGAAGAAAGTGCTAAGCCAACCCTATGGCACTGAGAGGAGCACTGGGCTGGCACAGTGATGCAGCTGAAACCTCCCTGGGGGTGTCTCGCTGGCCTAGTCTGCCTCTGGAGAGGAGATGTGTGGGATCTCCAGTCCTTGACTTATAAGGAATCCTGGGGCATGTGTAAGCAGCTCCTCCGGCAAGTGAAGCCCAGTCTCTGTGTCCAGCTGGCTCCTCCTTCTGGCTTCTGACACAGGTGCCCTATAAAGCCCGCCCGCATGCCGTGGCCATTAACCTGCTCGCACAAGCAGACACTGTCTGGGCCGCACCTCTGTCCTGGAATTCTGTGTGGGGCTCAGGCATCTGATACCTCTAGCACCCAGAACATGGATCCCTTTTCCCCCTCCAAACCCAGGCTACTTTTATACCTTAAAAATACAAAAGCCTGGCTGTATGTTCTTTCCTGGAAAATTGAGCTTTATTTCCATTCTTCTATGCTAAATGCCTCTTGGGGTCTTACTGTCCTTGAATAGTCAGTGGCATTATCTTCAGGGCCTTGAGTATGATTCATGCTATAATTCTTTTTTTTTTCTTTTAGGTTTATTAATTTATTTTTAAGAGAGAGAGAGAGAGAGAGCAGGGGAGGGGCAGAGAAAGAGAGTGTGAGAGAGAGAGAATTCCATGTAGGCTCCACACTGTCAGCACAGAGACCGAAGAGGGGTTTGAACTCGCAAACTGTAAGATCATGACCTAAGTTGAAATCAAGAGTCAGACACCCAACCGACTGAGGCACCCAAGTGCCCCCATGCTATAATTCTAAGGGCAAACATTTTCTAGCTGTCTCATACTAAAACAGATGAGAACAACAACAAAATTCCACTCCCCCCACTATTGTATCATAACACCCCTCGCCCCCGCAGTCAAACCTCCAGCAATCATCTCACCACAGACAGGAGCATAACATGGCTAGATGCCCAGGAACTACAGAAGATCCAGTTTCCAAAGGAGCCAAAGGAACCATAGGCATCACGAATAGAAGCATCACATCTAAAATGACGGTGGTTGATGATTTGTGCTGGTCTGGTCACCACCCTGAGAGCTCAATTCTGGTAGCATGGTTTTTTTTTAATGTTTATTTATTTATTTTGAGAGAGAGGGAGACAGAGAATCCCAAGCAGGCTCCGTGCTGTCAACACAGAGCCCCACGGGGGGCTCAAACTCACAAACTGTGAGATCATTACCTGAGCTGAAACCAACTGAGTCACCCAGGTGCCCCTGGTAGCTTATTTTGAGAGAAACACTGATAGAGAAAGAGAGATGAGGATGGCAGAGAATGTGAAAGTAGCTTATGTTTTGGCTTGGAGAATAAAAGATTCATAGAAAAGGGAGGAAGATCTTGTATATATTATTTCATATGTTATCTATATTATCTCCCTATAGTAATGATCTATATTCTAATAATAATAATAGCAATCATATTTTGAATATCTGCTATGTCTTAGATCTTTGGAATGTGTTAACTAGACAGTCCTCATGACAATCCTGTTGGGTACAGATGATGAAACTGGAGAGGTGAAATGACTTGCCCAAACTCCCACACTTAGTAAGTGCAAAGCTGAGATTCATGTCTGAGTCCTTCCAGCTCCAAAGGCCATGTTCCATCTTCCTTGTCTCCCTGCTTTGTGGAAGACAGTACGCTTTCTCTCGGTGCCAGAAAACTGAATTAGAGTTACAGAGAAGGAATTGAAGCAACAGAGATTCAACTCAACATTAGGCAGAACTTTCCGTCATGCAGAGTTGTCCAGAGATGAAATGAATAGCTCTACTGTGAGTTTCTAGTCCCTCAAAGGTCTTCAGGCACAGGCTGAGGGGCTGATGTTGAAGGTGCAGTGGGGGTTATTGAGTATTATAAGAAGGAGCCACCAGATGACCCATAGTGATCCCTCCTATTTTATTAGTCTATGTGAAGTAACTCCCCCAAATATACAAGCTAAAAGAGAAGGTCAGTTAATATGCTGGACCAATAACCAATCACTCTGAAATAATTCAAGGACTAATTGTGCCATCCAGTGTTATTAAAGCTTGTTATTTCTCATTCATTCATTCATTCATTCACTTACTCAACAAGTATTTTTCTGAGAGCCTACTATGTGCCAGGCCCTAGATATATAATGGTGATTAACACAGAGTCCCTCTCCTCAAGGCAGAGAAAAGTATAAATAGGTGATTTTAATTCTATGTGTAAATATAATTAGGAAATTACAGGATGCTGAAGGATGCCTAGTGCGGCTAAGTGGAAACAATTCAGGAGCTACCAAGGTGAAACCCTGAAGAAAACATAGAGATCTAGGCAAAGAAAACAGCACATGTAAAAGGCCTAGAGGCTTGAGAAACTATGGCTTGAATGGGAAACTCCAAGCCCAGTCATGCACTTCGGGTGTGAGCGCCCCCTGCTGGTATGGGTGGACCTCCGCTCCCCTGCAGGGCCCAGTCTCCCCTAGCCCCACCATGGTGCATGTGACCTATGAGAGAGGATCCTCAGGTCTGTTCCAAGACAATGTCTCCTGCTGCTCTAAAACTTGCACGTTGAAGTCTTGCAAAGGGGCAGTTGGCCCTGAAGATTTCACTAGGCCAGAGCCATTCTGAATTTCTCCACAGAGATTGGGGTACCATTCTTTCTTCCACTAGGTATTATGCTTTGTCACTGGGAAACAAAGCAGGGCTGCTTGTGTCCCGGTGTTTCTTGGAGTCCCTTGGTTCTGCTAGCATCAGCTGCAGTTCATTAGACTCACATGGCAGGGAGTGGGCAGGGTGTTATAGGGGGCAGGAGAGGGGGAGGGGAAGAACTTGGAAATGACAGCTCTGTTTCTTCCAACTCCATTCTTTTCCCCCCAAAACCCCAGCACACAACTCTTCCATACAGACACCTTCCCACCTCATGCAGACAGAACACTGTGGGTCTTACATCCTTTCAACAACTTGGACACATCTGATTCCCAGTGGGGGGCACAGCCCAGATTCAACCTGGGATCCCTATGATGAGTACATCTATATCTAGGTGTGCTTGTGAAACACCAAAATGTGACAGGTAAGGGGATCATCTTATTATTTTCCTACCTCCAAGGCAGGACTGTACTTAAACCATCTCAGACAGATGGTTAACTGTCCTATTTTAAAAGATCTCTAGGGAGGACGATTTCGCAATTCCCCATGGCTGTCTGTTCTAGTATTTAATCATCTTCATTACCAGCGAGTTCTTCTTTATGCTACATCTAAATCTCTTTGGTTGTGATTTAAGTCTTGTTCCTTGAGGGTAGATGCTGTGGATCTTCTGCTTTATGGGAGGGAAGGATTCTGGTCCTAATTTTTCAGGCTTGGAAATCATCCATTCTATTTTAACCCCCTTCTTTGGGGGTTATTTATTTATTTTTTAATTTATAAACATGAGGGTTGAGTTAGGGCTGGTTCCCAAGTAGTTGTCTAGCTCTAAAAGCTGTGACATCTCAAACTAAAAGTGCTGCACAGGTATCCTGTGTGATTCAATACTCTGTAGAAAAAAGAATGCTTTGCTGCATGAAAAGCTTGTGGCTGAAATTTGAAATGAGGCCATATAGACCTAGTCCAGAAAGCCATCTTTCCATTAGTGACATAGGATGGGACTTTAGGAAGGGATGGACAATGGAGGGGCTGCTGCCACTCAAAGCTGGACCTTTCAGAGTCTCTGCAGGGCCATCCATGACCACATTTTGTGGGTGCTATGCCAGCCTCTAGTCCCTGACAACTGAGAAAGTGAATACCTGGTTGTATAGAAGGCTAGCTTTTCACCCTCCCCAACCTTCTCTATCTTTAAAAAGTCAGTGCTTTAGGAAGGATAATACGTTAAGCCAATACTGTGTAACTCTTCAGTGAACTGAGAAAGGAGCTGTCACAGACTCATTTTTGGTTTAGAGAGGCAGTGGTTGGCATGGGAGGATTCAGGCTGCCTGAGGATGGAGGTTTGCCAGGAACGAAGACAAAGGCTCCACACAAAGAGCAAGAGGATGCTGAACACAAAGTTCACTTATTTCCCAATTTTTTCTAAAGCATTCTTGTCTGCTACCTTTGGTATGCGTGTCCAGAGGACAGCTTGCTGAAGGCTGGTATTAGCTCACTTTAGGGGATAGCTGTTGGGCACAGTTTATCCCAGGCAAAGTTCTACCAGCTAAGCTCACTGAGCATCCGGCCTCATTGGTACAGATCTTTCTCGACTTATAATTGGGTTATGTCCTGATAAATCAATTGTAAGTTGAAAATATCAGAAGTCAAAAGTGCACTTAATACACCTAACCTCCCGAACATAACTTAGCCTAGCCCACCTTGATACTTACACTAGCTTCCAGTTGGGCAAAATTATCTAACATAAAGCCTATTTTATAATAAAGTGTTGAATATCTCATGTAATGTATTGAAGACTACTGAAAGTGAAAAACAGCATGGCTGTAAGGGTAAAGAATGGTTATAAATGTATCAATTGTTGGCCATGTGATCACGGGGCTGACTGGGAGCTGAGGCTCACTGCTCCTGTCCAGCATTGTGTGAGAGAGGATTGTATCGCATATTGCTAGCCCAGGAAAAGATCCAAAATTCAAAATTCAGAATCCAAAATTCAAAGTACACTGAATGCATATTGCTTTTGCACCTTTGTAAAGTCAGAAAATCTTAAGTTGAACCATCATGAGTTGAGAACCATTGGTCCCTAGCAGTGAAGGCAGCTTCAGCCAATGACAGGATCACATCATGAGACAGATTAACCTACCACTCACTTGTATACTCTTACCTCCTCAAGTTCTTTAAAAAGCTACAGAAATAAAGAATTTGTTGTTGGGTAGGCATGCCAGGAATTTTAATCTTCTACAAATATAAATGTGAGATTGTTGAATTTCTCTTGCTTTTATTACTGGTATCATCAAACACAGCCCTAGACTCACTGTCTGCTGACAGCCATTCTTGTTTTATTATCTCAGAGTTAGCTGGGAGTTAAAGTGTATTAAGGACCCAACTCGGTCTTGAAATTATTTGTTAAAAACTGTAGGGTACTTAGATGGCTATATACTGTATGATTCCAACTCTATAACATCTGGAAAAGGCAAAACTACAGAGACAGTAAAAAGATCAGTGGCTGGGATGGGGAAGAGATGAATAGGCGAGCAAAGAGGATTTTTAAGGCAGTGGAAATACCCTACATGATATTATAATGATGGATTTAGTCATTATACATTTGTCCAAACCCACTGAATGTATAATACTGAGAATGATCTTGTGGGTAAACTATGGATTTGGGGTAATTACGCTGTCAATATAGGTTCATCCTTGGTAAAAAAAAAAACATACCACTCTGGTGAGGGATGTTGGTTCATCAGAGAGGGGATGCTTCTCCTTCTCAACTTTATGGTAAACCCAAAACTGTAGCAAAACAAAACAAAATAAAAATAAAAAATCACGTTGTGCCTCTGAAGGGGAGAGAAAGAGCAGGACCATCCTACCTGGATTCGAGTCTTTTAGGAAGGGGTGTGGGCAGATAAAGCGGGGGTGTGTTGCAGAGCCCATTCTTACCATTGTGCAAGTCAGGGAAGAATTTAAATTAGCTCAGGATTCTAACCATCCCCCACCTGATGAATAGCACAAAGTTTTGAAAATACCTGAGCCTTCTATATAGCTTTTCAAAGCTTGGGGACTGGCAGCATCCTCCTCCTCCGGGAGCTTGTAAGAGAAATGCAAAATCTCAGGCTCCACCCCTGTCTGTGGAATCAGTCTGTATTTTAACAAGATCCCCAGCTGACTCATATACATATTAAAATTTCAGGGGCAGCTGGGTGGCTCTGTTGGTTAAGAGTCTAACATCAGCTCAGGTCATGATTTCCCGGTCTGTGGGTTTGAGCATCAGGCTCTGTGCTGACAGCTCAGAGCCTGGAGCCTGCTTCAGATTCTGTGTCTCCCTCTCTCTATCCCTCCCTGGCTGTGCCTGTGCGCTCTCTCTCTCTCTCTCTCTCTCAAAAAGAAATAAACATTAAAAAAAATTTTTAAAAATTTGAGGATCACTGGAAAATGAGAGTCCTTCCAGGTGGAGTCTTAGCATACGATCCCAGGCAAAATTGTGAAGGAGTTCTTCGAATTCACTAGTCTACTTTTTGATAGTCTTTTTTCTCATTCAAGTTTTCTTCTCCCTCCATTCCTTTCTACTCTCGTCCCCTTCTCCCCAGACTGCCCCCCCTCTAAAAAAAGCCCAGATAGACAAATAATAACACAGACTGTATACTCAGTATGGCCCAGGTCCCTTACATACTGGGACAAAAGAGATATGAGAAGATAATTCATGTTAAATTGTAAGTGACTTCAAAACTTGAAGAGTTCTTTTGTTGGGATATTATAAAATAGGATACTTAATAAATCACTAACCTAAAGAGTGCATTTCTATTTGTAGAAACTGAGTCATTGTGGTACTCTGATAAAGACTGTAGACATCTGGGGGATAGGGTGACTTTCTTAAAACTCATTTGATACTTTGTAGGCAACCACTTAACTACATAACAGACTGACTTAACTGAAAGGATGACCCCTAAAGCTTCTCAGACTGGTAAGTCCTCATTGCTCACAGACACTAAATTCTTAGTGCTGCATCTCAGATACGTTTTTCTTATCTGTATTATTTTCATGTACTTGGCCACTTAAGGTACTAAGTCCAGGTTTAAAAATACGTGATGGGTCACCTGGGCGGCTTGGTTGGTTGAGCGACCAACTTTGGCTTAGGTCATGATCTCATGGTTCATGAGTTTGAGCACCGCATCAGTCTCACTGCTGTGGAGCTTGCTTTGGATCTTCTGATCCTTTCTCTCTTTCTGCCCCCAGCTCTCTCTGTCAAAAATAAATAAAGTATTAAAATAAGTGATGGATGTTAGAAGAGTTTTGATAAGCCAAAGAAACATAAGAGAATTTTATTTTTAAAAATGTTTAAAAAGTTTATTTATTTTGAGACAGAGACAGCGTGAGTGGGGGAGAGAGAGGGAGACAGAGAATCCCAAGCAGGCTCCGTGCTGCCAGTGCAGAGCCCAACATGGAGCTTGAACTCACAAAACCGTGAAATCATGACTTGAACTGAAACCAAGAGTCAAATTGCTTAACTGACTGAGCCACCCAGGTGGCTCAGAATCTAAGACAATTCTTGGGGCACTTGGCTGGCTCAGTCAGTAGAGCATTTGATTCTTGATCTCAAGGTCACGAGATCAAGCCCCACGTTGGGACTAGAGCTTACCAAAAAAAAAAAAGGGGGGGGGTGGAATTGTTGAGATAATATTTCTGGAGATACATGGACCCATGCTTAATAAGTGCTAGTGGTTTGCCAGGCAGCTTTGACATGTGATAAATGCTCAGATGTTTTTGTGTCCATTTTCTTTCCAGTTACTGTAGGAACAGATCTGACTTGCGTGATATTTCCCCTTTTTATTGCTTGATCTGATTTTTCTCTCATTTAAGTCACTTCCTGGAGATGCAATCCAACATCACAGCAACTCCCTGACTGTCCTGGGCCCAAATGTTATCAGAGGTGAAATCCCTAAACATGAATTTTGTCAATAAGTGATAGTAAAAGACAGATGCTAGGAAAAGGAGATGGATAAATACAGGTGTTACAGATGGGACACTGGCAAATGCAAGGATTGCAAATGCTTTGTAAGTAAACACAGCTTTTATAGGTAGGAAATTGCAAAATACAGTTGCTATGAGCGATGGTCTTTGGGGCCAACAGTCAGCCCCTTGCTACAAACAGGGGCCTCTTACTAGAAAAATAAGAGTCAAAACATGCATATAGGGTCCCAGATCCCTAGAAGAGGGTCTTTTTAGCTAGATAGCCCACTAAACAATGATGAGCAGACAAGTGAAGCAATTTAATTTAGTTTAAAACTAAATTAGTTCTAAATTTAGTTTAAAAACTAATCATTGTGGGTAACCTACCAAGGAGCTTCGTCAGGAACATTAACTACCAGCTCAAGGCCACCCTTTCATGTAGATACTTCTGTGAAGTGATTGAGAGAAGTAGGGCAGGTCTCCTGGTCTCAAAATATCTCCTCTGCCAGTCTGTAATATGCCTAAAATTGCACCATTAGCAAATATTCCTTTGGATAAACTCCCTACCACCTCCAGAGATTGATAGAACAATCATTCATGCATTCATCAAATGTTTCTTAACCACTTACTATGAACCAAACACTATTCTAGGGAACAGAAATTTATAGGCAAATACAACATGGTTCTTGCCCTTGAGATGCTCAAAGTCTAGTCAAAGGGACAGGAGGTAAACAAATAACTCGAATAAACAAATGGCAATTAGCAATATAACTAGTGCTCTGATACAGATAATTGCAAGGCTCTGTGGGGGACAGAGGAAGAGAATTCTCACCCACCTGAACAGGTGAGGCTTCAGGACATGATTCTTGACCTGAGTCTTATAGGATACAAAGGATGCCAGACAGATGCCAGACAAGTGCCACACAGATGTCAAGGATAGGGGTTGGCAACTTGGATGTGGAGAGAAGGAATGGGAGGTGATTTTGGACTATGGGGCTCTGTAAGCAGGAGGGAGCATCCCTGTGTCTAGGCAGAGGAGAATAGACCTTGGGTTCCCATGGAACATCATGTAGGCATTGCATGCCTATGTGTGTTTAGAGAGTGCTTCTGCAAATTGGGGAGGGGAGGCATGGCAGAATTTATGCCCAGAGATGGAGGATGGCGCAGACCAATTTGTCTACTTGGTCACTTTGTTGAAGGCACGATAGCACCATATTTCTCTTCATTCAACGTTCACCCATCCCTCTTTATTCAACGTTTTGCCACCCACATGCAGCTTTTCTATCCAGTGAAGTCTCACTCCATAGCTTCAGCAATGAGAGGGTTAACCAGCAGATTTTTTTTGAGGTTAGACAGTTAAACTCCATCTGTGTGTGTTTTTTTTTTTTTACATTTATAATTTGGGCATTTAAAAACTATTGAATATGGCTTAAATGGGGTCTTTGTGTAATGAGAAATGTTTTAAGCCCCATGCTTACCAAACTTCTATAACATTGATCTGTCCCAGGAAATGGAGCCTGCTCTGCCCTCTGCAGTACAATTCATCTTAATGGGACCTTAGCTAAATGCATGACTTGGCAGCAAATAATTTGGTTAATCTAAGTACTCCCTTTACAGGATTTGCTTTTGGAGTTTTAAGGGAAATTTTCAAGCAGAAAATGGTTACTGGGATAAAATTGTTGAAATTTAGTTTGCCTTTCATGGGAAATTTGGCAGAATTTGGTTATCAAACTCCAGGTGTAGGCTGGGTAGTGTGGAGACGTTGAATATTCTTGACTTCTGCTTCTGAAGAATAGGTTTCAAATATTTTCTCTTCAAATAGGTAGTGTGGACTCTTACATAAGCGGTGGTGGCCAACTCTTTCCCCTTTTTCCAAAAAAGGAATTAAAAAACAAAAAGAAAGGACTGGAATTGTGCTTAATGATACTCAGGTTGGACCAGAAATGATTACTGGGTGCTACCACAGATTGTCAAATATGATTTAAAATTCCATCTTTCTGGTAATTTTCTACTTCCTGCTATTTTTCTACTTTTACTCACCACATGTTTTCATATTAATGTTGTTTTATACTCAGAACCCTCTCCTTGGGGGTTTCCCAGTTTATGGTTGAGGGAACTGATACTCAAAGAACATAAGAGACTTGGCTAAAGTTACACAGCCAGGTAGGAATAGATACAAGCTTTGAACTCAGATTTCATTCTAATACCTAACCTTTTTGGCTCCCAGACTGTACATGAAAATATGACAGATTCAGATCTGTTCAATAAATCCTGACTGAAGGCCAGAACCAGGAGAATTTCTCCTGAGGCTGAGAAAACCCAATCTCAAGTTGTTGAAAGGGTAGACCCAAGCAGTGAAGTCCAATAGTCTTCTCTGTTGGGTCTCTATGGATTAAAAACATACTTGAAAATCGAATGATTCTGTCATGGAATAAAATACAAATAATCTGGGGTCAAAAAGAATCCTCAGGAGTGTTTGGATTGTCATTTTCCAAAGGATGTTTTCTATACTCTCTGGGATAACCAGAGACATGACCACATGACACTTAACATCTCTTTCTCTAAGAATCTCAAGACTAAAAACCTTGAGAAGGGAGGCAAATTGCTCAAGACCATGTTGGGGATAAACAAAGGGTGGGAAGGAGAAATCAGACATGTTAATTTGTTTCACAAACACGTGCTTATAGACCAGGCACCTGGCGTTGGGAGCCCACCTCTCCTTCTGAAGAGCAGTGCACACCAGTGTGGAGGCAGAGTTAGCCTATCCATAGGCTGCCCTAGGTGGGCCTCCCTGGGCATCAGTCCTTGTTGAGCCAGGAGTCCCTACACTGCTTTGCTTGCATATTTCCCAAAAAGAGTTTCAAAAAGTATGTGCTTCACTATACATTTTCAAGTTAACATCCAAAATTTTTCAAAATAAGTTTAAATGGTTGTAAATGATGCAATTTCTGGTGCTTTGTAGATCTTGACAGTAAAATAAAATAAAACTGTTGCACCCCTCTTTAAAAAGTTTCCAATGAAATATAAACACCATCGCTATTTGAAACCTCTATTTATCCACTCAAAAATATTATATAAAAGCTGTTTTTTAAATAAGATTTTGCATCATTTCTTTTTCACCTTAGAAACATATTTCCATTTCATTTCCTCCATAAAAGTTTACCCTGATGCAATATATTTTTATGCTGAAACGTCTCTCATTGATTACACAATCATACTATTCTGCAACAAAGAGGTATATAAATTTAAATGTAAATTAAAAAAATTTCCTGTGACTATAAGGCTTGGTGCTACAAGTTTCTTCTGGGTTGAATTATCATCACAAATATTATTAATATACAATTGAGCAAGACAACGTACATACATTATGAGCTTTTTTAAAAATTCAAGTATAATTAACATGCAGTGTTACATTAGTTTCAGGTGCACAATATAGTGGTTCAACAATTCTATACATTTCTCAATGCTCATCAAAAAAAGTGTACTCTTAATTTCCTTTATATTATTCCATGTGCCTCCCCACTCACCTCCCCTCTGGCAACCACAAGTTGGTTCTCTGTATTTAAGAGACTGTTTTTTTTTGTCTCTTTTTTTCCTTTGTTTGTTCATTTGCTCTCTTTCTTAAATCCCATATATGATGAAACAATATGTATTTATCTTTCTCTGACTGACTCATTCACTTAGCATTTTACCCTCTAGCTCTATCCACATTGTTGCAAATGGCAAGATTTCATTCTTCTTTATGGCTGAGTAATACTCCATTGTATAAATATACCACATCTTCTTTATCCATTCATCTCTGGTTGGGCACTGGAATTGCTTCCATATCTTGGGTACCGTAAATTCCACTGCAATAAGGCATACAGGGGCATAAAATCTTTTTGAATTAGTGTTTTTGTATTCTTTGGGTGAATACCCAGTAGCGGAATTACTGGATCATTCTATTTTTAATTTTTTGAAGAACCTTCAAAAGCCTCCACAATGGCTGCACCAATTTGCATTCCCACCAACAGTGCATGAGTGTTCCTTTTCTCCACATCCTCACCAACAATTATTTGCTGTGTTTTTGATTTTAGCCATTCTGATGTATGTAAAATGATATCTTATTGTGGTTTTAATTTGCATTTCTTTGATAAAAAGTGATGCTGAGCATCTTTTCATGTGTTTGTTGAATATCTATATATTTTCTTTGGAAAAATGTGTATTTTTAATTGGATTATTTGGTTTTTTTTTGGTGTTTTAGTTATATAAGCTCTTTATATATTTTGGCTATTAATCCCCAATGAAGTAATGATTAATATAAAAGTTAAAAATTATCCCAAATGTATCTCTTACAAAGATGGACAACTGGAGAGGGTATGGTGTCTGATTAAAGGAGGCTTTCTGGACATCAGTATTTCAAATATCTCCTTTTTTGGTGCCCTGGTGGTACTCGCATCACAGGGAAATGGATCACGGAAGGATGTGTGTGTGTGTGTGTGTGTGTGTGTGTGTGTGTATAAAGGCATGACTTTCTTCTGTCATGTGAATGAAGGATGCCTGTGAAAGCTCAGAAGAGAAAGAGAAAGTGGCTGGCAGCCTCCAGCCTCTGCCCCAGTTTGTCCTCCAAATAGTGTTAAGATTGGATATATGTGAAAGTTGGGGATCTGGAAACTGATTCCATTAAAACAATCCATGTACCATGAAGATAACACATACATCAGTTTGAAGATGCCATAAACTACTCCAAATACTTTCCAAACCTGCTTAGGAAATTGCTAACATGTTCTTGATATATCTAGATAAGACTAGTTTGCCTAGACTATTCAATATAAATACAGGCATAAATATACCTTTACTTTCAGTAGATTTTAAGAGAAAAGTGTGTTTGGGGGATATTTCATCTACAGAATCAGTTGAAGTGGATATTGTCATTGATTTATCTAGAACAAATAAAAGCTATTATATGCCACATAAATTATAAATGCTGTCAATATTACTCTATCACAAGATTGTTATGGTTACAACATACCCTCTTATGAATTAGAATCATTGAATGATTTTATGCTGATTGGAATGGGAACCAATTCAACTAATCAGAACTTGGCATATCCCTAGCACACATGGGTCACAGACACACAGAGTTGTTGATTTATACTAGTCCGTTAGTCAGGATAGGCAATGTCGCACATTGGTGATGACTTCCAAATTTTGGAGACTTAGTACAATAAATGCTTCTTTTTTTTTTTTAATTTTTTTTTTTTTTTTTTTTTTTTTATTTTTTTTTTTTAAAATTTTTTTTTTTCAACGTTTATTTATTTTTGGGACAGAGAGAGACAGAGCATGAACGGGGGAGGGGCAGAGAGAGAGGGAGACACAGAATCGGAAACAGGCTCCAGGCTCTGAGCCATCAGCCCAGAGCCTGACGCGGGGCTCGAACTCACAGACCGCGAGATCGTGACCTGGCTGAAGTCGGACGCTTAACCGACTGCGCCACCCAGGCGCCCCTTTTTTTTTTTTTTTAATTTTTTTAACGTTTATTTATTTTTGAGACAGAGAGAGACAGAGCATGAACGGGGGAGGGTCAGAGAGAGGGAGACACAGAATCTGAAACAGGCTCCAGGCTCTGAGCTGTCAGCACAGAACCCGATGCGGGGCTCGAACGAACGGACCGTGAGATCATGACCTGAGCCGAAGTCGGCCACTCAACCGACTGAGCCACCCAGGCGCCCCAATAAATGCTTATTTCTTGCTCATTCTATATATCCAGAGGGGGTTTGTGGGAGAGGTTCTGCTGCACAAAGTCACTCAGGGATCTAGGCTGATGGATGCTTCTCAGTCTTGTAGCTGCACCATCTGGATTATGTGGCAGAAGAGAGAAATGGGAACATCGCAATGGGTCTTTCATCACCTCAAACTTGAAGCGACACATGTCATTTTTACTTACATTTCATTAGTCGGAACTAGTCCCACAGTGTGTACAGGTACAGAGTAATTGAGAAGTGCACTCTTCCATGTGCCCAGAAGGGGAGGAAAACAGAATATTATTGGAATTAAACTGTAGTAAAGTTGATATAGGTGTCAGTTCATAAGCAGCATTAATCATCTTGGAAAAAAATGATTACCAAGGGTTGGTGATAAATAATAAAACAACGAGGTTATATTCATTGCAAAACATGATTATAGAAGCAGGACTGAACATGAGAAAAACAGAAAACTTGAATCTGTTTTAGAAAACGGCAAAACTGGCAAACTTTGAAAGAATGAAACTTGTCTTCAAATATGACTTTTTTTACCTAAGACCTCTCTAGTAGGTAGAGCTAGTTCTGCAGGGTCATATGAAGAGATAGTTCCAAGTCTCCTGTTGCACTTGAAAACTCTGCCAACTTCTTGACTCTACCAGTCTCCACCTGGTTACTGAATTGAAGTCATTTAGCAAGTTCATGATAGTCATCACTAGGAAGATATTCTTTTTGTGGACCATGTAAGCCCTTCAGCTTTGCTTTGTCTAAGTTGTTACCTAGATGTGTTATGGGGCATTGACCTCACTGTAATGGTGGTAATGTTCAGCTATAACTTCTCCATCTTCTGGGACTTGGAAAATCACTTTTCAACAATTTAGAAGATAGAGTGACTAAGCCAGATCAAGCGTAATTAGTTATAGGAAATTTGGGTTTACTTTCTGAGAATGTAAATATTTGGAATTATTCTTATCTAAGTAGCTTATATTAGTATTCTTTCAGATTTAGTACAGGGAGGGGACTGCTGCAGGTTGGTCCAGGGTATCCCAATAAAAGATCCTTAGAATTTATAGTCAGAATAGAGGACCATCTTCAAAAAAGAGGTCTTGGGGAACAAACATCCTTCTCTTGTCCAATAAGGTACCCTTCCCCCAAATGTCAGGCAAAGGGCTACCTCACCTATGTCAGATCAAGAACCCAAAATTTTCAAGGCTATGAGAACTCTAGTCTAACGTGATTTGTGATCTTCTAGAAAAGCAAGGTGGAAATTAATGCCATGGAATTCTAAAAGGGATAGATGCAAAGTGACTACTCAATAAAGAATGATCCAGAGCACAGGTATGAACTGAACCATTATCCATGGGTAAGAAAGAGAAAAACCAGGTGTCAGAGAGAAAAGACATTTAATACCAGCTGAAATATCAAAGGAAAGGTGAAATTACCAAGAGTGGTATTAATAGGAGGGCTGTGGATTGAACAAGAGAGTTGATAACTGATTTCTGATGGCCAGGGGGGGAAACATGTTTTAAAGATAATAGAGAACTTAGAATGCATTTACAAAAGGATGGAGGGAGAGGAAAGAACGTTTATAAAGTTGGTTAGAAGAGGAAGGTTCTGGAAGGTTTACCGAAGAAAACACTTTACAGTTTACTTTGAAAAACATTTTCAGGGCACCTGGGTGGCTCAGTCAGTTAAGTATCCCACACTTGATTTCGGCTTAAGTCATGATCTCCCAGTTTCATGAGTTTAAGCCCTGTATCAGGCTCTACTCTGATAGTGCAGAGTCTGCTTGACATTCTCCCTCTCTCTCTGCCCTTCACCTGTTCATGCTCTGTCTCTCAAAATAAATAAATAAACTTAAAATTTTTTTTTAAAAAATAAAATAATAATATAGCTCCAAAATTAGTAAGATACCTAGGAATAAGGCTAACCAAAGAGGTGAAAGATCTATACTCTGAAAACTATAATACTGCTAAAAGAAATTGAATATGACACAAAGAAATGGAAAGACATTCTAATGCTCATGGATTAAAAGAACAAATATTTTTAAAATGTCTATAATACCCAAGAGCACCTGGCTGGCTCAGTTGGAGGAGCATGTGACTTGATCTTGGGGTCATGAATTTGAGCTCCACATTGAGTATAAAGATTACTTAAATAAATAAAACTTTAAAAAATGTTTATACTACCCAAAGCAATCTACACATTTAATGTAATCCCCATCAAAATGCCAACAGCATTTTTTCACAGAACTAGAACAAATAATTCTTTTTTTTTTAATTTGAGAAAGAGAGAGAGAGAGAGCACAAGTTGGGCAGAGAGGCAGAAGGGGAGAGAAACAGAGAGAGAGAGAGAGAGAGAGAGAGAGAGAGAGAGAGAGAATACCAAGCAAGCTTCATGCTTAGTGCAGAGCCTGATTAGGGGCTCAATTTATCTTATGACCCTGGGATCATGACCTGAGCCAAAATCAAGAGTGGGACGCTCAACCTACCGACCCACCCAGACACCCTGAGAACAAACAATTCTAAAATATGTATAGAACCACAAAAGAACCTGAATAGCCAAAGCAATCTTGAAAAAGAAAAAGCAAAGCTGGAGGTATCACAATTCTGGACTTCAAGTTACATTACAAAGCTATAGTAGTCAAAAAAGAGTGGTACTGGCACAAAAATAGACACATAAATCAATGGAACAGAATAGAAAACCCAGAACGAACCCACAACTCTATGGTTAATTAATCTTTAACAAAGCAGGAAAGAATATCCAATGGGAAAAATAATTTCTCTTCAACAAATGGTGTTGGGAAAACTGTATAGGAACATGCAAAAGGATGAAACTGGACGATTTTCTTATACCTCACAAAAATAAATTAAAAGTGGATTGAAGACCTAAATGTGAGACGTGAAAACTTAAAATCCTAGAAGAGAGCACAGGCAATAACTTCTCTGACATCAGCCACAGCAGCTTTTTTTCTAGATGAGTCCCCCCTGAGGCAAGGGAAACAAAAACAAAAATAAACTACTGGGATTACATAAAAATAAAAAAACTTCAAGGAGCCTGGGTGGCTCAGTTGGTTAATCATCAGATTCTTGATTTCTGCTCAGGTCATGATCTCACGGTTCATGGGTTTGAGCCCCACGTGGGGCTCCATGCTGATAGTGCAGAGCCTGCTTGGGATTCTTTCTCTCCCCCTCTCTCTTCCCCTCCCTCACTTGCTCTCTCTCAACAATAAATAAACTTTAAAAGAAAAAAAAAACAAAATAAAAAGCTTCTGCACAGCCAAGGAAACAATCAACAAAACTAAGAGGGAACTCATGGAGTGGAGAAAGATATTTGCCAATGACATATCTGATAAAGGGTTAGTACCCAAAATATATAAAGAACTTATAAAATTTAACACTCAAACACAAATAAACCAGTTAAAAAATGGGCAGAAGACATGAACAGACACTTCTCCAAAGAAGACACATAGATGGCCAACATACACATGAGAAAATGCTCATCATAACTATCATCAGGGAAATGCAAATCAAAACTATAATGAGATATCGCTTCACACCTGTCAGAATGGCTAAAATTAACAACACAGGAAGCAACAGGTATTGGTGAGGATTTGGAGAAAAGGAACTCTTTTGTACTATTGGTGAGAATGCAAACTGGTGCAGCCACTGTGGAAAACAGTATGGAGTTTCCTTAAAATATTAAAAATAAGGGGCGCCTGGGTGGCGCAGTCGGTTAAGCGTCCGACTTCAGCCAGGTCACGATCTCGCGGTCCGTGAGTTCGAGCCCCGCGTCGGGCTCTGGGCTGATGGCTCAGAGCCTGGAGCCTGTTTCCGATTCTGTGTCTCCCTCTCTCTCTGCCCCTCCCCCGTTCATGCTCTGTCTCTCTCTGTCCCAAAAATAAATAAACGTTGAAAAAAAATTAAAAAAAATATATTAAAAATAGAATTACCCTAGAGGTGGCTGGATGGCTTAGTCAGTTAAGTGTCTGACCCTTGATTTAAACTCAGGTCATGATCTCATGGTTGGAGGTTCAAGCCCCGCATCAGGCTCTGCGCTGACAGTGCAGAGCCTGCTTGAGATCCTCTCACTCCCTCTCTCTCTGCCCCTCCCCTGCTTGTGCTCTGTTTCTCTCAAAATAGATAAATAAACTTGAAAAAAACCCAAAAAACAGAACTACCCTACAATCCAGTGATCATACTACTGGGTATTTACCCAAAGAATAAAAAAAAACTAATTCAAAGGGATACATGCATGCCTATGTTTATAGCAGCATCTGCAATAGCCAAGATATGGAAGCAGTCCAAGTGTCCATTGATTGATGAATGGATAAAGGAGATGTGATACGTATATACAATGGAATATTATTCAGCCATAAAAGGAATGAAATCTCGCCATTTGCAAAGACATGGATAGAGCTATTGAGTATTATGCTAAGTGAAATAAGTCAGTCAGAGAAAGACAAATACCATATGATTTTATCCATATGTGGAATTTAAGAAGCAAAACAAGCAAAGGGAGAAAACGAGAGAGAGAATCAAGAAACAGACTCTTTTTTTAAAAAAAATATTTATTTTTGAAAGAGACAGAGCTTGAGCAGGGGAGGGGCAGAGAGAGAGGGAGACACAGAATCCAAAGCACATTCAGGCTCTGATCTGTCAGCACAGAGCATAATGTGGGGCTCAGACCCACCAAGGGTGAGATTATGACCTGAGCCAAAGCCAGATGTTTAACCAAATGAGCCATCCAGTAGGAAACAGACTCTTAACTACAGAGGACTGATGTGTTCCAGAGGGGAGGTGGAGCAGGGTGGGTGAAATAGGTGGTGGAGATTAAGGAATATACTTGTTATGATGAGCACCAAGTGATGTAAAGAAGTGTTGAATCACTATATTGTACACCTGAAACTAATATTACACTGTACATTAAATAACTGGAATTAAAATGGAAAGTTAAGGGGCTCCTGCATGGCTCAGTTGGTTGAATGTCTGACTCTTGATTTTGGCTCAGGTCGTGATCTCAGTGGCTCTGCACTGAGCATGGAGCCTGCCTGGGATTCTCTCTCTCTCTCTCTCTCTCTCTCTCTCTCTCTCTCCTCTGACCCTCTCCCCTGCTCACTCTCTCTCTAAAATAAAATTAAAACTTAAGATTAAATTTCAAAAAATAAAAAGAAAAGAAAAACATATTCTATCCAGCACAGGGAATAATTTTGGAATTGGCCTGGAACAGTTAAGAAGGTAAAGAGGTTAGGGAGGCTGAGTAGCAAAATGAACTATGGGGTTTAAAGTCAGGTCCACTCCTACCCAGCTGAGTTGGTGTGGACAAGTTACTTAACTTCCCCAAATGTTCAATTTCTTTAAATAAAAACTGGGGATAATGTTTACCCCACCGAGTTGTTATATGTGTGAAGTTGAGTATTGAGGGAAAGGAGTATCTTCTGTAGTCTAGCAACTGCGCTGGGTTTATTTGCCACTCATTCAAGTATTAACATATGCCCATAATTTCCATTTATAAATGAAGAACTGAGAGAGAGAGAGAGAGAGAGAGAGAGAGAGAGAGAGAAAGAGAGATTGCTCAAGTTTCAGTAACTAGTAAATATTGGACTTGAGATTGAAATGAGAATGGGTGAAGGGACTTAGTCTGAGTGAAGGTAGTATGTGAGTTGAATGGAGACTCCTCAAAATATATGTCCACGTCCTAATCCACAGAACCTGTGAATATTACCTTATTCAGAAAAATAGTCTTTGTTGATGTAATTAACTGAAGGATCTTGAGTTGAAGAGATCATCCTGGATTATCAGTGAGTCCACCAACAAATGATGTCTTAAATGTGAGGCAGAGGCATATTTGACAGCCAGGAGAGGTGGAGGCAATGGTGACCACAGAGACAGAAATTGGAGTAATGTGGTCACAAGTCAGGGAATGCCAACAGCCACCAGAAACTGGAAGAGGCAAAGAATGAATGGTCCCCTGGAGACCCTGAAGGGAGCATGACCCCGCTGGATTTTTTTGACTTCAGCCCTCAAATCTGAGAGAATAAATTTCTGTTGTTGTAAACCATCCATTTAGTGGTAATTTTTTATTGCAGCCCTACGACATTAATACATGTGGGAATGGCTTCCACTCTGTGAAGGCCCTTGAGCACCTGAAAGGTGGACACAATATTGGACTGGTTCTGAGACTTACTGAAGGGATTCCTTCTGAGGGTCAGCACGTCATCCATATGAAGCTGACTTTCTCAGGGCCTTGACAAGATATCAAGAAAGTCATTTTAATGACTTAGCTCTTCTTTGGGTATCAGCTTTTCTTTGCAAAGAGCCATAAGAGATGAGGCCACTTGCCCCATTTTTCAGAGGGGGCAAACAGGGGGACAGGCTACTTATGTGACTTAGCTTGGACCGCTGAGTTGCTGAGTTAGAAAAGAGAGTGCCATGATTTGAACTCACATGTGGCATATGAATTCTCCTGCGAGAACAGCTGGTCTTCAGGATTGGGCCATCAACCATCTTGCTGCTTTCTACCTTTGGGCGTTAAGTATTGCTGAAAGTCACAAGGGTGGGTATTTTACCACAACGTTATCCCTGCCATTTAAGCTTGCTCTAGGATGAGGATTGAATTCCCCCCACACCTCAAACACTCTGGCCTCCTCTTTGGAATTGAAATTGGGGCTGAGCTGCCAGGAGAGCTCTCCTTAAATGCAATATATAAAGACAACCCAGTGGGTTAGCGGGAATCTGTTTTTATCCTATGGCTTCTAGATAAGTAGGTGAGGAGGAGGGATTCCAATGTGATATAGAAAAGAAGTCTGTCAGTAGAGGTTCTTCAATACTGACATGGGTTATGAAGGCAGCAGGGTTATTGTGGGTCTCTCAAAAGGAGGGCAGGGATCACTCCACCCTCTTCAGCTCTGCTCACTGAATTGTGAGTAGGGCGAGTTTTCCTGAAGCCTTTCTCTCCCCTCCATTTTAGATCCAGTACCTGAATTGTCTTGTGTAGTAGAGTGGACTGCACACAGCCTCTGGATTTGCATAGACTTGGGTTCAAATCCCAATTTTAATGTGTTTATTTACTTACTTTGAGAGAGAGAGAGAGAGAGAGGGAGAGAGAGAGAGAGAATGTGAGCGGGGGCGGGGGACAGAGAGAGTGGGAGAGAGAATCCCAAGTAGGCTCTGTGCTGCTAGCATGGAGCTTGATGTGGGGCTTGATCTCACAAATGCTGAGATCATGACCCGAGCTGAAATCAAGAGTTGGACACTCAACGAACTGAATCACTCAGGCACCTTTATATTTTTAAATGCTTTATAGTTTTAAATGGGTAGGGGTGAGTCTCTTTGGCAGGGCTGTGGTGGAGTCACATATTAGACACTTGATAAATCTTTCTTACGGGGATGAGGGATGATAACAACTTTAAATGAGCACATTGCACACTCCTTACCTGGATTATTAATTCTCCCAAGCACTCTAGAGAGGTAGGTACTATTGCTAGTTCCATTTTGTAGAAACTGGGCATTAGGAGGTGAAGTCAGGAGTCCACATTCCCACAGCTTATAGGAGGGAGGGCCTGATTCTACGCTTGGCCTGTCTCCAAAGACCAGGCTCTTAACCATGGTTAAAGCACCTGCCATGGTACCAGACACTCACTAGGTGTTATTAAGTGATGGTACTTAGTCTGAATTCAACAAGTATATATAAAGAGCACCTCTGTTCTGGGCACTATTTACTCCTGAAAACATCTAGGCAAGTGACCTGGGAAATGCTGGGATGAATCAGTTAGGTTTGATTAAGGAAGCAGTACCCTCATGAGTACTGGGGTGACAGGGAGGAAGGGATTGTTTGTAGGGCTGAGACTTACCCAGTGATGGGTCTGAAGTAGCTATAGATCAGCAGGGCCAGAAGTCTGGAAGAAAAGCCAGATGTGAGGTGGGAGAGAGGGAGGCGAAAGTGAAACCCCCAAAGGAACTTTTATTTTTCTCTTGCCACTTTCAACCTTGACTTTGAAACCAAAAGCTGGTACCCTTTACCACAGAACGAGACATAAACTTTGCTCCAGACTCAGAGTAGCTGAAGGGGAAGATGTGGCAGGAGCTGGGGAAGGCTGTGGGTCCACACCAACAGGGAAAGTCCCCGGATGGGTCACAATGTGTTGACAAGTTTGAAGCAGCCCCCGTAGCCACACACTGACCTTCACAACATGAAAGCTGCCGTTTCACTTCTACCTTCCGAATGCTCCACAAATATCTGTTGTAGGCAATCCTGAGGAACTACACACAGAAGGTAATTCTAGGAAGGAATTAGTTAAGTTGGCCTGATGCAAAACCGCTGCACCGATGTTCCAATGGTGCCACTTCACTGATGCACATGGCCTTACTGAGGTACAGAGGGTAGGTAACCTCTTGGAAGGCACATTGAGGCAGAGCCTTCTGACTCACTTCTTCCCTGGCAGCCTTGGGTCAGACAGAAAAAAAGAAGAATGTACCTGTGATCCTACTTCCCAAAGAAAGCTCTTGTCAACATTTTGGTGTGAAGCCTTTGTAGTCTTTTTCTTAATTCAAGTATACACCTAGTTCAAATATTCAAGAAAAATGGAATCTTAGCATACATGATATTTTATAACCTGTTTTTCTTTTAGTGTGAATAGCCTTTTCCATGTCATTAATATTATTCCTTAACATTGTTTACATCTGCGTAAGAATTCCACAGCATGAATGTACCTAGTTTATCTATGAAGTGGTTAATGGCATAGTCTCTGAAGACAGACTACAGGGGTTCAAATCCCAGGTCTTCCAACATTTGCTAGCTGTGAAAATGGGCAGGCGAGTTAGCTATCCTCAGTTTCCTCACCTGCAAAATGGGGGTAATAGTACTTCCCTCAGAGGGCTGTTCTGAAGAACAAATGACTTTTTATATGTAGATAACCTACCTCTATTCTGATATTATTTAATCAACCTTCTAAATTGAATATTTAGATTGTTCCCAAGCCTTTCACCAAGGCTTTCACTTTTACACATACACCATAATTAACAAATTAAGTATAGTAAATATTTGTGGTTACATTAGGGAATCTCTTCCAGAGTGAATCATGAACTCTACATACATTGACTGTCCATAACGTACAAAACATTATGCTATACACAAAAAAATGAACACAGTTCTCTTCCTTAAGACATTTGAAATGCAGTGGGGGTGGAGAAAAGGCACATTCATATACAAATATAATACTATGTACAAACATACCAGCATGTAGACAGAGGGCACAAATGAAGAACCGTGGGAGAGGAGAACACACCTTCAGCTGGGGAATCAGACAGGCAATGGAAGAGATAGAAAGACTTCGCCCTCTGCTCCCATCACCTCCCAGATCCTCAAATCAGAATTCAGAGTGGTTTTCGTTTGTCAGGTTCAGAATTTGTTACCTCGAAAGAGAGCACCAAGGGCTGTGTTCCAAAGGTTCCAGGGATACAGGTGTACAATGCAAGACCAAATATTTAGGAAATACCTTTTTTTCTGGAAAAGGAAAGAACACATTTCACAGCTGAATAGAGAAGTGAAAAATGAAACTAAAGAAGCATGAAGGTAATATTTACTTGCTAGATTTATACGGTGCCTACCTTTAGAAAAGCCTGGCTATAAATCCAGCATGTGCCCTCCCCTCCCGCCCCCCCCCCCAACATACATATACTCTGTTCTGTTATCAGGCTCTGAATTCTCTGAAGCACATTTTGCAGTCATTTTACTATCATTTTAAACTCTTCATCCTTCTACCCACCCCAGATCACCCTCAAACATCCTCTCCAAGAGTAGATGTTTGGAGTCAGACACTCCTAGGCTAAATCCAGACTCTACAGTTTACCTGCTGGGTGACCTTGGACATGTAACTGAAGTCTCTAAGTCTCAGTTTCCACATCTATAAAATGGGGACCCGAAGAGCAATATCACATCACCTATTGCACCTAGGGCTGCAATGAGGATTACACGAGTGAGGCCTGTAAAACACTTACACAGTGCAGATCACTCAATGGTGTGATCACTTATCACTCTGACATAGGCCTATAAGGAAGGCCTTAAGGAAGAGAACTGTGTTTATTTTTCTTTGTGTGTTCATTTTTCTTTGTGCATCCTGAAACTAAGTGGAAGAGATATTTAGATTTGTGTCATTTCTAATTTTCTCTGTTAGGTTGAAAATTGAGTATGAAAACACCAGAATGGTGAAGAAGTCAGATTTCTCTTGTAACCAACAAAATCTAGACTGTTTCTAAATCTAGGCTGCTTTTCTAAAGGTAGGCACTGAATAATCTAGACTGTTCACAGGAGAATGAGGATGACTGATAATGTGTAATGCCTCTCCCAGGGGGCATTTGCATTTTCAACTGGGGCCAAAACCCTTGGCCAAAGGAATGAAGATGGAATGGTGGGATTTCAGCTACCAGGCAGGGGACAGTGGGAAATATTTTGATGCAGTGAATTTTAGTACTCCTAAACCATTTCAGGCACTCATTCATTCATTCACTCATTCATTCATTCAATGCATATTTATTAAGTAACTACTGTCTGCCAGACATTGTTTTTATGCACTTGAGATACAATGGTGAACAAAATAGACAAAGATCTCTGTCCTCATGGGTTTCACATTTTAGTGGGGGCATAAAGACAATAAATAATATAATTAATGAATAAGTAGGCTTTATTACGTTACGGATTAAATACCATGTAAAAACTAGAGAAAAGGGGAGAGTGGCAGTCCTGGGGGGAGGTTGGACAGGTTGCATACTAAATATGGTGGTTAGGGGGCGCCTGGGTGGCTGGGTCGGTTAAGTGTCTGACTTCAGCTCAGGTCAAGATCTTGCAGTTTGTGAGTTCGAGCCCTACGTTGGGCTCTGTGCTGACAGCTCAGAGCCTGGAGCCTGCTTCGGATTCTGTGTCTCCCTCTCTCTCTGCCCTCCTCCTGCTCACACTCTGTCTGTCTGTCTCTCTCTCAAAAACAAACAAACAAATAAATAAATTAATTAATTAAATAAATATGGTGGTTAGGATGAGCCTCATTGAGAAAGTGACATTTCCCCACTGTTTTGAAGGAAGTGAGGGAGTTCACCAACTGGACATCTGAGGAAAGAGTATTTCTCAATGGGGACAGTTAGAGCAAAGGGCTCAGGGAATGTGTGTGTGTGTGTGTGTGTGTGTGTG
This sequence comes from Lynx rufus, assembly GCF_022079265.1. Lineage (NCBI taxonomy): Eukaryota > Metazoa > Chordata > Mammalia > Carnivora > Felidae > Lynx > Lynx rufus. Next base: position 35,681,210 of record NW_025814889.1, on the reverse strand, counting down.
TGTGTGAGAGAGAGAGAGAGAGAGAGAGAGAGAGAGAAAGAGAGAGACAGAGAGATGGAAAGGGAGAGGGAGGGAGATGGAGATGAGGAGGGAGAGGGGAAGACAGGAACTGAGAGAGACACAGAAAGAGAAAGGGGCAGTGGGAGAGATCATTCCTGTAAGTGCGTGGGGAACAACAAGGATTCAGTGTGGCTGGAGCAGGTGGGAGAGCACTAGGAGATGAGAAGGTGTGCACTACTGTTCAGGTGAGTTTGTAGGCTACTCTAAGGAACTTGGCTTTTACTAAGTGAAATGGGAACCACTGGAGGGTTTTGAGCAGAGGAGTACAGTGATGTGACATTTTAAATGGATCGTTGTGACCACTGCATTAGGGATATACCAGAGGTGGGGAGAGAAAGGTACACCAGGGGGATCAGCTACTGCAGAAACTCAGGTGAAGGATGATGTTGGCTCAGACCAAGGGGGCAGCAGGGGAGGAAATGAGAAGTGGTAATATTCTGCATTTATCCGAAGGTAGAACAAAAGGGATGTAGGAGGATGAGAGAAAGGAGTCAAGAATGACTCCAGGTGTTTGGCCCCAACAGCTGGGATGAGGAAGACTGTGTGAGGAGGAAGGCACAGAACATAAGGAATTCAGGGTTTGGATATGTCAGGTTTGAGGTGTCTATCCGACTCCCAAGTGGAGACTGAGGTTGGCTGTGTAGCCTGGCACTCTGGAAGTCTGGGCCGGAGATACAAATTTGAGATAGACAGTTGCTTAAAGGCATGAGGACAGATGGGATCACCCAAGGAATGAGTGTGGATGGGAAGTGAGGCGGTCTGAGGGCGGGAAGGTAAAGGTTTTCCCAGAGGGAACTGCAGGTTCCCCTGCTAGAGCTGACGAAGGTCCATTCTACAGCAGCCCGGGCCTGCAGGGGGTGCCCTGGAACTGGCTGTGGTTGCAGTGATGGAGAGAAATGTTTGCTTCTCCGGGAAGGAGAGACGCTCAATAGATTCCTTCGGGAGTGGCAGGAATAATTAAGAGAAGTAGGTAAGGATATCCTAGTAGCACACGTGCTCGGCTGCCTCCAAGGAATTGGAAAACCTGGGTCTATTAATCTGTTCAGACATCTGGGCACCACCGCCTAGCCTACGAGGCCCCGCCTCTCCAGCCCTTTCTCTCTCTCTCCCCTCCCCTCTTCCCATCCTCGCCTCTACATGTCACTTCTACAACCGCTCTGATTATAATTGATCAAACAGAATCACGGAATCACGGCTCATTTTGCTGTTTTGTTCAGTGGCCCGATCTGCAAAGAGACTCTGGTAGTTGGGCAGATTGTATTCTCCCCTCTTGGAATTCCGCTCACAGAGGCCTTCCCGTCGTGGTCTGCCGCGCAGGGACACGCCGGTGCCGCCGAGGATAACGAGGGCGGGGGGCTGGAGGCAGGCGGGGTGGGGGTGGGGGACGCGGCGCCGGCGGCGGGGCGAGAGGGGGTGTGTCCGCGCCCCGGCCCGCCCGCCCCCCCTCCCGCCCTCCCCGGGGGCGCCCCGCGCGGCCCCTCACCCCCGCCCCTCGGCGGGCCCGCCGCCTCGCCTCGCTCCCCTTGACGTCATGTGGGCAGCAGGCTGGCTCGCGCGGCGCGGCCGAGGGCCCGAGCGGGTGCTCAACTTCGGGCTCAAGTCCGCGCGGTGCGCCCTGAGCCGTGCGCCCGGCTCCCCGCGCGCCGCCGCCGCCGCCACATCTGGAAGCGTTCAGCGCGTCTGCCTCCAGCGCGCCGGGCGGGCGGGCGGGCGCGGGCAGGGGAGGGCGCGGGCGCGGCGGGGCTGGGCTGGGCGGCAGTGAGCGCGGCGCTCTCTCGCGCGCCCGGTGTCTCCCTCTCCCTGCCTCTGCAGAAACAGCTCCCTGCCAGAACGGCGCTCGGCGCGGCGCGGCCCGGAGCGGCGGCGGCGCCTCTTCCTGCCTGCTAGCCCTCAGGAGTTGCTGGATCTTTTTGACAGAAAAAAGCCGACAGGGGCCTCGAGGAGGACTCGCCACGAGCGGGCAGAGACGGTTCGGCCCCCTGCTGGCCCGGGCGGACCCCTCTCCCCCCATCCAGGGGTCCGCTGCTCCCCCACTCCCCTCCTTTCCACCTCTTCTCGCTCTGCCTCTCTCGATTTATTTTTTCGAACGGTGTAGCCGCCAGAGGTGCGGTGCTAAATTCTTGGAAGGGGCCCGGATGTACTGAGGATGCATTACAATTTCACAAAAGGAGGCAGTAGTGGAAAGGAGCAGTTTTTGGTGTTTGATGCAATAATGGGAATCAGGTAATCCTCAGAAGGGAAGAAGAAAATACTGCAGATCCACGGCTTCCTTGAATTTGCACGAAAGCCGCCGACCTCGGAGGAGGGATTAATCCAGACCCGCTTGGGGGTGTTTGGCCATTTCTTCCTCTTTGTGGCTTCTTCTCCTTTTAAAACAATTTTTGGTCAATGGTCAATGAGAACACGAGGATGTACATTCCAGAGGAAAACCACCAAGGTAAGGCTGGACCCCGCCGCCTCGCCGGGGCTCCAGCCCGGTCTCCCGCCCGGTCTCCCCGCCCTCTCCACCCCTCTCCCGCTCTCCCCCGCGCGCTCCCCGCGGCCCCTGGGCCGGTCCCTGCGGAGTTGCCCCGGGCTGCGTCCGCGAGGGGCGCCGGGCAGCGGGGCGCCTCCGCCTCGCCCGAGCGGCCGGGAGCCCGGCGGGACCCGGGCCGGAGCCGCCCGCGAGCCGGAGCGGAAAATTCCCGCCCCTCCCCCTCCCCGTGCCCGGCTTCTCCAGAGCATGTGTTTCCTATGAAATTCCAGGCGAGGGGGAAAAGTTCCCCAAGTGTCTGCTCTGCCTCGCTTTCTCGCGTTTGCCTGGGAAGCCCAACTGCCCGGCCGGCGGCGCCGGGGGGGAGGGGGCGCCGCCGAGCCCCGCGGGCCAGGGTCCCTCGCCTCGCTCCGGGCGCGGCTGGGAGCGCGCGCGCGCACCCCGCCCCAGGTCGGCCTCGCGCCCCCGGCAGCCGCCGGGCATCCCGCTTGCAGCCGGGCGCCCCTTCCCCCCGGCAGCGCGCTCCAGGTGGCGGGTGGGGGCCCGGGATGCAGATGTGAGACTCGGCGCCTCTCTCCCTCTTTCCCGTCTCCCTCGCTCCCTCTGTCTCCCTTCCTCTCGCCCGGCTCCCTTCTCCTCTCTTCCTCTCTCCCTCTCTCCCCCCTGGCTCACCTACACCCACCCACCTCTCTACTGCCATTGACCCCGAGTGCACCCACGCCCCGTGTGTTCTTATTCGCACCCACATGTGGGCTAGCACCTGAGGATGTAAGCAGTTAGAATTCGGGCGGTGTGTGGGCTTTGCTTTTTCATGTTTTAAGGAAATAATGAAAGGGTGTGCCAAGCTCACGCGGCTGCACACTATTGCCCAGTGTTTTGCCAGCATCTCCATCCTTGGCATCAAGTGTCACCAGCTCCCCTCAGTGAGGGGGAAAGGCTTTCAGGTAACTCCCCACTTCTTGGAAACTTTCTCCCTCACCCCCATCCCCATATTAACAAGTTATTATGTTTTGGCATTGCTCAGCAGTTAAGGTTATGATGGAGTGTGGAGGGTTGGTCTTGCTGGAGTGTGGCAGCCTCCAGCTTCATCTCTGTCTTGTCTCTATGGCTTTCTCTGTCTCTTTTGGGTGTAGTCTTTCCTTTTTCTCTCCCAGTTTCCCAAGCCTCCCTGTTTACAATCTTCCTTTCAATTTCTTCCTCCTGAATACCTGTCGCTGTTAGTCCTGTTACTTCCTGGGGTATACTTTAAGTGATTCTCTGAGGACCCCAGCCTGGTGTGTGTGTGGGGAGCGGTTGTCTCCATGTCTCTTTTTTCCAGCCTCCTCCTGCCCCCATCTCCACCATTTGGGGACAGAGCCCCTGTCCTTTAGAGCCACCTGGCTGGTCTCTGTCCATCCTGAAACCGATTTGAGGGTCAGCTGTCCCTTTGCATTCCAGCTGGGGTGGCAGCATGAGGATTTTGACTTTTTGGTAGAAAGAATTTTGTCAAGCGCCATGGGTTCTAGGGTGAGCCAGGCTTTGTCATTAGGGCAGCTTCTGTCCCTGGATTTCTCGATGCCATGACCCCATCCCTCACCTGTTCCCCTGTCCCCTTTCTAGCAGATGGAGCAGTGGATGCATTAGGAGGGAGAGGGTGAGAAACACAAAGGAAAGGGTGATATGTGTGAAGTGTGGGGATGGATGTCTCCCCTCCAGGCTCTCAACTCGGTGTGAGCAGCCTTGAAGAGGAGAGCTCAATAGTATTGTCCTTACTATCACTAATGATGGCAGTATACTGTGGTAAGAATTATTATTCGCATAACGATAATATTAGTTTACCAGGTCCCCTCTTACTGCAGGATAAACCCCTCTTGGCCCCTTTCCTTTCTTTTGCCCCTTTGTTCCCTGGCATCCTTCCTCCCACCCCATATGCAGGGAGCAGACATTAAAAGTAGGAGCACTGACCCTGGAAAGGTTTATGAGAAAGATGGAGGGACAGGAGCAAGTGAGCCGTGGCCGGGAGCTCTGCCTTTCCAGCAACATGCCAACAAACACTATGGCAACCTGAATTCCAGTTCTCTCCCTTGAAGCTGCAGTGATTATATAATTCACAGGAGCAATTTTGCCTCCATTCCTGGATGCGGTTCTCAGGTGAAAGAGCACCAGGATCCCTGTCTCCCCTCCATTTCCCATCCCCCTTTCCCTGGTCTTTGGCATTGCCCAGGGTTTTTTTTGCAGGGAGGCGAGATGGAGGGTGATGGAGGTAGGGAAGGGCAGACCTGGAAAAGCATGAATATCTACAAGGAAGGGGTTGCTGTGGTTTAATAACCAAAGGGGTGATGAAACATAATTGGGGGTTAGAGTTTCAGGAAAGAGAGTAGAGAAGCCAAACAATTACCTCAGATCAGTGATGGTGACGAACCAAAGAGTGGAGAACTGAAAAAGTTGCCAGTGGTGGGGCTTTACATTCTTCTCTTCCTGACAGAGTTGAAGGCACTGGATGCACTGGCCCTTTCTCCCCAGCTTTTCAGTGTTGTGTGTGTGTGTGTGTGTGTGTGTGTGTGCGCGCGCGCGCGTGTTAATTGAGAGTTGGGATATGGAGACCAGTGGCCAGTGCATTGGGATAGCCTGAAGGTTCACTGAAGGACTGGCTTTTGACCCTGGGCTTCAGGCTGGGAGTGGCTCATGTGGGCCTTGCCTCACCTCTGGTGCCCTATCTACTCGGTCCCACGCCAACCTCCCGCTTTTCTGGGCTGATTTTCCATTGCAGGCTCCAGCTAGCAAATGAGTTTCTTAATAGTCAACCAGTTAGCAAATAAAACATCAGAATGTCCCTTATCTGCTGGAGACAAGGCAGAGGGGAGAAACATGTGTTCTGGGAGGGAAGACATACTGTGCTTTTCTTTTAACTACTTAGCAATAAGGCAGAATAGTAATCATCATAATAAAGTAATAATAATAATAATGATCACAGTTAACTCTCTTTACAAATGGTCATAGACAATGTTGCTTGCACCTTAGCTTGTGTGGGTTATAGAAAGCATGACATTAGCTTCTCTTTCTCTGGGTACTGCATGGAGGAAACTGGAGAAAAGGGGCTATTGAGGCTCAAAATATCATTCCTAGTATTGCTCTGATACTTTACAGTGTATCAGAATACTACATAATAAACTATATTACAAGAACCAATTATTCATTATTTCCATAGAGCACATGCTAAGAGTATTTAAATGCGCGCGCGCGCACACACACACACACACACACACACACACACACACACTGAATAAGGAAAAGATTTCAGATTACACAAGAGTTTAATGCACTTTGGGGACCCAGTGAGTTGTGGAGAGGAATATTGGTAATGCAGCCCCCTAAGACTGTTTGGACATTTCTACCTCATATTAAGTGGAGAATTGTTCTCTACAAGTAGATGTTACAGGTATAGTACTTTGCAGATGAAACGGTGAGCTGTTAGCCCCTGCAGCTGCCTCTCAGAGTCTTGGTGATGACTTGAACTCTTTCTGCATTTTTTTCTTTGAGTGAACATTGTCCTAGGTGGGTTCATCTATGTATATAAGACTTTGGACTTAACACTGAAGCATACCGAACGGGGATTTTGAGGCCCTGCTGATCTTTGTATCCTTACTTCTGCCACAGGTCCCCGCTCATTCAGGCTCTTGATACATGAATGAATGCATGCTGGTGAGAACGAATGAATGGAGACCTAGAAGACCTAAAGTGGATGTGCTTTCTGCCTCTCCCAGTAGGTGGCACTCCAGGGCTTAGGAGTCAGGAAAGGGGCAGTCTCCCTGCGTTTGGTGAGGAAAGATATTGGGAGAGTTTGGAGAGAATTTCCTGTGTGCTGTGACTCTTTGCTTATGCCTATACCTGCCCCAGTGCAGAGAACCCCAAAGACCAGTGTGTGTTCCCGTGCCAGCACACACACCAGAGGACCCCCCAGTGTGACTGAGGCCCTCAGTGACCTTGCCACCCTCTGGTAAAGAAAACCCACTTTGGATTTCTCCCACTTTTGCACACTCTTACCTCAGACTTCTGTTTACCTCTAAAACAGCATCCTACTCAGCCTTGAGGGAGCCTTTTGGGTGATTAGCTGAACTTGTTATGGCTGTATATTAATTTTCTCCCTGATTTACCATAGATGTTTTAGTAACCAGAGGGGCCAGGACTTCCCAAGCCCAGTGGAATATGAGGTGACCAGAAATTTGGGATTTGGAAACCCTAACCTATAGGGTTACAGAGCTTGTCCGCTCAAAGGCAAGAAGGCATTTTCCTAACTTTATTAGGGGAAAAAAAAAACACAAAAACAACTGGGTACACTTCACAGCTGATTTCTGTTTATGAGTCTGGCTGGGCTCATGCTGGGTAATGGCAGAAAAGCTCCCGAGACCCAGGTTAGTCAGTAACTGAGATTTGTTCTAATTTTCAGTGATGTTTTCCAACTCTTGGTTGTTTCTTTTCTATCCCTTCAGTTGGCCTTCTTAGTTGTTGTGGCAAATTCTGTGAGGTCTGAGAACCTCTTGCTATCAGGTTAAGAAGGGGCGAATGAGTGGACCATAGCGTTTTCTTCCTTTTCAGTAATTCTTCCTGCCTGGTGAGGCATCTGTTTGTTACATGGTAGTAACAGGTCAGCTGGCATCATCCCCACTTTTCCTTGCTGGGACTCCAAAATCAGTGCTCCGCATTCAAAAGTAAGAGACAATTTTATTTTCCAGTATGGACTAAAGAAAACTGATAGATTGTTTGGGAAACACCTGAAGACTTAAGAGCAAAGCCAATTAGCAAATGATCACACTAATTTAGTCTGTTTTTAGATCCCATCCTCACTGTTGCCTCAGTTAATGCTGGGCACTGTGGAGGAGAGCAGAAGACTGATTTAAAAAAAAAAGCATGGGGAATTGTTTTGCAAAATATCAGGTGCTGAGTATTTAGCAACATGAGTGCTAAACATTCTGATAATGAAACAACACTCCAAGCCATGGCTGTCATTATTAAAATAATTTAGTAAACACCTGTTTACATGTACCTCAAGGTTAGATACTGTATAAAACAAGTAAAAGTGACAGGATCCCTCTGGGAAAATGGAATGATTTTCAGTGCTGTTCTAAACCCAGGTCCATAGACTTGAACTGAACCCGGGTCAGAAAAGCAGCATGGAGGGCTGAAGTGTGAATGTGATGGTTTGAACCAATAGCCCAGGTACTACAGGAAAGGTCTTCGATGTATTTTAATTCCCAGATGGAGTGCTTCTGTATTCAAGATGAGGCTTTACTGACCCTAGGAGGTGCACACCTAGAACATTGCCACAGACCTTGCTTCTTTCCCTCCATGGTGTAGGAGCACTTGGAGGCAGGTGCTCGTGGCAAGAAGGCAACTGGAGCAGAGTCTCGGGTTCCTAGGAGGCTTGGGACCCTGAGAGCCATGCTGCAGTTGTAGTCTGTGCCCTGTGTGGGTGGGGGCCCAGGAGGGCCTTGTAGAGGAGCAGAGTTGTGAAATGGCTGGGAGCTTCAGGAAGCCAGCTGTTGGGAGAAGGACGCAGGAAGAGGCCCAGATGACCGGGATGTGTCCAGGGTTGGGGGGTAGTTTGGGGAACACAGTTACAACTTGTGGAACTGAATTAAATCAAGTGGGGATTTAAGGGACATAAGGAAAGCAGTTTGGGCCTGGAGCTGGGGAGTCAAACAGAGGTTGAAAATAGGCCCTCCCCAGAGACCAAGGGAATGAAGGGAATAGTAAATCTGGCTCAGAGCCAGAGAATGAGGAAAGGGTGGATTAACTGGCAAGAAGCCAAAAGTTCCTCCCCTTCCCAAAACCTCATCATACCATTGCTGTCCATAACATGTTCACTTAAAAACATCTTCTTGCTGCACTGTGTGCGTGTGTGTGTGTGTGTGTGTGTGTGTGTGTGAGAGAGAGAGAGACACAGAGAGAGGGTGGGGAGGGGGTGGTTCTAGATTCATGAGCTTTGAAGGGTTTGTCAAACAGACGTAGAATAAATGTAATGTTTCTGGGAATTTACTTTCTAGGATCAAAGCATTTTAAGGAACCTTAGGACAAACTCTGTTTCTAGTTACGAAAACAAAGGCTCCTAAAGAGTCAGTCACTCAGGCAGGGATGTGACAGAAAACAAGGTCTTCAGACTCTTTTTCCTCCTGCTTTCTCTTGACCACACTTGGTATATGTTAAACATGATAAGAAAGCATTGCTTAGTATTTCTGGTAAAATTTTGCTTAATCAACCTTTCAACCTCTCCCTATTCTGCCTCTGTCCAATCCCACCTTTGTACTGACTTAAAATCACTTCTGAGATGTTAGATTTGGAAACAGAGTTGGAGTGGGGTGGGGGTAGCTATCATTGGAAAGGTTTAAAAATAATTTCTCAGGCTGCAGAGTAAAAGTTCATACATGTCCACAAGGACCTCCAACAAAATTCAGATCACTATTCTGTCTGCAAACAGATATAGCTCCAAGCTGTTTTTATTTGTGTACTTCCTTTCTGTCCCACTCTAGGCTCATTTCAGCCCCTGTGAGGGAGTGGGGTGATGAGAGGCGAGCTGTTCTGTAGGACTTCCCTTGGCGAACTGTTGGCAGTTCTTCGTGGACTGGCTTTGCTGTTGGCCAGTGCATGGAGTCACATCACTGCAGGGTAGAAACTGTGGGGACATTTAAGTTGCAGGCTGGCCAGAGGACCGGCTGCTGTGGACTCTACCTGAGTTGGAAGAACAAAGGCTTCTCCTTGCTTCTTTGTCAGGGCTGGTCTTCTAGGACAGGGCTCTGCCCAGGAGACATTTAAATAAGGAGCCCTGGTTTAAATCAGCACATGGAAAGGAATTCATCTAGGACCTGCCTGTGACATTCCCATCATCCTTGAAGCGTTTGTTGGCTGACTTGTTTGATGCTCTTATAAATCGAGAACTGGAAGGCCTTTTAGGCTGACTTGATCTCTAGCTTTAAGACAGGGGCATGAGCTAGACTCACCCTTAGAGATGTGGCCTTTGAGATCCCTGGGGGAAACCACCATTTCAGAACATAGTGTTGTGATAATTTCATGAAATATTCACACTGCCAATCTGCCAAGGGGGGTTTCTTTTAATACACTTGGCTACACTTGGTATTGCGCGCTTGAACCTAGCTAAAAAGAAAATAAAATAATCTTGTCTCCTGTCCTTTAGAGAACCAAGCCAAAATCCAGACAGTAAATGAATGTTCTTCCCCATATAGCCTGTGGGCAGAAATGTTGACTTGATTACTCAATTAAGCTCTATTTACTTTGTAACCATTGTGTCATGTTCAGTCATTTATATTGTTTTTTTCCTTCGAAAATAATCCATGTTGGGCTAAAAAACTTTCAAAGATGTTAGTTAGCAAAAGTAAAAAATAAAATAAATAAGACTACGGCTAGAAAAATGACTGGGGTCACATTCTTTGACTTGATCTTTTTTTGAGAGTTCTGAGGAATCAAGCCTTACATTTTTCATCTATAAAATGGAGATAAGAATCCTTAGCCAGTCAACTTTACAGGGCAGCTGTGAAGCTCCGTATGGGAGAATGAGTGTAAATCACCATGCAGGTATCAATTATTCTTATCAGAAAGCAGACCACTAGGGTTTGAAAAAGCAGTGCCATGAAACAACTTTCAAAGTGTTTCAAACTACTTTGTAGGTGTTATTGGATGACTGACATTATTCAAAATTTCAAAGATGGAAATGGAAAACAAAAAGCAACAGAGACCGAGGTGGTCTGGCTGATACCAGAATAATCAAAGAAGTGAAAAATTGGTCATGATAGGCTTGGTATTTTGGTTTTCTTGACATCTGTTGACCAGTGTGAGGCCAGTAGAATCCCAGGACCGTGGGACCGTCTGAACTGCTGTTTCCAACCAGAGTGTCAGGACCCGGGGGTGCAGGGTTTCCTTATGCCCACCAAGCAGCTGTCCACCTGACACGCTGCCGTCCTCTCCCACCCACAGCGTGAGGCTCCCTGCCTTCAGCCTAAGGTCCAAAGCCAAACTGGTCAGAAGTCCTTTGGTGGTCCAAATATCTGAAAATAGGGCCACTGAGCAGGAAGGACACCAGCTGGGCAAACGAATATCCACTTGCTTTCCGACATGAATTGCCGAAACCTAAACACAGCTCCTTGGTACAGAAGGACAGACTGACTGCCTGGAAAATAAAACTTTGCTTCAGATGTAAAACTTGCTTTAGAAAAAAAAAAACCAAACCCCTATTTTTCATGAATAGTAAAAGTGCTAGAGGTTTGTAGATAAAGAGAGGGAATAGTTCCATGCAGCACTGAGACACTTACCACAATAGGAAAAGGCTTTAATTTTCCATCTTAAGTGACAGATTAGCCTTTAGTTTCCTAAAGCAAAAAAATCTCATCATTAAAAAGGGTGCTGGAAAATTCACATTTAAGTTTGTACCTTGCTCCCCTCACTATGCCCCCTCTCCTAGCCTCGGGTCAGTCTGTAGAGTCTTTCATGCTTTCATTTTTATTTAAAAAAAATAAGTTATATTGAAGTATAACTTCTTCCTTTTTATATTTTTAGAATGGGGCAGGAGTGATAACTACCACTTATTGAATGCCTAGTGTGTCTCCAGCAGTGTTCTTTGGGCTTCATGCGCTTACTATAATTTTGTCCTTATATCAGTCCTTTGCGGCAGGTGCTAATATTTTTCAGATGAGGAAACTGAGGACCAAAGATCTTGTGTATTGTGGCCAGCATCACCCAGACAGTATTGGGGTGTTAGAATTAAATCCAGGTCTGTTAGACTTTCAAAGCATTTGTTGTTTCTATTATTTCTCTATGTGGGGAAGAGGAGAAAGAAGAACTCACTATCCATCCATTTTGGAAAAAACTACCTTGGGCTAGCCTCATGGAACCGTGCTTGGATTTGCTCTGTGGAAACTCCAGCTTCTCCTGGTCATGTGTAGTAGATAAACAGTTGAACACTTGTTCTTTCTTTCTCTTTCTTTCTTTCTTTAGTATTTATTTATTTATTTAGAGAGAGAGAGAGAGAGAAAAGAGAGAGTGTGTGTGCATACACACACATACACATATGTGCGAGTGAGTGGAGAGGGGCTGAGAAAGAGGATCCCAATCAGGCTCCACACTGCCAGCACAGAGCCCAACGTGGGGCTCAATCCCATGAACTGCGAGATCATGACTTGAGCTGAAGTCAAGAGTTGGACACTTAACAGACTGAGCCACCCAGACACTCCAACACTTGTTCTTCTTTGGTGGCTGCTATGTGGTCACTCTGCATGCCCCTCCTCAGGGTCCCATTTTCTGGCTATTCATTTATGCCCATGGTTTCTGACTGGGCCCTCTTTGGTTTTTCAGATCCCTCTGTAGATCTTAATGGTAGATCTAGACTAGTAAGTCTTGGCTTTGAGATGACCACTTCTTGGCATGGCTTTACTTCACCACCCATTCTTGGAATGTCTTCTCAGCAATTCCCTCCTGGAAAATGGACAGTCTCCATCCTCAAACAAGATTCTGACGAGTTCAGGGGACCGTCCTTGCAGCTGAGCTTTCGAGACTTCATGAATGAATGAATGAATGAACTATTTATTTTTAAATAACACCTTTGTGGAGATATAATTCACATGCCATAAAATTCACCCTTTAAAATATACAACTCAGTGGTTTTTAGTCGTTTTACAGAGTTGTGCAACCATCACCACTGTCTAATTCCTGCACATTTCATCACCCCAAAAAGAGATGGCAATCATTCTCCTTTTCCTCCTCCCTTCAGCTCCTGGAAACCATGAGTTTACTATCTGCCTGTATGGATTTTCATGCATTATTGTCAGCAATAATAATTCTACAATTGGAGCTCCTCTGTGTAGTCTAGCTGTTGGCAGCACATCTCATGCATTTCAGATCTAGGTATGTCGTGACAATCTGTATGATAAATGATTCAGTGAAAAGGAAGCACATGAGATTATTTAGAGACTTGCGTATCATTTAGAGCTGAAATTAAGCACTTTCTTTCACTTATGGAAAGAATGGTTTTAAGATTTATTTCTTTTAACTGGCTCAGTAAAGCTAAGTGTACAAGTCACATCTATTGATAGTTAAAGGAGATGTGAATGCTGACCTTTAAAATTTTTTTATTGTGGTAAAATATATGTAACAAAAATTTGCCATTTTAACCATCTTAAGTATTAAAATTCAGTGGCATTAATTTACAGTGTTGTACAACTATACCACTGTCTATTTCCAAAACTTTTTCTTCATTCCAAACAGAAACTCTGTTACCACTAAGCAGTAACTCCCCACTCCACTCTCTCCCCAGCCTCTGGTGACTTGTGATTTACTTTCTGTCTCTATGAATTTGCCTGTTGTAGATATTTCATATAAGAAGAATCATACAGTGTTTGGCCTTTTGTGTCTGGCTTATTTCACTGATGGTGTTTTCAAGATTTAGTCCATGTTGTAGCAGGTGTCAGAACTCCATTCCTTTTCAAGGCTGAATAGTATCCCATTGTAAGTATATACCGTATTTTGTTTATCCATTCATCAGTTGATGGACACTTAGGTTGTGAATACACTCTGGCTATTGTGAATAATGCTGCAATGAACATTGGGATACAAGTGTCTGTTTGAGTCCTCGTTGTTAATTCTCTTGGATATATACCAGGAGTGAAATTTCTGGTTCTGAATTATGACTTTTTAGTTAGAAGAGCCCATTTCCTTGTGTGACTCCCCAAGTTTGAATCCTGCAGAGGAAAAATATAGTATTATGAAGTTCCACTGTGTCAGTAATGAGAATGTAGTATTTTCTCTGGGGTCCCAGTGCCTATATCAGAAATTTGACTCTAATTAGGTGTTTAACAATCTAACAGCTGTCTTGATGAGGAGTGACTGATGCTGCCTCCATTCCAAGAAATAATGAACGTCCCTAGATTCAGTTCAGCGTTTACCTCCATGCTGACTGGGATTTGTAACTGGACAGGAAATGGGTGTTTGGCAAGACAAAGCTATTTAGTCTGTCTGTCTGTCTGTCTGTCTGTGTCTCTCTGTCTGCCCATCTGTGTAGTCCAGGGGCACCCATGTCTGTAGAGAGCTATATCCAGTCTGACAATCCTGATGATTGAGGTGGCTGCTGTTCCTCTGTACTGTTGGAAGGGCAGTGTGGCTGGGTTGATAGGGTCTCTCTTTCCCAGCTTTGGAGATGCTTGGGGGGAACCCGTGTCCCAGAGCTCTTGTCTACTCCTCACACCATCTGAAGTCTAGGCAAGGGAGGAAAAAAGTGTGATGGAAAAGAAACAGGGAAAAGAGTCAGGAAGAGAGGGAGAGAAGGGAGTGGATAGCAGAGGGAAAAATTTTAAACTTGATAGGTCCATGCTGGTGATTAATGGCCCAGTTAAAGATCAGGAAGCTTCTTTCCAATCTTGGGATGGCTTTTTTTGGTAATTGTCTTACCTAAAAGTAGTAATATTACCTTACATTTTGATTGACCTAAAATACCTTTTTAGTCCTTTTCATGTCTACTATTTTAGCTGTTCTTCAAAAAAAAAAATCCATTGAAGTAGTGGGACAAGTGTTATTATTCCTAGTTTATCAGATAAGGAAAGCTGGGCTTAGAGAATTGGAACAACTTGCCTGGTTAGGGAAGGAAAAAAAACTAGTCAGGTTTATTTTTTTTGAGAGAATATTTTATGTTAGACTTATCTTATGTTTATTTTTGGGGGTCGCATATATGTTATTTCATTTATTCCTTACATGAACCCTATTAAAGTTGGATAGCTTTTTGGTAACAGGATAGACTAGAATATACTTCTCCTTATTCTTGGTTTTGTGCTCTTTTTGTAGCCTGGCTGTATTATCTGTTAGGGCACTATGTTCTGATGTAGGCACAGATCTTAAAGCCTCATGCCTGCTCAACTTCACATACTTCCATGAGCCTGTGCATCTTGATTGGTGGGTTCAGCCTGGTCATAAATGTGCGCATGTGCGTGCGTGCGTGTGTGTGTGTGTGTGTGTGTATGTGTGTCTTAGATTAGCAGAGCTCAGTATGCTAAGACAGAGATGCAGGTCACTTCGAAGACCAATACACTTAATTTTATCCAACTATTAGTAAATTATTCTCTTGTAGGCTCTGACTTCACATCCCCTCCCTGGTCCTGCTTATAGGTGTGTTCTGGCCATTGTCCATAGCTAAAATATTGCACAGTGTTTCTCCAAGGTCAAAAAGCTTCTGCTACCCTGTCTGGGTGCCCAGGTCATTCTGGGGCTCTAAGCTCCACATCTGAGGGGATTGCAGTGACTCACATCTCATATTTGGTCTGCAGTGGATAGGATCTTATGGCTCTGTTTTTCAGTTATTTAAAAGGCAAAAATTTTGACCTATGCCCAGCTGTCTGAAAGACCAGGAGATAAGAAGCCTTTTTCTAAGATAAGTTGACTGTGAAGTGTCCCTGAATGTGGGGTATCTCATGCCAATTGTGATGAAAATAATTTTAAGTTGTTTTTTCCCTTCCCAGAATTGGGATGGTTGGTCGTTCACAGAAAGTTATGAGCATCTGTTATCTGTAAGGCAATTTGCTCATAAGATCTCTGGATTCAAGGAGACCTTCAAGATTATAGTCTCTTGATTATCCCTTCCTTTAGGGAGTATGTAGTTTAGAAGGAGGCAAGATACACACCCACATTCACAGATAGAACTATAATAAAAGGCAGACTATGCTTGATGTTACAGGGAGGTAAAGATGAAAGCCTTACTGGTTTAAAGAAGGAGGGTAATACAGTTAGATGGAATAAGTAGAGAAGGCTTATGTAAAGATGATGACAGCTGGATCTTGAAGGGTGAACACAAGTAGGGTAGAGAGAGGGGTTGCACATTCACTACAAGAAGAATGGTATAGTCAATTGTATGTTGAAAGGCATGTGCATTGGATTTTAAAGGAATAGTGAATTGGGTTGGATTAGAGCACAAGTTATATATGGGTAGAAGTGAGAGTCAGGCTGAAGAGCTTGCGTCCCATTTGGTAGGCAGTGGAGGACCACTGAGTGAGGAGTGGTATGGTCAGAGCTGCTCTGCCAGAAGACCAGGCAGGGAGCAGAGTAAAAGATGAAGTGGGGGTGCTAAGACTGCAGGTGGGGGGACATTTATGAGGTCATAGTCCAGGCATGAGAGGGAAGAAGGGCTTTTCTTAACAAAAGCCAGAGGGCAAGGGAATTCTTTGCTGTTGTCTATATGGAAAGGGGAGAGGGTGGATTTAGGGAGTAAATGGAAGATACTCAGCATATGTGCAGAATTAGAGTTTGTTTGTTTATTTATTTATTTATTTAATTTTTTTTTAGAGTTCATTTAGAGGTGATGTTTGAAACTGTGGGAATGGATGAAATTATTAGGGAGAGGGAACAGAGAGACGAAAATGATGAAGGGGCTGAAGATGGAGTCCTTACATTCAAAGGATAGGAAGGGGAAGAAATGGAGCAGACAGAACCAGAATGGTCAGGGAAGTAAAAGAAGAGCCTTGCTACTGTGGAGCCATGGAGGGCAAGAAGGCCATCGCTGTCAGTATTAAATGGACTAGTGGGTAGGGAAGATGGGAACTGAGAGAACTCTACTAGATTTGATGATCTGGGTATCAGCAATGGACTTTGAAAGTGGGTTCAGTCAGACTGCCTGGTGCTGAGGCACGGTTGATGTGATGGGAGGCATAAATGGACCACTCTTCTACTCTTTCTAGAGTCTTGACTGTGAAGGAGAAGAGAAGAGATGGATTTGTTGGCACATGAGAGACGACATGGAAGTGCGGGACTGTTGATGAAGCAGATCTAGAAGGCAGTTGGAAGTGGGGTCAGGGACAGGAACGGGAGGTTTAACCCCAACCAAGGAGGTACAATTCTGTCTTCAGAAATAGACTAACAGTGAGCAGAGGATGAGAACATAAAGAGTTGTGAGGGAGAGCTGAAAAAGGAGATATTATGGGTCTCAGGGACTGCATTGCTGGATCCTGAGACAGATGAAGGCAGTTGTAGTGTAGTCTGAGTTTGAAGACACAGGAAGAGGCAACGGTCAGTAGAAAATACTATGGGACATCCCAAAGATAATCAGTAAGTCAGAGGAAACCTGGTTGAGGTCAGGAGGCATGAGTTAGGGGCCAGCAGTGATTAACATTCCTAGGGAAAGTTTTTCCAGAACCGAGTTTGCCAAAGTGAGATAGGCACTAAGTAGGTCAAGGGGGCAGAGGACTCTAGTTCTGTAAAGAGATAAATTAAGCTAGAGTTGATGTGGGAGAATGGAGGTGGTTGCCTAGGACAATTGAGGTGGCTGGTGGGAATGGAGGTCTCAGGACACATAATTTTAGTAGGATTCATGAGTCTGAATCCTCCAGCCTGCCTTTGTTCTCATGGATTATTCATCAGAATAGCTGGTTGGCCACTTGAGCTCTGAGTGGATGTACAGAGGAGCAGGTGGGCTTTCTTTGGGGAACATAAGAACAGGAAGAAGATGGCAAACCTGGGTGGTGGGGATAATGGCAGTGTAAGAAGAGTAGATATAAGGTGGCGGACTAAGGTGTGTGTGTGTGTGTGTGTGTGTGTGTGTGTGTGTGTGTGTGTGTGTTTGTGTGGAAGGGTAAGTGCATGGAGACAAATTTTACTGAAGTCTTAAAATTTGGCTTCCTGAGAACCTTCTGGGCACTAACACCAAAGCAGAGAGCCCATGCTCCAGAGACCTGAGGTCATGTTCAAGACAAGGATGGAAGGAAGCAGGTGACATCAGGACTGGCATAGAGGTGGACATAAAACATCAGGTTGTCACAAATAGTCTTGGGCATCATGGACAAGGAGTTTGCACTTTTGGCCTCAGTCATGGCTCAACAGTAGACAGGAGTGTTCTGGACAATTCAGATGAGAAGTGCCGGCTTGGGGTGGCACTATGATATTAGTTCCTTGGAGAACTGATTAGCCTTTGTGGAGTGTTAAGCTTTATGATTTCATATCATTACAACTGTATGTATATAAAATTCCCGAGAAAAGAACAATTTATTATTTTTTCTTTATCCCCTCCCTCTCATAACCTCCCATAACAAAAATGTTATAAACCACTGGAAAATCTCAGGCTGGATCCCATTGGAGCTTTGCAATGCCTGTAGTTTCCTGCAAAAAGAAAAATATGATATCTGAATGTTTAATGAGAGGATGTAGTTTTTGGTGCCAAGGACAATAACACTCTTTGAATGCCATGGACGTATACTCTTCTGGATGGTACTTCATCCAAGAAAGAGTTGATGACCAGGAGGCACCCCAGGCTCTATCCCAGTCCTTGCCACATGTATAGGGACTCTAGTAAGAAGTCTGACAGGCAGCCTCTGTGGACTGGAAAGCCTTGCCTAAAGGCAGTGAGAGGGGCAGTGGCTGCAAAGGCCTAGTGATTTGAGTAGGGGAAGCTAGGCCCCTGCACTTCCGCTCATGTTCTCTGCACTGACCATCACAGTGAAATGCACAGATAGTCCAGTGGCTGCAAGTCCTGCCTTTTTCCTCTAGCTCCCTGAACCCATCCCCCACCTCTTCCACTAGACCTGACCATTGTGTGGCACAACCCCAGCGAGAAGACTGAAACCTTTACTGGGAAGCACATTTTTCTGCCTTTCTTAGGTAGTGAAGTGGCACTAGTTGCCGGTCTGCCTTCCCAGAAACCTCTGGGAATTGGCATGACCAGTCCTGTGGCCACCATTTCACCTTGTCTGGCTTTATCTGGGAAACCTCTTTGCCGAGTTTGGCCTTTTATTCTGGAGAAACTCAAGGTGGCACTGACCCCACCTTGATCTCTTGCTGGATCTGGGCAGCAAGACTTTGGGATTTTCCCTTTTTCCACTCCAGGGAAACTTGGGCAGAATGCACCCCTTTCCTCTGAGGGTATCAGTTGGGGAATGGGCTGAGTCTGAATGCACCGGTTTCCTCAATTCCTGTTGCACTTTCCAGACAACTGGTTCTAGATATTTCCTTAGAGTTTGACTTAGCTATCATAGAATAAAGGGGAAAAGAAGATCCTAAAGAAAAAATGGCCTTAAAAATGTTCTTGAGTTGGATGAAGAAATGGAATAGACCTGGTGTCTCCAAGAGGTAGGCACAGCTCTTCTTTGAGACATCCACAGAGAGCACACTGGGCAGTCACATTTATGCACACTCAGCCCAGGGACAGGCATATGTCAGTGCCTCCTGAGGGGTTATAAATAGGTTGTGGTCCATTTGAAGGAGAGAGGATAAAATGGTAGTAAAAGTCATCTTTATTGTGTTAGGCCCAGAAGTAAATGAACAGCAATTCTAAACCTTAGGGAAGTGTTCCTTTAGCACTTGGGGACCAAATGCTTTCAATTTCTTTGGCAAGTATCTCCATGCGGTATGTGTATGTGTGTGTATGTGTGAGAAAGAAGAGGCAGAGAGGAGGAGAGAACAGCATGACTTAGCTGGAAACCTCTGAAAGACAGCATGTTGTTACAAGGTTCAGGCATGCCTGGGCGCAAGGAGACCTGTGTTTAGATGTACCTCAACCTCTTGCTTTGGAATTTTGGTTGAATCATTTAACTCCCCTATGTCTCAGGATCTACATCTGCTACCACTCTGTGCCCCACCCCCATTAAGAATCTGTTTATTCTTTTAGCCCCATTTATAAATGACAATTACTTGAATATTTCATAGGGATTAATTGAAGTACCACAGGAGAAAACTTATTGTGTCCAGTCCTTTATATACTGTCAGCTACACAGGGAAATTGTAATGTAGGCTCAAATGCTTAAAGAATATTTCTGAGCCAAGTTCTTTCTAAGAAAGAACGTCTTGGGGCTCCTAGGTGGCTCAGATGGTTCAGTGTCTGACTGTTGGTTTCAGTTTGGGTCATCATCTCATGGTTCATGAGATCAAGCCATGCATCTGATTCTATGCTTTCAGTGTAGAGCCTTCTTGAGACAGTCTCTCTCTCTCTCTCTCTCTCTCTCTCTCTCTCTCTCTCTCCTTCCCCTCTCCTCTCTCTCTGTACCTCCCCCACTTGTGTGCATGTTCCTCTCTCTCTCTCTCTCTCTCTCTCTCTCAATAAATAAATAAATAAACAAACAAACAAACAAACAAACAAACATTTAAAAAAAGAGAATGTCTTAGGTGATAAAGGAAGAATATAAGACAACCTTGCTCTGGAACTTCAGAAATAGTACCAGAGAAAAGGGCTTTGGGCTTAAAAAATTTTTTTAATGTTTATTTCTTTTTGAAGGAGAGAGAGAAAGACAGCATGAGTGGGGGAGGGGCAGAGAGAGAGGGAGAGGGAGACACAGAATCCAAAGCAGGATCCAGCCTCTGAGATGTCAGCACAGAGCTGGATGCAGGGCTCGAACTCATGGGCTGTGAGATCATGACCTGAACTGAAGTTGGACACTTAACCAACTGAGCCACCCAGGTGCCCTGGGCTTTGGGGTTTAAGGCATGGGAATGTCCTGTGTTTCCCTGGCCTAGAGAGGGGTTCTTGAATTGAGGATGCTTTATCTTACATGCAGTAGATGTGATGAAGAATTCAAAGCTGCTCCCAAGGAAGCTTTTGTGAGGAAGCTTTATTTCATCTTTTATTCTTTTCCTTTCTTCTTGGTTTCTTTCCTTAATATGGAAGCACATATTTTATAGTTCTTTCAGGAATGGTCTAGAGTGGTAAATTTCAAACTTCCTCAGTCTTTGTTTGACATTGTCTTTTTTTCTTTTGTCTTCACTCATGAATGATGTTAGGTACAAAATTCTGTGGTAGTAGTTTTACTCCAGCAATTTGAAGATATTCCATTTTCTTCTGGACTCTATTGTTGCAGATGAAAAGTCTGCTATAAGCCTAAATCACTATTCTGACTTAAAAAGATACTCTTTGACTTTAGTGTTATGTGGTTTTACACTGTTGAGTTAATACAGGATTTAAAAAAATCTTGCTTAAGACTTGGTGGGATGCTTCAATCTACAGATTCATATTGTTCTCCAGTTCTGTAAAATCCTCAGTCATTTTTAAATATTGCCTCTCCCCTGGTCTATTTTATTCTAGAACTCTATTATTAAAATATATATTGATCTTTCTCATTTTACATTTTTTCTTAAATTCTCTTTCATATCTTATATTCCATTATCCCTCTTTGTTATATTCTGAATAATTTCTTCAGCTCTATCTTCCAATTCACCAGTTTTTGCTTCATTTCTTCCTAAACTACTGTTTAGCCTTTAAATGCATTTTTATTTTTAATGGCTATTTTGTTTCTAAAAGTTCTATTTTGTTCTTCCTCAAAAAATTTTTAATAGTGTATTTTTTTCCCTTTTGGTTTCTATTCCATATTTTAGATTGTTAATAATTTTAAAATATATAAATCCTATAAATCATATATATACTCTATACATGTAAAGTGTGTATAGTCTATTTAAAATTGTTTCATCTACTTCAGCCCTTGGGGAATGGTTATTCTTGTATCCACTGACTTTCATTGGTGGTGGATCATTTCCTTCTGTGGCATATAAATTTTGCCATCTTCTTTGTGAATTTTTTTCCCATGGGGTTTTAAGCACCTTGAGTTGTGGAGGTCTTACAATAGTGCTGTTTTGCAGTTGCCTCTAGTGGGTAGTCTTGGTGGTTTCAGTGTCCAGAAACAGTTTTTAATATTTGCTTCTCGACTTAAAGTGCCCACAGCACACTGGTGCTTTAATTATCATGAGAAAAAAATATTTCAGACCCAGAATTTCAGTCAGAGATTAGTGGAACATGTATATGAAATGAATTGACTCAGACAAACAGGAAACTATTTTATTTTATTATTTTATTTTATTTTATTTTATTTTATTTCAGTTTAGTTTATTTTGAAAGAGTGAGAGAGAGTGTGTGCAAATTGGGGGAGGGGCAGAGAGAGAGGGAGGGAGAGAGAGAGAGAATCCCAGTCAGACTTTGTGCCATTAGCACAGAGCCCAACACAGGGCTTGATCTCGTGAACTGTGAGATCATGACCCTGAGCCGAAATCAAGAGTCAGACGCTTAACCAACTGAGCTACCCAGGTGCCCCAAACAGGAAATATTTTAATTTTTCTACCGTTGCTGCATACAGACCCTCTCTGTTGGATCTCCCTTGCCTTTTCTATCACGTTCTCTCAGGCTTATCTTTTCTTTCCACTCACATCCAGTTACTAGAATAGTCTCATTTCAATAGTTAGGACTCATGTTACAGATATTAAAAAAGTCCATAGACTTGTAGCAACGTGGATGGAACTGGAGAGTGTGATGCTAAGTGAAATAAGCCATACAGAGAAAGACAGATACCATATGGTTTCACTCTTATGTGGATCCTGAGAAACTCAACAGGAACCCATGGGGGAGGGGAAGGGAGAAAAAAAAAAAAAGAGGTTGGAGTGGGAGAGAGCCAAGGCATAAGAGACTGTTGAAAACTGAGAACAAACTGAGGGTTGATGGGGGGTGGGAGGGAGGGGCGGGTGGGTGATGGGTATTGAGGAGGGCACCTTTTGGGATGAGCACTGGGTGTTGTATGGAAACCAATTTGTCAATAAACTTCATAAAAAAAAAAAAAAAAAAAAAAAAAAAAAAAAGTCCATAGACTATTTCAGGCCTTACCCATGGCTTTCAGATTTGTATGGAGAATAGTGTAGTGATCTATTTTTTTTTTCCTTCTTCTCGCTCTTCCACTTCTCCCCTATTTCTGCACTTCTAGGATTAGGACAGAGGAGAAAAATTTAGAGGAAGTAAGGCTAAAGTCTCTCTCCTTGGTGCTGTTTCTTGCCAGAGATTGGTTGACTGTCATGTTCTGTGCTGTGGTACTCATCTCAATACTGGCTCTTTGGTCATTTTTGTGGGTTCTTTGATGGTCCTCATGGGGTCCTTTATACCACAAAGCTCCCTGATGTGGGTAATGTGGAATCTCCCAAACTTCTTGTGAATCTCACAGCCTCTTTATGCTGAGGCAACCCTCTTGGGTGGAGTATTTTACAGTGGCTTCAATCCAGCCACCTTACAGTGCCATTAGCTCAGCCCAGTAAAGGCTGCTGTGTTTAGTTAAAATTTGGAACTGCAGGCAGCTTCCCATTGTTGCCCTTTCTTCTTACCCTGTCTCCAGTTCTCCAAGAATTCTCTAGAATTCTTGAGGCAGGAAGCAGGCAATGTCCTTTGGGTTTTGTGTGCACCCTCCAGACTCTAAAAGACATGGGTCAGCGCTTTCCCCACAATAGTCCTCTGTTCTGGTTCCCTGGGGAGGGCATGTGGGTCCTGTCCCTTAGTGGGCATCAGGCTAGGAGGTGGCAGGCTGGTCTCTTTTTATCGCAGGCACGCCAGTCTCAAGAGATGCTCCCCTTGGTACTCACCTCACTTGGCTTGGGAGGGAGGGGGAGGGTTGGAGAAGCACACTCTGCCATAGCCCCTACCTTATTATCTCTAGGACTCCTGTTTCTAGTCCTCTGCTTATATGGGCTGGATGGGGTGATGGAGGGAGGGTGAAAGGACCAGTTTGGTTACCTCTTACTTTTGCAGCAAGGTATCTGTCCAGTACCTTCGTTGTCTGAGGAATACTTCTCATTGATTGTTCTTAGGTTTGGGGCTTCAGCTGGAATTCTGAGACAATAGGAAAAGTACCAATCAGCATCTGGTGACCCACATTTCCTTATCTCTTTCTTGGGATGGTGGGCAGAGATTTTAGACTGGGTTTTTTACTGGGGAACAGTTTTTCCAGGTTCTTGGCTTTTGCCAAGGCCTCAGTTCCCATTCTTGACTTTGTGGGGTCCCTTAGCTACGTCTCCTCCCATGTAGATGTTAAAAGCCCAGCTCTGGCTCCACATCCTCCAGGGCCATCACAGCTGTAGTGCTTCGGCTTGTTACTCAGCTTTAAGTTCTCTCTTTCTCCCTGGGACTGAGGAATTCCCTTTCTTTGTGTCAGCTCATATTGTTCAGCATTTCTCTGCATAGTAAAACAATGAATTTGGTTTAAGCTTGGCCTGCCTCATTGCCAGAACTGGAAATTTGCATCTGTATCTTATAGACCACTAATAATAATTCTACTTCCATCACAAAGATGTGAGGACAAATGAAATCATGGATGTGGACATGCTTGGAAAATTTTGACCCATTTATGAAGAAGGGGTTATTATAAATATACCTCTGCTTGGTTTGTTAAATCATTCTCCCTTGAACTGGTACTTTAGTAAAACTATATTTTTAAGCAAAACTGTCAGTGTGACATGATGATATTTAATAGTTTACCTCCTTTAACTATCACATTCAATTTATGGCCCCTAATTATTTCCAGTCTATCCTTTGAGACTTACTCATTTAGAGTATTTTAAACTTTCTGGATGTCAGTCCATTATTTCTTCTTTTTAACATTGTGAAGTATAAGAGGTATATATTAGGTATACATTAAAGCAAATTTTCGTACATTAGGTGTCTGTTAGGTATATTAAGTATATACCAGGTATATCAGGCTGGCTCATTCTGCTTTTTTTCACTTAGGAAACCAAAGACAGATCGGACTATCAATCATCAATCATCAATCAGTCAGTTAATGTTAAGTGAGTGCTTGCTCTGAGTTTGGCACTATAATAGCCACGTAGCAGAGGGCATAGACAAGCATAACCAATTTTGACAGCCATGTATGAAGCATCTAGCAGAGCCAGATAGACACAGTGCTCAATATATTGAGGAATAAAACAGATGGGCATCTGCCCCCTGGAGCTTACAATGGAGCCACTGGCTGAATTGCATTAGGATTTCTCAGTGATAGCAACATGGTACATTGTTATAACCATACTTATTTGGTAAGTGAGTGAATCCTTCAGACCCTGGAAGTCTTGCTCAGTTTTTTTTTACAGAGCGTTAGTATATAGACTGATACCATAATCCCATCAGGGATAAATTAAAACAAAACCAAAACAAAACAGAACAAAAACGTAGTCTGGAAGTTGAGCAACTTTTGGTATGAAGGCATGAAACATAGTATGAAAAATGATTTTATGGGGCTTGTTTGCTATCTCTGTATCATGGAGGTTTGTCTCTGGTTGTCATTTCTGTGCTCCTCCATTGCTGTGGAGCTTTTTCAGATTACTCTTAGGAATCCAGAGCTCTTTGCTTTTACCTCTCCTTTCCTCTGTCAAGACATGCTCACAGAAAAAGGGCTCAGATATTCAACAGAGTCATGAAGCACTGTCCTTGTCCATCCTGGCAGTCATGGGTGTGTCTTGAGTGAACTCTGCTGTCCCTTGAAGCCAACACCATCCCTTGAGGGTGTGAGGAGAATGGTTCCTTCAAAATCAGTTAAGAGCTCCTCCAGAAGGAATAGGGCCATGAGGACCCTGCTCAGAGGGAGACTGGAATCAACAGTTTATATTTTTTCTATAAAGTTACATCATTTTTATAGCTTCTCCAAAGTATTAGCATGTCCAGCCTTTTGTCTAATTGTGAAATGAAAGATTTTGTCTCTTTTTTTTTCAGGAATTCTAGACTCAGAAAATTAAGGTCAGGAGGAATTAGTAAGACTAAAATCATTTCATAGATGATTTTACTGAGCTTATGGCTTCAGATTAAATTAGTAAAGGATATAGCTAAGATGGCAAACAGGTTCCAGGTTCTGTGCCCATTCAAGACTAGTAATGGCTACCTGGACTGCCACCTGCTGAAGACGATTCTAACCATTGCCCAAACTGGGGAAAAGAGTGTAGTGATTGATTAGTGATGTCTGCCACAGACTTAGGATGGAGTTAAGGCATGCAACACACCTACTATTTTGGCTATTCTTGGTAGAGATGGACAGATGCTTAGGTTATATTTTAAATAGCCATCAGATCCAGTTACTTCTGTCAAACAAATAGCCAATTCAACAGCAACAGCAAAAAATAAATTGAAATATGTGTTTGCTATAATGAAGAAAAAAAGAAAAGTCTTGTCCATTTTATAGACTTTGTTTTTCACTTTTTATTCAGGTAGGTTGTTAAATCATAGACAATTTTTGAAAGGTGAATTAAATATGAGAGATTCTAATTTCTGATTTAACTTTCCTGGAGGAGTCACTAGATAGTACTTTGTAGTTTTATATTGTCTTTCTAAATATTTTTCAAAGCATTTCATACATAGTATCTCATTTTATTCTCACTTGATCCCTGTGACAGATTTGTTTCTAGTGCATAGCAGAGGTAACTGTGCTCAGAGATGATCTGGCTTGCCAAAGGCAGTCACGAGCAGTTGAGGGGTTGGCCTTGATCCCTGGCTTCCTTCACTTGTACCATGAAATTTCTGTGACCCCTCTGGGGTCTCCAGGAGATTTCTGCCCAGCTGATTATTGTTGATACATTTTCTAAGGGGCAGGAGACTGTATGCTGGGGCAGTGACTCAAAATAGCGTCTGTTCCCTGCTTAAGAGGTTGTCCCGTCAGCAGCAGCCTGATGAACTAGACCCCACTGCTTCGGTAAAATACTTTGGGGTTTATAGGATGGAAAGTTTTGTTTAGAAATGAAAATAGCCCATAGTCATTTGTACCCTGAAGTTGTCAGCTGATGCTGTCTGAGTCACCCCTCACCATCTTCTGGCACTCTTGAAGGGCCTCCCAGTGGTCCACCTAGAGTGGTCTGAGCGTGGCCATATTTGGCTTTCTAGAGCTTGTTGGCTTTGGAAGTGCCTTTCAACCTGCCAACACCCAAGTGGGGACCCAGATCAAGCTGTGCA